>NC_135353.1:60737785-62024181 GCF_023851605.1 Tamandua tetradactyla | reverse complement strand
TCAAACTTTAGCTTGCTTTAAAATGCCATTCTTGTGATGTCTTCAATTTACTTATTGGAGTCTTTCTATACTACAGAGCCAGATTTGTCTACTGCTGTCAATTTTGATCATGGATTCTAGTGTCAATCAGCTGTATACATTGCTGAGATCATCCTTAATTCATAGGATGACTGCGCATGACATTCTTTGGCCTTGCCTTATTGGGGGATGGGTATAATTTGAAAATTACATTTCAAAAACTATCGTTTTATCAGGTGTGGAATTGTTAGTAATGTGGAAGCATACAGAAAATATAAGCTACTCTTGAATTAAAGTAACTGTATTGTTGACCAGTTGTCATGGGCCAAATTGACAGGACTGTACAATTCATTAGTGTTTATTATGGTTCCTGAGCTGTCTGCAAATGTTGTATAGTTAGAGGGGCACTGCTGCAACCAGGGCAAGGCAAAATAGGAGAAGTCTGCTCATATTTTCCCCCTAAATCCAGTCCCAAGAGGGAACATTAATCATGCTGTAAAGGCTTCCTAAGTCTTCAAATTTTCCTTGCGAGTCCAGGATCATGGGGCTCAGAACCAATAGAGAACATTTAGAAATGGCTTTGTTAACACTTTGTTCACAAAAGCATTCTTCTTGGTTTAATATAACTATAATTTACAAAGCCTCCCGAAACCCTTTATGGCTTGTCTTTATACAGGTGCTTTGGCCCTTGACTGGACCCCTATGTGGAATTTTCATGATTACGGGAGCACTCACTTAAATGCTCTTTATACCAAGATGCTATAGGCTGGACCAGAATGGGCCATCTGATCCCCTTATTTTTAATCCACTTATTATAGCAGTTCTGTTTTCAATTTCCATTCATGGCTAACATGTGCATAATGTCTCTTGCAAAGCTATCCAGTATGGTTACAGAAAGTAACCATCACAGAATTTAAGCTAATACCACTAAAATATTTGGTCTAAGGTGTGCACTTCTTCATCAAAGCATATAGAGTAATCTGTATCTCATTATTATGATGTAGATTTAGGTGTAAAGATCCCTAAGTGCTTCAATGTATCATGTCTTCTGTGCTCAACAAAAGATACTCTTTGTAAACATCAAAGGCCTTAGTGCTGAATGACATGCAGCTAATGCATAAAACCCCACTCCCACATCTATTTAAATGCAGCCTGCTTTTCTTTCATAGGCCTACATTATATCAATCTGGACAATTCAGGATGAAAACAACCACATAACAATTGAAGGTAATTCATGTAAAAGCAGAAGCTTTTTGCCTAAATTACCTTAGGTAATGGTAGATGTTTAAAGAGAGTGCTAGAGACATTTATTTTGGGAGAGAAACAATTAGATTATACGGTTTTATTAATTTTATTAATGTCATTAAAATTATGGTGTGTTTAAGTATCAGACATGATTAAACATCCTTCTCTTTTATCTGTAAGAGGCCAGCCTTCAGATTTCAACTTTCGGGAAAGTTGGCTAAACTCTAGAGCTCAGAGGAAATGTTTAGATGAGGAAAGGAACAGAGATAATGATTGTTGTTTCTGGAAAATAGGATGCAAAATGTGGTACTTCTCATGATATCATCATGATACAGATATAAGAGAACATTTTCTTATGTAAAACAGTTTGAGGTTTCCAATTTCTGAAGCTTTTTCCCACTTGTATCTGAACCCCATGAAACACTCTGATGAATCATTTTCTAGCTATCATTGGCCAAGTTGCTCCCTACATCTCACCATGTCCCTCCTGTGAGAAATTTCCCTTAAATCTTTTTTTTAATTAGAGAAGTTGTTAATTTAAAGAACAATCACACATCAAATACAGGATTCGCATATACCACCCTATTATTAACCTCTTGCATTCGTGTGGAACATTTGTTGCGATTTATGAAAGTACATTTTTATAATTGTGTTATTAAATATAATCCCAGTTTAATTTAGGGTTCACTGTTTGTGTACAACAGGTACATGGATATTTTTAAAATTTATATTCCAGGGCCATATATATACAACCTAATATTTCCCCTTTTAATCATATTCAGATATATATTTAGTGCTGTTAATTGTGTTCACAATGTTGTACCATAATCATTACAATCTTTGCCAAAACATTTCCGTCATTCCAAATAGGAACACTCTACATTTTAAGCCTTAACTTCTCAATCCCTAATCGCACCCTGTCCTCTAGTAATGTATATTCTGGATTCTGACACTATGAGTTTGCTTATTCTAATTATTTAAATCTTCTCCTACCTCTATCACCCAGAGAATCCTACCTCGCAGCCAGTAGAGACATGGATGATATGGTCACTTACTCCCCCCCCCCCCCCGGCCCCCCTGCAACCTGTAGAGAATCAGGGTTTTCATTCATGACTTTCTGATTTGCTGTTAAAGTGGAAACACCCTCAACTTCAAAGTGACTATCCCAATTCACTTAGGGAGGAAGCGAGCAAGCAGGCCCCTGAAGCTTTCCAATTCGAGTATGTCTGAACTGCTTCTGAGCAGATCACTGGTGTGTAATGATTGATTTGTTTGACTTTCATAGATGAACAGAGTGGAATTCAGCCACAATGGAAATTTGGGTTATGACCATTGTAATATATCTGCTTGGCCATCAGGGCACTTAGATTTCCTGGCTGGCTGCTATGAGAACTCAGTGCATGTCAGGGCTGACCGATTGATTTGGTCTCTTTTCCTCATGACATACTGAGTATGTAAAAAGCTTTTAGGGACACTGTCCACCATGCACCTGGGATGAGTTCTTTCTAAAAGGCTATTTGTTCATAGATTGGCTCTGTTTCCTTTTGCATAGATCTGTTTAATATCTATAAACTTAATTTAGGTTCCAACATTTTATTTCTGCACAGATATATTTAAAAAGTCAAACAATAGTTTGAATAATAATAAAATAAAAGATAGCTTAAATAATAAAAGAACTGTAAGAAAGGAAACAAGAACGCAGGGAAAGGAAAAGAATTGGTGGGTATGGTGTGATTAGAAGAGATATGCTGCCCTTAAGGAAAGAAGGTGACCTGGGGCTCACAAAGGGACCTGGAGGTTGTAAGAATAAATATAATGAAAAAAAAAAGAATTACTATTCCTTGGCACAAAAAGAGAAAGAAACATCTTACTTCTCCGTGTGCTCTCAGGATTTACTTTAGAAAACTTGTAAGTATTCTCTGTTCCTTTGAAATGTAGGTAAATCTTTTAAAAGTTTAAATAAGCATACCCCCCTGCAAATTTCACACAAGAATGTTTCTTATTTCTTTGAAATGCAATCATTGAGGAAGCTTCAATACTTCCCAGTTTCCTGAGAGGAGATGAGCAGAACTTCAGGTGTTTTTGACTCTTCCAAATTGCTTCAGTCATAAAGAAATCTTGAGAACATGTATGGAATTGTTTGTATTCACCTAGCTACATAAAAAGGCTGAACTTTATTTCTGTCTTTGCAATCTCTTTAGCAAGATGCCTGTGATGCATCAAATTCTGGTTTCCTGCTTATTCTATTATAAAATTGCTTTTCTTTTTTTTTAAAGAAGAAAAAACATTTGAAGGCCAAAAATACGCTCTTTAGAGAAAAATTCTTCCAAGACGTAGGTATTTTCAGGGACAATGAGTGATTGATTCATTTTTTTCACATTTTGTTTCTAATGCTCTAGGACTGTTTTCAAAGTAAAGCTTTCTTCTTTGGTTAACACTGAATATCCAAAAGTGCATCTGATTTGCTGGTTTAAAATGTAAAACTTATGAAGTACAAATATACTTGAATTTCTAGTATTTTGTTGGACAGCTGCATAATATTCTTCCACACTCTAAAAGTTAATATGTCCAAACAAATAACAGGCAAACTGCAACTTTCCTTTTCCCTCCTCCCACTCAATGATTTGATCTTGTATTCAAGATAAAAATCACCCACTGATTTTATATTGAGTTCAGAGGTTGTCTCCAACTAGTTTATTAGAATGGAATTCTGCATTATTGAAACTTTTTCTAAGACTCCTATTCCTACCTTAGCCTGCATATACTGGAGATATATTAAGTTAGCAAGTGAAGATAAAGATTTTGAAGCCAGAAGATAAATGTGGGAAGTATTATGCATACAACATCCACCTCAGGATTTGTTTTATTTGATATCAGTGGCTTGAAAGGTAAGGTTGGGGCAGGGGGCAGTGTGAGTGTGTGTGGGTATGTTTATATACATGAGTTTTTGAGGGGTGATTGGGAAATATTTTAAGAATGCCATTGAGAAGAATAATTGAAGGGACATTTCCATTTGGTGTCGGGACAGATGAGCAATAAAGAGCTTACCTGCAGTTCAGTTTAACTCTCTTGTTCCCCTGAACATAGTGAAACAGTAAAGAATCAGGCATTTTTATTAAAGAAAAAGACTATCAAATCTACAGGAAATGAGAAAAAATATGTTTGCATGGAGATGAATCATTGTAGAAAATTTGCATAACCAGGTAAACAAAGCAATATTACAAATGGGCTATCTACCTGGGCATGGAAATGGTTCTGTTATGCTGAATGTTTCCTAGTAGTAACACTTTGACTGCAGAAGCATTTACTTAAACAAATATTCACTCTTACCTACCTAGGGCTAAACAGAACTGCTTATTGTTCCTTTCTCTCATCACTCACCTATGCATATCTTTCCTAATTAGAGACAGTCCTCTTGCAGTATTGCTACAGATCCTGGCTAAATGGTGTGGTTAAGGGATTTAAATGTGATTAAATGTTTTTGTAAAGCAGTACATATATATTTGCAATTTTATGATAGAAACCAGAGTAGATGCCCACAAATTAAAATTTTGTGTTGTACAGGGATAGACTAGAAAAATGTTCTGGGAACAGATGTTGACAGTTGGGTTTATGAGTTTCTTATCGTTTTTTTTTTCCAAAAATGAAAGAAATTGAAAGAATCATTATCAAAAATAGACATTTTTAGGTAAGATTTGAAAATGGAAAGGAAGCTGATTAGATAAATAGACAAACATTTAACAAAGAATCAGGATGAGTTTCTCAAAAGACAATGACATTCCAAAATAAGAAAGGAGAACAGAATGGCACTGTGAGTTTGTCAAGTGGCACACATCTCCTTGAGCCTGTGACAGAACGAGCTTCCCCGTAGATCCTAGTGGGAGAACTTTCCATTGAGTTAATCAGGAGCTCAGCACCTTCAACTCACGACTCTGGACCATACATGTCACATCCTGAGCCAACCCTTGTGGGAGGAGAAGAAATGAGAGTTGGAGGCAAGGTGATGTGACAGTGAGCTTTTCAGATAAGGATAATAAGGTTTCATTCTTGATAGCAAGCAATTTGGGAGTCAATGAAGAGGTCGGAAGGGAGGTTGCATAAGATGACCATGGTAACAAGAATGAAGGGAAATTTAAAATGAAGCATTTTGAGCCATTTCAAAGAGAGAAGATGGGTTGGATATGAAGGAGAAAAAACCTCAATAGCAAAGAAATGATTAAAAAAGTAGATGATGGTTTTAGCTATTTAGATGCAGAATGAATGGAGGTTAGGGAAACTGTAAAGGAAGAAATTTAGGATTTTGTGTTGGCCTAAATCTTACTTGTGCCTTAGTTGTGCTTTACTGATCACAGAAGAGGATGAGATTCTTTAGGACTCCTCACTCTTTCTCCCCATTCCAGGGAACAGCTGAAACGGGTTTCTGGACCTGGGATCCATGAACCCCTCCCAAAGAGTTCATGAATATAATTCAGGTCACCCATGAATTTGCAAGGGAAAAATCTGCATCTTTATTTTCAGGGGTCTCTAATTGAATTTAGCATTTCCTTAAATTATGTAGGTAGGCAACAGTCTACAGTAATGTTGGTAGTGCCTATAATTTTTCTCCAGTAATAAACACAGATATCTGCATATTGCATTACAGTTTTAAAGATATTAAAATTCACTTTATATTCATCATTATTTTGAAGTTATGACATGTATTAGACCTACCATATATCTTTCAATTTAATGCATTAATTAAAAAGAACATACAATAATATATCACAAATATTTTAAGTATTTTAAAACTGTATCTCAACATAATCAGTTTCCTTTGGAATCCTATATATTTAATTTTACACTTTTAAAACAAATTTAAGGGCCTAACAGGTTTCTCCAGTCTTATCAATGGGCTCATGGCACAAAAGGGATGTGAATGCCTAATTTAAAGCTACTTTAGCATGGAAAATTTATTCTTCTAAAACCATGCTATTCAATATTGTAGCCAGTGGTCACACAGGGCTACTTAAGCCTACATAAATTAAAATTAAATAAAATTAAAAATTCAGTTTCTAAGTCACATTAGATACATTTCAAGGGCTCAGTAACTATATGTGGCTACCAAATTGAATAGTGCCGATACAGGACATTTCCATGATCACAGAAAGTTCTATTGTACTGTACTGCTATAAAACTACTAAAACTTAACTCTCTCCCTTGATTTGACTACCACCAAACTAGATGTAAGGGACAAATGTGTATTTTTATGGTTTTGATGCTACTTATTTTTCCCAATTTTATTGAGATATATTCACACACCACAAGAATCATCCAACCTATACAATTACTGGCTCACAATATCATCATATAGATGTGCATACATCACAGGAACAATTTTAGAAAATTTTCATTACTCCAAAACAAAAATAAGAATAAAAAATAAAACCCAAATTCTCCCATATCTTTAATCCCCCTGTTGTTGATTCATAGTATTGATGTAGAAAATTTATTAAAGAATATCAAAATGATATTGTTAACTATAGTCTGTAGTATGCAATAACTATGTTTTCCCATATATATATACATAATATCAAATGAGGTTTTTACAAAGCTGACAACAGTATCAGTCATATAGCACTACTACACTCCTGGAACTTTACATACATTATTTCATTTAATCCTCCAACCACCCCACAGTGGGATATTTCTCCAAGTAAAAATAAAATTCTTTTATTTGCCAGGTAGACTTCAAATTGGAGGTAAAACGTCCCAACATTTCAAGAGGTAGAATCAGTCATCAGATTTCATGAGAAAGGAGTTGGAGATATACTGGAGATGTCTGGCAATCCTAATTTTGAAGCTGCCTGATATTTTCATACAAATGAAATTTTCTTGATCGGAATACCTTAGATTGAATATAAATGAGAAGATAAATACAAAATGTCATTAATAGGAGGATAAAAAGAACCTAAGATGATTAACAAAGTGGTCCTGTTTATCTTCCCACTCTATTTGGATTACTTTCATATTGTTTAGCTTACAACTTTAGCTGTCCTAGCAACAGCAGCACCACCATTAAAACTATACAGTTTAGCCAAACACTGTTACTAGCTTGTCTGACTACCAGCCTGTTATTTTTAACTTATTTTCTAGCTTTCAGAAATAAATCCCACCCTAAAACTATCTTATAAATCTATTTCTCAGTTCTCGTTTTTGTTTTACACTGAAATGTGCACCTTGACGTACTTTACAATTTATAAGTATTAGAAACAGCCCAAGTATGATACTTAAGTTAGGTGAAAATTTGACAATGTAAAAAATTGCATCATTACAAGCTTCCAACAAGAAATATTGAGAGTGCACATATCGCTGTCATTTGGCTTACCTTGGCCTCAGATATTTTTCTGTGAAATAGTAGGATGGGGAATGTTGTTTTCATCAGTTCTTTAGTTAATAACACAAATGCCTGTTCAGACAAGCCATGATGACCTTTAACAGTGATTAATAAATAACTTGGAGGTGGACCACCAATGAGAGTCAGAATTTCTGTTATTGCCAAAACAGTTTTTAATTTTATGGATTTTATTTTTATTTTTAAAAAGTGAATTAAGAATGACATATTAATCACACTTTCCTGCCTCTAAGACATCATTCTGAATTGCATTATTTGAAAGAAATTTACTGATTGATTATTTTATACCAAATATGCTTCTGGTATTGATTTACTAATACCTAGATTGCATAAAAGGTATGTGAGGGAGAAAGTGTCATTCATTAAAATGAAAGTGAAGAAGAGACTGAATTCAACATTTTGTTTTTGAATCTAATGTGCAGCAAGTACTTGAGTGAGTGTCCTTGTTAATCTTCCTTTTTATGTATAGTGAAAAAAATATTTGAAGTATATGTAGTAAAGTACATAAAATGCACTAATCTTAGTTGTACAGCTCAATGAGTTTATTTTTTTGTATGCTGTATTGGGGGGGGTCACATTTCATTCTTTTTCCATGTGACTATCCTCTTATTGCAGCACCATTTGTTGAATTTTTGTTTGTTTGTTTTTTTGTTTGTTTGCTTGCTTGTTGGTTTGTTTGGGAAGTGCATGGGCCAGGAATCAAATCAATGCATTTTTACATATGTCTACATCCACTTAACTACCACCAAGATCAGAAGTGGGCAAATGTTTTCTGTAAAAGAACCAGATAGCAAATATTCTATACTTTGCAGGTCATGTGGCCTCTGTCACTACTCAACTCTGCCATTGTAGCAAAAACAGCCATAGACAACAGGTAAATGAATGGGTGTGGCTATGTGCCAATAAATCTTTAATTAGGGACACAAATTTGAATTTCATATTATTTTTACAGGTCATGAAATGTTATTCTTTTGATTTTTTTGCAACCATTTAATATGTAAAAGCTATCGTTAGCTCCAGGTCATACAAAAACAAGTGGCAGGCCAGATTTGGCTCCGGGTTGACCCCTGACCTAGACCCAAGAAATAGGACATTTCTGGCACCAAAGCAGTCTCCCTCCAGAGGCAACCATCATTCCGATTTCTATCACTATTGATTAGATTTGCCTGTTCTTGAACTTCATATAAATGAAATCATACAGTATCTATCATTTGTGTCTGACTTGTTCACTCATCATCTATGTGGGTGTGATTCAGCCATGTATGTGTATGTCTCAGCAATTCGTTTTTATTGCTATGTAGTTTTTTTTTTTTTAATTTTTTTTGGGGGGGTGCATGGTCTGGGAATCGAACCCGGGTCTCCCACATCAAAGGTGGGCATTTTAACCACTGAACTACCCATGCACCTGCTGTGTAGTTTTAAAGTGTATAAATATATAATAATTTATTTGTCCATAATTTACTTATTTGTCCCAAAGGTAGACATTTCGAATGTTTCAAATTGGGGGCTATCATAAATAAATCTGCTATGAACATTCTTAGAAGCATTTTTTGCTGGACAAAACCATTCATCTATTTTTGTGTGCTTGTTCACCCTCCCTCCCTTCCTCTCTCTGGTTGAGGAAAGTGGCTCCAAATGATTAGATCTGATCACTGGTCAGAACCATATACAGTGATACATGAACTTGTGATAACATCTGAGCCTCTCATTTTTCTTTCTTACATGGTAATTATTATAGAGTGTTAGATGACAGAGAGAGGGTTCCTGGCAGAATAAGATGAAAATTTCCTGGTGCAGTGTGTATCCTCCAAAATCATAAAGAAACCCTAAGACTCAATGAGTGCCAGACACACAGTCACATTGAAAAGGGAGTGCATAACAGCCCATACATTGGCCTAAGATAGACATAAACACAGAAAGCACATAGCATGGCAGAGCTGCTGAGGGATCTGTATGTCTGACATCACAGTTCCGGGTCAATTTATCATGTTGGTCCCCTGTCAGCATAAGCTCCAGATTTGGCTCCCATACTTTCATAATGTGATTCCCAAATAATTAAAATTAGTAAATAAATGACAAGAAAGAAATGTTTCTATAGTCAGATTTTTAAAATTGTCTCTGAGCAGCAGATACTGCTCTAAGTGGTTTGCCTCTCAATAGAAGGTACTAAAGCTTAATTTCCAAATTATATGGAACATACAAGGAGCAAAAATGGAAAGCTTGAAATGAGGAAGGAAAAAGAAAGTGATCTCCTTTTTCTCCTATCACCATGATTTTCCTTTCTTCAGTTTCTCTCCATCACTCTCAGCCTCTCTGTCAGTCTCTCTCCGTATTTCTTAGTCTTTCTCTCTGTGTGTATTAGCCTCTCTATTTCTTAGTGTGCATCATTCAAACTCTGTCTCACTCTTTCTTAATCTCATTTTCACTTTCACTTCCCATGTGTCTCTGTTTATTGTGTCGCATCTCTCTCTCTTGCTACCTGTCATTCTCACTCACTGTCTCTTATTTCTTTATGAGTGTGTCTCTCTCTTTCTGTTTCTCTCCTTTGTGTGTCTATATAAGTGTGTTAGAGTTTGTGTCTTTGTGTGTGTCTCTTTCCATTGGTGCCTTTGTCTCTGTCTTTCTCTCTCTTTAACACACACATGCACACATACACCCACTCATTCCCTCACACACGCATACAAACAGGCCTGTCTTCGAGCCATAGAAGAAACAAAGCAAAGTATTCTGGAGCATTGTACCTATTCAGAAAAGAGTGCAATGAAATGGAAGCCCACTCAATACAAGTGGGAGTACCTTTCACCTTCATTCTGCTTGTTCAACGCTCAAAACCAAAATGGTCTAAATGCAAATTTCTCCTGAAGTTTATTCCAAGGCTATTCTTTTTAAATAAGTCAGCAGGATTAGCCTTAAATATGGGATAACTATGAGGATGCCTATAGAATGTGATTTGAGGAATCCCATTCATGGTAAAATTTGCTACAGTGCTGTCATGCCACCTTTAGTGATTCATTTCACTAGCTTCGGCATTGCCTTCGTTCTACTCTTCTCTTTTGAAAAGCAAATATTCCTTGGTGATATAAAATAAGGAAGTTTGTAATGAGATGTTAGAGGTTTTTGAGGACCAGGAGAAACTCCTACTGGCCACCTGGGATAGTGCATAAATTTGTGTTTGTGTCTGATAGGAAGTGAAAAGGGGAAGAAAATGGAAGTAAGGAAAACTAACTTTTTAGGTGAATCTGGCACAATCACTTAGTTTCTTTAGCTCTCAGCTTCCTCAGTCAGAAAATGTGGGTGGAGGAGTCATGAGGACATAGAGTAGGCTTCAAGCCCTTTGACCCCTACTTTAAAAAGAGACTTTCCCCACATATCAAGTTTCTGCATTGAGCTTTCAAGTAAGATCCTGATTGAAGAATTTGAAGAAAAGTTTGAAGTAAACCATTGTATTATATAATCTCTCAGGTCCCTGTCTACTCAGAACGTCTCTGACTAACCCTGAAGCCCAAGCCTGTATACAACTAATTCCAGAAATTAGATGTACCTCATTTGAGGAAATGCTTACTGAAAGATGTCTAATAGTTTTATTAGTCAATAAGTCTTCAATTTGGATGTTTGACTACTTCTGATATACTCTTTTAGGCAATTCCTTTTGTCATTTGACAAATCCTTTTATGCAGGCTTGTGTGCAGAAATTTGTAAACAAAATTCTATATTCTTATTGATTTGCATTGTGTCTTTGTGCATGTCTCTTTCCATTGGTGCCCTTGTCTCTGTCTTTCTCTGTCTGTCTTTCACACACATATGCACATATACACTAATTCCCTCACACATGCAATGTAAAATGGAAGGGGGGACTGTGATACATACATACAAAGGACTACTGAGTGGCTGCAAGAAGGAATGAAGTTCTGAGGCATGCAACTAGGTGAATGAACCTTGAAGACGGTATGTTGAATGAAATGTCAGAAACAAAAAGACAAACATTATCATACCTCACTCATATGGACTAACTATAACATACAAACTCAGAGACATGAAGTTGAGAGCATGGGTTATCAGGTTGGGGTCTATGGTAAAGGGTACTAGATTGTAAGCTCTTACAACAGTCACATATATGCAGGAATTGTAACTGTTATTTATAAATTCTGAGATACTGAGCTATTTGTATATAACTTAGTCATTTCCTGAAACTTTTAGTATTTATGTGCTACTGGAGACTCAGTGTCAGAGCACTCAGGCTCTGAAATTCAGCATTGCCCCATTCAGCAAAAATTTAAAAAAAGTGGAAAAGTGATCAGACTTTGACTAGAGATATGGGTGAAACTGATCTGGATAGGACTAAGGTAACTCAGAATACAGGGTAAAGGATGTTGTGGCTCAGAATTTGAAACTTCAACTTCTGTGTGAGAGCAAAGGAGAAATATTTATTTGGTGCAAAATTTATATTTTGGGTAGTGCATTATCAAATTTAGCTTGTATGATCAGTTTATTTGAACAACATAAGTACATGGAATCCTGAATAGGGCATGAGATCTTGTTGGTTTGTCCAGGTTAGTGTGATGCCCCAATATATCCCAGAGTAATTTGGGAAGAGAATATAAAAAATATTTGCAAAGTACCCTTTGGAGACTTGGAAGAAAGGAGGAAAGATTAAAAATCTCCATCTTGGAAATTCCTGATACACTCGCAAGCAGTGGGACAGCTAATTCAATAGGTTGAGCCCTCAATCTCAGGGTTTGCCCCTATGAAACTTATTCCTGCAAAGGAGAAGGAAAGCCTACTTTTAATTATGCCTAAGAGTCACCCCCAGAGAATCTCTTTTGTTGCTCAGATGTGGCCTCTCTCTCTCTAAGTCAACTTGGCAGCTGCACCCACTGCCCTTCATCCTATTGGCACATGACTCCCAGAGGCATAAATCTCCCTGAGAATGTGGGACATGACTCCAGGGGATGAACTTGGATCTGGCATCATGGGAATGAGAAAGCCTTCTTGACCAAAAGAGGGAAGAGAGAAATGTGACAAAATAAACTCTCAGTGTCTGAGAGATTTCAAATAGAGTCAAGAGGTTATCCTGGAGGTTATTCTTATGCATTATATAGATATCCCTTTTTAGTTTATGGTGTATTGGAGTACCTGGAGGGAAGTACCTGAACTGTTGAGCTGTGTTCCAGTAGCCTTGGATTCTTGAAGATGATTATATAAAAATACAACTTTTACAATGTGACTGTGTGATTGTGAAAACCTTGTGTCTGATAGACTTTATTTTTTTTATTAATTTTTAAATTTTTAAAAAAATTATAACAACAAATGCAAACATTCTTAACTTTTGATCATTAGGTTCTATGTATATAATCAGTAATTCACAATATCATCGCTTAGTTGCATATCCATCATTATGATCATTTCTTAGAACATTTGCATCAATGCAGAAAAAGAAATAAAAAGACAACAGAAAAAAATTCATTCGTACCATACTCCTTACCTCTCCCTTTCATTGATCACTATCATTTCAAACTAAATTTATTTTAACATTTGTTCCCCTTATTATTTATTTTTATTCCATATATTTTACTCATCTGTCGATAAGGTAGATAAAAGGAGCATCAGATACAAGGTTTACACAATCACACAGTCACATTGTGAAAGCTATATCATTATTCAATCATCCTCAAGAAACATGGCTACTGGAGCACAGCTCTACATTTTCAGGCAGTTCCCTCCAGCCTCTCCATTACATCTTGACTAACGAAGTGATATCTATTTAATGCATAAGAGTAACCTCCAGGACAACCTCTTGATTCTGTTTGGAATCTCTCAGCCATTGACACTTTATTTTGTCTCATTTCACTCTTCCCCCTTTTGGTTGAGAAGGTTTTCTCAATCCCTTGATGCTGAGTCTCAGCTCATTCTAGGGTTTCTGTCCCATGTTGCCAGGAAGGTCCACCCCCCTGGGAGTCATGTCCCACATAGACAGGGAGAGGGCAGTGAGTTTACTTGTTGTGTTGGCTGGAGAGAGAGAGAGACCACATCTGAATGACAAAAGAAGTTCTCTTGGGGGTGACTCTTAGGCTTAATTTTAAGTAAGCGTGACCTATCCTTTGTGGGGTTAAGTTTCATATGAACAAACCCCAAGATTCGGGGCTCAGCCTATAGCTTTTGTTGTCCCCATTACTTGTGAGAATATCAAGAATTCAACTTGGGGAAGTTGAATTTTCTCCCTTTCTCACCATTCCCCCAAGGGGTCATTGCAAATACTTTTTTATTCACTGTTCAAATCACTCTGGGATTTATCAGGGCATCACACTGGACAAACCAACAAAATCTCATGCCCTACTCAAGGTTCCATGTACTTTCGGTGTTGAATTAAGCTATGTACATAAGTTATATTAGGAAATGCACTAGTCAAAATATAAATTTTTTAGGCAGTTTATTAAGCAAATAAACATTTTTTGCTTTAGTCTCAAACATAAGTTAAAATTTAAAAATATTAATTACCATCTTTTTTCAACACCCTGCAGTAATGACATTCCTTTGTTCTTCCTCACACAAAAACATTTTTTTAAATTTGTACATTTAGTCACTATCAATATACACTCTAAGCATTCCTAGATTATACCATCTGAATCTTTATCATCTATCTTTCTTTCTGACTTCATTTGTGCCCCCAGCCCTCCTCCCTCTATCATTCACATGTTCAGCTTCATTCAGTTTTTCAACATAACTGTATTACAGTTAGGTTGTCCATTTCATCTACATTGTCGTATTTATTAGCCTAAAGTTGTTCATAGTATTCTGCCTGATAGTCTTTTTATCCAGGGATTGGACAGATGAATTTTAAAAGTAAGGTTATAAAATAAATAAATAATCGGGGGGATAAAGGTTTAAAAATTTTGGTAGATGAAATAATAGTGGTTAATGAGAAGGAGGGGTAAAGGATATGAGTTTTTTTCTTTTTTCTTTTTATTTCCTTTTCTGGAGTGATGCAGTTGTTCTATAAATGATCATGGTGAATGAATACACAACTATGTGATGATATTGTGAGCCATTGATTTATACTGTGTATGGACTGTGTGTGTGTAAAGATTTCTCAATAAAAATGTTAAAATAAAAAGTAAATATGCATAGGAAAGACTAAAATCCTAATACAAACAAAAACACACTTATAATGCAATCCAGCTTCCTTCTAAAGTACAAAACATGAAATATTTTTCTGAAATATATTGGTTTGTGTCAGTATCACATTAAATTTGACTGTCACCATTGAAATATCATGTTAATTTGGCATTTGATGAGATAAAGGGGGCACATAGGCATATTTCACCTTCCTAAAGTCCAAGATAAATGTCATCATAGTCTCACTTCCAGCAGCCCCTTGGAAACTTATTGAAATTTGTAGTCAGTAGCTTCCCTTCCAACTTTGCCTTCAGAGTTGCCAGGTATTAGCAACTCTTCTTGAAACCAGTAGCCTCACCCCAACCAGTAGACTCTGCTAGTGAAGAATCCTTGTTGCTCCTTTTCAAGCATAGGATTTGTGTGGGCTCCAAAGTATTAAAAATCAGAGTAGTTTTAATTAACTCCATTAATTTACTCAGCATTTTTGTGGCTTTCAGACAAAGTTAATCCATTTAAGTGCATTTTTAATGGTTTGTAAAGAAAAGCTGCTTCCTTATCTCCCTAGCTTTGGCCTGCTGAACAATTTCAAGGGACCTTCAATGAATCCTTTGGGTTAAAGCTGGAGAATCCTATAATTTAAGAAGCAGTCCCTAACTCATGTTTTCTGTTTAGGATAAGTTGTAGTTTTACATAAATTGATTCTCTTAGTAACTGAAGAAAACCTCCACAAATTTCACATTATGAGGCATATGTCAACTCTGAATGCCAAAGAAGCCTTCTAAAACAGCAGGTTAAAGTACAATGGAATGTTCATTTTTATCAATCACCCAAATAACTCCACTCTGGTAGGGGTGGAAAGACAGGATCATGGATAGTCAGGCATCCCCACCTCCTAGTTGTTCAGAGAAACCTTTGTAAAACTCAACCCCCATTTCTTCCTACTTTTCCTTAGTTTTCAAAAAAGTTAGAGGAATATATTGCTGAGCTATGGGAAGTGTGGGATGGGTAGACTAGTTTGAACTGACAGGAAGCTATTCAATGAGAAAATAATTGTAGTTATTTACTTTCATGCACAATAAGGTGAAATAGGCTAAGGGAGCTCTTCCTAGTATGGCTTCCTCTAGGACAACTTCCAAGAACTGGTAGGAAGTATAGCTAAACAATTACAACTAAATGATGGCTGTGCCTTTTTAAAATTAGATAAGTTGTGGGTTTACAGAACAATCATGAATAAAATATAAGATTCCCTAAAAATATGGAGCGCTTCACAACTTTGCATGTTGTCCTTGCTTAGGGGCCATGCTAATCTTCCCTGCATTATTCTAATTTTAGTATATGTGTTGCTGAACTGAGCACGTGCTTTTAAAGTAAGACAGTGTATGGAAAGTTGGAGTTTTAAGAACTTTTATAAACCTTTTCAGGAAAATCTTGTTTATCATTATAATTAGCTTAGCAAATAGGCAACTTAGAGTCTAAAAATAAAGTAGGTTGGTTCCTGCATTTTTACCAATTCTAAATCAGTAGATTCCAAACGAAAGACATTTGGCTCCTGCTGCTTTGGTTTGGCCCTGCTTGAATTCATTCATTTCTCTCCCCTATACCTTCTCTTTCTACCAGAAATAATGTGAACAGAACAGTGTATTTTTTCACTGATAGTAACTCTTACATAGAATGGAACCAGATAAATGAGTATTTTTGTTGTTGTTCACCATTACTCCTTTCAGAGAATTGGCTGTAACAAAGCACTCTTCCTCCAAGCCATATGATATAAGAAAATGGGTCTGATATGTTGGATGCTTCTAATGAGCTCATACCTGTATCTATGATAAAAGAGCTTTTTATGCAAACTAATTGGGTAAACAAGAGAAATATTAGTCTAGTTCGGTGAGAAGACCTCTATAGCAGCATTAATATTCTTAAATTGACTGTCCTAATGATAAATGAACTGTGCCTATTTGTCAAACCACTTACAAATCTCTGAGACATACAGCTTTGCCTTTTATTCTCTGGTCTCAGTCATTGGTATTACTTTATATATTTGGAAGTATTGGGATTGCATTTTCTCCCCCAAATACCAAATATCCTATCACTCATACTTTTCATTTAAGGCAGAATGACCTTTACCCCAATTAGAAAAAATTTGTTGAAGAACAAATTAGTGACCTTGTACTTCATCTCAAAACCACTGAATCATTGTGAGAACAGAGTCAATGGTGGGACGCTAATGGGGCCTTGAAAGCTGAGCAAGAGATAAAGAAATAGAGGAAGGAGAAAAAGTTAAGGAAGTAGGGATGGAGTGGAGAGGTTGGTAACAGAGGGTGGGGTGGTGGGGAAGTGGTTAGGACTCAAAGGAAAGCAAAGGAAAATTAGGGTGAAGTAGCCTGAAGACAAGGGGGAAAAGGCTAGGGATTGTAGATGGAGCAGGGTATGGAGACTGAAAAAGGAACAAGAAATAATGAAGAAGACACAGGTATGAGATGCGCTTAGCTTCAGAATGGGGGGAAGCAGGGAGAGTGGTGAGGGTGCTGCCCATCTGCTTTCAACTGACTCACTTGCTCCTCCTCTATGTAGTAGAGAACTCTCAATCATTCACTCACTGGCTCTCATTCTTTTTTTCTCTTTAATAATGATAGGAATACATTAGTATAAAGAGGTAAGCAAGAGGATGCCTAACGCACAGTGCTCATTGAAAAGAGGATGGTATTGGAGTTAGACAGTGTTATATTTAATTCACTGTGTGGTCTGGCTATCCAATCTCTCAGCACCTCACTTTCCTCATTCAAAATTAGGGGTAAAAATACTATTCTATAATGCAGTTAGTATTAAATAACTCAGGTACAGGATAGTCCCAGCAGTGTGCCTAACAAATAGCAAGGGCTTAATAAGTTAGTTCTGAGTTTTTACAACAGGTTTTGCAAGACCTGGTATGTATGGAACCATTTATAGTCCTTTATTTGTACAGAAAGGCAACCCACTTTGTGGGATGGTTTGAGACACCCCGGGAAGGTTTGCCTTTCCAAGATTTATTCTCCTTGCCAAGACTGAAAATCTCTGAAATTGCATATTTAGAGTCATACTTATAGGTTAAAGTACTATTTTTGATGGCTATCCTTTAAATCTGACCATCCTATCTGGCACAACAAAAAAAAAACATTTATTTAGTTGTTTCAGTGGGAAAAAATTGAAACCTCATGTTTCATGCTTCATGTTTAAAATTCACTCAATATGTATTCCTGAAGGGTCTGAGGACATAGACAAAGTTTCTGCTTTGTGCCATACACATTATATACAACTTCATGCTTCTATAACAGGGAATACTTAACCTTTCTTTCAACCTCATTGTGTATTTGTGTTTGCTTGATATAATAATAATGTTTTCAATTATACACTAGTTAAATTATTTCACTGACTTCCCCTTAATCTTGGAGAAAAACTGAAGCTCTAAGAAGATGCACCATGTCTATCTTGTTACCAAAGCCACATAAAGATACTACAAGAAAAGAAAATTACAGACCAATCTTTCTAATAAATATATATGCAAAAATCCTCCACAAAATACTTGCAAATTGAATCCACAACACATTAAAATAATTATAACCTATGACCAAGTGGGATTTATTCCAGGTATGTAAGGATGTTCAACATAAGAAAATTAATTAATGTAATACACCATATAAACAAATCAAAGCAATAAAACCACATGATTGTCTTGACTGATGCAGAAAAGACATTTGGCAAAATTCAGCAACCTATTTTTCTTGATGGAAACACTTCAAAGGATAATAATATAAGGGAAATTCCTCAACATGATAAGGGAAATATATGAAAAAACCACAGATAACATCATCCTCAATGGGGAAAGACTGAAAGCTTTCCCTCTAAGATCAGGAACAAGACAAGGATACCCACTGTCACCATTGATATTCAACATTGTGACAAAAGTTATAGCCAGAGCAATTAGAGAAGAAAAAAAGAAATAAAAGGCATCCAAATTGGAAAAGAAGAAGTAAAACTCTCACTTTTCGCATATGATATAATACTATATATCACACATCCCAAAAAATCTACAACAAAGCTACTAGAGCTAATAAAAGAGTACAGCAAAAGTGGCAGGATAAAAGATCAACACTCCAAAATCAGTAGTGTTTCTACACACTAGTAATGAGCAATCTCAGGAGGAAATCAATAAAAAATTCCATTTATAATAGCAACCAAAAGAATAAAATATTTAAGAATAAATTTAATTAAGAAAACAAAAGAGCTGTGCTCAGAAAACTACAAGGAATTGCTGAAAGCAATCATGGAAAACCTAGATAAGTGGAAGGGCATACTGTGTTTATGAACTGGAAGGCTAAATGTAGTTCAGATGTCAATTCTACCCAAACTGATTTGTAGATTCAATGCAATACGAATCAAAATGCTGACAAGTTACTTTGCAGAAATTGAAAAACCAAAAACCAAATTTATTTGGAAGGGAAGCATGACCGAATGGCTAAAAATATCTTGAGAATGAAAAATGAAGTGGGAGTCTCACAGTACCTGATTTTAAAGCATATTACAAAGCTACAGTGGTTAAAATAGCATGGTACTGGCATAAAGATAGATATACTGACCAATGGAATTGAACGGAGGGTACAGAAATAGATCTTCTCATTTATGGACAATTGATTTTTGATGAGGTGGTCAAGCCAACCCACCTGGGACACAGCAAACTCTTCAATAAGTGGTGCTTGGAGAACTGGATATCCATATGCAAAATAATGAAAAAGGATCCATATCTCACACCCAATACAAAAATTAACTCAGAATGGTTCAAAGACTTAAACATTAGCATTAAGACCATGAAACATTTAGAAGAAAATGTAAGGAAGTATCTTATAAATATTATAATAGGACGTGGTTTCCTAGACTTACACCCAAAACATAAGTATTGAAAAAAGAAATATGTAAGTCAGAAGTCCTCAAAATTAAACACTTTTATGCATCAGAGAACTTTGTCAAGAAAGTAAAAAGGCATTCTACACAATGAAAGACGATATTTTGCAACCACACATCAGATAAGGGGTTAATATCCAGAAAATATAAATTCCTTTAACTCAACTCTTTTTGTTAAAAAGACAAGCAACCCAAATTAAAAATGGGCAAAAGACATGAACAGACAGTTCTTAGAAGAGGAAATACAAAATGGCTAAAAGACACATGAAAGGATGCTCAACTTCACTGACTATTAGACAAATGCAAATCAAAATCACAATGAGATATCATCTGACACCCACTAGAATGGCCATTATAAAAAAAAACAGAAAATGACAAGTGCTGGAGAGGATGTGAGGAAAGAGGTTTAGTTACCCACTGTTGGTGGGAATGTAAAATGCCACAACTGCTGTGCAAGGCAGTTTGGTGGTTCCTCAGGAAGTGAAGTATAGAATTGCCATGTGATCCTGAAACTAGGTATATATTCAGAGAAATTAAGGGCAAGGATCACATTACTAGGTATATATTCAGAGAACCTCAGGGCAAGGACACAAACAGACATTTGCAAACCAATGTTTAAATCAGCATTATTTATGATTGCCAAGAAGTGAAAACAGCCCAAATGTCCATCAACAGATGAGTGGCTAAAGAAACTGCGGTATATATATAGGATGGAATATTGTGCTTATTATGCACTGTAAGAAAGAACAAAGTCATGAAGCATGTAACAATATGGGTGAACCTTGAGGACATTATGCTGAGTGAAATTAGCTAGAAACAAAAGGACAAATACTGCATGGTCTAACTGATATGAGCTAACATTTATGAATGAACTTTAAGAATTGAAGTTAAAAACATAGGTTATCAAGAGATAGAAATAGGGTAGAGATTCAGCAATTGATGCTGAAAGAATAAGGATTGTGCAAAAGGAATGATTATAAAATTCAGAAATGGATAGCTCAATACTACTTGATGGTAGCACAATAATATAAGTACACTGAATGAATTTCAATGTGAAAACGATTGAGGGAAAAGGGCTTGGGGCGTGTATGGAACCAGAAGGAAAGGTAGAGAATAAATCTGAGATGGTATAATTTAGGAATGCCTAGAGTGGACAGGTGTAAAACAGGTATAAAAACATTTTTGCAAGAGCCAGACCAAATGAATGTCAACATTGCAGGGTGTTGAAAATAGATGGTATATGGGAAAATGTACACTGAATGTAAGCAAGGGTCTATGGTCAACAGTAACATTATAATATGCTTCCTCTGAATGTGACAAAAGCACTATGCCAAAACTAAATGTCAACAGGCATGGGGCATGGGGACAGAGTATGGATTCTTTGTGGAAAAAAAGGATATGCCTTCATATAGATTAAGGCAGTGAAGTCATTTCTAAAAACTTAGGTTGGATTGTATGCTGTGTGAATAAAACTGTTTAAAAATGAATAGACAAACACAAGTGCTAGAGAAAATTCAGAGAAAGAGATGTACCTCTTCACTGTTTGTACCAAAACTGAGAGGTGCAGCCTCTTGGAGGGCAGTGTTGTGGTTCCACAGGGGAGTAGGGCTGGGGTTACCATATGATCCTGAAACCCAGTTGCTCCGTATATACCTGGAGGAACTGAATGTGGAGATACAAATGGACATTTGCACGATGGTGTTTCTGATGGCAGGGTTCATAATTCACAGTGGATGGAGGTGACCTAAGCGTTCAACAACTGAGGAATGAAAGGGGGAACTATGGTGTATACATACAATGAACTACTGAGCAGATGCAAGAAGGAATGAAGTTGTCAGGCATGCAACTAGGAGAATAAACATTAAGGACTGAATGTAGAATGAAATGTCAGGAACAAAAAGACAAATATTATGCCTCAACCATATGGACTAACTATAATATAAAAACTCAGTGAACTGAGGCCAAGACATGGTTTATCAGATTGGGGCACATTGTAAAGAGTCCTAGATTGTAAGCTCTTACAGCAGTCAAATATATTCAGGAGTTGTAACTGCTTTTTTTTCCCCCTAAATTCTGAGATACTGTTTGTTTATAACCTGGTCATTCCCAGAACCTGTGGATATTTATGTGATACCTGAGACTCACAGTCAGTGCTCTGAAGCTGTGAAAGTCAGAAGTACCCCATAAAGGAACTGTTTTAAAAAGTTGAGAAGTAATGAGACTTTGAGTAGAGATATGAATGAAGCTGACAGGATATGAACAAGGTAAATCAGAACACAGGTTGAAGAATGATATCGTCCATATTTTAAACTTCAACTTCTGTATGAGGCCAAAGGGAGAGATGGTTATTTGGGCAAAATTTATATTTTCAGTAGTGCATTTCCTAATATAACTTGTATGGTCAGTTTAGTTGAACACCATAAGTACAAGGAGTCTTGAATAGGGTGTGAAATTCTGTTGGTTTCTCCAAGTTAGTGTGATGTCCTGAATCATCCCAGAGTAATTTGTGCAGTGAATAAATAAGTATTTGCAAAGTCTCCTTGGGGGACTAGGGAGAAAGGAGGAAACATTCAACTTCCTCATTTGGAGAATTTCTGATATTCTCACAAGCAGTTGGGACAACCAAATCAAAGGCCAAGCCCTCTATCTTGGATTTCACCACTATGAAACTTATTTCTGCAAAAGGTAGGCTAAGCCTACTTAAAATTAGGCCTAAGAGTCTCCCCTCAGAGAACCTCTTTTGTTGCTCAGATGTGGCCTCTCTCTCTAAGCCATTCAGCAGGTGAATTCACTCAGGGTGTAAATCTTCCTGGAAATGTTGGACAGAACTCCCAGGATGAGCCAAGACCCAGCATCACTGGATTGAGAAAGCTTTCTTGATCAAAAGAGGGAAGAGAGAAATGAAACAAAATAAAGTTTCAATGGCTGAAACTGAGGTTATTCTTATGCATTATATAGTACCCCTTTTTAGTTTTTGGTGTATTGGAGTGGCTAGATGGAAGTGCCTGAAACTGTTGAGCTGCATTCCAGTAGCCTTGAATCTTGAAGATGATTGCATAAAGATATAACTTTTACAGTATGACTGTGTAGTTGTGAAAATCTTGTGTCATATATCTTTTTATCCAGGGTATGGACAGATCAAGACAAAAAATATGGATAAAAATAAACTAAAAATAGGGGGATAAAGGGTAAAATTAATTGGGTAGATTGAAATACTAGTGGTCAATGAGAGGGTGGGGTAAGGGTTATGGTATGTGTGCTGGTTTGAAAGGATATATGTACCCTAGAAAAGCCATGTTTTAATTCTAATCCCATTTTGTAAAGGCAGCTATTTCTTCTAATCCCTATTCAAAACTGTATGCTTCAAACTTTAACTAGATTATCTCTCTGGAGATGTGATTCAATCAGAGTAGTTGTTAAACAGGATTACATGGACATGTCTCCACCCACTCTAGGTGGGTCTTGATTACTTTACTGGAATCCTACAAAAGAGGAAACATTTTGGAGAAAGCTGGAGATTCAGAGAGAGCAGGGAAGACAACATAGCCATGAGAAACAGAGTGTCCACCAGCCAGTGACCTTTGGAGATGAAGAAGGAAAATGCCTCCCAGGGAACTTCATGAAATAGGAAGCCAGGAGAGAAAACTAGCAGATGATGCCATTTTCACCATGTGACTTTCCAGATGAAAAAGAAACCCTGATTGTGTTTGTATGTGCCTTCTTACTTGAGAGAGAAACCCTGAACTTCATTAGCCTTCTTGAACTGAGGTATCTTTCCCTGGATGCCTTAGATCGAACATTTCTATAGACTTGTTTTAATTGGGACATTTTTTTCAGCCTTAGAACTGTAAGCTAGCAACTTATTAAATTCCCCTTTTTAAAAGCCATTCCATTTCTGGTATATTGCATTCCAGAAGCTAGCAAACTAGAACAGATTTTGGTACCAGAAATGGGGTGCTGCAGTTTGCAAATACCAAATATGTTGAAGTGGCTTCTTAAATGGATAAGGGGAAGATTTTGGATGAGTTGCAAGCAGCTTGATAGAGAAAACCTAGAATGCTTTGAAGAAATAGTTGGTAGAAATGTGGACTCTAAAAATACTGTTGATAAGGCCTTAGTCAGAAATGAGGCATGTGTTATTGCAAACTGGAAGGAAGGCAATCCTTGTTTTAAAGTAGCAGATAATCTGGCATAATTGACTACAGGCTTTGGCTGGAAAACAGATTTTAAAAGCCATGATCTTGGATATTTGGCAGAAGAGATTTCAAATTAAATGTGGAAAGTGAAGCCTGGTTTCTCCACACAGCTTATAGTGAAATGTGACAGGAAAGAGGTAAGCTGAAAACTGAACCCTTGGGTACAAAGAAACCATAAATTTAGGTTCTAGAAAACTCTGGTCCTCCAGAAAGAGAGACCTCAGAGAATAGTGCCCTATGTGAGGACTTTGCCAAATATGGAACAAGTCAGCCATTTCAGAGAAAGCCAGGATTGGACCTGCAGTTATTCAGGAAGGATTTATAGAACTCCTTATGTCTGCTGGGCACCATCTGAGGCTACTGATAGAAAGCCAATGAGAGTGTTTTGCGATCTGTATAAAGAGAACCACTGCCAGTCTGGACTGAGAGGGACAGAGAAGGAACATGTTGGAGGAAAAATAACTTCAGAGGCAAAACCATGGAGGCTCGGTCTGAAGTCAAGAAGCCTTGGACTAGGAAAGTGGACCCACCCAAGCACATGGAGAGGGTAAGTTTGCCTGAAGGCAGAGAGTGGGCCTTCTACCTTATGCCACCTCTGGCCTTGGAGAGGATGAAGCATATTCCTTGAGGTTTGGGGAGAGCCTGGCTGCCACCACATGGAGGGGTTGAGCATGTACCCAGGAAATGGCAGAGAGCCCAAGTGCAACCCTGATCCTTGGAGAGGGTGGAGCCTAGAAAAAGGTGTTCTCCACAATGCCCCCCAAGGTTACATTCAGAGAGAGGCAGGCCTCTGCGTAGGCCCTTGAAAAGTGTGGGACTGCCACTTTCTAAAACCATGAAGGTTAATGACTCTCCAACTTTGAAAGACTTTGCCCTGCAGGTTTTTGAAACTGCTTGGGTCTGGTGACCCCTGTGTCCCTTCCTCCCTATGGAAATAGGTTTATGTATCCTATGACTGTTCATCCTTTGTATGTTGGCAACAGATAGCTTGTTCTGAGTTTTACAGGTCCAGAGCCAGAGGATAATTTTGCTTTAGAAGAAAATGTGCCTGTAACTAACTTTGATGAGACTTTGTACTGTTTTTAACCTTGTTTTGCATTTTATTGTTACTGAAATGCTTTAACTTTTCTGATATTGTGTTGGAATGAATGCATTTTGTATATGGGGAGAACTTGTCTTTTTTAGGGTTCAAAGGATGGAATGTGCCAGTTTGAAAGGATATATGTACCCTAAAAAAGCCATGTTTCAATCCTAGTCCCATTTTGCAAAGGCAGCTATTTCTTCTAATCCGTATTCAGTACTGTATGTTTGAAACTTTAACAAGATTATCTCCCTGGAGATGTGACTCAATCAAGAGTGGTTGTTAAACAGGATTATGGGGAGACATGTCTCCAACCATTCTAGGAGGGTTTTTGATTACTTTAATGGAATCCTATAAAAGTGGAAACATTTTGGAGACAGCTGGAGATTCAAAGAGAGCAGGGAAGAATGACATATCCAGAAGAAGCAGAGTCCACCAACCAGAGACCTTTGGAGATGAAGGAAAATGCCTCCCAGGAAGCTTCATGAAACAGGAACCCAGGAGAGAAAGCTAGTATATGATGCCATCATCACCATGTGCCTTTTCAGCTGGAAGAGAAACCCCACTGTATTTGCCATGTGCCTTCTCACTTGAGAGAGAAACCTTGAAATTCATTGGTGTTCTTGAACTGAGGTATTGTTCCCTGGATGCTTTAGATCGAGCACTTCTATAGACTTGGGTTTTGTTTTGTTTTGTTTTGTTTTGTTTTGCCTTCACACTCAGTTTTACTTATGATTAATATTCTGCATTAGGGTATTACCTTGTTACAACACATGAAAAATACTGTTATAATTATACTATTAACTATAGTCCCTAGTTTACATTAGGGTTCACTAATTGTGTTGTACAGTTATGGTTTCTTTTTTTTACTATATACTTTATTATTTATTTATTTTTATTAATAAAACCAATCAACATACAATATGAACATTCTTTTTTCATCGCATAGTTGTATATTCATCATCATGATCATTTCTTAGAACATTTACAGCAATTCAGAAAAAGAAAACAGAGAAAAATTTCATATGTACCATACCCCTTACCCCTCCACCTCACCGATCACAAGCATTTGAATCTACTAAATCCATTCTAACATTTGTTTCCCCTATTATCTATCCATTTTCAATCCATATGTTTTACTCATCTGTCTACAAGGTAGACAAAAGAAGCATCAGACACAAGGCCCCCAAATCACACAGTCACATTGCAAAGCTACACCACTACACAATCATCTTCAAGAAACATAGCCACTGGAACACAGCTATACACTTCCAGGCAGTTCCCTCCAGCCTCTCTGTTGACTTAACTAAAAAGGTGATATCTATTTAATG
This sequence comes from Tamandua tetradactyla, assembly GCF_023851605.1. Lineage (NCBI taxonomy): Eukaryota > Metazoa > Chordata > Mammalia > Pilosa > Myrmecophagidae > Tamandua > Tamandua tetradactyla. The sequence continues at coordinate 61,997,871 of NC_135353.1, read as the reverse complement.
CACAAGAATACCTTCCAGGATAACCTCTTGACTCTGGAATCTCTCAGCCATTGCCACTTTATTTTGTCTTATTTCTCTTTCCTCCCTTTCAGTCAAGAAGGTTTTCTCAATCCCCTGGTGCTGAGTCCCAGCTCATTCTAGGATTTCTGTCCTACTTTGCCAGGAAGGTCCAGATCCCTGGGCGTCAGGTCCCAACAGAGGTGGGGGAGGGCAGTGAGTTTGCTTGTCATGTTGGCTGAGAGAGAGAGAAGCCACAGCTGAGTAACAAAAGAGGGTCTCTTGGGGGTAACTCTTAGGCCTAATTTTAAGTAGGCTTAGCATAACCTTTGAGGGGTTAAGTTTCATATGAAAAAACCCCAAGATTTGGGGCTCAGCCTATTGCTTTAGTTGTCCCCACTGCTTGTGAGAATATCAAGAATTCTCCACTTGGGGAAGTTGAATTTTCCCCCTTTCTTGCCATTCCCCCAAGGGGTCTTTGCAAATACTTTTGTATTCACTGTTCAAATCCTTCTGGGATTTATGGAGGCATCACTCTGGACAAAACTACAAAATATCATGTCCTACTCAAGGTTCCATGTACTTATGGTGTTGAATTAAGCTGTCTATATAAGTTATATTAGGAAATGCACCACTCAAAATATAATTTTTTTTACGAAATAAATATTTTTTGCTTTAGTCTCACACATAAGTTAAAGTTTTAAAATATTAATTACCATCTATTTTCATCACCTGGCATTATTGACATTCCTTTGTTCTTTCTCATGCAAAACATTTTTAAATTTGCACATTTAGTCACTATTATTATATGCTCTAGGCATTCCTAGATTATACCATGTCAGTCTTTATCATATATCTTTCATTCTGATTTCATTTGTGCCCCCAGCCCTCCTCACTCTATCATTCTCACATTCAGCTTCATTCAGTGTTCTAACATTATTGTATTACAGTTAGGTAGTATTGTGCTATACATTTCTAAATTTTTACAATCAGTCCCATTGCACAATCAGTATCCCCTCAGCTCCAATTACCCAATATCTACCCTATTTCTATCTCCTAGTGCCCTCTGTTCTTAACTGAAATTATCCAAGTTCATTTATTAATGTTAATTCCTAACAGTGAGACCATACAGTATTTGTCCTTTTGTTTCTGCCTAATCTCACTCAGCATAATGTGCTTAAGGTTCATCCATGTTGTTACATACTTCATAACTTTATTCTGTCTTACAGCTGCATAATACTCTATCATTTGTATATACCACAGCTTGTTTAGCCACTCCTCTGTTGATGGACATTTTGGCTGTTTCCATCTCTTGGCAATTGTAAGTAATGTTGCTATACGCATTGGTGTGCAAATGTCCGTTTGTGTCTTTGCCCCCATATCCCCTGAGTATATACCTAGCAATGGTATTGCCAGGTCATATGGCTATTCTATACTTAACTTCCTGGAGAACTGCCAAACTGCCTTCCACAATGGTTATACTATTTGACATTCCCACCAATAGTGGATAAGTGTGCCTCTTTCTACACATACTCTCCAGCACTTGTGGTTTCCTGTTTTATTGATAATGGCCATTCTAGTGGGCATGAGATGATATCTCACTGTGGTTTTGATTTTCATTTCCCTAACAGCCAGGGAAGTTGAGCATCTTCTCCTGTGCCTTTTGGCCATTTGTATTTTCTCTTCTGAGAAGTGTCTGTTCAAGTCTTTTTCCCATTTTGTAATTAGGTTGTCTGTCTTTTGTTGTTGAATTGAACAATCTCCTTATATGTTCTGGATACTAGACCTTTATCTGATATATCACTTCCAAATATTGTCTCCCATCATGTAGGTTGCCTGTTTACTTCCTTGATGAAGTTCTGTGATGCACAAAATTGTTTAATTTTGAGGAGTTCCCATTTCTTTCTTTCTTTCTTCAATGTCGTGCTTTGGGTGTAAGGTCTAGGAAATCGCTTCCTAGTATAAGATTTATGGGTGGGCCATGGTGGCTCAACAGGCAAGAATGCTTGCCTGCCATGCCAGAGGACCATGGTTCGATTCCCGGTGCCTACCCATGTAAAAAAAATATTTATAAGATATTTCCCTACATTTTTTTCTAACAGTTTTATGATCTTAGATTTAATGTTTAAGTCTTTGATCCATTTTGAGTTAATTTTTGTATCAGGTGTGAGATATGGATCCTCTCTCATACTTTTGCATGTGGATATCCAGTTCTCTAGGCACCATTTATTGAAGAGACTGTTCTGTCCAGGTGAGTCGGCTTGAATGCCTTATCAAAGATCAATTGTCCAAAGATGAGTGGGTCTATATCTGAACACTCTATTCAATTCCATTGGTCAGTGTCATAGTCAGGTTCATGTGTCAACTTGGCCAAGTTGTGGTGCCTGTTTCTCTGGTTGGGCAAGTGCTGGCCTGTCTGTTGCAATGAGGACATTTCATAGAATTAGATCATGATCATGACAGCTGCATACACAGCTGATTCCATTTGTAATCAGCCAAAAGGGAGTGTCTTCTGCAATGAGTGATGCTTAATTTAATCACAGGAAGCCTTTTAAGGAGGATTCAGAAGATTCGGGCTCTTCCTGTTTCAGCTGGCAAGACTCTCCTGTGGAGTTCATTCAGATACTCCATTGGAATCATCAGCTTCACAGCCTGCCCTGCAGATTTTGGACTCTGCGTTCCCATGGTCACATAAGATGCTGTTATAAATTTTATATTTGTGAGTGTTCCCTGTTGATTCTGTTTCTCCAGAGAACCCTAACTAATACATGTTGGTACCAGGAGTGGTTCTTAAGAAACAAAATCTTAAAAATGGGTTTTTATTGATAGTTTTCTACTCTGACTGGACTCAAAGACACTAAGGACTCTGATTCCCATAATCAGAATGACACTCCCAATCCATGGAGTGAGTTGGCAAAAGAGATAGTCAAAATATCACCATTCAATTCTCCTAATGCTTCACTTGTACGAAGCCAGGCTCTGGGGATAATGTGTTTGACACCTTTACAGAGTTTGGTGGAAATAAGAGGTATAGAGATGTTGGCTGGTTGTTGTTAGATACACTGTATACATTAAGGAGTGAAAGGGATGGGCTTAAGGCTTCAAAAGAGAAGCTTAAGTGCCGTCTGACAGAGGTAGACATTTCTATGAGTACTCTGAAGGAAAATCTTATTTCCTGTAGCCGTAGACTTGAGATCCCTGATAATCAGACTCAGAATCTTATTGTTAGAGTAGCAACTTTACAATGTAAACTGAAATCTCAATGTTGCATGGTGTCTGCCATTAAAGTGAGGGCATTAATTGGAAAGGAGTGGGACCCTGAAAAATGGGATGGTGACATATGGACTAATAATGATGTTGGGGGTGAGGTTGAAACCCTAGATCCTGCTGAGTCTTCTCTAGATAACCCTGTAATAGTATGCCATGAGAACATAGCCACCCCACCTCCAGCCTGCCTTGAGAAGTTGGCCACCCAACCTCCTCCTGAAAGGATTAGCCCAAGAGTGATTAATCCTGTTTCACCAGAAGAAACTGAAAATGAAGGCCCTGAAGCAAATGGCTTGGAAGATATTTCTAATTCTTTTCATGACCCACCCCCACCACCCCTCATTTCTTCCAGTCCTATAACTAGACTAAAGGCCCAACAGGCCCCTAAAGGTGAAGTACAAAGTATCACATATGAGGAGGTATGTTATACTCCAAAAGAACTGTGGTAGTTTTCCAATTTGTATAGACAGAAATCAGGGAACTATGTGTGGCAATGGATTTTAAGGGTGTGGGATAGTGGTAGGAGGAATATAAGGCTGTATCAGGCTGAATTTATTGATATGGGCCCACTAAGCAGAGATTCTGCATTCAATGTTATAGCTCGAGGGGTTAGAAAAGGTATTAACAGTTTGTTTGGATGGTTGGTTGAAACATGGATCAAAAGGTGGCCAACATTACCTGAAGTTGAAATGTCAGAACTGCCCTGGTATAATGTAGGTGAGGGGATCCAGAGGCTTAGAGAGATTGGAATGTTAGAGTGGATTTATCATGGAAAGACTGCTCTTACACCCCAGGAATGTCTGGAGGATGCACCTTTTACCAGAACAGTAAGAAATAAATTTGTGAGACTAACACCATCATCCCTGAAGAGCTCTGTGGTTGCACTTCTCTGTAGGTCAGATTTTACTGTAGGAACTGCTGTCATTGAGCTGGAATTCTTAAACACAATGGGATGACAGGATCCCGAGTTGGCAGAAGCCAGGTGGCAGCACTTAATCCCCAAAGACAGGGTAGACGTGGCTTTTATAATAGGCAGCAAACTCAAAGCAGGCGTCAAAAGTATATGACTCACAGAGATTTGTGGCATTGGCTAGTAAATCGTGGGGTACCTAGAAATACAATAGAAGGGCAGTCTACTAAATTCTTGTTCAAGCTGTATAAACAAAAGAGTTCTAGGTCAAGTGAACAGAAGTCTAACCTGAATTACAAAAACACAAAGTCACAGCCCCTTAATCAATTTCCAGACTTGAAACAGTTTACAGACACAGACCCCCTTGAATGAAGGGGAGGCCAGGTCTCTTTGGGGGAGAACCCTGTTACACTGCCACAAATTTATACTGTTAATCTTCCTCCAAGCCTTCCCCAAGGAGACTGACAGCCTTTCACTGGGGTAGCTGTGCATTGGGGAAACAGAAATGATCAGATATTTTGGGGATTATTAGACACTGGTTCAGAAGTGACACTGATTCCAGGGGACCCAAAACGTCACTCTGGATCACTAGTCAGAGTGGGGGTTTATGGAGGCCAGGTGATCAATGGAGTTTTAGCTCAGGTCCATCTCACAGTGGATCCAGTGGGCCCCCAGACCCATTCTGTAGTTATTTCCCCAGTTCCAGGATGTATAATTGGTATAATCATACAGAGCAACTGGCAGAATCCCCACATTGGCTCTCTAACTCATGCAGTGAGGGCTATTAGGGTGGGAAAGGCCAAGCGGAAGCCACTAGAACTGCCCCTACTAAGCAAAATAGTAAATCAGAAGCAATACCGGACACCTGAAGGGATTGCAGAGATTACTGTCACTCTTAAGGACTTGAAGGATGCAGGGGTGGTGAGTCCCACCACATTCCTATTCAACTCTCCTATTTGGCCTGTGCAGAAAACAGATGGGTCTTGGAGGATGACAGAGGGTTATTGTAAGCTCAACCAGGTGGTAACTCCAATTGCGACTGCTGTTCCAGATGTGGTATCATTGCTTGAGCAAATAAATACATACCCTGGTACCTGGTATGCAGCTATTCATCTGGCAAATGCATTTTTCTCAGTAGCTATTAGTAAGGACCACCAGAAACAGTTTGCTTTCAGATGGCAAGCTCAGCAATATTCTTTTACTGTCCTACCTCAGGGGTATATCAACTCTCCAGCCCTATGTCATAATCTTGTCCGCAAGGATCTTGATCTTTTCTACCTCCCACAAGACATCACACTGGTCCATTATATTGATGATATCATGTTGATTGGACCTAGTGAGCAAGAAGTAGCAACTACTCTAAACTTATTGGTATGGTATTTGCGTGTATGAGGATGCGAGATAAGTCCAACAAAAATACAGAGGCCTTCCACCTCAGTGAAATTTCTAGGTGTTCAGTGGTATGGGGCATGCCAAGATATCTCTTCTAAGGTGAAGGATAAGTTGCTACATCTGGCCCCTCCTACAGCCAAAAGAGAGGCACAATGCCTAGATGGTCTTTTTGGGTTTTGGCGACAACATATTCCTCATTTGGGTGTGCTACTCTGGCCCATTTATCGAGTGACCAGAAAAGCTGCTAACTTTGAGTGGGGACATGAACAAGAGGAGGCTCTGTGATAGGTCCAGGTTTCTGTACAAGCTGCTCTGTCATTTGGGCCATATGATCCAGCAGATCCGATGGTATTGGAAGTGTCAGTGGCAAATAGAGATGCTGTCTGGAGCCTTTGTCAGGCCTCTATAGGAGAATCATGGTGCAGACCCTTAGGATTTTGGAGCAAAGCCTTATAATCTGCTGCAGATAACTAGTCTCCTTTAGAGAAACAGCTTTTGGCCTGCTACTGGGCCTTAGTAGAGACTGAATGCTTAACCACGGGCCATCAATTACCATGAGACCTGAGTTGCCTATCATGAGCTGGGTGTTGTCTGACCCACCAAGCCATAAAGTTGGGTGTGCACAGCAGCACTCTATTGTAAAATGGAAATGGTATATACAAGGTAGGGCCAAAGCAGGTCCTGAAGGCACAAGTAAATTACATGAAGAAGTGGCCCAAGTGCCCATGGTCTCCACTCCTGCCACATTGCCTTCTATTTCCCAGACCAAAGCAATGGCCTCTTGGAGAGGTCCTTACAGTGAATTGATGGAGGAAGAGAAAACTCAAGCCTGGTTTACAGATGGTTCAGCATGATATGCAGGTATCACCCGAAAGTGGACAGCTGCAGCATTACAACCTCTTTCTGTGGTATCCTTGAGAGACAGTGGTGAGGGGAAATCCTCCCAGTGGGCAGAACTTCAAGCGGTGCACCTGGTTGTTCATTTTGCTTGGAAGGAAAACTGGCCAGAGGTGCATTTGTATACTGACTCATGGGCTGTTGCTAATGGTTTGGCTGGATGGTTAAAGACTTGGAAAGATCATAATTGGAAAAATGGTGACAAAGAGGTCTGGGGAAGAAGTATGTGGATAGACCTTTCTAAGTGGGCTAAAAACATGAACATATTTGTGTCCCATGTGAGTGTGCACCAGAGGGTGACTTCAGCAGAGGAAGGTTTTAATAATCAAGTGGATAAGATGACCCGTTCTTTGGTTACCAGTCAGCCTCTTTTTCCAGCAACTCCTGTCATTGCCCAATGGGCTCATAAACAAAGTGGTCATGGTGCTACAGATGGAGGTTATGCATGGGCTCAGCAACATGGACTTCCACTCACCAAGGCTGACTTGGCTACAGCCACTGCTGAGTGCCCATATCTGCCAGCAGCAGAGACCTGCACTCAGTCCCTGATATGGCACCATTCTCCAAGGTGACCAGCCAGCTACATGATGGCAGGTTGATTACACTGGACACTCCCTTCATGGAAAGTGCAACAATTTGTTCTAACCAGAATAAACACATATTCTGGATATGGGTTTGCTTACCCTGTGTTCTAGTTTGCTAGCTGTCGGAATGCAATATACCAGAAACGGAATGGCTTTTAAAAAGGGGAATTTAATGAGTTGCAAATTTATAGTTCTAAGGCCGAGAAAATGTCCCAATTAAAACAAGTCTACAGAAATGTCTGATCAAAGGCATCCAGGGAAAAGATACCTTGGTTCAAGAAGGCCGATGGAGTTCAGGGTTTCTCTCTCAAGTGAGAAGGCACATGGCGAACACAGTCAGGGCTTCTCTCTCTCGGCTGGAAGGGCACATGGCAAATACGGCATCATCTGCTAGCTTACTCTCCTGGCTTCTGGTTTCATGAAGCTCCCAGGGAGGCGTTTTCCTTCTTCATCTCCAATGGACTCTCCGCTTCGTGGTGCTGCAGCATTCTGTGCTCTCTCTGAATCTCTCATTCTCCAAAATGTTTCCTCTTTTATAGGACTTCAGAAACTAATTAAGACCCACTCAAATGGGTGGAGACATGTCATCCCCTAATCCAGTTTAACAACCATTCTTACCTAAATCACATCAACCAGGGAGATGATCTCATTACAGTTTCAAATATACAGTATCTAATAGGGATTATTCTACCTTTAAGAAATGAAATTTATATTAAAACATGGCTTTTCTTAGGGGGCATACTTCCTTTCAAACCAGCACACCCTGCATGCAATGCTTCTGCCAAAACTACTATCTGTGGACTTACAGAATGCCTTATCCATCACCATGGTATTCCACCATGGTGGAACTGCTTCTCATCAAGGAACACAATTTACAGCAAATGAAGTGCGGGAATGGGTACATTTGCATGTAATTCTCTGGTCTTATCATGTTCCCTATCATCCAGAAGCAACTGTATTGATAGGATGGTGGAATGGCCTTTTGAAAACTCAATTGCAGTGCCAATTAGGTGGCAAAACCTTGAAAGGCTGGGGTAATATTCTCCAGGAAGTTGTATATGCTCTGAATCAGTGTCTACTCTATGGTGCTGTTTCTCCCATAGCCAGGATCCATGGGTCCAGGAACCAAGGGGTGGAAATGGGAGAGGTAGCACTCAGGATTGCCCCTAGTGATCCACTAGGAAAATTTTTGCTTCTTGTCCCTGTGACCCTGAGCTCTGCTGGTCTACAGGTTTTAGTTTTAAAAGGGGGAGTTCTTCCATCAGGAGAAACAACAATGATTTCATTGAAGTGGAATCTAAGACTGACACTTGGTCACTTTGGGCTTCTTATGCCACTGGATCAACAAGTCAATAATGGGACTACATTATTGTCTGGGGTGATGGACCCTGACTATCAGGGGGAAGTAGGACTGCAACTACATAATGGATGTAAAGAAGAGTTTTCTTGGAATATAAGAGATCCCCTAGGGTGCCTTTTAGTACTACCATGCCCTGTGATTAAAATCGATGGAAAACTGCAACAACCCAATCCAGGCAGGACTACCAATGGCTCTGAAACTTCAGGAATGAAGGTTTGGGTCGCCTCATCAGGCAAGGAACCACGGCCAGCTGAAGTACTTCTTGAGGGTAAAGGGAACATGGAATGGGTAGTGGAAGAAGGTAGTGATAAATATGAACTTCAAACACGTGATCAGTTACAGAAATGAGGACTGTAATGCTGTTTTGTTCATGTTATACTATTTAAGTTGTAAGATATCAAGTTTAAGAATGAATGTTTCCCAAGGATTTGCGCCCTATTCTGGAGAGATCTAATGTGTTTGCAGTTATATGCAGGACAGTTGAGTATTGTTCGGTGAAAGAAAAGATGTCTGTTTTATTGTTTTTATTTGGAAATTGGGTATGGTTTAATGTGATATATATAGCTGAAAGGGGGTGGACTGTCATGGTCAGGTTCATGTGTCAACTTGGCCAAGTGGTGGTACTTGTTTGTCTGGTTGGGCAAGTGCTGGCCTGTCTGTTGTGATGAGGACATTTCATAGAATTAGATCATGATGCATTCACAGCTGATTACATTTATAATCAGCCAAAGGGGAGTGTCTTCTGCAATGAGTAATGCTTAATATGATCACTGGAAGCTTTTTAAGGAGGATTCAGAAGAGACAGGCTCTTCTTGTTTCAGCTGGTGAGCCTCTCCTGTGGAGTTCGTCCAGACCCTCCATCGGAATCATCGGCTTCACATCCTGCCCTGTGGATTTTGGTCTCTGTGTTCCTGTGGTCACGTGAGACACTTTTATAAATTTTATATTTTTGCAAGTGTTCCCTGTTGATTCTGTTTCTCCAGAGAACTCTAACTAATACAGTCAATATATCTACCTTTATGCCAGTACCATGCTGTTTTGACCACTGTAGCTTCATAATACACCTTAAAATCAGGTAGCGTGAGACCTCCAACGAATTTTTTCTTTCTCAGGATACTTTCAGCTCTTTGGGGAAGGCTGCCCTCCCAGAAAAATTTATTTATTGGCTTTTATATTTCCAAGAAGTAGGTTTTTGGGGTTTTACTTTGTATTGCATTGAATCTGTAAATCAATTTAGTTAGAATTGCCATCTGTTCTAGTTTGCTAGCTGCCAGAATGCAATATACCAGAAACAGCATGGCTTTTAAAAAGGGGAATTTAATCAGATGCTAGTTTACAGTTCCAAGGCAGAGAAAATGTCCCAATTAAAATAATATATATAGAAATGTCCAATCAAAAGCATCCAGGGAAAGATACCTTGGTTCAAGAAGGCCGATGAAGTTCAGGGTTTCTCTGTCAAGTGAGAAAGCACATGGTGAGCACAGTCAGGGTCCCTCTCTCATCTGGAAGGGCACATGGTGCACACAGTATCATTTGTTAGCTTCTTCTCCTGGCTTCCTGTTTCATGATGCTCCCCAGGAGACATTTTCCTTCTTTATCTCCAAAGGTCACTTGCTGGTGGTCTCTGCTTCTCATGACTATGTCATTCTGATCTGCTTTCTGAATCTCTCTCTTTCTCCAAAATGTTTCCTCTTTTATATGACTCCAGAAACTTATCAAGACCCACCCAAATGGGTCCTAATCCAGCTTAACAGCCACTCTTGATTAAATCACATCTCCAGGGAGATGATCTGATTACAGTTTCAAACATATAATATTGAATAGGGATTATTCTACCTTTATGAAATGGGATTTAGATTAAAACATGGCTTTTCTAGGGGACATACATCTTTTCAAACCAGCACACCATCTTTACTATGTTTAGTCTTCCAATCCATGAACATGGTATGCCCTTCCACTTATTTAGGTTTTCTGTAATTTCTTTTAACAACTTCTTATAGGTTTCTATGTATAGATTTTTTGTATCTTTAGTTAAATTTATTCCTAAATATTTTATTATTTTGGTTGCAATTGTAAGTGGAATTTTTTTCATGATTTCCCCCTCAGATTGTTCATTATTAGTGTATAGAAATAGTACAGATTTTTGAGCGTTGATCTTGTAACCTGCCACTTTGTTGTACTCATTTATTAGCTCTAGTTGTTTTGCTGTGGATTTTTTGGGATTTCTGACATATAGTATCATAACATCTGCAAACAGTGAGAGTTTTACTTCTTCCTTTCCAATTTTGATGCCTTGTATTTCTTTTTCTTGTCTAATCAGTCTGGCTAGAACTACCAATGCAATGTTGAATAACAGTGGTGATAGTGGACATCCTTGTCTTGTTCCTGATCTTGGGAAAGTTTGCAGTTTTTCCCCATTGAGGATGATGTTAGCTGTGGGTTTTTCATATATTTCCTTCATCATGTTGAGAAAGTTCCCTTATATTCCTATCCTTTCAAGTGTTTTCAACAAAGGATGTTGAATTTTGTCAAATGCCTTCTCTGCATCAATCGAGATGATCATGTGGGTTCTCTGCTTTGATTTGTTGATATGGTGTATTACATTAATTGATTTTCTTATGTTGGACCATCCGTGCATACCTGGGATGAATCTTACTTGGCAATGGTGTATAATTCTTTTAATAAGCTGCTGGATTCGATTTGCAAGAATTTTATTGAGGACTTTTGCATCTATATTCATTAGAGAGATTGGTCTGTGGTTTTCTTTTATGAAATATCTTTGTCTGGCTTTGGTATGAGGGTGATGTTGGCTTTGTAGAATGTGTTAGGTAGTTTTTTCCCCTCCTTTTCAATTTTTATTGAAGAGTTTGAGCAGAATTGGTACTAATTCTTTCTGGAATGTTTGGTAGAATTCACCTGTGAAGCCATCTGGTCCTGGACTTTTCTTTTGGGGAGCTTCTTAATGACTAATTCAATTTGTTTACTTGTGATTGGTTTGTTGAGGTCATCTATTTCTTCTCTAGTCAAAGTTGGTTGTTCATGTCTTTCTAGGAAGTTGTCCATTTCATCTACATTGTTGTATTTATTAACATAAAGTTGTTCATAGTATCCTGTCATTACTTCCCTTATTTCTATGGGGTCAGTGGTTATGTCTTCTCTTCCATTTCTGATCTTATTTATTTGCATCCTCTCTCTTTTAATTTTTGTCAACATCACTAAGGGTCCATCAATCTTATTGATTTTCTCATAGAACCAAATTCTGGTTTTGGTGATTTTTTTGATTGTGTTAATGGTCTCGATTTCATTTATTTCTACTCTAATCTTCATTATTTCTTTCCTTTTGCTTGCTTTGGGGTTAGTTTGCTGTTCTTTCTCTATTTCTTCCAAGTGGATAGTTAATTCCTCGATTTTTTTCCTTTCTTCTTTTTTGATATAGGCATTTAGGGGAATAAATGTCCCTCTTAGCACTGCCTTTGCTGCATCCCATAAATTTTGATATGTCGTGTTTTCATTTTCATTTGCCTTGAGATATTTTCTGATCTCTCTCGTAATTTCTTCCTTGACCCACTGGTTGTTTAAGAGTGTGTTGTTGAGCCTCCATATATTCATGAGTTTTTCTGGCACTCCGCCTGTTATTGATTTTCAACTTCATTCCTTTATGATCTGAGAAAGTGTTTTGAATGATTTCAATCTTTTAAAATTTATTGAGACTTGCTTTGTGACCCAGCATATGGTCTATCCTTGAGAATGGTCCATGAGCACTTGAGAAAAATTGTATCCCACTGTTGTGGGGTGTAATGTTTTAAATATCTGTTAAGTTTAGCTCATTTATTGTATTATTCAAATTTTCTATTTCTTTATTGATCCTCTGTCTTGATGTTCTGTCCATTGATGAGAGTGGGGAATTGAAGTTTCCAACTATTATGGTAGATGTGTCTATTTCTCTTTTCAGTGTTTGCCGCATATATTTTGGAGCATTCTGGCTCGGTGCATAAATATTTATGATTGTTATGTCTTCTTGTTGAATTCTTCCTTTTACTAATACGTAGTGTCCTTCTTTGTCTCTTTCAACTCTTTTATATTTGAAATCTAATTTGTTGAATATTAGTATAGCTACTTCTACTCTTTTCTGATTGTTCTTTTTTCAAAAGATTGATATCTTTTTCCAACCTTTCTCTTTCAACCTATCTTTATCCTTGGTTCTAAGATACGTTTCCTGTAGACAGCATATGGATGGGTCCTGTTTTAAATCCATCCTGCCAATTTATGTCTTTTGATTGAGGAGTTTAATACATTAACATTTCATGTTATATTGTACAAGCAGTACTTTCTTCTACCATTTTGCTTTTTGGGTTATATATGTTACATCTAATTTTCCTTCTTTTTACCTTAACTGATTGTCTTCATTTCTACACTCTTCTCCACACCTCTCTCTCCTGTCTTTTCTTATCTGTCTCTAGTGCTCCCTTTAGTATTTCTTACAGAGCTATTCTCTTGGTCACAAATTCTCTCAGTGATTTTTTGCCTGAAAATGTTTTAATTTCTCCCTCATTTTTGAAGGACAATTTTACTGGATATAGAACTCTTGTTGGGCAGTTTTTCTCCTTTAGTAATTGTTCTAGTTTGCTAGCTGCCAGAATGCAACACACCAGAGATGGATTGGCTTTTAATAAAATGGGATTTATTTCATTAGTTCTTCAGAGGAAAGGCAGCTAACTTCCATCTGAGGTTCTTTCTTACGTGGGAAGGCTCAGGGTTATCTTGCTGGCCTTCTCTCCAGGCCAAAAACTTTCCCTGGGGTGATTCCTTTCTGCATCTCCAAAGACCTGGGCTGAGCTACAAGTGCTGAGATGATGTATGCAGAGCTGCTTGGGCTGTGTTACATTGTGCTGTCTCATTTAAGCACCAGGCAATTAAGTCAAACATCATTCATTGCAGCTGGCACACCTCCTAGCTGACTGCAGATGTAATTAGCAGCAGATGAGGTTCATTTACCGTTGGCTCATGCCTGCAGCAACAAAACTAGGTGCCTTCACCTGGCCAAGTTGACAACTGAATCTAACTACCACATGTCCACCCCTTGTCAATTTGGCAACTACGCCACTTAAACAATATTAAGGTGATCTTCTGACTGTGGACCTGTGAATCTCAAAACAAGTTGTCTGATGTCAATATACAAAGGAGGGACAGTCACAAGATCTATAGGGAGAAATTGGAAGGAAAACCTGCAGGGCAAGCACCATTCCTGGTACAAAAATCTGTTCTAGTTTGCTAGCTGCCAGAATGCGATATCCAGAGACAGTACGGCTTTTAAAAGGGGGAATTAATAAGTTGCTAGTTTACAGTTCTAAGGCTGAGAAAATATCCCAATGAAAACAAGTCTATAGAAATGTCCAATCAAAGGCATCCAGGGAAAGATAATTTGGTTCCAGAAGGCCAACGACATTCAACGTTTCTCTCTCAGCTGGAAAGGCACATAGTGAACATGGTGGCATCTGCTGGCTTTCACGTGGCTCTACCAAAAAGGGACTCTCCCCAAATGTTTCCTCTTTTAAAGGATTCCAGTAAGCAACTCCACCTTCAGTGGTTGGAGACACACCTCCATGGAAATCATCTAATCAAAGTTACCACTCACAATTGGGTGGGGTCACATCTTCATGGAAACAATCAAAATGCTCCCACCCAGCAATATTGAATGAGGATCAAAGGGCATGGCTGTTCTGGGGTCCACCACAGATTAAGACCAGCCCATTCCATCCTCTGGACCCCAAAAAGACATGCTGTTTCCAAATGCAAAATACATTCATTCCATAACAATATCAGAAAACCTTAAACCTCTCAGTAGCAATACAAATGAAGTACCAAATTAGAGACAGTATAAAATCTCATCTAGTCAGTTATAGGCATAGTCTGTCCTAAGGCAAAATTCTCTCCATTTGCTCTGAACCTTTTAAAACTGTTAACAAGTTATTTGCTGCCAACATACAAAGGAGGAACATTCATTGGATACATATACACATTTCCATAGGGAGGAAGGAACACAGGGGTCACTGGACCCGTATAGTTTTGAAAAACTGCAGGGCAAAATCCATTAGATTTCAAAGTCTGAGAGTCATTTATCCTCAGGGCTTTAGAAAGCTGCAGCCCCACCCTTTCCAAGGGCCAACACAGAGGCCTGCCTCTCTCCGAATACAACCTTGAGGGACATTGGGGAAACCACCTTTTTCTCGGCTCCATTCTCTCCAAGCATTGAGGCTGCACTTGGGCTCTCTGCCATCTTTGGGGCACACACTCAACCCCTCCATATGGTGGCAGCAAGACTCTCCCCAAACCCCAAGGAATGTGCTTTACCCTCTCCAAAGCCTGAGGCGGTGTGACTCTTCCACTGAAACCATGTGGAAGGCCCATTCTCTGCCTTTGTGGCAAACTCACCCTCTCCACGGGCTTGGGTGGGTCTGCTCTCCTGGCCTGAGGCTTCTTGACTTCAGACCTCAGCCTCCATGGTTTTACCACTGAAGTTATTTTATCTCCAATGTGTCCCTTCTCTGAACTCCCCAGTCCAGACTGGCAGAAACTCTGTCTATACAGGTCCCACAGCACTCTCGTTGGCTTTCTATGCAGTAGCCTTGGGTCATATCCATCAGACATAAGGAGTTTCCACAAATCCTTCCTGGATAACTCCATGTCCGATCCTGACTTTCTCTGAAATGGCTGATTGGTTTCACATTTGGTTAAATCCTCACAGAGGGTACTCTTCTCTGGGGTCTCCCTTTCTGGAGGCCCAGAATTTTTCAGGACCTCAATTTCTGGTTTCTTTTTATTCAAGAGTTCAGTTTTCAGCTTATCTCTTTCCTGTTGCATTTCACTATAAGCTGCAAGGAGAAACCAGGCTGCACTTTTGACATTTAATTTGAAGATCTCCTCTGCTAAATATCCAAGTTCATGGCTTTTAAAATCTGCCTTCCAGCCAAAGCCACTAGTCAACTTTGCCAGATTATCTGCCATTTTAAAACAAAGATTGCCTTCCTTCCAGTCTGTAATGACACATGTCTCATTTCTGTCTAAGACTTTATCAGAATTGTCTTTAGAGTCCACATTTCTACCAACAGTCTCTCCAAAGCATTATAGGCCTTCTCTATCAAGCTTCTCACAACTTTTCCAGAATCTTCCCCTTATCCATTTAAAAAGCCATTCCAACATGTTTGGTATTTGCAAATCGCAGTAGCACCCCACTCTCTGGTGCCAAAATCTGTTCTAGTTTTCTCTCCTGGCTTCTGGTTTCATGAAGTTCCCAGGGAGGCATTTTTCTTCTTCATCTCCAGAGGTCACTGGATGGTGAACTCTGCTTCTTGTGGCTATGTCGATCTTCTCTGCTCTCTCTGAATCTCTTTTCTCCAAAATGTTTCCTCTTTTATAGCATTCCAGTAAGCAACTCCACCTTCAGTGGGTGGAGACACACTTCCATGGAAATCATCCAATCAGAAGTTACCACCCACAATTGGGTGAGTCACATCTTCATGGAAACAATCAAAATTCTCGCACCCAACAATATTGAATGAGAATCAAAGGGCATGACTTTTCTGGGGTCCACCACAGATTCAGACCAGCACAGTAATTTCAATATATCATCCCACTGTCTTTTTGCCTTCATGTTTCTGCTGAGAAATCTCAAGTCTTATTGGGTTTCCCTTGTATGTGATGGATAGCTTTTTTCTTGCTGCTTTCAAGATTCTCTTTCCCCTTGACATCTGGCATTCTGATTAGTAAGTGTCTTGTTGTACCTCTATTTGAATCTATTTTCTTTGGGGTACGCTGCACTTCTTGGATCTGTAATTTTAAGTATTTCATAAAAGTTGGGAAATTTTCAGTGATAATTTCCTCCATTAGTTTTTCTCCTCCTTTTCCCTTCTCTTCCTCTGGGACACCCACAACACATGTATTTGTGCACTTCATATTGTCATTCAATTCCCTGAGTACCTGGTCATATTTTTCCATTCTTTCCTCTATATTTTCTTTGGCTTGTCAGATTTCAGATGTTCCATTCTCCAGTTCACTAATCTTACCTTCTGCCTTTTGAAATCTGACATTGTAGGTTTCTATTGTTTTGTTTTCATCTCTTCTACTATGCCTTTCATTCCCATAAGTTCTGTGATTTGTTTTTTCAGACTTTCAATTTCTTCTTTTTGCTCATTCTTTGCCTTCTTTATATTCTCCCTCAATTCACTGATTTAATTTTTGATGAGTTTTTCCTTGTCTGTTCTAACACTATGAATTAATTGGTTCAACTCCTGTATCTCATTGGAATTGTTGGTTTGTTCCTTTGACTGGGCCATATCTTCAATTTTCCTAGTATGATTTGTTATTTTTTTGCTGGTGTCTAAGCATTTAATTACCTTGATTAATTTATTCTGGAGATTGTTTTCTCTTTTTTTTATTTAGGATTATCCTGCTGGATGACTTTGTTGTCTATCTGTTCTTTGACATTCAGTTCTGCTTATTCTGGCCCTCTAACTTAGGTTTTGTTTAACTGATCAGAATTTTTCAGTTCTTGTTTTCTTGTTTCTTGCCCTGCCTATATGGTGCCTTTATCCTCCATACTTAGAGGCTCTACTTAGGTATTACAGACCCCAGCCAGATTTTCCCAGCTTTTGTAGCACTTTTCTGCCTGCAGGTCCCACCAGCATAAGGTAATGTGGCACCTTTAACTTCAGCAGACTCTCCCTACTTGGGGCATGGTGGAGACAGAGGAGAGGTTGTAGGCTGGCTTTAATCGGTTCTTTTTTCCAGACCCTGGGGTCTGAACTCCTTGAGGGAGGGATTCCACCTGAACTGGGCCCCATCCCTCTCCTGGGGAAGGAACAGGCTCCAGACGAACACTCAAGCAAGCTTAATTCTCCCTATGCCTGGGGCAGTGGCACCTGAGAAGCCTTGCAGCTATATCCAATAAGCAGTGAAGCCATAGAAACACAGTCACCAAAATGAAAGAGAAAAATCATTTTCAGAGCAGAACCTCTGTTCCTTGGATTTGCCAATCAAGAGCTTAAGTTGGTACATTGCTCTGTTCATCTCCAGGTCCTATGTGCCCCATCCTTTCCTTCAGGGCCCAGACTTTTCAAATCTAAAAAAAGCCTCTGTTTTTTTTTGTTTGTTTGTTTTTCTGTCAGCCCTACTCCCTCTGTGCTGGGGTAAAAACCAGCTACCTCCACTTTTACTCAAGGTTCAGCTGAGCTGGGGGTCTTTTTTTTTAGTAGTCAGAATTTGTTAATTTATTCCACAATCGGAATTTGGTTGCACTCAGCTCCTGCTGCTGGTAAACCTTCCTTTCCCCTCTGGGAAGGAGCCTGTGGAGGAGGGGCACTGGCTGCCACAGCTTGGGGAACTCACAGTTCTGGGTAGGCTTCAACTGGTCCAGATGGTTCAGACTGGTGTATGCTGTGTGTCTGGTCACTGACTTGGCCCCAGCAGTTGTTCTATGTTGTTCCTGGTTGTGTTTTTTTAGCTGCTCTGGAGGATGAACTAAATCCCACACCTTGCTAATCTGCCATCTTGGCTTCCATCTATAGACTTGTTTTAACTGGGACATTTTCTCAGCCTTAGAACTGTAAACTAGCAACTTAAAATGGCCTTTTTAAAAGCCATTCTGTTTCTGGTATATTGCATTCTGGCAGCTAGTGAACTAGAACAGTATGCATGAAATTTTTTTTTCTTTTTATTTCTTTTTCTGGAGTGATGCAAAACTTCTAAAAAATGATCATGGTAGTGAATATCCAACCATGTGATAATATTTTGAGCCATTGATTGTGCACCATGTATGGAACGTATGTGTGTGAAGATTTTTCAATGTGAATATTAAATAAAATAAATGTTTAAGTTATAAAATTTAAAAACTCAAAAATAAGATATAAAACTCAAAATAGGGAAAATATTTGAATAGATGTTCAATAAAGGAATATATGAAAATGGTCAAATTGTGTGTGTGTATGTACGCATGTATGTGTGTGTGTGTATACAGAAATAGCTTAAGAGGAGGCTATTTTTAAAAAAAAGATTTGATAGTATAGTATTAAGTACATTGGATAGAATGACTGAAGATTGGGAAACACTTTTGTAAAGGGAGGTAACACTTGAAGTCTCTATCATTGTCACCTTAGGATGAATGAGTTAAACAGTGAGGAGAAATGGAGGCCTGAATCCAGGAAGGTGGGGGGAATTTTAGAGAGTCTACCACTGTGCCTAGTAAATATTTTGTTGATTGACATGGAGTACCAGCTTTGCCTGCCAAACCACAACACTGGTGACTGGGTGTCCAGCAATTACTTCAATAAAATATATCATCCTCTAAGTTCAATCACAAAGTATGATTTCTAATTACCAATTTTCAGAGCACCTAAAGTGTATCATTTATTGAGGGAAAATTTGAATTAATTGCTTCTGGAAAAGCAGTTCTATGGGATTAGATAGACAAAATGAATTTTGGTCCATTTTACTATCCCCATCCTTTTGGAGTGTTTATTAATTTGGTTGATTTGTTTTGGTTTTGACATAGTTTATTTTAGTGTTTGTGTGTTTTGTTGCCTGGTTGCTTGCTTTATTTTTTAAAGCAACATGTCCTGGAACATAACAAGCCAGTAGCAGAAGATGAGGTGGTAAGTGTGAGGCAAGAATGCCTCCATTATTTTTGGCCATTACTTCACCTGCTAATTCAAGATAGATTATAAGTGTGGGTTTTGGCCCCAAGCTAAAGCATCCATGATCCTCTTTCTTGGCCACATCATCCATCAACTTGATGGAAGTTCAGTAAGTCCCCAAACTAATTATGCCACAATTCTACTCTCTTTACCTTTAAATGGGCTGGAGGTAGGGTACAAAGCAGAAGAGTTGAAAAGAGGGAAAGTGAAGAAAGGATGGGAAAAAGAGATGGCATGAGCAGATAGTTGTCATCCAGTTTTCCAATAGCACATCTGTATTTTAAACAGAGACCTTCTTTTGCATACTAATTTTAAGCTTTCACCTAATATAAAGACAGATATTTTTAATCTTTTCACCTTTGTCCTATTAGTGGTAAGTGACTTTTTGTGTCTGTTGACTCTCTGGAATCCCATAGGAATACAATCATTCAGTACAATGGCAATCTGCCAAGTACTACTAGTTCTAAAATTCGTTGGCTTTGAGAAGTTATATTATCAAAAAAACCACAATGCTGTCTAGCAGGAGGCAAGCTAGACTGTTGTTTAGCCACCCCATGTAAGGCCTACCACACACGATTTCTGTGAGGTCTGAGGTAGACCATCTGAGTGGATATGTCCATTCTACTATTTAACCTAGACTTGTGCCAACTCAACTTTTTCTATGAGAGAAGTTGTGAGTTTAAAAGCTAATCATGTTTCCTAGAACCTGCCCACACCAAAAGAAAAAGTTAATCATGCATAATATACATGATTTCCATATACCACTCTATTATTAACACCTTAAATTGATGTGGAACATATGTCATAATTGATGATAGCACATTTTTATAATTATACTGTAAAGTATAATACATGGTTTAACTTAAGGTTTGCTGTTTATAAAGGATAATTCCATGTTTTTTTCTAATTTTTATTCTATCATCATATATACATTCTAATATGTCCCCCTTTTAGTTACATTCAGATGTATATTTCAGTGTTCCTAATTGCATTCACAATATTATTCAACTATCACTACCGTCCATTTCAAAACATTTCCATCATTTTAATTTAAATTTCCTATACATTACATGCCAAAATTTCCCATTCCCTACCCCCACCCCATCCCCTGGTAACATGTATTCAAGATTCTGACCCTATGAGTTTTCTTATTCTACCTATTTCAAATCAGTGAGATCATATGGTATTTGTCCTTTTGAGTCTGGCTTATTTAACTCAAAATTATGTCTTCAAAGTTCACTAATGTTTTCTCATGCATCAGGATTTCATTCCTTGTTACAGATAAATAATATTCCATTATGTTTACATGTCATTTATAGTGATCCATTCACCAGTTAATGGACATTTGGGTTGCTTCCCTCTTTTGGAAATTGTGAATAAAGCCAATATGAACATCAGTGTGCAAGTGTTTCTTTTGAGACCCTGCTTTCAATTCATTTAGGTACATGCCTAGTAGTAGGATTGCCATGTCATATGGTAGTTCTATACTTATCTTTCTGAGGAACTCCCACACTGTCTTGAGAGGCTGGCCTGTCTGCATTTCAGGACTTATTTGGTTCAGGGAACCATCTGGAAGTTGTAGGTTTCTGAAAAGTTACCTTAATGCATGGAACATTTATAGAATCTCATATAATGCCCTAGGCATTCTTTAGGATTAGAAGGAATGGGTTTTGGTTGGGTTTGGCAAATTATGATAGGTAGGAATGTCTAACTGAAGCTTGTGTAAGAGCGTCCTCCAGAGTAACTTCTCAACTTTATTTGAACTCCCTCAGCCACTGATACTTTATTTGTTATACTTCTCCCCACACCCATACCCCTGCCTTTTGTCAGGATGGCATTGTTCATCTCATAGTGCCAGGGCCAGGTTCATCCCTGGGACTCATCTCCCATGCTGCCAGGGCAACTTTCACCCCTGGACATCATGTCCCACATAAGCGGGGAGGGTAGTGGTTTCATTTGCAGAGTTGGGCTTAGAGAGAGACAGGCCATATCTGAGCAACAAAAGGCATTCTCTGGATGTGACTCTTAGGCATAACTATAGCTTCTCCACTACATACACAAGCTTCACAAGAGTAAGCCTCCAGATCAAGGGCTTGGCCTATTGATTGTTTCCCTAAAGTTTGACACAGTATCCACAGTTTCCCTGGTGGTAAAGTTTCATCATTCCATATTTTTCCTCTCATCCCTCAAAGGAGCTTGCCAATACCTTTTGATTATCTGCCTAATATTCTCTTGGATGTATCTAGGCATTATATTAAGCTATATAGTATTAAAGGCTCTCATTCTAATTCTGGGCTCCCCATGTTTGGATTGTTTAAGTGATCTATCCAGACAGGTTTAGTTACATTACCTGCTATAGAAAATTTAGGTTCTAGACAAAATGAACCTTTCTTCCTTTGATCTCAGAGTAGGTAGGGAAGATCTAAAATACAGTGTCTTCCTTACTGCTCTATTCTGAATTACCTTAATCCCAACCTGATTGACATCATTCTTATCTCAAATAGCAGGTTACACATATATAAAACAGCCTCTCAAAATCCAAAAATAACAATCACCACTCTGTATTAAAATGACTGTTATAAGAGTTTACAATCTAGCCCCCAGTTTTCTTATAAGTATTTTCTGAACAAAAACATACAATATTTGCTCTTTTGTCTCTGGCTTATTTTGCCTCACCAAATGTCCCACAGGTTCATTCATATTGTTGCATGTCTCACTTCATTCCTTTTTGTAGCAGCACAATATTTGATTATATGTATGCACCGTTGTTCACCAATCTTCTCAGTCAGTTCATCTTTCAGCCACCTCCATCTACTGGGCCTCATGTATAATGTCCAATGTCAACAGTCCATCAGCACTCTCAATTATAGATAATTTCATTGCTCCCAAGAGAAAGATAACCAGTAAACACACCCTCACCAAATAGAAAATCCAAACCTCCCCCTAACTTTTATCCTGCCCCCCATTATATACCCCTGGTATTGCTGGAGTACTGTTGATGTTTTCCATAACATGCAATAGCAGTTTTCCCCTCATACCATGAACTTATACACTCTTTGTACAAGATTCATAACTTTGGTGAGCAAATTTTCATGTGGCTTTTAGCCATTTGGGTTTTTTCTTTGGAAAAGTGTCTATTCAAGTCATTTGCCCACTTTTTTTTAGTTGGGTTGCTTACCTTTTTATTGTTGAGTTGTAGGTTTTCTTTATATATTCTGGGTATTAAACCCTTATCAGATATGTGGTTTCCAAATATTTTCTCCCATTGAGAAGTCTGCCTTTTTATTTTCTTGACAAAGTCTCTTGAAGTGCAGAAGTATTTAATTTTGAAGAGGTCTCATTTATCCATTTCTTCTTTCATTTCTTGTGCTTTGGGTATCAAATCTAAGAAACCAGCTCCTACCACAAGATATTGAAGATATTTCTCTGTATTTTCTTCTCGGAGTTTTATGGTCTTATATTTGGGTCTCTGATCCATGTTTAAGTTAATTTCTGTATAAAGTGTGAGAAATGGGTCCTTTTTCACTGTTTTGGATATGGATATCCAGTTCTCCCAGCACAATTTGTTGAACAGATGATTCTGTTCCAGTTGAGTGGATTTGACAGCTTTGTCAAAAATCAATTGAGCCCAACAGGAGTTAGAAACAGGGTAAGATAATGGGTAATTGGAGCTGAAGGGATACAAACTGTGCAACAGGACTAGATACAAAAACTCAAAAATGGACAGCACAATAATACCTAATTGTAATGTAATTATGTTAAAACACTGAATGAAGCTGCATCTGAGCTATAGTTTTTTGTTTGTTTGTTTGTTTGTCTTTTTTCAATTATTATTATTCTTTAATTTTTTTCTCTATATTAACATTCTATATCTTTTTCTTTTGTTTTGCTAGTTCTTTTCCTAAATCGATGCAAATGTACTAAGAAATGATGATCATGCATCTATGTGATGATGTTAAGAATTACTGATTGCATATGTAGAATGGAATGATTTCTAAATGTTGTGTTAATTTCTTTTTTTTATTTAATTAATAAAAAAAAGTAAAGGAAACTTTAATAAAGATGCATTTATTACAGTCCAAAAAAAATCAATTGAGCAAAACTGTTGAGCTATGTTCCACTGGCCTGGATTCTTGAAGACAATTGTATAAAGATGTAACATTTACAACGTGACTGCTGTGATTGTGAGAGCCTAGTGTCTAATGCTCCTTATATTCAGGGTATGGGCATATAAGTAAAAAATAGGGATAAAAATAAATAAATAAATAATGGGGGGAAAGGGTAAAGTAAATTGTGTATATGGAAATACCAGTGGTCAATGAGATGGAGGGGTAAGGTGTATGGTATGTATAGTTTTTTTCTTTTTTCTTTTTCTGCAGTGATGCAAATATTCTAAGAAATGATCATGGTGATGAATGCACAGCTATGTGATGATATTGTGAGCCATTGATTGTGCACCATGTATAGAAACTGTATGTGTGAAGATTTTTCTCAATAAAAAAAATTGACCATAATTATGAAGGTCTATATTTGAACTCTCAGTTTGATTCCATTCATCAATATATCTATCTTTATGCCAGCACCACGCTGTTTTGACCATTGTAGCTTTGTAATATGCTTTAAAGCCAGGAAGTGTGGGTCTTCCAACTGCATTCTTTTCTCAAGATGTTTCTGGCTGTTTGGGACCCGTTATCATTCCAAATAATTTTATGATTGTTTTTTCCATCTCTGCAAAGTAGGCTGATGTTATTTTGATTGAGATTTCATTGAATCTGTAAATCAATGTGGGTAGAATTGACATCTTAACTGCATTTAGTCTTTCAATCCATGAACACAGAATATTGTTTGATTTATTTAGAACTTCTTTTATATCTTTTACCATGTTGTGTAGTTTTCTGTGTATGGGTCCTTTGCATTCCTGGGTAAACTTATTCCTAGATATTTGCTTCTTTTAGTTGCTATTGTAAATGGAATTTTTTTCAATTTCCTCTTCAGGTTGCTCATTACTAATGTATAGAAACATTACTGGTTTTTGCATGCTGAAGTTCTGCCAGTTTGTGAACTTGTTTATTCATTCAAGAAGCTTTGTTTTAGAGTTTTGGGGACTGTCTAAATATAGGATCAAGTCACCTACAAATAGTGAAAGACTTCTTCTTTTCAAGTACGGATGCTTTTTTGTTTTATTTTGCCTAATTGTTGCAGCTAGAACTTCTAGCATAATGTTGAATAACAGTGGTGACAGAGAGCATCCTTGTTTTGTTCCAGGTCTTAGAGCAAAAGCTTCCAGTCTCTCACTATTCAGTATGATGTTAGCAATGACTTTTTCATATGTCTTTTATCATGTTGAGGAAGTTTCCTTCTATTCTAGCCTTTTGATATGTTTTTTATCAAGAAAAGATGCTGGATTTTTGCATCAGTTGAGATGATCATATGTTTCCTCCCTGTGATTTGTTAATGGGGTGTGTTACATTAATTGGTTTTCTTGTGTTGAACCACCCTTGCATACGTGGGATAAAAGTCACTTGATCATGATGCAGAATTCTTTTAATGTGCTGTTGTATTCTATTTGCAGGTATATTATTGAGGGTCTTGCATCTATATACATCAGAAAAGTTGGTCTGTAATTTTCCTTTTTTGTAGTAACCTTATCTGGTTATGGTATTAGGGTGGTGTTGGCTTCCTAAAATGAGTTAAGCAGTATTCACTCTTCAAAATTTTGAAAGAGTTCAAAGAGGATTGGTATTATTTGTTCTTAGAATGATTGGTGGAATTCACCTGTGAAGCCATTTGTTCCTGAGCATTTCTTTGTTGGGATGGTTTCATGACCATTTCAATCACTTTACTTGTTGTTGGTTTGTTGAAGTTTTCTATTTCTTCTAGAGTCATCTACATTGTTCATTTCTTTCTAGGAAATTATCCATTTCATCTAAGTTGTCTAGTTTGTTGATATACAGTTGTGCAGAGTATCCTATACAATTTTTTTTTATTTCTATGGGGTCAGAAATAATGCCTCCCCTTTCATTTCTAATTTTATTTATTTGCATTTTCTTTCATTTTTTTCTTTGTCTCTCTAGCTGAAGGTTTGTAAATTTTATTGATATTTTAAAGAACTAAGTTTTTGGTTTTTTCTTAATTTTTATTTTATTTTATTTTATTCTTTTTATTTCATTTATTTCTACTCTATTCTTTGTCATTTCTTTCATTCTGCCTGCTTTGGGATTAGTTTGCTGTTCTTTGAGTTTAGCTCTTTCTCCTCTTTAATGTACACATATAAGTCATTATTTCCCTATCAGCACTGCTTTCACTGCATGCATACATTTTATATGTTGTGTTCTTGTTTTCATTCATCTCAAGATATTTAATTATTTCCTTTGAAATTTCTTCTTTGACCCACTGATTATTTAAGAGCCTGTGTTTAACCTCAATATATCTGTGAATTTTCCAGATCTCCAGCTGTTAATGATGACCACCTTTATTCCATTATGATCAGAGAAAGTGCTTTGTGTAATTTTAGTCTTTTTAAATTTATTAAGATCTGTTCTTTGCCCCAACATGTGGTCTATCCTGGAGAATGAACCGGAAAAAAAATGTGTATCCTGCTGTTTGGAGGTGCAATGTTCTGTATATATCTGTTAGGCCTAGTTTATTTCTCATATTATTTAGGTTCTCTGTTTCCTTGTTGCTCCTCTGTTTCAATGTTCTACTGATGAGAATGGTGTGTTGAAGTGCCCCACTATTATTGTAGTTGTGTCATTTCTTTCTTCAGTTTTGCTAACATGTGCCTCATATACTTTGGGGCACCTTGGTTGGGTGCATAGATATTTATGATTATTTGTTCTTGTTGAATTGCCCCTTTTATTAATATATAATATCCTTCTTAATCTCTTATGACAATTTTCATTTAAAGACTCTTTGATCTGATATTAGTGTAGCTTCCTCACCTTTTTTTTGGCGGTTGGGGGGGGGGAGATGCTGATTGTGTAGAATATCTTTTTCCAGCCTTTCACTTTCAACCTATTGGTATCTTTGGGTCTCAAATGAGTCTCTTGTGAACAGCGTATAGATGGATCATAGCTTTTTATCCAGTCTGTCAATCTGTGTCTTTTGATTGTGGGGTTTAATCCTTTAATATTCAGTATTGTTACTGTGAAGGCAGTACTTAGTTCAACCATTTTATCTTTGTCTTTTATTTGCCATATGTTATTTTTTTCTCTCTTTTTGTCCTTTTAGTTACTCTTGGTTATTATTTTCATTGCTAAACTCTCCTTCAAACCTCTTTATCCTGTCTTTTCCTTTCAGCCTGCCACACTCCTTCTATTATTTCTTGTAGGACAGATCTCTTGTTAATGAATTCTGTTTTTCTGTGAATATATTAAAGTCCCTCTCATTTTTGAAAGACAGCTTTGCCAGATAAAGAAGTTTTGCCTAGAAATATTTCTTGTTTGAGGATCTTAAATATATCACATCACTGTCTTCTTCCCTCCACAGCTTCTGATAAGAAATCAGAACTTAGTCTTATTGGTATTTCCTTGTATGTGACAAATTACTTTTCTCTTGCTATTATAAGAATTTTCTCTTTATCTTTGACATTTGGCATTCTGATTAATGTGTGTCTTGAAGTGGGTATATTTGGATTTATTCTGTTTGGAGTATTTTGTGCTTCTTGGATGTGCATATTTATATCTTTTATAAGAGTTGGGAAATTTGGGGCTCTTATTTCTTCATGTGACATTTCCATTCTCTTCTTCTTCTGGGACACCTATTATGTGTGTGTTTGTGTACTTTGGTTTGTCAATCATTTCCCTGAGATCTTGATCAAACTTTTCCATTCTATCACTATCTGTTCTCTTGTCTGTTTGTATTTGGATGGTCCATCTTTGATCTCACTGATCCTTTCTTCTGCATCTTCAAATTTGCTCTTCTATACCTCTAGTGTATTTTAATACAATTTTATTGAAATATATTCACACACCATATAAACCATCCAAAATGTATAATAACTGGCTCACATTATCATCACATATTTCTGCATACCTCCCCAGGATCAATTTTAGAACATTTTCATTGCTCCAGAAAAGAAATAAAATTTAAAAAGAAACTCCAATCCTCCCATACATCTTATAACCCTCTATTATTGATCCAAAGTATTGAAATGGTACATTTGCTACTGTTGATGAGAACATATTAAGATTTTAACTGTTTAACTCTAGTCGTATTTTGCAATTGTACATTTTCCCCAAATACCGTTCTATGGGTAACTCCTAGTAATAGTGTCAAACATTTGTTCTAATTCATGAAAGAAATTGTTTATATTTGTAAAGTTAATCACAGACATTGTCCACCACAAGATTCATTGTGTTATACATTCTCATGTCTTAACCTCCAACTTTTCTTTTGGTAGCAAACATGACTCAACTTTCCCTTTCCACCACATTCACACACCATTCAGTGTTGTTGATTATTCTCACAATACTGCTCTACCCTCATCTCTGTCCATTTCCAAATGTTTAAGGTCAGCCTAAACATTCCGCACATATTAAGCAACCATTCTTGGGCCTCATTCTATATCTTGGTAACCTATATACTATATTTTATGTCTATGAGTTTATGAACTAATTATGATTATAATTGGTTCATATTAGTTCATATCAGTGAGATCATGCAGCATTTGTTCTTTGTGTCTGACATTTCACTAACATAATGTTCTTGAGACTCATCCATGCTCTAATGTATTTACAATTTCATCTATAAGGTCTTGCATTCCCATAAGATCTATTATTTTTCATTTTATGCTTTCAAATTCTTCATTATGCTCACCCATTGTCTTCTTAATATCCTTTATCTCTTTAACCAACTCCTTGAATTGATTTAGGAGGTGTATTTGAATATTTTGATTAGTTGTTACAAATTATGTATCTTCTCTGAGTTTTTAATTTGTTCCTTTGACTGGGCCATATCTTCCTGAGTCTTAGTATGGCTTGTGATTTTTTTGCTGATATCTGCTATGTGATTAACTTGATGAGTTTATTCTAAAGGTTGGTTTTTCTCTCTTGCCTAGGATTTTGTTGTTCATTGGATTTGTCTTAAGGCTGGTCTTTGACAGTTGGTAAGCCAGTATTTCCCAGCCAATACAGGGCCAGGTATCCATGCAGGATCCAAAGGGTCCTGAGAGAGGGTCAAGAAAGATTTTTAAAAACCTTTTTTTTCCCTTCCATATCACCAGGCTGCTCTTTCCAGCTTGCCCAGCAGATGGCAATCTTTGGCAACATATTCCCCTCAGCCCTACAAAGGAAGGCTATCTTTTTACAATGGTGTCTGACAGTGTCTGACTAGGACAGTCTGGAACAGCAGGATCCCACATTCTAAATTTGCCAGCCAATATCTGACTCAGTTCTGGGCTGCATCCCCTGATATACTTGGAGTTGAAGACTCCCATGGCTGTCCCAGTCTACAGCAGCTCCCAAGCAAGTATTGGACCACCTAATGCTGCTTCCCTTGAGGGTTGTGGTGGACGCCAGGAGCCACAGATGGAATAACTCAGTCTCTGAACATGGTTTCTCAATCTCTTCGTCCTCCACCTCCTTGGATGTTGTACAAAATTTCCCTGGTCTCTGGTACCCCAGAACAGTTGATTCAGACAGTTTCTGCTTCTCTGCTCACTAACCTTCCATTCCCTCCAAAGTGTTATTTGTCTCTTTTGACAGTTTTGCATTTAAAATCTGTTTTGTCTGATATTAGTATATCTGACTAGCTATATTCTGCTTACTGTTTGTATTGAGTATCTATTACTAACCTTTCACTTTCAACCTATTTGTGTCCTTGGGTCTAAGGTGAGTTGCTTATGAACAGCGTATAGATGGATCATATTTTAAAACCCACTCTGCCAATATGTCTTTTGATTGGGGAATTTAATCCATTAAAACTCAATGTTATTACTGAAAAGGCAGTACTTATTTCAACCATATTATCCTTCAGCTCTTATATGTCATACGTTTCTCTCTCTCTCTCTCTCTCTCTCTCTTTCACCTTTTAGTTATCCTTACAAATATTCTTCAGTTCTTCACTCTCCTTCGAAGATTCTCTCTTATCTTTTCCTTTCAGCCTGCAGCACACTCTTTACTATTTCTTGTAAGGCAGCTCTCTTGTTAATGAATTATCTCAGCTTCTATTTAACTGAGAATATTTTAAACTCTCCCACATTTTTGATGGACAGGTTTGTGGAGAAATAATTGTTTTTTGGAGGTTTTCTCTTTCAGTACCCCAAATATATCATAACACTGTCTACTTGCCTCCATGATTGCTGATAAGAAATCTGGAATTAGTTGTATTAAATATCCCTTGTATGTGAAGAATCTCTTTTCTATTGCTACTTTCAGAATTCACTCTTTGTCTTTGGCAATTGACATTTTGATCACTCTGTGTCTTGCAGTAGGTCTATTAGGGTTTTATTCTTTTGGAAGTATGTTCTGCTTATTAGAGATGTGTCTGTATGTTTTTCATAGGAAATGGGAAATTTTCAGTCATTATTTCCTCAAAAATTCTTTCTGCCCACTTTTCCTTCTCTTCTCCTTCTGAGACACCCATGACATATATATTTCTGCTCTTCACATGCTGCATTCAGTTTCCTGAGACCCTGTTCTATTTATTTCAATTCTTTACTATATTTGTTCTTTCTTCTGTAAGATTTCAAATGTCCTATCCTCTAATTCAGTGATCCTTTTTTATGCCTGTTCAACTGGACTAATATATGACTCTAGTACATTTTTAATTTCTATTGTACCTTTCATTCCCATAAATTCTGCTACTTTTTTTGCATGCTTTCAAATTCTTCTCTATGCTCACCCAGTGTCTTCTTAATATCCTTTATCTCATTTGCCATATTTTGCTTCATCTCCCTGACTTGATTAGGAAATTTGTTTGAATATCATTGATTAGTTTCTTCAAGTCCTGTGTGTTATCTGAAGTTTTAATTTATCCCTTTGACTGGGTCATATCTTTCTTTTTGTTTAGTGTGGCTTCTAATGTTTTGTTAGTATTAGGCATCTGATTTTCTAGATGAGTTTACTCTGTAGGTCAGTTTGGCTCTTTTGCTTAGGGTTTTCTTGTTGACTGGCTTTGGGCTGAAAGTCTTTGACACTTGATTCAACTTATTTTTGACCTTTAGAATAACTCATGCTTAACTGACCAGAATTTTTCAGCTCCTATTCAACTGATTCTTGCCCTGTTTATACAGTACAATTTTTGTGATTGCACTTCTGTTTAATTGTTTCACACCCAGGAGAAAGATTCCTGTTCTAGTTTTCTAGCTGCCAGAATATGATATACCAGAAATGGAATGGCTTCTAAAGGAGGGAATTTAATAAGTTGCTGGTTTACAGTTCTAAGGCTGAGAAAATGTCCCAATTAAAACAAGTCCATAAAATGTCCAATCTAAGGCATCCAGGGAAAGATATCTTGGTTCAAGCCTGATGACATTCAGCATTTCTCTCTCAGCTGGAAGGGCACATGGCGAACATGGCAGCATCTGCTGGCTTTCTCTACAGGTTTCTTGTTCCATGAAGCTCCCCAGGAGGTGTTTTCCTTCTTCATCTTGAAAGGTAACTGGCTGATGGACTCTGTTTTGTGATTCTAAAGTGTTCTGAAGTTTTCTCCAAAATACTTCTCCTTTTATAGGATTCCAGTAAATTAATCAAGACCCACATAGAATGGGTGGAGAAACATCTCCATCTAATCTAGTTTAATACCCACAATTGATTGAGTCACATCTCCATGGCGATAACCTGATCAAGTTTCCAACCTATAGTACTGAATAAGGATTAGAATAAAAGGTTGCTCCCACAAAACTGATTAGGATTAAAACATGGCTTTTCTAGGGTACATAAATCTTGTCAAATCAGCACACTTCCTTTCCCCTATTCTTCCTCTGGGAATGATGATCTGTTCTTTTTTTGCCCTTTTTTTCTGTCTCTATATGTTTCTAACACTCTGTTTGTTAGCGCTGACTGCTTTTTAAAATTATTTTAACTTTTTATTAATTTTTAATTAAAAAAATATATACCAACAAACAAACGCAAACATACTTAACTTATGATTGTTCTGTTCTATGTATATAATCAGTAACTCACAATATCATCACATAGTGGCATATTCATCATGATCATTTCTTAGAACATTTGCATCGATTCTGAAAAAGAAATAAAAATACAACAGAAAAAATGTATACATGCCATACCCGTTACCCCTCCCTTTCATTGATCATTAGCATTTCAATCTAAATTTATTTTAACATTTGTTCCCCTATTATTTATTTTTATTCCGTATGTTTTACTCTTCTGTTGATAAGGTAGATAAAAGGAGCATCAGATACAAGGTTTACACAATCACACAGTCACATTGTGAAAGCTATATCATTACACAATCATCTTCAAGAAACATGGCTACTGGAACACAGCTCTACATTTTCAGGCAGTTCCCTCCAGCCTCTCCATTACATCTTGACTAACAAGGTGATAGGTATTTAATGTGTAAGAATAACCTCCAGGATAACTTCTCAACTCTGTTTGGAATCTCTCAGCCATTGACACTTTATTTTGTCTCATTTCACTCTTTCCCCTTTTGGTCAAGAAGTTTTTCTCAATCCCTTGATGCTGAGTCTCAGCTCATTCTAGGAGTTCTGTCCCATGTTGCCAGGAAGGTCCACACCCCTGCGAGTGATGTCCCACATTGACAAGGGGAGGTCAGTGAGTTTGCTTGTTGTGTTGGCTGGAGAGAGAGGCCACATCTGAATAACAAAAGAGGTTCTCTTGGGGGTTACTCTTAGGCCTAATTTTAAGTAGGCTTGACCTGTCCTTTGTGGGATTAAGTTTCATATGAACAAACCCCAAGATTGGGGGCTCAGCATATTGCTTTGGTTGTTCACACTGCTTGTGAGAATATCAAGAATTCAACATTGGGAAGTTGAATTTTATCCCTTTCTCACCATTCCCCAAGGAGGACTTTGCAAATGTATATGTATATTTTATTAATTAAAAAAAATTAACTAACACAACATTTAGAAATCATTCCATTCTACATATGCAATCAGTAATTCTTAATATCATCACATAGATGTATGATCATCATTTTTTAGTACATATGCATTGATTTAGAAAAAGAAATAGCAAGACAACAGAAAAAGAAATAAAATGATAATATAGAGAAAAAATAAAAATAAAAATAAAAAATACAAAAATATATAAGAAAAAAAACCAAAAAAACCCAAAAAACTGTAGCTCAGATGCAGCTTCATTCAGTGTTTTAACATAATTACATTACAATTAGGTAGTATTGTGCTGTCCATTTTTTTTTTTTTTAGAAATCGTACCATTCTACATATGCAATCAGTAATTCTTAACATCATCACATAGATGCATGATCATCATTTCTTAGTACATTTGCATCGGTTTAGAAGAACTAGCAATATAACCGAAAAAGATAAAGAATGTTAATATAGAGAAAAAAAAATAAAAGTATTAATAGTAAGAACAAAACAAAACAAAACAAAAACCTATAGCTCGGATGCAGCTTCATTCAGTGTTTTAACATGATTACTTTACAATTAGGTATTATTGTGCTGTCCATTTTTGAGTTTTTGTATCTAGTCCTATTGCACAGTCTGTATCCCATCAGTTCCAATTAAACATTATCTTACCCTGTTTCTAACTCCTGCTGAACTCTGTTACCAATGACATATTCCAAGTTTATTCTCGAGTGTCGATTCACATCATTGGGACCATACAGTATTTGTCTTTTAGTTTTTGGCTAGACTCACTCAGCATAATGTTCTCTAGGTCCATCCATGTTATTACATGCTTCATAAGTTTATCCTGCCTTAAAGCTGCATAATATTCCATCGTATGTATATACCACAGTCTGTTTAGTCACTCGTCTGTTGATGGACATTTTGGCTGTTTCCATCTCTTTGCAATTGTAAATAACGCTGCTATAAACATTGGTGTGCAAATGTCCGTTTGAGTTTTTGCCCTTAATTCCTTTGAGTAGATTCCTAGCAATGGTATTGCTGGGTCATATGGCAATTCTATATTCAGCTTTTTGAGGAACCACCAAACTGCCTTCCACAGTGATTCCACCATTTGACATTCCCACCAACAGTGGATAAGTGTGCCTCTTTCTCCGCATCCTCTCCAGCACTTGTCATTTTCTGTTTTGTTGATAATGGCCATTCTGGTGGGTGTGAGATGATAATTCATTGTGATTTTGATTTGCATTTCTCTAATGGCCAGGGACATTGAGCATCGCTTCATGTGCCTTTTGGCCATTTGTATTTCCTCCTCTGAGAGGTGTCTATTCAAGTCTTTTTCCCATTTTGTAATTGGGTTGGCTGTCTTTTTGTTGTTGAGTTGAACACTCTCATTATAAATTCTGAATACTAGACCTTTATCTGATATGTCGTTTCCAAATATTGATTCCCATTGTGTAGGCTGTCTTTCTACTTTCTTGATGAAGTTCTTTGATGCACAAAAGTGTTTAATTTTGAGGAGTTCCCATTTATTTATTTCCTTCTTCAGTGCTCTTGCTTTAGGTTTAAGGTCCATAAAACTGCCTCCAATTGTAAGATTCATAAGATATCTCCCTACATTTTCCTCTAACTGTTTTATGGTCTTAGACCTAATGTTTAGATCTTTGATCCATTTTGAGTTAACTTTTGTATAGGGTGTGAGAGATGGGTCTTCTTTCATTCTTTTGCATATGGATATCCAGTTCTCTAGGCACCATTTATTGAAGAGACTGTTCGGTCCCAGGTGACTTGGCCTGACTGCCTTATCAAAGATCAAATGTCCATAGATGAGAGGGTCTATATCTGAGCACTCTATTCGATTCCATTGGTCGATATATCTATCTTTATGCCAATACCATGCTGTTTTGACCACTGTGGCTTCATAATATGCCTTAAAGTCAGGCAGTGCAAGACCTCCAGCTTCGTTTTTTTTCCTCAAGATGTTTTTAGCAATTCGGGGCACCCTGCCCTTCCAGATAAATTTGCTTATTGGTTTTTCTATTTCTGAAAAATAAGTTGTTGGGATTTTGATTGGTATTGCATTGAATCTGTAAATCAATTTAGGTAGGATTGACATCTTAACTATATTTAGTCTTCCAATCCATGAACACGGTATGCCCTTCCATCTATTTAGGTCTTCTGTGATTTCTTTTAGCAGTTTTTTGTAGTTTTCTTTATATAGGTTTTTTGTCTCTTTAGTTAAATTTATTCCTAGGTATTTTTTTCTTTTAGATGCAATTGTAAATGGGATTTGTTTCTTGATTTCCCCCTCAGCTTGTTCATTGCTAGTGTATAGAAATGCTGCAGATTTTTGAATGTTGATCTTGTAACCTGCTACTTTGCTGTACTCATTTATTAGCTCTGGTAGTTTTGTTGTGGATTTTTCCGGGTTTTCGCCGTATAATCAGGCTTCTACTTCCATTATCCCACTTAAGCTCTTCTCATGTTCTCCTATAGCTTTCTTTTTTTTTTATTAATTAAAAAAAGAATTAACAAAACAATTAGAAATCATTCCAATCTACATGTACAATCAGTAATTCTTAATAACATCACATAGTTGCATATTCATCATTTCTTAGTACATTTGCATCGATTTAGAAAAAGAAATAAAAAGACAACAGAATAAGAATTAAAACAGTAATAGAAAGAAGAAAAAAAAAACAAAAACAAAAAACCTATACCTCACATGCAGCTTCATTCAGTGTTTTAACATAATTGCATTACAATTGGGTAGTATTTTGCTGTCCATTTCTGAGTTTTTATATCCAGTCCCGTTGTACAGTCTGTATCCCTTCAGCTCCAATTATCCCTTCTCTTTTTTTTTAATTAACGGAAAAAAAGAAATTAACCCAACATTTAGAGATCATACCATTCTACATATGCAATCATTAATTCTTAACATCATCACATAGATGCATGATCATCATTTCTTAGTACATATGCATTGGTTTAGAAGAACTAGCAACATAACCGAAAAAGATATAGAATGTTAATATAGAGAAAAAATAAAAGTAATAATAGTAAAATCAAAACAAAACAAAACAAAACAAAACAAAAACCTATAGCTCAGATGCAGCTTCATTCAGTGTTTTAACATGATTACTTTACGATTAGGTATTATTGTGCTGTCCATTTTTGAGTTTTTGTATCTAGTCCCGTTACACCATCTGTATCCCTTCAACTCCAATTGGCCATTATCTTACCCTGTTTCTACCTCCTGCTGCACTCTGTTATCAAGGACATATTCCAAATTTATTCTCGAATGTCTGTTCACATCAGTGGGACCATACAGTATTTGTCCTTTAGTTTTTGGCTAGACTCACTCAGCATAATGTTCTCTAGGTCCATCCATGTTATTACATGCTTCATAAGTTTATCCTGTCTTAAAGCTGCATAGTATTCCATCGTATGTATATACCACAGTTTGTTTAGCCACTCTTCTGTTGATGGAGATTTCGGCTGTCTCCATCTCTTTGCAATTGTAAATAACGCTGCTATAAACATTGGTGTGCAAATGTCCGTTTGTGTCTTTGCCCTTAAGTCCTTTGAGTATATTCCCAGCAATGGTATTGCTGGGTCGTATGGCAATTCTATATTCAGCTTTTTGAGGAACCGCCAAACTGCCTTCCACAGTGGTTGCACCATTTGACATTCCCACCAACAGTGGATAAGTGTGCCTCTTTCTCCGCATCCTCTCCAGCACTTGTCATTTTCTGTTTTGTTGATAATGGCCATTCTGGTGGGTGTGAGATGATATCTCATTGTGGTTTTGATTTGCATTTCTCTAATGGCCAGGGACATTGAGCATCTCTTCATGTGCCTTTTGGCCATTTGTATTTCCTCTTCTGATAGGTGTCTATTCAAGTCTTTTTCCCATTTTGTAATTGGGTTGGCTGTCTTTTTGTTGTTGAGATGAACAATCTCTTTATAAATTCTGGATACTAGACCTTTATCTGATATATCATTTCCAAATATTGTCTCCCATTGTGAAAGCTGTCTTTCTACTTTCTTGATGAAGTTCTTTGATGCACAAAAGTGTTTAATTTTGAGGAGTTCCCATTTATTTATTTCCTTCTTCAGTGCTCTTGCTTTAGGTTTAAGGTCCATAAAACCGCCTCCAGTTGTAAGATCCATAAGATATCGCCCAATATTTTCCTCTATCTGTTTTATGGTCTTAGACCTAATGTTTAGATCTTTGATCCATTTTGAGTTAACTTTTGTATAGGGTGTGAGAGATGGGTCTTCTTTCATTCTTTTGCATATGGATATCCAGTTCTCTAGGCACCATTTATTGAAGAGACTGCTCTGTCCCAGGTGAGTTGGCTTGACTGCCTTATCAAAGATCAAATGTCCATAGATGAGAGGGTCTATATCTGAGCACTCTATTCGATTCCATTGGTCGATATATCTATCTTTATGCCAATACCATGCTGTTTTGACCACTGTGGCTTCATAATATGCCTTAAAGTCAGGCAGCGCGAGACCTCCAGCTTCGTTTTTTTTCCTCAAGATGTTTTTAGCAATTCGGGGCACCCTGCCCTTCCAGATAAATTTGCTTATTGGTTTTTCTATTTCTGAAAAATAAGTTGTTGGGATTTTGATTGGTATTGCATTGAATCTGTAAATCAATTTAGGTAGGATTGACATCTTAACTATATATAGTCTTCCAATCCATGAACACGGTATGCCCTTCCATCTATTTAGGTCTTCTGTGATTTCTTTTAGCAGTTTTTTGTAGTTTTCTTTATATAGGTTTTTTGTCTCTTTAGTTAAATTTATTCCTAGGTATTTTATTCTTTTAGCTGCAATTGTAAATGGGATTCGTTTCTTGATTTCCCCCTCAGCTTGTTCATTACTAGTGTATAGAAATGCTGCAGATTTTTGAATGTTGATCTTGTAACCTGCTACTTTGCTGTACTCATTTATTAGCTCTAGTAGTTTTGTTGTGGATTTTTCCGGGTTTTCGACGTATAGTATCATATCGTCTGCAAACAGTGATAGTTTTACTTCTTCCTTTCCAATTTTGATGCCTTGTATTTCTTTTTCTTGTCTAATTGCTCTGACTAGAACCTCCAACACAGTGTTGAATAATAGTGGTGATAGTGGACATCCTTGTCTTGTTCCTGATCTTAGGGGGAAAGTTTTCAATTTTTCCCCATTGAGGATGATATTAGCTGTTGGTTTTTCATATATTCCCTCTATCATTTTAAGGAAGTTCCCTTGTATTCCTATCTTTTGAAGTGTTTTCAACAGGAAAGGATGTTGAATCTTGTCGAATGCCTTCTCTGCATCAATTGAGATGATCATGTGATTTTTCTGCTTTGATTTGTTGATATGGTGTATTACATTAATTGATTTTCTTATGTTGAACCATCCTTGCATACCTGGGATGAATCCTACTTGGTCACGATGTATAATTCTTTTAATGTGTTGTTGGATATGATTTGCTAGAATTTTATTGAGGAATTTTGCATCTATATTCATTAGAGAGATTGGACTGTAGTTTTCTTTTCTTGTAATATCTTTGCCTGGTTTTGGTATGAGGGTGATGTTGGCTTCATAGAATGAATTAGGTAGTTTTCCCTCCGCTTCGATTTTTTTCAAGAGTTTTAGGAGAGTTGGTACTAATTCTTTCAGGAATGTTTGATAGAATTCAGATGTGAAGCCGTCTGGTCCTGGACTTTTCTTTTTATTAAGCTTTTGAATGACTGATTCAATTTCTTTACTTGTGATTGGTTTGTTGAGGTCATCTATGTCTTCTTGAGTCAAAGTTGGTTGTTCATGTCTTTCCAGGAACCCGTTCATTTCCTCTAAATTGTTGTATTTATTAGCGTAAAGTTGTTCATAGTATCCTGTTATTACCTCCTTTATTTCTGTGAGGTCAGTAGTTATGTCTCCTCTTCCATTTCTGATCTTATTTATTTGCACCCTCTCTCTTCTTCTTTTTGTCAATCTTGCTAAGGGCCCATCAATCTTATTGATTTTCTCATAGAACCAACTTCTGACCTTATTGATTTTCTCTATAGTTTTCATGTTTTCAATTTCATTTATTTCTGCTCTAATCTTTGTTATTTCTTTCCTTTTGCTTGCTTTGTGGTTAGTTTGCTGTTCTTTCTCCAGTTCTTCCAAATGGATAGTTAATTCCTGAATTTTTTCCTTTTCTTCTTTTCTGATATAGGCATTTAGGGCAATAAATTTCCCTCTTAGCACTGCCTTTGCTGCATCCCATAAGTTTTGATATGTTGTGTTTTCATTTTCATTTGCCTCAAGGTATTTGCTAATTTCTCTAGCAATTTCTTCTTTGACCCACTCATTGTTTAGGAGTGGGTTGTTGAGCCTCCACGTATTTGTGAATTTTCTGGCACTCCACCTATTATTGATTTCCAACTTCATTCCTTTATGATCCGAGAAAGTGTTGTGTATGATTTCAATCTTTTTAAATTTGTTAAGACTTGCTTTGTGACCCAGCATATGGTCTATCTTTGAGAATGATCCATGAGAACTTGAGAAAAAGGTGTATCCTGCTGTTGTGGGATGTAATGTCCTATAAATGTCTGTTAAGTCTAGCTCATTTATAGTAATATTCAGATTCTGTATTTCTTTATTGATCCTCTGTCTAGATGTTCTGTCCATTGATGAGAGTGGTGAATTGAAGTCTCCAACTATTATGGTATATGAGTCTATCTCCCTTTTCAGTGTTTGCAGTGTATTTCTCACGTATTTTGGGGCATTCTGGTTCGGTGCGTAAATATTTATGATTGTTATGTCTTCTGTTTAATTGTTCCTTTTATTAGTATAAAGTGTCCTTCTTTGTCTCTTTTAACTGCTTTACATTTGAAGTCTAATTTTTTGGATATTAGTGTAGCCACTCCTGCTCTTTTCTGGTTGTTATTTGCA
The DNA here is from genome assembly GCF_023851605.1 of Tamandua tetradactyla. Lineage (NCBI taxonomy): Eukaryota > Metazoa > Chordata > Mammalia > Pilosa > Myrmecophagidae > Tamandua > Tamandua tetradactyla. Next base: position 61,958,822 of record NC_135353.1, on the reverse strand, counting down.
TGAAATATCTTTTCCCAACCTTTCACTTTCAACCTATGTTTATCTTTGGGTCTAAGATGTGTTTCCTGTAGACAGCATATAGAAGGATCTTGTTTTTTAATCCATTCTGCCAATCTATGTCTTTTGATTGGGAAATTCAGTCCATTAACATTTAGTGTTATTACTGTTTTGATAATATTTTCCTCTACCATTTTGCCTTTTGTATTATATATATCATATCTGATTTTCGTTCTTTCTACACTCTTCTCCATACCTCTCTCTTCTGTCTTTTCGTATCTGACTCTAGTGCTCCCTTTAGTATTTCTTGCAGAGCTGGTCTCTTGGTCACAAATTCTCTCAGTGACTTTTTGTCTGAGAATGTTTTAATTTCTCCCTCATTTTTGAAGGACAATTTTGCTGGATATAGGAGTCTTGGTTGGTAGTTTTTCTCTTTTAGTAATTTAAATATATCATCCCACTGTCTTCTAGCCTCCATGGTTTCTGCTGAGAAATCTACACATAGTCTTATTGGGTTTCCCTTGTATGTGATGGATTGTTTTTCTCTTGCTGCTTTCAAGATCCTCTCTTTCTCTTTGACCTCTGACATTCTAACTAGTAAGTGTCTTGGAGAATGCCTATTTGGGTCTAATCTCTTTGGGGTGCGCTGCACTTCTTGAATCTGTAATTTTAGGTCTTTCATAAGAGTTGGGAAATTTTCAGTGATAATTTTTTCCATTAGTTTTTCTCCTCCTTTTCCCTTCTCTTCTCCTTCTGGGACACCCACAACACGTATATTTGTGCGGTTCATATTGTCCTTGAGTTCCCTGATACCCTGTTCAAATTTTTCCATTCTTTTCCCAATAGTTTCTGTTTCTTTTTGGAATTCAGATGTTCCGTCCTCCAAATCACTAATTCTATCTTCTGTCTGTTTAAATCTATCATTATAGGTATCCATTGTTTTTTGCATCTTTTCTACTTTATCCTTCACTTCCATAAGTTCTGTGATTTGTTTTTTCAGTTTTTCTATTTCTTCTTTATGTTCTGCCCATGTCCTCTTCATGTCCTCCCTCAATTTATCGATTTCATTTTTGAAGAGGTTTTCCATTTCTGTTCGTATATTCAGCATTAGTTGTCTCAGCTCTTGTATCTCATTTGAACTATTGGTTTGTTCCTTTGACTGGGCCATATTCTCAATCTTCTGAGCGTGGACCGTTATCTTCTGCTGCTGGCGTCTGGGCATTTAGTCAGATTTCCCTGGGTGTCGGACCCAACAAGGTTGTAAGATTTTTCTGTGAAATCTCTGGGTTCTGTTTTTCTTATCCTGCCCAGTAGGTGGCGCTCGTGGCACACGTTTGTCTGCGGGTCCCACCAGTAAAAGGTGCTGTGGGTCCTTTAACTTTGGAAAACTCTCGCTGTCCGGGAGGTTCGCTAGCCGAAGCGGCTTGGAAGAGTGCCAGCCGGCCCGGGGTCCGAACCCGGGGAGGGTTGCTGGCCGCCGCAGCCCGGGAAAGTGCCCGTCCGAATTTCCTAGTCGGCCCGGAGCGCCAAGCGTAGCGGGAGGGCACCAGCCGCAGTGGCCCGCCCGGGAGAGTGCACGTTCCCGAGGAGTCATGGGTTTGGAAGGGGCCCCCCCGTCACCGTTCTCCGCGGCCTGGCGATTTCCGATCCAATTCTCTCAGTTGGTCCGGGGGGCTGTGCGTGGTGTGGGCGCCAGCTGCCGCGGTTTGAGGGGACCGCCTTTCCAATTCTCCCAGCTGGCCCGGGAAGGGGTAAGGGAGTGACTCCGGCCGCTTCCCGCCCCGCCCGGTGAAGCCCGCGCCCCTCAGCGATCTCACCAGAGCGGGTTCTCTCAGCCAGCCAGCCGTTCCTGGATGGGGTACGCTGTCTTTTTTATCTCTGTCGTGGCTTTGGGAGCTGTTCTGTATCGTTTCTACTCCCCTAGTAGCTGTCCTGGAGGAGAAACTAAGATCCGCGTGTCTTACTAAGCCACCATCTTCTCCGGAAGTCTCAGCCTAAGCACTTTTGATTAAGAGGTCCAAATATATTTTTATTCACTGTTCAAGTCACTCTGGGATTTATTGGGACATCACTCTGGACAAACCAACAAAATCTAATGACCTACTCAAGGTTCCATGTACTTATGGGGTGCAATTAAACTGTCCACATAAGTTATATTAGGAAATGCACTAGTCAAAATATAAATTTTGTACCAAATAAATATTTTTTGGTTTAGTCTCACACATAAGTTAAAATTTTGAAATATTAATTACTATCAATTGTCAACAACATGCAGAAATAACATTCCTATGTTCTTCCTGATACAAAAACATTTTTAATTTGTACATTTAGTCACTGTCATTATACACTCTAGGCATTCCTAGAGTATACCATCTCAGTCTTTACCATCTATCTTTCTTCTATATTTCATTTGTGTCTCCATCCCTCCTACCCCTATCATTCTCACATTAGCTTCATTCAGTGTTTTAGCATAATTGTATTACAGTTAGCTGGTATAGTGATATCCTTTGTGAGTTTTTACAATCAGATTTATTGCACAATCTGTATCCCTTCAGCTTCAATTACCCAATATCTTAACCTATTTCTAGCTCCTGATGATCTCTGTCACCAGTGAAATTCTGTAAGTTTATTCACTAATGTCAGTTCATATCAGTGAGGCCATACAGTATTTGTCTTTTTGTTCTGGCTAATCTCACTCAGCATAATGTCCTTAAGGTCCATCCATATTGTTACATGCTTCATAACTTTATTCTGTCTTACCACTGCAGAATATTCCATTGTATGTATATACCACAATTTGTTTAGGCACTTGTCTGTTGATGGACATTTTGGCTGTTTCCACCTCTTTGCAACTATAAATAATGCTGCTATAAACATTGGTGTGCAAATGTCTGCATGTGTCTTTGCCCTCATGTCCTCTGAGTAGATACCCAGCAACCGTATTGCGGGGTCATATGGCAATTCTATATTTAGCTTCCTGAGGAATGACCAAACTGCCTTCCACAGTAATTATACCATTTGACATTCCCACCAACAATGGATAAGTGTGCCTCTTCCTCCACATCCTCTCCAGCACTTGTCATTTTCTGTTTTATAGATAATGGCCATTATGGTGGGTGTGAGATGATATCTCATTGTGGTTTTGATTTGCATTTCCCTAATACCAGGGAAATTTAGCATCTTCTCATATGGCTTTTGGCCATTTGTATTTCCTCTTCTGAGAAGTGTCTGTTCACGTCTTTTGCCCATTTTGTAATTGGGTTGTCTGTCTTTTTTGTGATTGAGTTGAACAATCTCTTTATATATTCTGGATACTAGAACCTTATCTGATAAATCATTTCCAAACATTGTCTTATATTGTATAAGCTGTCATTTTACTTTCTTGGCAAAGTTCTTTGATGTGCAAAAGTGTTTCAATTTGAGGAGTTCCCATTTCTTTCTTTCTTTCTTCAGTGCTTGTGCTTTGGATGTAAGATCTAGGAAACTGACTCCTATTAAAAGATTTATAAAATATTTCCCTACAGTTTCTTCTAACAGTTTTATGGTTTTAGATCTAATGTTTAAGTCTTTAATCTATTTTGAGTTAATTTTTGTATAGGATGTGAGATATGGATCCTCTCTCATTCTTTTGCTTATGGATATCTGGTTCTCCAGGCACATTTACTGAAGAGACTGTTCTGTCTCAGGTGAGTTGGCTTGACTGGCTTATCACTGTTCAATTGTCCATAGATGAGAGGGTCTATATCTGAACACTCTATTCGATTCCATTGGTCAGTATATCTATCTTTATGCCAGTACCATGCTGTTTTGACCATTGTAGTAGCTTCATAATATGCCTTAAAGTCAGGTAGCATGAGAACTCCAACTTCATTTTTTTTGTCAAGATACTTTTAGCTATTCAGGGCATCCTGCCCTTCCAGATAAATTTTGTTATTGGTTTTTCTAGTTCTTAAAAGTAAGTTTTTGAGATTTTAATTGGTATTGCATTGAATCTGTAAATCAATTTAGGTAGAATTGACATCTTAACCATATTTAGTCTTCCAATCCATGAACATGGTATGCACTTCCATTTATTTAGGTCCTCTGTGATTTCTTTTAACAAGTTCTTGTAGTTTTCTTTATATAGGTCTTTTGTTGTTTTAGTTAAATTTATTCCTAAATATTTTATTCTTTTGGTTGCAATTGTAAATGGAATTTTTTTCTTGATTTTTCCTTCATATTATTCATTAATAATGTATAGAAACACTGCAGATTTTTGAGTGTTGATCTTGTAACCTGCCACTTTGCTGTACTCGTTTATTAGCTCTAGTAGTTTTGCTGTGGATTTTTTGGGATTTTTGACATATGGAGTCATTTCATCTGCAAACAGTGAAAGTTTTAATTTTCCTTTCCGAGTTTGATGACTTGTATTTCTTTTTCTTGTCTAATTGCTCTGGCTAGAACTTCCAACACAATGTTAAATAACAGTGGTGATAGTAGACATCCTTGTCCTGTTCCTGATCTTAGGGGAAATTTTTCAGTTTTTCCCCATTGAGGATGATGCTAGCAGTGGATTTTTCACATATTCCCATTATCATTTTGAAGAAGTTCCCTTTGAAGTGTTTTCAACAGGAAAGGATGTTGAATTTTGTCAAATGCCTTTTCAGCTTCAATTGAGATGATCATGTGGTTTTTCTGCTTTGATTTGTTGGTATGGTGTATTACATTAATTGACTTTCTTAGTTGAACCATCCTTGCATATCTGGGATGAATCCTACTTGGTTATGGTGTATAATTCTTTTAATGTGTTGCTGGATTCTATTCGCTAGAATTTTGTTGACGAGTTTTGCATCTATATTCATTAGAGAGATTGGTCTGCAGTTTTCTTATTTTGTAATATCTTTATCTGGCTTTGGTATGAAGGTGATGTTGGCTTCATAGAATGAGTTAGGTAGCTTTCCCTCCTCTTCAATTTTTTTGAAGAGGTTGAGCTGGATTCCTACTAATTCTTTCTTGAGTGTTTGGTAGAATTCACATGTGAAGTCATCTGGTCCTGGACTTCTCTTTTTGGGGAGCTTCTTTATGTCTGATTCAATTTCTTTACTTGTGATTGGTTTGTTGAGGTCATCTATTTCTTCTCTAGTCAAAGTTGGTTGTTCATGCCTTTCTAGGAAGTTGTCCATTTCATCTACATTGTCGAATTTATTAGCATAAAGTTGTTCATAGTATCCTGTCACTACTTCCTTTATTTCTCTGGGGTCGGTCATTATGTCTCCTCTTCTATTTCTGATTTTAAGTTTTTGCATCATCTCTCATCTTCTTTTTGTCAACCTCACTAAGAGTCCATCAATCTTATTGATTTTCTCATAGAACTAACTTCTGGTTTTCTTTATTTTCTCAATTGTTTTCATTTTCTCAATTTCATTTATTTCTGCTCTAATCTTCATTATTTCTTTCCTTTGCTTGCTTTGGGGTTAGTTTGCTGTTCTTTCTCTAGTTCTTCCAAGTGGACAATTAATTCCTCAATTTTTGCCCTTTATTTTTTATTTGATATAGGCATTTAGGGCATTAAATTTCCCCCTTAGCACTTCCTTTGGTGTATCACATAAATTTTGATATGTTGTGTTCTCATTTTCATTTGCTTCAAGATATTTACTGATTTCTCTTGTAATTTCTTCCTTGACCCACTGGTTGTTTAAGAGTGTGTTGTTGAGCCTCCACATATTTGTGAATTTTCTGGCACTCTGCCTATTATTGGTTTCCAGCTTCATTCCTTTATGATCTGAAAAAGTGTTTTGTATGATTTCAATCTTTTTATATTAATTGAAACTTTGTTTTTGACCCAGCATATGGTCTATCCTTGAGAATGATCCATGAACACTTGAGAAAAATGTGTATCTTGCTGTTGTGGGGTGTAATGTTCTATGAATGTCTGTAAAGTCTAGCTCATTTATTGTATTATTCAAATTCTCTGTTTCTTTACTGATCCTATGTCTAGATGTTCTCCCCATTGATGAGAGTGGGGAATTGAAGTCTCTAACTATTATGGTAGATGTGTGTATTTCTCTTTTCAGTGTTTTCCTTATGTATTTTGGAGCATTCTGGCTCAGTGCATAAATATTTATGATTGTTATATCTTCTTGTTGAATTGTTCATTTTATTAATACATGGTGTCCTTCTTTGTCTCTTTTAACCATTTTACATTTGAAGTATTATTTGTTGGATATTAGTATAGCTACTCCTGCTCTTTTCTGTTTGTTATTTGCATGAAATACCTTTTTTCCAACGTTTTGCTTTCAACCAATGTTTATCCTTGGGTCTGAGATGTGTTTCATGTAGACATTATATAGATGGGTCCTGTTTTTTTTAATCCATTCTGCCAACTTATGTCTTTTGATTGGGGAGTTTAATCCATTAATGTTTCGTGTTGTTACAGTACAGGTAGTACTTTCTTCTACCGTTTCGTCTTTTGGATTTTATATATCATATCTAGTTTTTCTTCCGTTTACCTTTACTGATAGTCTTCCTTTCTACACTCTTCTCCACACCTCTCTCTTCTGTCTTTTCATATCAGCCTCTAGTGCTCCCTTTAGTATTTCTTGCAGAGCCAGTCTCTTGGCCACAAATTCTCTCAGTGATTTTTTTACCTGAAAATCTTTTAATTTCTTCCTCATTTTTGAAAGACAATTTTGCTGGATATAGAATTCTCAGTAGGCAGTTTTTCTCCTTGAGCTGTTTAAATATATCATCCCACTGTCTTCTCACCTCCATGGTTTTTGCTAAGAAATCTATGCATAGTCTTATTGGGCGTCCCTTGTGTGTGATGGATTTCTTTTCTCTTGCTGCTTTCAGGATTCTCTCTTTCTCTTTGACATTTGACATTCTCATTAGTAAGTGTTTTGGAGTACGTCTATTTGGATCTATTCTCTTTGAGGTACACTGCACTTCTTGGATCTACAATTTTAAGTCTTTCATAAGAGTTGGGAAATTTTCAGTGATAATTTCCTCCACTAGTTTTTCTCCTCCTTTTCCCTTCTCTTCTCCTTCTGGAACACCCACAACACTTATATTTGTGCACTTCATGTTGTCATTCAATTCCCTGAGTCTCTGCTTATATTTTTTCCATTCTTTTCCCTATATTTTCTTTTGCTTGTCAGGTTTCAAATGTTCCGTCCTCCAGTTCACTAATCCTATCTTCTGCCTCTTGAAATCTGACATTGTAGGTTTCCATTGTTTTCTTCATCTCTTCTACTGTGCCCTTCATTCCCATAAGTTCTGTGATTTGTTTTTTCAGACTTTTGATTTCTTCTTTTTGTTCATTCCTTGCCCTCTTTATATCTTCTCTCAATTCATTGATTTGATTTTTGATGAGATTTTCCATGTCTGTTAGAACATTCTGAATTAATTGTTTCAACTCCTCTATCTCATATGAATTATTGGTTTATTCCTTTCACTGAGTCATATCTTCAACTTTCCTAGTCTGATTTGTTATTTTTTGCTGGCATCTTGGCATTTAATTACCTTAATTACTTTATTCTGGAGATTGCTTTCACTTCTTTTACCTAGGATTATCTTGCTGGATGACTTTGTTGTTTATCTGTTCTTTGACATTCAGTTCAGCTTATTCTGGACCACTAGCTTAGTTTTGTCTAATAGATCAGAATTTTTCAATTCTTGTTTTCTTGTTTCTGACCCTGCCTGTATGGTGCCTTCCCCCCCCACCCTTAGGAGGGTCTCTTGAGGTATTATAGACCCCAGCCAGATTTTCCCAGCCCAAACTGGCCTTCTGCCAGGAAGGAAGAGTCACCTGCATCAGCTTTCCCTGAGGGTGAGATCCAGCAGGTTGAAAGACTTTCCTGTGAAGTCTCTGGACTCTGTGTTTTTCCTATCCTGCCCAGCATGTGGTGCTTGTCTGCCTGCGGGTCCCACCAGCATAAGGTGATATGGTACCTTTAACTTCAGCAGACTCTCCCTGCTGGGGGCATGGTGGATACAGAGAAGTTGTAGACTGGCTTTAATTGCTTCAAATTTCCAAATCCTGAGTTCTGAATTCCTTGAGGGAGGGAATCCACCTGAGCTGGGCCCCACTCCTCTCCTGGGGAAGGCAGACAAGCTCTCCAACAAGCTTGTTTCTGCCTATGCTTGGGGCAGTTGCAGCCTGAAAAGCCTTGCAGCTGTATCCAAAGGCATTCTGGCCTTTGTAGAAACACAACCATAAAAAAAAAAGAAAGAGAAAAATTCTCCTCAGAGCAGGAACCCCGTTCCTCAGGTTTGCCAATCAAGAACATAAGTTTGTATGTTGCTCTGTGTACCTTCAGATCCTATGCTCCCCCTCCTTTCTTTCAGAGCCAAGACCTTTCAAGTATTATGTGGTATCTGATCCAAAAATCCTCTGTTTATTTTTTTCTTTTTTCTTTTTCCATCAGCCCTACCCCCTCAGCACCAGGGCAAAAATTAGCAACCTCCACTTTGACCAGGTTCAGCTGAGCTGGGGGCCTATTTTTAATAGTCAGAATTTGTGATTTAATTCCACAATTGAAGCTTAGTTCTACTCAGTTGCCTGCTGCTGGTAAAGTCCCTTCCCTTTCCCCTCTGGTAAGCAGGCTGTGGGGAGGGGCACTGGCTGCTGCAGCTTGGGGAACTCATGGTTCTGGGTGGTCTTCAGCCAGTCCAGCTGGTCCAGACTGGTGTATACTGTGTGTCCGGTCAGTGACGTGGCCCCAGGAGATGTTCTGTCCTGGCTTTTTAGTAGCTGTTCTGGAGGACGAATTAAATCCCACACCTTGCTAAGCTGCCGTCTTGGCACTCTGTCTGCTTTTAACTGGAGGGCTATTTCTGGGAGATGGGTCCTCTCAGGTGAGGATTTTCCCAAGTCAGGCTTTTCACAGTCAAAACATACCCAGGGACACATGAAAGGACGTAGATTGGTTCCAATGTTGACTGGGGAGAAGACTCTGAAGGACACCAATCTTCTCTATGGCAGCTTCCCAATATTGTCCTTTCCTGGTGTGCTCAGCACTCTTCAGCCAATGGTTCCTGGCAATCTTAAGGTTGTACTGTGCCTTTACTTCTCAACCAAATCCTCCTCTACCAGAGGTGTGGTTGAGGCAAAGTCTGCCAACTGCAGACCCTGTAATCTCAATTCTCTAATCAACTGGGACGTGCCACTCCCTTTATCTTGGGGAAGAGTTGCCCTTCAGCAAATCGTTTCCCTCCCTGAGAAGTTATTGTGTCTCTCAATCAGGTCTACTTCTGCCCCTGCTAGGGGTATGATTGAAAAGTGGCTTTTGGCTGCTTTCTGTTCTGGGCAGATAAGACTGTAGCTGTTCTTGGAGCTGGAATCCAGTACCCCTATTTTACTAATAGCAAGATGCATTCAATGCCCATTATTGCCCCTCCCCCTTTTGGGGGGATGAGCAGCATTTCAGCAAAATGTTCCCTGCTGCCCTGAGAAGTTACTGTATCTCTCAATCAGCACTGCTTCATCCTTTTCTGGGACCAGGGTTGAGACAGAGACCAGTCTGCTGTTTTTTCATGGGAAGGTTGAACCTTTAGCTGTGCCTGGAGCTGGAACCCCGCAGCTTGAATTTGCTTCTCAGAAGCCCCAACTGGTGCCCATCTGTGTTACGTCCCCTGTTCTTGGGAAAGAGGGCTTCTATTTCCAGACATAGAGTCACTCTGAGTAGTTAAGTCTTCCTGGAATATTTGATAGAATTTCCCTTTGATTCCCTCTGGTCCTGGGCTTTTTGGTGTTGGGAAGTTTTTGATTACTGATATAATCCCTTTACTAGTAATTGGTTTGTTGAGATCTTTTTCTTCTTAAATCAAAATAGATAGTTTGTGTGTTCCTAAGAATTTGTCCATTTCATCTAGTTCATCAATTTATTGGCCTACATTTTTTCATAATATTCTCTTATAGTCATTTTATGTCAGCAGTGTCAGTAATAGTGTCTCCCTTTCCTTTCTGATTTTGTTATTTGTATCCTCTCTGTTATCTCTTCATCAGAGTAACTAAAGCCTTGCCAATTTAATTGAAGAACCAATTTCTGGTTCTGTTGATGCTCTTTTTTGTTTTCTTTTCTTTTTTATTTCCTTTATCTCTGCTTTACTCTTTGTTATTTCCCTCCGTCTGCTCACCTTGGATTTAATTAGCTTTTCTCCTTCTAGTCTTTCCAGTTTTGAGCTTAGGTCTCTGACTTGCAGTCTTTATTTCTTTTTAATGTAAGCATATATAGCTATAAATTTCCATCTCAGCAATGTCTTTACTGCATCTTGTGAGTTTTGGTGTGTGATAATTTCATTTTCATTTACCTCAAGATATTTCTTAATTTCATTTCTGATTTCTTCTTTTGTATATTAAAGAAGTTGTGGGTTTACAGAAAAATCATGCATAAAATACAGGATTCCCACATATCTCTGAACCAACACCTTGCATGGTGTGGAAAATTTGTTACAATTGATGATAGCACATATTTTAGTAATTGTACTATTAATTAAAGTCCATAGTTTAAATTAGGGTTAATTGTTTGTATACCATAATTCCATGAATTTTTAAAAATTTTTATTCTGCCACTATATATATAAGCTAACATTTCCCCTTTTATCACCTTTTAATTCCCCTTTACTATTTCCCCTTTTAATAATCACCTTTTAATATTCATATATATATATCGTTAATTATTTTCAAAATGTTGTGCTACCATCACCACCATCCATTACAAAGCATTTCCATAATTCCAAATAGGAATCTTGTACATTTTAAACTTCAACTTCCAATTTCCTATCCCCACCCCATCTCCTGGTAAGCCATATTCTAGATTCTGACTCTATGAATGTGGTTATTCCAATTGTTTCAAATCAGTGAGCATATGCAATATTCATCCTTTTGTTTTTGGCTTATTTCATTCAACATTATATCTTCAAGGTTCATCCGTGTTGTTAGCTGTATCATTACTCCATTCCTTCTTATGGCTGAATAATATTCCATGATATTTATACACTGCATTTTATTTATCCATTTATCAGTTGATGGACATTTGGGTTGTTTCCATCATTGGCGATTGTAAATAATGCCAATATGCACATCAGTGTGAAAAAAATGTGTGTTTGAGTTCCTGCTTTCAATTCTTTGGTTATATACCTAGTAGTGGGATAGCCAGGTCACATGTAAGTTGCATACTTACCTTTCAGAGGAATTCCTAAACCATCTTCTACAGTGGCTGCACTATTTTATGTTGCCACTAGCAATGAATGAATGTTACTATTTCTCTGCATCCTCTGCAACACTTGTTATTCTCAGTTTTTTAGTAGCACCCATTCTAATAGGTGTGAAATTGTATCTCATCATGGTTTTGATTTGCACTTCCTTTGCTAGAGATGTTGAGCATATTATCATGTGCTTTCTAGCCATTTGTATATCTTGAGTGTAAAGTCTAAGAAACCCATTGTTTAACACAAGATATTGAAGACAACTTCTTATATTTCCTTCTATGAGTTTGATAGTTCTAACTCTTATACTATGGTATTTGATCCATTTTGAGTTTATTTTTGTAATTAGTGTGAAGTAGAGGTCTTCCTTCGTTTTTTACAAATGGAGATCCAGTTTTACCAGGACCATTTGTTGAAGAGACCATTATTTCCCAACTGAATTGTGTTGGCCACTTTAATAAAAACCAGTTGGCTATAAATGTGAGGGCTTATTTTTGAGTTCCCAATATTTTTCCATTGTTCTATATGATTGCCTTTGTGCTAGTACCATGCTGTTTTGATTACTGTGGCTTTGCCATATGTTTAAAAATCAGAAAGTGTGTGTGTCTTCCAACTTCATTATTCTTTTTCAAGATGAATTTAGCTATTTGGAGTCTGTAGTAGTTAGATTCAGTTGTCAACTTGGCCACGTGAAGGTGCCTAGATCTATTCCTGTTGACGTGAGCCAATGGCCTGTGAACCTCATCTGTTGTTGATTACATCTGCAGTTGGCTAGGAGGCATGCTTGCTGCAGTGAATGATGTTTGATTTAATTGGCTTGTGCTTAAATGACAGAAATTAATGTAGCACAGACCAAGCAGCTCAGCATACTTCATCTCAGTACTCGCAGCTCAACCCAGGCCTTTGGAGATGCAGAAAGAAATCACCCTTGGGAAAGTTGTTGGAACCCAGAGGCCTGGAGAGAAGGCCAGCAGAGATCACCCTGTGCCTTCCCACATAAGAAAGAACTTCAGTTGAAAGTTAGTTGCCTTCCTTCTGGAGAACTAATGAAATAAATCCCCTTTTATTAAAAGTCAATCTATCTCTGGTGTGTGGCATTCCAGCAGCTAGCAAACTAGAACAGAGCCCCTTACCCTTCCATACAAATTTGATGATTAGCCTTTCCATTTCTGCAAAGAATGTTGTGGGGACTTTCATTAGAATTGCATTTGAGCTATAAATTGCTTTGGATAGTATTGATATCTTGACAATGTTTAGCCTTCCAATCTGTGAATATGAAATATCATTCCATTTATTTATGTCTTCTTTAATTTCTTTCAGCAATGTCTTGTAATTTTCTGTGTACAAGTCATTTACAACTTTATTTTATTACTACATATTTAGCTCTTTTAATGGCTTTCATGAATGGAAATTTTTATGATTTCGTCTTCTGATTTTTCATTGCTAGTGTATAAAAAAGCGATGTTTTAATCTAAATCCCATTAGAAAACCCATGTTTTAATCTAAATCTCATTTCATAAAGGCAGAATAATCCTTATTCAATACTGTATGTGTGAAACTGTAATCAGATCATCTCCCTGGAGATGTGATTTAACCATGAGTGGTTGTTAAGCAGGATTAGGTGATGACATGTCTCCACCCATTTGGGTGGGTCCTGGTAAGTTCTGAAGTCCGATAAAAGAGAAAACATTTTGGAGAACGAAAGAGATTTAGAGAGAGCAAAGCAGAATGACATAGCCACAAGAAGCAGAGTCCATCAGCCCATGACCTTTGTAAATGAAGAAGGAAAATGCCTCCTGGGGAGCGTCATGAAGCCAGAAGCCAGGAGAGAAAGCTAGCAGATGATGCTATGTTTGCCACGTGCCCTTCCAGCTGAAAGAGAAGCCCTAACTGTGTTCACCATGTGCCTTCTCAGATGAGAGAAACCCTGAACTTCATCGGCCTTCTTGAACCAAGGTATCATTCCTGGATGGATGCCTTAAGTTGGACATTTCTATAAACTTTTTTCAATTGGAACATTTTCTTGGCCTTAGAACTGTAAACTAGCAACTTATTAAATTCTCCTTTTTAAAAGCCATTCTGTTTCTGGTATATTGCATTCCGGCAGCCAGCAAACTAGAACAACACACTGCTGAATTGTATCCCACTGCTTTGCTGAATTTATTTATTAACATTAGGAGTTTTTTTGTGAGTTTACTAGAATTTTCTGCATATGGGATCATATCATCTGCAAATTAGGGAATGTTTTATTTCTTGCTTTCTAACTTGGGTGACTTTTATTTATTTTTCTTGCCTAATTGCTCTGGGATGAACTTACAGTATAATGTTGCATAACAGTAGTGTCACTGGGCATTCTTGTCTCTGTCTTTCACATTAAGTAGGATGTTGGCTGGGAGCTTTTCATATATTTTCTTTGTCACATTAAGGAAGGATCCTTCTATTCCTAGTATCCTATGTGTTTTTATAAAAAAAAAATGGGTGCTGTGTTTTGGAAACCTCCAACCTCCACATCGGTCCCTGGACCAGATCAGTTCTGAAACCTAGAGGTGCCAGTCTCCCCAGAACATCAGCTAGTTCCATCTCACTACCTTATATTACTGCAGCCCCTTCCAATATGAAAAAGTTAGAATGGGAACAGCCAAAATGCTCCTAAAAAGTAGGAGAAAGATAAAAAATGATGATGAAGTTATACAGAGAAGGTAGGGTTTAACAAATGGTTGTGATTGCTGAATCATTATATTGATATTTCTTAGTCTCCAGTATCTTAGAGCAGATAGAAGTAAAAATCTACAATTGTGGAATTGTAACCCATACAAAACTCTGAAACCTGTTCAACAACCAATTGTTGCACTGTCCTTTGAAATTTCTTGCATATATATATATGTTATTTTCACAAAAAAGAAAAAAAAGTCGATGACAAAAAAAATACTTATTCCTTCTGGCCTCCAATGTTTTGAAGCAGCTAGAAGGAAAAATATAAAAGGATGGTATGGTAGGCCATGACAAACTCTGAGATCTTTCCTGTAACTATTTGCTGAACAGTGCTTTGAATACTGTTGCTTTTTTCTTTTTTGATTTGTATATATGTTATATTATACAATTAAAAAGTTAAAAAAGGGAATTGTGGTTTGTCAAGTGCCTTTAATGTATCCGCTGAGATGATCATGTGTTTTTTTTCCTTCATTTTGTTAATGTGAGTGGCTCAGTTTTCTAAAGCTGTCAGAACGCAATGTACCAGAAATGGATTGGCTTTTACAAGGGGGATTTATTACATTACAAACTTATAGTACTAAGCCTATGAAAACATCCAAATTAAGGCATCAACAAGAGGAAATCTTTACTGAAAAAAGGCCAGTTGCCTCTGAGGCTTATCTGTCTCATAGAAAAGCACATGGTGACATTTACTGGCCCTTCTCTCCTGGGTTTGTTTCAAATGGCTCTTTCAGCTCCTGTGGGTCCTTCTGGCTTCTCTTGGGGAATTTTCTTTCTGTAAGCCTCTGTGGGCCCTCTCTTAGCTTCCCCGATGCAAACTAGGAATTTCAACTCTTAACTTAGCATCTCCCAAGGCATTTTTTTTGTCTCCAAGCATCTGCCATCTCTCTGCTCTCTGTATTGGGTCTCTTAAAGGACTCCAGTAAGCTGATTAAAACCCAACTTTTTCTCCATGTTTTCTCCATGGAAATAACCTAATCAAAAAGTCCCACCTGACAATGTATCTGCCCCCACAAGACTTGATTAAAATAAAATGGCTTTTCTGGGTTACATAACAATTTCAAACCAGCACTTTCCACCATCTGGACCACCAAAATACATGTTCTTTCCATTCAAAATGCATTATTTTTATTGCAACATCACAAAAGCCTTAAATCATTTCAGTAACAGCACAAATATAATACAATGTCAGAAACAATACAAAGTCTCATCAAAATCAGTTATAGGTGTGATTTGTCCTAAGGAGAAATTTGCCTCTGGCTGTGGACCTGTGAAACTTACAACAAGTTAGCTGCTTCCAATATACAAAGGAGGCACAGTCATAAGATAAACATTCCCATTTCCATAGGGAGAATTTGGAAGGAGTACAGAAGTCACTGGAGCCAAACAATTCTGAAATCCTACAAGGCATACTCCATTAGATTTTAAAGTCTGAAAGTCATTTATAAAATGAAATTTTATCCCCAAGTCTTGAGATAACAGCTGTCCCACCCCTTTCAAGGACTTATGCACTGGCCTTGCTCTCTCAAATCACTGGAGTGAGTGCTCCAACATATCTAAACATTGGGGGATGACCTTGTTCTCAGCTCTACCCTCCTCAAATATCTAAGCAGCACCCAGACTCTCTTCCCTCTCTGTAGGACACACTCAACCCCTTCAGAAGAGTGGGACAAAGGCCAGGTTCTCTCCATTCCCTACCTCTCTGAGGCCTGGGGTGGTGGCATTCTTCCAGAACAAGGGGGGAGCCAATCTCCCCTCAACTTTCCTGGAATCTGAGAACCCTGTGGTTAGAACATGCTTCCTGAACATCAAGGTGGAAAGCCTTCCCTCTGCCTTTGGGGAAAACTCACACTTTCCATGTGCATGGGTATGTCTGTACTCCTGGCCTGAGGTGTATTGGTGCCATACTGTAGCTTCCATCATTTCTAACTTTGTAATAATTTTTCCATTAAATTGTCCCTTTTAGTCCAGACTGGCAGTAGTTCTCTTCATGCAGATCTCACAAAAACTTGTTGGCTTGGCATGCAGCATAAGAGAGTCAAAACTGTCAGAAAATAGGACTTTCCACAAATCCATTCTGGATAACTCCATTTCCCATCCTGGCTTATGCTGAATTTGCTGACTGCTTCCATGTTTGGTTAAATCCTCATGTGGGATGCTATTTTATGGGGACTCATTTTCCAAAAGCTCAAAATTTTCCAAACTATTAGTTTCTGGTTTCTTTGTACCCGAGTGTTCAGTTCTCAGCTTATCCTTTTCTGCTTGCATTTTACTATATGATACAAGGAGAAGCCAGGCTTCATTTTCCGTATTTAGTTTGGAGATTTCCTCAGCTAGATATCTCAGCTCACTGTTTTTAATTTCTCCCTTCCATCCAACACCAGTACTCAATTTTGCCAAATTCTCTGCCACTTTAAAACAAGTGCCATCTTCTGTTCCAGTTTGCTAGCTGCTGGAATGTGATATACCAGAAACAGTACAGCTTTTAAAAGGGGGAATTTTTAAAAGTATCTTGTTTGCAGTTCCAAGGCCAAGAAAATGTCCCAATTAAAGCAAGTCTATAAAAATGTCCAAATTAAGGCACTGGCAGGAAATTACCTCCACTCAAGAAAGGCCAGTGAATTTTAGGGTTTCTCTCTCAACTGAAAAGACACATGGCAAACATGGTGACATCTTCTAGCTTCCTCTCCAGGCCCCTTGCTTCATGAAGTTTCCCAGGGGTATTCTCCTTCTTCATCTCCAAATGTTGCTGGCTGGTAGAATCTAGGGTTCTCTCATCATTCTCATGGTTCTCAGGGGCCTCTTGCAGCTCTGCCTCTCTCTCCAAAATGGTTCTTCTTTTAAAGGATTCTGGTAAACTAATCATGAACCACCTGGATTGGTCACATCTCTCTCTAAGCAAAGGTTAATACCCACAATTAGGTGTGTCACATTTTCATGGAGATAACCTAATCAAGTTTCCAACCCAGTAATGAATAGGGATTAAAGGAAATGGCTTCTACCACAAAATTGGATCAGGATTAAACCATGGCTTTTCTAGGGTACATAATCCTTTCAGAACAGCACACCTTCATTCCAGTTTGCAATGACATAGTCGTCATTTTTGTCTAAGGCCTCTTTTGGAAAAATATTTTTAGTTCATATTTCTTCCAACAGGCTTTTCAAAGCAAAGGTCTTTTTTTATTAAACTCCTCACAGTTCTTCCAGAATCTTCCCCTTACCCACTCACGAAGCCATTCCAGAATTTTTGGTATTTTCAAATTGCAGCACCCACTTCTCTGGCACCAAAATCTGTTTTGGTTTGCTAAAGCTACTGGAATGCAATATACCAGAAATGGATGGGCTTTTACAAGGGGGTTTATTAAGTTACAGATTTATAGTTGTAAGGCCATGAAAATATCCAAATTAAGGTATCAACAAGAGGATACCTTCATTCAAGAAAGGCTGATCACATTCAGGTTTTCTTGGCATATGGGAATGCACACAGCACCATCTTCTGGCCCTTCTCTCCTGTGTTAGTTTCAAAATGTCTCTCTCAGCTCCTGTTGGGTCCTTCTGACCTCCCCTGGGAAACTTTCCTTCTTTAAGCCTCTGTGGCCCCTCTCTTAGTTTCTCTGGACTTCATCTCTTATCTTAGCACCTCCTAGGACATTTTCTGTCTCCAAGCATCTTTCATGTCTTTGTTCTCTGTATCAGCTCTCTTAAAAGACTAAGTAACGCACCGTTGAATGGCCTGCCCCACAAGATTGGATTAAAAGAAAGTGGCTTTTCTGGATTACATAACAGTTTCAAACCAACACAGTGGTGTATGACATTAATTGATTTTTTTTTTATTTTTACCAACCTTGCATGTCAGGGATAAATCCCCCTTCATCTTGGTGTATAATTCTTTTAATATACTGTTGGATTCAGTTTGCTACTATTTCCTTGAGCATCTTTGCATATATTTTCATAAGAAATATTGGTCTGCAAAGTGATTAGAAGTGAAACATAGAGTGGCTCATGTTGAAGCTGAGAGTTCATGTCAAAGAGCTCAGGTTATTTCAGGCCAATATGTGTCATTTTTTTTGGTTGGTTTATGATTTCCATGTCTAAGCACAAGCATTTTCACATGAAGCAAAGTATACAGTAGGTTATTTTTACTCATGTTAACCAATAAACTTCCATCAAAATAATAAGGAGTGATATTGACTCTATTTAATCATTCCCAAGTTTACTTTTTTTATTTCAGGAATTTATTTTATCTACTGTTCCTATAGTTGCCTATAGTTTTTAAAACCATTTTTGTTGTAAAATATAACATATATATACACACACACAAACACAAAGAAAATAATAATTTTCAATGCACACTTCAACAAGCAGCTACAGAACAGTTACCAGAGTTTGTCATGGGCTACCATGTCCTCATTTCACAGTTTTCCTTCTAGCTGCTCCAAAATATGGGCAGCTTTATCAGAGTTATAATAATGGAATCATACAGTATCTATCCTTTTGTGTCGGGCTTATTACACTCAGAATTATGTCCTCAAGGTTCATCCACGTTGTCATATGTTTCAGTACATCATTTTGTCTAAATGCTGCATAATATTCCATCATATGTATATACCACATTTTGTTTATCCACTCATCTGTGGATGGGTATCTGAATTGTTTCTATCTCTTTGTAATTGTGAATAGTAACACTATGGATATCGGTGTGTGAATGTCTGTTCATATCACTGCCCTCAACTCTTTTTGTTATATACCGAGTATTGGTATTGCCAGGTCATTGGGCAACTCAATATTTAGTTTTCTGAGGAATTGCCAAACTGACTTCCACAGCAGCTGAACCATGTTACATTCCCACCAAAAGTGAATAAGAGTTCCAATTTCTCCACATCATCTCCAACATTTACAGTTTCCTGTTTGTTTAATAGCAGCCATTCTTATAGGTGTGAGGTGGTATCTCACTGTAGTCTTAATCTGCATTTACCTTATAGTCAATGAAAATGAGCATCTCTTCATGTGCTTTTGAGCCATCTGTATTTGCTTTTCAGAAAACTGCCTATTCATATCTTTAGCCTATTTTGTAATTAGGTTGCTTGTTCTTTTCTTGTTGTGTTGTATGCTTTCATTGAATATACAGGAAATCAAACCATTGTCCAATATGTGATTTCCAAATATTTTCTCCCGTTGAAGTGATTGCCTCTTCACCTTTTTGACAAAGTCTTTTGAGGTGCAGAAGCATTGGATTCTGAGGAGTTCCCAATCATCTATTTTTAATTTTGTTGCTTGTGCTTAGGGTGTAAAGTTTAGGAATCTACCTCCTATTACTCGATCTTGAAGTTGCTTCCCTACATTTTCCTCTAGAAGTTTTATGGTGCTAGTTCTTATATTTAGGTGTTTGATACACCTTGAGCTAATATTTGTGTAGGGCATAGGGTAGGGGTCCTCTTTCATGCTCTTGGGTATTGACATCCAGTTCTTCCATAACCAATTATTGAAAAGACTATTTTATCCTAATTCAGGGGATTTGGGGGCCTTCTCAAAAATCAGGTGACCATAGATTTGGTGGTCTATTTCTGCATTCTTGATTTCAGTCCATTGGTCAATGTTTCTATCCTTGTGCCAGTACCATGCTGTTTTCACCACTGTGGCTTTATAATAGATTTTAAAGTCAGGGAGAGGTAATACCCCCACTTCATTCTTCTTTTTTAGGATGGTTTTAGCTATTCAGGGTCTCTTTTGTTTCCAGATGAATTTGGTAGTTAGCTTTTCCAAATCTTCAAAGTAAGTTGTTGAAATTTTGACTAGTACTGTGTTGAATTTGTAGACCAATTTGGGGAGAATTGATATCTTAACTATATTTAGTCTTCTTACCCATGAGTAGGGAATGTCTTTCCACCTAATTAGATCTCCTTTGATTTCTTTGAGCAATGTTATGTAGTTTTCTGTGTACAAGTCCTTATGTCCTTAGTTAAGTTCATTCCTAAGTATCTGATTCTTTCAGTTGCTATTTTGAATGGAATTTTTTCCTTAACTGGCTCCTCAGCTAGGTCATTTCTTGTGTATAGAAATGTTACTGATTTTTGCACATTAATTTTATATCCCACCACCTTGCTGAATTTGTTTATTAGCTCAAGTATCTTCGCTTTAGATTTCTCAGGATCTTCCAAGTGTACTATCATATCATTTGCAAATAATGAGAGTTTTACTTTTTCCTCTCCAATTTGGATGCCTTTTATTTCTTTGTCCTGCCTGATTGCTTTAGCTAGAACTTCTAGCACAATGCTGAATAATAGTGGTGACAGTGGGCATCCTTATCTTGTACTTGATATTAGGTGGAAAACTTTCAGTCTCTCTCCATTGAGTACAATGCTGGCTATCAGTTTCTCATATATTTCCTTTGTCATATTGAAGTAGGTATCTTTGATTCCTATCTTTTGGAGTGTTTTTATCAGAAAAGGATTTTGAATTGTGTTGAATGTTTTTTCAGCATCAATCGAAATGATCATGTGATTTTTCCGTTTTGATTTGTTAATGTGCTGTCCTCCATTAATTGATTTTCTTGCGTTGAAACATCCTTGCATTCCTGGTATAAACCCCACTTGGTCATGGTGTACAATTCTTTTAATGTGCTGTTGGATTCGATTTGCTAATATTTTATTGAGAATTTTTGCAGTTGTATTCATTAGGGAGATTGGCCTGTAGTTTTCCTTTCTTATAGCATCTTTACCTGGGTTTGGTATTAAAATGATATTAGCTTATATGAGTTAGGTAGGGTTCCTTTTTCCTCAATTTCTTGGAAAATTTTGAGCAGGATTTGTGTTAGTTCTTAATGGAATGTTTGATATAATTCCCTGTCAAACCATTTGGCCCTGGGCTCTTCTTTGTAGAGAGGTTTTTGATGACAGATTGAATCTCTTTACTTGTAATTGGTTTGTTGAGGTCTTCTATTTCTTCCTGAGTCAGTGTAGTTTATTTGTCCATCTCCAGGAATTTGTCCATTTAGTCTAAAGTTGTCTACTTTGTTGGCATATAGTTGTTCATAGTATCTTCTTATGATTTATTTTATTTGTTCAGGGTCTGTGGTAATGCACCCCTTCTCATTTGTGATTTTGTTTATTTGCATCCTCTCTTTTTTTCTTTGTCAATCTTGCTAGTGGCCCATCAATTTTATTGATTTTCTCAAAGAACCAACTTTTGGTTTTATTGATTCTTCTTATTTTTCTTTTCTTCTCCCATTCATTTACCTCTGCTTTAATCTTTGTTATTTCTCTACTCCTATTTGCTTTGAGGTTAGTTTGCTGTTCTTTCTCAAGTTCTTCCAGGTGTGCTGTTAAGTCCTCAATTTTTGCCACATCCCTTAAGTTCTGATAAGTTGTATTTTCATTTTCATTCATCTCTAGGTAGCTACTGATTTCTCCAGCAATTTCTTCTTTGACCCACTGGTTGGTTAAGAGTGTATTATTCAGTCTCCATGTATTTGTGAATTTTCTCGTTCTTTGGTGTTTTTTGAGATCCGGCTTCATCCCATTGTGATCAGAGAAAGTGGTTTGAATAATTTCAATGTCTTTTATATTTATGCAGACCTGTTTGTACCCCAGCATATGATCTATCCAGTAGAATGTTCAATGAGCAGTAGAGAAGAATGTATGACCTTATGCTTCTGGGTGCAATGACCGATATATGTCTGTTAGGTCTAATTCATTTATCAAGTTATTTAACTTCTCTATTTCCTTGTTGATCTTCTGTCTGGCTGTTCTATCTAAAGAAGAGAGTTGTATATTGAAGTCTCCTACTATTGCTGTTGAAACATCTATCACTCCCTTCAGTCTTGCCAATGTCTGTCTCATGTACTTTTGAGCTCCGTGATTGGGAGCATGAATATTTATGATTGTTATATTTTCTCGGTGAATTGATCCTTTAATTAGTATATAGTGTCCTTCTTTATCTCTTATACTATATTTACATTCAAAGTCTATTTTGCCCAATATTAATATAGCTCCTCCTGCTTTCTTTTTGTTACAACTTACTTGGAAAATCTTTTTCCATCCTTTCACTTTCAATGTACTTATATCCTTGTGTTTAAGGTAAGTCTCTTGTAAACAGCATATAGCTGGATTATGTTTCTTAATCCATTCTGCCAATCTATATCTTTTAATTGGTAAGTTTAGTCCATTAACATTCAAAATTATTACTGAAAATGCGTTTCTCGATTCCACCATCTTTTATCTTTTTAATTTTATTTGTCAGATTTATATATTCTTTTCCCTCTTCCTCTTTGTATTCTTTAAATTACCCTTAGTAGTACTCTCTCATTCTGTGCCCTCCTCCAGACCTCCCTCTCCTTTCTTTTTTTTTTTTTTTCAGCCAGCAGAACTCCTTTTAGTATTTCTTGTATGGCTGGTCTCTTCTCGATATATTCTTTCAGGACTTCTTTGTCCGTGAAAACTTTAATCTCTCTCTCAGTTTTGAAGGACAATTGGCTGGGTACAGAATTCTTGGCTGGAAGTCTTTCTCTTTCAGGATCTTGAATATATCATACAACTGCCTTCTCACCTCCAGTGTGTTAGTTGAGTAGTCTGAACTCAGCCTTATTTTATTTCCCTTGTATGTAGCAGATTGTTTTTCTCTTGCTGCTTTCAAGATTTTCCGCTTCTCTTCAACATTTGACAGACTGTTTAGTATGTATCTTGGGGAAGGCCTATTTGCATTTATTCTATTTCAAATTCATTGGGCTTCTTTGACTTGTATATTTATGTCCTTTATGAAGGTTGGGAAGGTTAACCCCTTATATCCTCAACTATTCTTCTTAGCCCTTTACTCCACTCTTCTCCTTCTGGGACACCAATGACTCTTATATTTCAGTGCTTTGTTTTTTCTATCATTTTCCTGAGTTCCCACTGAACTTTTTCCAACTTTTTTGCCATTTACTGTTTTGAGTCTTCAAAGTCAATTATCCTGTCCTCTAGATCATTTATTCTTTCTTCTATCTCTTCAAATCTGGTGTTGTATGCCTCTAGCATGTTTTTAATTTGTCAACAGAGTCTTTAATCTCTGTGATATCTGCTATTTTTCTATGTATTCTTTCAAATTCCTCTTATGCTCTTCTCCTGTCTTCTTGATCTACTTTATGTCGTTTGCTATCCCACTTATTTTATTCGGTTGTTAGCCTAGGTATAGAGGTTAGTACCTGCAGCCTTTATGCACTGGCAACAGTCTGCAGGGAACAGGGAGGGAGAGGTAGTGCTTGGGAGGGGTGCAGAAGAGGTGGGTTGGAGCTGCATTTGGGGTGTGGAGTGTGGGGTGGTTACATGCACGGAGGGCTGGTGGGGTGAGGGCTCCTGGAGCATGGGGAATGGGAGCAGGTGATGGGGTTCAGGTGTGTGGGGTGTGGGGTGAGTTGCCGGGCTACCAGCTGTGCACTCCCTTGGACTCCATGGCTCCACACCTCAGCACCAGGCTCCAGCTTTCTGCCTCTCAGTTCCTCAGCTTCTGCAATGAGGGCTGCCCCATGTGATGCAGAAGGCCCTCCCAGGTCAGCTGCATTCGTGAATCACTGCTTCAGTCCTGTCCCTTCTCTAACTTTTCCATGCAGCAAGACTAATCTCGAGCTACTCTATTTGGCCATCTTCCTGGAAGTCTCCCTGCATAATTCTTTTAATGTGTCGTTGGATATGATTTGATAGTATTTTGTTAAGAATTTTCACATCTATGTTCATTAGGAAGATTGATCTGTAGTTTTCTTTCTTGTATCACCTTTATCCAATTTTGGTATTAGAGTGATGTTAGCTTCATAATATGAGTTAGGTAGTGTTTTTTTCTCTTCACTTTTTGGAAGTGTTTGAGCAGGATTGGCATTAGTTCTTTTTGAAATGTTTGATAAAATTCTCCTGTGAAGCCATTGGGTCCTGGCCTTTTTTTGTGGGAAGATTTTTGATGACTGTTTTGATCATTTTACTTTTAATTGGCTTGTTTAGATCTTCTATTTCTTCTCAAGTCAGTAAGTGTAATTTGTGTGTTTCTATGAATTTTTCCATTTCATCTAAGTTGTCTAGTTTCTTGGCATATAGTTGTTCATAATATTCTCATGATTCTTTAAATGTCTTCATAATCTATGATAATAAGCCCCTTCTCATTTATGATTTTGTTTATTTGTGTCCTCTCTCTTTTCTTCTTTGTTATTCTAGCTAGGGGACCATCAATTTTATTAATTTTCTCAAAGAACCAACTTTTAGTTTTGTTGATTCCTTCTACTGTTTTATTGTTCTCCAGTTTTTTTCTGCTTTAGTCTTTATTATTTCTCTTCTTGTATTTGCTTTCGGGTTAGTTTGCTGTTCTTTCTCTAAACTCTCCAGGTAAGCAGTTAAATACTAAAGTTTTACTCATTTTTATTTTTAAAAAAAGGCAGTTAAGGCACTAAATTTACCTAATAGCACTGCCTTTGCCACATCCCATAAGTTTTGATATGTTGTATCCTCACTATTATTCATCTCCAGATATTTACCAATTTCTCTAGCAATCTCTTCCTTGACCCACTGATTATTTAAGAGTGTGTTGTGTAATCGCCATATATTTGTGAAATCTCTGGTCTTTGTTGATTATTAATTTCCAATTTTATTCCATTATCATTAGAGAAAGTGCTTTGGATAATTTCAATTTCATTAAATTTGTAGAGACTCAGTTTATGCCCCAGTATATGATCTATCCAGGAGAATATTCCATGTGCACTAAAGAAGAATGTGTATTCTGGTATTTTGGAATGTAATGATCTATATATGTCTATTAGATGTAGTTAATTTATCTTATTGTCTAGGTTCCCTATTTCTTTGTTGATCCTCTGTGTTGTTGTTCTGTCTATAATAGAAAGTGGGGTATTGAAGTCTCCCACTAATGATGTTATTATGTCTATAGCTCCTTTCAGTTTTTCCAAGTGTACCTCATGTACTTTGGAACTCCTTAATTGGGAACGTACACATTTATGATTGCTATTTCTTCCTGGTGAATTGTTGCTTTTATTAATCTCTAGTGTCCTTTTTTGTCTCTTATGACATCTTTACATTTAAAGTCTATTTTGTCTGCTATTAGTATAGCTACTCCTGCTTTCTTCTGGTTACAGTTTGCATAAAAGATCTTTTCCCATCCTTTCACTTTCATTCTGTGTCCTTGAGTCTAAGATGCACCTCTTCTAAAAGAGCATATAGATGTTTTTTGATCCATTCTGTCAGTCTGTGTATCTTTTAATTGGTAAGTTTAGTCCACTAACATTCAAAGTAATTACTGTAAATCCAGTTCTTGATTCTACCATCTTGTCCTTAGTTTTTCTTTGTCAGATCTATATATAGTTTTCCTTTTCTCTCTTTTTCCTTAAAATTATCTTTACTCATGTTCTTCAATTCTGTGCCTTCCCTCTCCTGTCTTTTTTTATCAGCTGACAGGGCTCCCTTTAGTATTTCCTGTAGGGCTGGTCTCTTGTTGACTAGTTATCTCAATCTTTCTTTGTCTTTGAGGATTTTATCTCTTCCTCATTTTGAAGGATAACTTGTCTGGATAAAGAATTCTTGGTTGAAAGCCTTTCTCATTCAGGATCTTAGAAATATCACACCACTGCCTTTTTGCTTCCATGGTGCCTGGTGAGTAGTCTAAAGTCAGTCTTTATGTGTTCTCCCTTGTATGTAGTGGATTGCTTTTCTCATGCTGCTTTCAGGACTTTCTGTTTCTCTTCAACACCTGACATCTGATTAATATGTGTCTTGGAATGAACCTGTTAGGATTTATTTTATTTGGAGTTCGCTGGACCTCTTTGATTTGCATATTTGTGTCTTTTATGAGGGTTAAGAAGTTTTCTTCTATTATATCTTCAACTAACTTTCCCAACTCTTGACTCTTCTCTTCTCCTTCTGGCACACCAATAATTCTTATATTTGTGCACCTCTTGTCATCCATCATTTCCCTAAGATTCAGTTGCATTTTCCCATCTTTCTTGCCATTTGTACTCTTGGCACTCTAGTTCTATTGTTCTATCTTCTAGCTCACTTATTCTTCCTTCTCCTTCTTTAAATCTGCTGTTGTATGTCTCAAGTATATATTTTTATTTGTTCTGCTGTATCTTTCATTTCTATGAGATCTGCCGTTTTTCTACTTAACCTCCCAAGTTTTTCTTTATGATTTTCTAGTGTCTTCCTGATATTATTTCTTTATAAATATCCTTGAGTAGTTATTCCATACTCTGTGTCCCCTCTGGAATTTTGATTTGGTCATTTGGCTCAACCATTTCTACTTGAATCTGCATGTACTTTGTGATTTTCTGTTGCATTCAGGGTATTTGATTATTTTGATATGGTTATTTTGCAAGCTGGTTTCCTTCACTCTTCTAAAGTTTTGTATTTGCTTAGTATTTGCTGAATATTTCCTTTTGCACTTTGTCTGTTTTTCTCTGCCAAATCAAAGTTCAGATCTCATGTAGGGGATACAATTCAACTTAAGTGTCTATTAGAAACTAGTCTGGAGGCTGGGGTGTGTGTGTACTCCAGTGGTAGAATGGTTGCCCACCATACAGGAGATCCAGGTTCAGCTACCAGTCTATGCACATGCACACAAAGAATGAGAAAAGAAAAATAAGAAGAATAAAAAAGAGATAGTGATAATAAAATAAATAATAACATACTAAAAATATGAAATGCAAAAACAAGAAACACAGCAAAATGCACCCCAATAGTAGTAGGCACCAGAATCAAAGGAACCACCCCAGCATGTACTGGGAGTGATGTCAGGCTGGTGTCCACCAGAGGGAGAGAAAATTTAAGAGAAAAAAAAATGAAATGGAATAATAAAAATAATATGTGAAATAAAAAGCAGAAAAAATATATAAAATATCTATAAACATTTTTAAAAAACTAATGAAAAGGGCAATTATATTACTAATAAAAATGTCTAGAAAGAATATGTTTTAAAGGGGAGAAAATTAAAAAAAGAATATTAAGGAGAAAAAAAAAATAAGGCAGGCCACGTGGCTCAGTAGGTAGAGTTCTCCCCTGTCATGCCAGAGACCTAGGTTTCATTCCCTGTGCCTGCCCCTGCAAAAAAATAAAATAAAATAAAAATAAAACCTGGACAGATAATTAGCTTGCTTGCACTTAACCTCTTCTCCTCAGCAGATGGCAACCGTGAGGCTCCTCCTTCCTCAAGCTCTCCCCTCCCTGTCTGTTGCAGCTGACCTGCACTAACCTTGTCTGGCCAAAAGATGGCAAGCTCGAGTCTCCTCCTTCCTCAACCTTGTCCCTCAGGGCTGGAGCTACTAGAGGTAGGCCTGCTCAATGGGGGGCTGCTCTGCTAGGGGCAGCTGGTGGGCAGGTCTCTGCTCGGGGGCCTGGGGAAATGACTAGCATGTGGGGGCTTAGCTGATCAGCTGATGCATGGCACTGGTAGGCCTGCCAGCCACCATGACTGCGGGCCAGATTTTCCCACACACAACCGGGTGATCACACCCTCCACCCCAAGGTCTGCCCCATGGTGGATGATAACCATCCTCCAGACTGCCCCATGGGTGCTTTCCACTGCAACCATGTGATGAGGTTTCCCCAGCCAGCAGCCTTGCAGACTGAAGTCGAGGAGTGTCAGTTCCTGTTATTGTACCTCCCTGGTGCACCACAGCCCACCTGGTGGGGATAACAGTCACCTGACCCACTTGCTCTCCCCTGATCCACCAATACTGTCCTACCCCAAACTGTCAAAAGACCCTCCTAGACTACTCACAACCCAGGACGTTCAGTCCTGGGCGTTTTCTTCCTGTCTCCTATCTTGTTTCATGGAGCAGGAGTGAACTCACTCCATGCTGCCATATTCCAGGAACCCAAGTTTATAGTCCTTTTAACTTCAGTGGGTTCAGTTGTAATGGCCTCATTTAATTTCTGATTTTCATTATTTGTATGCTTTCTTTTTTTTCTTTGTCAGTCTATTTCAGGATTGTTGATTATATTGATCTTTTCAATGAACCAAATTTTGGTTTAATTGATTCTCTCTTTTTTTGTTTTCTGCTTCATTTTTCTCTGCTCTAATCTTTGTTACTTCCCTTCTTCTGCTCACTTTTGGATTAGTTTGATCTTTTTCTAGTACTTCAAGTTTAGAGGTTAGGTCTCTGATTTGATGTTTTTCTAAATGTAAGCATTTAGAGCTAAAATTTTTCCTTTTAACACTGGGTTCACTCATCTGTTAAATTTTGGTATGTTGTATTTTCATTTTCATTTGCCTCAGGATATTTCCTAATTTTGCTTCTGATTTCCTCTTTAAGCCATTGATTGTTTAAGAGTATGTTGCTTAATTTCTACATATTTGCATATTTTCCATTTCTCCCTCTGTTATTGATTTCTGGCTTCATACAGATCTAGTCATAGAATATACAGTGCATGATTTCAATATTTGTGAATTTATTGAGACTTGTTTTGTGACTCAGCATATGGTATATCCTGGAGACTGATCCATATGAACTAGAGGATAATGTGTATTCTGTTTCCATTGAGTGCAGTGTTCTATATGTCTATTAGGTCTAGTTGATTTAGGATATCATTCAAGTCTTATGCTTCCTTATTGCTCTTCTGACTAGATATTCTATCCGTTATTCATAGTTATGCATTACATCTCGTACTATTAATGTAGAGCCATTAATTTCTCCCTTTAAATCTTTTAGTATTTGCTTCATATATTTTGGGGCTCTGCTGATAGGTGCATATATACTTATAATTGTTACATTATCCTGTTGAAGTGTCTTCTTTATCAGTGCATAATGACCATCTTTGTCCCTAGTAACTGTTTTGAACTTAAAGTCTATTTTATTTGATATTGGTATAGCCACCCAAGCCTCCTTTATGTCACTGCTGGCATTGTTTTTTCTTTCATACTTTCACACTCAGTCCACTTGTATCTTTGATTTTAGGATGAGTCTCTTGCAGATAGCATCTGGTTGTGCCATGCTTTTTTTTTTTTTTTGAATGATTCTGCCAATCACTGCCTTTTCATTGGAGAGTTTAATCCATTTACATTTGAAGTCATTGTTTATACCAGACTTTCTTCTGGCATTTTGGTATTTAACCTTTGCAAGTTTTTAACCTTTTTTCTGTCATTTAATACTTCTGTATTTTTATATTTATTAGCTTTTTTTGTTCTTGTAATGTGTTGAGTGACTTCTCACTTCTGTCTGGATATATTTTTCACCTATTTTCCTTGTGGTTACCATGGAGTTAAAATTTAACATCTTAAATATATAATAATTATATTTGGTTTGATGACAACTTATCTTCAATAACATGCACATATTATTTTCCTAAACCCCTCTGTCTACCACCCATTCTCTGTACTTATTACCACTTGTATCTTTGTACTTTGTATGTCCAAAACCCTAGATTTATCATTACTTTTTATGCATTTGCATTTTAACCCCACTAGGAAGTAAGAAATGGAGTTACATTCCAAGCAATTCAATACAATAATGCTTACATTTATATTTACCCAAATGGCTACCTTTTCCACAGGACTTTATTTCTTTATACTGCTTTGAATCACAGTCTAGTGTACCCTTCTTTCAATCTGAAGAACACCCTTTATCATTCCTTGTAGGGCCAGTCTAGTGTGATGAACTCCCTTAGATTTTGTTTATCTGACAATGTATTAATCTCTTCCTCATTTTTGAAAGAAACTGTTACTTGATATAAAATTCCTTGCTGGAGGTTGTTCTCCTCAGCACTTTAATATTTCAATCCAGTGCCTTCTTGCCTCCATGGCTTTTATGGTCTCTCAGCACTCAATCTGATTGAGAATCCCTTGTATGTAACATGTTGATTTTCTCTTGCTTTTTTCTGAACTCTCTCCTTGTCCTTTGCATTTGATAGTATAATTAGTATGTCATGTGGTATATTTTTCATTTTTATACTGTTTGGTTTTCTCTGAGCTTTTTGGATGTGTATATTCATGTCTTTTGATAAGTTTGGGAAGTTCTTTGCCATTATTTCTTTGACTCATTATTCTACCTCTTTATCATTTTCATCTTTCTGGTACTCCCATAACATATGTATTAGTACACTTGACAATGTCACATAGCTGTCTTAGACTGTTTTTGCTTTTAATATTTCTTTTTTACTTTATGCTTCTCAACTTGATTCATTTTATGTGTCTTCTCTTCAAGTTCACTGAGTTCTCTTCTGTCAGCTCCAATCTGCTCTTGAAACTCTCCTGGGCCTTTTCCATTTCAGTTATAGTGGTTTTCAACTCCAGTAGTTGTGCTTGGTTCCTTTTTAATATTCTCTCTCATTACTAAGATTCTCATACTTCACATTCATTGGTTTCCTGATGTTGTTAGTTCTTTCACTGTGTTTTCCTTCTTCTCCTTGAGCACTTTTAAGATCATTTTTAAAAAAGTTTTGTTCAGTATGTCCATATTCTGGTCTTTCTTGTTAGTGCTTTTTGTATTTTTATCTTCTTCCTTTGGATGGGCCATCATTTCCTGTTTCTTTGTTTTGTACTCTTTTTTCACACACTGTTCATTTTCATATTTTAAAATATTAACTCTGAAATTTGTTCCATTAGATGACTATTTCTTGAATTTGTAACCAACTAGTGAGAATTTCAGAGATTTTCTTGAGCTTTGGCCTTCCTATCAATAAGGTCTGCCCAAGGTGAATGCAGTGTGCAGGGATTTCTCTCTTTCTGGGACTGAGTCTTTTCCTGGGCTTTTGATCATTAGTTGTTTTGGAGTTGCCCTGTTTACAGGAATTTGGTTGTCCCTTCCATTTCCCAGGAGACAGAACTCCTCTCCCATGTGCCCCAGATTTTCTGACTCTATAGTTTCTTTCACTTCTGTCATTGCCCCATGCTGCCTTTGCCAGGAGGACAAATTCTAGGAAGAGGGGAATACTGTAGAGGACTTCTCAAAGTCAGTCCTTCCCAGCTGAAGCAAAGCAGTCATATCTGAAGGGGGTGCAGACCTTTGCCAAAGTACCTTGGGTAGAGGATCAAGATGGGAACCCAAAGCTTCTTTCATGGCTTCCCAAAGCTCAGCTTTTGTGGCTGTCCATCAAATGCAGCTCCTCAACTAATTGACCCCACAGCCCTGAGGAAGTATTGCATCTTTAAGTCTCCTCCACTGCAGCCTTTATCCAGGGTGATTTGTAAAAATGACTACCCTTACAGCCAGACCCCAGCAATTTAAATTTGCTAATCAAAATGCAAGATCAGTTATTGGCCATGCCCACCTCTAGTCTTGGGGAAGAGCATTTTTACATCCCTTTCTCTCACCAATGAGCTAACCAAGGATTGCACCCCCATGGTGGTCTGCAATTGCACTCCCATGAGTGGGAGATGAGTGTTGTTAGCCCCTGCAGAGAGAGTGCAGTTTACTGTTTTTCACCATAATTTATCAACCTTCTCTTCCCATTTTTCCCTGGATGCTGTGCAGTGCTATTCTTGTTTCTGTAGTTTCAAAACTGTTTTTTCGGATAGCTCTAGTCTCTTTAATAGTTGTTCTGATGCAATGACTGTGTCCTGGAGCTCCCCTTCTCTGCCATCTTCTCACAATCCCTGGCATAATGATTTCACACAGTAGAACAACACATGCCCAGCTATGGATCGTCAGTAAAAGAAGTAAGAAGCTATCACTTCCCTTTGCCTTATTTCATATCTTTCCCAGACATTAATCCCAACATGGATTATAGTAACCTCATCACTTGGATATGGTATTGAGAGAAGAAACTAAATCTTAAAGACTTGTTTGTTAAATTTACTGATTATTGCCGAGAGGGACAAATAACATGAGATGATAACAAAAGAAAAGCATTGCTTGTATTGTAGCATCAATGTTGTATATTATTAATTTGTACATAGTGCCTATAAAATGCTAAAAGAAAAGGCTCTATGTATTTCTCTGTCTTTGTTTTTAGTTTCTCTAAATAAATGCACTGAACATAATCAGTTGCTAACACATAGCAGAATACAGCAGTACGTGAATAGCAGAAATATGAATCTCTCCATTTGAATTTTTTTTAGAAGGTTTAAGTGAAGCTTGCATAAGAGATACCTCCAGAGTAGCCTCTCAACTCTATTTAAGCTCTCTCTGCCACTGATACTTTATTAATTGCACTTTTCTTCCCCATTTTGGTCAAGATGGAATTTTTTATCCCATGGTGCCAGGTCAGGGCCCATTTGAATATTTTTAATCTTAGGAAAAGGACTTTTGAAGATGCACAGAACCAGTGTCTCAACACTGGTTTTGCATGGTAAGTGAAGGCAATTGAATGGCATATTGATATAACCGTGTTGTAAGGCAGTCAGGTAACTGAAATATTAAAGAGACTTTCTTTCTCAAGGTCAGAGGAGAGGAAATGTAGAGGAGAAAGAAACATTTGTTTTCAGGTATTGAACAACAAGAAGTGCAGTGCTGTGATTCTTGAGAGAAGGGAAACAAATGAAATGAATTCTGGCTTTCCATGTGGGGGCACTTTCCAAAACCTGGTGCAGGAAAGGGAAATTGAGCAGAGCATAGTCACCTATGTTCTGTAGAGGATACAGAGATCAGTGCTCTGGGAGTCTGTTTTAGCTGGAGAGGAAAAAGATATACAGAGAAAGAGGTCTACAAATCTGCTTCTAAGTCCCTTGGAGTCTGTTATTAATAGTATTAAGTAAATCTCTTTGAGGTAATGATTGACCAAGCAATTGAGAGCTAAGAGACAATTGAGTTTCTACCAGTCAGAATACACAGGCCTCATTGAGCTCAAAGGGCTTCCAGTAGGAAGTCAAGAATGGCTATGACTTGCTAGCAGACCTAAACTAGTCAAAGGTAAAAACAATTCTACCCATCTCATGAACTTTAACTGCAATAACAAAAAGATCAAACACAGAAGTTAACTGCCTACCAGAACAAAGCCCAACTGCCTTTAAAAGAAGACAAGAAAATCCAGCACTCAAGCATGTGATTTTCATAATTCCACCTCTAATAAAAAATTATTAGACATGCAATGTAGTTGGAAAAAATGACCCATAACTGGAAGAAAAATCAGTCCATATAAACAGACCCCAAAATGACAGAGGTCCTGGAATTAACACAAAGGAATTTAAAACAACTACTATAAATATGCTCAAGTGTTTAAAGGAATGTATGAAGATAATGAGAAAGTAAATGGAATTATTGAAAAAGAAACTAATGGAAATTCTAGCACTGAACACTAAAATATCTGAGATCTGATTAACAGCCAATTAGGTACCACAAGAAAAAATGTAAACCTGAAAAGATAGCAATAAAAACTTTTCAAATTGAAGCACAGGAAAAAAAAACTTAAATGAAATGAATAAAAAGGAGTTCATAGATGGTCAGGTCAAAGGAATAGTATATTCAAATGGCATAGTGGCTTTGATTATGGAGCATGAGGTATTTGACAAAATGGCAACAGTTCAATGTAGTTAGGGCATTGAGAGTATGAGAGAAAGTGGGGGGAAATTGTTGTGAAGTTGTTATCAGATGATCAAAATAGACCTTGTATGCTATGCTAAGGATTTTAAACCTTATATCATGAACAACAGAAAACAGTAAACTTTTGGGATGAGTGCTTGACATGATCAGATTTGTTTTTGTTTTTTTTTTAATATTTTATTATTTTAGTTGCAATTGTAAATGGAATTCGTTTCTTGATTTCCCCCTCAGATTGTTCATTACTAGTGTATCAAAACACTACAGATATTTGAATGTTGATCTTGTAACCTGCCACTTTGCTGTACTTGTTTATTAGCTCTAGTAGTTTTCTGTGGATTTTTCAGGGTTTTTGACATATAGTATCATATCATCTGCAAACAGTGATAGTTTTACTTCTTCCTTTCCAGTTTTGATGCCTTGTATTTCTTTTTCTTGTCTAATTGCTCTGGCTAGAATTTCCAACACAATGTTGAATAACAGTGGTGATAGTGGACATCCTTGTCTTTTCCGCTCCCTGTTCCTCCCGACCCCTCCACCCGCCCTCCCTCCCCCGCCGTCCCCCTCGCTCCCTTCTCCCCTCCGCGTCCTCCTCCCTTCAGATTTGTTTTAGAAAGGTACATTTGGAATTTTTTTTTTGTTTGCTAAAGCTGATGAAATGTAATAAACCAGAAATGAATTGACTTTTAACAATGGGGATTTATTAGTTTAAAGTTTACAGTTTGAAGCCCATGAAAATGCCCAAATCAAGTCATTAACAGGATACCTTCTCCCCAAAGACCAGCTACCAGTAAGCTTGGTCTCCTGTTAGATGGCAAGGCAAATGGCAATTTCTGCTGGTCCTTCTCTCCCGATTTTTGTTGCTTTCAGTGTCTGGGTTTCGGTGGCTTCCTCTCTCAGCTTCTCTCTTTTAGCTTATGTCTCTCTTAGCTTCTGTGGGTCCTTCTCTCTATACTTCTCTTGGGGTTTTTTTTTCATGTGTTATCCTCTTATAAAGGACTCCAGTAAAAGGAGAAATAACCGAATAGTCCACAATAGGTCTACACACACAGGAATGAATTAAATGAATGTGATCTTTTCTGGGGTATATACACCTTCAGACCATCACAGATGGATTTCAGGCAGAAAGCATCAAAGTCAAGGAGATGATTTGTGGGGACTTTGAAGAAGTTAGGATGAAATAGGACAAGAGCCAGACTTGGTCAGTGGATGAAAAGAAGGCAAATTATCAAAACTTTGTATAAAACTGGCATTAATTGGTGCTAGGATTTTGAAGGATGTAGGCAGAGGGAAAATGAGGATGTTGAAAAAGAGAAGAATGGTTTCCAGGCTTCTGACTTGAGCAATTGGGGATTTTTTTTTTTTAACATTTTGCTCTTGGCAACTTTATTGAGGTCCAATTAAAGTACCACACAATTCACTCATTGTAAAGTGTATAGCTTGATGAATTTTTAGCAAATTTTTACAGTTGAGTAACAATTACCATAA
Organism: Tamandua tetradactyla; assembly: GCF_023851605.1. NCBI lineage: Eukaryota > Metazoa > Chordata > Mammalia > Pilosa > Myrmecophagidae > Tamandua > Tamandua tetradactyla. The sequence goes on along the minus strand of NC_135353.1, from coordinate 61,924,003 downwards.
TCCATGGGTTTTTTTTTTCATTTGAAAAAATATTCCATCTTAATTCTGCAGTTTTATTGAAATATATTCACACACCATACAGACCATACACAACATACAATCACTGGCTCACATTATCATCACATGGTTGTGCACACAACCCCATAATCAATTTTAGGATATTTTCAGTACTCTAGAAAAGAAATATAAGTAAAAAAGAAACATAAACCCCTCATATTACTTGTACCCCCTATTATTGACACATAGTATTGCTGTATTAAATTTGTTACTTTTGATGAAAATGTATTACTGTTAACTATAATCCTTAGTTTGCAACAGGTACATTTCCCTCCCCACAAAACCCTCTATTGGCTCCTTCTAATAGTGTTAAACATTTGTTCTAGATCATGAAACAACTTTTAAAATCTACTTGTACAGTTAATCACAGACATTGTCCACCATGAGGTTCACTGTGTTTTACATTCGCATATTTTAACCTCCAACTTTTCTTCTGGCAACATACTTCACTCTAAACTTCCCCTTTCCACCACACTATCATCACCTCTGTCCATTTCCAAATGTTTAAGTTTAACCTAGTTAAACATTCAGCACATATTAAGCAACTGTTCCACATTCCTTAGCCTCATTCTGTATCATGGCATCTTATATTCTATATTTTATGTCTGTGAGTTTACATATTGTAATTAGTTCTTATCAGTGAGATCATACAATATTTGCCATTTTGTGTCTGACTTACTTCACTTAACATAATATCCCCATGTTGTTGCATGCTTCAGGACTTCATTCCTTCCTAGTACTGAATAACATTCCTCTGTAGATATATATATATAAACCACATTTTGTTTATCCATTCATTAGCTGGTGGACACAGGAGGTGTTTTCATCTTTTGGCAATTTCGAATAATGCCTCTATGAACATTGGTATACAGGTGTCTGTTTTCATCCCAGCTTTCAGATCTTCTAGTTATATCCTGAGTAGCACAATTGCAGGGTTGTAAGGCATATTTACACTTAGCTTCCAGAGGGACCACTAATCCATCCTCCACAGCAGCTGTACCATTTTGTATTCCCACCAGGAGTGAATAAGTTTTCCAATTTCTCCACAACCTCTCCAATACCCATAGTTTCCTGTTTAACAGTGGTCATTATAACTGGTGTGAGATGAGATCTAATTGTGGTTTTGATTCGTATTTCCAATTGGGGGAATTTTGATACCATTCTCTGAGACAGAAAATGCAGCAGGAACATCAAATTTGGGGATGCAGTTTTAGACATACAGAGTTTGAAGTCCCCTTGGAACATGCATGCAAAGGACAGCTCCAGAGATAAGCTGAATAGAACTGGGTATTAACAACAAATATAGATGGTGGTTGAAGGCATAAAATACATTTTGGAGGAGGATAACAATTTATAGATTCATATGGTAAGAAATCCAAAAGTGTAATCATTGGAGACAGCAACATTTAATAGGTAAGTGGAGAAAGAAAAGCAGAAAGAAGGGTGAAAGAAGTAGGACAGAAGAATATTGTGGAGACCTAGAGAGAGAATTTCCAGAGAGGAGTGGTAAATAGTATTAAATATTGTTGAGGGGTCAAGCAGGATAGAGGACGAAAAGAGGGAATCAGATCTGGTTTAATTATTCATTAGTATCTCTGGTGAGAATGGTTTCAGCAAAGATAAAAATGAATGACATATTTCAGTGAACTGAGTAATGAATCAGAGACAAAAAAAGTAGATTTGTTGAATGCAAACTGCTCTTTCAAGAAGTTTAGCTGTGAGAAAATTATAAGCTGTGAATAAGGTGAAGCTTGAGGAAGAGGAACTCTTGAGGAAAAGTGTTTTTTAAAAGATGGAGAGGATTGAGCATGTCTGTAGGTTCAAGGGAAGAAACCAATGAAAATGAAGGGGTTAAAAACATGGAACCAGTTGAGGAGAAGAGGGATAACTGATGGAATAATGACTTTGTGGAGGTAAAAATATGAGCAAATGAAAAAAGAAAAAAAATATGAGTAGAATGATGTGTCTTGGAAGGGGTAATGGGCATCTCTTCCTCTAAGACAGGAAAGGAAACAAATATAGGAAGAGAAGTTGAGAGCACTTCTAGGTGGCATCTAAATTTTCTGTGAAGAAGGCAAGATAATATCCCAGAAAGTGCATAATTAGAGGGTTGTCCTAGTTTGCTAGCTGCCAAAATGCGATTTACAAGAAAGGGAATGACTTCTTAAAGGGGAATTTAATAAGTTGCAAGTTTACAGTTCTAAAGCCATAAAAATGTCCAAATTAAAGTAAGACTATAGAAATGTCCAATCTAAGGCATCCAGGGAAAGATACCCTGGTTCAAGAATGTTGATGACATTCAGGGTTTCTCTCTCAACTGGAAAGGCACAGGACAAACATGGTGATGTCTGCTAGCTTCCTCTACAGGCTTCTTGTTTAATGGAGCTCTCCCAGGGACGTATTCCTTCTGCATCTCCAAAGGCCTCTGGCTGTGTGGGCTCTAGTGGCTCTCATAGCTCTCTCATGGCTCTCTCCAAAATGTTTCCTATTTTAAAGGATTCCAGTAAACTAATCAAGATCCACCTGGAATGGGTTGAGTCACATCTTCCACTAATTAAAGTTTAATACCCACAGTTAAGCAAGTCACATCTCCATGGAGGTAATCTAATCAAGTTTCCACCATACAGTACTAAATAGGATTTAAAAGAAGCTGCCTTCATGAGACGGACCAGGATTAAAACATTGCTTTTCTAGGGAATAATCCTTTCAAAGCTGCACATTCCACCCACTGGACCCTAAACAGACATGTTTTTCCCATATACAAAGTACATTAATTCCATAACAATATCAGAAAGACTTAAAGCATTTCAGTAACAAAACAAATGCAATACAATGTAAGCAGCAGTACAAAATCTCAAAGTCAGCTACAAGCATGATCTGTCCAAAGGCAAAATTCTCCTCTGACTCTGGACCTCTAAAACTCTGAACATGTTATTTGCTGCCAACATACAAAGAAGGGACAGTCATAGGAAATACCCCCTTTTCCATGGGGAGAAATTGGAAGGAACACAGGGGTCATCAGACACAAGCAGTCTCAAAAACCTGCAGGGAAAACTCTGTTAGATTTCAAAGTGAGAGTCATTTATCTTCAGGGCTTTAGAAAGTGGCAGTCCCATCCTTTCCAAGAGCCTATGCAAAGGCTCATCTCTCTCTGAATGCAACCTTGGGAAACATTGGGAAGACCACCTGTCATGGTCGGGTTCATATGTGAACTTGGCCAGGTAGTGGTGCCCAGTTGTCTGTTTGGGCAAGTGCTGGCATGTCTGGTGCTATGAGGACATTTCATGGACTTAAATCATGATCACATTGGATGCATCCACTCCATGCAGGAGTGTCTTCTTCAATGAGTGATGCTTAATCTAATCACTGGAGGGCTTTTAAGGAGGATTCAGCAGAGACAATCACTCTTCCTGCTTTAGCCAGCCAGCCTCTCCTGAGAGTTCATTGAAGACCTTCATTTGAGCTGCCAGCTTGTAGCCTGCCCTACATATCTTGGACTCTTATATCCCCAAGGTTGCCTAGCCAGCCTCTTCTGAGAGTTCATTAAGGACCTTAACTGGAGCTCTCAGCTTATGGTCTGCCCTATAGGTCTTAGATTTTATATCCCTATGGTTATGTGAGACACTTTTATAAATTTTATATTTACAGATATCTCCCACTGATTATATTTATCTAGAGAACTCTAGCTAATACAGCTTGGTACTGGGAGTGGTTCTTAAGAAACAGATTCTTAAAAATAGGTTTTTTCTCTGACTGGACTCAAAGTCACTAATGACTATGTTTCCATAATCATAATGACAATGCCAATCCATGGGGTGATCCAGTAAAAGAGATAGTTGAAATATCACCATTGGATTCTGCTAAATGTTCACTGATATGAATCCTGGATCTGGGTGATAATGCTTTTGATACTTTTATAGAGTTTTGTAGAATTAGAAGGTACAAGGTTATTGACTGGTTGTTGTTAGATATACTGTATATATTGATGAGGGAGAGGGATGAGCTGAAGGCTTCAAATGAGAAGCTTCCATACCATATGACAGATGTAAAAGTTTCTATGAGTGCCCTGAAGGGAAATATATTTTTTCTGTAGTTGCAGACTTGAGATCTCTGAAAATCAGACTCAGAGTCTCATTGTTAGGGAGGCAACTTTACAAGGTAAACTGAAATCTCAATCTTGCATGGTGTCTGCCTTTAAAGTGGAGGCAATGATTGAAAAGGAGTGTGTTCTAGTTTGCTAGCTGCCAGAATGCAATATACCAGAAATGGAATGGCTTTAAAAAGGGGAATTTAATAAGTTGCTAGTTTACAGTTCTAAGGCTGAGAAAATATCCCAATTAAAGCAAGTCTACAAAAATGTCCAATCTAAGTCATCCAGGGAAACATACCTTAATTCAAGAAGGCTGATTAAGTTCACGGTTTTTCTCTCAAGTGGAGAGGGACATGGCAAACATGGTCAGGGTTTCTTTCTTGGCTGGAAGGGGATATAGCAAACATGATATCATCTGATAGCTTCCTCTCCAGCTCCCTGGCAGGCATTTTCCTTCTTCATCTTCAAAAGTCACTGGCTGGTGGACTCTGCTTCATGGTTCTGCAGTGTTCTCTGTTGTGGCTTTCTCATAGCTCTGTCATTCTGCTCTCCCAGAACCTATCTCATTCTCCAAAATGTTTCATCTTTTATAGGATTCCCATAAACTAATCAAGACCCACCCAAATGGGTGGAGACATGCCTCCATCTAATCCAGTTTAACAACCACTCTCAATTGATCACATCTCCAGGGAGATGATCTAATTACAGTTTCAAACATACAGTACTGAAATAGGAATTAGAAGAAATGGCTGCCTTTACAAAATGGGATTAGGATTAAAACATGTCTTTTCTAGGATATGTATGTCCTTTCAAACTGGCAGAGAGTGGGACCCTGAAAAATGGGATGGCAACATATGGATTGATAATGATGGCTGTGGAGAGGTTGAAACCCTAGATCATGCTAAGTCTTTTTTAGATAACCTTGCAATAGTCTGTCCTGAGGATGTAGGCACCCCACTTCCAGCCTGCTCTGAGGAGTTGGCACACAGCCTCCATGGGAAGGGATTAACTCTGGAGTGATTAATCTTGTTTCACCAGAAGAAACTGTGAACAAATGCCCTGAAACAATTGGCTTGGAAGATTCTTCTAATTCTTGTCATGACCTACCCCCATGACCCTTAATTTCTTCCAGATCTATAACTAGGCTAACATCCCAACAGGCCCCAAAAGGTGAAGTACAAAGTGTCACCCAGAAGAGGTATGCTATACTCCAAAAGAACCACATGAGATTTCCAATTCATATAGACAGAAATCAAGGGAGTATATCTGACAATGGATTTTAAGGGTGTGAGATAATGGTGGGAGGAATATAAAGCTGGATCAGGCTGAATTTATTGGTATGGGCCCACTACACAGACATTATGCATTCAATGTTATAGCTCAAGGGGTTAGAAAAGGCATAAGCAGCTTGTTTGAATGGTGACTGAAACACGGATCAAAAGGTGGCCAACATTACATGAGGTTGAAATGCCATAACTGCTCTTGTATAATGTAGATGAGTGGATCTAATGGCTTAGAGGGATTGGAATGTTAGAGTCTTTTTGTCATGAAAAGCCTTCTCATTCACCCCAGGAATATCCAGAGAATTCATCTTTTACCAGAACTGTGAGAAATAAATTTGTGAGACCAGCTCCACCACCCTGAAGAACTCTGTACTCGCCCTTCTCTGTAGGTCAGATATTACTGTGGTAACTGCTGTTACTGAGCTGGAATCCTTAAACACAATGGGGATGATTGGATCCCGAGTTGGCAGAAGCCAGGTGGCAACACTTAATTGCCAAAGACAAGGTGGACCTTGCTATCAATAGTGTACAGCAGACTCAAAGCAGGAGTCAGAATAATCTGATTCACAGAGACTAGTCACCTTGGCTAGTAGATCATGGGGTACTTAGTAGTACAATAGATGGGATGTCTACCTAATTCTTGTTTGGACTGTTTAAGCAAAAGGGTCCTGATTCTAGGTTAAGTGAATGGAAGTCTAACTTGAATTACAAAAACAGAGAGTCATGTCCCCTTAATGAATTTCTAGACTTGAGACAGTTTACAGACTCAGAGCCCCTTGAATGAGGGGGAGACATGTTCCCTTTGGGGGAGGATTCTGTTACACTGTCGCAAATTTATACTGTTAATTTTCCTCCAAGCCTTCCCCAAGGAGACCGACAGCCTTTTACCAGGGCAACTGTGCACTGGTGAAAAGGAAATGATCAGATATTTCAGGGATTATTAGACACTGGTTAAGAAAGGACATTGATTCCCAGGAACCCAAAATTTCACTCTGGTCCACCAGTCAGAGTGGGAGCATATGGAGGTCAGGTGATTGATGGAGTTTTAGCTCAAGTCCATCTCACAGTGGGCCCGGTGGGTTCCCAGGCCCATTCTGTAGTTATTTCCCTGGTTCTAGAATGCTTAATTGGAATAGACACATGAGCAACAGGCAGAATCCCCACATTGGCTCTCTGCCTCATGGAATGAAGGTTATTAAGGTAGGAAAGGATAAGTGGCAGCCAGTAGAACTTCCCCTACCTAGCAAAATAGTAAATAGAGGCAATACTGGATTCCTGGAGGGACTGCAGAGATTAGTGCCACTCTTAAGGACTTGAAGGATGCAGTGGTGGTGATTTCCACCACATTCCCATTCAACTCTCCTATTTGGCCTGTGCAGAAAGCAGATGGGTCTTAGAGGATGGCAGTGGGTTATCATAAACTCAGCCATGTGGTGATTCCAATTGCAGCCGCTGTTCTGGATGTGGTATTATTGCTTGAAAAAATCAACATATCCCCTGGTACCTGGTATGAAGCTACTGATCTGTCAAATGCTTCTTTCTCAGTAGATGTTATTAAGGACCACCAGAAACAGTTTGCTTTCAGCTGGCATGGTCAGCAATATACTTTCACTCTCCTACTTCAGGGGTACATCAACTGTCCAGCCCTATATCATAATTTTGTTCACAGGGAACTTGATCATTTCTCCCTCCTACAAGATGTCACACTGGTCCATTATATTGATGATATCATGTTGATTGGACCTAGTGAGCAAGAAGTAGAAAATACTCTAGACTTATGGGTGAAGCATTTGTGTGTCAGATGATGGGAGATAAATAAAGCAAACATGCAGGGGCCTTCCACTTCAGTGAAATTTCTAGGTGTCCAGTGTTGTGGGGCATGTTGAGATATCCTTCTAAGGTGAAGGATAAGTTACTGAATCTGGCCTCTCCTACAACCATAAAAGAGGCACAATGCCTAGTCTCTTTTGATATTGGTGACAACATAGTCCTCATTGAGGGGTGCCACTCTGGCCCATTTACTCAGTTTCCAGAAAAGCAGCTAATTTTAAGTGAGAACCTGAACAAGAAGAAGCACTTCAACAGGCTCAGGTGCTCTGCCACTTAGACCATATGATCCAGCAGATCCAAAGGTGTTGGAAGAAAAAGTGGCAAATAGAGATGCTGTCTGGAGCCTTTGGCAGGCCCCTATAGAGAATCACAACACAGACCCTTAGGATTTTAGAGCAAGGTCTTACCATCTGCTGCAGAAAACTAATCTCCTTTTGAGAGACAGCTCTTGGCCTGCTACTGGACCTTAGTAGAGACTGAATGCTTAACCATGGGCCACCAAGTTACCATGAGACCTGAGTTGCCTATCATGAACTGGCTGTTGTCTGACCCACCAACCCACAAAGTTAGACATGCACAGCAGCACTCCATAATAAAGTGGAAATGGTATATACAAGATAGGGCCAGAGCAGGTCCTGAAGGCACAAGCAAGTTACATGAGGAAGTTTCCCAAATGCCCATGGTCTCTACTCCTACCACATTGCCTTCTCCTTCCCAGACCAGAGCTATGGCCTCTTGGGGAGTTGCTTGCAGTGAATTGACTGAGGAAGATAAAAGTTGGGCCTGGTTTACAGATGGTTCTGCATGATATGCAGGTACCACCCGAAAGTGGACAGCTACAGCACTACAACCCCATTTTGGGATGTCCCCAAAGGACAGTGGTGAGAGGAAATTCTCCCAGTGGGCAGAACTTTGAGCAGTACAGCTGGTTGTTTATTTTGTTTGGTAGGAGAACTGGCCAGAGGTTATTTATATACTGACTCGTGGGCTGTTGCTAATGGTTTGGATGGATGGTCAGGGACTTGGAATGGGCATGATTGTAAAATTGGAGATAAAGAAATCTGGGGAAGAGGTATGTGGATAGATCTTTTTGAGTGAGCTAAAAACATGAAATATTTGTGTTCCATGAGAATGGGCACCAGCAGGTGACTTCATTAGAGGAAGGTTTTAATAATCAAGTGGATAAGATAACCCATTCCGTGGATACTGTTCAGCCCCTTCCCCAGCAACTCCTGTCATTGCCCAATGGGCTCATGAACAAAGTGGTCATCATGGCAGTGATGGAGGTTATGCATGGGCTCAGGAACATGAAGTTCCACTCACCAAGTTTGACCAGGCTGGGCCATTGCTGAATGTCCAATCTGCCAGCAGCAAAGACCCACACTCAGCCCCCAATATTGCACCATTCCATGAAGTGATCAGCTGGCTACATGGTCCAGGTTGATTACATTGGGACCACTTCCATCATGGAAGGGACAGCAATTTTTTCTAACTGAAATAGACACATACTCTAGATATGGGTTTGCTTTCCCTGTATGCAATGCTTCTGCCAAAACTACCATCTGTGAACTTACAGAATACCTTATCCATCATATTGGTATTCCATACAGCATTGTTTCTGATCAAGGAATGTACTTCACAGCAAATGAAGTGTGGGAATGGACACATGATCATAGAATTCTCTGGTTTTACCATGTTCCTCATCATCCAGAGGCACCTGGATTGATAGAATAGTGAAATGGCCTTTTGAAAACTCAATTACAGTGCCAACTAGGTGTAAATCCTTCAAGGGCTGGGGTAATGTTCTCCAGGAGGCTGTGTATTCTCTGAATCAGCATCCACTGTATGGTGCTGTTTCTTACATAGCCAGGATTCATGGGTCCTGGAACCAAGGGGTGAAAATGGAAGTGGCACCATTCACTATTACCCCTAGTGATCCACTTGGAAAATTTTGCTTCCTGTCCTGTACCTTGAATTCTGCTGGTCTACAGGTTATAGTTCTAGAAGGGGGAGTGCTTCCAATAGGAGAAACAACAATGATTCAATTGAACTGGAATCTAGGATTGCCATCTGGTCATTTTTGACTATTCATGCCCCTGAATCAACAAGCCTAGAAAAGGCTTACTTTACTGGCTGGGGTGATTGACCCTGACTACCAGGGGAAATAAGACTGCAACTACACAATGGAGGTAAAGAAGTTTTCATGGAACATAGGAGATCCCTTAGAGTGTCTCTTAGTACTACCATGCCCTGTGATTAAAATTAATGGAAAACTGTAACAACCCAATACAGGTAGGACTACCAATGGCTCTGAAACTTCAGGAATGAAAGTTTGGATCACCCTCCCATGCAAAGAACCATGGCCAGCTGAAGTGCTTGCTGAGGGCAAAGGGAACATGGACTGGGTAATGGAAGAAGGTAGTGATAAATATGAACTATGACCAACTGATCACTTACAGAAACAAGGGCTGTAATGGCATGAATATTTCTTCCTTGCTTTGTAATTAGCATCTGTGTATTTATACATAAGTCAAATATCTTTGTTTTCTTCTTTATTTTATCCCCTTTATCATATGGCATAAGCTGTTTTGTTCATGTTGTAATATTTAAGTTGTAAGATATTAAGTTTTAGAGTGAATATTACCCAAGGACTTGCATCCTATTCTGGAGGGATTTAATTTTCTTCTGGTTGCAAGCAGGACAGTTGAATATTGTTAGGCAAGGAAAAAATGTGTTTGTTATCATTTTCTATTTAGAGATTAAGTATGGTCTAAGATAATATGTATAGCTTTCAAGTTGACAAGGGGTGAACTGTCATGGTCAGGTTCGTGTGTCAACTTGGCCAGTTTGTGGTGCCTGGTTGTCTGGTTTGGCAAGTGCTGGCCTATCTGTTACTATGAAGACATTTCATGGAGTTAGGTCATAAGCATGTTGGCTGCATCCACAGCTGATTGCACTTTAAATCAGCTAAGGGTAATGTCTTTGCAGTGAGTGATGCTTAATCTAATCACTGGAAGGCTTTTAAGGAGGATTGAGATGAGACAATCACTCTTCCTGCTTCAGCAGCCAGCCTCTCCTGAGAGTTCATTGAGGACCTTCATTGGAGCTGCCAGCTTGTGGTCTGCCCTACAGATCTTGGACTCTTCCATTCCCACAGTTGCCTAGCCAGCCTCTGCTGAGTGTTTTTTGAGGACCTTCATGGGAGCTGCCAGCTTGTGGCCTACCCTACTGATCTTGGACTCTAAATCCCCATAGTTATGTGAGACACTTTTATAAATTTTATATTTACCAATATCTCCTACTTATTCTGTTTCTCTAGAGAACCCTAGCTAATACACCACCTTTTTCTTGCCTCCACATTCTCCAGTCATTGAGGCTACACCCAGGTTTTCTGCCATCTCCAGGTCACACACTCAACACCTCCATATTTTGGCAGCCAGGCTCTCCCCAATCCCCAAAGAATGTGCTCTACCCTCTCCAAGGCCTGAGATGGCACAACTTTCCCACTGCAACAAGGTGGAAGGCCCGCCTCTACCTTCTGGGCAAACTCACCTTCTCCAAGCACTTGGGTGGGTCCAGTCTCCTGGCCTGAGGCTTTTTGACTTCAGATCCCAGCCTCAACGGTTCTGCCTCTGAAGACATTGAACTTCATCATCAGCTGGCCAAGTTGATAGCTGAACCTAACTACCACATAGATATTAGTGAAAAATGACAAAAGAACTTACTAGGACAAAAACAGAAGATTTGGTTAGTGATTTTGAAAGTACAAGTTAAATCGGAAATCTGAACTTTGGAAATGGTTTCTATCAGTGTGCTTATGCCATTTTCTGTGACAGAACCCTGCAGCTAAGGATTAAAAATAAAGAAAATGGATCTTTCTGTTCATCTGATGTTCTTGATTGGCAAGGCAAGTATGGTGGAAAGATAAGTAAATGAGGAAATTGAAGCTCCAAGTGAGGGTGTAAGGAATGAATGATAATGATGCCACAGCTTAGCAGAGAACAACATGAAGCTAGGAGGGATTGGAGACTCTAGGAATAGGAAAGTTCAAGGATTTGGATATTTCAATAATATTGAATAACAAGTTTAGTGGGAGTGAGGAAATTTGAGAGAAGGAAGATTGGGATAGTTTGACTAGATAGTGGAATATCTGAATTAAGGTTTCTGGAGGTAGAATAGTTCTATAAGATGACAAAGTCTATGTTGTGGTTATTTAATTGCCAAAGCAAAGTGCAGCTATTTGTTGATGTTGAGGGAGCTAAAGAATTTTAAGGCTATGTTGCTAAAGTTATATGGTGAATTTGTCAGCAATTAATGCAAACTGTAGAAATAGATATAGCCCCAAATATCAGTACATTAATACAACAAAGGTTTATTTTGTACTCACTATAAATCAGGTGCAGGTTGTTTAGGGGGTCTCCTTTTTACAGTTTCCTAGAGATCTGGGCTCTCTATATCTAGAAATCCTGTCAAATCAGCACATAGTTTCCAAGGTTGCTGCAGCTGCAGAAGAGAGATAAAGTCAGCATATTGGCTTTTAACTCCTTATACTCTAGAAGTAACATATGTCATTTCAGTTCATAGTCCATTTATCAGAACAGATTAAATGATCCAAATTTAATTGCAATGAAGGTTGGAAAATGTAGAGGAACCAGCATCATGGGCCAGATGTCAAAACCAGATGAACCTATGTACATGTACAATTTAGAAGAGAGAAGAGGCAATTAGAAGGATGAAGATAATCTGGTATAGCCAGAATGGATTTAAAACAGATTTTAAATATAGGTTGAGGAGAAATTATCTAGAAATTTCTGGGGGAACTTAATAAAATGTCATACTATGTCCAGTTCCCATACTCTGAGTAGGAAAATGGTGTGGGATATGGTAGGAAAGTGAATTGGAACCAGATTAAGGTTGTTTGTCTTTATTCTGGAAGCAAAAAGATAATATGGCATGATAAAAATGATTTATAAAGAGGATTTTGGCAATGGCATTCATAATACATTGGAGGGGGCAGATACCAGAGGTGAGAAAAACAAGTAGGAGACATGAACTAATGGGGTCTGACCAATAGTGGTCATAGTGAGAATCAAGTGTCAACTGCAGTACACAATAAGGGAAAAAGATCCATGAGCCTTGATATAGACAACTACTACAGATCTTACCTGGCCCTAGCATTGGTTCAAATAGTGACAAGATTGATCTTGGAAGGTGTGGTAGTTAGATTCAGTTGTCAACTTGGCCAGGTGAAGGCACCTATTTCTGTTGCTGCAGACATGAGCCAATGGTACATGAACCTCATCTGTTGCTGATTACATCTACAGTTGAGTAGGAGGCATGCCTACTGCAATGAATGATGTTTGAGTTAACTGGCTGGTGCTTAAATGAGAGAGCTCAACTTAGCACAGACAAAGCAGCTCAGCATACCTCATCTCAGCACTTGGAGCTCAGCCCAGGCCTTTGGAGATTCAGAAAGAAATCATCCCAGGGAAAGTTGCTGGAACCCAAAGGCCTGGAAAGAAGGCCAGCAGAGACCATCCTGTGCATTCCCATGTAAGAAAGAACCTCAGTGGAAAACTATCTGCCTTTCCTCTGAAGAACTAACAAAATAAATCCCCTTTTATTAAAAGCCAATCCATCTCTGGTGTGTTGCATTCTGGCAGCTAGCAAACAAGAACAGAAGGGTATGGGAAAAAAAAGAGAGAGGAAGGTGATATTTATGAAAGGGCTTACAAGGGTAGACTAATGGGCAGAGAGATTAATGGTGAAAGAAAGAAATGGAGAGTTTGAAGAAGAGGACCAATGGGCATGAAGCACACATGACCTTAAAGTTACAACTGAACACCACACACTGGGTTATCTAAGACAGCATTGGCAACCTTTCTGAATTGGCTTGCCAAGTCAGCATTTATGCACCTTTATTTTCAGGCTTTGTGTGCTAATAATGCATTTCTCTTCTTAGAAACTGTATAATTAAACTGTTGTTGCAAGTGAAGTTATTTTTTTAAAAAAAGGTTGAAGCTGAATGTGAAATGAAATTATAAAGCAGGTTTAGAGATGCTCCTTTTATACTATGTCATGCTTTGTCCTGTTAAGTTCCCAAGTTCCTGTTCATATACATACAGTCAAAGATGTGCTCAAACCTATCTCTTACTATTTATGTCCCAGCCCCAGTCCTACTAACTCAAGAATTGCTATTATTACCACTTGCTGACTAAGGCCCAAGAGGTTTGAAGTAGGGCCAAAGTAGGGCCAAAGGGGACTGGAGCTCACCTTTTCCTAGTTATGAAGCAGCTTAAAGGCAGGGACATAAATGATAAGGGAAGTTCAGAGTTTTATGAGACCACAAACAGGGATACCTGAAGGTCTGTAACTCAGGATCTTCAGATCTCTGAGATCTGAAAGGTGAGTAGGATAAAGCAGAAGAAACAACATTTATGGAGGCTCAGAGCTGAAAAAGAACATGATACTTTTGAGAAACTACAAAATCTAGTGCAATTGGAGTTCAGAGAACCAGGGGAAGGGTGCTTTGCTGTGTGGCTGGAAAGTTGGGCAAGGTTCAGTGTTTGGGAGGGAAGGTATAAAGAAGTAATTATTTCCAGTGGTGTAAAATTCAAATGCAACACTAATTGTGTATTATTTTGAACAATAAAAAACTCCTAACACATTTGTGCCAGATACTATTTTATTTTACAAATATTATTCCATTTGATTCTTATTACCACCCTGTGAGTTAGGTGCTATCATTATTCCCCTTAAAGTTGAAGAAACTGAGGCAAGGAAAAGTTAAGTAACTTAGTCAAGATTGCAGAGTAGCGGAATGGGAACTCAAACAAAGATATCTGGCTCCAGAGTTTGTGCTCCTGCATACTCCACAATACTGCCTCATGCCATGTAATGGATCTTCTTGGGACAAGTAAACAATGATCTTTTCTCTAGAATTGGTTGTGGTGATAATCGAAAGGCAAGTAAATTTTTGCAATATGGAGCTACTGGACCCCAGGAAGATCCATGACAGGTCAGAGAATGAGGAATATTCATGAGCAACCAGCCACTAGAAGAAAAAGAGGAACAATCACACATATACATAAACACACACACACATACATACAAATGAAATTTTGTTAAAAGAGGTATTTGATTACTTATTCTTCTGGAAAGATGGAGATGTACTTTTCTTTAAACTTTCCCTGAGTACAAATAAGAACCCTAGATGTTATATATATAACAAACACAAGACTCTGAAAGGTGGAAAGAAGAAAGCAGACAAGCTAGTTAACTTGAGTCACAAGGAATGACATAATGGTGAGTTCCCTGGGTTTTCTTTTGCTTCCTATATCCCAGGCACAGAGCTAAGGACACATCAACTAAAAAACACCATCAGATAGGGGAAGAAAAAGCCCCCATAAAAATCTGCTCTCTCTAGTCAAAGGACAGGAGAGGGGCAGTCTAGAAAGACAGAAAACTTTTAGATAGTAATATCTCTACTCCAGCCAAACACCAGGGAGAAAGGGAGAAAACTGTGGCCCTACCCCCACTGACACTAGCAAAGGTGAGCTAGAAAGTCTGGACTTCCATACTCACTAGGCTATAATCAGGTGATCCAACAACCTCATGAGATTGGTGTCAGATAAGGCAAAGCAGGGAGCTGGGATAACTATCCATGTCAGCTGGTACTGAGATAATCTCATGTAACTACATGGAGAATGATGTATGTAATGATACACCCCTCCTTCTCTCTGTTTGGGAGGGGTGTCAGAGGACACCAAGTAGAGAGTAAGAATTTTCACATTGAGGCCTCCCTCACTCCATGGAATGAGGAAAATTCATGAGCAACCAGCCACTAGAAGGAAAAGAGGAATAATCACACATATACATAAACACACACACACATACATACAAATGAAATTTTGTTAAAAGAGGTATTTGAAGTAGAAGCCATGTGGAAAGCAGTAACAGATCACTCTTGCCCCTTCCAGATCAGAAGGTATCAGTGGCCTAATAGGAGTCAGAACTGCCACCTCAGTCCAGTAATAATGAGGAACCCACCCCTCTTGGGTGTCAAAGGAGGCTATGTGGGGGTACTGGAATTCTATCACAACCTGCTGTTCCTTTTTCAGAAACATAAATGCCATCCAAAATTTTTCTGATTTCCTTGTTTTTGACTGTTATGGCTTGTTGAACCAAAGCAGCTAAATTTGATACAAGTTCAATGTCAATTCAACAGTTAACTCATTTTTCTGGACTTGAAATACTAAACTGGCAATACTTGGATTCATCCAAACCCATAGGTATATTGCTCAGTCCAAAAGTTTCAGATTTCAACAACATACTCAGTTTCCTGAATAATGGCTAGGGTAGGAAAGTGAGCATACACAGATCTCATCTTGTAACAGAAGCCCAGTGTGACACCCTTGATCAAGTTCTGAACATGACTATAGATAGTGCAAACTGTAGTCAATTTCTTTCTATTTCCAAACCATTTATCCACCCAAGGCTATACTTCTTTTTCTTTCCTGTTCTAGTTTGCTAGCTGCTGGAATGCAATATACCAGAAACAGAATGGCTTTTAAAAGGGGAAATTTAATGAGTTGCTAGTTTACAGTTCTAAGGCTGAGAAAATGTCCCAATTAAAACAAGTCTAAAGAAATGTCCAATCAAAGACATCTAGGGAAAGATACCTTGGATCAAGAAGGCCGATGAAGTTCAGGGTTTCTCTCTCAAGTGAGAAGGCACATGGTGAACACAGTCAGGGCTTCTTTCTCAGCTGGAAGGGCACATGGCAAACACAGAGTCATCTGCTAGCTTTCTCTCCTGGCTTCCTATTTCATGAAGCTCCCTGGGAGGTGCCTTCCTTCTTCATCTCCAAAGGTCGCTGGCTGGTGGACTCTGCTTTGTAGTGTTGCTCTCTCTGAATCTCGCATTCTCCAAAATGTTTCCTCTTTTATAGGACTTCAGAAACTAATCAAGACCCACTCAAATGGGTGGAGACATGTCATCCCCTAATCCAGTTTAACAAGTATTCTTAACTAAATCACATCAACCAGGGAAATTATCTCATTACAGTTTCAAATATACAGTATTGAATAGGGATTATTCTACCTTTAAGAAACGGGATTTATATTAAAACATGGCTTTTCTTAGGGGGCATACTTCCTTTCAAACCAGCACATTTCCAAAGAGACAGTTCTACATTGATGTGGTTGAAGTCCCTTCACATGATTCCCCTGGAATCCTTCACTTTGACTTCACATCCCTTTAACATGATGTTGACATTTTCTGGAATGTCAACAGTCTGGTTGCTGAAAATGACTGTCATTCTTGAAGTAAATGTGGTAAAGAGACTCATTTTTTTGTGTGCTATATGGTGGGGGTCACATTTCACTCTTTTTCCATGTGACTATCCCGTTATTGCAGCACCATTTGTTGAATGTGGGAGGGGAGGGGTAGTGCACTGGCTGGGACTCAAACCTGGGTCTCCTGCATGGCTCATTCACTTTTTTAATGGAGGCATTTACAGCTATAAATTTCCTTCTGAGTACTGTCTTTGCTGCATTCCATAACTTTTGGTATACAGTATATTTTTGTTTTCATTCATCTCAGGATATTTCTAATTTCTCTTGTGATTTCTTCTTTGACTCATTCATTGTATAAGATTGTGTTGTTTTCTTTTCACATATATATAAATTTTCCAGTTCTCCTCTGTTATTAATTTCCAGCTTAATTCCATTGTGGTTAGAGAAAGTGCTTTCTATTATTTCGATCTTTTCAAAATTCATTGAGGGTGGGCCACGGTGGCTCAGCAGGCAGAGTTCTTGCCTGCCACATTGGAGACCCGGGTTTGATTCCGGTGCCTGCCCACGCAAAAAAAAAAAAAAGATAAAACGTTTTTGCCCTTAACAATAGAGCCCCCAAATACATGAAACCAACACTGACAGAACTGAAGGAAGAAATGGACAGTTCTGAAATAATATTGGGGACTATTAGATAGATGATCAATTAAAGAATCAGAGGATTTGATCAACACTATAAGTCAACTAAAGCTGACAGACAGATATATAACATCTCACCCAAGAATAGCAGAATATGTATTCTTCACAAGTGTACATTGATCATTCTCCAGGATATATCATATGTTAGGATATACGTTTCAATGAATTTCAATTTTTTTTGTTAAGGGCAAATATGTTTTTAATGGTTATAACTTCTTGATCAATTGGCCCTTTTGTCATTATATAATATTCTTCTTTGTCTCTTGTATTGTCTTTGACTTTGAATATATTTTGTCTGATGTTAATATAACCAATCCAGCTTTCCTTTAATTACTATTTATATGGAATATTTTCCATCCTTTCATTTTTTACTTTTTTGTCTTTGGGCTTAAAGTGAGTCTCTTATAAAGAGCATATTGTTGGACCACATATTTATCCATTCTGACAATCTCTGCTTTTTGATTGGAGAGCATAATTCTTCATGAATATAGATGCAAATATCTTTAACAACATATTAATATTAGAGTTCAGAAATTTATAATAAGAATTATGCACCACGACCAAGGGAGTTTTTATTTCAAGGATGCAAGTCTGGTTAGTATTCAAAATCAATGTATATTTTAAAAAGAAAGATTCCCTGTGGGTAGATTCCAGTATGGAGAAATTTACTGCTACTTATAGCACTGGTGGAATATTTCCATAAAGATTCTGATAGTTAATACTCCCACTATCAGGTAGAATTAAATGTTTGATTCACCATGATCATGAATAGTCTCAGTTAATATGTTTTTTAGAAGGTGGGAATTTGGTAATTAACTCGTGTCTCTGTGATAACTGGTAATATTGACATTTTTATTTGATTATTGGTCATTTTTATTCTTTTAAAATCTTATTTTAAGTGAATTATTATTTTTATATATCCTATGTTTAATTTTCTGCTGGAGTTTTAATTTTCTTCATATTGATTTATAGAAACTTTTACATACTAAGGTTACTAAATTTTTTATAGTGTGTATTTCAAAAAGAGAAGAAATATCTAGCATAAGCAGATTCATAGAGCCAGAAATTAGATTGGAGGTTACTAGGGGCTGGGGGGAGGGAAAGAAAGGAATTGCTACTTATTTGAGATCATGAAAAAGTTTTGATAATGAACGAGGGTTGATGACAGCACAACACTGTGAATTTGATTATTGCCACTGAATTGTACACTTAAAATGGTTAAATGGTAAATTTAAAAAATCACATTAAAAATCAATAAATTTAATCCACCATATTAACAAACTAAAGTAGAAAAATTACATGATCATATCAATCTATGCAGAAGAAACATGTGACCAAATTTAACAGCCATTCATGTCAAATTCTCAAAAATAATAACAAAGGGGATTAGGGAAGAGTCTAGATGATGGAATGGGGGCTCAAGGATTTTTTCATCCTCAGGACAGCTGATAAACAGTAAGGAACTATCTGAAACAACTGTTTGGGGGCTTCAAAGACCATAAGAACACTATACACCACCCAGAGAAGAGTGGAGGGAAGAGAGTAATAAACTGTGGTGAAGATCTGTAAGAAGATCTTGCCATGATACAGAGGCTCATTCCCATTACCCACTAGCATGGCAGTCAGACTTAGGAACCACTACCAGGATGGAAATAAAAGTCCTTTATCTCATTACCAGGGTGTATGTTCATGGCTGGGTGCCAATTGCAGCTTCTGATTCAGATTTCTGAGTTCAGGCTCTGAGGACAGCTGCAGTTCCAACCTGCTCAAGACAGAAAGCAGCTGGCAACCTCAGTTTAAACCCCACCCCTGGAAAAGGAGGAAGCATGCCTGATTTATAGACACAATACCTTTTGGGGGCAGAGGGGAACAGTTTACAAAAGGGTAGCTCTTCCTCAAGAAAAGGAAGGTGTAGACTGGGCATGGAATGCAGCTTTTAATTAGTGAATTCAGATTGCTGAGTTCCAGTTCTGAGGACAGATTTAGTTTCAGCCCAATCAGGACATAAAGCAGCTTGTTTCGACCCCACCCTCAGCAGGGAAGGAGGTGGGACCAATTTAGAGAAACAGTAGCCTCTCAGGGCAGTAGGGAATCATTTGCTGAAGGGCAACTCTTCACCAAGAAAAGTCAGGAAACATGGCCCAGTGAATTTGTGTTTTTTATTAGAAAGTTCAGATTGCAATGTCTGGGATTTTAGCAACAGTTTCAACCCATCCTGGACAAAAGCATTTGCATCCTTGGACTTAACCATGCTTCTAGCAGGGTTAGAGATGGTGGGGAATTAAAGGCATAGTAAAACACTAGGATTGCAGGGAACAGTGCCTGAAAAGTACTATCAGTTGGGTAAGCCAGGAAAGCATAGATTTAGACAGCCATCAAAGAGAAGATTGTTGTCCTTCTGAGCCTTCTCCCCAGGACACTTTGGAACCAATCTCCACATCCTTTATGGATTACAGGACCTGTTCTGCTTGGAAAAAAATGGACATGGAAAAGTCCTCTCTAGGGAACCATCCTCCCAGAATTAGCCCTCTAGGTAAAGGCAGCTAGAGATAACAAAATGAGTGTTAAAAATAGAGAGATGAAAATAAAAACAGAAGAGATCAACATTCTTATAGGAGGAACAGAGGAAGGAAGATTTCTTTGGAGCATGAATCAATTGCACAAATAATGCAATCTCAAAAATTGTACTGTACATCCAGCATAAGAAACAGATAAATAAAAGCTGAAAAAATCTGCTCAGTTAAATGCAAGCTATATTAAAAGCATAGAATTAGTTGAACCAATTGTCAAAGAGTGGCTTTAGCCCAAAGCCAATCAACAAGAAAACCCTAGATAAGAGAAACTGACCTCTAGAGTAAATTCAGCAAGAAAATCAGATGCTTAGACACCAGCAAAAAATTACTAGCCTTACTAAGAAACAAAGGGTAATGGCCCAATGAAGGGAACAAATTAAAACTTCAGATAAGATTCAGGATTTGAAACAGTGATGTTCAAACAAATCTCATAAATCATATCAAGGAGATGAAGAAATATTGGCAGAAGAGATGAAAATATTAAAAAGACACCATATGAGCATTAGAAAAAATTTTAAAACGTGCAAAAACAACAGAGTTTATGGGAATGAAAGGCACAATAGATAAATTAAAAATACACTGGACGAAAGTAGCAGCAGATTTCAACAGACAGAAGAAAGGATCAGTGAACTAAAGGATAGGACATCCAAAATCTTACAGACAAAAGAACAGAAAGAGAAAAGAATGGAAAAATGGGTGAGGGTCTCTGGGAATTTAATGAGAGCATGAAGTGCACAAATATACACATTATGGGTGTTCCAGAAGGAAAAGAGAGGGGGGAAAGGAGAAGAAAGAATATTTGAGGAAATTATGATTGAAAATTTGCCAACTCTTATGAAAAACATAAAGGAACATGTCCAAGAACCACAACATACTCCAAAAGAGTAAATCCTATGAGACCTACTCCAGGACACATACTAATCAAAATAGCAAATGCCAAAGATAGAGTGAATTCTGAATGTTTCAATAGAAAAGAGAGTCATCACATACAAGAGACAATCAAAAAGACTATCTCCTAATTTCTCATTAGAAACCATGGAGGCAAGAAGGCAGTGGTGTGATATATTCAAGAAACTGAAAGAGAAAAAACTGCAAGTCCAAAATTCTTTATCCAGCAAAGCTGACATTCAAAGATGAGGGAGAAGACTTCTGGGAAGACTTTGGTTTAAGGACAGGCATAACTCACTCCTTCACCAAAAAAACAAAAAAAAACAAAAAAAAAACAACTAAAGAACAGGAAGAAACTGCCCAAAGCAGCAGCTCTGGGGCTAGGTGACCAGAGCTTGTTGAAAAAGCAAAGAAACTATAACTGAGAAATAAGGGTGACTGAATTCAAATGTGACCACTCCTGAGGTCAGTGGCTGTGCACTAGCCTTGGTGTTGCTGGCCAGTGAAAAACAATAGATTCCCATGCCAGCTACCAGCTGGTGAAGTCACAGTCTCAGTTCTGTAGCCTAGAGTCTTTCCATGCAGGATCCCGAGACCTAGCAGATCCATTATAACCACATATAGAGAAAATGCTGTAGTTCCTGCTGCCTACCTTGCACCCCCAAATATGGCTACTTTGGACACCCAGGATCTGGGGGAGATGAGGAGGCCCTCCCCTTGGGAGGAGAGGGAGACAAAGTAGTGATGATGTGATTGTTGGCTGATGAGGGATACCCTCTGGGTCCCACAGCCTTGATCCTTTCTACACAGGGGACCCATGGCACTCATGGCTCAGCTGCATTCATGAATGGAGAGGTGGGGGTGAGGGAGGGAACTCCATTGTTATGTCAGATGCCCTTCCCATACCCCTGAGGCCAGTATGGGAATCACAAGCTCCATTGTGCTCACAAGTAGGGTCTTTGCTGAAGTGAAAAGTGCCCATTTTCCATCCCTGAGGCTGGTGGATTCTGTTATTTCTGGCCCTGGGAGAGACAGAGAGGCCCTTTCCTCACATAAGGAAGGAGAAAAGAACAGTTCTGAACTAACATTCATTGAAGAGGGCAACCCTCTGGAACAGGCAGCCTTGAACTGGATGCTGATCCAGACTGGACCCTGCCCAGTGGGCTGCAGCAGTTGGGAGAGGTGGATTGTGAGGAATAGATGGCCCAAGAGCACCACTGCTGGGAACACAGGGCCCAACCTCTAAGAGCCTTCCAAAAGGGGTTGAACTTCTGTGTGAGACCCTGGCCCTGTTTTGGCTGCAAAATACAGACAAATCAAGTGCCAAGGGAGACCTTCAACATGAGCCCAACAACAAATCTTAGATGAGAAAGGGAAACCAACTTTAAAAATAATCTTGACAAGATAATCAGATGCTCAGAAACCAGCCAAAATCACAAAGAATATGAAGAAATGAAGTTATGGCCAGGGCAAATGATCAAATTTGAAAGTTAGAGGAGACACAGAATTTGGAATAATGAATTAAAGATATTTTTAAAGTCTCCTAAAGAACTTCAGTGAGAAGGTTAAAGAGATAAAGAATATCAACAAAACACTAGATGAGCATAAAAAAGTATTTAAAACAATAAATAGAAAATAGCAGTTCTTACAGAAATGAAAGATAATGTGATGAAATAAAACATAAACTAGAGACACACAACAGCAAATTTAAAAATGCAAAAGAATCAGGGAACTAAAGGACAGAGCAACCAAATTCAAATGCACAAAAGAACAAATGGAGGAAAAAATGGAAAAATTTGGACTGGATCACAGGGAAATGATTGATAACATCATGCACACAAATATAATAATCATAGATGTCTCAGAAGGAGAAGAGCAAAGGTCCAGGAAGAATATTTGATGAGATAATTGTGGAAAATTTCCTGACCCTTATAAAAGACATAAATATGCAAATCAAAAAACCCCAAAGTACTCCAAATAGATAAACCTGAATAGACCAACTCCAAGACACATACTAATCAGACTGTAAAATGCTGAACAGAAGGAGAGAATCCTGAAAGCAGTAAGAGAAAAGTGATTCACCACATACAAGAGAAGCCACATAAGACTAGGCACTGACTACTCGTCAGGCACCATGGAGGCAAGAGGACAATGGTGTGATATATTAAATATTCTGAAAAATAAAAATTGCCAGCCAAGAATTCTTTATCCAGCAAAGCTGTCCTTCAAAAGTGAGGAAGACTTTAAAATATTCACAGGAAAACAAAAGCTGAGAAAAATTGTTAACAAGATACCTGCCCTGCAAGAAATACTAAAGGGAATTTTGCTGGCTGAAAAAAAGAAGACAGGAGAGAGAGGCTCAGTGGAAAGAATAGAAATGATGATTATCAGTAAAGTTAGCCACAAGGATAAAAAGAAAGGAAAACAAAGGATCTGATAAATAGAATCCAAAACATAAAATATTTGAAGTAAGGACAGCTTTTACAGTAATAACCTTGTTGAATGTTAATGGATTAAATTCTCTGATGAAAAGATACAGAGGTGCAGCATGGATAAAAAAATATGATGCATCTGTATGCTCTTTACAAGAGATTTATTTTAGACCCAAAGATACAAATAAGTTGAAAATGAACAGATGGTAAAAATATTCCACACAAGCAATAACCAAAATAAGGTGGAGTAGTCATACTAATATTAGACAAATATAGACTTTAAATGCAAAAATGTTATGAGATAAAGAAGGATACAATATATTAATAAAAGGGGCAATTCACCAAGAAGAAATAACAATCATAAATATTTATTCTCCTAATTGAGGTGCTCTGAAGTACATGAGGCAAACACTGGCAAAAGTGAAGGGAGTAATAGACATCTCTATAATAATAGTGGGAGACTTCAACATACTAGTTTCTTTAAGACAGGACTTCTAGACAAAAGATCAATAAGGAAATGTGAGAATCTGAATAACATGATAAATGAAGTAGACATCTATAGATCATTGTGCACCAAACAGCAGAATATAAATTCTTCTCAAGTGCTCTTGGAATGTTCTCCAGAATAGACCATATGCTGAGGCAAAAACAAATAAACAAACAAAAAAACAGTTCTTAACTGTTTAAATTTTAAAAGATTGAAATTAAAAAGCACTTTTTAAAAGCACTTTCTCTGATCATAATGGAATGAAGCTGGGAATCAATAACCATCAGAGAACAGGAAAATTCACAATATATGGAGGTTAAACAACAAACTTAAACATTCTGTGGTCAAAGAAGAAATTGCAAGAGAAATCAATAAATATCTGAATATGAATGAAAATGAGAATACAAAATATCAAATTATGTGGGATACAGCAAAGGCAGTGCTGATAGGGAAATTTATAGCTTTAAATGCCTACATTAAAAAGGAAGAAAGAGCTAAAACCAAAGACCTAACTGAACAACTGAAGAAACTAATGAGCAGCAAGCAATAACAGGATAAAGTGGAAATACATGAAATGGAGAAAATATTAACAGAGAATATCAATAAAAGCAAAAACTCATTCATTGAGAAGATCAATAACATCAACAAACCTGTAGCTAAACTGGCAAAGTAAAAAAGAGAGAAGATATAAATAGCTGAAATCAGAAAAAAGAGAGGGTCATTACCACATATGTTGAAGAAATAAAAAAAATCAAATGAGGATACTATGACAGCAAATAAAGAAGTATTTGCAAAGTCCCCTTGGGGGTATGGTGAGAAAGGGGGAAAATTCAACTTCCCCATTTGGAGAATTCCTGATATTCTTGCAAGCAGTGGAGACAACCAAATCAATAGGCCAAACCCTCAATCTTGGGGTTTGTTCATATGAAATTTATCCATGCAAAGGATATGCTGAGCCTACTTAAAATTAGGCCTAAGAGTCACCCCCAGAAAACCTTTTTTGTTGCTCAGATGTGGCCTATCATTCTCTCAGCTAACACAACAAGCAAACTCACTGCCCTCCTCCTTTACGTGGGACACAATTCCCAGGGGTGTGGACCTTCCAGCAATGTGGGACAGAAATCCTTAAATGAAGTGGGACTCAGCATCAAGGGATTGAGAAAACCTTCTCAACCAAAAGAGGGAAGAGAGAAATGAGACAAAATAAAATGTCAGTGGCTGAGAGATTTCAGAGTCAGGAGGTTATCCTGGAGGTTATTCTTATGCATTATATAGGTATTCCTTTTTTAGTTTAAGGTGTTTTAGAGAGATTAGAGGGAAGTGCCTGAAACTGTAGAGCTGTGTTCCAGTAGCCATGTTTCCTGAAATGTTTGTATAATGATATAGCTTTTGCAATGTGATTGTGTGATTTTGAAAGCTTTGTGTCTGATGCTCCTTTTATTTATGATTTGGACAAATGAGTAAAAAACATGGATTAAAGATAAATAAATAATGGGAACAAATATGAAAATAAATCGAGTATATTGAAGTACTGGTGATCAATGAAGGGGAGTGGTAAATGATATAGAAAAAAATAAGGGTAAGAAAGGTTAAAACATATTGGGTAGATGGAAATATTAGTGGTCAATGAGAGGGAGAGGTAAGGGGTATGGTGTGTATGGGTTTTTTCTTTTTATTTCATTTTCTGTAGTGATGCAAATGTTCCAAGAAATGATCATGGTGATGAATAAACAATTATGTGATGATATTGTAAGCCATGGAATGTATACCAAGTATGAAATGTTCAAATGTTAAGAATGTTCATGTTTGCATGTTGTTTTCTTTTATCAATAAAAGTATATAAAAAAGATATTCATTTCTCCATGAGGCACTATTGGGCTTGACAAGTCCCCAACAGCTTCTCATCTACAAGAGGGGAAAACTGCCACTCATTTAAGGTTAAGTTAACAAAGAGTTACAGAGCTGGTGAAGGAGGGCTTTGTCTGAAACTTGCAGGCACACATCATTTCAGATTCTTGTGTAGGAAATGCCACCTGAAGACTATATCTTTGCTTGAAAAACCAGATTCCTGACATCTTCTCATCCTGGCTGCCAGCTGACTGTGTGATCTTGAACAGATCACTTCAAAAGAGGCACTGAGTAGGCTTTGAAGCTTTTCCATGAAGTCATTAATCACTGTCCACAGCTCCTTGGCCAGGGCTTCTGTGCAGCAAGAATTTCATGTGAAATATCCCTGGTTTGCAACAGACTTGCCTGATTATATCCTCACTTTCTGCTGAGAACTTCCCAGCAAGTTTACTGCTGGACTCATTTTCTGCTTGACTTTTGCTTCTATTTGAATCTTAGTACCAATCTCAATGTGGTACCCCAAGAAAATGAATGTTTTAGAAAAACAATTGTTCAGAATGAAGGCATCAGAGTGACCAATGTTAAGGAAAGTCCCTCCAGGATGTATCATCTGCCCCCAAAACTCATAGCCCAATGCAAACAAAGATCCTGCTAGGGCAACTTTCAACCTCAGCTCCTTGCTGTAAGAACCTAATTGACAAATAACCCTCACAAAAAGTAACTTGGGAGTGTGCTAGTTTGAAACTTTTATATACCTCAGAAAAGCCATATTTTAAATCCAATCTTGTGGGGGCATACCTACTGTTGGGTGAGACTTTCTGATTAGGTTGTTTCCATGGCGATGTAACCCCACCGTTTTAAGGTGGATCTTAATTAGCTTACAGGAGTCCTTTAAAAGGAGAACATTTTGGAGGAAGCTCAGACACAGATGCTTGGAAATGCTTGGAGGGCAGACAAGAAAGCACTGGAATCAGAAGGTGAAAGTAATGTAATCCAGGAGCAAAAGGACCAGGAGATACCAGTCATGTGCTTTTGCAGCTGACAGAGAAACCCCAGATGTGATCTGCTTTTCTTGAGTGAAAGTGTTCTGTTGTTGATGCCTTGATTTGGACATTTTTATGGCCTTAGAACTGTAAACTTGTAACTTAATAAATTCCCTTTGTAAAAGTAAAAAAAAAAGGGGGGGGATACTATGAACAACTGTTTGCCAGTAAACTAGACAACTTAGATGAGATAGGCTTTTTTTTAGAATCATAAACAATCTAAACTGAGTCAAGAAGGAATAGAATACCTCAACAAAATCAATCACAAAGACTAAATCAGCTATCAAAAACTTCCCTATAAAGAAAAACCCAGGAAGAGAGACATCATATGGGAATTTTGCCAAACATTCCAAGAAGAATTAATACCATTCCTCCTCAAACTTTTCCCAAAAAATTGAAAGAGGCAATGCTATCTAATTTCTTCTATGAAGCCATTAACCTAATACTAAAGCATGATATAGTTAACATAAGAAAGTAAAGCTATAATTCAACCTCTCTAATGAACATAAATGCAAAAATTCTCAAAAAAAAAAATACTTGCAAGCCAAATCCATGGCAAACTAAAAGAATTATACACCGTGACCAAGTGGCCTATATTCCAGATATGCAGGGTATTTCAACATGAGAAAATCAATTAATGTAATTTCAGTTTTGTAATTAACAAACTGAAAGGGAAAAAACACATGATCATCTCAACTGACTCAGAAAAAGCATTCAAAAAAAGTGAGTATCCTTTCTTGACAAAAACACTTCAAAAGGTAGGAAATGAAGAAAACTCCCTCCAAGTGATAAAGGGCATATATGAAAACCCCACAGCTAACATCATATTCAATGATGAGAAACGTAAATCTTTCCCTCTAAGATTGGGAATGAGACAAGGATGCCCACTGTCACCACTGTTATTCAACGTTGTGCTAGAAGTTCTAACAAGAGCAATTAGGCAAGAAAAATAAATAAAAGGCATCCAAATTGGAAAGGAAGTAGTAAAAATTTCAATTGGAGATGACATGATCTTATGTTTAGAAAATCCTGAAAATAACTACCACAAAGTTATTTGACCTAATAGACAAATTCACCAAAGTGATGTGATACAAAAATCAACATGTAAAAATAGGTAGTTTTTCTATAAAGTAGTAATGAGCTGTCCAAGGAGGTAATTAAGAAAAAAATTTCATTTACAATAGAAACTAAAAGTATCAAATATCTAGGAATAAACATACCCAAGGATGTAAAGGACCTGCACACAGAAAACTATAAAGCATTGCAAAAAAAAAAAATCAATGAAGACCTAAATATGTGAAAAAACATTCTCTGCACATGGATAGGAAGGCTAAATGTTAAGATGTCAATTCTACAGAAATTGATATAAATATTCAGTGCAATGCCAATCAAAAATCGAACAACCTACTTTGCAGAATTGGAAGAGCTACTTATCAAATTTATTTGGAAGGGAAAGGGACCTCAAATAGCAAATAAAAAAAAAGAAAATCTTGAAAAAGAAGAATGAAGTGGGAGGAATCCCACTTCCTGACCTTAAATCTTACTATAAAGCCATAGTGGGCAAAACAGCATGTAACTGGCCTAATGATAGGCATGTTGATCAATGAAATCCAATTGAGAGTTAATAAATAGAGTTTCAGATGTATGGTGAATTGTATTTTGACAAGGCACCCAAATCCACTATACTGGGAGATAATAAGCTCTTCAATAAATGGTATTGGGGGAACTGAATATCCATATCAAAAGAAATGAAGGAAGATCCCTACTTCACACCTTATACAAAAATTAACTCAATGTGAATCAAAGATTTAAATATAAAAGCAGTACCATAAAACTCCTAGAAGAAAATAAAGGGTAACATCTTCAAGACCTAGTGAAAAAAGGTAGCTTCTTAGATTTTTTTTTACACCAAAAGCATAAAAAATGTAGGGAAAAAAGATAAATGGATATCCTCAAGATTGAATACTTCTGTGCTTCAAAGTGCATTGTCAAGTTGGTGAAAAGGAAGCTGAATTAGTGGGAGAAAATATTTGGTAAACACATACCTGATAAGGTTTTGATATCCAGAATATACAAAGAAATCCTAAAACACAAAGTATAAAGACAAACAACCCAATTATAAAATGGCAAGAGACATGTATAGACATTGCTTCAAAGAGGAAATACAAATGGCTAAAAAGTAAGTGAAAAGATGCTCATTTTCACTAGTTATTAAGGAAATGCATAATCTTACAACCATTAGAATGGCTGCTCTAAATGTATTGGGGAGGATATAGAGAAATATGAACATTTATTCACTGTTGGTGGAAATGAAAAATGGTACCACCACTGTGGAAGATGGATTGGCAATTTCTCAAAAACTGAATATTAAGTAGCTCTATGACCCAGCAATTCTGCTATGCAGCATATGCCAAGAAGATCTGAAAGTGAGAACATGAACAGACATTTGCATACTGATGCTCATAGCAACATTATTCACATTACCAAAAGATGGAAACAATCCAAGTGTCCATCAGTTACAAATGGATAAACAAAATGTGGTATATATATACACAATGGAATATTGCTCAGCAGTAAAATGAATGAAGTCCTGAAACATGCAAAAACATGGATGAACCTTCAGGACATAATACTGAGTGAAATAAGCCAGACAGAAAAAACGTGTATTGTCTGATTTCACTAATATGAACTAATTAGAATGTGTAAACTCATAGTCATAAAACCTAGAATAGTAGGTTTCCAAAGGATAGAATGAAGCTAGAGAATGAGGACTGGTTACCTAATATGTGCGGAATTTCTAATGAGGTTGTACTTAAATGTTTGGAAATGGATAGAAGTGATAGTAGCCTGTATTGGTATTATAAATAATAGTGCTGAATTGTAGATGAAAATGGCTAAAATGGGTTGTTTAGAGTCATGTATATCACCAGAAGACAAACTAGAGATTAAAATATGGGATTGTATAATACAATGAACCTTTTGGTAGATGATGTTTATGATTAATGCTACAAATATAAATAAGTTCTCTCATGAACTAGTATGAATTTATGACACCTGTACAAGAGTTAATAATAGAATGGAGTGGTATGTGGGGAAAATAACCTATTGTAAATTACAAACTATTGTTAACAGTAATAATTTAATATTCTTTCATCAACAGTATAAAGATGTTCCACACCAATACTAGAGGTCAATAATAGGGAGGCTTAAGAGGAATGGGGTATTTTGGGTTTTCTTTCTTATGCTTATTTGTTATTTTTCTTTTTGGATTAGTGAAAATGTTCTAAAATTTTGGTGATAATTGCACAACTACTGATGATGCTGTGAGACAATAATTATATACTTTAGATGGGTTAAATGGTGTGTGAATTTAACTCAATAAAATTTACAGTTTAGAAAAATGAGGGAAAGTTAAAAAATTGCAGATAAACAGAACAGAGAGTTTGTCAACAAGAGACTTGCCATATGAGAAATACTAAAGGGAGTTCTACCGGTTGGAAGGGAAAAGACAAGAGTGAAAGGCTTGGAGAAGAGCATAGAAATTACCAGCCAACACTGTCTCTAGAAGAAATATACAACCTCAACAGACCAAATACAAGTAAAGAGATTGACTCAGTCAAAAAAATCCTGATAAAGAAAGCTCAGGGGCAGATGGCTTCACAGGCAAATTCTACCAATAATTCCAGGAAGAATTAATACCGATTCTTCTCAAACTCTTCCAAAAAATTGAAGAAGAAGAAGCATTACTTCACTCATTCTTTGAAACCACAATAACCATTACACCATAGCCAGAAAATATATGCTACAAGATAAGAAAATTACAGACCAGTTTCCCTAATGAATATAGAGGCAAAAATCCTTAATAAAATACTCACAAATCAAATCCTACAGCACATTAGAATTATATGCCATGATCCAGCGGATTTTCTCCCAGGTATGCAAGGATGATTCAACAAAAGAAAATCAATTAATGTAATATACTGCATTAACAAATCAAAAGGGAAAACCCAGAAGCCCATCTCAGTTGATACACAAAAAGCATTTGACAAATCCAGCATGCTTTCATGATGAAAACACTGTAAAAAATAGGAACAGAAGGAAACTTCCTCAACACAATAAAGGCCATGTATGAAGAAGACACATCTAATTTTGTACTCTAAGGTGCAAGACTGAAAGCTTTCCCTGTAAGATTTGGAACAAGTTAAAGATACCACAGTCACCACTATTATTCAACATTGCACTTAGAAGTTCTAGCTAGAGCGGTTAGGCAAGAAAGCAAAAGGCATTCCAATTGGAAAAGAAGAAGTAAAACTTCCACTATTTGCAGATGACATGATCTTATATATAGAAAGTTCTCAAAAATTGCAACAAAGCTAGAAGAACAAATAAATGAATTGAGCAGAGTGGTGAGATTCAAGATAAACAGCAAAAATCAGTAGTATTTCTATACAGTAATAATAAGAAAATTCAGGAAGAAATCAAGAAAAAATATTCCATTCACTATAGAAACTAAAAGAATCAAATATCTAGGAATAAATTTAACTAGGGATGTAAAGGACCTGTCCACAGAAAACTAAAAAACATTGCAAATAGAACTTTTTTTTTTTGCATGGGCAGGCACTGGGAATTGAGCCCAGGTCTCTCGCATGGCAGGCAAGAATTCTGCCACTAACCCACCATTGCACTGCCCAATAGAACTCTTAAAAGACCTAAATAAATAGAAGGCCATTTCTTGCTCATGAATTGTAAGATTAAATATAGTGAAGATGTCAATACTACACAAGTTCATTCACAAATTCAATGCTATTCCAATAAAAATTCTAACAGCCTACTTTGCAGAAATGGAAAAGCCAATCATCAAACTCATTTGAAAGTAGAAGAGACCCTGAATAGCCAAAATATCTTGAGAGAAAAAGAATGAAAATAGAGAACTCACACTTTCTGAATTTAAAGCCTATTGCAAAGATACAGTAGTCAAAACAGCATGGTACTGGCATAAAGATAGCTATATTGATGAATGGAATTGAATTGAGACCTCAGAAATAGACTCTTATGTCTATGGTCAGTTGATTTTTGCAAGGTTGCCAAATCCACTGAGTGTGGACAAAGTCATCTCTAAAACAAATTGTGCTGGGAGAACTGGATATCCATATCCAAAAGAATGAAAGAGGACCCCTTTCTCACACTTTATACAAAATTAGCTCAAAATGGTTCAAAGACCTAAATATAAGTTCCAATGTATAAAACTTCTAGAAGTAAATGTAGGAAGTATCTTCAAAATCTTGTGGTAGGCAGTGGTTTCTTTGACTTTACACCCAAAGCACAAACAACAAAAGAAAAAATAGATAAACAGGAACTCCTCAAAATTAAATACTTTTGTGCTACAAAGGATATTGTCCAGAAAGTGAAAAGGAGCCCTCTCAATGGAATAAAATATTTTGAAACCACATATCTGCAAGGGATTAATACCCAGGGTATATAAAGAAATCTACAATTCAGCAGTAAAAAGACAAACAACACAATTAAAAATGGGTAAAAGACTTGAATACACTGTTTTCCAAAGAAGAAACACAAATGGCTGAAAACCATGGTAAGACATTCAACATCACTAGCTATTAGGGGAATGCAAATCAAAACCACAATGAGATATCATTTCACACCTACTTGAATGACCATTACAGAAAAAAAAAAACCCAGAAAACTACAAGTGTTAGGGAGGATATGGAGAAATAAGAACATTTATTCACTGTGGATGGTAATGTAGAATGGTGCAATAACTGGAAGACAGTTTGGTGGTTCCTCAGGAACTAAGCTTAGAACTGCCATATAATCTAACAATTCTGCTACTAGGTATAAACTCATAATATTTAAAAGCAACTATGCAAACAGACATTGGCATACTGATTTTCATAACAGCGTTATTCACAATTTCTAAGAGATGGAAACAACCCAAGTGTCCATCAGCCGATGAACTGATAAACAAAATGTAGCATATACATATGATGAAGTATTATTTAGCTGTCTGAAGGAATGAAATCCAGATGCATATAGCAACATGGACCGGGCCTTGAGAATGTTAAGTTGAGTGAAATAAGCCAGCTACAAAAGGACAAATATTGTATGCTCTCACTAATGTGAACTAATTATAATGAGAAAACTTGTAGAGTTAAATTCTAGAGTATAGGTTACCAGGAGATAGAAAGAGGGCATAGAATGGGGAACTGATGCTTAAATTGTGCACAGTTTTAATAAGATTGAGTATAAATGTTTGGAAATGGATAAACATGAAAGCAGCAATTATGTTGAGTATAGTTAATAGTGCTGAATTATGGGTGTTGAAAGGGGAAGTTTATGTTCATGTATGTCATTAGAAGGAATGCTAAAGGGTAAAATATGAGACAGTATAACATAGTGAACACTGTTATGGATGATGACTGTGGTTAATAGTACAAATATAAGAATATCTTTCCACGAAGTAAAACAAATATACATCACCATTATAAGATTTTAATAGGGTGGTATATGGGGAAAAATACAACTAATGCAAACTATGGACTATAGTTAGTAATATTTAATATTCTTTCATACCAATGCTGTGTCAATAATAGGAATTACAAGGGTATGGGATATTTCTTTTCTGAGCAATGAAAGTACTTTCGAATTGATTGTGATGATGAATACCCAACTCTATGATTATACTGAGAGCCACTGATTGTACACCTTGGATGGATTATATGATTGGGAATAAAACTGTTTAAGAAAAAAGAACCTATAAGTTATATTAATTTAACAATTCTACTAACCATCAGCACCAGAAGCTGAGGACAAGAAAAAATAAAAATATTAAGCCCTCCAAAATCAGCCAGGACATTTCTCCAAAGAAAATATACAAATGGCCAATAAACATATGAAAAGATGCTGAATATCCTTAGCCATCAAGGAAATGCAAACCAAAACTACAATGGAATACCACTTCCTACCAAATAAAATAGATATAATTAAAATGATAGACAATATCAAATATTTGAAAGGATGTGGAGAAATTGAAACACTCACACATTGTTAAAAGTCAGCTAACTAATATTTAAAAAGTCAGCTAATATTCATAAATTATGTTTTATTATTCAAGTAATTAATTCTGTTAATGAATCATATTTTATACAAATTAATTTGTCTATATAAATTAATCATAGCAAAAAAATCCTGTATCTTATGGTATATATTTGTACTAACTCCGTAAGTGTAAGCAGCACTGTGTTTTTGGTAGAAATGTGGTTTCTCAATTAAATTATATAAATTGAGATAAAAAAGAAATGGGAACTTCCTCACACAAAGGGCTAAAGCTAACAGACTGAATTGTGAAAGATAAACTCTTTTTCCCCAAAGAACAAAGAAGTGTGTCAATTTTCACCAATCTTATTCAACACAGTGCTGGAAGTTCTAGTCAGTTCATCAAGACTAGAAAAGAATATAAAAGGCACATGAGTCAGAAAGGAAACATTTTAAATTTCCCTTGTGAATGACATGACTATCTACATAAAAGTTTCCAAGGAATCTACAAAGAATATCTTGGAACTAAAGAGTGAGTTGAGCAAGTTTGCAGGATACATGATAAACACACTAAAATAAATTATAGCATTTCCATACACTAGCAATGAACACACAGATACTGAAATTTAAAATACAATACCATTTACAATTGCTCAAAACATGTAATATGTAGATAAAACCTAAGAAAATCTATAAAGGACTTGTGTGCTGAAAGGTACAAAAATCTAATGAAAGGAATCTAAGAAGGAGATATATATGTCATGTTCCTGGACTGAAAGACTCAACATGGTAAAGATGCTAATTCTTCTCAAATTAATATACAGAATTAAAAAAAATCCTTTCAAAATTCCATCAAGATTTTCTGTAGGGATAGACAAGATTGTTCTAAATTTATATAGAAAAATGAAAGAGGTAAAACAATTTTGAAGAGTAAGAATAAACTGGGAGGAATCACTTGACCTGATTTCAAGACTTAATATATAGCTACGGTAATCAACTGTGTGTGACATTGGTAAAGTGATAGATATATAGCTCAATAGAATAGAAATGGGAACACAGAAGTCAACCTATTAAAAATATAATCAACTGCATTTTGTCAAAGATGCAAAATCAATTCAATATAGGAACCATAGCCTTTTCAACAAGTGGAGCCAGAGCAACTGGACATCCATAGGTAAACAAATAAAAATAAATCTCCATTTAGCCTCACACATTGTACCAAAATTCGCTGAAAATGTGCCATGGACTTAAAGTACAATGTAAAATTATCAATCTTTAAGATTAAAAAAACGTAAGAAATCTTCTGAATCCAGAGCTAGACAAATTGTTCTTAGACCAATTCTTAAAACCAGTACCATGATTCAGAAAAGGAAAATTTAATAAATTAAGCCTCATTAAAATTAAAAATCTTTTGCACAGAGAAGGAACCCATGAATATGATGTAAAGACAATTCACAACTGGGAGAATATGTTTGCAAATAAAATATTGGACAACAGACTCATCCAGAATATATAATAAATTCTCTAAACTCAACAGTTTAAAAAGTCACTTAGATAATAGCAAAAGCATGTAGAGACATTTCACAAAAGAGTATATATAGAGAGATGGAAAATAAGCCCATGAATATATATATTATTTTTCAAAGTGTTTATTTTGAAATAAGGCTTCTTAAATACATTGTTGAGTAAAAATAATGATACAGAATTTTACCTAATATACAATACAGAAACAGGTACTAAATGAGTGGAGGGGGCTGTATATATCTATAACTGCTAGCAAAGACATTAAATAATGTAAGGACAAATATAGAACAATAATTATTTGTTTGGATCTCAAAAAATCAAGGTTAATTAAAGGCAAGTTCCTTGGACAGCATCTGATCACCTGATAACATCTCAGATAGTCTCTGATTAGACACTGCAGAACTTCCTACCTACACAACTAGAAAATTACCACTTTCATCCACATTCAGTAGTCTCCATAGTAGACACACTGATGGGTGCAATTTTCTCCATCATAAAACAATGACAAAAAACCATTGCCCAGACACATGTACATGTGAGACATTTGCCCAGCCCTGCATTCTTAGTCCCCAGAAGTTTCAACAATTATGAATGGCAAGAGGAGGCTAGAAGTTATGAAAAAACACTAGCATGTGTAAGGACAAGTAAACAGAATGGTTACTCGTGGGAAAGTAAAGTAAATAGGTTAATTTCAGCATAAATTTTCTGGTACAGATCAACAGAGATGTAGGAAGAAGTCATATGTATACATTTATTTTGCAGCCTGTACTCCAAATAGTTTATATTAAAGGGCCTTGTTTAGAAATGTATTTTCCATGCATGTGTTCCTGATATAGATTTACTAATTTCTCTCATATCTGTATATGCCATTGTTTTTCTTGTTGTGCTGCACCATGTAATAAAAGCACATAAGGAATATTTTTCATGAATTTTCCAAAATTAAGTGAAATTATTCAATAGTTCACCAGAAAATATGAGAAACATAGGTTTTTTGTGGACTCCCATGGTCAGACTAAAGGCATTCCCCTCTAATTTTGTGTGTGTGTGTGTGTGTGCGTGCGTGCCTATTTTCTTATTGTGAAATATAACATATATACAAAAAATGCAATAAACTTCCAAGTACATTTTGACAAGTAGTTGTAGAACAGATTTTAAAGTTTGGTATGGGTTACAGTTCCACAATTTTTCATTTTTTCTTCTAGCTGCTCCAAGACACTGTAGACCAATGGAAATACCAATATAATGATTCAGCAGTCATAATCATTTATTAAATCCTATCTTCTCTGTTATATTCCTCTATCTTTCAAAATAATATATATATATATGCATAAAAGCAATATATTTCAAAGTACATCACAACAATCAGTTTTAGAACAGATTTCAGAATTCGGTATGGGTTACAATTCCACAATTTTAGGTTTTTATCATGAAATATATTTTTAAGATCATTAGTCATCAAGAAAATGTAAATTAAAAGCATAATGTTATATCACTACAATAATGGCTAAAGAAATAGTGACAACATCAAAAGCTAGTGAGAATGCAGAGCAACACTGTCTCTCATACATTAGTGGTGGGAAATTAAAAGATAGATGTATTCTGGAAAACCATTTGGCAGTTTCTTTAAAACCTAAACATGCCATTGCTGTATAACTCTGGGCATCAAATAAATGAAAAATTTATATTCATACAAAACCTGCATGTCAATGTTCATAGAAGCTTTATTTTTAACGCAATTTTATTGAGTTATATTCACTTACCATATAATCATCTGAAGTATAAAATCAGTGGTTCACAGTATCATTATATAGTTGTGCATTCATCACCAGAATCAATTTTCATACATTTTCTGTATTCTAAAAATAAAAAGGCATCCAAAATATTCCATTCCTCTTATCCCCCTACTATTTATTTAATTATTGTCTTTATTTTCTTACTCATCTGTCCATACATTGGATAAAGGGAGTGTCAACCACAAGGTTTTCACAACCACACCATCAGACAGTAAAAGCTATGTAGTTATACAACCATCATCAAGAATCAAGGCTTGAGGAATCAGCAAAGATGGTGGTGTAGTGAGGTGTGGAATTTAGTTCTTCCTTCAGGGAAGTTAGTAAATAACCAGGAATTGTATGGAAAACTATTGGGGGAGCATCAGTGACTGAACTCACATCAACTACCAGTCTGGAACAGATAGAATGGCTGAGATCCCACATAGAACTGTAAGTTTCTCAAGTTGTAGAAGCCAGCGCCCCTCATCCACAGGCATATCAGCCTGGTAACCATGAGGGAAAAAGAAACAGGCTCTACTTTGAGCATGGAAGGTAGCTCAACCAAGCCCCAAACACAGAATTAATTAACAAATTCAGACTGCTGAATACAGGCCCCAAGCAAAGATAAATCTAGAGTAAGCACTAAAGGAGCTTGGAGTTTTTGGTCCCACAGAGACGGGACAGGTTTGACAGAAAAAAAAGAGTATTTTTGAATTAAACAACACAAACTACTGGAAAAGGGCTGGGCCCCAAGAAGAGGAAGCACACAGATACTGGGGACACACAGAGCCATGTACCAACTCCAGTTCCTGATTGGCATTCCAGGGGAGCTGGTGTCTGGCTCTGAAATGGCTTTTTTTCTCTTTTTAAAAATGTATTTCTTAACAGCTTGTTAGACAGAACTTCAAGTACTATCAGGCTTCAGCACTGCCCCTGACAAAGGTGTAATTAAGACATTTCTGAGAGAAAAAGTAACTAGTCAGGTGAAAGGATAATTCCCTAAAGGGTGTATCTTTTCCTAAGGAAAGGGGGGCAGGGTTTAGCTTGAGTGGTGGCCATTTTTCAGGGAATACAGGTCACAGGTGTGAAATAGAAGCAAGCTAAGGTTACCTCCTTCCTCAGCCTTTGACTCAACGACACCACTGGCAGGGAGACGCTGCTGAGAATTAAAGGCACCACATCACTTTACACTGATGGAAGCTGCAGGCTGTCAATTGCCACATGCTGGGAAAGATAGGAAAAGCACAGAGTCTAGAGGCTTCATAGGAAAGCCTGGAAAACTTCCAGGTCTCACCCTCAGGGAAATGTGATACTTGTTACATCCTCCTCCCGAGATGTGGGCCTGTCTGGACTGGGAAATCTGACTGTAGATAATCATATCTGCAGAGGCCCATCTCAAAAAGAGGTTCCATATAGGCAGAGCAAAAACCAGAAAAACAAGAGCTGAAAAATTCTGATGAGTTAAACAGAGGCAATGCTGGAGGTCTAGAATAAGTTGAGCCGAATACCAAAAGCAGATAAAGAACAAAACCAACAAACAAGAAAACACTAGGTAAAGGACTGAAAACAATCTCCAGAATAAACTAATTAAGGAAAGAAAATGCCTAGACACCAGAGAAGAATTACAAGTCATACTAGGAAAAACAATGATATGGCCCAGATAAAGAACAAACCAACATTACAAATTAGAAGAGTTAAAACAACTAACTCAGGATATTTGCACAGATATGCAAAATCACATTAGATTTGAAGAGGCCAAAGAAAGGATTAGTGAACTACAGGACAGGACAACTGAGTTCTTACAGACAAAGGAACAGATAAGGAAAAGAATGGGAAACCATGAACAGGGTCTCAGGAAATTGAATAACACGAAGCATATGAGTATACTTTTTATGGGTGTCTCAGAAGAAGAGAAGGGAAGAGGGGCAGAAGGACTAATGAAGAAAATAGTCATTGAAAATTTCCCATCTTTAATGAAAAACATAAAATTACAAATCCAGGAAGTACAGCATAACCCAAACAGAATAGATCAATACTTATTAATCAGATTGTGAAATATCAAAGACAAAGAGAGAAATTTGAAAGCAGCAAGAAAAAAGGAATCCATCACATATAAGGGAAGCTTGTGTGCATTTCTCAGCAGAAACCATGGAGGTGAGAAGACAGTGGTTTGATATATTTAAGATTCTGAAAGAAAAAACCTGCCAACCAAGAATTCTATGCCTAATGAAGCTATCCTTCAAAAATGAGGGGGTGTCTAAAATAT
Source organism: Tamandua tetradactyla (assembly GCF_023851605.1). Classification (NCBI taxonomy): domain Eukaryota; kingdom Metazoa; phylum Chordata; class Mammalia; order Pilosa; family Myrmecophagidae; genus Tamandua; species Tamandua tetradactyla. The sequence goes on along the minus strand of NC_135353.1, from coordinate 61,884,868 downwards.
TTTCAGACAAACAGTCACTGAGAAGAGTTTGTGATTAAGGGACTAGCTCCACAATAAATACTAAAGGGATTTAGTATTCTATCCACTACAGGTGCATAGAAAAAGACAGGAGAGAGAGAGAGAATTCTAGAGATGAGTGTAGAAATGAAGACTATCAGTAAGGGTAAAAAGAATAAAAACTAAGATATTACACATAAAATCCAAAAGACAAAATGGTAGAAGAAACTACCATACAATAAATGAACTTGAATTAACAGATATTTAGAAAACATTTCATCCCACAGCAGCAGGATACACATTTTTCCCAAGTGCTCATGTATCATTCTGAAGGGTAGGCCATATGCTGGATGACAAAGAAAGTCTCAATAAATTTAAAAAGATTGAAATTATACAAAACCTTTCCTCAAAACATAATGTAATGAAGTTGGAGATGAATAACAAGCAAAGGGCCAGGGAGATCACAAATATATGGAGGCTAAACAACCAGTGAGTCAAGGAAGAAATTAAAGGAGAAATCAGTAAATATCTCGAGGCAAATGAAAATGGAGACAAAACATATAAAAAATTAAGGGATGCAGCAAAGGTGGTGCTGAGAGGGACATTTATTGCTCTAAATGCCTACATTAAAAAAAGGAGAAATTGTAAGAATTGAGGAATTAACTGTTCACCTGGAAGAGCTAGAGAAAGAACAGCAAACGAATGCCAAAATAAACAGAAGAAAAGAAACAAGGAAGATTAGAGCAGAAACAAATGAGATTGAGAATATAAAAATAGAGAAAATCAGCAAAATCAGAAATTGGTTCTTTGAGAAAATCAATAAAATTGATGGACCCTTAGCTAAGCTGATAAAAAATAGAGTGGATACAAATAAATTAAATCATAAATGGGAGAGGAGCCATAATCACTGACCCCACAGAAGTAAAGGAGGTAATGACAGGATACTATGAGGCAGTATATACTAATAAACTAGACAACATAGATGAAATGGACTACTACCTAGAAAAGCATGAACAACCAACATTGACTTGAGAAGAAATAGGTGACCTCAACAAACCAATCACCAGTAAAGAGTTTGAATCCGTCATCAAGAAGCTCCCAAAAAAGAAAAATCCAGGGCCAGATGGCTTCACATGTGAATTCTACCAAACTTTCAAAAAAGAATTAGTACTAATCCTAATCAAACTTTTCAAAAAAATTGAAAAGGAGGGAAAGCTGCCTAACTCATTGTATGAAGCCAACATCATCCTGAAACCAAAGCCAGACAAAGATACCACAAGAAAAGAAAATTACAGACCAATCTGTTTAAAGAATATAAATTCAAAAATCCTCAACAAAATATTTGAAAATCGAATCCAGCAGCACATTAAAATAATTATACCCCATGACCAAATGGGATTTATTTTAGGTATGTAAGGCTTGTTCAACACAAGAAAATCAATTAATGTAATACATCATATCAATAAGTCAAGCTGGAAAAACCAATGATCGTCTCAATTGATGCAGAAAAGGCATTTGATAAAATGTAGTATCCTTTCTTGATGAAAACACTTTAAAGGATAGAAATGGAAGGGAAAGTATTCATTCACAAAGGATAGGAATGGGGGGAACTTCCTCAACATGAAAAAGGACATATATGAAAACCCCACAGCTACCATCATACTCAATGGGGAAAGATTGAAACTTTCCCTTGAAGATCAGGTACAAGGTAATAAATTTCCATCTCAGCTCTGCCTTTGCTGCATCCCATGAGTTTTGATATGTTGTGTCTTCATTTTCATTTGCTTCAAGATATTTACTGATTTCTCTTGCAATTTCTCCCTTGACCCACTGGTTGTTTAACAGTGTGTTGTTTAGCCTCCATATATTTGTGAATTTTCTGATCTTCCACCTGTTATTGATTTCCAACTTCATTCCATTATGATTCAAGAAAGGGCTTTGTATTATAAGTAATTTTATTATTTAAAAAATAACAAATTTATAAATTTATTGATACTTGCTTTGTGACCCAACATGTGATCTATCCTGGATAATGTTTCCTGAGCATTTGAAAAAATATATATATATATCTTGCTGTTGTGGGGTGTAATTTTCTGTAAAAGTCTGCAAATATTGTGGAAGCATCTACAAATCCACTCAGTGTTGTCAGCATGTGCTGCATGTATTTTGGGGCACTGTGGCTCAGTGCATAAGTACCTACGATTGTAATGTCTTCTTGATAAATTGTCTATTTTATTAATATATAGTGTCCCTATATGTCAGTTTTAATTGTTTTACATTCAAAGTCTATTATTAATATAGCTACTCCTTCTCTTTTCTGATTGTTGTTTGCATGTAATATCTTTTTCCAGCCATTCACTTTCAATCATTTTTTGTCCTTGGGTCTAAAGTGAATCTCTTGTAGACAGGATATAGATGGATCCTGTTTTCTTAAAAATCCATTCTGCCACTCTATGTCTTTTGATTGGTGAGTTTAATCCATTAACATTTAATGTCATTACTCTAAAGGCATTACTTTCTTCTACCATCTTTCCTTTTGAATTTGATATATCATGTCTTATTTTTTCTCTACCTTTTTACCTTTACTGATAGTTTTCATTTCCAAACTTTTCTCCAAACCCCTCTCTCCTGTCTTTTCCTATCTGACTGTAGTGCTCCCTTTAGTATTTCTTGTAGAGCCAGTCTCTTGTCAACAAACTCTCTCAGTTTCTGTTTGTCTGAAAATATTTTAACCTCTCATCCGTTTTTTTTTTATTAATTAAAAAAAGAATTAACAAAACGATTAGAAATCATTCCAATCTACATGTACAATCAGTAATTCTTAATAACATCACATAGTTGCATATTCATCATTTCTTAGTACATTTGCATCGATTTAGAAAAAGAAATAAAAAGACAACAGAATAAGAATTAAAACAATAATAGAAAGAAAAAAAACAAAAAAAACAAAGACAAAAAACCTATACCTCACATGCAGCTTCATTCAGTGTTTTAACATAATTGCATTACAATTGGGTAGTATTGTGCTGTCCATTTCTGAGTTTTTATATCCAGTCCCGTTGTACAGTCTGTATCCCTTCATCTCCAATTATCCCTTCTCTTTTTTTTTTTTTAATTAACGGAAAAAAAGAAATTAACCCAACATTTAGAGATCATACCATTCTACACATGCAATCATTAATTCTTAACATCATCACATAGATGCATGATCATCATTTCTTAGTACATTTGCATTGGTTTAGAAGAACTAGCAACATAACCGAAAAAGATATAGAATGTTAATATAGAGAAAAAAATAAAAGTAATAATAGTAAAATCAAAACAAAACAACACAAAACAAAACAAAAACCTATAGCTCAGATGCAGCTTCATTCAGTGTTTTAACATGATTACTTTACAATTAGGTATTATTGTGCTGTCCATTTTTGAGTTTTTGTATCTAGTCCTGTTGCACAGTCTGTATCCCTTCAGCTTCAATTACCCATTGTCTTACCCTGTTTCTAACTCCTGCTGAACTCTGTTACCAATGACATATTTCAAGTTTATTCTCGAATGTCCGTTCACATCAGTGGGACCATACAGTATTTGTCCTTTAGTTTTTGGCTGGATTCACTCAGCATAATATTCTCTAGGTCCATCCATGTTATTACATGGTTCATAAGTTTATCTTGTCTTAAAGCTGCATAATATTCCATCGTATGTATATACCACAGTTTGTTTAGCCACTCTTCTGTTGATGGAGATTTTGGCTGTTTCCATCTCTTTGCAATTGTAAATAATGCTGCTATAAACATTGGTGTGCAAATGTCCGTTTGTGTCTTTGCCCTTAAGTCCTTTGAGTAGATACCTAGCAATGGTATTGCTGGGTCGTATGGCAATTCTATATTCAGCTTTTTGAGGAACCGCCAAACTGCCTTCCACAGTGGTTGCACCCTTTGACATTCCCACCAACAGTGGATAAGTGTGCCTCTTTCTCCGCATCCTCTCCAGCACTTGTCATTTTCTGTTTTGTTGATAATGGCCATTCTGGTGGGTGTGAGATGATATCTCATTGTGGTTTTGATTTGCATTTCTCTAATGGCCAGGGACATTGAGCATCTCTTCATGTGCCTCTTGGCCATCCGTATTTCCTCTTCTGAGAGGTGTCTGTTCAAGTCTTTTTCCCATTTTGTAATTGGGTTGGCTGTCTTTTTGTTGTTGAGATGAACAATCTCTTTATAAATTCTGGATACTAGACCTTTATCTGATATATCATTTCCAAATATTGTCTCCCATTGTGAAGGCTGTCTTTCTACTTTCTTGATGAAGTTCTTTGATGCACAAAAGTGTTTAATTTTGAGGAGTTCCCATTTATTTATTTCCTTCTTCAGTGCTCTTGCTTTAGGTTTAAGGTCCATAAAACCGCCTCCAGTTGTAAGATCCATAAGATATCTCTCAATATTTTCCTCTATCTGTTTTATGGTCTTAGACCTAATGTTTAGATCTTTGATCCATTTTGAGTTAACTTTTGTATAGGGTGTGAGAGATGGGTCTTCTTTCATTCTTTTGCATATGGATATCCAGTTCTCTAGGCACCATTTATTGAAGAGACTGTTCTGTCCCAGGTGAGTTGGCTTGACTGCCTTATCAAAGATCAAATGTCCATAGATGAGAGGGTCTATATCTGAGCACTCTATTCGATTCCATTGGTCGATATATCTATCTTTATGCCAATACCATGCTGTTTTGACCACTGTGGCTTCATAATATGCCTTAAAGTCAGGCAGCGCGAGACCTCCAGCTTCGTTTTTTTTCCTCAAGATGTTTTTAGCAATTCGGGGCACCCTGCCCTTCCAGATAAATTTGCTTATTGGTTTTTCTATTTCTGAAAAATAAGTTGTTGGGATTTTGATTGGTATTGCATTGAATCTGTAAATCAATTTAGGTAGGATTGACATCTTAACTATATTTAGTCTTCCAATCCATGAACACGGTATGCCCTTCCATCTATTTAGGTCTTCTGTGATTTCTTTTAGCAGTTTTTTGTAGTTTTCTTTATATAGGTTTTTTGTCTCTTTAGTTAAATTTATTCCTAGGTATTTTATTCTTTTAGTTGCAATTGTAAATGGGATTCGTTTCTTGATTTCCCCCTCAGCTTGTTCATTACTAGTGTATAGAAATGCTACAGATTTTTGAATGTTGATCTTGTAACCTGCTACTTTGCTGTACTCATTTATTAGCTCTAGTAGTTTTGTTGTGGATTTTTCCGGGTTTTCGACGTATAGTATCATATCGTCTGCAAACAGTGATAGTTTTACTTCTTCCTTTCCAATTTTGATGCCTTGTATTTCTTTTTCTTGTCTAATTGCTCTGGCTAGAACCTCCAACACAATGTTGAATAATAGTGGTGATAGTGGACATCCTTGTCTTGTTCCTGATCTTAGGGGGAAAGTTTTCAATTTTTCCCCATTGAGGATGATATTAGCTGTGGGTTTTTCATATATTCCCTCTATCATTTTAAGGAAGTTCCCTTGTATTCCTATCTTTCGAAGTGTTTTCAACAGGAAAGGATGTTGAATCTTGTCGAATGCCTTCTCTGCATCAATTGAGATGATCATGTGATTTTTCTGCTTTGATTTGTTGATATGGTGTATTACATTAATTGATTTTCTTATGTTGAACCATCCTTGCATACCTGGGATGAATCCTACTTGGTCATGATGTATAATTCTTTTAATGTGTTGTTGGATACGATTTGATAGAATTTTATTGAGGATTTTTGCATCTGTATTCATTAGAGAGATTGGTCTGTAGTTTTCTTTTTTTGTAATATCTTTGCCTGGTTTTGGTATGAGGGTGATGTTGGCTTCATAGAATGAATTAGGTAGTTTTCCCTCCACTTCGATTTTTTTGAAGAGTTTGAAGAGAATTGGTACTAATTCTTTCTGGAACGTTTGGTAGAATTCACATGTGAAGCCATCTGGTCCTGGACTTTTCTTTTTAGGAAGCTTTTGAATGACTAATTCAATTTCTTTACTTGTGATTGGTTTGTTGAGGTCATCTATGTCTTCTTGAGTCAAAGTTGGTTGTTCATGTCTTTCCAGGAACCCGCCCATTTCCTCTAAATTGTTGTATTTATTAGCGTAAAGTTGTTCATAGTATCCTGTTATTACCTCCTTTATTTCTGTGAGGTCAGTAGTTATGTCTCCTCTTCCATTTCTGATCTTATTTATTTGCATCCTCTCTCTTCTTCTTTTTGTCAATCTTGCTAAGGGCCCATCAATCTTATTGATTTTCTCATAGAACCAACTTCTGGCCTTATTGATATTCTCTATTGTTTTCATGTTTTCAATTTCATTTATTTGTGCTCTAATCTTTGTTATTTCTTTCCTTTTGCTTGCTTTGGGGTTAGCTTGCTGTTCTTTCTCCAGTTCTTCCAAATGGATAGTTAATTCCTGAATTTTTGCCTTTTCTTCTTTTCTGATATAGGCATTTAGGGCAATAAATTTCCCTCTTAGCACTGCCTTTGCTGCGTCCCATAAGTTTTGATATGTTGTGTTTTCATTTTCATTCACCTCGAGGTATTTGCTAATTTCCCTTGCAATTTCTTCTTTGACCCAGTCGTTGTTTAGGAGTGTGTTGTTGAGCCTCCATGTATTTGTGAATTTTCTGGCACTCTGCCTATTATTGATTTCCAACATCATTCCTTTATGGTCCGAGAAAGTGTTGTGTAAGATTTCAATCTTTTTAAATTTGTTAAGACTTGCTTTGTGACCCAGCATATGGTCTATCTTTGAGAATGATCCATGAGCACTTGAGAAAAAGGTGTATCCTGCTGTTGTGGGATGTAATGTCCTATAAATGTCTATTAAGTCTAGTTCATTTATAGTAATATTCAGATTCTCTATTTCTTTGTTGATCCTCTGTCTAGATGTTCTGTCCCTTGATGAGAGTGGTGAGTTGAAGTCTCCAACTATTATGGTATATGAGTCTATTTCCCTTTTCAATGTTTGCAGTATATTCCTCACGTATTTTGGGGCATTCTGGTTCGGTGCGTAAATATTTATGATTGTTATGTCTTCTTGTTTAATTGTTCCTTTTATTAGTATATAGTGTCCTTCTTTGTCTCTTTTAACTGTTTTACATTTGAAGTCTAATTTGTTGGATATTAGTATAGCCACTCCTGCTCTTTTCTGGTTGTTATTTGCATGAAATATCTTTTCCCAACCTTTCACTTTCAACCTATGTTTATCTTTGGGTCTAAGATGTGTTTCCTGTAGACAGCATATAGAAGGATCCTGTTTTTTAATCCATTCTGCCAATCTATGTCTTTTGATTGGGGAATTCAGTCCATTGACATTTAGTGTTATTACTGTTTGGATAATATTTTCCTCTAACATTTTGCCTTTTGTATTATATATATCATATCTGATTTTCCTTCTTTCTACACTCTTTTCCATATCTCTCTCTTCTGTCTTTTTGTATCTGACTCTAGTGCTCCCTTTAGTATTTCTTGCAGAGCTGGTCTCTTGGTCACAAATTCTTTCAGTGACTTTTTGTCTGAGAATGTTTTAATGTCTCCCTCATTTTTGAAGGATAATTTTGCTGGATATAGGAGTCTTGGTTGGCAGTTTTTCTCTTTTAGTATTTTAAATATATCATCCCACTGTCTTCTAGCTTCCATGGTTTCTGCTGAGAAATCTACACAAAATCTTATTGGGTTTCCCTTGTATGTAATGGATTGTTTTTCTCTTGCTGCTTTCAAGATCTTCTCTTTCTCTTTGACCTCTGACATTCTAACTAGTAAGTGTCTTGGAGAACGCCTATTTGGGTCTAATCTCTTTGGGGTGCGCTGCACTTCTTGGATCTGTAATTTTAGGTCTTTCATAAGAGTTGGGAAATTTTCAGTGATAATTTCTTCCATTAGTTTTTCTCCTCCTTTTCCCTTCTCTTCTCCTTCTGGGACACCCACAACACGTATATTTGTGCGGTTCATATTGTCCTTGAGTTCCCTGATACCCTGTTCAAATTTTTCCATTCTTTTCCCTATGGTTTCTGTTTCTTTTTGGAATTCAGATGTTCCATCCTCCAATTCACTAATTCTATCTTCTGTCTCTTTAAATCTATCATTGTAGCTATCCATTATTTTTTCTATGTTTGCTACTTTATCCTTCACTTCCATAAGTTCTGCGATTTGTTTTTTCAGTTTTTCTATTTCTTCTTTATGTTCAGCCCATGTCCTCTTCATGTCCTCCCTCAATTTATCGATTTCATTTTTGAAGAGGTTTTCCATTTCTGTTCGTATATTCAGCATTAGTTGTCTCAGCTCTTGTGTCTCATTTGAGCTATTGGTTTGTTCCTTTGACTGAGCCATATTCTCAATCTTTTGAGCGTGGACAGTTATCTTCTGCTGCTGGCGTCTGGGCATTTATTCAGATTTCTCTTGGTGTTGGACCCAGCAAGGTTGTAATATTTTTCTGTGAAATCTCTGGGTTCTGTTTTTCTTATCCTGCCCAGTAGGTGGCGCTCGTGGCACCCGTTTGTCTGCGGGTCCCACCAGTAAAAGGTGCTGTGGGACCTTAAACTTTGGAAAACTCTCGCTGTCCTGGGGGTTCGCTAGCCGAAATGGCTTGAGCCGGCCCGGGGTCCGAACGCAGGGAGGGTTGCTGGTCGCCGCAGCCAGGGAAAGAGCCCGTCCGAATTTCCTAGTCGGCCCTGGGCAACAAGCGTGGCGGGAGGGCGCCAGCGGCAGCGGCCCGCCCGAGAGAGTGCACGTTCCCCGGGAGTCACGGGTTTGGAAGGGGCCTCCCCCACCCGTCACCGTTCTCCACGGCCTGGGGGTTTCCGATCCAATTCTCTCAGTTGGTCCGGGGGCTGCGCGTGGTGTGGGCGCCAGCCGTCTTTGTTTCAGGGGACCGCCTCTCCAATTCTCCCAGCCGGCCCGGGAAGGGGGAAGGGAGTAACTCCGGCCGCTTGCCACCCCGCCCGGTAAGGCCCGCGCGCCTCGGCGATCTCACCCGAGCTGCTTCTCTCAGCCAGCCAGCCGTTCCAGGATGGGGTACGCTGTCTTTTTTATCTCTGTTGTGGCTTTGGGCGCTTTCTGTATCGTTTCTACTCCCCTAGTAGGTGTCCTGGAGAAGAAACTAAGATCCGCACGTCTTACTAAGCCGCCATCTTCCAGCCCGCCATCTTCCAGCTCATCCGTTTTTGAAGGACAGTTTTGTTGGATATAGAATTCTTGGTTGGCAGTTTTTCTTTTTCAGTATCTTAAATATATCATATCACTGCCTTATTGCCTCCATGTTTTCTGCTTAGAAATGCACACATAGCCTTATTGAGGGTCTCTTGTATGTGATGGATCAGTTTTCTCTTGCTGCTTTCAGGATTCTCTCTTTTTCATTGGCATTTGACATTCTGATTTGCAAGTGTCTTTGAGTAGGTCTTATCATATCTATTCCTTTTGGGGTATACTGTACTTGTTGGATGTGTAATTCTATGTCTTTCATAAGAGATGGGAAATTTTCAGTGATTATTTCCTCCGTTAGTTTTTCTGCCTTGTTTCTCTTCCCTTCTCCTTCTGGGGCACCGATAATATATATATTCATGTGCTTCATGTTGACATTCCATTCCCTGAGACCCTGCTCATATTTTTCCATTTTCTCCATATCTGTTCTTTCATGTTAGAATTTCTGGTGTCATAAACTCTAGTTCACTAGTCCCTTCTTCTGTCTCTTCAAATCTGCTGTTCTAAGTCTCCAGTGAATCAGTGCTTATCAGGGTTAAAAACTAAGAAGGGAATTGAGGGAAGGAAGTTTGGCTGTAAAAGGGTAACAAGAGAGACCCTTGTGGCAATGGAAATGTTCTCTATCTTGACTATATCAATGCCAGTATTCTGTGGTATTGTACCATTGTTTGCAAGATATTACCATTGGGGAAAACAAGTAAGAGCCACAGAATATCTATCTGTATTACTTACTTTTGCTGTATATGACTCCACAATTATCTCAAATTAAAATGTTCAAGTTAAAAAACTTAACTCTCTAGAATTCACTGTGGTTTCAGGGCATGTTGTCTCTGCTGTAAATGGAGAAACTGACCTTGTTGTGCTGTTTTGTGTAAATTGTAGGGAATATATCTTGGACATCCCAGGACGTGCAATGGGATGAGATGAGTAAATGCCTGACAGATGTGTGAATGACTCTGAGCTCTGTACCAATCACAACAAGAAGCCCAACTCAATGGCATTCAGGAAGAGACTGGATGCCTAGGAACAGCACCAAAAGAAAGGTTTTATATGTGCCAAGATCAGAAAATGCCTATTGCATAGTGACTTCAACCTGAGTGTGCTGAAAGTGTACATAAGAACCAGACAGTTAAGGATTCTGCTTCACCAGTGACCCAGGGAATAGATATGTAAGTGGTGGTGTTTGAGGGGAAGGAAAGCATCAAGGCAGAATGAGCACGCACAATATGTTATAATAGTCTTTTACCTTACCTCCTCAGTCTCTCCTTATTTCAATCTATCCTCTGTACTGCCATCAAATTCGTTTCCTAAAGTCATATCAGAATGTCTGTTCTTGCTCAAAATTTTTCAGCTTCTCTCTACTGCATTCAGAATAAAGTCCTATCATGGCTTTTTGGCACCTTCCTGGATTTGACTACATCCTATCTAACTATAGTAAGTTGACTACAACTTATCTCCAATTATGGCTTAGCCATCTACCCCACTATACTCTCTGATCCAATTGCATGCTGCTCAACAAACAAACTACTTGGCACTCCCACCTTATCCCCTCATCCCTTTACATATACCTTCCCCTACTGCAGACCTCCAACCCCTTTCTCCATGAAGTCTTAGGTGCTCCAGTTGGTACAGATTTCCTTTCTCCCCTAAATTTCTACAGAATTTAGCATCTACTTTGGAAGGAATATAATTAATCAACACATCTGGCATTAAACTCCTTCCCATCTCACAACTTATTTATTCCAGTCTCATTATTCCATGACTTTCACATTAACTTTTACCGAGAGAGTCAAACTGTGGAGGCAGAAGCAGATCCTCATAGTATTTTGCATGCTCCATAGTAGAAACAGTTACAAGCTCTTAAGGGGCCCTTACATTTTGTTCAGTTGCTGGTATAACATTGCCAAGTAGCTTTTGAATGGATTCCTTCCTCTCCATTCTCTTTAGCTCAAGTCCTCTCACTTTTGTCAGGAACAACTGCAACCACCTTTTCAGTCATATTTTCTAATTCAGTTATTGCTTTCTTAAGGCAAATAAGATCTCATTCCTCCTTCTCCAATGGTTCTTCATCCCCTAAATAAAAAGTTCAATTCTTTTACCATGTCATGAAAAGAAAACCACTAGAGTTTTTTAAAGGCTGGGATCATGTCATTCACTCTTGTATCTGACACCCCTTTCCAAACCCCTGCCTAATCCAGTGTCTGACACCTGACAGATGCTCAGCAAATATCTGATGATTGAATGAAAATGTAAATGGTTTGAAATATCATTAAATATCAGAAATACAAAAAACTTCAGTGATTGTGATATTGGAGATATAGTTCAACCTCTGGATTTACAGATGAGGAAAATAAATTTCAGAGAGTTTACCTCTAAGCCAAAGTTTGTCCCAACCTTCTGTACTGCAGTGAACTTTGGTACATAGTAGAATATGTCTCTTAAAGAGGAATGAGATGCTCATTTTATGAATGATCATGAAAATGGAGAGCATGAAGAGTCAAGTGATAGAACTCATAGGTCATGTTTAATTCCAGAAATCATTACAACTTGGCACAACATAATGAGAAAAAACAATGGCATATCTCTCTTCTTAGTAAAGCTTTTTAAAAGCCCAGAACCATCCTTCCAAATTATGAGTACAGTATATAAAGGGGGGACCAAGGAGAAAAGGAGTAAAAAAATGACTCAATATGATAATTGCAGCCTAGTTTTGACTTAAAGGGCATTTTACCCTGACACCTCCAAGTTTGGACGCATACAGGCTATATCAGGAAGTGACTCTGTATTAGAGCCCATGGTACAGGAGCCTTATTCCTGCATTGGTTTCCTAGAATGCCCATCTTCATAGGAACCCTACCCCCAACATAAAAATAACTTTGTCTCTCTACCTTTTCAGTCAAGAGACAGTGATTCCAAAGTCAGGGGTTCTTCAGATTTACCTTCCCTAAGAAGAAGAATCAGGAATTTTGGAAAGTAACCTACAAATTCTAGGAGGCTCAGGACACAGGAATAGCCTTGGATGAGATAGATATTCTTTTGCCTAGATATACTTATGCTTTGATGGTCATTTTCCCTAAGGATACCACTAACTGTACCTTAACTCATGACCCATGAAGCTTTTCCTCAAGGTAGAAGTAACTGGTGATTTAACTGCTTAGAAAGGTGTACATCTGTTGGAAAGAGGTGGAGACCCTGATCTTGGAAGTGTGAGCAGCCTTCAATTGTCAAGAAAACGTCTAACAGATATACTTTTCTGTGTCCCCAAACTTATTTTGTATGGTATCAAAGATAGTTGTTTCATGAAAAAGTATAGGAAAGGACATTTTAGATTTACCATATATTTACAACTTAATAATCTTCAAAAATGCCAAGTGTTTCTTTCTTGCTTCAATATCACCAAGGTATGACATCACTTCCTTGTTTCCTAAAGAAACATATATCCCAATCACTTTGGAGCTTCAGCATTTATGAATGGAGTTTAGTGTTGTAATCAAATGCAACTGACAAGTAAGTTATTCTGACAATATTCAATTGTCTACATAAAAATAACTATTGTTTAATGGTTATTGGGTGGCAAAAAATGGGAAGTGAATGTAAATTACTTTAATTCCTTAAACTTTGATATATGGCCAAATGCAGTGCTTAGTTTTTCTTTTTTGTCCCCAGACTCTGGGCTGATTTATCTGGCATTTCCAATTCCTTCTTCAAATTCCCTGATACTCATGGGCCATTCCATCTGATGACTCTGAACATTCAATTTCTTCTTGTTCTTTATTCTGAAAGACCAGCTTGGATAACTTAAAGGACTATCAACAGCACAAATTCTGGGTCAACTGGTTCAGCCAAATAGGCCTGGGGTTGGGGGACTGTATTGTGCATGTATGGGCCCAGGAGGAGCCAGAGAGGTGGGAGGTGAAAACTCAATTTTCAATGAAATTTGTAACCCAGGATCTTCATGTTTGGGGGCAGATTGTGAACCAAGGTCCTGATAAAGACTGAAAATTGAGGCAAGAGCCAGAGTGCCAGGAGAGTTCCAGATTCTTAGTTGCCTTGACTCCTAGCAGGTCCAGGGAGTAAATAATGAAATATTACCTTAGCTCAGGCCAGAGGCTTATTGACACTAAAGGATAGCAAACCCATATCTGATCAACCTTTTCTTTGATAGAAGGAAGGAGAAAGGGAGCAGAAAGGCACTGGGGCATGATAAACAAACATTGCACAGTTCACACTTGAATACTGTTGATGTTCTGTCCTATATACCACTAGAGCCTTGTAAGGGCTGTAATAATGTTTATTCACTCTTGCATCTGATGCCCCTACCTCTGCTTGGTGTAATGCCTGGCATATGGAAGATGCTTAGTGAATATTTGCAGACAAAAGCAGATGATGTATGGGACTGAGGTGGGGGAATAGAGATGGGGGAAGTATTTGGGTTTCTGTCCAGTCCCAGGAATCATGGTTGGGCCATGCCTTTTACTTATTACATTTTCCCAGAGGAAAAGAGTAGCTATGGCTTGAGAACTTAAAAATGCTATCTACTAACAAATCCCTGAATTGTATCAGTGAGTGTTTGGATTGGATTATAGGGATGGCATAGTTCCAACTACACACATCAACAATTTAATTGCTTTCTTTTGTTTTATTTTTTAACAGTATAATTGATATTTGATTGCAGTATAATTGATATACAATAAACTGCAAATAAAGTCCATCATGTTGTGGCATGCACAGAAAAAGAGACCACACAATTCAAAACTGCAAGCCAATTGGGCGTCTTTATTAGTCAGCCAGCGACTGCCTCAGAAACCTCTAAGAAGGAAGATTCAGAGAGCAGCCCCCAGAGATTTTCAAGGTGTGCTTATAAAGACTAAAATCATATTGTGGTTTTGCAGTTGCTAGCAAGCAAGTGTGATCATAGAAGCAGAAGAATGCCGTTAGCTGTTGCCAAAACACATCCCATTCCCTCAGTTCCCTAACATTGGTCATTGTTTAACTCTTGGGGACATTCCACCCCAGTGTTGTGGGGACTTTCCCTGCTTGGGCCTGATTGATTACTCCTGGCCCTCCGCATTCCCTACTGGTTTTATGAGAGAATCAAATCATTGTTTCTTCATTTTGATTATAAATCTGTTGATATTGGGTTCCAAGAACTAATAATTTAACAATTTGTATTTTTCTTTGCACGTATGAGGTTAGACAGTTGGTTACACAGGGTCCAAACATTTAGCCTAATAATACAAGAATTAGGGGCCCTGCTATGGCAGACAAGAGTGTGGTTAGCCATGGGGACCAGGAAAATAAGTATTCATACCAGTTGGTTTCAGTTTTTCGGCATTCTTCTCACTCTCATAACCTGCTACAGACTAGGGATGGACTATTTCTAATTACTCCAGTGTGATTGGCCCAGAAGCAGCAGGTTTCTCTGAGGGCCACGCATAACCCCCCTTGTTTCAGAAATAGGAGGCCTAAGCCTCTTCAGTTTTGGAGGATGATCTCGGCCAGTGAATTTAGGGAGTTTTCCAAATGACTGGCAGAGCTTTCTAATTCACTAAGATCCAGATTAACTTGTTTGCTGTGTTAGTTAGATTCAGTTGTCAACTTGGCCAGGTGAGCATACCTAGTTTTGTTGCTGCAGACATAAGCCAATGGTACGTGAACCTCATCTGTTGCTAATTACATCTGGAGTCAGCTAGGAGGCGTGTCTGCTGCAATGAGTGACATTTGACATGATGTAGACCCAGTAGTTGTTCTGTACCATTTCTAGCTATTTATTAGGTGCTCTGGAGGATGAACTAAATTCCACACCTCACTAAGCCACCACCTACTCACCGTCATTTTTGAAAGGGTTTCAACAAGATATAAAATTCTTAGCTGACTATTGTTTTCCTTTAGCACTTTAAGTATTTCAACCCAATGCCCTCTTGCCTCCCTGGTTTCTGATGAGAAATTGGTGCTCCATCTAATTGGAACTCCTTTACATGTAACCCATTGCTTTTCTCTTGCAGTGTTTAGAACTCCTTCCTTGTCCTTTGCATTTGATAGTGTAATCAATAAATAGCAGCATGTATTTTTTCTTGATATTTATCCTGTTTGGTGTTCTTTGAGCTTCTTGGATAAGCATAGCCATGTCTTTTGATAAGTTTGAAAATTTCTCTGTTACTATTTTTTTGCTATTCCTTTTTTTCCTTACTTTCTTCTCCTTCTAGGACTTCCATAATGCATATATTGGTGTGCTTGGTTGTATCCCATAGCTCTCTTAGACTATTTTTGCTTTCATTATTTCTTTTTAATCTTGGTTCCTCTGCCTGACTCATTTCATGATTCTTAACTTCAAGTTCATGAACTGTTTCTTCTTCCAGCTCCAATCTGCTCTTGAAACCTTCCTGGGCATTTTTCACTCAGTTATCATGGTCTTCAACAGCAGTAACTCTGTTTCGTTTCTTTCTAAAATTTCTATATCTTTACTTAGACTCCTACATTGTTCATTCATTATTTTCCTGATATCCTTTAGTTCTTTCATCTTCTTGAGTATTTCTAAGATTAATTTATTAAGCCTTGTTTGTTATCTGCACATTTTTATCTTCTTCATAGGTGTTTTCTGTATTTTTATCATTTTCTTTGGATGAGCCCTTACTTTTTTATTCTTTTTTCTTGCTCTCTTTCATTGCACAATGTACATTTTAATATTTTAAAATGTTCACTCTCAGATTTACTTCCTGGGAGGTCTTCTTGGTTTGTAGCCAGTTGCTGATAAGGCAGAGATATTCTTGTGCTTCAGCCCTCCTATCGGGAACATTGCCCAAGGCAAATTCATTTGCAGGACTTTCCCTGTCTTTCCGGGTCTCTGTCTTGTCCTGGGCTTTTGCTCATTAGTTGATTTGGAGTTACCCTGTTTACTGGAATTTGGTTGTCCCCTCTATTTCCCAGGAGACAGACCTCTCTCTTCAGGGTCTTTCTTTACCACAGGCATTTTTCTCAGGCTATCCACCCCCATATTGTTTAGATTCTGTTCTAGTTTGCTACCTGCCAGAATGTGATATACCAAAACTAGAATGGCTTTTTAAAAGAGGAATTTAATAAGTTGCTAGTTTACAATTCTAAGGCCTTGAAAATGTCCCAATTAAAGTAATTCTTTGAAAATATCCAATCTAAGGCATAAGGGAAGATACCTTGGTTCAAGAAGGCTGATGATGTTCAGGTTTTTTTCTCTCAACTAGAAAAGCACATGGTGAACATAGCAGCATCTACTTGCTTTCTCTCCTAGCTTCTTGTTTCATGAAGCTCTCCCAGGGATGTTTTTCTTCTTCATCCAGCAGCTAGACTCTGTAGTTCTCCTGTCTCTGCTGCTCTCATCATTCTCCAGCTTTCTCCAAAATGCTTCTTCTCTAATATTCCAGTAAACTAATAAGGACCCACCTAAAATGGGTGGAGTCATATCTCCCTCTAATGAGAGGTTAATACCCACAAGTGAGTGACTCACATCTCTTGGAGATAACCCAATCAAGTTTCCAACGTATGGTATTGAGTAGGGATTAAAAGAAACAGTTGCTCCCACAAGATTGATTAGGATTAAAACACGGCTTTTCTATGGTACATAAATGCTTTCAAACTGGCACACAGTCCTGTTGTTTTTTTGAGCTACTTTTGCCTGGAAGGCAAATTCTGGGAGATGTTCACCCTGGAGAATACTTTCCCATGTCAGTCTTTTCCAGTCAAACATGTCTAGTGACCCATGAAGGGGGTACAAGCTGGTTTAAAAATGCCCTGGAAAGAGGTCAGAAAGTGTTGCAAAAATTCCTCTGATGGCTACCTGAAGCTGGAATTTCCTGGCCTGCCCAGTGAATGCAGCCTTTCAGTTAACTGACTTCTGCATCCCTGAGGAAGGGCTGCATCATTTATGCTCCAACGTCTCTGGCCCTGTCCAAGGGGGGTTGAAACAGTGGCTGCCACTACCCTTGTTTGAGATGGGTTAACACAATAACTGCCATCAGAGCTGTCCTCCCACCCACACCCCCATACACTTAATCAAAAGCTGTGATTAGTGAATTCACCACTGCTCTTGGAGAAGGATATTTTTATGACCCTTTCTGATGCCAGTGAGCTAGAGAGGGACTGTATCCCAAGATGGCCTGCTGTGAGAGTGGGGGATGGGCACACATAGCCTCCACATGAAGAGAACAATTGCTGTTCTTTACCATAATTTGTCAGCTTCTCCCTCCCACTGTTCCCTGAATGTTGTATGTTGTTTTTTTGGTCTCTAGAGTTTAAGAATAGTTGTTTCAG
This sequence comes from Tamandua tetradactyla, assembly GCF_023851605.1. Lineage (NCBI taxonomy): Eukaryota > Metazoa > Chordata > Mammalia > Pilosa > Myrmecophagidae > Tamandua > Tamandua tetradactyla. Next base: position 61,867,365 of record NC_135353.1, on the reverse strand, counting down.
ACAATTCCTACCTGTTTAATAGTGGTTGTGGTGGGAGGACTGAGTCGTAGAGCTCCATATTCCACCATCTTGAAATACATGGATTTTTATAATGACTTGGTATCATGTAACTTTACTGACCTCATTTAAGAGCACTAATATTTTTTTTCCTATGTGTGTTTGGATTACTTGGGATTTTCTGTACTAAAAAATTATGTCATCCACCTGTGAATTAATAAAACTTCATTTTTTCCATTCCTACCTGGATAACTTTTATTCTTTTACTTGCCTGATTACACTGGTCAGAATCTACTTTCAATGATTAATGGAAGTGGTGGCAGCAAACTTCTATGCCATGTTCCTTACTTTAGGGGAAAAACAGTCAGTCTTTCACCATTAAGTATGATATTAGCTGTGGGTTTTCCATAAAAGCCATTTATCAGGTTGATGAATTTCCCTTTTATTCCTAGCTTGTCAAGTTTTTTTATGATGAAATGGTGTCAGATTTTGTCAAATGATTTTTCTGTGCTTCTAGAGATAATCATTCACTTTTTGTACTGTATTCTATTAATATTGTGGATAGCAACTGATTGATTTTGAGGGTTGAAACAACCTTTTATTCCTATGATAAATCTCAGTTGGTCATGGTGTTTTTATATGTTGCTCAATCCTTTGTTGAGGATTATTTCATCTATATTCACAAGGTATATTGGTCTGCAGCTTTGTTTTCTTATGATGTCTTTGACAGGTTTTGGTATCATGGTAATACTGAACCTATATGATATGTTGGGAAGTGTTCCCTCTTCTTTGATTTCTTGGAAGCATTTGTGAAGAATTCATAATAATTCTTACTTGAATATTTGATGGACTTCATCAGTGAAACCCTCTGGTCCTGGAATTTTCTTTGGAATGGGTTAGCAATAAATTCAATTATTTAATAGCTAAGAGCGACTCAGGTTATCTATATCTTTTTTAAGCTTTGGTAGGTTGTCTTTAAAGAATTTGTTCATTTTATTTATGTGGTCAATTTGGGGAGCATAGAGTTGTTATTAATCCTCCATTAATATCTGTTTAATATCAGTGGAATCTGCAATGTTGTCACTTCTCTCATTCCTGATTTTGGTGATGTATTTCTTCTTTTTTTTTTCCTGATCAGGCCATCTCAAAGTTTCTTAGTTTAAATGGTTTTCTCAAAGAATATTTGAGAAGACCATTTATTCTTCTTTATTTTTTTGTTTTCTATTTCATTGATTTCTGCTCTGATATATATTTCCTTTTATTCACTCACTTTAATTTTCTCTTCTTTTTTAATGGTAGAATCTGTGGTCACTGATTTTTTACTTCACTTCTTATCTAATATAAGCATTTAGTGCTATAAATTTTTCCCTAAGTACTTGGTCAGTTTCATTAGTTAACTTTGCCAGGTCATGGTGTCTGGTTGTCTATTCGGGCAAGTGCTGGCCTGTCTGTTGTTATGAGTACATTTCAGGGACTTAAATCATGATCACATTGGTTGCATCCACAGCTGATTGCATTAAATCTAAGAGGAGTTTCTTCTGCAATAAGTGATGCTGAATCTAATCACCAGAGGACTTTTAAGAAGGATTAAGAAAACACAATCACTCTTCCTGCTTTAGCCAGCCAGCCTCTCCTGAGATTTCATTGCGGACCTTCATCAGAGTGGCCAGCTTGTGGCCTTCCCTACAGATCTTAGACTCTTACATCACCAGAGTAGCCCAGCCAGCCTCTCCTGATAGTTTGTTGAGGACCTTCATTGGAGGTGCCAGCTTGCAGCCTGCCTGACAGACCTTATATTCTACATCCCCACCATTGCAAGAGACACCTTTATGAATTTTATATTTACAGATATCTACTGCTGATTCTATTTCTCTAGAGAACCCTAGCTAATGCAGCTTGGTACTGGGAGTGGTTCTTAAGAAAAACAATCTTAAAAATGGGCTTTTATGATTGGTTTTCTACTCTGATTAGACTCAAAGACACTAATGACTTTGTTTCCCATTATCAGAATGACATTGTTAATCCATGGGGTGAGGTGACAAAAGAGATAGTCAAAATATCACTATTTGGGGCGGGCCGCGGTGGCTCAGCGGGCAAAGTGCTTGCCTGCTATGCCGGAGGACCTCGGTTCGATTCCCGGCCCCAGCCCATGTAACAAAAACGGAGAAACAGAATACAATAAAACAAGAAAATGTTTAAAGATGTTTCCCTTTCTTCCTTCCTTCCTTCCTTCTATCCTTCCTTCCTTCTCTCTGTCTTTCCTTTAAAAAAAAAAAAAAAAATATCACTATTTGGATTCTGCTAATTGTTCACTTATACAAATCCAGGCTCTGGGTGATAATGTTTTGACACCTTTATGGAGTTTTTTGGAGTTAGAAGGTATAGCAATGTTGGCTGGTTGTTGTTAGATATACTGTATACATTGATGAGGGAAACAGATGAGCTGAAGGTTTCAAATGAGAAGATTACACACTGTATGAGAGATGTAAAAGTTTCTATGTGTGCCCTGAAGGAAAATCTTATTTCCTATAGCCTCAGACTTGAGACCTCTGAAAATTAGACTCATAGTCTCATTGTTAGGAGAGCAACTTTACAACGTAAATTGAAATGTCAACCTTGCATGGTGTCTGCTGTTAAAGTGAGGGCATTGGTTGGAAAGGAGTGGGACCCTGAAAAATGGGATGATGACATGTAGATTGATAATGATGGCTGTGGAGAGCTTGAAACCCTAGATCATACTGAGCATTTTCTAGATAACCCTGTAATAGTCTTCCCTGAGGACATAGCTTCCTCACTTCTAGTCTGCTCTGATGAGTTGGTCACCCAAACTCCACCTGAAGGGATTAACCCTGGAAGGATTAATCCTGCTTCACCAGATGAAATTGCAAATGAATGCCCTGAAGCAGTTAGTTTGGAAAATACTTCTAAATTTTTTCATGACCCACCCCCACCACCCCTAATTTCTTCGAGACCTATAACTAAGGTGAAGTCCCAAAAGGCCCCAAAAGGTGAGGTACAAAGTGTCACCTATGAGGAAGTATGCTATACTCTAAAAGAACTACAATGAGTTTTCCAATTTATATAGACAGAAATCAGAGGAATATGTGTGGCAATGGATTTTAAGGGTGTGGGATAATGGTGGGAGGAATATAAAGCTAGATCAGGCTGAGTTTATTGATATTGGCCCATTAAGCAGAGATTCTACATTCAGTGTTATAGCTTGATGGGTTAGAAAAGGTATTAAAAATTTGTTTGTATGGTTGGCTGAAACGTGGATTAAAAGATGGCTGACATTACCTGAGATAGAAATGCCAGAACTTCCCTGGTATATTGTAGATGAGGGGATCCAATGGCTTAGAGATATTGGAATGTTAGAGTGGATTTATCATGAAAAGCCTGCTCATACACCCCAAGGATGTCTGGAGGATGCACCTTTACCAGAACTGTGAGAAATAAATTTGTGAGACTAGCTCCACCACTCTGAAGAGCTCTGTAGTTGCCCTTCTCTGTAGGTTAGATATTACTGTGGGAAATGCTGTCACTTAGCTGGAATCCTTAAACACAATGGGGATGATCAGATCCTGAGTTTGCAGAAGCCAGGTGGCAGCACTTAATCACCAAAGGCAAGGTGGACGTGGCTATCATAATGGACAGCAGACTCAAAGCAGGAGTCAAAATTATCTGACTCACAAAAACTTGTGGTATTGGCTAGTAGATCATGAGGTACCTAGAAGTATAATAGATGGGCAGTCTACTAAATTCTTGTTTGAGCTGTATAAACAGAAGAGTTCTAGGTCAAGTGAACAGAAGTCCAACTTGAATTACAAAAATGGGGAGTCGTGTCCCCTTCATCATTTCCAGACTTGAGACAGTTTACAGACCCAGAGCCCCTTGAATGAGGAGGAGGCATGCTCCCTTTCGGGGAGGACCCTGTTACACTGCCACAAATTTATACTGTTAATCTTCCTCCAAGCCTTCCACAAGGAGACCTATGGCCTTTTACCAGGGCAACTGTGCATTGGGGAAAAGGAAATGATTAGATATTTCAGGAATTATTAGACACTACTTCAAAAGTGATGTTAATTCCAAGGGACCCAAACATCACTCTGGTCACTGGTCAGAGTGGAGGATTATGGAGGTTAGGGGATTGATGGGTTTTAGCTCAGGTCCAACTCACAGTGAGTCCTATGGGTCCCCAGACCCATTCTGTAGTTATTTTCCCAGTTCCAGAATGCATAATTGGAATAGACATACTGAGCAATCAGCAGAATCCCCACACTGGCTCTCTAACTCATGGAGTCTGGGCTATTATGGTAGGAACAGCTAAGTAGAAGCCATTAGAACTGTTCCTACTTAACAAAAGAGTAAATCAGAAGCAATATGGGATTTATGGAAGGATTGCAGAGATTAGTGCCGTTCCAAAGGACTTGAAGGATGCAGGGGTGATGATTCCACCACATCCCCATTCAACTCTTCTATTTGGCCTGTGCAGAAAACATATGGGTCTTGGAGGATGAGAGTGGATTATCATAAACTCAACCAGGTGGTGACTCTAATTGCAGCTGCTGTTCAGGATGTGGTATCATTCCTTGAGCAAATCGATACATCCCCTGGTACCTGGTATGCAGCTACTGATATGGCAAATGCTTTTTTCTCAATAACTGTAGGTAAGGACCACCAGAAAGAGTTTGCTTTCAGCTGGCAAGGTTAGCAATGTATTTTCTCTGTCCTACTCAGGGATATATCAACTCTCCAGCCCTATGTCATAATCTTGTCTGCAGGGATCTTGATCACTTTTCCTCCCACAAGACATCACATTGGTCTATTATATTGAGATCTCATGTTGATTGGATCTAGTGAGCAAGAAGTAGCAGCTACTTTAGACTTATTGTAAAGCATTTGCATGTCAGAGGATGGGCAATAAACAAAAATACAGGGGCCTTCCACCTCAGTGAAATTTCCAGGTGTCCAGTGGTATGGGGCATGTCAAGATATCCCTACTAAGGTGAAGGATAAGTTGCTGCATTTGGCCCTTCCTTCAACCAAAAAAGAGGACCAACTCCCACTTGTTCTCTTTGGATTCTGGCAACAATGTATTCTTCATTTGGGTGTGCTACTCTGGCCCATGTGTTGAGTGACTAGAAAAGCAGCTAATTTTGAGTGGGGACCTGAACAAGAGGAAGCTCTGTGACAGGTCCAGGCTGCTCTACAATCTGCTCTTCCACTTGGACCATATGATCCAGCAGATCCAATGGTGCTGAAAGTGCCAATGGCAAATGGAGATGCTGTCTAGAGCCTTTGGCAGGCCCCTATATGAATATCACAATGCAGACCCTTAGGATTTTGGAGCAAAGCCTTACCATCTGCTGCAGATAACTACTCTCCTTTTGAGAAACAGCTTTTGGCCTGCTACTGGGCCTTAGTAGAGAGTGAATGGTTAACCATAGGCCACCAAGTTACCATGAGACCTGAGTTGCCTATCATGAGCTGAGTGTTGTGTGACTAACCAAGCCATAAAGTTGAGAGTACACAGCAGCACTCCATCATAATTCCATGGAAATTGTACATACAAGATAGGTCCAGAGCAGGACTTGAAAGCACTAGTAAATTACATGAGGAAGTGGCCCAAATGCCCATGGTCTGCACTTCTGCCACATTACCTTCTCCTTCCCAGAACAGAACTATGGCTTCTTTGGGAGTTCCTAACAGTGAATTGACTGAGGAAGAGAAAACTCAGGCCTGGTTACAGGTGGTTCTGCATGATATGCAGGTACCACCTGAGAGTGGACAGCTACAGTACTACAACCCTTTTCTGGGATGTTCCTGAAGGACAGTGGTGAAGGGACATACTACCAATGGGCAGAATTTTGAACAGTGCACCTGGTTTTTCATTTTGCTTGGAAGGAGAACTGACCAGAGGTGCATTTGTATACTGACTCATGGGCTGTTGCTAATGGTTTGGCTGGATGGTAAGGAACTTGGAAAGAGCATGATCGGAAAATTGTGACAAAGAGGCCTCAGGAAGAGTATATGGATAAGGCTTTCTGAGTGGGCTAAAAGCATGAAGGTCTTTGTGTCCCATGTGAATGCACACCAGAGTTTGGCTTCAGCAGAGGAAGATTTTAGTAATCAAGTGGATAGGATGACCCATTCTGTGGATACCAGTCAGCCTCTTTCCCTGGCAACTCCTGCCATTGCCAATGGCCTTATAAACAAAGTGGTCATGGTTGTTGGGATGGAGGCTATGCATGGGCACAGCAACATAGACTTCCACTGACCAAGGCTGACCTGGCTACAACCACTTCTGAGTACCCAATCTGCCAGCAGCAGAGACCCACACACAACCTCTGATATGAAACTATTCCCTGAGGTGATCAGTCAGCTATATGGTGGCAGGTTGATTACACTGGACCACTTCCATCATGGAAGGGGCAGCAATTTCTTCTAACTGAAATAGACACATAGTCTGGTTACAGGTTTGCTTTCCCTGCATGCAATGCTTCTGCCAAAGTATCTAACTGTGGACTTACAGAATGCTTTATTCATCCTCATGATATTCCACACAGCATTGCTTCTGGTCAAGGAACCCACTTCATAGCAAATGAAACACAGGAATGAGCACAAACTCATGGAATTCTCTGGTCTTACCATATTCCCCATCATCCAAAGGCAGCTGGATTGATAGAACGGTGGAATGACCTTTTGAAAACTCACTTGTGTTGCCAACTAAGTGCCAATATCTTGCAGGGTTGTGGTGATGTTCTCCAGGAGGCTGTGTATGCTCTGAATCAGCATCCACTGTATGGTGTTGTTTGTCCTATAGCCAGGATCCATGGGTCCAGGAACCAAGGGGTAGAAATGGGAGTGGCACCACTCATTATTAACCCTAGTGATTCACTTGGAATATTTTTGCTTCCTGTCCTTGTGAGCTTGAGCTCTGCTGGGCTACAGGTTTTAGTTGCAGAAGGGGGAGTTCTTCCACCAGGAGAAACAACAATGATTCCATTGAACTGGAGTCTAAGACTGCCATGTGATCATTTTGGGCTACTCATGTCCCTGGATCAACAAGCCAAGAAGAGGATTACTTTACTGGCTGGGGTGATTGACCCTGACTATAAGGGGGAAATAAGACTGCGACTACACAATGGAGGTAAAGAAGAGTTTCTGGGATATTGGAGAGCCCCTAGGGTGTCTCTTCGTACTACCATGCCATGTGATTAAAATCAATGGAAAAGTGCAACAACCTAATCCAGACAGTACTACCAATGTGTCCAAAACTTCAGGAATGAAGGTTTGAGTCACCTCACTAGGCAAAGAGCCATAACCAGTTGAAGTGTTTGCTGAAGGTAAAGGGAACATGGAATGTGTAGAGGAAGAAGGTAGTGATAAATACGAACTATGACCACATCATCAGTTACAGAAACAAGGGCTGTAATGGTATGAATATTTCTTCCTTGCTTTGCAATTAGTATCTATGTATTTATACATAAATCAAATATCTTTGTTTTCCTCTATTTTATCCCCTGTACCATATGACATAAACTGTTTTGTTCATGTTGTAGTTTTTAAGTTGTAAGATATCAAGATTAAGAGTAAATGTTACCCAAGGACTTGTACCCTATTCTGGAGATATTTAACATGTTTCCAGTTGTACATTGGACAGTTGAGTATTGTTAGGCAAGGAAAAATATGTCTGTTATTGTTTCCTATTTAGAGATTAAGTATGGTTTAAGGTAACATGTATAGGTGCCAAGTTGACAAGGGGTGGACTGCCATGGTCAGGTTCATGTCTCAACTTGCCAGGTAGTGGTGTTTGGATGTCCGGTTGGGCAAGCAGTGACCTGTCTGTGGCTATGAGAACATTTTATGAACTTAGATCATGACCACGTTGGCTGTATCCATAGCTGTTTGCTTAAGTGAGTGTCTTCTGTAATGAGTGGCATTTAATCTAATCACCAGAAAGCTTCTAAGGGGGATTCAGAAGAGAAAATCACTCTTTCTGCTTCAGCCAGCCAGCCTCTCCTGACAGTTCACTGAGGACGTAAAACTTGTGGCCTGCCCTACAGATCTTGGATTCTTACATTCCCATGGTTGCCCAGCCAGCCTCTTCTGACAGTTCACTGAGGACCTTCATTAGAGCTGCCAACTTGTGGCCTGCCCTACAGATCTTTGATTCTTACATCCCCATGGTTGCCCAGCCAGCCTCTCCTGAGAGTTTGTTGAGGATCTTCATTGGAGCTGTCAGCTTGTGGCCTGCCCTACAGCCCTTGGACTCCACATCCCCACAATCATGTGAGACACTTTCATAAATTTTATATTTACAGCTATCTCCTGCTGATTCTGTTCGTCTAGAGAACCTTAGCTGGTGCACCAACCAACAGTATTCCTGCAAACCCTGAAGTATGAATACCTAAAGCTCTATCTGATATTCTATAAAAGTCTTCTCTATAAAAGTTTTACTCATAAAGTTCATTTTTTAGAAACCTGCAACCTCTAGTTGGTTCCTATACCAGATAAGCCCTGAAACCAAGAATTACCAGTCTCTCCAAGAGCATCAACCAGTTGCTACCCCCTACTCCATAATACCAACACACCTTTTCAAAATGAATAAATTTGAATGGTTATTGTCCAAATATCCCTAAAGATAGGAAGAAGGATCAAAGAAGAAGGAGGTGTTGTAACAGAGAAGAAAGGATTTAACAAATGAGTATGATGACTGAATCATTATATTTATATTTGTATTTAATCTCCAGTGACTTAGAGCAGCTAGAAGGAAATACTTGAAGTGGTGGAACTGTCATCCACTACATACTTTGAAATTTGTTCTAAAACTACTTGTTATAATATACTTTGAAATGTATAACTTTTTGTATGTATGTTATATTTCACAATAAAAACTGTTTTAAAAAGTCAAAATAGCCTTTCTGAAAGTTCGGTTTCACTTAAGTAGGAGATGAAAGACTAAGGTTTCAGTACTTGATGTGCTGTTGTAACTGAATTGTACACAATAGCCTGTTAATATAAGTACATGTTTTGACTCCTTAAAATTAAATATTTCCCCTTGTTATATAGCAGTGTTACAGAGTAATGACTTTTTAAGAAGCAATAGATGACATATGGATGCAGTTTTATACATAAAATTAGAAATTTTAATTGAAAAATTAACTTAAAAATATGCCTTATAGCTTAATCTAGCATACCGTATTCTTTTTGAGAAATGCTAGTTCAATAAAATGAATCAGATATGCAAAAATATTTTGTGAAAGGAAGAAAGACTGGGAGAGAGGAAAGGAGGGAGGGAGAAAGGGAAGGAAAGGAATGACAGACATGGATATTACCCTGAAATAGCTCTATATCTAGTGGAGAAATCAGATACAGGAACAAATCATTTTAATACAATCAGAAGCCCAGAGAAACCTTTCTGGAAGATGGGTTAAGTCTAGAAAGATTAGTGTTAGTCAAATAAAGAATGGTAGGAAGTGGGTTCCAGACCTGTGTTGAATAAAGACATGAAATAAATCAGCAGGCTTCTTTGGTGTAAATAATTTACTTTCTTTTCCCTTCCCACCATTTCTCTTCCTGTGATTTCTACCTGCTTCTCATCCAGTCTTATAAACAATGCCCTGTTCGAGGTCTTCCCTTCAGGTTGCATTATTGCACAGCCTCTCAGAGATGTCCCTATCTTAAGGTCTCCTTCTAGAATATCTATCTCAGCTTCCTCTATGTAGTGTGCTGAGAACAGCAAAAATCATCCTAGAGCATTTTGATGTCATTCTCCTACTCAGATTCTCAATTGTCTCTAATTTCAAGTCCAAAATTCTCATGTGTTAAAAGCCCTCTACAGCCGCCCCCCTTCTTATTGAGTATCTTTAATTTCCTGCTACTATCTGACTTGAACTCTTCGTTCTTGCCAAGTAAACTTATTTCCTGAGTGAGTAAATATGACTTGCTTGCTCTTGTCTCTGAACCATCATACATGTGAGTTATCCCCTCTCCTTCCCCTGCCCACCTCTCTCAACATAGCCTTGCAGGAGATCAAGGTGATGACTGAAATAGAGTGTACTGCAATAAGAATAATGTGTTAGCTCTGCAGACCTGGAACATGCAGAATAATTTTGTATGGGCACTTGGGTCACCTACTCTAGACCAGCCCTGGTCTGGAAGACCCCTGAGAACTCCTATGAAAGAGAACCCAGGCAACTCTGATCTTATGAGATTGAGTTCAAAGTGCTGAGTCTGGACCAAAGCAAAATTGTGACTTGATAAAATTTATCTTTAGAGGTCCCAATGGTCCACTGTCTTCATTTTTATTTTCCCTCTTTTAAAACCAGCACCTCCAACTCAGTACTTACTATGAAACCCCTTTATCTGGGAAGAAAAAAAGGAGAGCCAAAAAGCTTATCCATGTTACAGTGTTAGGGACTGAACTTGCTATATCTCACAGGAAGATGTCAGATAGTTCAGGAACTAGAAAGGACCTCTGTCACTTACTGGCCATCTAGGTTTGGGAAAAGAGCTTGAGTATTCTGTGCCTCAGTTTCCTTATCTGTAAAGTGGGGATGATTGGGGGTGCTCTGCCTCCTAGGATAGATGATTTAGTTTGCAATTAAAAAGGTTAATCAGGGAGAGGGGAAGTATTTGGGTCTTTCTCAGATTTCTAGCATAAAGCTAACCTCTACTGTGGATTTTGTGGTGCTGATTCACTCCTTCTGATGTCAATGTTTAGATACTCTCAATTGTTCTAGAGTATGAACAGTAGAAATAATTCATTTTCTAGGTACTTATCTATGACAGGCATTGTGCTAAGTGTTTTATATGCATTATTTAAATTAATCATTACAATAACTCTATTATTGTTGTTAATATTAATAGTTATCATTTAGATAGTGCTTATTATATGCTGGTCAATTTCCTAAGTGAATTGCTTATATTAACTAGTTAACCACAGAACAACCCTAGAGATAGATAATATTATTTGCTCATTCTACAGGTGAGGAAACTGTAGCACTGAAAGGTTAAGTAACTTGCCCCAAGTCATACAGCTGAAAAGTGAGTGGGCTGGATTTTGAACCTAGGCAGTTTGAGTCCACAAAGCACTCCTAAACTACTTAGTCATATTGCATGCCTTATGATGTGTCAACTCTAATCAATGCATTTCCAGAGAAAATAACAAGTACCAACACTCTCTTATACTAGGGCTCCTGCTCCCACACCTCCCCTCCATGGGGAAACTTTGCTTTGCTCTTAGTGTTAACTAATCTGTCCTCTTAAGGATCACTCCCACATTTCCATCTTTGCTGGTGATGAGGTGTGTGACATAAGACAAATTGTTTGACATCTTTGTCAGTTTGTTGCCCTGTAAAATGGAAATGATATCCACCTGGCAGGATTGTTATTACTGTCTTCTCTAGCCCATACTAACCAACCCAAGCCAACCCACCTATACACTACACAGCTGGCAGCCAAAAATAAACCAAATATCAACCCTCAGGATCCCTTTTATGACAATCACCTTGAACCAACTCACTCACTTTTTTCCTACCCTGGCTTCTCATTCCTTCTGGACTGGTCCATATGAACCGAACTTCTTGGCTTTGCATGCTGTGCCTGTCCTCACTTCACCAACTCAGTTCTTTTCATTTGTATTGTTATTGGTTCCTAGGCAATGATTTGCATTAACCCTCTGATTCTGTCAGTTCCTGGCTTTCCATCTACTTCCTGTTCAGCAAAACCCAGACTCTAGCTCACAATGAGCCAGCTCTGGGCCACCACCACCAACAGCCATCAGACTAAACCTCTGCTAATACATGCTGTACATAAATATAACAGTTTTTCCCACTTCTCCACTGCTGACTTCTCATTTAGGAGCTCTCTATATCTACCGTTAGCAACTGCAACAGCAATTTTTATTCATGCCATTTATCTGCATTGGTAAATAGCAGCCCAGCCTCTGTAGATGCCAAGCAGTTAGGGAAACAATTCAGATAGGGGATATTATCTAGCTTTCCTCCTAATAAAAATAACCACTACCATTTATTGAACACTCACTATATGCCAAGCATAGTGCTAAATAATTTACATGTATACCCTCACTTAAACTGTCCAAAATCCTCTGTGACAAATATTTTTATCTTCATTTTCCAACTGTGAAATCTGAGGCACAAAATAGTTGAGTGAGTCACCTAGGATCACACAGCCATTAAATCACAGAGCTATAATTTGAACTCAGATTTGTATGCCTTCAAACCACACACTTTTAACCATTGCACACTATTGCCTCCCAACATACATCATTTCCACTCTACTAAGTCTTTAAAGACACTTACTGGGCCTAATTCTAGTTCAAGAAATTATGGGCCACTTTGCTTCCCCTTCCCCACTAACCCTGACCACACATATCTAAAGTGATTAAGCTCATTCTGGCTATACCCCTCCCCAAGACTCCATGCCCTTCCATGACAACCAGGAGCGGGGGAAACAGAACACAGGTAATAGAAGGTGCTGGAGCTCTCAGTTCTACAGCGGCCAGCTGCAGGAGCTGTTACAAGAGGAAGGCTGTGGATTGGCAGAGCACTGGTGGGAACCAGCCTCCCATGTCAAGAATGCTCCCAAGCAAGTTACAACTTCTCATTGGGCAACCTAGGGGAAGCCCTGGCTGCATGACATTATACTGGACCAACTCACCCACAAACTTACACAGCAGGCAGTCAAAGAGAACCAGCCTCAGATCTCAAGGCTCATTTGAAGCAATTGCCTTGAACTTTCTCACTCGACTCCTGCCGTTGTTCTTCACTTTCTGCTCTGTTCCTTTGCATAGGTCACTCCAGACATTTTTGGAACTGTCTCCATTTGCGGTCTTGCATTTACCACCTGTGGCTTGCCACGTTAGCTTTTGACCCTTTCAAGGCTAAGAACTGGCTTGCCCTTATTCCCTGATTTTTCCTTTTCTTTACAGCTACAGTTCACTACCCTGACCAATTTCAACTCCCATCCTTGAAAACTCTATCCTGACACTGGTGACCTTTCCAATATCCTAGCCCAAGGTGGGGGTGGTGGTGTTTGGGCAGAACAGAGAAGGCCATCAGAAAGGGGTGAAATTAATAAGAAAGCTACCTAGCCAGTGCCCCCACCTAGTGGGTGTCCTGTAAATGCCTCCTTCATGGTATACTAAACCCTAGTTCCCTTTCACTATTTGGAAACTTCCTGTGGCCTACCAATTCATTCCACTAAACAGACTTGACTCAGGCAGCTGAAAATATATACAACAACCATATTCTATAAATCATAAAATAGAGCACATTAACTGATACTATGAATGTGCTTAGAGCAAGATCATAGTGGAAGATTTGAATCATGACTGTCATGGAAAATTGTTGATGTACAATACTATATTTATATAGTATGAAGGGAAAGGGTGTCACATGTGATTGTGTGCTCAAAAAGATGCCCACTAGCTGGGCAACTTAATAATTCCATACTATATACTTACTTACACTCTGGCCACACTCATCTGCTTTCAGTTCTTCACATTTGCTCACTCACTCCTACTACAAGGTATAAGCTGTTCCCTTTGTTGGCATGCTGTTTCTCCCTTTTTGGGAATTAACTCCCTATCTTTCTCCAGATCTTATCTCCATCATTACTCAATTAAGGAGGCTTTTACTGCCTTCCTAACTCATAGTACTGTGATCCTATGCATTGTAACACTTAGCACATCTGCAATTTTGCATTTATTAGTGTGACAATGTAGTCAATGCCTGACTCTACCATTAGAATGAAATTTCCATGATGGCAGGGTCCATGTCCCTTTGTTCACTAGTGAATCCTCCCCTCCTAGTATAGCCTAAGGAAATAGGTGTTGTTGTTTTGTTTGTGGAAAGAGTGAGTGGCCTGAAATGCCCACCAACTGCATCTTTTAAAGGTCTTTGACTATCTCTCTCTAAGCGAACTTGGCAGGTGAACTCACTGCCTTTCCCCTTACTTGGGACATGACCCTCAGGGGTATAAATCTCCCTGGCAACATGGGCCAGAGATCCAGGGATGAGATGGGACCCAGCATCATGGGTTTGAGAAAGCCTTCCTGACCAAAAGGGGGAAGAGAGAAATGAGACAAAATAAAGTTTTCGTGGCTGAGAGCTTTCAAACAGAGTTGAGAGGTTATCATGGAGATGAATTTTATGTATTATGTAGATATCCATTCTTAGCTTATGATACATTGGAGTGGCTGGAAGGAAGTACCTGAAACAGTTGAGCTGTGTTTCAGTAGCCTTAATTTTTGAAGATGATTGTATAAGGATCTAACTTTTACAGTGTGACTATGTGATTATGAAAACCTTGTGTCTGATGCTCCTTTTATCCAGGGTATGCACAGATGAATAAAATATATATATGGATAATAAAATTAATAAATAATAGTGGGGAAAAGTATAAAATAATTTGGGTAGATGGCAATGCTAGTGGTCTATAAGTGGGAGGGGTAAGGTGTATGGTATGTATGAGTTCTTTCTTTTTTCCTTTTATTTATTTTTCTGGAGTGATACAAATATTCTAAAAAGTTATCATGGTAATGAGTACACAATTATGCAATGATATTGTGGGCCACTGATGGAACACCATCTATGGACTGTGTATGTGTGAAGATTTGTCAATATATATATATATATAATATCTTTGGCTAAATGTATGAACACCATAGGAAAAGGAGGAGGGTTGTGAGGTGCATCTGTGCTAGTTACCTTCTATCAGCAAATTGGTACCTAGTAGCATAATAGTTGAATAAAGTATGAGTGCATGGAAAGTGAGACAAAGGTTATGTATCTTCCTCAAGTTGGGTAACTGTAATAACTGGAGCAACCTGCCCAAACTCACATAGTTAAAGGATATCAAAGCCTGGATTCAAAATTCTGCTGTTTGACTCTACTTGCTTAAGTTTGATGAACCTCTCAATTTTCTCATCTGTAAAATAAAAGTGTCACCAGCCTTCAGAGTTACTATGGGAATTAAATAAGATAATGAAAAGCACTTGCACATAATAAGTACTCATTGTATAATAACTGTTACTATTATTTTCTTTGAAGGTGAAGGGAAACCAGAAAGGCTGTATATTTTGACCTTGAGAAATATTTGCTCTTACAAAGCCCCCATCCACCTTTGTCTTTTTCTCATTCATTCTCCCTCTCTCACTCCCTCTCCTTTTCCCTCTCTCTCTTCAGCTACTGTCTCCAGAAAGAGACATTCTAGGGATAGAGAAAGGGAGATATGGGAGCAGAGAGAAAGAAGGTAGTTAGGAATAAAAGGGATGAAAACAACACTGGCAGGAGGAAGAAACAGAAGAAAGGCAGGAGAGAAGGGGCAACATATCTAAGGTGATTACATCTTTGTCTCTACTAAATGAGTAATAAAAACATGACTGCATGTACAGCTTTACTAGAAGTACTTTCTTTCCATTTTTTAAAAAGAACTCTGGGGAGAGAAAGCATAAAGACATGGGCCTAGATGGGTACTAGCTAAGGGCCACATTTAGGTTATAGCAGCCTTGTCACACATTTTCTGAACAGGACAAAATGGCCTAGAAAATTTGCATGAACTCATGTAGCTTTGAAACACACACATACACACCGCACACAAGCAAAACTATTTGATGCTATCTACTTTAGCATGTCCTGGCCATGTCATTAGTGTCTGTTGGTTAAACATGTCCCTGGCCCTCACAGAACAGGAGCCCCAGAGCCTAGGGAATATCTTTTCCCCTGCAACCAAGGGCTTAACCTTTGATGGTAATTGTGATGATAGATGGATGAGGGAAATGGTCTTCTGATGGTGGCAACTCAGGCAGCTTCTGATCTCCTGCTGGGTTGGGTTAGCTATGCCTCAGATACCAGCATACCTAGGCCTCATAGAAGACAAAGACCCAATTGAATAGATACCCTGGAAGTCCAACAAACAGAACACAGCAAGAGAAG
Organism: Tamandua tetradactyla; assembly: GCF_023851605.1. NCBI lineage: Eukaryota > Metazoa > Chordata > Mammalia > Pilosa > Myrmecophagidae > Tamandua > Tamandua tetradactyla. Next base: position 61,851,406 of record NC_135353.1, on the reverse strand, counting down.
TGATACTTGGGAGATTGCTAGGCCAATTTGTCAGATTGGAGACTTGGGAAACCTCTGGGGTACATGTCCAAACCAAACTTGTGAAATGCTGGCTCATCTCCAGCAACCAGCATCCTCTTGAGTCCTAAGAGAAACCAGCTGGGACTTGAATGGGGCCAAAGACAAAGCCAAACTAAAAAAGACCACTGACATCCTTGAAACCCAAGCAGGGGAGAAATCAGGGATAGGTCTGGAGATAAAGATGAGAAAGAAGAAAGAAGGGAAGGATGAAGGGGGAGAGGAAATAAAGAAAACATTTGTCAGGGCCTTTGACAATGGTCTTAGATGCTGTGCCAGTTTGAAAGGATTTATGTACCCTAGAAAAGCCACAATTTAATTCTAAGCAATCTGGTGGGAGCAACCATTTCTCTTAATCCTTATTCAGCACTATAGGTTGAAAACTTGATTGGGTTATCTCTATGGAAATGTGACTCAATCAATGTGTATTAAGCTTGATTAGATAGAGATGTGTCTCCACCCATTTGGGTGGGTCTTGATTAGTTTACTGGAATCCTATAAAAGAGGAAACATTTTGGAGAAAGCAGAAAGATTCTGGAAGAGCAGAATGACATAGCCATGAGAAGCAGAGAATCCACCAGCCAGCGACCTTTGGGGATGAAGAAGGAAAATGCCTCCTGGGGAGCTTCATGAAACAGGAAGCCAGGAGAGAAAGCTAGCAGATGCTGCTTTGTTCACCACATGCCTTTCCAAATGAGAGAGAAACCATGACTGTGTTTGCCATGTACCGTCTCACTTGAGAGAGAAACCCTGAACTTTATCAGCCTCCTTGAACCAAGGTATCTTTCTGTGGATGCCTTTGATTGGACATTGCTATGGATTTGCTTTAATTGGAACACTATCTTGGTCTTAGAGCTGTAAACTAGTAACTTATTAAATTCCCCATTTTAAAAGCCATTCCATTTCTGGTATATTGCATTTCAGCAGCTAGCAAACTAGAACAGATGCCACGGAGCTTGTCATTACCCCTACTTTGTTGCTCCCACACACACTCACTATACCTTTATTCTTTCTCCCTCTACCCAAACTCTCCCCATACTCATTGTCAGGGTAACCCAACACATACATCCACAAACAGCAAGACATGTCAAATTCCTTTTAGCTTAAAAGCTCCCTGCCACCAACCTTTTGGTGGTTGGCAAAGATGCCACATTGCAAGTGGATGTCTTATTGCCAAATATCTTGCTTCCATGCTGTTCTCTGTAGTTATGTCACTCAGCTTGCTTGCATGATCTGGAAAGGCAGGAGGGTCCTTTCTAAGATTCTCCTCTGAGCTCAAGTCCTACTAAAGCAGGGAAGGCTGTCTTTGGCAACCTCCCACTTATTTTTTCAGAACCACCATCTTTGATCCTAATCCTTCTGTCCAGACTCCCGACTCAAGTTTCCTCAATCACATTTCATTATCCTACTCCCTCAGGTACATGCTTTCCCTTCTAAACAGCAAGTGAACTTTCCCTAAGATGTTAAGGACTGTCGATGACTTAAAGTGCCATTTGTCCCTGGCATGATTGTTCCAATTTCATAAGGGTTAACCCAAAGGAATCACCCTCAAATTGTAGAAGGCCAAGCATGACAATAAATAAGAGAAATTTATAGACAGGATACCTGTATACTTTACTTGTGGGAAGGCTAATCTTGCATATGCAGATAACACATTCAGGTCACCAGGGGGATTTACCAAAGCTAGAAGGTTGCTGTGTGATTTTCTTGAATTGCTTAGGGGCAGAGTTTTACTTCTTACTTTATTGTCCAAATTCTCAAAAGCTCTTATTTTCAGAATCTCCATGCAATGACTATATAATGCCATGATAATCTCTCAGCTGGTTAATTTTCTGAAGCTGCATTAATGAGGATACCAACAATAGAAAAGATAGACTCTCTTAGGCTTAGGATTTCCCCTCAGAATCTTGTATAACCCATGGTTATTTCCAAGCTATGGTCTTGATTTAACATATAGGCTAACTGGAAAAAACAAAGTGATTTACAAGATTATCCACATTCACAAAGATAACAATAGAGGATATAAGTAAAACTTCATTCTAGACCATCTTGGACTAATCATGCTGGCCTACCTGTATTTTCTTGCCTACATCTCATGTACCTCTTGTCACATTGAGCTCCAATCCAGGCCAGAAAGGCAAGTAAGTATATTACTTCTTCCAAGTGAGGTGGCTGATTTCTAAGTGCAGGAAGGAAGCAATCTTATCAGAACTCTGGCCCATTGATAAAACCACAGCAGGAAATCATTGAGTTTTCAATTGAGAAAGGAAGCCTTAGATAAAACAAGGAATTGCCCAGAGAGCTTCAGGCTTTTTATCATAGCTAGGGTAATTTATTTATGGTCTTAGAGCTAAAGTGCTGTCTGCCTGTTTAAAGCTGTTTATAAGATCTTCAGTGATGCCTAGTCCCTCCCATCCCCAAAAGATAGCCATTGTTTTCTCCTCTCCAATTCCTTTTTTACATTCATCAGATCTTTTCCTTCTTCTTTCAGACACTCTGTGAGGCCTCCCAGTACTCTATTTTGGTTTCATGATGAAACCAAAGTAAACCAAAATTCAGTACTAGGAAAAGGCAAGGATACTGCCTGGAGTGCATTTCAAAAGAAATTATGGACTTGCTTTTATTGTCAATTTGTTAATATAAGGAGTTGTCTGCTAACTCTCTGAATCTGTCTGGGACATATTTCTCCTTTTCAAGATCCTTCCGAGTTCTAGACTTGAGGATTCTATGTGTGTGTTTTTGGGGAGTTTTAGGTTTGCTTGCTTGTGGTTTGGTTTGTTTGTTTTTGTTTTGTTTGTATTCCATGGTACTTTTCTTCAACCATACTCAGAAGGAGACCAGATACACTGAGTGTGGTGAAGTGGCTTGGAACAGAGGATGAAGTGAGCATACCAACAAGCACTGAAGCCAGAGATAGTTTCAGGCAACCCTACAATTTGAATGGAACCTTGGTTCCATTCACTAACTTAAATAACCTGTATTCCTATGGGCAGCGGCCTGAAGGCCTTTTAAGAAGTTGAGGAAGCATGAACGATGCGCAAAAGAACAAGAATCTCTTGAATTTTTCTCTTTTCCAAAGTTTGAGAGACAAAGCAATGCAGGCAGTTTTATCTGTCTTATACATTCTTTTTTTTTTGGTGGTTTTATTGAAAAATAGTTTACAAACCATACAATTTACTCATATTTAAAGTGCACATTTCAATGGCTTTCAGTAAATTCATGGAGTTTGTGGCCATTACTACAATTTAATTTAGAACATTTTCATTACAACATAATGAAACCCCATACCCATTAGCAGTCACTCTCCATTCCTCCCATCCTCCCCACCCCCCAATCACTGGGCAAACACTAATCCACCAGTCTACTGTCTGTCTCCACAGAGACATCTATAGTGGACATTTCATATAAATGGAGTTTGCAATATGTAGCCTTTTGTATCTGGTTTCTTTCATTTATCAGAATGTTTTCAAGGTTCATCCATGTTGTAAAATATTTCAGAACTTTGTTTTTAATGCTGAATCCTATTCCATTGTATCCATATACCACATTTTATTTATTCATTTATCAGTTGATGGGCATTTGGTTTTTTTCACTCTTTGGCTAGTATGAATAATACTGCTATGAACATTCAAATGCACATTTTTGTGTGGACATATGCTATCATTTTTATTAGGTATATACCGAGAAGTGGAATTTCTGGGTCATATGGTAATTCTATGTTTAATTTTTTGAGGAACTGCTAGTCTGTTTCCAAAGCAGCTGCACCATGTCACATTCCTAAGAGCAGTGTATCAGGGTCCCAGTTTCTCCATCCCTCATTAACACTTTTGATTACCTGTATTTTTTATTATAGCCATTCTAGTGGGTTTGAATTCATACTTCATTGTGGTTTTAATTTGCATTTCTCTAATGGCAAATGATGTTGAATATCTTTGCATGTGTTCATTAGTAATTTGTACACCTTCTTTGGAGAAATGTCTATTCAAATTCCTTACCTATGTTTAATTGGGTTATTTGACTTTTTATTATTGAGTTGTAATAGTCCTATGTGTAAGTCCACCATTTACAAAAACACAAGTGCCCTCCTGGATCACTGTTTTATTTTCTACATTTCCTCCTAGAACCTGACATAGTTGGCAATCTTCCTCCTGACAGTTTGCTTCCAGGCTACTGGCTCAATTTCAGAGAGATAATAACACCTCTGGCCACCATTGATTCCTTGCAATGGATGACAGGCCCTACTTTGGAATATTGAAGTCCATCTTACCTAAGACACAGAAGTTCTTCACCATCCTTTCTACTTGCAAACTGAAAACTGGGTATAGTGCAAGCCAGAATCACAAACAAACTAGCAAAAAAATAATAATTAAAAAAAAAAAACACTCCTGTACCCACACTCCTGTACCCAGACTGCTGAACAACTAAACAAGAACACACCAACCTCCAGTTGGGGTAGGGCTGACCCCATAGATGTTTTTAGCCACTCTTAAATTTTAGGAAGATGATCCACATAGTCATTTCAACACCCTGAGTCAACTCATGAAAGGGGCCTTGTCCTACTTTCTTTTCCCTTTCTCCTAGAAGATGGAATCTTCTTCAAAGAAAGTATGGAGGCTTTCACTGTGACCACCTAAACCAGGAGCCATAAATCAGAATGTTTGAACATTAGGAAGGTAATCTGATGAGTGAAGCTGTCTAAGTGTATAAGGCAATAGGATGGGTAGAGACTACAGAAAACTCTAAAGTATGTACCTGGGGTATGTAAGACTCAACAGCAGCTAAGTTTTTCCATGAAGAATTGAAAGCTCTGAGTTGCCAGAACTTCTCTCTTTTTTAAATAAATATAAGGATTTATCCTTCCTTATTTTTTTCTCTCTAAAAAGCAGTTTTATTGTGATATATTCACATACCATACAATCCATCCAATGCATATAATCAATGGGTTTCATTATATTCACATAGTTGTGTATTCATCACCACAGTCAATTTTAGAACATTTACATTACTCCAAAAAGAAAAACCCTATACCCCTTAGCAGTTACCTCTTAATCCTTCTGTCCTTCCCCAGCCCTACATAATACTGATCTATTTCTGTCCACAATATATAGTAATTTGTGTCACATTTCTTCCACTTAGCATAATGTTTTAAAATTATTATTTCTTAATTAGGAAAGTTGTAGTTTTACAGAAAAGTCATATGAAAATGCAACTTTCCCATATATACCCTTATTGTTGACACTTTGAATTAGTGTGGTACCTTTGTTACAACTGATAAAAGAATATTAAAGTAATACTATTAACTATAGTCTATATTTTATCTTAGGTGCATTTTTTCCAATATATCACCCTATAATTGATACCGTGTATTAGTGCCATACATTTGTTATAATTCATGATGAACATTCTTGTATTTTTACTATTAACCTCACTCCATCATCCACATGAAGGTTCACTATGCTATACAGTCCCATGTTAAAACTTCTAACTTTAATTCTAGTAAAATACATGACCCAAAATTTCCTCTTTTAACCACATTCACATACATAATTCAGCACTGTTAATTACACTCCCAATAATGTGTTACCATCACCACCATCCATTCCCAAATTTTTACAATCAACCTAAATAGAAATTCTACACAAATTAAGCATCAGCTCCCCATTCTCCACCTCCAATCTATCCCCTGGTAACCTATATTCTAGATTCTGATGCTATCAGCTTGCTTATTCTAATTATTTTGTATCAGTGAGAATAAACAGTATTTGTCATTTTGGTCTTGCTTATTTCACTCAAGATAATGTTCTCAAGGTTCATCAATGTTGTTGTATGTATCAGGACTTCATTTGTTTTTACAGTTGAATAATATACCACATTTTGTTTATCCTTTCATTGGTTGGTGGATACTTGGGTTGCTTCTGTCTTTTGGTAATTGTGGACAATGCTGCCATGAACATGTGCAGATGTCTGTTTGAGTCCCTGTTTTAATTCTTCTGGGTACATTCCTAGTAGCAGGATTGCTTGGTCATATGATAATTCTATATTTAGCTTTTGAGGAATTCCCAAACTGCCTTCCATATTGCCTGCACTAATTCCCATTCTTGCTAGCTATAAATGAGTGTTTCTACTTCTCCACATCCTCTCCAATACTTGTAATTTTCTGTCTTTTTAATAGACAGAAATATTATTTTTAATAGTAGCAATTCTAGTAGATGTGAAATATCTCATTGTGGTTTTGATTTGCATTTCCCTAATGGATAATGATGTTAAGTATCTTTTCATGTGTTTTCTAGCCACTTGTATATCCTCTTTGGAGAATTATCTATTCAAGCATCTGCCCTATTTAACTTGGGTTGTTTGTCTTTTTTTACTTTGAGTTGTAGGATTTCTTTATATATTCTGGATATGAAACCCTTCTCAGATATGTGAATTCCAAATACTTTATCCCACTGAGTAGGTGGTCTTTTCATATTTGTGACAGAGGCCTTTGATGCACAAAAAAATTTTAAATTTGAGAAGGTCCCACATATCTCTTTTTTCTTTCAATGCTTATAATTTTGGTGTAAAGTCTAAGAAACCATTGCCTAACACAAAATCCTGAAGATGCTTTCATATATTTTCTTCTGGAGTTTTATAGTCCTGGCTCTTGTATTTAGGTCTTTGTTCCACTTTGAGTTAATTTTTCTATATGGTGTGAGATAAGTGTCCTCTTTTATTCTTTTGGATGTGGATATCCAGTTTTCCCAGCAGCATTTATTAATGAGACTATTCTTTCCAAATTGAGGGGACTTGGCAGCTGGGTCAAAAGTCACTTGATCATAGGTGTGAGAGTTTATTTCTGAACTCTCAATCCAATTTCATTGGTCAATATTTCTATCTTTGGCCAGTATTATGTGGTTTTGACCACTGTAGCTTTGTAATACACTTTAAATTCAGTAAGTGTGAGTATTCCAACTTTGTTCTTCTTTTTCAAAATATTTTTGGCTAATTGGGGCCCCTTACAGTTCCAAATAAATTTGATAATTGGCCTTTCCATTTCTGTAAATTAGGCTGTTGGAATTATTATTGGATTGCATTGAATTCCCAATGATTTGGGGGTAGAATTGACATCTTAACAATATTTAGTCTTCCAATCCATGAACACAGAAAGCTCTTCCATTTATTTAGGTCTTCTTTGATTTCTTTTAACAATGTTTTGTAGTTGTTTCTGTACAAGTTCTTTAAATCCTTGGTTAAGTTTGTTCCTAGATATTTGATTCTTTTAGTTGCTATAGTGAATTGATTTTCTTTATTTCCTCCTCAGCTTGCTCATTAATACAGAATAGAAACACTACTGATTTTTGCATATTGATTTTGTGCCCCGCCATATTTTTTAACACATTTATTAGCTCTAGGGCTTTGTTGTAGATTTTTTGGGACTTTCTATATACAGGAAACTATCATATGCAAACAGTGAAAGTTCTACTTCCTTTCCAATTCAGATGGATTGGAAAATTTATTTCTTTTATTTCTTTATCCTGCTAAATGCTCTGGCTTCCAGTTCAGTAACAATGGTGACAGTGGGCATTCTTTTCTTGTTCCAGATTAGAGAGAATATTCTCAGTCTCTCATCTTTGAATGTGATGTTAGCTTTGAATTGTTCATATATGCCCTGACCATGTTGAAGTTTCCTTCTATTTTTATTTTTCAGAATGTTTTTATAAGGAAAGGATTCCAAATTTTGTCAATTGCCTATTCTGCATCAGTTGAGATCACTAGTTTTTTTCCTTTCTTTGTGTTGATGTGGTGTATTACAATAATTGATTTTCTTATATTGAACTACCCTGAATACCTGGGATAAAACCCACTAGATAATGGTGTATGGTTCTTTTAATATGTGCTTTCAGAATCAATTTGCCAATATTTTGTTAAGTATTTTAGCATCTATATTCATAAAAGAAATTAGTCTATATTCTTTTTTCAAGTAGTTTCTTTATATGACTTTGGTATTAGGGTGATGTTGGCCTTATAGAATGAGTAAGGAAATGATCCTTCCTCTTCAATTATTTGGAAGAGTTTGAGCAGGATTGGTATTAATTCTATGTGAAATGATGGGTAGAATTCACCTGTGAAGCCATCTGGTTCTGGGATTTATTTTGTTGTTGGAAGGTTTCTGATGACTGATGTAATCTCTTTATTTGTGATTGGTCTGTTGGGGTCTTTTAATTCTTCTAGTCAGTGTAGGTTAACACCAATGTTGCTCAAACCCTTTCAAAAAATTGAAGAGAAGGAAGCACTTCCTAACTCAATCTATGAGGCCAACATTACCTTAATACTAAAGCCAGGTACAGATACCACAAGAAAAGAAAATTACAGACCAATATCCTTTATGAAAACAGATGCAGAAAGCCTCAACAAAACATTCAAAAACTCAATCAAGTAGCACATTAAAAAAATTAAACACCATGATCATGTGGGATTTATCCCAGGAATACAAGGGTGGTTCAATACAAGAAAAATGTAATATACCACATTAATAGGACAAAAGAATAAAACACATGATCATTTCAATTGACACCCCAGACAAACATCTGACAGACTCCAACACCCCCCCTTTTTTTTATTACTATCCAGCACATGAGCTGCAACTGTTACTTGGAGATAACTACTTGTATCAATTTTCTCATATCCTCATAGGAGATCTATTCTTGTCTTTCTTGGTTTACTATCACAGATTAGTAGGGGAGAACATGAGAAACCCTTCAAGCTGTTACTGTGGCCTTGTGTCATGACATGTTTTTCTTTGTTTATTACAGAACTTATGGGTTCACAGAACAAGGATGCATACAATACAGGATGAGAAAATGCTTAATTTCCCTCCCTAAAGATTTTACATGTAAACCATTGTGCTGGTTTGAAAGGAAGTATGCCCCCTAAGAAAAGCCATGTTTTGATATAAACCCCATTTCATAAAAGTAGAATAATCCCTATACAATACTGTATATTTGAAACTGTAATGAGATCATCTCCCTGGTTGATGTGATTTAGTTAAGAATGGTTGTTAAATTGGATTAGGGGGTGACATGTCTCCACCCATTTGAGTGGGTCTTGATTGGTTTACTAGAGTCCTATAAAAGAGGAAACATTTTGGAGAGAGAGATTCAGAGAGAGCAGAACAATGTAGCCATGAGATGCAGAGAGTCCACAAGCCAGCAACCTTCAGAGATGAAGAAGGAAAATGCCTCCTGGGGAGCTTCATGAAACCAGAAGCCAGGAGAGGAAAATAGCAGATGACGATGCCATGTTAGCCATGTGCCCTTCCAGCTGAGAGAGAAGTTCTGACTATGTTTGCCACATGCCTTCTCACTTGAGAGAGAAACCCTGAACTTCATCGGCCTTCTTAAACCAATGTATCTTTCCCTGGATGCCTTTGATTGGACATTTCTATAGACTTGTTTTAATTGGGACATTTTCATGGCCTTAGAACTGTAAACTAGCAACTTATTAAATTCCCCTTTTATTTATTTATTTATTTTTATTAATTGACAGAAAAAAAGAAATTAACCCAACATTTAGAAATCATACCATTCTACATATGCAATCAGTAATTTTTAACATCATCACATAGATGCATGATCATCATTTCTTAGTACATTTGCATTGGTTTAGAAGAACTAGCAACACAACCGAAAAAGATATAGAATGTTAATATAAAGAAAAAAATAAAAGTAATAATAGTAAAAACAAAACAAAACAAAACAAAAGCCTATAACTCGGATGCAGCTTCATTCAGTGTTTTAACATGATTACTTTACAATTAGGTATTATTGTGCTGTCCATTTTTGAGTTTTTGTATCTAGTCCTGTTGCACAGTCTGTATACCATCAGCTCCAATTACCCATTATCTTACCCTGTTTCTAACTCCTGCTGAACTCTGTTACCAATGACATATTCTAAGTTTATTCTCGAATGTCGATTCACATCATTGGGACCATACAGTATTTGTCTTTTAGTTTTTGGCTACACTCACTCAGCATAATGTTCTCTAGGTCCATCCATGTTATTACATGCTTCATAAGTTTATCCTGTCTTAAAGCTGCATAATATTCCATCGTATGTATATACCACAGTTTGTTTAGCCACTCGTCTGTTGATGGACATTTTGGCTGTTTCCATCTCTTTGCAATTGTAAATAACGCTGCTATAAACATCGGTGTGCAAATGTCCGTTTGAGTTTTTGCCCTTAATTCCTTTGAGTAGATTCCCAGCAATGGTATTGCTGGGTCATATGGCAATTCTATATTCAGCTTTTTGAGGAACCGCCAAACTGCCTTCCACAATGGTTGCACCATTTGACATTCCCACCAACAGTGGAAAAGTGTGCCTCTTTCACCACATCCTCTCCAGCACTTGTCATTTTCTGTTTTGTTGATAATGGCCATTCTGGTGGGTGTGAGATGATATCTCATTGTGGTTTTGATTTGCATTTCTCTAATGGCCAGGGACATTGAGCATCTCTTCATGTGCCTTTTGGCCATTTGTATTTCCTCCTCTGAGAGGTGTCTATACAAGTCTTTTTCCCATTTTGTAATTGGGTTGGCTGTCTTTTTGTTGTTGAGTTGAACAATCTCATTATAAATTCTGGATACTAGACCTTTATCTGATATGTCATTTCCAAATATTGTTTCCCATTGTGTAGGCTGTCTCTCTACTTTCTTGAGGAAGTTCTTTGATGCACAAAAGTGTTTAATTTTGAGGAGTTCCCATTTATTTATTTCCTTCTTCAGTGCTCTTGCTTTAGGTTTAAGGTCCATAAAACTGCCTCCAATTGTAAGATTCATAAGATATCTCCCTACATTTTCCTCTAACTGTTCTATGGTCTTAGACCTAATGTTTAGATCTTTGATCCGTTTTGTGTTAACTTTTGTGTAGGGTGTGAGAGATGGGTCTTCTTTCATTCTTTTGCATATGGATATCCAGTTCTCTAGGCACCATTTATTGAAGAGACTGTTCTGTCCCAGGTGAGTTGGCTTGACTGCCTTATCAAAGATCAAATGTCCATAGATGAGAGGGTCTATATCTGAGCACGCTATTCGATTCCATTGGTCGATATATCTATCTTTATGCCAATACCATGCTGTTTTGACCACTGTGGCTTCATAATATGCCTTAAAGTCAGGCAGCGCGAGACCTCCAGCTTCATTTTTTTTCCTCAAGATGTTTTTAGCAATTCGGGGCACCCTGCCCTTCCAGATAAATTTGCTTATTGGTTTTTCTATTTCTGAAAAATAAGTTGTTGTAATTTTTTGGTTTTGCATTGAATGTGTAAATCAATTTAGGTAGGATTGACATCTTAACTATATTTAGTCTTCCAATCCATGAACACGGTATGCCCTTCCATCTATTTAGGTCTTCTGTGATTTCTTTTAGCAGTTTTTTGTAGTTTTCTTTATATAGGTTTTTTGTCTCTTTAGTTAAATTTATTCCTAGGTACTTTATTCTTTTAGTTGCAATTGTAAATGGGATTCGTTTCTTGATTTCCTCCTCCGCTTGTTCATTGCTAGTGTATAGAAATGCTACAGATTTTTGAATGTTGATCTTGTAACCTGCTACTTTGCTGTACTCATTTATTAGCTCTAGTAGTTTTGTTGTGGATTTTTCCGGGTTTTCGACGTATAGTATCATATCGTCTGCAAACAGTGATAGTTTTGCTTCTTCCTTTCCAATTTTGATGCCTTGTATTTCTTTTTCTTGTTTAATTGCTCTGGCTAGAACCTCCAACACAATGTTGAATAATAGTGGTGATAGTGGACATCCTTGTCTTGTTCCTGATCTTAGGGGGAAAGTTTTCAATTTTTCCCCATTGAGGATGATATTAGCTGTGGGTTTTTCATATATTCCCTCTATCATTTTAAGGAAGTTCCCTTGTATTCCTATCTTTTGAAGTGTTTTCAATAGGAAAAGATGTTGAATCTTGTCAAATGCCTTCTCTGCATCAATTGAGATGATCATGTGATTTTTCTGCTTTGATTTGTTGATATGGTGTATTACATTAATTGATTTTCTTATGTTGAACCATCCTTGCATACCTGGGATGAATCCTACTTGGTCAGGATGTATAATTCTTTTAATGTGTTGTTGGATACGATTTGCTAGAATTTTATTGAGGATTTTTGCATCTATATTCATTAGAGAGATTGGCCTGTAGTTTTCTTTTTTTTTGTAATATCTTTGCCTGGTTTTGGTATGAGGGTGATGTTGGCTTCATAGAATGAATTAGGTAGTTTTCCCTCCGCTTCGATTTTTTTGAAGAGTTTGAGGAGATTTGGTACTAATTCTTTCTGGAATGTTTGATAGAATTCACATGTGAAGCCGTCTGGTCCTGGACTTTTCCTTTTAGGAAGCTTTTGAATGACTAATTCAATTTCTTTACTTGTGATTGGTTTGTTGAGGTCATCTATGTCTTCTTGAGTCAAAGTTGGTTGTTCATGTCTTTCCAGGAACCCGTCCATTTCCTCTAAATTGTTGTATTTATTAGCGTAAAGTTGTTCATAGTATCCTGTTATTACCTCCTTTATTTCTGTGAGGTCAGTAGTTATGTCTCCTCTTCCATTTCTGATCTTATTTATTTGCATCTTCTCTCTTCTTCTTTTTGTCAATCTTGCTAAGGGCCTGTCAATCTTATTGATTTTCTCATAGAACCAACTTCTGGCCTTATTGATTTTCTCTATTGTTTTCATGTTTTCAATTTCATTTATTTCTGCTCTAATCTTTGTTATTTCTTTCCTTTTGCTTGCTTTGGGATTAGTTTGCTGTTCTTTCTCCAGTTCTTCCAAGTGGACAGTTAATTCCTGCATTTTTGCCTTTTCTTCTTTTCTGATATAGGCATTTAGGGCAATAAATTTCCCTCTTAGCACTGCCTTTGCTGCGTCCCATAAGTTTTGATATGTTGTGTTTTCATTTTCATTTGCCTCGAGGTATTTGCTAATTTCTCTAGCAATTTCTTCTTTGACCCACTCGTTGTTTAGGAGTGTGTTGTTGAGCCTCCACATATTTGTGAATTTTCTGGCACTCTGCCTATTATTGATTTCCAACTTCATTCCTTTATGATCCGAGAAAGTGTTGTGTATGATTTCAATCTTTTTAAATTTGTTAAGACTTGCTTTGTGACCCAGCATATGGTCTATCTTTGAGAATGATCCATGAGCACTTGAGAAAAAGGTGTATCCTGCTGTTGTGGGATGTAATGTCCTATAAATGTCTGTTAAGTCTAGCTCATTTATAGTAATATTCAAATTCTCTATTTCTTTATTGATCCTCTGTCTAGATGTTCTGTCCATTGATGAGAGTGGTGAATTGAAGTCTCCAACTATTATGGTATATGAGTCTATTTCCCTTTTCAGTGTTTGCAGTGTATTCCTCATGTATTTTGGGGCATTCTGGTTCAGTGAGTAAATATTTATGATTGTTATGTCTTCTTGTTTAATTGTTCCTTTTATTAGTATATAGTGTCCTTCTTTGTCTCTTTTAACTGTTTTACATTTGAAGTCTAATTTGTTGGATATTAGTATAGCCACTCCTGCTCTTTTCTGGTTGTTATTTGCATGAAATATCTTTTCCCAACCTTTCACTTTCAACCTATGTTTATCTTTGGGTCTAAGATGTGTTTCCAGTAGACAGCATATAGAAGGATCCTGTTTTTTAATCCATTCTGCCAATCTATGTCTTTTGATTGGGGAATTCAGTCCATTAACATTTAGTGTTATTACTGTTTGGATAATATTTTCCTCTACCATTTTGCCTTTTGTATTATATTTATCATATCTGATTTTCCTTCTTTCTACACTCTTCTCCATACCTCTCTCTTCTGTCTCTTTGGATCTGACTTTAGTGCTCCCTTTAGTATTTCTTGCAGAGCTGGTCTCTTGGTCACAAATTCTCTCAGTGACATTTTGTTTGAGAATGTTTTAATTTTTCCCTCATTTTTGAGGGATAATTTTGCTGGATATAGGAGTCTTGGTTGGCAGTTTTTCTCTTTTAGTAATTTAAATATATCATCCCACTGTCTTCTAGCTTCCATGGTTTCTGCTGAGAAATCTACACATAGTCTTATTGGGTTTCCCTTGTATGTGATGGATTGTTTTTCTCTTGCTGCTTTCAAGATCCTCTCTTTCTCTTTGACCTCTGACATTCTAACTAGTAAGTGTCTTGGAGAACGCCTATTTGGGTCTAATCTCTTTGGGGTGCGCTGCACTTCTTGGATCTGTAATTTTAGGTCTTTCATAAGAGTTGGGAAATTTTCAGTGATAATTTCTTCCATGAGTTTTTCTCCTCCTTTTCCCTTCTCTTCTCCTTCTGGGACACCCACAACACGTATATTTGTGCGGTTCATATTGTCCTTGAGTTCCCTGATACCCTGTTCAAATTTTTCCATTCTTTTCCCGATAGTTTCTGTTTCTTTTTGGAATTCAGATGTTCCATCCTCCAAATCGCTAATTCTATCTTCTGTCTCTTTAAATCTATCATTGTAGGTATCCATTGTTTTTTCCATCTTTTCTACTTTATCCTTCACTTCCATAAGTTCTGTGATTTGTTTTTTCAGTTTTTCTATTTCTTCTTTTTGTTCAGCCCATGTCTTCTTCATGTCCTCCCTCAATTTATCGATTTGATTTTTGAAGAGGTTTTCCATTTCTGTTCATATATTCAGCATTAGTTGTCTCAGCTCTTGTATCTCATTTGAACTATTGGTTTGTTCCTTTGACTGGGCCATATTCTCAATCTTCTGAGTGTGGACTGTTATCTTCTGCTGCTGGCATCTGGGCATTTAGTCAGATTTCCCTGGGTGTCGGACCCAACAAGGTTGTAAGATTTTTCTGTGAAATCTCTGGGTTCTGTTTTTCTTATCCTGCCCAGTAGGTGGCGCTCGTGGCACACGTATATCTCACGTGTTTGGAAGGGATCCCCCCGGTCACCGATCTCTGCGGCCTGGGATTTCTGATCCAATTCTCTCAGTTGGTTCGGGGGGCCAAGCGTGGTGGGGGCATCAGCCGCCGTGGCTTGAGGGGACCCTGTGGCTCCTTTATTAATTCCACTATTGGTGTTTGGTTGGACCCAGTCCCTGCCACTGTCGGAAATTCCCTCCTCTCCCTGGAGGGGTGTTAGTCGCCGGCCGCAGCGGGCCCAGGAAATTCGCCTCCGGACCAGGA
The DNA here is from genome assembly GCF_023851605.1 of Tamandua tetradactyla. Taxonomy (NCBI): domain Eukaryota; kingdom Metazoa; phylum Chordata; class Mammalia; order Pilosa; family Myrmecophagidae; genus Tamandua; species Tamandua tetradactyla. Next base: position 61,836,167 of record NC_135353.1, on the reverse strand, counting down.
ACTTGCCCGTGGGGGAGGGGCGTTTGTCACCAGCTGCTGCGCCCTGGGGAATTCGCCACCGGACCAGAAAGTCGCCCGCGGGGGAGCGGCGTCGGTCACCGGCTGCCGCAACCTGGGGAATTCACCACCGGAGAAGGAAGCCGCCTGCGGGGGAGGGCCACCGCGGCTTGGGTAGCCCTCTGATCCGAGACTCATAGCCGGTCCAGGAAGCTGCCCGCAAAAGAGGGGCGCCGGCCACCGCAGCTTGGGAAACTTGCGTCTTTGAGACTCTCAGCCAGCCCGGGAAGGAGGGAGGGACGAGCTCCGGCCGCCACAGCTGCTGCTGCTCAGGAAATCACGCACCGCTCGGGGATCTCACCGCAGCCGAGTCTCGCAGTCAGACTAGCCAGTCCAGACTGGGGTACGCTGTGTGTCCATTCCCTGCCGTGGCCCCGGGAGCTGTTCTGCACTGTTTCTGTTCACCTAGTAGTTGCTCTGGAGGAGGAACTAAGACACACCTACCTTACTAAACCGCCATCTTGGCCCCGCCTCGCCAACACCCCTTTTTGATAAAAATACACAGAAAAGACAACAGCTTAACTCATGCTGGACACAGGGAGCAGTGAGCATGCATTGCCACAACCTGATCCCCTAGGAGAGAGTTTCTCCATTGCAACCCAATGGGTAGGTCTCTGGAAACATGGCTAAAGAACATGTTAATGAAGTGGCACTGAAGAGCCCATGGAGATTATTTCTGCTTTTATCCATTCAGAAATTTTTCAGATGTTGCTTAGTGCTGATTTGTCACAGAAAGTTGCAAAGGAGCTACCTGAAATTTATGTTGCAGGGCTAGTTGCACATAGCAATTTAGATGAAAGAGTTATTAAAGCTTTAAACAAATTCAATGAAGATGGTGCACTGGCAACTCTTCAACAGTTTAGACAGTGCTCTTTCTCAAGTTCAGAACAAAAGTGTTTTTTTTTTTCATATGGAGTGATGAAGACTTATAGGCAGAGAAGAAAATAGGGAACCAAAGTAATGGATTCTATAAAAGGACCAGATTAGGCCAAAATCAAGGCATTCTTGGACAGAACATGCTATACATTTGATGTGACCACTGGGACAGAGGAAATATGGGTGACCGCCTCCAGATTCTGTTTGTTCAGATCAGCATCCTTCTGTTTGCACTGAGATATTTGTAGGGAAGATAACAAGAGATCTATTTGAGGATGAATGTGTTCCTTTATTTGAGATATCTGGATCTATATGGGATCTTCATCTAATGATAGATCCACTCACTGGTCTCAAGAGAGGTTATTTGTTCATCACATAACCTTCAAATTTTCATTCTGGAAAACACATTGGTGTCTACATCTCTGTTGTTAATGATAGGGTTTTTGTGGGCTCTATTTTTAAGAGTAAAACCAAGGAATAGATTCTTGAAGAACTTAACAAAGTTCAGAGGGTCTTACAGATGTCAGTTTTTTTACCAGCAAGTGGATGACCAAAAACAAAACAAAACCTCACAGAAAACAGAGGCTTTTGTTTCTTTCCCTAGGGTAGATCACAAAACAGCTGCACAGGCAAGGCACAGATTAATGAGCAGTAAAGTCAAAGTCTGGGAAACTGTTGGAACTGTTGAGTGGGCTGTCCTGAATTTATGGCAAAGGTAAAAGTGCTGTTTGTATACAGCCTTGCAAGTAACAGAAGAGATTTTAGAAAAAAAACATTTAGTTAGTTTGGGAAACTGGAGCAAGTGATGAAACTAAAAGATTATGCTTTCATTCATTTTTATGAGTGAGATGGTGCTGTCAAGGCTATGGAAGAAAATAATGGTAAAGACTTGAAGAGAGAAAACATTGAAATTGTTTTTGCAAAGCCACCAGATCAGAAAAGGAAAGAAAGAAAAATCTCAGTGGTAAGCAGCAAAGAACCAAATGCATGATGATTACTATTATTATAGTCCACCTCACATCCCCCCTCCAACAAGAGGTCGAGGGTATGGAGGTAGAGGCAGTTATGGTTATCCTCCAATTTATTATGGATATGTAGATTATTATGGCTATGATTACCATAATTATTGTGTTGGACATGAGGATCGATACTGTGTTTACAAAGATTTTCAAGTTGGAGCTAGAGGAAAGGATGGTAGAGGAGCAAGGGGTGCTGCTTCATCCAAAAATCATGGAGCTGGTCACACAACCCCCACCCCCCACCTCCACTGGGGGAGAGCCAGCTATTCAGAGAGGAGATCCTGGATCAGCAGGACGTGTTCTTGGTGTGAGAAGAGGTACCTCATAACAAAGACACCCTGGGTAGGGAAAAGGGGTCAAGGTCAGTCCTGACCTGTTACAAAAAAAATTCACTTGCTATGTGGGATTATGCCAGAAGCTTGCAGGGGAGAAATGGTAAGGAAATAAAGCAAGCTTAAATATCTCAGCTGTGTAGGAACATATTCTATTGCAGATCTTCCTATGAAGACTGTGGACTCAAATATGGGACATTGAATTAATACTTGGACTTTCATATGAATTTCATTAACAGTTTTGTCTGCAGTTCAAATTATTAAAGTAAAGCTATTCTATTTTCCAAATGTGTTCTAACAGAAATGCTTTATAACTTTTAGCATGTCATCTCTTTTTTTTTAGTATTTTTATTGATACAGGTTCACACATATACAGTCCATACATGATGTACAATTAATGGCTCACAATATCATCATATAGTCATGTATTCATCACCATAATCATTTTTAGAACATTTTTAGCATGTTATCTTAATAAAGAATGAAGCACTTCACTATCAAAAATCTGCTCTAAGTAGATTTCTTGTTTGTTTGTTTGTTTTAATTAAGGATCCCAGCAGTGGTATTCTGAAATATTTTCTTGAGTTTGTACTTTAAAATTTTATTGTAGTGTTATAGATGAATCCCATTGTTGGTATCCTTAAATTTTCTGCTTACCAATGTTAACCATGATTGTCTATATCTTTTTTATAGTAATCAATTTGAATTGTGTTCAGATATGCAGTTTCAGGTGTAATTATCAAAGCTGGTTAGTCAGGATTCCAGATAGTCGTTCTTTTCAGAATCTTTTTTAAAGGATTGATTAACTACTTCAGTACTTAATTAGTTATGTATGTACATAGAAAATTTTTTTACATAGATTTCTATGTATCTGTACTGTACATAGAAAATTTTTGTAGATAAAAGCAAGGCTTGTTAAATATGATATGAAGGTAAGATTATAATACACCAAATGTAACATTCTTAGTTGCCTTTAGTTTCAGGGGCTTATAAGACTTTCTCATAACCATGATAACAGGCCTTGCTTTAATTATATTGTGTGGCTGAAAAAAGCAGTTTTGTTTCTTCAGATATTGTAGTTATTTAGATGTATAATAGTTTAGACAGATGTTCCTTTTATAAGATATCAGGTCTTTAAAAAAAAGTGCATCCGAACTTGTACTAAATACTGCAGTGTCCCTCTATAATAGTCAGAGTAAAACTCAAAATTCTACAGCAAAGTCTGACATTTGGATATTTTGAAGTTTTTCATAAATCGTAGAAATTAGTATATGGCTGTAGTTTTGCTTTTTAAGCAAAAGGTATGTTTCAATAGTGCATTTATTTCTGTTGACCATGGCAAAAATGTGAATCAGCTCTCCACTTCTTTTGCAGGTCATGATAACTTGTAGAGTACAGCAATTTCTACTATGTTTTTAATTTTCTAAAGCACCTTGATGACAGTGAGTGTTCAGTGGCAAAGCATCTTCTATTGTGTGTTAGTTAGATTCAGTTGTCAACTTGGCCAGGTGAGCATACCTATTTCTGTTGCTGCAGACACAAACCAATGGTACGTGAATCTCATCTATTGCTAATTACATCTGCAGTCGGCTAGGAGGCGTGTCTGCTGCAATGAGTGATGTTTGACTTAATTGGCTGGTGCTTAAATGAGAGAGCGTAATGTTGCACAGCCAAGCAGCTCGGCATTCCTCATCTCAGCACTAGCAGCTCAGCCCAGGCCTTTGGAGATGCAGAAAGAAGTCACCCCGGGGAAAGTTGTCAGAACCCAGGGGCCTGGAGAGAAGACCAGCAGAGACCATCCTGTGCCTTCCACGTAAGAAAGAACCTCAGTGGAAAGTTAGCTGCCTTTCCTCTGAAGAACCAACAAAATAAATCCCCTTTTATTAAAAGCCAGTCCGTCTCTGGTGTGTTGCATTCCGGCAGCTAGCAAACCAGAACATATTGAATCACTCTAAATTTTTTTGCCAAATCCTGACTTCATAGCTTAAAGAAAATTGAAATTATAGTTTAATTAAACTTCTTCCCTTCCCCAAAGGGATACTGCAGGTATATCACATACCCAATAGGCACCACAGATGAAGATCAGCGCTTATACTTAATTAAAATTTTATACATACCAGTTCCTCAGTAAATGCAAATTGAAAAAGAAAATTAGACAGGTCATATATTCAAAATGCTTATGGCAAATAATCATTTTGCATTCTGCAAATAAAATTGTTTCATACTGTTAAAAAATACTCATAAAATTAGGAATAAAAGGAAACTTCCTCAACACGATAAGGGGCATATATGGAAAACAACCACTGACATCATAATCAATGGTGAAAGGCCAAAAACTTTCCCTTTAAGAGCAAGAAAAATGGCATGGAGGCCCACTCTCACCACTGTTATTCAATAATGTAAAGCAATTAGTCAAGTAAAAGAAATGAAAGACATCAAAACTGGAAAGGAAGAAGTAAAACTATCCATATTTGCAGATGACATGATTCATATAGAAAATATTTTTAAAATCCACAATAAAGCCACTATACGTAATAAGCAAATTCAGCAAAGTGGGAGGGTAGAAACTCAACATGCAAAAATTAGTAATGTTTCATACATCTGAATGAACAATCTAAAGAGGAAAGCAAGAGAAAAATTCCATTTATAATAACAACTAAAGGAATAAAATATTTTGGAATAATTTTAAGCAAGGATATAAAGAACTTGTACACAGAAAACTATAAAACATTGCTGAAAGAAATTAAACCCAAATAAATGGAATAACATTTTGTGTACATAGATTGGAAGACTAAATATCACTAAGTTATCAAGTGTATCCAGATTCAATGCAATTCCAATACAAATTCCAACAGCCTTCTTTGCAGAAATGGTAAAGCTAATCAGTTATATGAAATTTATATGAAAAGGTAAGGGTTCCTAAATAGCCAAAACAACTTGAAAAAGAATGAAGTTGGAAGACCCACACATCCTGATGTTAAAACTTATTACGGAGCCACATAATCAAAACATTATGGTACTAGCACAAAGACAGACATATAGACCAATGGAATCAGATTGAGAATTCAGAAATAAACCCTGACGTCTTTGACAAACTGATTTTACTTATTTATTTTTATTAGAGAATTTGTGGGTTTACAGAAAAAACATGCATAAAATACATAATTCCCACATACCCCTATTTTTAACACTTGGCATTAGTATGGTCCATTTGTTACAATTCATGAAAGAACATTTTTATAATTCTCCTATCAACTCTAGTTCATTGTTTACAATAAGGTTCACAGTTTTGTACAGTCCTGTTTTATTTTATTCTAGTAACATCTATACAACCTAAAATTTCCCCTTTTAACCACCTTCACATACATAATCAGTGCTGTTAATGACATCACTGCCATCCATTATCAAAATTTCACAATGAAAACTGCACAATTTAACCAGTAATTCCCCATTCCCTTGCCCCCTCCCTGACCCCTTGTAATCTGTGTTCTAGTTTCTGGCCCTATGAGTTTGATTATTCTAATCATTTAATACCAGTGAGGTCAAGCAATATTTATTCTTTTGTGCCTGGCTTATTTCTCTCACATTATGTCTTCAAGCTTCATCCATGTTTTTGCATGAATCAGATCTTCATTGCTTTTTACAGCTGAGTAATATTCCATTGTGTGTATATATATTTTATTTATCCATTCATCAGTTGATAGATGTTTGGGTTGCTTCCACCTTTTGGCAATTGTGAATAAAGCTTCTATGAACATTGGTGTGCAAATGTCTGTTCAAGTCCCTACTTTCACATCTTTTGGGTTTGTATGTAGTTGAGGAATTGCTGGGGCATATGATAATTCTATACCTAATTTTCCAAGGAACTGTCAAACTGTCTGCCTCAGTAGCTGCACCATTTTACATTACCACCATCTATGAATGAGTGTTCCTATTTCTCCACATACTCTCCAACACTAGCAATTTTCTGTTTTTTTTTTAATGGTAGCATTGCCAATTTATTTTTGATAAAGTTTAGCCAATTCCATTCAATAGGGTAAGAATTGTCTCTCCAACAAATAGTGCTGGGAAAACTGGATATCCATATGCAAAAGCATGAAAGCAGACCCCTACCACACACACTATATAAAAAACTGATTCTAAATGTATCAAAGACCTAAATATAAGAACTAAAATTTTACATCTCTTAGAAGAAAATATAGGGAAACCTGTTCAGGTCCTTGTGCTAGACAAAGGTTTCTTAGACTTTATATCAAAAGCATGAATAACAAAAGAAAAAAATAGATAAATGAGATTTCATCAAAAGTAAAATGTTTTGTTCATCAGAGGACTTCATCAGGAAAGCAACAATACAACCTACAGAATGGGAGAGAAATTGGAAAACCATGTATCTAATGAGGTTTTAATATCCAGAATATATATAAAGAAATCCTGCAACTCAATATCAAAAAGCAAAGAACTGAATTTAAAAAGTTAAAAGACCTGAAAGTTCTTCAAAGAAGATTTACGAATGGCTAAAAAGCACATGGAAAGATGCTCAACATCATCAACCATTAAGGAAATGCAAATCAAAAGCTGAATGAGTTACCATTTCACACCCACTAGAATGGCTATTGTTATAAAGCTGGAAAATAACAAGTGTTGGAGAGGATGTAGAGCAATAGGAACTCTCATTCATTGTTGATGAGGATGTGAAAAGGTACAGCCACTTTGGAAAATAGTTTTAGATTTCTCTCTGAAAGTTAAATACAGAATTACCCCTGTGACCCTGCAATCTCAATTCCAGGAATATACCTCAAATTTGAAAGCAGGGACCAAATGGGTATTTGCACACTGGTGTTTATAGTGGCTTTATTCACAAACACCCAAAGATGGAAGCAACCCAAGTGTTCATCAATAGATAGATAAGCAAAATGTGGTATATACATATGGAATATTATTCTGCCTTAAAAAGAAACAAAGTTCTGATACATATGACACCTGGATGAATCTTGAAGACATCATATTGAGTGGAATAAGCCAGATACAAAAGGACAAATATTGTATGATCTCACCGATGTGAAATAATTTGAATAACCAAGCTCAAGGAGTCAGAAACTAGAATACAGGGTACCAGGGGCCAGAGTGGTGGTAGAGAATGGGGAGTTAGAGCTTATTTGGCACAGAGCTTCAGTTTGGAGTGATGAAAAATGCTTGCTAATGGATAGTAGCACAACATTCAGAATGTAATTCACACCACTGAAATATACATTTGAATGTGGCTAAAAGGGGAAATTTTTGGTTGTATATATGTTATGAGAATAACTTTTTTAAAGAAAAAGCATAGGAGTTACAATACAGTGAACCCTAATGTAAACTATGGACTACAGTTAATAATATAATTATAATCATACGTTTTTATAAATTGTAACAAACATACCACAGAATCCAAAGCATTAATCATAGGGAAAATTACGTGTCGGAGTATACTCTATTTTCAGCAGGATTTTTCTTTATACCTACAACTTTCCTAATGATTTTTAAAGACAAAATAAAGTAATAGCTTCTCATATTTGGGTTCAGTGTTTTCAACCTTCTCCATATCTCGTATAAATTTCTATTCTTCAGGGGTCCCTGCCTTAGTCTTACCTCTCAGAGATTAGGTCCAGTGGTGATGTGGCCCCTTTTGTAGAACACCATATGGAATTAGGTCTTTAACTATTGTTGAAGAAGTAGGAGGAGAAGAGAAAGAAAAGGGATAAGGGGGAGAAGAAGTTCTTAACATCTGTGGAAATGAGTTTGACACTCACATGTGGGTCTGTGAGGCTAGGTTAGAGTCTCTGAGTTCAGTTTGGTGGCTTTGGGTAGAATAGGGCTGCTATCCTGCCACTCTGACTCCACCACACCTGAACATGAGTTATACCCTGCTATGGGCCCCTTCTGTCAAAGGAAAACCTATAGCACCTTTCATCATTAAGTATGGATGTGAGGTTTTCCCAGAACAAAAGTAAGCACTAGAAGAATTAAGAAAAATTCACCATTGCATGAGTATTGGGAAGAAAACTTTAATTGCCTATATACTACATCTTGAGAGACCCAGAAATCTGCAAATACCCCATAATTCTGCGGAAATCCTACCATTTGTGGGTTATGTATTCTTTAAGGTATTCCTTCAAATTACATATTTACTTTGGAAAATAAACCCCATTAAGCCAGTTATCATTCACACTTTAAATCAAGTTAATGTAATGAGAATGTTTCCTCCCTCACAGATGGATGAGATCGAGTGTGGAGGAAATGGAAGATTGTCTGGAGCAAGAAGAGAAGGTTAATTTTGGAATGTAGGGAATTTCAGGAATGAAAAATCTGTCCCCAGGCCTTCTTTTAAAATGCCAAAACTCCTGGGAATGGACAACCAAAACAATTTCACACTGGTCTATCTGACCTGCCTTGCTCTTAGCAGGAGTATTAAGTGACTAGGGTAAATGTAGTGAGCTGGAGATGAGGGAATAAGAAAGAGAGGGTATTTTTGTGGCTGTTCTCCCCACCCAACCTACAACCTTCATGTTGTATATGTTTGATACAGGCTGCTGACTTGAAATAAAGGTATGATAGACATGGGTAAGCGAGGGGTCAACAGGGATGGTTCTGGACAAAATTGTTTGTCCCTAATGCCTCCCTTCCCTCAGTGACAATTGAAGCCTCAGCAGCAAAGCTCATAAGAGTCTTCAGAACTTTGTGTTGGACAAAGCCTTGGCACTCTTTAATGTAGCAGGGGCACACATAGATGGTTATTGCAATTGCAGCTGCAGCTGCAGCTCAGGGAAAAACCTCGTCATACTAAGGACCTAACAATGACTTTCAGATGCTATGGCAAACCAATATGAAAACAATTTATAGATGGAGGGGCCTTTCAGGAGATTCTAAAATCATATCACAAATGTAAGCACCAGCCTCTAATTTAGCTCTGTTTTTTTCTCCATCCTGTTCATTCTTCCTCCATATACACTAATCTATCTGCCCAACACACAGGGCTCCCTTCCATCATGACGCAATTTCTTAGTTCACATTTAATGGGTTCACAATTTGTTTCCAAGTTAAGGATTACAGTCCCATCCACTTTACATGTTCTCCCTGATATTTCTGAGGAGAAAAACCATCAATGCTAGAGGCAATGGGGGTGGGGAACAAGGGAGGAGAAGGCACTTGAGAGTAGGAAAGGAAACAGAAGCAGGGAAAAGGAAATAGCCAATTGTGTGCTAAGGAGCTATTGTGTGGTGTATTTCTCAGGGACTGGAGCCTAGCCAAACTTAAAATTTTTTAATGTTTCTCTCCCTCTCTAGGTTCACTCTGTGCCCCCCATATCTGTAACCTAGCTCACTGTTCCCCCCTTCCCCCTCTTGTCGTAAACCGCCCATTTCCATACCCCACCACAAAACAACAGGCCTTCCTGTTATTCTCTACACTTCCCTATCCCCGAAACATACCCTTCTGCCTAGCAACTGCCGCTAAGCTTGTGTGAGTGGCTGTCTCCCCCTGACGTGTGCGCCCAAGACTACACCCCTCCCCCGAGAGTACTTAAGCCCCACGCTTACCCCGCTCTGGGTCGTCCGAGCCCTGGGGTCTTCGGATCCCAGACGTCTCACTCCTCGGGTTCCCGGGTGGCCCATCCCGGTGTGTATCAATAAAGCGTTAACCTGAATCTGGCCTCAGTGAAGACTTTTCTCGCGACCGCCGGCTGGGGAAAGCGCTGGCTCCAGCTTACCCAGGTTAATTCCCTGCGAGCTCGCCCCCAAAACCACCCAGTGTACCAGTCCGCCGCCCGGCTGAGTTAATCCCCGGCACTATTGGTTCCAGGACTCATGCAAACAGGCACACACACAGAATTCAAAATAAGAAAACAAAACAAAACAAAACCATCTCTACTGCTTGGGCCACAAATATAATGGATCAAAGACAAGGAATGTAAGGCAGCGCTGGAAATGGAAGAGTCATGCTTAAAGTTGTCTTCATAGCCCAGTTTGAGATCTTGAAGTACAGAAAGCAGTCATCTACATTCACAGAGGAATGGCATCTGTCTCCTTCAAATGTACAAACTGCCAATATATACATAAAAATAGCTGCAAGCCAAGACTGCTGCACTCAAACAGACACACAGAAAGGTGTACCTCGCTAAACACTGAAATATACATCTATATACCCATAGAAGTACAGGGATACAAAGTCATATATAGATACCTAGAAAATATACACATGGAAGCCGAAACATGAATACAGAACTATACTTAAGACAGCTATGCAAATCGTAATAACTACCATTTATCAGGAATCTACTGTGTGCTCAGCACCTTACATACATTGGCTAATTAACCCTCACAAACACTTCTTTGAGAGGGATATCATTTATTTCATTTTTAAAATGGGCAACTAAAACTTAGCAAAGATGGTATATTGCTAAGAGTCATATAGCTTGTATGGTTGATAGCAGAGGAAGAGTTCAAAGCCAGTCTCCCAGAAAAACTGCAGCTCTCCAATACCTTTATGCTGCAGCCTTTCATGATATCTCAGAGACACCCATAAACAGATGCATACCAATTTACAGGTAGTTATGTTCCTTGGCTAAGAGAATTGTTAAATGTGATTAGCATAATTCAGGGTCTGTTGTCATTTTGGATTTTAGTCATTTGTTTGAACTAAACAGTCTGGAATTCCTTTGGGTCATTATTATCCATCAGTAAATTATAATGTGTTTAAATTACCTCAGGAGTATTTAAATTTAAACATTTGTGTTTTGGAGAAGTGCTGGCCAATATTTTAAAATAATAACACTATAATTAAAGCTTAAGATAAGCTTAGAATCTCATACAATTTAACAAAAGATTACCCTTTACAGGAGAATTAAAAACAAGATTCTAATTAATTCACATGTTAATTGTTCTTCCTTTTTGCAATCAGCATGGCAATTTCAAGCAAGATGTGACAGAGATAGCCACACAAAACCCCAGATGATACCCCTGCTGGACAGGCTGCCCAGGAAGCTGTCATATATTGCTGTGCTGTCTTGGGCAACTGTGGGGCAGCCCTGTGACATCAAACATAGGCCTAGAGTAAGCGCCTCTATTGTAAATCCACACCCTCCAATTTTGTATAGCTTCAACTACTTCCAGGAAAGGGAAACCAATCACCTGGTCTGCCCAAGACAGTCCAGTTTATTCCTGTTGCCTTGATTTAATTATTGAGTGCTCTAAAAAGTGCTGATATGGATGATAACTTACCTGGTGGCTCTAATTCAGATCATTCATGAGCCACAAATCTTTCTAGCAGGGAAGGAGATAGGATGGGGACACAGGATATCGACTTTCTGTGCCAAGATTCCTACTGGCATTGATGTTTGGGCCACAGAGTGGATTTCCTGTCAAGTTTCCCTAGTGTGTACAATAACTACAGTCCCAGTTACTAGGGTCTCTCTACCCACCCACCCCACCCCCAGCCCAGCACAACCATAATTATAGTGTTTCCATAGCATTACAGCTTTTTCTTTCTGTATGGTGCACACAAATTTCAGCACCTTTTAAAAATAGGCATTTGCTAAGGAATTGATGAGGGTAGAACCTTGAAAAAGTATTTCCTCAGTGCTTCACAATTTTATTTGGTCCAGAATTAGGAGATTGCAACCTGATATAAGAGATATACATTACAGAAGAAGGAAAAAATGGAGAAAATTCTCAACAAGGTATTCAGGGGAAGAAGTGTACTCTGTTCAGAAGATTGGAAACACTAAACAAAAACACATGGGGCACATCATGGGGAGCCACCCCTCCTGAACAAGCAAGGCTGGATGTTTTTCAAGTCTAACTTCTAAGGATTTTTCTCCTGAAGAGACTGAAAGGAGAACAATAGGGGGTCAAACTACAAAACATACAGCCAGCAAAAACAAATCTTTTTCATGGGATCTGTGGAAGACTGGTGAGAAACAGAAAACACCTTGGATCCCGACAATTCTTTCTTTTGAAAAGCTCATGATTCTTTCACATTTTTAAATCACATCTCTTGATATTTATATCATGTAGATATAAAGAAACATATGGAATTGCTCTAAGTCTCATAAGCCAGTGGCAGAGCCAGAATCAAAATTTACCTTTCTTGACTTCAACCCTATGAAAGCTTTTTAATTAAACTCTGTTGCCTATGGTAAGAACACTTTAGCATAGTGGCTAAACACAAGGATTCTTGAACTTGACTATCAGTGGTTATAGCTTGGCTCTGCTATTTAGCAGCTGTGTGACTTTAGGCAAGACACTTTGCCTGTCTGTGCTTCAATTTCTCCATCTATATAATGAGATAATAATAATAATAATAATAATACTTACCTCAGAGGATTCGTGGGAGGAATATATCAGATATTACATATAAAACCCTTAGAACAGAGCTTGGCACATAGAAAGCACTCAATAAATATTAGTTGTTATCTATAAAACAATTTTGAGTAAAAATGTGTGGGTCTTTTACTAAGCAATTTGTTGAATAGCCACACAGATTAATAAATCTAATAATTATCCATCAAAGGATCAATTCACATTTGGGGTGCCCAAAGGACAGGATCAGATTAACTGTTTATCAATCAATTTGGTAATGGGTTCAGTACTATAATAATATTTTAGGCAATTTTATTGAACTAATAGTCTCTGAGCAATTTAGACACTGAGAAAGGAGTTTCCATATTCATCTATTCATCAGGTATGCTGCAAATTCCTTTCTAAGGACTTGACTGGAAGGGGTATCCTTTCAGAATTTATTGGGATCCAGGAATGAAACCTACCATGAGCTAAATTATTGAAAGAAATCAAAACACATTGGGAGAAATATGATGAGGCTGATTTTTCCCTCCCAGGAACGGCAGTTCACACTCAATCCTAGTACTAAACCATGGTATGTTGTTTTAATCCAAAGTCCCTCCAGCCATAACATTAGCATCTTGAACCTAGCATCCTGAAATATTTTGATGCCAGCTGGAGGACCAAATATCTGCATTCTATAGCCAATGTCATTCTACCTGTCATAAGTGCCCCTCTCTGTACTAACTAAGGCAAAAGATGGGGCAGCCAACAACGTCGACAAGATAAGTTGTTCAGAAAAGTGTGCCTAATGTAGGGCATAATGTACATTTTGCAACATGCTAAACATTTTTTAACCTTTATTTAGGTTGATTGTGTTAGGGTGACATTAATCCCTAATATTCTTTAAGGTATGAGAGAACTGTTTCATTGGCACTGACTGCTTCCTCAATCAGCCTTCAAATTCTATAATTCAGTCTTCTGAACTTGGACCTGTTCTTGTGATTCTGACACTACACTTCATGCCAAATATCTTCATTTCACAGTCAACCAAGCTGTGGACGCTCCTCTCGGATTTGGCCAAGACAAAAGGAACAGTCTATAGAACTGTGTTTCTATAGAAAACACCTTTAGTTTCATCAAGGGTCTTGTTGGCAATCAACCAGAGTGGGAGTGTTTTCACCATAGAAATTGATAAATGCTACAAATCTAGGTTTCTTCTCACCCCTCTCCCATGGAGCCATTTCTTAAACATTTATGGGCACAGCCCTGGGCAGCATAAGCAACCATTGTGTCAGAAACAGCTGCCTTATATGGTGAGGTAAGGCTCTTGGCAAATGCTGAAAGCCTTTTACCAGCTAAAGAATCTGACTTGGTTAGGGCTGGACTGTTATGGTTCAATTTCTCTCTTTAGGCCTATTGCTATATGCTGTCCTGGCAACATATCCTCAGGAGACACTAATTACCCAGCCTCCTCACACATAGGAAGTCTCAGAATTGGAGAGAACTTTGAGGCCCAAGATGCTTGACACTGGGCCGAAGAGCAAATCCAAAAGAAGGTAAATGGGAGGAAACTGAATACAGTGAAGGGAGCAGGAACTAGCCAGCCTTGAAGTTTCTGATCATCATTTTGGTGAGCGAGATCAATTTCATTATCAAAAAAAGAAAGTGCACAAAGCAAGGAATCAATTTGAACTTTAATGACCAAAACAGAGAATTGGGTTAAAGCCAATTTATAGAACCAATGAAACAGATGGAGTTGAAACAATACAGGCACAGAACAAACAGGCTCTAGGCCACTTGTAAATCTAGGCAAATACAAAACACATGGTAAAATTTCTGAGCACGGGCCTTGTTCTTTCCCTCTCCCTCCCCCACACCCCTCCCTTAGAAGTGGTCAGTTGTATCCCATTAGTAGTGGAACAAGAGAAAGGTATCTATTGATACACTGCCTATGTTACATTCCAAATGGGAAGGCAAGGCCCCAGCATGTCCTCCCAGAATGAAATAAACATCCAATTCTGTCTCTGGCATACCCTAGAATCACCAAAACTGAATACTAGAAGAACACCATCTAGTTCAGTATCCTCCTTTAACAACATTGAAAACTGAAGTCCAAAGAAGTGAGTTACCCAGAAGTCTCAAAGCTATTCAGTGGCAGTTCTGAGCCAAAACCTCAGAACTAATACATTAGTATGAAGCACACATCAAGTGTTCCTTAAGGATTCCCTATTGTAAACCTCTCTGAAAAGATTGGCTACCTCCTTATTAAGATGGGGAGACCCTGATCTTTTAATTGTTCATGCTAGCTTTCCCCCTGTGGCCCAAAGTCTCCAGCTCTTCTTCCAAATCACAGACATATTTACAAATCTAATTCATATGCAGTCCAGAAATCTTGGCTTTTAAAAGTTATTGCGTTATTGACTTCCAGAGAAGATGGCGGCTTAGTAAGATGCGCGGGTCTTAGTTCCTCCTCCAGAAAAGTAACTAAAGAAACAGAAACAATACGAAACAGCTCCCAGAGTCATGACAGAGACCAAAAAGACAGTGTACCCCATTCTGGAACGGCTGAATGGGCAGGGAGAATCTGCTGCGGTGAGATACCCGAGGGGTGCACATTTTCCCGGCCGGGGTGGCTGGCGACTGGGGTCCCCTCCACGCACGTGGCTCCCCGGTCTGACTGGGAACATTGGATAGCGGGGCCCTCCTGTCACGCTTGGCATCTCGGGCCAGCTGGGCAATTTGGACTGGAACTCCCCCAAGCCGCGGCCATCGACCCCCGCCTCCATGCACGGTTTCCCAGGCCGACTGCCCCGCAGACAAATGACCGCCATGAGCGCCACCTACTGGGCAGGAAAAGAAAAACAGAGCCCAGAGATTCCACAGAAAAACCTTTCAACCAGCTGGGTCCCACACCCAGGGAAATCTGATCAAATGCCCAGACACCAGCAGAAAATAATGGATGACGCTCGGAAAATTGAAGATATGGCCCAGTCAAAGGAACAAATCAATAGTTCAAATGAGATACAGGAGCTGAGACAACTAATGCTGAATATACGAACAGAAATGGAAAAACTCTTCAAAAACCAAATCAATAAATTGAGGGAGGACATGAAGAAGACATGGGCTGAACAAAAAGAAGAAATAGAAAATCTGAAAAAACAAATCACAGAATTTGTGGGAGTGAAGGACAAAGAAGAAAAAATGGAAAAAACAATGGATACCTACAATGGTAGATCTAAAGAGACAGAAGCTACAATTAGTGAACTGGAGGATGGAACATCTGAATTCCAAAAAGAAACAGAAACTATAGGGAAAAGAATGGAAAAACTTGAGCAGGGGATCAGGGAACTGAATGACAATATGAAGCGCACAAATATACGTGTTGTGGGTGTCCCAGAAGGAGAAGAGAAGGGAAAAGGAGGAGAAAAACTAATGGAAGAAATTATCACTGAAAATTTTCCAACTCTTATGAAAGACCTAAAATTACAGATCCAAGAAGTGCAGCGCACCCCAAAGAGATTAGACCCAAATAGGCATTCTCCAAGACACTTACTAGTTAGAATGTCAGAGGTCAAAGAGAAAGAGAGGATCTTGAAAGCAGCAAGAGAAAAACAATCTGTCACATACAAGGGAAACCCAATAAGACTATGTGTAGATTTCTCAGCAGAAACCATGGAAGCTAGAAGACAGTGGGATGATATATTTAAATTACTAAAAGAGAAAAACTGCCAACCAAGACTCCTATATCCAGCAAAATTGTCCTTCAAAAATGAAGGCGAAATTAAAACATTTATAGACAAAAAGTCACTGAGAGAATTTGTGACCAAGAGACCAGCTCTGCAAGAAATACTAAAGGGAGCACTAGAGTCAGATATGAAAAGACAGAAGAGAGAGGTATGGAGTAAAGTGTAGAAAGAAGGAAAATCAGATATGATATATATAATACAAAAGCCAAAATGGTAGAGGAAAATATTATCCAAACAGTAATAACACTAAAAGTTAATGGACTGAATTTCCCAATCAAAAGACATAGACTGGCAGAATGGATTACGACCCAGCAATACCACTGCTAGGTATCTACTCAAAGGACTTAAGGGCAAAGACTCAGATGGACATTTGCACACCAGTGTTTATAGCAGCATTATCTACAATTGCAAAGAGATGGAAACAGTCAAAATGTCCATCAACAGACGAGTGGCTAAACAAACTGTGGCGTATACCTACAATAGAATATTATCCAGCTTTAAGACAGACTAAACTTATGAAGCATGTAATAACATGGATGAACCTAGAGAACATTATGCTGAGTGAGTCTAGCCCAAAACTAAAGGACAAATACTGTATGGTCCCACTGATGTGAACCGACATTTGAGAATCAGCTTGGAATATATCATTGGTAACAGAGACCAGCAGGAGTTAGAAACAGGGTAAGATAATGGGTAATTGGAGCTGAAGGGATACAGACTGTGCAACAGGACTAGATACAAAAACTCAAAAATGGACAGCACAATAATACCTAAGTGTAATGTAACTAGGTTGGAACACTGAATGAAGCTGCACCTGAAATATGGTTTTTTGTTTGTTTGTTTGTGTGTTTGTATCTTTTGTTTTTGTTTTTTTCTTTTTCCTTTTTATATATATATATTTTATTAGTATTATTTTAATTCTCTTCTCTATATTAACATTCTATATCTTTTTCTGCTGTTTTGCTAGTTCTTTTCCTAAATCGATGCAAATGTACTAAGAAATGATGATCATACATCTATGTGATGATACTAAGAATTACTGAGTGCATGTGTAGAATGGAATGATTTCTAAATGTTGTGTTAATTTCTTTTCTTTTTTTGATTAATAAAAAGAATTAAAAAAAAGTTATTGAGTTATTGATAGGGTGGTGCGATGGTGGCTCAGTGGCAGAATTCTCACCTGCCATGCCAGAAATCTGGGTTCTATTCCTGGTGCCTGCCCAGGCCAAACAAAACAAAACAAAATGAAAAACAGTTATTGATAGCAAATGCTTAACACAAGAGCATCCATGATGAAATTCTATCATGTGGGGGGGAAAGCATGTCTTGAGTAACTTTGCTGTATTAATATATGCATCAAGCTTTTACCTGCTGGCACATTTACATTTTCTATCCACAGAAATAATTTTAGCTTGAAGTGACCAAGTACTTGGGATAGAATTTACCCCTGAATGCAAACTTCTATCAGTGGGGATTTCCTCTTTGCTCTTCAACCATTTCTCAGTTGCCTTTCTGCAGAATCATCTTGAGGCAGTGAAACTCTGTAAAATGCCAGTACATCTACTAAAAGCTCCTCTAAGGGCATTTAGGTGCACTCCAGTCTTTTTGTCTCTCACTATTTCCTTTTATGTCACTTCAATATGATGCCCCACTTCAGCAGTTGGATTACCATTGCTATCTGTGAGCTTCTTTGAATCATGATGATTTTCCGGGGTTTCAACATCACAGAATCGACTTATAGATATAACCTTGAAATTCTACTGCTATAAGGGAAAGAGGAGAGGGAATGAGTATAGGATGAGACTGCTATGTGTTGACAAGCCATGATGGTCTGCAGCCTGGGGAATCATATTCTTTCCCCAGAGCTCAGCTATGCTTATAAGGGCAAAAGGGAGTTCTGTATCTGCTGAAGGAGAGAGGAGTGCCATTTGATAGGGAAGTTACCTTTGAGTCTCTCCAACAACCCCTTGCAGGAAAGGGAAACTGAGGCTAATAGAGGTAAAATTACTCAGGTAGTATCAGGACAATGTCAGACTCTGGGTCTGTTGGATTTTAAAAACCATGTCTTCCTGTAAGACCACTCTGCTTCTGTAAAGGAAGGGAAGAATGTCTGAGCTGAGTCTTGACTGAAATCTTCTCACCCCCCTCCTTGAAGAAAAAGCCATGTTTGTAGGCTCATATGCTCAAGTCTGATTTTGGTATCTGCCAGCCCAGAAAGGGAGTCAAATTTAGCAGGAGGTAGAGGCAGCAGCTCTCCAGACACAGAGCCCAGGCTGAAATATGAGGCCTGGCTGTGGAGCATTTCTACCTGCTGATCTTTTATGTAGGCCAGATTAAAAGCTTCTCACAGACCTGGCTGCCCTTTCTGTATTTCTCTGCCCTTAACATCATTTGCCTCAGAAAATAATTCTAATTACATAGAAAACAGTGTGGGCAGTCAGAGCTGGAACAAACTGTGGCTAACGTCTGTAGAAAGGGGAGGGAGCAGAAAACCATTTCACCTGTCTGTGAATTTCTTGGCTGAGAGCACCAAATCTTCCCATTCATTAATTCACTCATGCAACCTGAATATAATGAGCTTCAACTATATGTTTATTATAGCGCTAGACTCTGGAGCTACAAAGAAGAATGGTCTAACCTCTCCCTCAATGACCTCCTAATTCATAAAATAACTGTAGCCTCTGAGAGGTAGTCTAGTTTTGTGGCTAAAAGTATGGGCCTTAGAATCTAACTACCTGGACTTTAATTCTGGTTCCACCACTTAAGTAGTTGTGTGACCTTGGGAAGGTGACTTAAACTTTCCATACTTCAGTTTCCTCATGTGTGAAATAAGGGTTGGATTAGGTAACCCATGTAAGGCACTGACAACAATGTCTGGCACATTGTAAATCCTCATAAATATTTATTATCATTACTACAAATCAAAGTGAATTCTTCCAAAGCCAGTCCTATCAAAATGTGTGTATATTCAGTGAAAGAGGTAACTTTAGCTTTCTAAAAAATCACTCACAGTATGTAGCCAGAAATGGAAGCCAGGTGGAGTAATGTTTAAGTGAATGGAGGCTGACTCTCTGTATCCAGTTTATTTTGGGAATTTGTGCCAATTAGATGTAGGTAATTGTATTAGTTAGGGTTCTCTAGAGAAATAGAATCAACAGGGAACATTCGCAAATATAAAATTTATAAAAGTGTCTCACATGACCGCGGGAACGCAGAGTCCAAAATCCGCAGGGCAGGCTGTGAAACCAATGATTCTGATGGAAGGTCTGAATGAACACCACAATAGAGACTCATCAGCCAAAGCAGGAAGAGAGCCTGTCTCTTCTGAATCCTCCTTAAAAGGCTTCCTGTGATTAGATTAAGCATCACTCATTGCAGAAGACACTCCCCTTTGGCTGATTACAAACAGAATCAGCTGTGGATGCAGCTGACATGATCATGATCTAATTCTATGAAACATCTTCATTGCAGCAGACAGGCCAGCACTTGCCCAACCAGACAAACAGGTACCACCACTTGGCCAAGTTGACATATGAACCTGACCATGACAGTCCACCCCTTGTCAACTTGGCAGATATACATACCACTTTAAACCATACCAAATTTCTAAATAAAAAACAATAAAACACACAATTTTTTCTTTCACCTAACAATACTCAACTGTCTTGCATATAACTGCAAACACATTAAATCTCTCCATAATAGGGTGCAAATCCTTGGGTAATATTCATTCTTAAACTTGATATCTTACAACTTAAATAGTATAACATGAACAAAAGAGCATTACAGTCCTCGTTTCTGTAACTGATCACATGGTCGAAGTTCATATTTATCATCACCTTCTTCCACTACCCATTCCATGTTCCCTTTACCCTCAGCCAGCACGTCAGCTGGTCATGGTTCTTTGCCTGGTGGAGTGACCCAAACCTTCATTCCTGAAGTTTCAGAGCCATTGGTAGCCCTGCCTGGATTGGGTTGTTGCAGTTTTCCATTGATTTTAATCACAGGGCATGGTAGTACTAAAAGACGCCTTAGGGGATCTCCTATATTCCAAGTAAACTCATCTTTACCTCCATTATGTAGTTGCAGTCCTACTTCCCCCTGATAGACAGGGTCAATCACCCCAGCCAGTAATGTAATCTCCTTCTTGGCTTGTTGATCCAGTGGCGTAAGTAGCCCAAAGTGTGGCAGTCTTAGATTCCAATTCAATGGAATCATTGTTGTTTCTCCTGGTGGAAGCACTCCTCATCTTGGAACTAAAACCTGTAGACCAGCAGAGCTCAGGGTCGCAGGGACAGGAATCAAAAATTTTCCTAGTGGATCACTATAGGTAATAGTGAGTGGTACCACTCCCATTTCCACCCCTTGATTCCTGGACCCATGGATCCTGGTTATGGGAGAAATAGCACCAGACAGCGGATGCTGATTCAGTAATATTATTGGAATTTTATATAGAATTAATTTACCAACAGCTCCAAATGTGTGGAGAATTTCCTTTAAACAATACAGCTTGGGCTTGGCACTTCCCCTCTGTGGGCTTTGTTTTCTCATCTGTGGGTTGAGAAGATTGGATTTTGGTGACTATTGAAAGCCCTCCTGTTTCTCAACATTCTTCCTATTCTCAGTGCTCAATCACTATTTCTAGAGAAATAAAATGTAAGTAAAATCCTAAAAGGCTTGCTGGAAAAGCTCCTGTTTTGTTGATATGTTTTCTCTGGGAAATAAAATTCCAATTTAGTGACCTTCAACCACTGGTCCAAATATGACTTCATTATAATTATATACCAGAATCATATCTAGTGATGTAAAGGTTTGAAGAGAGCTTAAATTAGATCACCTAGACCAGGGTTTCTCAACGGCAGCACTACTGACACTTGGGGCCAGATAATTTCTTTTTGTGGAGGGCTTCTATTTGCATTGCAAGCTTATCACTTGATGCCAGTGGCACCCCTGCCCCCAACTCACACACAATGTTGTGACAGCCAAAAATGTCTCTAGCCATTGCTAGATATCTCTTTGTGGTAAGTTTGCCAGATTTATCAAATATATTTTATCTGGAAGTCCTACTTGAGGGACAAAATTCCCCCAGTTGGGAACAACTGATCTAGTACCTTGCTACTCAAAGTTCAGCGTGAGCATCCCCTTGGAACTTAGAGAAGCTGAATCTCAGGTTCCATTCCACAATGGGCATTTTAACCAATATCTCCAACCAATTTGTATGTATATTAATATTTGATATCAGAATTACAAGCGATGCTTTAAAAATATAGATGCCCATAATGATATATTCTGATTCAGTCTACTGTAAGACCCCAGAATCAGTATTTTTAATTCATGCTGCTACACCTGCCCAATGATTCTGTGATACAGCCAGATTTAAGAAAAAAATGATATAGTTTAACCCTTTCATCTTGCAAGTGAATTTGAGTATCAAATGAGGCAAGTGACTTGCCCAGGTCCCAGAGACTTAGTTGAAGAACCATAGTTAAGTCATTGAATTAGACCCCAGGTCCTCTGATACATCTACTACTCTTCTTACTTTCCACAGCTCCTTCCACTACTATTAAAGTTGTCTGCCAAATGAAAAGGAGATAAAACAAGTAGAGGTTTTGCAAGATCAAATAGATTCTCACAATTCCAAAAGCGTTAGGAGTTATTGGTATTGAAGATGGATAGCACCCATGTGGGAATACTGATTATGGTCTCTATCATAAGGAATATTGCAATTAAAGGTAAGCTAATTTAAGGTAAATCCCTATATCAACTGAGTTTAGCAGGGAATACTGCAGGCAGAGGTCTTCCTAAAAAGTATGGCAATGAACATGTATTCTATTTTAGGTGAGTTGCTGCACTGAAGAGCTACATGATGAGTAGTACCACCAGCAGGGCAACATCACCTTGTGGACAGCCCTCTATATCCTAAGATGTAGAGGCATACCTTCTGGGAAGTGTATGAGAGCTCTGTGCAAAGTACCCTGAGAGCCAACAGTGAACTCAGGAGAGTCTAGGAAGCACCTCACTGCCAAGATTGTATCTGAATACTCTGGGGTGAAGCAGTCCCCAGCTAGGGTTTGGGGTTCCAAGAATTAATTTAAATAGGTGGAGGAAAATTAGTTTGTTCTGGCCCAAGGTAAAGGCTGAAAAATTTACTGCCTCCAGAGATCAGCTCAAATGCCAATGTTTGCATATTCCAGAAAGAATGCAATATCCACCTCTTAGAAGAAGAAATCTGTAAAGTGAAAGGCATGAAGCACAGGCTGCCACCCCATCCACCCCCTCCCCCATCTGTACCCCTCCCTCACCAAAGTCTAAATCCTATCATTTACACTTTTTAGACCCCTAGGTTATTCATTATCATGTGTGCAGAATGTCAATGTGCACTGCTGGGTCAAATTTACCTTTATAGCTTAAATGATTTATTAGGCTTTAGTGTAATTTTTTTAATGCCAGTTGATTAATGGATTGTCTTAAAAGGAAAAAAAAAGAAAAGCCCACTTACAACAGCTTATGCTTGCCTATTTTCCCACCTGGAATTAAAGAACAAAGGATGCAAATTTTGAATGCCTTCTATGTGCTATACTGTGTGATAGGAAATTCAGGGAATAAAAGATAGATATCATCCTTGCTGTCAAAGAACTTACAATGAAATGCTAACACATTAAATAAGGACAGTTACATGGTAAGTGGTATGCCTTTGGAGTTCATTAAAGGAATGGAGTTACCTGAGAAGAAAGGCTTTATGGAAGAGGTGGCACTTGTGTGAGACTGCCTTTATGCCTTCCTAAATTACAAGCCCGTCATAAAGCAAGCAGTAATCTAAATGAAATTATTGGTTCAAAACTGGGTGTCCAATAACCGATTTGGGGTTAGCATACTTCTTTTCAAATGTTATGATCTCATCCATGCAATGAATATTTATTGATCACCTGCTATGTGCCAGTCATTGTTCTGGGAACTGGATATATACCAGTAAATAAGATAAAAAAAAAAAAAGAATCCCTGCTTTTATGAAAAATCCATTCTAATTGGGAAAAGAGATAATAAGCTTATATTCAAATCATTATAAAGCAGTATGAGAGGATAGAGAGTGATGGAGGGGGTGACTTTATACAGGCAGAGTTGAGAAAGTAACATCTGAGTTAAGAACTTAAAGGAGTGAGGAAGAGGATCCAATGAATATCTGGGTGGAGACTAGATTCCTTTTCTGTCTTGCTTGAACATCAACACACCTTTGTAATAACCTCCTCCCAAACCATACCAGTACCATATGAGATGGCATATTCCATTCTTCTCCTCTAGTCTATTGCACCTGCTTCTGAGCTAAAAGATGTTTGGTCACTCTTTTGAGCTGTTGGAAAGCATACTGGAAATTCTGGTGGGAGCTTGATGATCATTTTAACTACTATCAACCATAGAGCAATGATAGAAGATTAAATGGCTTAGATTTGACCCATACAGTTTCATAAACACTAGATGCTCCCTATTTCTGTCTATCATTGTAAAAAATGAGAACAAAAGCTATTTTAGGCACTACTATTAATCCAATATTATTATTATAAAAATAACTAGAAAATGTTTCCTAAACTTAACTTCAAAAATGTCTTCCAAATTTTGTTTTGATTTTGATAGTTTATTTTATTTTTATTAGAAAAGTTGTAGGTTTAAAGAAAAATGCATAAAATATAGTTTCCATATAATGCTTCCAACTAACACCTTGCATTAGAGTGGTATATTCACACAATTCATGAAAGAACATTTTTACATTTGTACTAAGAACTGTGGTCCATCATTTTCAATAGGGTTCACTGTGTTGAACAGTCCTATGTTTTTCTTAAATTTTTATTCTATTAACAAATGTAGAACCTAAAATTTCCCCTTTTAACCACATTCAAATGTATGATTCAGTGTGATTAAGTAAATTCACAATGTTGCTGCCATCACCACCATACATTATCAAAATTTTACAATAAACCCAAATAGAAACTCTGTACAATTGAGCATGGCATCACATTCCCTATCCCCACCCTGTCCCCTGGTAATCTATGTTCTAGATTATGCCTATATGAGTTTGCTTATTCTAATTATAACATATCAGTGAGGTCAAATAATATTTGTCCTTTTGTGTCTGGCTTATTTCACACAACACGACGTCCTCTTGGTTCATCCATTTTGCAACATGTATCAGAACTTCATTACTTACATCAGCTGAATAATATTCCTCTCTATGTACGTACCACATTTTATTCATCAATTTAGTGGTTGATGCACACTTGTGTTGCTTCCATCTTTTGGCAATTGTAGATAATGCTGCTATAGACATTCTCATTTGCTAGCTGCCAGAATGCAACACACCAGAGATGGATTGGCTTTTAATAAAAGGGGATTTATTTAGTTAGTTTTTCAGAGGAAAGGCAGCTAACTTTCCACTGAGATTCTTTCTTATGTGGGAAAGCACAGGATGGTCCTTGCTAGCCTTCTCTCCAGGCCTCTGGGTTCCAACAACTTTCCCTGCGGTGATTCCTTTCTGCAAGTCCAAAGACCTGGGCTGAGCTGCGAGTGCTGAGATGAGGTATACTGAGATGCTTGGGCTGTACTACGTTGCGCTCTCTCATTTAAGCACCAGCCAATTAAGTCAAGCGTCATTCATTGCAGCAGGCATGCCTCCTAGTCCACTGTAGATGTAATCAGCAACAGATGAGGTTCACATACCATTGGCTCATGTCTGCAGCAACAGAACTAGGCACATTCACCTGGCTAAGTTGACAACTGAATCTAACTACCACAGCATGCAAATAATCCATTTGAGTCTCTGCTTTCAATCCTTTTGGGTCTATACCTAGTAGAGGGATTGTCAGGTCATATGGTAATTCTACACTTAACTTTCTGAGAAGCTGCCAAAGCATCTTCACAGCAGCGGCACCATTTTACATTGCCACCAGCAATGAATGAGTGTGCCTCTCTTAATCCTATCCAAAACTTGTAATTTTCTATTTTTTTAATAGTAACCATTCTAGTGGTTATGAAATGGCATCTCATTGTGGTATTTATTTACATTTCCCTAATTGTTAGTGATGTTGAGCATCTTTCCATGTGCTTTTTGGCCATTTGTATATCTTCATTCAAGAAATGTCTATTCAAGTCTTTTGCCCATTTTTTAAAATGGGTTTGTCCTTTTATTGTTGAGTTGTAATGTGCTTGATATTAAACAGTTATTGAATATATGCTTTCTAAATATTTTCTCCCATTTAATAGGTTGTGTTTTACTTCCATAATAATGTCTTCTGATGCTTAAATGTATTTAATTTTGATGAGGTCCCATTTATCTATTTTTTTCTTTTGTTGCTTGTGCTTTAGGTATAAAGCATAAAAAACCATTGCCTAAGACAAGGTTCTGAAGATGCTTCCTTACATTTCTCTTAAGTGTTTTATAGTTCTGGTTCTTTTATTTAGTTCTATGATTCATTTTGATTTAATTTTTATTTACGGTGTGAGGGAGGGATCCACCTTCATTCTTTTGTATGTAGACATCCAGTTTTCTCAGTACCATTTATTGAAGAGACTTTATTTTTCCAATTGAGTGGACTTGGAACTCTTTTAACAAATCAATTGGCCTTAGATGTGACGGTTGATTTCTGAGCTCTCAATTCTATTCCATTTATCTATATGTTTGTCCTCATAGCAGTACCATGCTGTTTTCATTACTCCTGCTTTTAGATAAATTTTAAGATTAGAAAGTGTAAGTCCTCCAAAAATCAACATGATATCATCAATATAATCGACTAGTGTGATGTCTTCTGGGAGGGAGAAACGATCAAGTTCTCTGTGGGCTACATTATAACATAAGACTTGCAAGCTGTAAGAAAACTGTTTCATGTAGTCATTACTAATAGGTATCAAGAATAAAGAACTTACCAGTTCAATAGTTGCATAGCAGGTTCCATGGGATGTGTTGATTTGCTCAAGGAATCATATCATATATGGAACAGCAGCTGCAAGCGGAGTCACCACCAATTTAAATTTATAACAATTCACTGTAATCCTCCAAGATCTATCTGTTTTCTGCACAGGACAAATAGGAGAATTCAATGGGGATGTGATGGAAATCACCACCCCTGCATTCTTCAAGACATTGGTTGTGACACTTATCTCTGCAATACTTCCAGTAATGCAATATTACAGTTGAGTTACTATTTTGCTAAGTAGAGGCAGTTGTAGTGGCTTCCATTTGGCCTTTCCTACAATAATATCTCTCACTTCACAAGTCAGAGAACTTCCAATTGTTGAATATGTCTATTCTGATTATGAATTCTGGAACTGGGAAAATAATCATTAAATGGGCTGGAAGGCCCACTGGACTAACTGTGAGTTGAACCTAAACCGAAACTGCATTGATCACCTGAACTCCATAAGCCCCTACTCTAACAGGTGGACCACAGTGACATTTTGGGTCTCCTGGAATTACTGTCAGTTCAGACACATTGTCTAATAATTCCCCAGATGTCTGGCTATTTCCTTTTCCCCAATGCACAGCCACCCTGATAAAAGACAATAGGTCACTTTGGGAAAGACTAGAAGATTAACAGTATAAATTTTGGCAATGTAGCAGAGTATTCCCCAAGGGGGCCTAGTCATCCCTTCATTCAAGAGGTTCTGGGTCTGTAAACTGTCTCAAAATGATTGATTTGAGGGGAATTGATTGAGGGACTGGGATTCTGTTTTTGTGATTCGAGGTAGACTTTTGCTTACTTGACCCAGAATCCTTCTTCTTATACAGATTAAAGAAGAATTTAGTAGACTGCCCATTCATTCCACTACTAGGTACCCTGTGGACAGTTAGCCAGTGTCATAGGTCTCTACAAGTCAGACTATTTTGATTACAGCTTAGACTCTGCTGCCCATTTTGGTAGCAACACCCATCTTGTCTTTCTCAAGTACAGAACTTGGGTCCTGCCAACCTGAGATCTGATCATCCCCATTGAGTTTAAGTTTAAGGATCCAAGTTCTGTAGAAGCAGTTCCCATAGTAATATCCAACCTACAGAGCAGAGCAACCACAGAGCTCTTCAGAGTATATGGAGTTAATATCACAAATTTATTCCTCATAGTCTGGGTGAAAGGTGTATCAGCTGAACATTCCAAAGGCAGGTGTGCAGGTCTTACATGATAAATACACTCTAACATTCCAATCTCTAAGCCTCTGGAACCCCCCACCTACATCATACCAGGGCAGTTTTGGAATTTCATCTTCAATCAATGTAGGTCACCTTTTGTTCAATTCTTCAGCCAACTACATGAACAAACTGTTAGCACCCTGTCTAAGCCCTTGAGCTTCAACATTGAATCCAGAATTACTGCTTAGTGTGCCCATAGCAATAAATTCAGCCTGGTCCAATTTTATATTCCTTCCACCACTATCCCACACCCTTAATATCCATTCTCACACATATTCTCCTGTTTCTTTCTATGTAATTTGATAAAATTATGCAGTTCTTTTGGAGTATAGTGCACCCCCTCATGTGCTTTGCACATCACATTTTGCAGCCTGTTGGGACTATTCTAGTTATAGGCCTGGAAGAAAACAAAGGTGGTGGGGTGGGGCATGCAGGTCATTAGGGGAATACAGTGTCTTTCATGCCAACTAATGCATTCCATTACAGTTTCATCTGGTGAAACAGGGTTAAATCTCTTCAGGCAGATGTGTAAGGGCTGTTTCCTTAGGGGAGGTGTCTACAGGATTATCAAGCACAGCAGAGTTCCTCACTTCAGATGGATGCAAGATGGCTGATTCTTCATGACAGACCATTATAGGTTTATCTAGCAAAGAATACTCAGCAGAATCTAGAATGTCAATGCCCCTCCCATCATTATCAGCATGTATGTCCCCATTCTAATTTTCAAACCCCATTCCTTCAAAATCGATGCCCTTATTTTAATAGCAGCCATCCTGCAAGGATGGGAATTAAATTTACTCTGTAATTCAGCCACTCACACAGTGAGACTCTGGTTCTTGTTTTCAGAAATCTCAATTCCAAGCTACAGGATATGAGTTTCTTTCAGAGTACACATAATAACTCTAATGTTTTGATGGTGCACTTGAGCTGGAAATTTGAAGCCTTGAGCCTATCCCTTTCTTTAATAATTCTATCACCATATTTAAGAGCAATCAACCAACACCGTTATTATTTTTAATTCCATAAAACTCCATTAAGTTATCAAAACATAATGTCTCCCAAAGCCCTACCTCTTATAATCATTTGAATAGCATAGCCAAGGGTAATACTTTATGTATCTTTATTGCAAATTCATTTCATGGACAATCAGTGCCATTTGATCACTGAAAATAGAGTTATTAGTGGATTGGACTTTAGTCTAATCAGGTTAGATAACCAGTAGGCGCCCCAAAGGAACGAGATGAGCAAAACCTCTGTATGTTGCTTGGAAATCTTTCCAGTTGGGGGCTCTTTTGCTTCCCTTTACTACAGCCAAGTCATGCAAAGAAGCTGACCTCTTGGAAACTTACTGACTTGCGTTTCCAAGAAGTATACCCCCCTGGTCTTATGCTTCCCCTTCTCAGTTCTGTGAACAGGATTCAAAAACAGTTTTTGAACAGTTATTTAAAAAAACCCCAAACCAATTCAAAAACCTCATCCTTAAAATTAAATGTCATGGTTATTAAAAAAACAGAATTAACAAGACACAAACACATACATTTATGAGATTTATTATAGGAATTGACTCACACAATCGTGCAAATTGGCAAGTCTGAATTCCATAGGGCAGGCCACAAATTTATGAATTTTCTAGGAAAAGCTGGTTGGTTGAAACAGAGACAGCTATTCTTCTTTTTGACTCTTGAAATAATTAGTTCTTCCTTTAAGACCTGTAAGTGATAGGATGAGACTTCTCTCTTTAATGAAGGCAATCTCTACTGATGCAATTGACTGACTAATGATTTAAATTCACAAAATACTCCCACAGTATCAAGCCAGTGGTTACTAAACCAAACCACTGTACACCATGACCTCGCCAAGTTGACATATGAACTTAACCATCACAGTAACTGATAAGCTATGAGTGCAATATAGATGTTAGTGTTTCAATGTGGGTCTTGGAGAGCACTGGCTTCTTCCTTTACCTTAAGCACTGATATCAGTTGTCAGCCCTAAAGCAAAAAGACCAGCAGAGCATGATCTCTTTTCAAGTTACTACCATCTCCTTCCACTGAAATGATGGCATTTAATGACTCTTCTTCCATCCTTCTGTTTATTTACCTGAAAGTTAAGCTTATTTAATTATCATTAACTCATTGTGGGACTGTCAGGTTTGACCTTTAGCATACAACCATGTTATTGCAATCATGGAATTTTTTCAGTATCAGAGAAATGATTCAGCTGGACATGGCCATACCCTTTTACAACTTATGAAATGTTTAGGATGCTAGGCCCTTTATACTTGATTTTATTTCATTAGAATTTGGTAACATGCTAGCTAGATATTGATTAACTCTTAATGTTGAAAGTTATTTTTAATATTTTAGTTGCTCAAAGTATCCTTACCCATATCCTTACTCATATTTCTCCAAGAAGGCTACAGTGAATGAAATAAGTGTGACTACCAGAACATTTGGCAAGTTGCAGTTTGCAAGGATGTTTTTAATCTTTCAGGTTGGCCTGCTTTGCTCTTAATGGCAACTACTTCTTGAATGAGTATCTAATTAGTAACATGATTTTCTCTTTTAGTGTTTACCTTTGAATGTCTATATGCATAGAAAATAAATTATTAACCACAGTTACATCTCAGGAAAGGCCTGGGATTTGAGATATGTATTAGGGAATTTGTTCACTTTAGACCCTTTTTAAAAATTTTCTTTATCATTTTAGTTGACTGTTTTTAAATTGTGTGCTTGAAATCTTTATTGCTTTTATAATTGAAGGAAGATAGTTAATAAAATAGAAAGTAACATGAAAGTCACTCTAGCTCCTGAGTATTGGAATGGTTGTTAGGGATGGGAAGGGGCAGATGAAAAATATATCCCCAAATACTGGCTGTTGTCTAGTTGTAAGTGGAACACATTCCCCTCCTTGTCCTCCCTTATGTCCTCTTTTTAATCCCTTCTTTCTGGTGTGTATCCATTGTCTCTCACACCTGATAGTTTGAGGCCTCTAAATGTAGCCCCCACAATGTGACTCTTCTTGCAGCACATTTGGGCTCCAACTCTTTATTTCTGTTCTCTCTCTCTTAGTCTAGTGATCTCAAGGAGGGCAGAGCCCAGCTAATAGTCAGTTTAGAAAGAATTAAGCAATAGATACCATTAACTGGTAATGACTTGATTTATTTATTCAACAAGCATATGACATGTACTAAGTGCCCACTATGCATGCATCCTCACTGTGCTAGAGAATAGGCAGGTTTACCTTGGGAAGAGGTGGGTTGGGATTAGGAAGGTCTTTGAAAAGAAGGTATACAAGGGGAGCAGGATATTGAAGGCAGAGGGAGCTATCTGAGTCAAGATTAAGAAGTGTGAAATCCCATGACCAACAAGTTAAACTATAAGTTGTTTGATATTGCTGGAGAAAGGTACATGAAGAAATCACACAATGAGAAATGATTGTGAAGATGTGGACAGTATCAGCAGGACAATTCTTCATTATGTGAGATTTTTCATTTCTTTTCAGAATGTTTGGCACTCCTGTCACCATCCCACTAAGTGCCAGAAACGTCCATCAGTCATTTTAATGACCCAAAGTCCCCCAAAACACACAAACACACACATTTCTAAACACTCCTCAGGGAGTAAAATCTTTGGTTGAGAACCACTGATCTTGATCATGGGTCACCCTTTGTACTCTGATAATGAGTTTGGAGGTCTTGCTCTTCCAAGGCCTGAGTTTCTCAGGTTGTAATAGGAGATGGTATGTGACAGGATACTTGAGTTCCTAAGACATACACGGCTAATCTTCTTGAAGCAGAAATTTCATTCAAAGGCATTTTTTTTAATTAATGAAAATATGGCAATACCTTATTTGTATGTTAACATAAACATATCATATGGAATAGAATGCTAAATTATTATAGATTAAGATAAGAGCAAGAAAATTTCTACTGCATTTGTCTGCTTCTAGCTAGACCCAAAACTCCTGGTAGGTATTTCATTTGGAAAGTTTGAAAAGCAATGGAAATTGTGAGCCAATAAAGTGTTTGAAACAAGGAAAAAGTATGAACAGTTTTGCATTTTAGAAAGGTCATTTTGTCTCCTATTAGGGAATGCATAGAAGGAGAGTCAGACAAGCAGAGAGACCAGTTGAGAATAATAATCCAAGACTGAAATGACAATGGCCTGCTCAATGGAGAAGAGGGATGGATATGGCAGACACTTAGGAAGTAGAAATGTTATTACTTATGAATGAATGAATATGGAGAATGAGAGAAATGAAGCTATGGGGTTGCTGACCATGTTTCTGGCTTAAATAATAAGGCAGAGAACTCAAAGTATTAGCAGAATTAGGGGAGGAAAAGATAAAGTTTGTTCAAGTCTTTGAACATGTTGAGTTTGTGTTGTGTATAGATTTCCAATGAATATATCTAATTGACAATTGTAAATATGTACCTCAAGCTCATGGAAGAGATCTAGGGTGATGATCTAGTTTTCAAAATTGTGATTATGATTGGTGGTAGTTTAAGCCATATGGGGTTAATACATTTACCAAAGGAAAGTGAGCAGAGTGAGAACAGAAACATGCTGAGAGCAGAATCCTGGGAAATGATGACACTCAGTTTGTGTAGAAGAGGAAGAGCCAGCAAAAGATATGAGAAAGAACAATATAAAGATAGGGAAAATATAGGAAAGAATATGGCCATGGGAGTCAAGAAAGAAGGAAGTTTAAAGTAGAAGGAAGTGGCCAACATTATCAAATGACCCAGAAAATAAAGTCAGATAGTGAATGAGATGTGTTCCTTGAATTTGGCAATAAAGAGATAACCTTAAAATAACTGTGGCCAGATTGTAACAAACAGCAATGCATTGAAGTTGAATTTCTCTGAAGTGAGATAGCAAAGTGTGAAGGATAATGGTTGAAGGATTTTTTTGGTAGAGTATTGTTATTATTATTATTATTAGATAATTTGTAGTTTTATATAAAAATCATGCAGAAAATACAGAGCTCCCATATATCCAGCCCCTAAATATAGTTTTCCATAGTATTAACATTTGGCATTAGTGTGGTAACATTCTTACAATTAATGAAACAATCCTATTAGAATTATGCTATTAACTATAGTTCATATTTTATATTAGAATTTACCATTTGTGTTGTACAGTCCTATGTTTCTTAAATTTGTGTTCCCATAACATATACACAACCTAAATTTCCCCTTTTAACTACATTTAAATATATAATTCAGTGATGTAAACTGAATTCACAGTGATGTACTATCATAACCACTGTTATGGTCAGGTTCATGTGTCAACTTGGCCAGGTGGTGGTACCTGTTTGTCTGGTTGAGCAAGTGCTGGCTTGTCTGTTCTATGAGGACATTTCACAGAATTAAATCATGATCATGTTGGCTGCATCCACTGCTGATGGCATTTGTAATCACCCAAGGAGAGTGTCTTCTACAATGAGTGATGCTTAATCTAATCACTGGAAGCCTTTTAAGGAGGATTCAGAAGAGAAGGCTCCCTTCCTGTTTTGGCCAGTGAGCATCTCCTGTGGAATTCACCTAGACCCTCCATCAGAGTCCTCAGCTTCACAACCTGTTCTATAGATTTTGGATTCTACATTCCCACAGTTACATGAGACATTTTAATACATTTTATATTTACAGATATTTCCCGTTGATTCTGTTTCTCTAGAGAACCTTAACTAATACAGCTTATTTTTTTTTTTAACCGGGAGTGGTTCTTAAGAAACAAAATCTTAAAAATGGGTTTTTATGATTGGTTTTCTACTCTGACTGGATGCAAAGGCATTAAGGACTCTGATTCCTATGATCAGAATGATACTGTCAATCCATGGAGTGAGTTGGCAAAAGAGATAGTCAAAATATCACCATTCAATTCTTCTAATGCTTCACTTCTACGAAACCAGGCTCTGGGGGATAATGTTTTCCACACTTTTACAGAGTTTTGTAGAAATAGGAGGTATAGAAATATTGGCTGGTTGTTGTTAGATACACTGGCTACATTAATGACTGAAAGGAATGGACTTAAGGCTTCAAATGAAAAACTTACACACTATCCCACAGACGTAAATACTTCTACGAGTGTCCTGAAGGAAAATCTTATTTTGTGTAACTGTAGACTTGCGTAGACTGAGCCCAAAAGTCAGACTCAGAAACTTATTGTTAGAGTAGCAAATTTACAACATAAACTGAAATCTCAATCTTGCATGGTGTCTGCCGTTAAAGTGAGGGCATTGATTGGAAAGGAGTGGGACCCTGAAAAATGGGATGGTGACATATGGATTGATAATGATGTTGGTAGAGAGGTTGAAATCCTAGGTTATGATGAGTCTTCTCTAGATAACCCTGTAATAGTCTGCCCGGAGGACATAGCTGCCTGAACTCCAGCCTGCCTAAGGAATTGGGCACCCAACCTCCACCTGAAGATATTAGCCCTAGAGTGATTAATCCTGTTTCACCAGATGAAACTGCAAATGAAGGCCCTAAAGCAAATGGCTTGGAAGATACTTCTAATTCTTTTCATGACCCACCCCCACCACCCCTCATTTCTTACAGACCTATAACTAGAATAAAGTCCCAACAGGCCCCTAAAGGTGAGGTACAATGTATCACACATGAGGAGGTACGTTATATTCCAAAAGAACTGTGTGAGTTTTCCAATTCATATAGACAGAAATCAGGTAAATATGTGTGGCAATGACTTTTAAGGGTGTGGAATAATGGTGAGAGGAAAATAAGATTGGATCAGACTGAGTTTATTGATATGGGCCCACTAAGCAGAGATTCTGCAATCAATATTATAACTCAAGGGGTTAGAAAAGGCATTAACAGTTTGTTTGGATGGTTGGCTGAAACATGGATGAAAAGGTAGCTGATATTAACTGAGGTTGAAATGCCAGAACTGCCCTGGTATATTGTAGATGAGGGTATCCAGAGGCTTAAGGAGATTGAAATGTTAGAGTGGATTTATCATGCAAAGCCTGCTCTTACACCCCAGGAATGTCCAGAGGATGCACCTTTTACCAGAACAATGAGAAGTAAATTTGTGAGACTAGCATCATCATCCCTGAAGAGCTTTGTAGTTGCACTTCTCTGCAGGTCAGATATTACTGTGGGAACTGCTGTCACTGAACTGGAATCCTTAAACTCAATGGGGATGACCATATCCCGAGTTGGCAGAAGCCAGGTGGCAGCACTTAATTGCCAAATATGGGGTGGAAGTGTCTATTTCAATAGACAGTCAACTCAAAGCAGGAGTCAAAATAATCTAACATGCAGAGATTTGTGGTGTTGGCTAGTAAATCATGGGGTACCTAGAAATACAGTAGATGGGAAGTCTACTAAATTCTTGTTTGAGCTGTAGAAACAAGAGTTCCAGGTCAAGTGAACAGAAGTCTAACTTGAATTACAAAAACACAAAGTCATGGCCTCTTAATCAATTTCCTGGCTTGAGACAGTTTACAGACCCAAAGCCCCTTGAATGAAGGGGAGGCCAGGTCCCTTTGGGGGAGAAACCTGTTATGCTGCCACATATTTATAATGTTAATCTTCCTCCAAGTCTTCCCCCAAGGAGACTGACGGCCTTTTACCGGGTAACTGTGCATGGGGGAAAGGAAATGATCAGATATTTTGGGGATTATTAGACACTGGTTCAGAAGTGACATTAATTCCAGGGGACCCAACACGTCACTCTGGACCACCAGTCAGAGTGGGGGTTTATGGAGGCCAGGTGATTAATGAAGTTTTAGCTGAGGCCCATCTCACAGTGGGTCCAGTGGGCCCCCGGACCCATCCTGTAGTTATTTCCCCAGTTCCAGAATGTATAATTGGCATAGACATACTGAACAACTGGCAGAATCCTCACGTTGGCTCTCTAACTCATGCAGTGAGGGCTATTATGGTGGGGAGGGCCAAGTGGAAGCCACTAGAACTGCCCCTACATAGCAAAATAGCACATCAGAAGCAATACTGGATTCCTGGAGGGATTTCAGAGTTATTACCACTCTAAGGACTTGAAGGATGCAGCGGTGGTGATTTCCACCACATCCCAATTCAACTCTCCTCTTTGGCCTGTGCAGAAAACAGATGGGTCTTGGAGGATGACAGTGGATTATCATGAGCTCAACAAGATGGTCACTCCAATTGCAGCTGCTTTCTCAGATGTGAAATCATTGCTTGAGCAAATTAGTACATCCCCTGGTACCTGGTATGCAGCTATTGATCTGGCAATTGCTTTTTTCTCAATAGCTGTTAGTAAGGACCACCAGAAACAGTTTGCTTTCAGCTGGCAAAATCAGCAATATACTTTCAACTGTCCAACCTCAGAGGTATGTCAACTCTCCAGCCCTATGTCATAATCTTATCTGCAGGGACCTTGATTGTTTCTCCCTCCCACAAGACATCACACTGGTCCATCATATTGATGATATCATGTTGATTGGACCTAGTGAGCAAGAAGTAGCAACTACTTTAGATGTACTGATAAGGCATTTGTGTGTCAGAGGATAGGAGCTAAATCCAGCAAAAATACAGGGGTCTTCCACCTCAGTGAAATTTCTAGGTGTCCAGTGGTGTAGGGCATGTCAAGATATCTCTTCTAAGGTGAAGGATAAGTTGCTGCATCTGGCCCCTCCTACAACCAAAAAAGAGGCACAATGACTAGTTGGTCACTATGGATTTTGGTGACAAAATATTCCTCATTTGGGTGTGCTACTCCAGCCCACTTATCGGGTGACCAGAAAAGCTGTTAGGTTTGAGTGGAGATTTGAACATGAGGAGGCTCTGTGACAGGTCCAGGCTGCTGTACAAGCTGCTCTGCCACTTGAGCTATATGATCCAGCAGATCCAATGGTACTGGAAGTGTCAGTGGCAAATAGAGATGTTGTCTGGAGCCTTTGGCAGGCCCCTACAGGAAAATCACAATGCAGACCCTTAGGATTTTGGAACAAAGCCTTACCATCTGCTGCAGATAGCTACTTTCTTTTTGAGAAACAGCTTTTAGCCTGCTAAGGGGCCTTAGTAGAGACTGAAAGCTTAACCTTGGGCCACCAAGTTACCATGACACCTGAGTTGCCTATCATGAGCTGGGTGTTGTCTGACCCACAAAGCCATAAAGTTGAGTGTGTGTAGCAGCACTCCATCATAAAATGGAAATGGTGTACATGAGATAGGGCCAGAGCAGTTCCTGAAGGCACAAGTAAGTTACATGAGGAAGTGGCCCAAATGCCCATGGTCTCCACTCCTGCCACATTACCTTCTCTTTCCCAGACCAGAACTATGGCCTCTTGGGGAGTTCCTTTCAGTGAATTGACTGCAGAAGAAAAAACTCGGGCCGGGTTTACAGATGGTTCAGCATGATATGCAGGTACCACCCGAAACTGAACAGTTGCAGCACAACAACACCTTTATGGGGTATCTTTGAAGGACAGTGGTGAGGGGAAATCTTCCCAGTGGGCAGAACTTCAAGCAGTGCACCTGATTGCTCATTTTTCTTGGAAGGAGAACTGGCCAGAGGTGCATTTATATACTGACTCATGGACTGCTGCTAAAGGTTTGGCTGGATGGTCAGGGACTTGGAAAGACCATAATTGGAAAATTGGTGACAAAGGGGTCTGAGGAAGAGGTCTGTGGATAGACCTCTCTGAGTGGGCTAAAAACATGAACATATTTGTGTCCCATGTGAATGTGCACCAGAGGTTGACTTCAGCAGAGGAAGGTTTTAATAATCAAGTGAATAAAATGACCCATTCTGTGGATACCAGTCAGCCTCTTTCTCCAGCAACTCTT
Organism: Tamandua tetradactyla; assembly: GCF_023851605.1. Classification (NCBI taxonomy): domain Eukaryota; kingdom Metazoa; phylum Chordata; class Mammalia; order Pilosa; family Myrmecophagidae; genus Tamandua; species Tamandua tetradactyla. The sequence goes on along the minus strand of NC_135353.1, from coordinate 61,798,855 downwards.
GTCATTGCCCAATGGGCTCATAAACAAAGTGGTCATGGTGGTAGGGATGGAGTTTGTGCATGGGCTCAGCAACACAGACTTCCACTCACCAAGGCTGACCTGGCTACAGCCACTGCTGAGTGCCCAATCTTCCCACAGCAAAGACCCACACTCAGCCCCCAATATGGCCCCATTCCCGAGGTGACCAGCTGGCTACATGGTGGCAGGTTGATTACATTGGACCACTCCCTTCATGGAAGGGGCAGTGATTTGTTCTAACTGGGATAGACACATGCTTTGGATATGAGTTTTCTTTCCCAGCATGCAATGCTTCTGCCAAAACTACCATCCATGGGCTTATGGAATGCCTTTTCCATCACCCTGGCATTCCACCCAATATTGCTTCTGATCCCAGAACACACTTTACAGCAAATGAAGTGTGGGAATGGGCACATGCTCATGGAATTCTCTGGTCTTACCATGTTCCCCATCATCCAGAAGCAGCTGAATGGATAGAATAGTGGAATGGCCTTTTGAAAACTCAATTACAGTACCAACTTGGGGGCAATACCTTGAAGGGCTGAGATAATGTTCTCCAGGAAGCTGTAGATGCTCTGAATCAGCATCTGCTGTATGGTGCTATTTCTCCCATAGCCAGGATCCATGCGTCCAGGAACCAAGGGGTGAAAATGGGAGAGGCACCACTCAGTATTACCCCTAGCAATCTGCTAAGAAAATCTTTGCTTCCTGTCCCTGTGACCCTGAGCTCTGCTGGTCTACAGGTTTTAGTTCCAAAATGAGGAGTGCTTCCACCAGGAGAAACAACAATGATTCCATTGAACTGGAATCAAAGACTACAACCTGGTCACATTAGGTCACTCATGCCTGTGAATCAACAAGCCAAGAAGATGATTACATTACTGGCTGGAGTGATTGACCCTGACTATCAAGCAGAAATAGGACTGCAACTACACAATGGAGGTAAAGAAGAGTTTTCCTGGAATATAGGAGATTCCCTAAGGTGTCTTTTGGTACTACCATGCCCTGGGATTAAAATCAATGAAAAACTGAAACTCAATCCAGGCAGGGCTACCAATGGCTCTGAAACTTCAGGAACGAAGGTTTGGGTCACCCCACCAGGCAAAAAACCACGGCCAGATGAAGTGCTTGCTGAGGGTAAAAGGAATGTGGAATGGATAGTGAAGAAGGTAATGATAAATATGAACTAGGAGCATGTGTTCAGTTACAGAAATGAGGGCTGTACTGCTGTTTTGTTTACGTTATGTTATTTAAGTTGTAAGATATCAAGTTTAAGAAGGAATATTACCCAAGGACTTGCACCCTATTCTGGGGAGATTTAATGTGTTGCCAGTTATATGCAGGACAGTTGGATATCGTTAGGTGAGAAAAAAATGTGTGTTATCATTTTCTATTTAGAAATTAGGTTTGGTTTAAAGTGCTGAGTATAGCTGTCAAGTTGAGAAGGGGTGGACTATCATGGTCAGGTTCATGCGTCAATTTGGCCAGGTGGTGGTACCTGTTTGTCTGGTTGGGCAAGTGTTAGCCTGTCTTTTGCTATGAGAACATTTCACAGAATTAAATCATGATCATGTTGGCTACATTCACAGCTGATTCCGTTTGTAATTAGCCAAGGGGGTTGTCTTCTTCAGTGAGTCATGCTTAGTCTAATGACTGGAAGCCATTTAAGGAGGATCAAGAAGAGACAGGCTCTCTTCCTGCTGTGACTGGAGAGCCTCTCCTGTGGAGTTCATCCAGACCCTCCATTGGAATTTTCAGCTTCACAGCCTGCCCTATAGATTTTGGACTCTATGTTCCCATGGTTATGTGAGACACTTTTATAAACTTTATATTTATAAATATTTCCTGTTGATTCTGTTTCTCTAGAGAACCCTAACTAATATAACTACCATCCATTACCAAAATTTTATCACCATTCCAAAAAGAAACTTTAAACCAATTAAGCATCAATCCCTTCATCCCTACTTCCACTTTGCCTTGGTAACACATCTTCTCATTTCTGATTCTGTGAATTTGTTTATTCTAGTTATTTCATTTTAGTGGGATCATATAATATTTTCTCCTCTGTGTCTGGCTTATTCTCCACAACAAAATGTCTTTAAGATTCATCCATGTTGTCCCATGTATCAGGGTTTCATTCTTTTTATGGCAGAATAATATTCCACTGTATGTGTATATTACATATTTTTAAATCATTCATCAGTTTATGGGCACTTGGATTGTTTCCATCTTTTTGCAATAGTGAATAATGTCACTATGAACATTGGCAGGCAAATGTATGTTCATATCCCTGCTTTCAGTTCCTTTGATTATATACCTAGTAGCAGGATTGCTGAGTCATATGACAATTATATATTTAGCTTCCTGAGGAAGGTCCAAACTATGTTCCAAAGAACCTGCACCACTTTACTTCCCCCACCCACCCACCAATGAATGAACATTGATATGCAAACATTTGATTGAATCCCTGCTTTCAATTCTTTTGGGTATACATCTGGAAGTAGGGTGCTGAGTCATTTGATAATACTACACTTAACTTTCTGATAAATCTTCAAACTGTTTTCCACCATGGCTGCACCATTTTATATTTGCACCAACAATGAACAAGTGTTCCTATTCCTCCACATCCTCTCCAACACATATTTTCCATTTTATAACATAGTGGCCCTTCTACTGGGTCTGAAATGGTATCTCATCATGGTTTTAATTTGTGTTTCCCTAATGGCTAATTATGAAGCGTCTTCTCATGCACTTATTGGCTATTTGTATACCTTCTTTGGAAAAATGTCTATTTATATTTCCCCATTTTTAACTGGGTTTTTTGCCTTTTTCTTGTTGAGTTGTAGAATTTCTTTATATATTCTGGATTTTAAACTCTTATCAGATATGTGGTTTCCAAATATTTCCTTCCATTGTGTAGGTTGTCATTTTACTTTCACAATGAAGTTTTTTATGCACAAAAATTTTTAATTTTGATGAAGTCCAATTTATTTTTTCTTTTGTCACTTGTGCTTTGAATGTAAAATCTAAGAAAGCATTGCCTAACATAAGCATCTAAGATGGTTCACTATGTTTTCTACAAGAAGTTTTATAATATTTGTTCTTATATTTAGACATTGATCCATTTAGAGTTCATATTTGTTTATGGTATGAGGTAAGGATCAGCTTTCATTCTTTTGCAAATGTATATGCAATTTTCCCAGCACCATTCGTTGAAGAAACTATTTTTCCCCATTGAGTGTCAAAAATAAATTGACAATAGATGTTAGAGTTTATTTATGAATGCTCAGTTTAATTTCATTAGTCTATGTGTCAGTCTTTGTCCCAGTACTATGGTGTTTTGATTACTGTGGCTTTGTAATACATTTTAAAAGTGGGAAATGTGTGGCCTCCAACTTTGTTCTAATTTTTTCAAGGTTTTTTTGGCCATCCATATAAATTTGATGTTTGCTTTTCCATTTCTGAAAAGGAGGCTGTTGGAATTTTTTCCTTTAAATTCGAGAAGATGTTCATTTACAGAACAATCATGCATAAAATACAGGATTCCCATATATCACCTTATCATTTGCACTTTACAGCAATGTGGAATATTTATTACAACTGATGATGAAAAATTGTATCATTGTACTATTATCTATAGTCCATTGTTTAATTTAAGGTGCATTGGGTAGTGTAGTTCAATGGATTTAAAAAAAATTTTTCTATTACCATAAATACAATCTAACATATACCCCATTAATCACATTCAGATACATATGAGTGTTATTAATTTTGTTCATAATATTGGCTACCATCATCAACATCCATTACCAAAACAATTACATCATCCAAATAGAAATGCTGTACATTTTTTCCCTGACAGTATTCTCAGTTTTATAAGTTGTCAGTTCTAACATCGCATGATTACTTACATATTTATACAAATTAAGTTTAAAGAAAGAATAGGTATCTATGATTCCTGGCTGTGAAAACAAATACCATACAGTAGGTTGACATAAACAGTGGGAATTTATTGGCTCACGGTTTTGAGACTACTAGAAGTCCAATATCAAAGCATCACTAAGGCAGTGCTTTGTCTTTGAAGACTGTCATGTTCTAGGGCTGCCTGCCATAAATTCTTGGTCCTTGGCTTTTCTGTCACATGGCAATGCACATGGTAATGCACATGGTAACATATTTCTACTCTGGGTTCTCTTAAATTCTGTCTTCTTCTGTAGATTTCTCTCTGTGGCCCTCTCTTTAGAGTCACCAGTAATAAGATTAAGCACATCCTGATTCAGTTGGCCAGAGCTTAACTAAAAATAACCTCATCATAAGGTCCCCACATAGGAACCCTGCCCATTTTATGCCTTAACTCCCTGTTCCCTATCCATGCTACGTCCCCTGGTAAACTAGATTCCTACTCTATGAGTTTACTTATTCCACTTATTTCAAAACAGTGAGATCATACAATACTTGTACTTTTGTATCTAGTTTATTTCACTCAACATGATGTATTCATGGTTCATCCATTATTTCACATGTGTCAGGACTTCATTCCTTTTTATGGATGAATAATATTACATTGTATATATATATTAATATACACCACATTTTATTTATCCATTCATCAGTTGATATATGCTCTGATTGCTTCCTTCTTTTGGCAATTGTGAATAATACCATGATGAATATCAATGTGCAAATCTCTGTAGGAGTCTCTGCTTCCAAACGTTTTGGGTATGTAACTAATAGAGGGATTGATGGGTCACACAGTATATCTATACGTACCTTTATAAGGAAGTGCCACACTGTCTTCCACAGTGGCTGCACCATTTTACATTGCCAAAAACAATGGATAAGTGTTACTATTTTACCACATACCCTCAAACACTTATTGCCTGTTTTTTTAATGGCAGCTATCTAATGTATGTGAAATATTATCTCATCATGGTTTCCATTTGCATTTCCCTGATGGCTAATGATGGTGAACCTATTTTCATGTGCTCTGTGGTCATTTGTATATGTTCTTTGGAGAGATAGCTATTCAAGCTCCTTGCGCCTCTTTTAATTGGGTTGTTTCTTTTTGTTGTTCAGTTGAAGGATTTCTTTATGTACGGAGGATATTAAACTTTTTATTGGATATGTGATTTCCAAATTTTTTCTCCCATTTTGTAGGTTGTCAACATTTACTGGATATTTTTTTTTACTTTCATGATAGAGTTCTGTAAGGCACAAAATTTTTAAATTTGCTGTGGTCCAATTTATCAATATTTCTTTTCTTGCTGGTGCTTTGGTGTAAAGTCTAAGAAAACACTAAAACACTGCCTAATACAAGGGGCTAAGGTTGTGTATCTTAGATCTATTTTCTAGGAGTTTGAGTTTGATAGTTATGGCTCTTATCTTTAGGCCTTTGATACATTTTGAGTTGTTTTTTTTATAAGATGTGAGGTAAGGGTCCTCCTCCATCTTTTTTTGTTTTTGTTTTGTTGTTTATTTTTGTTTCTTGAAAATGTAGATATACTTTCTCCAGCAACATTCGTTGAAGAGACTATTCTTTCCCAATTGCCTAGCTTTTGCCTGGTTGCAAAAATCTGTTAGCCATAAATTTGAGGGTTTGTTTGTGAGCTTTCAATTTTATTCCATTGGTCTATATGTCTTTGCTTGTGCCACAAAAATGCTGTTTTGATTACTGTGGCTTTGTAATAAGATTTAAGATCTGGAAATATGAATTTTCCAACTTCATTCTTCTTTTTCAAAGTGGCTTTAGCTATTCAGAGCACCTTACACTTCCACATAATTTTGATGATTGGCTTTTAACCTTTGATGATTCAAAGGTTGCTTTAAATCTATAAATTTCTTTAGGTAGAGTTGTCATCTTAATGATATTTAGTCTTCTAATGCATGCACATGGGATATCCTTCCATTTATTTAGAGCTTTCTTTATTTATTTTAGCAACTGTGCTGGTTTGAAAGAATGTATGTTCCCTAGAAAAGCCATGTTTTAATCAAAATCCCATTTCATAAAGGTAGAATAATCCCTATTCAATCCTGTATGTTTGGATCTGTAATTAGATCATCTCCCTGGAGATGTAACCCAATCAAGAGTAGTTGTTAAGATGGATTAGGTAAAGACATGTCTCCACCCATTTGGGTGGGACTTGATAAGTTTCTGGAGTCCTATAAAAGGAAACATTTTGGAGAATGAAAGAGATTCAGAGAGAGCGGAGCAGAATGACATAGTCATGAGAAGCAGAGTCCATCAGCCAGCGACCTTTGAAGATGAAGAAGGAAAATGTCTCCTGGGGCGCTTTGTGAAAGGAAGCCGGGAGAGAAAGCTGGCAGATGACACCATGTTCACCACATGCCTTTCCAGATGGGAGAGAAATCCTGACCATGTTCACCATGTGCCTTTCCAGATGAGAGAGAAATTCAGACTGTGTTTGCTATGTGCCCTTCCATCTGAGAGAGAAACCCTGAACTCCATCGGCCTTCTTGAGCCAAGATATCTCTCCCTGGATGACTTAGATTGTACATTTCTATAGACTTGCTTTAATTGGGACATTTTCTCAGCCTTAGGACTGTAAACTAGCAACTTACTAAATTCCCCATTTTATAACCATTCTGTTCCTGGTATATTGCATTCCAGCAGTATAGAACAGCAACATTTTGTAGTTTTCTGTGTACACATCTTTGGCAAGATTTATTCCTAAATATTTGACTCTATAACTTACTATTGAGAATGGATTTAAAAAAATTTCTTCTTCCTGTTATTCATTGCTTGTATATATAAACACTACTGATTTTGGTTGGGGTGTTAATGTTGTCACTGCATCACTTTGCTAACTTCATGTATTGCTCTAGAAGCTTTGTTGTGGATTTTTCAAGATTTTGTGTATGTAAGATTATGTTATCTGCAATAGGTAAAAATTTACTTCTTCCTTTCCAGTTTCTATGCCTTTCTTCTTTTTCTTGTGTAATTGCTATGGCAAGAACGTCCAGTAAAATGTTGAATAATGGTGGTGGCAGTGGGCGTTTTTGTGTTGTTTCTGACCTTAGAGGGCAAGCTTTCAGTCTTCACCATAAAGTAGGGTATTGGTTGTGGACTTTCCATAAATACCCTTTATCATCTTGAGTAATTTTTCTTCTATTCTTACTGTTCTAAGTGTTTTTATCAAGAAGGATGCTGGATTTTGTTAAATGCCTTTTCCACCTCAATTTAGATGATCATGTGTGCTTCTTCTCCACCCCACCCCATTGTGTTTATGTTCTATATTACATTAATCGACTTTTCTTATGTTGAAACAACCTTTAATATGAGGGATAAATCCCACTTGATCCTGGTCTATAATTCTTTTAATATGCTGTTCAGTTTGGTTTGCTAGTATTTTGTTGAGAATTTTTGTATCTATATTCAGAATACATACTGGTTTGTAGTTTTTGTATCTTGTGATATCTTTATCTGCCTTTGGTATGAGGGTGATGTTGGTCTTGTTGAATGAACCACAAAGTGGTCCCTCTTTGTATTTACCCCAGAACAGCATTGTCGTAGTTAGATTCAGTTGTCAACTAGGCCAGGTGAAGGTACTTAATTGTGTTGCTGTGGCAATGAGCCAATGGTACGTGAACCTCATCTGTTGCTCATTGCATCTGCAGTCAGCTAAGAGGCATGCCTGCCATAATGAATGATGTTTGATTTAGTTGGCTGGTGCTTAAATGAGAGAGGTCAACGTAGCACAGCCCAAGCAGCTCAACATACCTCATCTCAGCACTCACAGCTCAGCCCAGGCCTTTGGAGATGCAGAAAGGAATCACCCCAGGGAAAGTTGTTGGAACCCAGAGGCCTGGAGAGAAGGCCAGCAAGGATCGCCCTGTGTCTTCCCACGTCAGAACGAAACTCAGTTGAATGTTAGCTGCCTTTCCTCTGAAGAACTATACATCAACTAAATAAATCCCCTTTTATTGAAAACCAATCTGTCTCTGGTGTGTTGCATTCCAGCAGCTAGCAAGTTAGAACAAGCATATTCTTAAAGTCAATCCATTCCTGTGGACATTCATGGGGCTGCTTCAAGTAAGGTGTGAACCACCTCATTCTGAATGGGTCTTAATCCTCTCACTGGAGCCCTTTATAAATGGATGAATACAGAGAGGAAGAGAGAGAAAAAGGTATGGAAGCAAGAAGCTGTAAGCAATGAAATCTGGAAGATAAGGAAGAGAACAGCAAATGTTTCCTTGTGCCTTGCCAGGTGGCAGAGGGGCCATGGATTGTCAGCAGTGCATCTTTAGGAAGAAAGCAAAACCTCAATGATGTATTGATTTGGTTATTTCCCTGACTCAAAACTGTGAGCTAATTCCCATTTTTCAAGCTGACCCATTTCACAGTATTTGCTTGGAGCAGCCTAGGAAACTAAAACATTCTTTCATTATTTTTTTTTTTTTGGAAAAATTTGAGCAGAATTGGATTTAAACCTTCTTAGAATGCTTAGTAGAATTCAGTTGTGAAGCATCTGGTCCTGGGGATTTCTTTGTTTGGAGGTTTGTGATGACTGATTCAATTTCTTTACTAGTAATTGGTTTGATGAGATCTTCTATTTCTTCTTGAGTCCATGTAGGTAGTTTGTGTGTTTTTAAGAATTTGTCCATTTTGTCTAGGTTATCTAATTTATTGGTGTATACTATTCATAGTGTCCTCTTATACTCCTTTTATTTCAATGGAGTTAGTATTAATGTTCCCTGTTTCATTTCTGATTTTTATTATTTGTTTCTTCTCTTTTTTTTCTTGGTTAGTCTAGCTAAAGGTTTGTTAATTGTATTGATCTTTTCAAAGAACAAACTTTTGTTTTTTTGAAACTTTCATTGTTTTCTCTTCTCCATTTCATTTATCTCCACTCCAATCTTTGTTGTTTTATTCCTTCTGCTTGCTTTGGGTTTAGTTTGCTCTTTTTTTCTAAATCCTACAGTTGTCAGGTTAGGTCTCTGATTTGAGATCTACTTCTTTTTGTAATGTAAGCATTCAGAGCTAGAAATTTCCCTCTCAACACTGCCTTAGTTTTATCCTATAAGTTTTTGGTGTGTTGTGTTTTCATTTTCATTTACTTCAAGATACTTCCTAACTTTTTTGTGATTTCCTCTTTAACTCATTGATTATACAAGAGTATATTGCTTAATGTCCACATATTTGTGAATTTTACTTTCTGTCTCTATTATTCTTTTCTAGCTTCATTCTGTTGTGGTCAGAGAAGATAAATTGCATGATTTAAATTCTTTGTGACTTTATTAAAACATGTTTGTGATCCAACATGTGGTCTATCCAGGAGAATGATCCACGTGCAGATTAGAAGAATGTGGGTATTCTGTTTTTGTTGGGTGAAGTGTTCTATATATGTCTGTTATCTGGTTGGTTTAGAATAGCCTTCATATCTTGTATTTGTTTATTGATCTTTTTACTAGATATTCTATCCATTATTGAAAGTGATAAATTATACTGTCCTATTATTAATGCCAAACTGTTCATTTCTCTGTACAACTTTGTCAATACTTGCTTAATATATATCGTGGCTCTGCTGATAGGTGCATATATAGTTAAAATTTTACATCTTCTCTAATTTTCCCCTTTAACAGTATATAATGCCTGTTGTATTAGCTGGGTTCTCTAGAGAAACAGAATCAACAGGGAACATTCACAAATATAAAATTTATAAAAGGGTCTCATGTGACCACAGGAACATGGAGTCCAAAATCTGCACAGTAGGCTGTGAAGCCGATGATTCCCACCGAGGGTCTGGACGAACTCCACAGGAGAGACTAACCAGTCGAAACAGGAAAAAACAGTCTCTTCTGAATCCTACTTATAAGGCTTTGAGTGATTAGATTAAGCATCACTCATTACAGAAGACATGCCCCTTTGGATGATTACAAATGGAATCAGCTGTGGATGCAGCTGATGCAAACATGATTTAATTCTATGAAATGTTTTCATCGCAAAGGACAAGCAAGCACTTGCCCAACCACCATTTGGCCAAGTTGACACATGAATCTGACCATGACAGTCCACCCCTTGTCAGCTTGGCAACTATACATGCCACCTTAAAACATACTTAATTTCTAGTTAAAAAAAATATAACAAAGATTTTTTTGTTTGACCTAATAATACTCAACTGTCCGACATATAACTGAAAACACATTAAATCTTTCCAGAATAGGGTGCAAATACTTGGGTAATATTCATTCTTAAACTTGATATCTTACAAATTAAATAGTATAACATGAACAAAAGAGCATTACAGTCCTCATTTCTGTAACTGATCACGTGGTCGAAGTTCATATTTATCACTACCTTCTTCCACTACCCATTGCATGTTCCCTTTACACTCAGCAAGCACTTCAGCTGGCCGTGGTTCTTTGCCTGGTGGGGTGACCCAAACCTTCAGTCCTGAAGTTTCAGAGCCATTAGTGGTCCTGCCTGGATTGGGTTGTTGCAGTTTTCCATTGATTTTAATCCCAGGTCATGGTAGCACTAAAAGATACTCTAGAGGATCTCCTATATTCCAAGAAAACTCTTCTTTACCTCCATTATGTGGATGCAGTCATACTCCCTCCTGATAGTCAGGGTCAATCACCACAGACAATAATGTAATCCCCTTCTTAGCTTGTTGATCCAGTGGCATAAGTAGCCCAAAGTGTGGCAGTCTTAGATTCCAGTTCGATGGAATCATTGTTGTTTCTCCTGGTGGAAGCACTCCTCATTTTGGAACTAAAACTTGTAGACCAGCAGAGTTCAGGGTTGCAGGGACAGGAAGCAAAAATTTTCCTAGCGGATCACTAGGGGTAATAGTGAGTGGTACCATTCCCATTTCCACCCCTTGATTCCTGGACCCATGGATCCTGGTTATGGGAGAAACAGCACCATACAGCAGATGCTGATTCAGAGCATATACAGCTTCCTGAAGAACATTACCCCATCCCTTCAAGGTATTGCCACTTAGTTGGCACCGTAATTGGGTTTTCAAAAAGCCATTCCACCGTTCTGTCAATTCAGCTGCTTCTGGATGATAGGGAACATCGTAATACCAGAGAATTCCAAGAGCATGTGCCCATTCCCGCACTTCATTTGTTTTGAAGTGTATTTCTTGATTAGATGCGATGCTATGTGGAATGCCATGACAATTGTTAAAGAGTTCTGTAAGCCCACAGATGGTAGTTTTGGCAGAAGCATTGCATGCAGGGAAAGCAAACCCTTATCCAGAGTATGTGTCTATTCCAGTTAGAACAAATCGCTGCCCCTTCCATGAAGGGAGTGGTCCAGTGTAATCCACCTGCCACCATGTAGTTGGCTGGTCACCACAGGGAATGGTGCCATATCAGGGGCTGAGTGTGGGTCTCTGCTGCTGGCAGATTGGGCACCCAGCAGTGGCTGTAGCCAGGTTAGCCTTGGTGAGTGGAAGTCCATGTTGCTGAGTCCATGCATAACCTCCATCCCTACCACCATGACCACCTTGTTCATGAACCCATTGGGCAATGACAAGAGTTGCTGGGGAAAAAGCATGACTGGTATCCACAGAATGGGTGATCTGATCCACTTTATTATTAAAATCTTCCTCTGCTGAAGTCAACCTCTGGTGTGCATTCACATGGGACACAAATATGTTCATGTTTTTAGCCCACTCAGAAAGGTCTATCCACATAATTCTTCCCCAGACCTCTTTGTCACCAATTCTCCAATTATGGTCTTCCAAGTCCCTGACCATCCAGCCAAACCATTAACAACAGCCCATGAGTCAGTATGCAAATGCATGTCTGGCCAGTTTTCCTTCCTAGCAAAATGAACAACCAGGTGCACTGCTCGAAGTTCTGCCCACTGGGAGGATTTCCACTCACCACTGTTCTTCAAGGAAACCCCAGAAAGGGGTTGTAATGCTGCAGTTGTCCACTTTAGGGTGATACCTGCATATCGTGCTGAACCATCTGTAAACCAGGCCCGAGTTTTCTCTTCCTCAGTCAATTCACTGAAAGGAACTCCCCAAGAAGCCATAGTTCTGGTCTGGGAAAGAGAAGGTAATGTGGCAGGAGTGGAAACCTTGGACATTTGGTCCATTTCCTCATGTAACTTACTTGTGCCTTCAGGAACTGCTCTGGCCCTATCTCATGTATACCATTTCCATTTTATGATGGAGTGCTGCTGCGCACACCCAACTTTATGGCTTGGTGGGTCAGACAACACCCAGCTCATAATAGGCAACTCAGGTGTCATGGTAACTTGATGGCCCAAGGTTAAGCTTTCAGTCTCTACTAAGGCCCATTAGCAGGCCAAAAGTTGTTTCTCAAAAGGAGAGTAGTTATCTGCAGCAGATGGTAAGGCTTTGTTCCAAAATCCTAAGCATCTGCGTTGTGATTCCCCTGCAGGGGCCTGCCAAAGGCTCCAGACAGCATATCTATTTGCCACTGACACTTCCAGCACCATTGGATCTGCTGGATTATACGACCCAAGTGGCAGAGCACCTTGTACAGCAGCCTGGACCCGTCGCAGAGCCTCCTCTTATTCAGGTCTTCACTCAAAATTAGCAGCTTTTCTGGTCACCCAATAAATAGGCTGGAGTACCACACCCAAATGAGGAATATGTTGTCACCAAAATCCAAAAAGACCAACTAGGTATTGTGCTTCTTCTTTGGTTGTAGGAAGGGCCAGATGCAGCAACTTATCCTTCACCTTAGAAGGGATATCTCGACATGCCCCACACCACTGGACACCTAGAAATTTCACTGAGGTGGTAGGCCCCAGGATTTTTGTTGGATTTCTCTCCCATTCTCTGACATGCAAATGCCTTACCAGTAAATCTAGAATAGTTGCTACTTCTTGCTCACTAGGTCAAATCAACATAATATCATCGATATAATGGACCAGTGTGATGTCTCTAGGGAGAGAGAAATGATCAAGGTCCCTGTGGACAAGATTATGACGTAGGGCTGGAGAGTTGATATACCCCTGAGGTAGGACAGTGAAAGCATATTGCTGACATTGCCAGCTGAAAGCAAGCTGTTTCTGGTGGTCCTTACTAGCAGCTATTCAGAAAAAAGCATTTGCCAGATCAATAGCTGCATACCAGGTACCAGGGGATGTATTGATTTGCTCAAGCAATGATACCACATCTGGAGCAGCACCTACAATTGGAGTTACCACCTGGTTGAGTTTATGATAATCCACTGTCATCCTCCAAGATCCATCTGTTTTCTGCACAGGCTAAATAAGAGAGTTGAATGGGGATGTGGTGGGAATCACCACCCCTACATCCTTCAAGTCCTTAAGAGTGGCACTAATCTCTGCAATCCCTCCAGGTATTCGGTATGGGTTATGACTTACTATTTTGCTCTGTAAGGGCAGTTCTGGTGGCTTCCACTTGGCCTTTCCTACCATAATAGCCCTCACTGCATGTGTTAGAGAGCCAATGTGGGGATTCTGCCAGTTCCTCAGTATGTCTATATCAATTACACATTCTCTAACTGGGGAAATAACTACAGAATGAGTCCAGGGGCCCACTGGACCTGAGCTAAAACTCCATTGATCGCCTGGCCTCCATAAGCCCCCTTCTGACTGGTGGTCCAGAGTGACCTGTTGGGTCCCCTGGAATTAATGCCAGTTCTGAACCAGTGTTTAATAATCTCTGAAATATCTGATCATTTCCTTTTCCCCAATGCACAGTTATTCTGTTAAAATCTGTCGGTCTCCTTGGGGAAGGCTTGGAGGAAGATTAACAGTATAAATTTATGGCAGTGTAACAGGGTTCTCCCTCAAAGGAAACTGACCTCCCCTTCATTCAAGGGGGTCTGGGTCTGTAAACTGTTTCAAGTCTGGAGATTGATTACAGGACCGTGACTCTGTGGTTTTGTAATTCAGGTTAGACTCCTATTCACTTGACCTAGAACCCTTTTGTTTATACAGCTCGAACAAGAAATTAGTAGAGAGGGGGCCAAGATGGCGGCTTAGTAAGGTACGTGCATCTTAGTTCCTCCTCCAAAGCAACTACTAGGTGAACTGAAACAGTGCAGAACAGCTCCCGGGACCACGGCAGGGAATGGACACACAGCGTACCCCAGTCTGGACTGGCTAGTCTGACTGCGAGACTCGGCTGTGGTGAGATCCCCGAGTGGCGTGCGATTTCCCGAGCAGCGACAGCTGTGGCAGCGGGAGCTCCTCCCTCCCTCCTTCCCGGGCTGGATGAGAGTCTCGGAGAAGCAAGTCTCCCAAGTCGAGGCGGCCAGCGCCCTTCTTTTGCGGGCGGCTTGCAGGTCCGGCTACGAGTCTCGGATCAGAGGGCTAACCAAGCTGCGGTGGCCCTCCCCCACGGGTGACTTCCTGGTCCGGTGGCGAATTCCCCAGGCCGCTGCAGCCGGCGACCAGCCACAGGGTCCCCTCAAGCGGCGGTGGCTGACGCCACCACCACACGTGGCCCCCGGAACCAACTGAGAGAATTGGATCGGAAATTCCCAGGCCGTGAAGATCGGTGACCGGGGGGATCCCTTCCAAACACGTGAGACAAACGTGTGCCACGAGCGCCACCTACTGGGAAGGATAAGAAAAACAGAACCCAGAGATTTCACAGAAAAATCTTGCAACCTTGTTGGGTCCGACACCCAGGAAAATCTGACTAAATGCCCAGATGCCAGCAGCAGAAGATAACGGTCCACGCTCAGAAGATTGAGAATATGGCCCAGTCAAAGGAACAAACCAATAGTTCAAATGAGATACAAGAGCTGAGACAATTAATGCTGAATATACGAACAGAAATGGAAAACCTCTTCAAAAATGAAATCAATAAATTGAGGGAGGACATGAAGAGGACATGGGCTGAACATAAAGAAGAAATAGAAAAACTGAAAAAACAAATCACAGAACTTATGGAAGTGAAGGATAAAGTAGAAAAATGGAAAAAACAATGGATACCTACAATGATAGATTTAAAGAGACAGAAGATAGAATTAGTGATTTGGAGGATGGAACATCTGAATTCCAAAAAGAAACAGAAACTATCGGGAAAAGAATGGAAAAATTTGACCAGGGTATCAGGGAACTCAAGAACAATATGAACCGCACAAATATACGTGTTGTGGGTGTCCCAGAAGGAGAAGAGAAGGGAAAAGGAGGAGAAAAACTCATGGAAGAAATTTTCACTGAAAATTTCCCAACTCTTATGAAAGACCTAAAATTACAGATCCAAGAAGTGCAGCACACCCCAAAGAGATTAGACCCAAATAGGCGTTCTCCAAGACACTTACTAGTTAGAATGTCAGAGGTCAAAGAGAAAGAGAGGATCTTGAAAGCAGCAAGAGAAAAACAATCCATCACATACAAGGGAAACCCAATAAGACTATGTGTAGATTTCTCAGCAGAAACCATGGAAGCTAGAAGACAGTGGGATGATATATTTAAATTACTAAAAGAGAAAAACTGCCAACCAAGACTCCTATATCCAGCAAAATTATCCTTCAAAAATGAGGGAGAAATTAAAACATTCTCAGACAAAAAGTCACTGAGAGAATTTGTGACCAAGATACCAGCTCTGCAAGAAATACTAAAGGGAGTACTAGAGTCAGATACAAAAAGACAGAAGAGAGAGGTATGGAGAAGAGTGTAGAAAGAAGGAAAATCAGATATGATATATATAATACAAAAGGCAAAATGGTAGAGGAAAATATTATCCAAACAGTAATAACACTAAATGTCAATGGACTGAATTCCCCAATCAAAAGACATAGATTGGCAGAATGGATTAAAAAACAGGATCCTTCTATATGCTGTCTACAGGAAACACATCTTAGACCCAAAGATAAGCATAGGTTGAAAGTGAAAGGTTGGGAAAAGATATTTCATGCAAATAACAACCAGAAAAGAGCAGGAGTGGCTACATTAATATCCAACAAATTAGACTTCAAATGTAAAGCAGTTAAAAGAGACAAAGAAGGACACTTTATACTAATAAAAGGAACAATTAAACAAGAAGACATAACAATCATAAATATTTATGCACCGAACCAGAATGCCCCAAAATACGTGAGGAATACACTGCAAACACTGAAAAGGGAAATAGACTCATATACCATAATAGTTGGAGACTTCAATTCACCACTCTCATCAATGGACAGAACATCTAGACAGAGGATAAATAAAGAAATAGAGAATCTGAATATTACTATAAATGAGCTAGACTTAACAGACATTTATAGGACATTACAACCCACAACAGCAGGATACACCTTTTTCTCAAGTGCTCATGGATCGTTCTCAAAGATAGACCATATGCTGGGTCACAAAGCAAGTCTTAACAAATTTAAAAAGATTGAAATCATACACAACACTTTCTCGGATCATAAAGGAATGAAGTTGGAAATCAATAATGGGCAGAGTGCCAGAAAATTCACAAATACGTGGAGGCTCAACAACACACTCTTAAACAACAAGTGGGTCAAAGAAGAAATTGCTAGAGAAATTAGCAAATACCTCGAGGCAAATGAAAATGAAAACACAACATATCAAAATTTATGGGACGCAGCAAAGGCAGTGCTAAGAGGGAAATTTATTGCCCTAAATGCCTATATCAGAAAAGAAAAAAAGGCAAAAATGCAGGAATTAACTGTCCACTTGGAAGAACTGGAGAAAGATCAGCAAACTAATCCCAAAGCAAACAAAAGGAAAGAAATAACAAAGATTAGAGCAGAAATAAATGAAATTGAAAACATGAAAACAATAGAGAAAATCAATAAGGCCAGAAGTAGGTTCTATGAGAAAATCAATAAGATTGATGGGCCCTTAGCAAGATTGACAAAAAGAAGAAGAGAGAGGATGCAAATAAATAAGATCAGAAATGGAAGAGGAGACATAACTACTGACCTCACAGAAATAAAGGAGGTAATAACAGGATACTATGAACAACTTTACGCTAATAAATACAACAATTTAGAGGAAATGGACGGGTTCCCGGAAAGACATGAACAACCAATTTTAACTCAAGAAGACATAGATGACCTCAACAAACCAATCACAAGTGAAGAAATTGAATTAGTCATTCAAAAGCTTCCTAAAAAGAAAAGTCCAGGACCAGACGGCTTCACATGTGAATTCTATCAAACATTCCAGAAAGAATTAATACCAACTCTCCTCAAACTCTTCAAAAAAATCAAAGCAGAGGGAAAACTACCTAATTCATTCTATGAAGCCAACATCACCCTCATACCAAAACCAGGCAAAGATATTACAAGAAAAGAAAACTACAGGCCAATCTCTCTAATGAATATAGATGCAAAATTCCTCAATAAAATTCTAGCAAATCGTATCAAACAACACATTAAAAGAATTATACATCATGACCAAGTAGGATTCATCCCAGGTATGCAAGGGTAGTTCAACATAAGAAAATCAATTAATGTAATACACTGTATCAACAAATCAAAGCAGAAAAATCACATGATCATCTCAATTGATGCAGAGAAGGCATTTGACAAGATTCAACATCCTTTCCTGTTGAAAACACTTCAAAGGATAGGAATACAAGGGAACTTCCTTAAAATGATAGAGGGAATATATGAAAAACCCACAGCTAATATCATCCTCAATGGGGAAAAATTGAAAACTTCCCCCTAAGATCAGGAACAAGACAAGGATGTCCACTATCACCACTATTATTCAACATTGTGTTGGAGGTTCTAGCCAGAGCAATTAGACAAGAAAAAGAAATACAAGGCATCAAAATTGGAAAGGAAGAAGTAAAACTATCACTGTTGGCAGACGATATGATACTATACATTGAAAACCCGGAAAAATCCACAACAAAACTACTAGAGCTAATAAATGAGTACAGCAAAGTAGCAGGTTACAAGATCAACATTCAAAAATCTGTGGCATTTCTATACACTAGCAGTGAACAAGCGGAGGGGGAAATCAAGAAACGAATCCCATTTACAATTGCAACTAAATGAATAAAATACCTAGGAATAAATTTAACTAAAGAGACAAAAAACCTATATAAATAAAACTACAAAAAACTGCTAAAGGAAATCACAGAAGACCTAAGTAGATGGAAGGGCATATCGTGTTCATGGATTGAAAGACTAAATATAGTTAAGATGTCAATCCTACCTAAACTGATTTACAGATTCAATGCAATACCAATCAAAATCCCAACAACTTATTTTTCAGAAATAGAAAAACCAATAAGCAAATTTATCTGGAAGGGCAGGGTGCCCCGAATTGCTAAAAACATCTTGAGGAAAAAAAACGAAGCTGGAGGTCTCGCGCTGCCTGACTTTAAGGCATATTATGAAGCCACAGTGGTCAAAACAGCATGGTATTGGCATAAGGATAGATATATCGACCAATGGAATCGAATAGAGTGCTCAGATATAGACCCTCTCATCTATGGACATTTGATCTTTGATAAGGCAGTCAAGCCAACTCACCTGGGACAGAGCAGTCTCTTCAATAAATGGTGCCTAGAGAACTGGATATCCATATGCAAAAGAATGAAAGAAGACCCATCTCTCACACCCTATACAAAAGTTAACTCAAAATGGATCAAAGATCTAAACATTAGGTCTAAGACCATAAAACAGTTAGAGGAAAATGTTGGGAGATATCTTATGGATCTTACAACTGGAGGCGGTTTTATGGACCTTAAACCTAAAGCAAGAGCACTGAAGAAGGAAATAAATAAATGGGAACTCCTCAAAATTAAACACTTTTGTGCATCAAAGAACTTCATCAAGAAAGTAGAAAGACAGCCTTCACAATGGGAGACAATATTTGGAAATGATATATCAGATAAAGGTCTAGTATCCAGAATTTATAAAGAGATTGTTCATCTCAACAACAAAAAGACAGCCAACCCAATTACAAAATGGGAAAAAGACTTGAACAGACACCTCTCAGAAGAGGAAATACGGATGGCCAAGAGGCACATGAAGAGATGCTCAATGTCCCTGGCCATTAGAGAAATGCAAATCAAAACCACAATGAGATATCATCTCACACCCAGCAGAATGGCCATTATCAACAAAACAGAAAATGACAAGTGCTGGAGAGGATGCGGAGAAAGAGGCACACTTATCCACTGTTGGTGGGAATGTCAAAGGGTGCAACCACTGTGGAAGGCAGTTTGGCGGTTCCTCAAAAAGCTGAATATAGAACTGCCATACGACCCAGCAATACCATTGCTAGGTATCTACTCAAAGGACTTAAGGGCAAAGACACAAACGGACATTTGCACACCAATGTTTATAGCAGCATTATTTACAATTGCAAAGAGATGGAAACAGCCAAAATCTCCATCAACAGAAGAGTGGCTAAACAAACTGTGGTATATACATACGATGGAATATTATGCAGCTTTAAGACAAGATAAACTTATGAACCATGTAATAACATGGATGGACCTAGAGAATATTATGCTGAGTGAATCCAGCCAAAAACTAAAGGACAAATACTGTATGGTCCCACTGATGTGAACGGACATTCGAGAATAAACTTGAAATATGTCATTGGTAACAGAGTTCAGCAGGAGTTAGAAACAGGGTAAGACAATGGGTAATTGAAGCTGAAGGGATACAGACTGTGCAACAGGACTAGATACAAAAACTCAAAAATGGACAGCACAATAATACCTAATTGTAAAGTAATCATGTTAAAACACTGAATGAAGCTGCATCTGAGCTATAGGTTTTTGTTTTGTTTTGTGTTGTTTTGTTTTGATTTTACTATTATTACTTTTATTTTTTTCTCTATATTAACATTCTATATCTTTTTCGGTTATGTTGCTAGTTCTTCTAAACCAATGCAAATGTACTAAGAAATGATGATCATGCATCTATGTGATGATGTTAAGAATTAATGATTGCATGTGTAGAATGGTATGATCTCTAAATGTTGGGTTAATTTCTTTTTTTCCGTTAATTAAAAAAAAAAAAAAAAGAGAAGGGATAATTGGAGATGAAGGGATACAGACTGTACAACGGGACTGGATATAAAAACTCAGAAATGGACAGCACAATACTACCCAATTGTAATGCAATTATGTTAAAACACTGAATGAAGCTGCATGTGAGGTATAGGTTTTTTGTCTTTGTTTTTTTTGTTTTTTTTCTTTCTATTATTGTTTTAATTCTTATTCTGTTGTCTTTTTATTTCTTTTTCTAAATCGATGCAAATGTACTAAGAAATGATGAATATGCAACTATGTGATGTTATTAAGAATTACTGATTGTACATGTAGATTGGAATGATTTCTAATTGTTTTGTTAATTCTTTTTTTAATTAATAAAAAAAAAATTGAAAAAAAAAAAAAAAAAGAAACGAATCCCATTTACAATTGCAACTAAATGAATAAAATACCTAGGAATAAATTTAACTAAAGAGACAAAAAACCTATATAAATAAAACTACAAAAAACTGCTAAAGGAAATCACAGAAGACCTAAGTAGATGGAAGGGCATATCGTGTTCATGGATTGAAAGACTAAATATAGTTAAGATGTCAATCCTACCTAAATTGATTTACAGATTCAATGCAATACCAATCAAAATCCCAACAACTTATTTTTCAGAAATAGAAAAACCAATAAGCAAATTTATCTGGAAGGGCAGGGTGCCCCGAATTGCTAAAAACATCTTGAGGAGAAAAAACGAAGCTGGAGGTCTTGCGCTGCCTTACTTTAAGGCATATTATGAAGCCACAGTGGTTAAAACAGCATGGTATTGGCATAAAGAAAGATATATCGACCAATGGAATCGAATAGAGTGCTCAGATATAGACCCTCTCATCTATGGACATTTGATCTTTGATAAGGCAGTCAAACCAACTCACCTGGGACAGAACAGTCTCTTCAATAAATGGTGCCTAGAGAACTGGATATCCATATGCAAAAGAATGAAAGAAGACCCATATCTCACACCCTACCCAAAAGTTAAGTCAAAATGGATCAAAGATCTAAACATTAGGTCTAAGACCATAAAACAGTTAGAGGAAAATATAGGGAGATATCTTATGAATCTTACAATTGGAGGCAGTTTTATGGACCTTAAACCTAAAGCAAGAGCACTGAAGAAGGAAATAAATAAATGGGAACTCCTCAAAATTAAACACTTTTGTGCATCAAAGAACTTCATCAAGAAAGTAGAAAGACAGCCTACACAATGGGAGACAGTATTTGGAAATGACATATCAGATAAAGGTCTAGTATCCAGAATTTATAAAGGGATTGTTCAACTCAACAACAAAAAGACAGCCAACACAATTGCAAAATGGGAAAAAGACTTGAACAGACACCTCTCAGAAGAGGAAATACAAATGGCCAAAAGGCACATGAAGAGATGCTGAATGTCCCTGGCCATTAGAGAAATGCAAATCAAAACCACAATGAGATATCATCTCACACCCAGCAGAATGGCCATTATCAACAAAACAGAAAATGACAAGTGCTGGAGAGGATGCAGTGAAAGAGGCACACTTATCCACTGTTGGTGGGAATGTCAAATGGTGCAACCACTGTGGAAGGCAGTTTGGCGGTTCCTTAAAAAGCTGAATATAGAATTGCCATACGACCCAGCAATACCATTGCTGGGCATCTACTCAAAGGAATTAAGGGCAAAAACTCAAAAGGACATTTGCACACCAATGTTTATAGCAGCATTATTTACAATTGCAAAGAGATGGAAACAGCCAAAATGTCCATCAACAGACGAGTGGCTAAACAAACTGTGATATATACATACAATGGAATATTATGCAGCTTTAAGACAGGATAAACTTATGAAGCATGAAATCACATGGATGGACCTAGAGAACATTATGCTGAGTGAGTGTAGCCAAAAACTAAAAGACAAATACTGTATGGTCCCAATGATGTGAACCGACATTCGAGAATAAACTTGGAATATGTCATTGGTAACAGAGTTCAGCAGGAGTTAGAAACAGGTTAAGAAAATGGGTAATTGGAGCTGATGGTATACAGACTGTGCAACAGGACTAGATACAAAAACTCAAAAATGGACAGCACAATGATACCTAATTGTAAAGTAATCATGTTAAAACACTGAATGAAGCTGCATCCGAGCTATAGGTTTTTGTTTTGTTTTGTTTTGTTTTGTTCTTACTATTATTACTTTTATTTTTTTCTCTATATTAACATTCTATATCTTTTTTGGTTGTGTTGCTAGTTCTTCTAAACCGATGCAAATGTACTAAGAAACGATGATCATGCATCTATGTGATGATGTTAAGAATTACTGATTGCATATGTAGAATGGTATGATTTCTAAATGTTGGGTTAATTTCTTTTTTCCATTAATTAATAAAAAAAGGAAATTAGTAGACTACCCTTCTATTGCATTTCTAGGTACCCCATGATTTACTAGCCAATGCCACAAATCTCTGCATGTCATATAATTTTGATGCCTGCTTTGAGTTTGCTGTCTATTATAATAGCCATGTCTACCCTGTCTTTGGAGATTAAGTGCTGCCACCTCGCTTCTGCCGACTTGAGATCCCATCATCCCCATTGTGTTTAAGGATTCTATCTCAGTGACAGCAGTTCCTATGGTAAAATCTGACTTACAGAGAAGTGCAACCACAGAGCTCCTTAGAGATGATGGTGCTAGTCTCACAAATTTATTTCTCACTGTTCTGGTGAAAGGTGTATCCTCCAGACATTCCTGGGGTGTAAGATCAGACTTTGCATGATAAATCCACTCTAACATTCCAATCTCTCTAAGCCTCTGGATCCCCTCATCTACATTATATCAGCACAGTTCTGGCATTTCACCCTCAGGTAATGTTGGCCTCCTTTTGATCCATGTTTCAGCCAACCATCCAAACAAACTGTTAATATCTTTTCTAACCACTTGAGCTATAACATTGAATGTGGAATCTCTGCTTAGTTGGCCCATATCAATAAATTTATCCTGATTCAGCATTATATTCCTTCCACCATTATCCCACACCCTTAAAACCCATTGCCACACATATTTCCCTGATTTCTGTCTATATAAATTGGAAAACTCACACGGTTCTTTTGGAGTATAATGTACTGCCTCACGTTTGTGATACATTGTACCTCACCTTTAGGGTTCTGTTGGGACTTTAGTCTAGTCATAGCTCTGGAAGAAATGAGGTGCGGTGAGGGTGATTCATGAAAAGAATTAGAAATATCTTCCAAGCCATTTGCTTCCGGGCATTCTTTTTCAGTTTCATCTGGTGAAACAGGATTAATCACTCTAAGGCTAATCCCTTCAGAAGAAGGTTGGGTGGCCAACTACTCAAGGCAGGCTGGAGGTGGGGTGGTTATGTCCTCAGGGCAAACTATTACAGGGTTATCTAGAGAAGACTCAGCATGATCTAGGGTTTTGACTTCACCCCTGACACCATTATCAATCCATATGTCACCATCCCATTTTTCAGGGTCCCACTTCTTTCCAATCAATGCCCTCACTTTAATGGAAGACACCATGCAAGACTGAGATTTCAGTTTATGTTGTAAAGTTGCTACTCTAACAATAAGATTCTGAGTCTGATTTTCAGAGATCTCAAGTCTACGGCTACAGGAAATAAGATTTTCCTTCAGGATACTCATAGAAACGTCTACATCTTTCAGACAGCACTTAAGCTTTTCGTTTGAAGCCTTAAACCCATCCCTTTCAGCCCTTAATGTAACCAGTGTATCTAACAACAACCAACCAACATCTCTATACCTCTTATTTCTACAAAACTCTGTAAGGGTGTCAAAAACATTATCTCTCAGAGCTTGGCTTCGTACAAGCAAACATTAGGAGAATCGAATGGTGATATTTTAACTATCTCTTTTGTCAACTCACTCCATGGATTGGGAGTGTCACTCTGATTATGGGAATCAGAGTCCTTAGTGTCTTTGAGTCCAGTCAGAGTAGAAAACCATTCATAAAAACCCATTTTTAAGATTCTGTTTCTTTAGAACCACTCCTGGTACCAAGATGTATTAGGGTTCTCTAGAGAAACAGAATCAACAGGGAACACTCATAAATATAAAATTTACAAAAGTGCCTCACATGACCATGGGAACAAAGAGTCCAATATACACAGAGTAGGCTGTGAAGCCAGTGATTCCCATGGAGGGTCTGGACAAGCTCCACAATAGAGGCTCACCAGCCAAAACAGGAAGAACCTGTCTCTTCCGAATCCTCCTTATAAGACTTTCAGTGATTAGATTAAGCATTACTCATTGCAGAATACACGCCCCTTTGGCTGATTACAAATGGAATCGGCTGTGGGTGCAGCTGACATGATTGTGAATTTATTCTATGAAATGTCCTCATTGCAACAGACAAGCCAGCACTTGCCCAACCACCATTTGGCCAAGTTGACACATGAACCTGACCATGACACCTGTCTTTGACCCTAATAACTGATTTTTCCTTAAAGCCTATTTTATCTAATCTCAGTGTAGTTACCCCAGCTCTCTTTTGGTTACTAACTTCATGGTATATGCTTTACATTCCTTCACTTTAAACCTACTTGTATCTTTGAACTTAAGGTGAGTTTCTTGCAGACAGCATATAATTAGGCCATGCTATTTTTTCTATTCTACTGATCTCTGGCTTTTGTCTGGAGAGTTTAATCCATTTATATTTAATGTCACTACTGATAATGCAGATTTTCTTCTGCCATTTGGCTATTTATCTCATGTATGTTTTATACATTCATTGTTGCTCAATTCTACATTAATGTCTACATTTATATTTATTTTATTTTTTGTGTTGTACCATGTAGAGTGTCTTCTCTTTTTTATCTGGATATATTTTTCATTTATTTTCCTTGTGGTTACCATGCAAATAAAATTTAACATCTGTTCTAGTTTGCTGGCTGCCAGTATGCAACACACCAGATATGGATTGGCTTTTAATAAAAGGGGATTTATTTAGTTAAAAATGTATAGTTTGAAGAAAGGCAATAGTTGCAAGAGCAGAGGGGCCAAAATGATGATTTAGCAACATGTGGGATTTAGTTCATTCACCGGAGCAGCTAATAAATAACCAAGAACAGTACAGAACAATTGCTGAGGCCACATCAGTGACCAAACACACAGCGTACCCCAGCCTGGACCAGCTAGACTGGCTGGGAGCCCACCAAAAACCATAAGTTCCCCAAACTGTGGTGGCCAGTGCCCCTCCCCTAAAGGCTGCTTCCCAGAGGGGAAAGGAAAGGGACTTTACTTGCAACAGGGGCTGAGCACAACCAAATTCCAATTGTGGAATTAATTAACAAATTCTGACTACTAAAAATAGGCCCCCAGCTCAGCTGAACCTTGAGTAAAAGTGGAGATTTCTGGGTTTTCCCCCAGCACAGAGGTGGCAGGGCTGACGGAAAAAGAAAAATAAACAGAGTTTTTATTTATTTGAAAGGTCTGGGCCCTGAAGAAAGGAGGGGGCACATAAGACTTGGAGATACACAGAGCAATGTACCAACTTAAGATCTTGATTGGCAAACCCAAGGAACAGGAGTCCTCCTCTGAAAAGGATTTTTCTCTTTCATTTTGGTGGCTGTGTTTCTATGGCTTGACTGCTCTTTGGATACAGCTGCAAGGCTTCTCAGGCTCCACCACCCCAGGCATAGTCAGAATTAACTTTATCTGAGTGTTTGTCTGGAGCTTGCACCTTACCCAGGATAGGGGTGGGGCTCAACTCAGCTGGAATCCCTCCTCAAGGAGTTCAGACCCCTGGGTCTGGAAAAGTGAAGCAATAAAAATCAGACTACAACCTGTCCTCTGTCTCCACTATGACCCCAGCAGGAAAAGTCTGCTGAAGTTAAAGGTACCATATCACCTTATGCTGGTGGGACCTGAAGGCACACAAGTGCCACATACTACGCAGGAAAGGAAAAATGGAGAGCCCAAAGGCTTCATAGGAAAGGCTTTCAATCTGCTGGGTCTCACCCTCAGGGAAAACTGACACAGGTGACTCTTTCCTCCTGACAAGAGGCCAGTTTGGTCTGGGAAAATCTGGCTGGGGTCTATAATAACTAAATAGACCCCTTTAAGGGCAGGGAGGAAGCACCATACAAGCAGGGCAAGAAGCAAGAAAACAAGAACTGAAAAACTCTGATCTGTTAAACAGAACCTAAGATAGAGGACCAGACTAAATTGAACTGATTGTCAGAGAACAAATAGACAACAAAGTCATCCAGCAAGAAAATCCTAGGTAAAAAAAAAAGTGAAAAAAATCTCCAGAATAAAATAATTAATGTAATTAAATACCCACATGCCAGCAAGAAATAACAAATCATACTAGGAAAATTGAAGATACGGCCCAGTCAAAGAAACAAACCAACAATTCAAATGTGATACAGGAGTTGAAACAATTAATTCAAAATGTCTGAACAGACTTGGAAAACCTCATCAAAAATCAAATCAGTGAATTGAGGGAGGATATAAAGAAGGCAAGGAATGAACAAAAAGAAATCAAAAGCCTGAAAAAGCAAATAACAGAACTAATGGGAATGAAAGGCACAGTAGAAGAGATAAAAAAAAAACAATGGAAATATACAATGTCAGATTTCAAGAGGCAGAAGATAGGATTAGTGAACTGGAGGATGGCTCATTTGAAATCCAACAAGCAAAAGAAAATATCAGGAAAAGAATGGAAAAATATGAAGAGGGATTCAGAGAATTGAATGACAGCATGAAGCCCATGAATATATGTGTTGTGGGTGTCCCAGAATGAAAAGAAAAGGGAAGAAAGGAGGAGAAAAACTAATGGAGGAAATTATCACTGAAAATTTCCCAACTCTTATGAAAGACTTAAAATTACAGATCCAAGAAGTGCAGTGTACCCAAAACAGAATTGACCCAAACAGATGTACTCTAAGACACGTATGAATGAGAATGTCAGATGTCAAAGAGAAAGAGAGAATCTTGAAAGCAGCAAGAGAAAAGAAATCCATCACCTACAACAGAAGCCCAATAAGAGTATGCATAGTTTTCTCAGCAGAAACCACGGAGGCAAGAAGACAGGGGGATAATATATTTAGATTATTAAGGGAGAAAACCTGACAACCTAGAATTCTATATGCAGCAAAACCGTCCTTCAAAAATAAGGGAGAAATTAAAACATTTTCAGGCAAAAAATAACTGAGGGAATTTGTGACCAACAGTCCAGCTCTGCAAGAAATACTAAAGGGAGCACTAGAGACAGATATGAACAGACAGGAGAAAGAGGAGTGGAGAAGAGTATAGAAATGAAGACTATCAGAAAAGGTAAAAAGAAGGAAAATTAGATATGACATATAAAATCGAAAAGGCAAAATGGTAGAAGAAAGTACTGCCCTTACAGTAATAACACTAAATGTTAATGGATTAAACTTCCCAATCAGAAGACATAGACTGGCAGAATGGATTAAAAATAGGACCCATGTATATGCTGTCTACAGGAAACATATCTTAGACCCAAGGATAAACATAGGTTGAAAATGAAAGGTTGAAAAAGATATTCCATGCAAATAACAATCAGAAAAGAGCAGGAGTAGCTATACTAATATCCAACAATTTAGACTTCAAATGTAGAACAGTCAGAAGACACAAAGAAGGACACTATGTATTAATAAAAAGAACAATTCAGCAAGAAGACATAACAATCATAAATATTTATGCACCAAGACAGAGTGCTCCAAAATACGTGAGGTGAACACTGAAAAGAGAAATAGACACATCTACCATAATAGTTGGAGACTTCAATTTCCCATTCTCATCAATGGACAGAACATCTAGACAGAGGATCAATAAAGAAACAGAGAATTTGAATAATACAGTAAATAAGCTAGACTTCACAGACATTTACAGAACATTAAACCCCACAACAGCAGGATACACATTTTTCTCAAGCGTTCATGGATCATTCTCAAGGATAGATGATATGCTGGGTCACAGAGCAAGTCTTAATAAATTTAAAAAGATTGAAATCATACAAAACACCTTCTCAGATCATAAAGGAATGAGGTTGGAAATCAATAATAGGCAGAGTGCCAGAAAATTCACAAGTATATGGAGGTTCAACAACACACTCTTAAACAACTAGTGGGTCAAGGGAGAAATTACAAGAGAAATCAGTGAATGTCTCGAGGCAAATGAAAGTGAAAACACGACATATCAAAATTTATGGGATACAGCAAAGGTAGTGCTAAGAGGGACATTTATTACCCTAAATGCCTATATTAAACAAGAAGAAAGAGCAAAAATCCAGGAATTAACTGTCTACTTGGAAGAACTAGAGAAAAAACAGCAAACTAACCCAAAGCAAGCAAAAGGAAAGAAATAATGAAGATTAGAGCAGAAATAAATGAAACTGAGAACATGAAAACAATCAAGAAAATCAACAAAATCAGAAGTTGGTTCTATGAGAAAATCAATAAGATTGATGGACCCTTAGCGACATTGACAAAAAGAAGAAGGGAGAGGATGCAAATAAATAAAATCATAAATGGAAGAGAAGACATAACCAATGACCACACAGAAATAAAGGATGTAATGAGAGGATACTATGAACAACTTTATGCTTATAAACTCGACAATTTAGATGAAATGAACAACTTCCAAGAAAGGCATGAACAACCAACATTGACTCGAGAAGAAATTGACAACCTCAAAAAACCAATCACAAGTAAAGAAATTGAATCAGTCATTAAGAAGCTCCCTAAAAAGAAAAGTCCAGTACCAAATGGCTTCACGTGTGAATTCTGCCAAACGCTCAAGAAAGAATTAGTACCAATCCTGCTTAACCTCTTCAAAAAAATGAAGAGGAGGGAAAGCTACCTAACTCTATGAAGCCAACATCACCCTCATACCAAAGACAGACAAAGATATTATGAAAAAAAGAAAACTACAGGCCAATCTCTCTTATGAATATAAATGCAAAAATCCTCAACAAAATTCTTGCAAATCAAATCCAGCAGTACACAATACTACCTAACTGTAATCCAATAATGTTATAACACTGAATGAAGCTGAATGTTAGAATGTTAGAGGGAGGAGGTCTGGGGTGTTGTGGGGTGCACCAAAAGAGAGACCACACAATTCAAAACTGTAAGCCAATTTGGAGTCTTTATTAGCTGGCTGGCGACTGTCTCAGAAACTTCCAAGAAGGAAGATTCAGAGAGCAGCCCCTAGAGGTTTTCAAAGTGTGCTTATAAAGGCTAAAATTATGTTGTGGTTTTGCAGTTGCTAGCAAGCAAGTGTACGATAGAAGCAAAAAATGCCATTAGCTGTTGCCAAAACACATCCTGTTCTCTCAGTTTCCTAACATTGGTTATTGTTTAACTCTTGGGGACATTCTGCCCCAATGTTGTGGGGACTTTTCCTGCTTGAGCCTGATTAATTGCTCCTGCTTGGGCCTGATTGATTGCTCCTGGCCCTCCACATGGGGGCACAAGGGAAATCAGAAGGAAAGATATACAATAAAGACTGAGATGGTATAATCTAGGAATGCCTAGAGTGTATAATGATAGTGACTAAATGTACAAATATAAAAATGTTTTGCATGAGGAAGAACAAAAGAATATCAATAATGCATGGTGTTGAAAATAGATGGTAATTAATATTTTAAAACTTTAACTTACATGTGAGACTAAAGCAAAAATATTTATTTGGTACAAAATTTATATTTTGACTAGTGCATTTCCTAATATGACTTATGTGGACAGTTTAATTCAACACCACAAATACATGGAAACTTGAGTAGGGCATGAGATTTTGTAGGTTTGCCCAGAGTGATGCCTTGATAAATCCCAGGAGGGTGTGAACAGTAAATAAAATAGTATTTACAAGGTCCCCATTGGGAAATGGTGAGAAAGGGGGAAAATTCAACTCCCCCAAGTGGAGAATTCTTGATATTCTCACAAGCAATGTGGAAAACCAAAGCAATAAACTGAGCCCACAATCTCGGGATTTGTTCATATGAAACTTAACCCTGCAAATGATAGGCTAAGCCTACTTAAAATTAGGCCTAAGAGTCACTCCCAAGAGAACCTCTTTTGTTGCTCAGATGTGGCCTCTCTCTCTCAGCCAACATGACACACAAACTCAGTGCCCTCGCCCTCTCTACATGGGACATGACTCCCAGGGGTGTGGACCTTCCTGGCAATGTGGGACAGAAATCTTAGAATGAGTTGGGACTCAGCATCAAGGGATTAAGAAAACCTTCTCAACCAAAAGGGGGAAGAATGAAATGAGACAAAATAAAGTGTCAATGGCTGAGAGATTCCAAACAGAATCAAGAGGTTATCCTGGAGGTTATTCTTATGCGTTATATATATATTACCTTTTTAGTTAGGGTGTAACAGAGAGGCAGGAGGGAACTGCCTGAACATGTAGAGCCATGTAGCCATGTTTCTTGAAGATGATTGTATAATGATATAGCTAACACAATGTGACTGTGTGATTGTAAAACCTTGCGTCTGATGCTTCTTTCATCTACCTTATGAGCAGATTAGTAAAACATATGGATTAAAAATAAATAAATAATAGGGGAAACAAATGTTAACATAAATTTAGTAGATTGAAATACTAATTATCAATGAAATGGAGGGGTAAGGAGTATGGTATGTATGAATTTTTTTCTGTTTACTTTTTATTTCCTTTTCTGAATTGATGCAAATATTCTAAGAAATGTTCATGATGATGAATATACAACTATGTGATAAAAAAGAATGATCATATTGTATGTTGATTGGTTTTATTAATAAAAATTTTTTTTAAATGCATAGTTATTCAGAGGAAAGACAGCCAACTTTCAACTGAGGTTCTTTCTTACATGTGAAGGCACAAGGCATTTTCTGCTGGCCTTCTCTCTAGGCCTCTGGGTTCCAACAACTTTCCCCAGGGTGATTCTTTCTGCATCTTTAAAGGCCTGGACTGAGCTGTGAGTGCTGTGATGAGGTATGCCAAGTGGCTTGGGCTGTGCTACGTTGAGTTCCAGCCAATTAAATCAAACACCATTCATTGCAGCAGGCATGCCTCCTAACCAAATGCAAATGTAATCAGCAACAGATGAGGTTCACATGCCATTGGCTCATGTCCACAGCAATAGAACTAGGCACCTTCACCTGGCCAAGTTGACACCTGAACCTAACTGCCACAACATCCTAAACATATAACTATCATATTTGGTTTGATACCAACTTAACTTCAATAGCATATACATTTATCTTTCATATAAACCTCTTTCTCCATTCCTTTATTTTGCACTTGTTGCCACTTATATCTTTGTACATTGTATATTCAAAACCATAGTTTTATCGTTACTTTTTATGCATTTGCCTTTTAACACCTGTAGGAAATAAGAAGTGGAGTTTCATACCAAAGCAATAGAACACAACCACACTGGCATTCATAATTTCACAAATGGCTAATTTTACCACAGATCTTTGTTTCTTTATGCTGCTTTGATCCACTGTCTAGTTTCCTTTCCTTTCAGTCTGAAGACATCACTTAGCATTACCTGTAGGGTGGGTGTGCTGGTTGAAAGGATTATGTACTCTAGAAAAGCCATGTTTTTATCCAGATCCATCTTGTGGAAGCAGCCTTTTCTTTTAATCCCTATTCAGCACTGTATATTGGAAATTTGATTAGATTATCTCCACAGAGATAAGACCCACCCAATTGTGGATATTAACCTTTGATTAGAGGGAGATATGACACCATTCATTCCAGGTAGGTCTTGATTAGTTTACTGGAATCCTTTAAAAGAGGAAGCATTTTAGAAGAATCTTCAGAGCCACGAAGTCACAGAATGCACACAGCCAGTAACCTTTGGGGATGAAAAAGTAATATGCCCCTTGTAGAACTTCATGAAGCAAGAAGCCTGGAGAAGAAGCTGGCAGATGTCACCATGTTTGTCATGTGCCTTTCCAGTTGAGAGAGCATCCTGAACCTCATCAGCCATCTTGAACCCAGGTATATTTCTCTGAATGCCTTAGATTGGACATTTCTACAGATTTGCTTTAATTTGGTCACTTTCACAGGTTTAGAACTGTAAACATGCAATTTAATAAATTTTCCTTTTTAAAAGCCGTTCTGTTTCTGTTTCTGATATATCACATTCTGGCAGCCACCAAATGAGAAAACTAGGTCTAGTGGTGATGAACTACCAACGCTTTTATTTATCTGGAAATACCTTAATCTCTCCCTCATTTTTTTTTCTATGCTGTATGGCAGGGTCACATTTCACTATTTTTCCATGTGAGTATCCGTTATTGCAGCATGATTTGTTGAACGTTTGTGGTTTTTTGTGTGCTTTTGCTTGTTTGTTATTTGAAAAGTGCCTGGACCAGGAATTGAACCAGGGTCTCCCACATGGCAGGTGAGAATTTTACCTCTGAACTATCCTTACATTCACTCTCCATCATTTTTGAAAGGAATTCTCACCAGATATGAAATTCTTGGTTATCAGTTGTCTTCTTTCTGTACTTTAATTATTGCAATCCATTGCCTTTTTGCCTCCACAGTTTTGATGAAAATTCTCCCTCACCCAGGTGTTTGAAGCCAGCAAGGCTTTGCCCTGGGTTGTCTACCTCTATAGTTTCTTACACTCCTTTCATTGTGTCAAGTTGCTTGCCCCCAGAGGGCAAATTCTGGGAGGAGTGGAATGCCAGAGAGGAGTTCCCCAAGTCAGTCTTTCTCAGCTGAAACAGGGCCAGGAACCCATGAAGTGGGTGCCTACCATTTCCAAAGTGCCCTGAGAGCATGTATCCAGAAGACATCAAGAGCTTCTTCCACAGGTCCCCAAAGATGAGTCTTCAGAGCTTTCAACTAACTATCCTCAACAACCCTGAGGAAGCATAGCATTGTTAATTCTCCTGCACTACCACCTTTGTCTTGGGTAACCAGTTTGAAACACTGCTGCTGCTGACTTTGTCCAGGGTGTTTTGAAACAATGGCTACCCTCAAACCCGGGGCCATGATGATCCAAAATTACTAATCAAAAGTCATGATCAGTGATCAGCCACGCTCAACTATGGTTTGGGGAAGAGGATATTTTATGTCCCTTTCTATCACCATGTGTCTAGTTTGCTAGCTGCTGGAATGCAATATACCAGAAACAGAATGGCTTTTAAAAAGGGGAATTTAATAGGTTGCTAGTTTACAGTTCTAAGGCTGAGAAAATGTCCCAATTAACACAATTATAGAAATGACCAATCTAAGCATCCAGGGAAAGGTATCTTGGTTCTAGAAGGCTGATGAAGTTCAGGGTTTCTTTCTCAAGTGGAAGGGCACATGATGAACACAATCAGAGTTTCTCTCTCATCTAGAAGGGCACATGGCAAACACGGCATCATCTGCTAACTTCTTCTCCTGGCTTTCTGTTTCATGAAGCTCCCCAGGAGGTATTTTCCTTCTTCTTCCTCAAAGGTCGCTGGCTGGTGGATCTCTGCTTCTCATGGCTATGTCGTTCTACTCTGCTCTCTCTGAATCACTCAATCTCCAGAATGTTTCCTCTTTTATAGGACTTCAGAAACTAATCAAGACCCACCCAAATGGGTGAAAACATGTCTCCAGCTAATCCAGTTTAACAGCCACTCTTGATTAAATCACATCTTGGGGGAGATGATCTAATTACGGTTTCAAACATACAATACTGAATAGGGATTAGAAGAAACAGCTGCCTTTACAAAACAGGATTAGGATTAAAACATGGCTTTTCTAGAGTATATACATCTTTCCAAATCAGCACACCAATGAACTATCCAGGGGCGTGGCTCCATGGTAGCTTGCTATGAGAGTGTGGGATGGGTGCTGGTAGCTACTGTTCAGAGAGAGGATTTTACTGTTCTTTACCATAAATTATCAGCCTCTTCCTCTTGCTTTTCCCTGGATGCTGTACAGTGTCCTTCTGGCCTCTGGAGTTTCAAAACAGTTGTTTCAGACAATTCCTACCTCTTTAGTAGTAGTTCTGGTGGAAGAACTGAGTCCTGGAGCTCCCTATTCAGCCATCATACTACCAGGTTGTTGGCATTTTGCTGGCATTGCATTAAATCTGTAAATCATTTTGCATGGAATTAACATCTAAAATATTTAATCTTATCCATGAATATGGAAAGTCCTTCCTTTTATTTATTTATTTCTTAAAGCAATGTTCTGTAGTTTATCATGTACAACTCCTTTATATCTTTGGTTAAATTTTTCCTGGATAATTGATTATTTTAGTTATTGTAGCTTTAGCTTGCTAGCTGCTGGAATGCAATATACTAGAAACAGAATGGCTTTTAAAAAGGGGAATTTAATAAGTTGCTAGTTTACACTTCTAAGGCTGAGAAAATGTCCCAATTATAACAAGTCTATAGAAATGTCCAATAAAAGGCATCCAGGGAAAGACACCTTGGTTCAAGAAGGCCGATGAAGTTCAGGGTTTCTCTTTCAAGTGAGAAGGCACATGGTGAACAAAGTCAGGGCTTCTCTCTAAGCTAGAAGGGCACATAACGAGTGTGGCATCATCTGCTAGCTTTCTCTCTTGGCTTCCAGTTTCATGAAGTTCCCCGGGAGGCATTTTCGTTCTTCATCTCTAAATGTCGCTGGTTTGTGGACTCTCTGCTTCATGGTGCTGCAGCATTCTCTGCTCTTTCCGAATCTCTTTCATTCTCCAAAATGTTTCCTCTTTTAAAGGACTCCAGAAACTTATCAAGATCCAACCAAATGAGTGGAGACATGTCGTCATCTAATCCAGTTTAACAACCACTCTTGATTAAATCACATCTCCAGGGAGATAATCTGATTACAGTTTCAAACATACAGGATTATTCTGCCTTTATGAAATGGGATTTAGATTAAAACATGGTTTTTCTGGGGAACATACATCCTTTCAAACCAGCACATTGTACATGGAAGTTTTTTTATTTACTCCTCAGTTTGACCATTACTAGGGTATAGAAACTCTCCTGATATTTGCTTGTTGATCTTGTACCCTGCCAATTTGATGAATTAATGTATTAGCTCTAGTCATTTCATTGTGGACTGTTTATGGATTTTCTATATACAGGATCAGGTCATCTGCCAATAAGGAATTGTTTGCAATTTTTTCCCCAATTTGAATGACTTTTATTTATTTATTTATTTTTCTTAATTTCTCTGGCTATGACTTCCAACACAATGTTTAATAACAATGGTGAGAGGGGGCATCTTTGTCTCATTCCTGATCATAGAGAAAATGTTTTTGAGTCTTTCACCAATGGGTAGGATGTTAGCTGTGAATTTTTTCATATATATTCTTTATTATGTTGAGGAAGTTTTCTTCTATGCCTAATTTTCTGAGTGTTTTATCAAGAAGGAATGGTGGATTTTGTCAAGTGCATTTTCTGCATCAATTGAGTAATCATAAGATTTTTGTCTTCATTCTATTAATGTGGTATATTGACATTAATTAATTTTCTTATGTTTAATAACCCTTGCATACTTAGGATATATCCCTCCTGTTCATGGTGTATAATTCTTTTAATGTGCTGTTGGATTCAGTTTGGGGCAATTTTTTGAGTATTTCTACATCTATATTCATAGGGGACATTGTTTGGCAATTTTATTTTTCATGGTATCTTTATCTAGATTTGGTATTAGGACAATGTTGGCCTGATAGAATGAGTTAGAGGGTGATCCCTCTTTTTCAAATTTTTGGAAAGTTGTGCAAATGATTGGTTTTCATTCTTCTTGGAGTGTTTGGTAAAATTTACTACTAAAGCTATCTGGTCTTGGGCTTTGGTTTGTTGGGAGATATTTGATTACTGAATCAATATCTTTATTTGATTTTTGTCTTTGGAAATCTTGTTTCTTCTTTATATAGTATAGTTAGTTTATGTGCTTTAACTATTTTGTTTGTTTCAAGTAGGCGAGCTAATTTTTTGGAAAAGAGTTCTTCATAGTATCCTCTAATAATTTTTTTTACTTCTGTGGTATCTATAATAAAGTTCCTCAATTCATTTGTGATTTTAGTTATTTGGTTATCCTCTCATATTTTCTTTGTCATCATAGCTAAGTTTTGTTGAATTTATTGATATTTATTAAAAACCAGCTTTAGGTTTTGTTTCTTTTCTTTATTGTTTTATATTCTGTATTTTATTTATCTCTGCTCTAATCATTGTTTTTTAAATTCTTTATACTCATTTTGGGGTTAGTTTGTTCTTTTTCTAAATCCTTCAGTTATCAGGTTATGTGTCTGATTTGAGATCTACTTTTTATAGTAATGCAAGCATTTAAAGCTATAAATTTCACTCTCAACACTGCTTTAGCTGCCTCCCATAAGTTTTGATATGTTGTGTTTTAATTTTCATTTGTCTCAGGATATTTCCTAATTTCCCTTATGATTCTTCTTTGACCCATTCATTATTTAACATGTTTATTGTGAAATATAACATATACACAAAAAAGCAATAATTTTCAAAGTACATGTTATTAAGTAATTATATAACAGATTGCAGAATTTGGTAGGGGTTACAGTTCTGTGATTTTAGGTTTTTCTTTCTCAAGACACTGGAGACTAAAGGAAATAACAATGTAATGATTCAGCAGTCATACACATTTGTTAAAGGCGATCTTCTCTGTTATAACTCCTCCTTCTTCTTTGCTCATTCTCCCAATCTTTAAGAGTATTTGGGCTATGCCCATTCTAACATTTTCATATTGGAAAGGTATGATGCCAGTGTGGAATGGGGGGTGAAACTAGTTGATGTTCTTGGAGAGGCTGACCCCCTTTTTTTTTAAAATTATTTTTTTACTTTTTTAAATACCAAAAAACACCAAACAAACGCAAACATTCTTAATTTTTGATCATTTCATTCTACATATATAATCAGTAATTCACAATATCATCACATAGTTGCATATTCATCATCATGATCATTTCTTGGAATATTTGTATCTATTCAGAAAAAGAAATAAAAAGAAAACAGAAAAAAAATTCATAAATACCATACCCCTTACCCCCCTGTCATGGTTAGGGACAGGTGTCAACTTGGCCAAGTTGTGGTACCTGTTCATCTGATTGGGCAAGCGCTGGCCTGTCTGTTGCAATGAGGACATTTCATAGGATTAGGTCATGATCACGGCAGCTACATCCACAGCTGATTCCATTTGTAATCAGCCAAAGGGGAGTGTCTTCTGCAATTAGTGATGCTAAATCCAATCATGGGAAGCCTTTTAAGGAGGACTCAGAGGAGTCAGGTTTCATTCCTGCTTTGGCTGGTGAGCCTCTCCTGTGGAGTTCGTCCAGGCCATCCATTGGAGTCATCGGCTTCGCAGCCTGCCCTGTGGATTTTGGACTCTGCGTTCCTACGGTCACGTGAGGCACTTTCATAAATTTTATATTTGCAAGTGTTCCCTGTTGATTCTGTTTCTCTAGAGAACCCTAACTAATACATCTTGGTACCGGGAGTGGTTCTTAAGGAACAGAATCTTAAAAATGGGTTTTTATGAATGGTTTTCTACTCTGACTGGGCTCAGAGACACTAAGGACTCTGATTCCCGTAATCAGAATGACACTCCCAATCCATGGACTGAGTTGGCAAAGGAGATAGTCAAAATATCATCATTCGATTCTCCTAATGCTTCGCTTATACGAAGCCAGACTCTGGGGGATAATGTTTTTGACACCTTTACAGAGTTTTGCAGAAATAAGAGTTATAGAGATGTTGGTTGGTTGTTGTTAGATACACTGTCTACATTAAAGGGTGAAAGGGATGGGCTTAAGGCTTCAAACAAGAAGCTTAAGTGCCGTCTGAAAGATGTAGAGGTTTCTATGAGTATCCTGAAGGAAAATTTTATTTCCTGTAGCCGTAGACTTGAGATCTCTGAAAATCAGACTCAGAATCTTATTGTTAGAGTAGCAACTTTACAACGTAAACTGAAATCTCAGTCTTGCATGGTGTCTGCCGTTAAAGTGAGGGCATTGATTGGAAAGGAGTGGGACCCTGAAAAATGGGATGGTGACATATGGATTGATAATGATGTTGGGGGTGAGGTTGAAACCCTAGACCATGCTGAGACTTCTTTAGATAACCCTGTAATAGTCTTCCCTGAGGACATAGCCGCCCCACCTCCAGCCTGCCTTGAGGAGTTGGCCACCCAACCTCCTCCTGAAGGGATTAGCCCTAGAGTTATTAATCCTGTTTCACCAGATGAAACTGCAAATGAAAGCCCTGAAGCAAATGGCTTGGAAGATATTTCTAATTCTTTTCATGACCCACCCCAACCACCCCTCATTTCTTCTAGACCTATAACTAGACTAAAGTCCCAACAGGCCCCTAAAGGTGAGGTACAAAGTATCACACATGAGGAGGTACGTTACACTCCAAAAGAACTGTGTGAGTTTTCCAATTTATATAGACAGAAATCAGGGGAATATGTGTGGCAATGGATTTTAAGAGTGTGGGATAATGGTGGGAGGAACATAAGGCTGGATCAGGCTGAATTTATTGATATGGGCCCACTAAGCAGAGATTCTGCATTCAATGTTATAGCTAGAGCAGTTAGAAAAGGTGTTAACAGCTTGTTTGGGTGGTTGGTTGAAACATGGATCAAAAGGTGGCCAACATTACCTGAGGTTGAAATGCCAGAACTGCCCTGGTATAATGTAGATGAGGGGATCCAGAGGCTTAGAGAGATTGGGATGTTAGAGTGGATTTATCATGCAAAGCCTGCTCTTACACCCCAGGAATGTCCAGAGGATGCACCTTTTACCAGAACAGTGAGAAATAAATTTGTGAGACTAGCACCATCATCCCTCAAGAGCTCTGTGGTTGCACTTCTCTGTAGGTCAGATATTACTGTAGGAACTGCTGTCACTGAGCTGGAATCCTTAAACACAATGGGGATGACAGGATCCCGAGTTGGCAGAAGCCAGGTGGCAGCACTTAATCACCAAAGACAGGGTAGACGTGGGTATTATAATAGACAACAAACTCAAAGGAGGCATCAAAATTATATGACACGCAGAGATTTGTGGCATTGGCTAGTAAATCATGGGGTGCCTAGAAATACAATAGAAGGGCAGCCTACTAAATTCTTGTTGGAGCTGTATAAACAAAAGAGTTCTAGGTCAAAGGAACAGAAGTCTAACCTGAAATACAAAAACACAGAGTCACGGCCCCTTAACCAATTTCCAGACTTGAAACAGTTTACAGACCCTGAGCCCCTTGAATGAAGGGGAGGCCAGGTCCCTATGGGGAAGAAACCTGTTACACTGCCACAAATTTATACTGTTAATCTTCCTCTAAGTCTTCCCCAAGGAGACCGATGGCCTTTTACCAGGGTAGCTGTGCATTGGGGAAAAGGAAATGATCAGATATTTCGGGGATTATTAGACACTGGTTCAGAAGTGACATTAATTCCAGGGGACCCAAAACGTCACTCTGGACCACCAGTCAGAGTGGGGGCTTATGGAGGCCAGGTGATCAATGGAGTTTTAGCTCAGGTCCGTCTCACAGTGGGTCCAGTGGGCCCCCGGACCTATCCTGTAGTTATTTCCCCAGTTCCAGAATGTATAATTGGCATAGACATACTGAGCAACTGGCAGAATCCCCACGTTGGTTCTCTAACTCGTGCAGTGAGGGCTATTATGGTGGGAAAGGCCAAGTGGAAGCCACTAGAACTGCCCCTACCAAGCAAAATAGTAAATCAAAAGCAATACCGTATTCCTGGAGGGATTGCAGAGATTACTGCCACTCTTAAGGACTTGAAAGATGCAGGGGTGGTGATTCCCACCACATCCCCATTCAACTCTCCTATTTGGCCTGTGCAGAAAACAGATGGGTCTTGGAGAATGACAGTGGATTATCGTAAACTCAACCAGGTGGTAACTCCAATTGCAGCTGCTGTTCCAGATGTAGTATCATTGCTTGAGCAAATCAATACATCCCCTGGTACCTGGTATGCAGCTATTGATCTGGCAAATGCTTTTTTCTCAATAGTTATTAGTAAGGACCACCAGAAACAGTTTGCTTTCAGCTGGGAAGGTCAGCAATATACTTTCACTGTCATACCTCAGGGGTATATCAACTCTCCTGCCCTATGTCATAATCTTGTTCGCAGAGACCTTGATCGTTTCTCCCTCCCACAAGACATCACACTGGTCCATTATATTGATGATATCATGTTGATTGGACCTAGTGAGCAAGAAGTAGCAACTACTCTAGATTTACTGGTAAGGCATTTGCGTGTCAGAGGATGGGAGATAAGTCCAACAAAAATACAGGGGCCTTCTACCTCAGTAAAATTTCTAGGTGTCCAGTGGTGTGGGGCATGTCGAGATATCCCTTCTAAGGTGAAGGATAAATTGCTGCATCTGGCCCCTCCCACAACCAAAAAAGAGGCACAACGCCTAGTGGGTCTTTTTGGATTTTGGCGACAACATATTCCTCATTTGGGTGTGCTACTCCGGCCCATTTATCGAGTGACCAGAAAAGCTGCTAATTTTGAGTGGGGACCTGAACAAGAGGAGGCTCTGCGACAGGTCCAGGCTGCTGTGCAAGCTGCTCTGCCACTTGGGCCATATGATCCAGCAGATCCAATGGTGCTGGAAGTGTCAGTGGCAAATAGAGATGCTGTCTGGAGCCTTTGGCAGGCCCCTATAGGAGAATCACAACGCAGACCCTTAGGATTTTGGAGCAAAGCCTTACCATCTGCTGCAGATAACTACTCTCCTTTTGAGAAACAGCTTTTGGCCTGCTACTGGGCCTTAGTAGAGACTGAACGTTTAACCATGGGCCACCAAGTTACCATGAGACCTGAGTTGCCTATGATGAGTTGGGTGTTGTCTGACCCACCAAGCCATAAAGTTGGGCGTGCACAGCAGCACTCTATTGTAAAGTGGAAATGGTATATACGAGATAGAGCCAGAGCAGGTCCTGAAGGCACAAGTAAGTTACATGAAGAAGTGGCACAAATGCCCATGGTTTCCACTCCTGCTGCCACATTATCTTCTCTTTCCCAGACCAGAGCTATGGCCTCTTGGGGAGTTCCTTACAGTGAATTGACTGAGGAAGAGAAAACTCGGGCCTGGTTTACAGATGGTTCAGCACGATATGCAGGTACCACCCGAAAGTGGAC
The DNA here is from genome assembly GCF_023851605.1 of Tamandua tetradactyla. Classification (NCBI taxonomy): domain Eukaryota; kingdom Metazoa; phylum Chordata; class Mammalia; order Pilosa; family Myrmecophagidae; genus Tamandua; species Tamandua tetradactyla. Next base: position 61,757,774 of record NC_135353.1, on the reverse strand, counting down.
AGCTGCAGCATTACAACCCCTTTTTGGGGTGTCCTTGAAGGACAGTGGTGAGGGGAAATCCTCCCAGTGGGCAGAACTTCGAGCAGTGCACCTGGTTGTTCATTTTGCTTGGAAGGAAAACTGGCCAGAGGTGCGTTTGTATACTGACTCATGGGCTGTTGCTAATGGTTTGGCTGGATGGTCAGGGACTTGGAAAGACCATAATTGGAAAATTGGTGACAAAGAGGTCTGGGGAAGAAGTATGTGGATAGACCTTTCTGAGTGGGCTAAAAACATGAAGATATTTGTGTCCCATGTGAATGCACACCAGAGGGTGACTTCAGCAGAGGAAGATTTTAATAATCAAGTGGATAAGATGACCCGTTCTATGGATACCAGTCAGCCTCTTTCCCCAGCAACTCCTGTTATTGCCCAATGGGCTCATGAACAAAGTGGTCATGGTGATAGGGATGGAGGTTATGCATGGGCTCAGCAACATGGACTTCCACTCACCAAGGCTGACCTGGCTACAGCCACTGCTGAGTGCCCAATCTGCCAGTAGCAGAGACCCACACTCAGCCCCCGATATGGCACCATTCCCCGAGGTGACAAGCCAGCTACATGGTGGCAGGTTGATTACATTGGACCACTCCCTTCATGGAAGGGGCAGCGATTTGTTCTAACTGGAATAGACACATACTCTGGATATGGGTTTGCTTTCCCTTCACGCAATGCTTCTGCCAAAACTACTATTCGTGGGCTTACAGAATGCCTTATCCATCGTCATGGTATTCCACATAGCATGGCTTCGGATCAAGGAACACACTTCACAGCAAATGAAGTGCGGGAATGGGCACATGCTCATGGAATTCTCTGGTCTTACCATGTTCCCCATCATCCAGAAGCTGCTGGATTGATAGAACGGTGGAATGGCCTTTTGAAAACTCAATTACGGTGCCAACTAGGTGGCAAAAACTTGAAAGGCTGGGGTAATGTTCTCCAGGAAGCTGTGTATGCTCTGAATCAGCGTCCACTGTATGGTGCTGTTTCTCCCATAGCCAGGATCCATGGGTCCAGGAACCAAGGGGTGGAAATGGGTGTGGTGCCACTCACTATTACTCCTAGTGATCCACTAGGAAAATTTTTGCTTCCTGTCCCTGCTACCCTGAGTTCTGCTGGTCTACAGGTTTTAGTTCCAAAACGGGGTGTGCTTTCTCCAGGAGAAACAACAGTGATACCATTGAACTGGAAGTTAAGATTGCCACCTGGCCACTTTGGGCTACTTATGCCTCTGGATCAACACACCAAGAAGGGGATTACATTATTGTCTGGGGTAACTGACCCTGACTATCAGAAGGAAGTAGGACTGCAACTACATAATGGAGGTAAAGAAGAGTTTTCTTGGAATATAGGAGATCCCCTGGGGCGTCTATTAGTACTACCATGCCCTGTGATTAAAATCAATGGAAAACTGCAACAACACAATCCAGGCAGGACCACTAATGGCTCTGAGACTTCAGGAATGAAGGTTTGGGTCACCCCACCAGGCAAAGACCCATGGCCAGCTGAAGTGCTTGCTGAGGGGAAAGGGAACATGGAATGGGTAGTGGAAGAAGGTAGTGATAAATATGAACTTCGACCACGTGATAAGTTACAGAAACGAGGATTGTAATGCTGTTTTGTTTGTGTTATACTATTTAAGTTGTAAGATATCAAGTTTAAGAATGAATGTTGCCCAAGGATTTGCACGCTATTCTGGAGAGATTTAATGTGTTTCCAGTTATATGCAGGACAGTTGAGAATTGTCAGGTAAAAGAAAAAAAATGTGTGCTTATTTGTTTTCATTTGGAAATTAAGTATGGTCTAAGGTGATATATATATATGTGCCAAGTTGACAAGGGGTGGACTGTCATGGTTAGGGACAGGTGTCAACTTGGCCAAGTTGTGGTACCTGTTCATCTGATTGGGCAAGCGCTGGCCTGTCTGTTGCAATGAGGACATTTCATAGGATTAGGTCATGATCACGGCAGCTACATCCACAGCTGATTCCATTTGTAATCAGCCAAAGGGGAGTGTCTTCTGCAATTAGTGATGCTAAATCCAGTCACGGGAAGCCTTTTAAGGAGGACTCAGAGGAGTCAGGTTTCATTCCTGCTTTGGCTGGTGAGCCTCTCCTGTGGAGTTCGTCCAGGCCATCCATTGGAGTCATCGGCTTCGCAGCCTGCCCTGTGGATTTTGGACTCTGTGTTCCTACGGTCACGTGAGACACTTTCATAAATTTTATATTTGCAAGTGTTCCCTGTTGATTCTGTTTCTCTAGAGAACCCTAACTAATACACCCCCCTTCATTGATAACTAGCATTTCAACCTAAATTTATTTTAACATTTGTTCCCCCATTATTTTTTTTTATTCCATGTGTTTTACTCATATGTTGATAAGGTAGATAAAAGGAGCATCAGACACAAGGTTTTCACAATCACACAGTCACATTGTGAAAGCTATATCATTATTCAATCATCTTCAAGAAACATGGCTACTGGAACACATCTCTACATTTTCAGGCATTTCCCTCCAGCCTCTCCATTACATCTTGACTCACAAGATGATATCTATTTAATGCGTAAGAATAACCTCCAGGATAACCTCTTGACTCTGTTTGGAATCTCTCAGCCATTGACACTTTATTTTGTCTCATTTCACTCTTCCCCCTTTTGGTCGAGGAGGTTTTCCAATCTCTTGATGCTGAGTTTCAGCTCATACTAGGGGATTTCTCAATCCCTTGATGCTAAGTCTCAGCTCATTCCAGGACCTCTGTCCCATGCTGCCAGGAAGGTCCACACCCCTGGAAGTCATGTCCCGCATAGACAGGGGGAGGATGGTGAGTTTCCTTGTTGCATTGGCTGGAGAGAAGCCACATCTGAGCAACAAATGAAGTTCTCTTGGGGGTGACTCTTAGGCCTAATTTTAAGTAGGTTCTATCTTTTGTGGGGTTAAGTTTCATACGAACAACCCCCAAGATTGAGGGCTCATCCTATAGCTTTGGTTGTCCACACTGCTTGTGAGAATATCAAGAATTCAACTTGGGAAAGTTGAATTTTCCCCCTTTCTTACCATTCCCTGAAGGGGACTTTGCAAATACTTTTTTGTTCACTGCTCAAATCACTCTGGGATTTATCAGGGCATCACTCTGGACAAACCAACAAAATCCCATGTCCTACTCAAGGTTCCATGTACTTATGGTGTTCAATTAAACTCTCTACATAAGTTATATTAGGAAATGCACTAGTCAAAATATAAATTTTGTACCAAATAAACACTTTTTGCTTTAGTCTGACACATAAGTTAAAATGTTAGAATTTTAATTACCATCTATTTTCAGCACCGTACAGTAATGACATTCCTTTGTTCTTCCTCATGCAAAAACATTTTTAAAATTTGTACATTTAGTCACTATCATTATACACTCTAGGCATTTCTAGATTATACCATCTCAGTCTTTATCATCTATCTTTCTTTCTGATTTCATTTGTGCCCCCAGCCCTCCTCCCTCTATCATTCTCACATTCAGCTTCATTCAGTGTTTTAACATAATTGTATTACAGCTAGGTAGCATTGTGCTGTCCATTTCTGAGTTTTTCCCCTTTGATTTTCAGGACTTATCTGGTCTAGCAACCATCTGGGGGTGGTAGGTTTCTGGAAAGTAATGATACTGTGTGAAACTTTTGTAGACTCTCAGATAAAGTGCTAAGTGTTCTTTGGTATTAACAGAAATTTTTTTTGTTGGAGTTGGCAAACTGTGGTAATTAGCAATAACTACCTGAAGCTTGCATAAGAGTAACCACCAGAATAGTCTCTTGACACTATTTGAAATCTCTTAGCCACTGATACCATATTTTGTTACATTTGTTTCCCTCCTTTTGGTCAGGAAGGCATTCTTGATACCATTGTGCTAGGACCAAGATCATCCCTTGGAGTCATGTCCCACTTTGCCAAGGAGACATTCAACACTGGATATCATGTCCATATAGGAGGAGGGTAATGATTTTCCTTGAAGAGTTGGTCTGAGAGGGAGAGAGAGAGAGAGAGAGAGAGAGAGAGAGAGAGAGAGAGAGAGAGAGAGAGAGAGAGAGAGAGAGAGAGAGAGAGAGGCAACACCAAAGAGGCTTTCTGGAAGTTAAATTTAGGCATAACTATAGGTGGGATTAGCTTCTCATCTACAGAAATAAGCCTAATAACAGCATGCCTCAAGATCAAGGGCTTGGTCTATTGACTTGAGAGTACCTAATGCTTGAGAGAGTATCAGGGGTTTCCCTGGTGCTAAAGTTTAATAGTTCCATATTTTTCCTTCAGTGCTTCAAGGGACCTTGACAATGCTTTTTAATTATCTGCCCAATGTTCTCAGGTATATATCTGGGTATTGCATTAAGCTAAACAGAATTATAAGCCTTCATTCCCATTCTGGGTTCCATGTGCTTGGGTTGTTTAAATGAGGTATCCAGGCAGGTTGTGTTTGACTATGTACTACAGAAAATTTAAGTTTGGACAAAATATACGTCTTTTCCTTTGGTCTCCTATAGTAGGTGAAGTTTCTAAAACACAGACAGTATCATCTTTTACCCTGTGTTCTGATTAACCTTAGTCCCAACCTGATTGGCTTTGTTTTTATCTTTAATTGAAGCCTGATCTTTCCTTTGGTTTCTTTAACAGTTGTTGTATGTAGCAATGCTGACTTTAAGAGATGCAGAACTCCAACTCTGAGTCTTAGGTGTCACACAGGTAGCCAAAGTTCCAGAGAAATACCAGGCTATACATATGTAGCACAGCATCTCAAAATCTAGAAATAACATTTACAGCTCCAGACTAAATGTGACCACTATAAGAACTTACAATTTAGGCCCCAACTTTCTTATAAGTATTTTCTAAAAGAGACCATACAATATTTGTCCTTTTGTTTCTGGCTTATTTTGCACCATATCATATCCCCAAGGTTCATTCATCTCATTGCATGCCTCATGATTTCATCTCTTTCTGTAGCCACACAATATTCGATCATACATATACACCAAAGTTCACCATTCTGTTTCTCAGTCAATGTATCCTTCAGACAGCTTCATCCATTGGGCATCATGTATAACATCCAAAGTAAACAATCAATGATTCACCTTATCCACACTTAGTTGTAATATCATGAACAATCTCAATTTTAGACAATTTTCATTGCTCCAAAGAAATAAATGCACCCTCACCAAATAAAAAATCCCAAACTCCCCTTAACTCTTGTCCTTCTCCCTTAATTATATAACTCTGATATTGCTGTGGTATTTTTGATGTCTTCCTGTTAAATATACCTCATAGTATGCATTATACCCTTCCATTGTTGTCTTTTTGTACAATATCCATACTTTTGAAGTAGTTCATGCAAGAACTGTTTATATTTGTAGTGTTAATTGGTAGTATACATGGCTCTATGCAACCCCTTTCAATCATGCCCCCTGTTAGTATGGCAATATTACTTATAAGCCCACTAATGAACTGCCTTCACTACTATCCATTCCCTTACATTTGAGTTCAACCTTTGTTCACCCATCTCCAGCTTCCGTGTATCTCTAGTATCTCTAGGTCCCCTGTATTCTGTATTATAAGCCTCTGGATTTACCATTATCAAGGTCATAATAGCAAAACCATGCAGTATCTATCCTTTTGTCTGGCATATTTCACTCAGCATTATGTCCTCAAGTTTCATCCATGTTATTATATGTTTCAGGACCTTATTTCATCTTACTGCCACATAAAATTCCCTAATATGTATATACCACATTTTGTTCATCCACTTGTCTCTTTGTGGACACTTGGGTTGTTTCCATCTTTCAGCAATTATGAATAATGCTGCTATGAACATCAGCATGAAAATGTCTGTTTGTGTCACTGCTTTAATCTCTTTTGGGTATATACTGAGTAGTGGTATTGCCAGGTCATATTTAGTTTTTAAGGAACTGCCAAACTGTTTTCCACAACAACTGAACCATTATACATTCCCACCAGCAGTGAATAAATGTTCCAATTTCTCCACATGCACTCCAACATTTGTAATTTACTCTTTGTTTAATAGTAGCCATTCTTTATATGTATGAGGTGATATCTCATTGTACTCTTAATTTGCATTTCCCTTTTACCTAATGAAAATGAGCACATCTTCATGTGTTTTTTTAGCCATCTGCATTTGCTCTTTGGAAAAATAGCTGTTCATATCTTTAGCCAATTTTGTAACTGGGTTGTTTGTTCTTTTGTTGTTGAATTGTATGATTTCTTCTCAAACCTTTATATGACATGTGGCTTCCATATATTTTCTCCCAAGAGTTGGCTGCCTCTTCACCTTTTTGACAAAGTTCTTTGAAGCACAGAAACATTTGATTTTGAGGAGTTCCCATTTATCTATTTTATCTTTTGTTGGTGTGCTTTGGGTGTAAAGTTTAAAAAACTACCTGCTATTACTAGCTCTTGGATATGTTTCCCTATGTTTTCTTCTAGGAGTTTTATGGTACTGGCTCTTATATTAACGTCTTTGATCCACTTTGAGTCAATTTTTGTATAGTGTGTGAGGTAAGGGTCCTTTTTAATTCTTTTAACTATTGATAGTTCAAATACCCATTTATGGAAAATCCTATTGTGTCCTGGTTCAGTGGATTTTGGGGCCTTGTCAAAGATCAATTGACCATAGATTTGGTAGTCTGTCTCCACCTTCTCAATTTGATTCCATTGGTCAATTGTTCTCTCTTATTTCTGGTACCATGTTTTGACCACAGTGGCTTTAGTATAATTTTAAAACCATGAAGTATTAGTTCTCACATTTTGTTGTTGCTCTTTTTTTTTTTTTTTGATATTTTTAGCTATTCCAGGCCTCTTTCCTTTCCAAATTAATTTGATAACTAGATTTTTCAAGTCTTCAAATTAGGTTATTGAAATTTTCAATGGTATTGCATTAAATCTTAGATCAATTTGGGTAGAATTGATGTCTTAAAACATTTAACCCTCTTTTCCATGAACAGGGAATAGCTTTCCAAATATTTCGATCTTCTTTGATTTCTTTTAGCAAAATTTTGTAGCTTTCTCTCTACAGATCCTTTATATCCCTAATTAAGTTTATTCCTAAATACTTAATTCTTTTAATTGCTATTTTGAATAGATTATTTTCTTAATTGTCCCTTCATTTAGAAACACAATTGTCTCTTGTATATAGAAATATCACTGATTTTTTTCACATTAATCTTATATCTTGCCACTTTACTGAATTTCTTTATTTTCTCAGGAAGCTTTGTCATAGATTTCCCAGGATTTTCCAAGTTTAGTATCATTTCATCTGGGACTGATGAAAATTTTACTCCTTCCTTTCTGATTTGAATGCGATTTTATTTCCTTTTCTTGCCTGATTACTCTAGCTAGAACTTCTAGTAAAATGTTGAATGATAGTGGTGACAGAGGGCATCCCTGTCTCATTCCCATTCTTGAAGGGAAGGCTTTAGGTCTCTAAGCATTGAGTCTGATGCTGGCTATGGGTTTTCCATATATTCCCTTTATCATATTAATGAAGTTACCATCAATTCCTACCTTTTGAAGTGTTTTTATCAGCAAAAGGATACTGAGATTTGTTGAATGCTTTTTCAACATCAGTTGAGATAATCGTGATTTTTTCCCCTTTTAATTTGTTAATGTACTTATTACATTGATTGCTTTTCTTTTACTGAGCCACCCTTGCATTCCTGGTATAAAACCTGCTTGGTCATGTTGTATAATTTTTTTAAAACTTCTTTATTGTATAGTATAACATATATACAAAACAAAGTAATAAAGAAGCAAGTTTTCAAAGCACTCTTCAACAGTTATTACAGGACAGGTCCCAGAGTTTGTCTGGGCTACCATACCATACTCTCAGATGTTTCCTTCTATCTGCTCCAGAATATAGGAGGCTAGAAGGCTTAAATACTTTTTATCACCACAATCAATTTTTTTTCTTTTTTTATGAAATGCACACACACAAATATATATATATATATTTAAAAGCACAACATCACAATTAGTTGCAGAACATATTTCAGAGATTGACATGGGTTGCAATTCCACAATTTTAGGCTTTTACTTCTAGCTGATCTAAGATGCTGGAGACTAAAAGAGATATCAATTTAATGATTCAGCAACCATATTCATTTCTTAAATCTTATCTTCACCGTATAACTCCACCATCACCTTTGATCTTTCTATCCCCCTCTTTATGGGTGTTTGGGCTATGGCCATTCTAACTTTTTCATATTGGGAGGATCTGCCACTAACATGGGTTAGGGAGATGGAACTATCTGATGGTCTGGAGAGGCTGTGCCCTCTAGGTTTCAGGAGTTATCTGGTCCATGGGCCCATGTGGAGGTCGTAGGTTTCTGGAAAGTTATACCAATGCATGGAACCCTTGTAGAATCTTATATATTACCTTAGGTGTTCTTTAGAATTGGCTAAAATGGTCCCGTTTGGGGTTTGGCAGGTTGTGATAGGCAGCAATGTCTAACTGAAGCTTGCATAAAAGCAACCTCCAGAGTAGTCTCTTGACTCTATTTGAACTCGCTCTGCCACTGATACTTTACTGGTATTTATTACACTTCATTTCCCCTTTTTCCTCAGAATGGAATTGTTGATCCCATGGTGCCAGGGCTGGATTCATCTCTGGGAGTCATCTCCCACATCACCAAGGAGGCTTTTATCCCCGTGCATGTGTATACTGATTCATGGGCTGTTGCTAATTATTTAGCTGCAAGGTCAGGGACTTGGAAAGACCATAATTGGAAAATTGGTGACAAAGAGGCCTGGGGAAGAAATATGTGGATAGACCATTCTGAATGGGCTAAAAATGTGAACATATTTGTCTCCCACATGAATGCGCACCAGAGGGTGACTTCCACAGAGGAAGGTTTTAATAATCAAGTGGATAAGATGACCCATCCTGTGGATAGCAGTCAACCTCTTTCTCCAGCAACTCCTGTCATTACCCAATGGGCTCATAAACAAAGTGGTCATGGTGGTAGGGATGGAGGTTATGCATGGGCTCAGCAACATTGTCTTCCACTAACCAAGGCTGACTTGGCTGCAGCCACTGCTGAGTACCCAATCTGCCAGCAGCAGAGACCCACACTCAGCCCCCAATATAGCACCATTCCCTTAGGTGACCAACCAGCTACATGGTGGCAGGTTGGTTACATTGGACCACTCCCTTCATGGAAGGGGCTGTGATTTGCTTTACCTGGAATAGACACATACACTGGATATGGGTTTGCTTTCCCTGCATGCAGTGCTTCGGCCACAACTACCATTCATTGCTTACTGAAGGCCTTATCCATCATCATGGTATTCCACACAGCATTGCTTCTGATCAAGGAACACACTTTATAGCAAATGAAGTGTGGGAATAGGCACATGCTCATGGCATTCTTTGGTCTTACCATGTTCCCCCAAATCCAGAAGCAGCTGGATTTATAGAATGATGGAATGGCCTTTTGAAAACTCAGTTGCAGTGCCAACTAGATGGCAGTACCTTGAAGGGCTGGGGTAATGTTCTCTAGGAAGCTGTATATGCCCTGAATCAGTGTCCGCTGTATGGTGCTGTTTCTCCCATAGCCAGCATCCATGGGTCCAGGAAACAAGGGGTGGAAATGGGAGTGGCACCACTCAGTGTTACCCCTAGTGATTCACTAGGAAAATTTTTGCTTCCTGTCCCTGTGACCCTGAGCTCTGCTGGTCTACAGGTTTTAGTTCCAAAAGTAGGAGTGCTTCCACCCGGAAAAAAACAATGATTCTATTGAATTGGAATCTAAGACTGCCACCTGGTCACTTTGGGCTACTCATGCCCCTGGATCCACAAGCCAAGAAGGAGATTACATTACTGGCTGGGGTAATTGACCCTGACTATCAAGGGGATATAAGACTGCAAATACACAATGGAGGTAAAGAAGTGTTTTCTTGAAATATAGGAGATCCCCTAGGGCGTCTTTTAGTGCTACCATGCCCTGGGATTAAAATCAATGGAAAACTGCAACAACCCAATCCAGGCAGGGCTACCAATGGCTCTGAAACTTCAGGAATGAAGGTTTGGATCACCCCACCAGGCAAAGAACCACGGCCAGCTGAAGTGCTTGCTGAGGGTAAAAGGAACATGGAATGGGTAGTGGAAGAAGGTAGTGATAAACTACAACCCATTGCCAGTTACAGAAATGAGGGCTGTAATGCTGTTTTGTTCATGTTATACTATTTAAGCTTTAAGATATCAAGTTTAAGAATGAATACTAACCCAGGACTTGCATCCTATTCTGGAGAGATTTAATGTGATTCCAGTTACATGCAGGACAGTTCAATATTGTTAGGTGAAATAAAACATGTGTGTTTTATTGTTTGTTATTTAGAAATTAGGTATGATTTAAGGTGATATGTATAGCTGCCAAGTTGACAAAGGGTGGACTGTCATGGTCAGGTTCGTGTGTCAACTTGGCCAAGTGGTGATACCTGTTTGTCTGGTTGGGCAAGTGCTGGCCTGTCTGTTGCGATGAGGACATTTCATAGAATAAAATCATGATTGCGCCAACTGCATCCACCGCTGAGTCCATTTGTAATCAGCCAAGGGGAGTGTCTTCTGCAATAAATGATGCTTAATCTAATCACTGGAAGCCTCTTAAGGAGGATTCAGAAGAGACAGGCTCTCTTCCTGCTTAGGCTGTTGAGCCTCTCCTGTGGAGTTCATCCAGACCCTCCATCAGAAATGTCGGCTTCACAGACTGCCGTGTGAATTTTGGACTCTCTGTTCCCATGGTTACATGAGACACTTTTATAAATTTTGTATTTGTGAGTGTTTCCTGTTGATTTTGTTTCTCTAGAGAACCCTAACTAATATACCCATTCTTTTCACTCTACTTGAATGTTTGTTATTTCTCTTCTTCTATTTGCTTTGTGGTGATTTTTTTTTTTTTTTTTTGCTGTTCTTTCTCAAGTTCCTCCAAGTGTGCTGTTTAGTCCCCGATTTTTTGCTATTTATTGCTTTTGAATATAGGCATTTAGGGCAATAAATTTCCCTTTGCTGTATCCCATAAGTTATTATCAGTTGTATTCTCATTTTCTTTAATCTCCAAATAACTACTGATTTCTTTAGCAATTTCTTCTTTGACCTACTGGTTGTTTAAGAGTGTGTTATTTAATCTCCATCTATTTGTGAATGTTCTCATTCTTTGGCAGTTATTGAGATCCAGCTTCATTCCATTATGACAAGAGAAAATGCTTTGAATAATGTCAATGGGTTTAAATTTATTAAGACCTGGTTTGTGCCCCAGTATATGATCTATTCTGGAGAATGTTCCATGAGCACTAGAGAAGAATGTGTATCCTTGTGTTGGGGGATGCAATGACCTACATATGTCCTTCAGTCTAATTCATTTATCAAGTTGTTTAACTTCTCTGTTCCTTGTTAATCTTCTGTCTGGTTTTTCTATCTACAGAGGATAGTGCTGTATTAAAGTCTCCTACTACTATTGTTGAAACTTCTATTACTCCCTTCAGTTTTGCCAATGTCTGTCTAATGTACTTTGGAGCTCCTTGATTGGGAGCATAGACATTTATGATTGTGATTTCTTCTTAATGAATTGTCTCTTTAATTAATATTTAGTGTCCTTCTTTGTTTCCTTTGATGTGCTTACATTTAAAATTTATTTTGTCTGATTTAGTCTAACTACATCTGCTTTGCTTTGGTTGCAACTTGTGTGGAAAATCTTTTCCCATCCTTTCACTTTCAATTTATTTGTATCCTTGTGTCTAAGATGAGTTTCTTGTAAGAAGCATATAGCTGAATTATATTTCTTAATCCATTCTGCCAATTTCTATCTTTTAATTGGAAAGTTTCATCTATTAACATTCAAAGTTATTACTTTAAAGTTATTTCTTGTATCCACCATCTCATCTTTTGAATTTTATTTGTCAGATTCGTATATTCTTTTCCCTCTCTCTTTTTACCCTTTAATTTACCCTTAATGGTACTTTTCAATTCTGTGCCCTCCTGCAGACTTTCCTTTGCTGTCTTTTTTTTCCAACTGGCAGATCTCCCTTTAGTATTTCTTGTAGGGCCAATCTCTTGTTGACAAATTCTTTCAGGATTTGTTTGTGTGTGAAAATTTTAATCTCTCCCTCATTTTAATTAATTTATTTTTTATTGTTGTTTTCTGCGTGGGTAGGCTCCAGGAATCAAACCCATGTCTCTGGCATGGCAGGCAAAAATTCTGCCACTAAGCCACCATTGCACTGCCTTCTCCCTCATTTTTTGAAGGACAATTTGGCTGTGTACAGAATTCTTGGTTGAAAGTTTTTCTCTTTCAGGATCTTAAATATATCATACCACTGCCTTCTTGCCCCCATGGTGCCATTTGAGTAGTCTGAACTCAGTCTTAGATGATTTCCCTTGTATGTATTAGATTGTTTTTCTCTAGCTACTTTCAGAATTATCTTCTTCTCTTCAACATTTGACAGACTGATTAGTATGTGTCTTGGGGGAGGTGTAATTGGATTCATTCTGTTTGGAATTCATTGGGCTTCTTTGACTACTATATTTATGTCCTTTTTCAGGTTTGGGAAGTTGTCCCCCATTATATCCTCACCTAGCCTTTTACTCCCTCTTCTCCTTCTGGAACACCAGTGATTCTTATATTTGTGTGTGTTTTTTGTCTATCATTTCCCTGAGATCCAATTCAAGTTTTTCCACCTTTTTTTTTTTTGCCATTTGCTGTTTTGAGTGTTCAAAATCAGTTATCCTGTCCTCTATATCACTTATCCTTTCTTCTGTCTCTTCAAAGCTGGTGTTATGTACATCTAGCGTGCTTTTTATTTGGTCAACAAAGTCTTTAATCTCTGTGATTTCTGCTATTCTATTTATTCTTTCCAATTCCTCTTTATGCTCTTCTACTGTCTTCTTGATCTTCTTTATGTCATTAGCCATCCTACTTATTTTATTAAGTAGAGTTGTATGAACATCTTTGATTTTTTGTTCCAATATCTATGTCTCCTCTGATGTTTTAATTTGGTCATTAGGCTGGGCTATATCTGTCTGCACTGTGATATGCTTAGTGATCTTCTGTTGTTTTTGTCACATGTAAATGTCTTGATTGATTTACTTTGGATGTTGACTTCATTCAGTAGTCTAAAGCCTTGTGTTTGTGGGATGGATATGTAGCAAGATGCAGGGTATGAGACAGGGCACAACAGTGTTCTGATGCCTTCCAGTGCAGTATTGTTTCAGGTGGGATGTTACATTGGTGTTTGTGAACATGGGTGTCCAGCGACCATGGAGGATGTAACTGTGCGGGTGCATAGGACTGGGGAGGCATAACTCTGGTGTGCACTGGTCTAGGGTGTGGAGCCCTTTGTGCACATGCACAGAGCTAAGGTAGTGGGTTGGCATTATATCTTCATGGGCTGAGGGTGGATATGACCTGGCTGCACAGATCAGCACTTTCTTAGAGTTTGGAAGCATGACTGAGGGCCATGTGCATGCACAGGTCTAGGGGTGCTGTAAAGTGATGTCCCCAGAGCTGAAGAACTTGATTGGGGTCCATGTGAATGTGTTGGTCTAGGAGTGCCATAAACTGATGTTTCCAGATCTGAGGGGTGAGACTGGGATCCCAGTGCATACTCGAGTCTAGGAGTGCCATAAACTGATGTGCAGAGCTCAGGGGGCAGGGTGAGGCTGTGAGACATTATGGGCAGGGGGCAGGTGTAGGCTGGGTATGGAGGTATGTGCCCACAGCCTTTATGCACTGGCAACACCCTTCAGGGAGCAGTAAGGAGGAGATAGTGCTTGAGAGGGGTGTAGGAGGGGTGGTTTGTGCTGTACTTAGGGTAGGGTTGTGGGATAGGTATGTGTGCTGGTGGTTGGTGGGGCAGGAGCGCTTAGAGCATGGGGAATGTAGGCGTGTGACAGGGTTCAGTTACATAGGGCAGTGGGTGAGTCAGGGGTCATGGATCTGCACCAGTGAATGTAATGCATTCAAGGAATGTGGCTTGGCTCACTTCTTAGTCACCATCTCCTTGTCCACACACTCCTGTGGGTTCCATCCATCTGCATTAGCTCCCATCTTCAACTCCTCAGCTCCTCAGCTTTTGCAACCAGGGCCACCCTATGTGGTGCAGAAAGCTCTCCCAGGTCAGTTGCACTCTCGAATCACCATCTCAGTCATCCTTCTGTCCCTTCTCTAACTTTTCCTTGGAGCAGGACTGAACACGATCTACCCTATTTGGCCATCTTCCTGGAACTGTTTAATTCTTCTAACGTGTTATTGAATTCAATTTGCTAGTATATATATGTATATATTTTTTAATATGGGCAGGAACCAGGAATCAAACCCCAGTCTCTGGCATGGCAGGCAAGAACTCTGCACTGAGCCATCATGGCCTGATTTGCTAGCATTTTGTTGAGAATTTTGCATCTATATTCATTAGGGAGATTGGCCTGTAGTTTTCCTTTCTTGTAGCATCTATATCCAGTTTGGGTATTAGAGTGGTGTTAGCTTCATGAAATGAGTGTTACTTTTCCTCAACTTTTTGTAGGAGTTTGAGCAGGATTGGTTTTCATTCTATTTGAAATGTTTGATAAAATTCCCCTGTGAAGCCATCTGGCCCTGGGCTTTTCTTTGTAAGAAATTTTTTGATGACTGATTGAACCTTTTTACTGTGATTTGTTTGGTGAGATCTTCTATTTCTTCTTGAGTCATTGTTGGTTGTTTGTGCATTTCTAGGAATTAGTCCATTTCATGTAAGTTGTCTAGTTTGTTGGTGTATAGTTGTTCATGGCATCCTCTTATGGTTTCATTATTTCTTCATGGTTCATGGTAATAAGCCCTCTTCTCATTTTTTATTCTGTTTATGCACATCCTCTTTGTTTTTGTCAGCCTAGCTAGTGGTCAAATGATTTTATTGATTTTCTCAATGAACTAACTTTTTATTTTATTGATATTTCAGTTGCATTTTTGCTCTTCAATTCATTTATTTCTGCTTTAATATCTATTATATCTCTTTTCTCTTTGCTTTGAGTTTAGTTTGCTCTTCTTTCTCAATTTCCTCCAGATGAGCAGTTAAGTCCTCAATTTTTGCTCTTTCTTCTTTTTAGTATAAGCATATAGGGCTATAAATTTCCCTCTCAGCTCCGCCTTTGCCACATCCCATAAATTCTGATATGTTGTGTTCTAATTTTCATTCATCTCCAGATACTTACCAATTTCTCTAGCATTTTTTTTCTTTTACCTACTGAGTGTTTAAGAGTGTTATTTCATCTCCATATATTCGTAAAAGTTCGGGTTCTTTGGTGTTTTTTGATTTCCAGCTTCACGCCATTGTGATCAGAGAAAGTGCTCTGAATAATTGCCATTTTTGTAAATTTATAAAGACCTGCATTATGCTGCAGCATATGATCTGTCCTGGAGAACATTCCATGAGCACTAGAGAAGAATACATATCCTGGTGTTTTGGGGTGTAACAACCCATATATGTCTGTTAGGTCTAATTCATTTATTGAATTGTTTAAGTTCTCTCTTTCTTTGTTGATCATATGTCTAGTTGCCCTATCTATAAGGGTGAGTGATGTATAGAAGTCTCCCACTATTATTGTTGAAACACCTATTACTCCCTTCAGTTTTGCCAATGTTTGCCTCATATATTTCAGAGCTCCTTGATTAGAAGCATAAATATTTATGATTGTTATTTCTTCTTGGTGAATTGCCCCTTTCATTAATATGTAGTGTCCTTCCTTGTCTCTTATGAAATATTTACACAAAGTATATTTTGTCTGTTATTGGTATAGCTACTCCTGCTTTCTTTTGGTTACAGCTTACATGGAACATCTTTTTCCATCCTATCACTTTCAATCATTTATATCCTTGGGTCTAAGATGAGTCTCATGTAAGCAGCATATAGGTGGATTATATTTCTTAATCCATTTTGCCAATCTGTATCTTTTAATTGGTAAGTTTAGTCTATTAACACTCAGCTGTAAAGACACTTCTTGAATATATCATCTTATCCTTTGATTTTTTTTGTCAGACATATATATTCTTTTCCCTCTCTCTTTTTATCATTTAAATTACTCTTACTGGATCTCTTCAGTTCTGTACCCTCCTCAAGACATTTTTTTTCAGCCAACATGACTCCCTTTAGTATTTCTTGTAGGGTAAGTCTCTTGTTGACAAATTCTCTCAGCCTTTGTTTGTCTGTGAAAAATTTTAATTTCTCCCTCACGTTTGAAAGACAACTTAGCTGAATAAAGAACTCTTGCTTGAATTCTTTCTCTTTCAGGATCTTAAATATATCATATTACTGCCTTCTTTCCTCCATGGTGCCTGTTGAGTAGTCCAAATTTAGTCTTATGCGGTTTCCCTTGTATGTGTTGAGTCACTCAGCTCTTGCTTCTTTTAGGACCTTCTACTTCTCGTCAACATTTGACAGGCTGATTAGTATGTATATTGGAGTCAGCCTATTTGGGTTTATTTTATTTGGGGTTAATTGGGCTTCTTTGATTTCCATATTTATGTCTTCTATAAGGTTTAGAAAGTTGTCCCCAATTATCTCCTCAAGTAATCTTCCTAGCTCTTTACTCTTCTCTTCTCCTTCTGGGACATCAGTCATTCTTATACTTTTGTGGTTCCTGTTGTCCATCGTCCCCTGGAGATTCAATTCCAATTTTTCCATCTTTTTTTCCATTTGTTCTTTTGTGCATTCAAAATCAATTGCCCTGTCCTCTATGTCACTTGTTCTTTCTTTTTCTTCTTCAAAGCTGCTGTTGTCTTCTGTTTTGTATATATATATATACATATATATATATAGTATATATAATACATATACAACATATAATAATACAAATATATAATGATATAAAATATATATTTTGTTTTGCATGGGCAGACAACAGGAATCGAACCTGGGACTCCAGCACGGCAGATGAGAATTCTGCCACTGAGCCACTATCGCACTGCCCTCTCTAATATATCTTTAATTTGTTCTACAATATATTTCATTTCTTTGACATCTTCTAGTTTTTCATTCATTCTTTCAAATTCTTCTTTATTCTCTTCTAGTGTCTTCTCAGTATACTGCATGTCTTTAGGTAATCCATTAAACTTATTTAGGAGATTAGTATGTACATACTTGATTAGTTGTTCCAAATTCTGTGCTTTCTCTGGCTTTTTAATTTGGTCATTTGGCTGGGCCTTTTCTTTCTGCATCTTCATGTGCTTTGTGATTTTCTGTTGGCTTTGAGGTATTTGATTATCTTGATATTGATATTTTGAAAGTTGATTTCCCTCAGTCATCTAAAGCTATTTAGTTTCTTGGGTTTGTGTTGAAGGTCACCCTCTGTGCTGGTTTGAAAGGAAGCATGTCCCCTAAGAAAAGCCATGTTTTAATATAAATCCCATTTCTTAAAGGTAGAATAATCTCTATTCAATACTGTATGTTTGAAACTGTAATGAGATCATCTCCCTGGTTGATGTGATTTAGTTAAGAATGGTTGTTAAACTGGATTAGGGGATGACATGTCTCCACCCATTTGAGTGGGTCTTGATTAGTTTCTGAAGTCCTATAAAAGAGGAAACATTTTGGAGAATGAGAGATTCAGAGAGAACAGAGAATGCTGCAGCACCACGAAGCAGAGAGTCCACGAGCCAGTGACCCTTAGAGATGAAGAAGGAAAACGCCTCCCGGGGAGCTTCATGAAATCAGAAGCCAGGAGAGAAAGCTAGCAGATGATGCTGTGTTCACCATGTGCCCTTCCAGCTGAGAGAGAAACCCTGAACTTCATCGGCCTTCTTGAACCAAGGTATCTTTCCCTGGATGCCTTTGATTGGACATTTCTATAGACTTGTTTTAATTGGGACATTTTCTCGGCCTTAGAACTGCAAACTAGCAACTCATTAAATTCCCCTTGTTAAAAGCCATTCCGTTTCTGGTATGTTGCATTCCAGCAGCTAGCAAACTAGAACACCCTCATTTTTTATTTTTGGAGTTCAGGAATTTTATTTATTTTTTAAGCATTTTTACTGTTAAATACAACATATATACAAAGATAAGAAAGAAAAAGCAATGATCTTCAAAGTGAAGGCCTCCTTTTGCACTTAGTCAGTTATTCCCCTCCAAACCAAGGCCTGGATCTCAGGCAGGGGATGCAACCCTACTTGAGGATCTCTTTAAGTCTAGACAGATAATCAGTTTGCTAGATTGAAAGTTCCATTTCTTCCCAGAAGATGGCACTCTAGGACCTCCTCTTCCCCTCAGGCCTGTCTCTCCCTGCACACAGCTGCCAGCTGAGCTGGGTGGAGACCTGTTACAATTCCAGCAAGGTCCACTTGTCCCAGTATGTGCTGAAAGCCACCAACCCCAGGGCTTGGGGGTGGGCAGTGTGCACCTCAGTGGAGATTCTGCCTGTAGGCCTGATGAGTCTTGTGGCCCCCAGGCTCCCATTTAGAATGACTTTGTGCTGTGGGCCCGGGCAATTAAACTGCCCTTGTGGGGGCAGAGGGCATGGTACATGGGTGTGGGGTGTGGCATGAGGGTGCAGAGCATGAGTTTATGGGTGTGGGGACATTGAGTGCAGTGCGTGGGTGCCAGGTATAGTGCATGAACACCTGGTGTGGTGCAGGGGCACATGGCAGGGTGTGGGGTGTGGCTGCATTCAGTGGGGCATGGTTTGGTTCTTCATCCCCACCTCTCTGTCCATGCCCTCCTGAAGGCTCTGGGCCTCCATATGGATAGGGAATGGTAGGCTCTGTGCACTAGCCATAGGGTCTCTGTGCACAGGAAACAAGTTTTCTCATTTCCAGGTTCTCCAAGGGATCTCCCAGCTTCAGAGCTGAGGGACCTGATCTTCCAGGCTCCCTGTGGGGGTAGGCACTTTCTTGGGTGCCACATCTTGAACCTGGTAGGGCACACTCACCCAATTCTCTCCACCCCATACCTCTGCTTTTCCATCCAGGACCTCCCTATATATTGTAGAAGATCTTCTTAGGTCACTAACACACTGGAACTACTGCTTGGTCATTTTTCTGTCACTTCTCTTAGTTGTTCCATGGAGCAGGGGTGAACTCAGCCTGTCCTATTACATGATCTTCTGTGAAGTCTGACCTATTCATTTTTTAAAAAATATTTTTATTGATAACACAATATACAAACACAAACATTCTTAACATACAAATATTCTATACATGGTGTACAATTAATGGCTCACAATATCATCACATAGTTGTATATTCATCACCATGATCATTTTTTACAACATTTGCATCACTCCAGAAAAAGAAATAAAAAGAAAAAAAAAAAACTCATTCATACAATGCCTCTTACCCCTCCCTCCCATTAACCACTAGTAGTCCCAGCTACCCAATTTATTTTATCCTTTGTTTCCCTATTATTTGTTTATATTTTTATCCATTTTTTTTACTCATCTGCCTATACCCTAGAGAAAGGGACCATCAGACACAAGTGTTTACAATCACACAGTCACATTGTAAAAGCTATATTATTATACGATCATCTTCAAGAAACAAGGTTACAGGACCACAGCTTTACAGTTTCAGGTACTTCCCTTTAGCCACTCAAATACACCATAAACTGAAAAGGGAATTCTATATAATACATAAGAATACCCACCAAGAAAACCTCTCAACTCTGTTTGAAATCTCTCAGCCACTGACACTTTATTTTTTCTCATTTCTCTCTTCTCCCTTTTGGTCAAGAAGGTTTTCTCAATCTCTTGTTGCTGGATCCCAGCTCATCCTGGGATTTTTGTTCCATGTTTCCAGGGAGATTTACACCCCTGGGAGTCATGTCCCATGTAGGGGAGGAGGGAAGTAAATTCATTTTTTAAGAGTGTGTTAATTTCCACTATTTGTGTATTTTCCAGCTTTCCCTCTGTTATTGATTTCTACCTTCATTCCATTGTAGTTGGAGAATATATATTTTATTTCAATATTTTTGGGTTTATGAAGTCTTGTTTTGTGATCTAACATGTGGACAACCTGGAGAATGAACCAGGTGCAGTAGAAAAGAATATGTATTCCAACGCTGCTATACTATATATATATATATGGATAGATATAGATATAGATATACTGCTGTTAGATGCATATATAATATTATATATCATAAACATTTAAATTTTACAATATAGTTGTGATTTTCATGTCTTCCTGTTGAACTGACCCCTTGTCAGTTTATAGTGACCTTTTCAGTCCTTGTATCAGTTTTTTACTTAAAATCTATTTTATCTGATACGAGTATAGCCACCTAGCTGTCATGTAGTTATTATTTGGCATACTTTTTCCCATCTTTCACTTTCAACCAACTTGTTAGGTTAATCACCCGAATGAAAGAAGAGTAGGCTAGCGGAGGATCTTGATGCATAAGTGAGGGAATGCCTCTACCATGGCAAGGGTACCCCCACATCACACTGGAGAGACAGCATCCACCATTCCTGTGCATGAAATTATCCTTGGAATGAGCTCTATCACAGGCTGCTTTCCCCAAAGTACTGTCCACTGTTTTAAGAGCTGAACTTTGACTCACAGAATTTCAGAGCTGCCAAAATCCTTACAAAGGAGGCCATTACCTCATTTTGCAAATTGGGGCCTAGGGTGTGTACAAGGGAGAAACAAGGTGAGGAACAGCCTGCATCAAGATCACATCAAGAATTGATGGCCCTGCTGGGACTAGAGCCCAGGTCCCTGGCTTCCCACCACACCAAAGCAGTCTTCAGTGAACACTGGACCATCCCCTGGCCAACCCTGGACCCCAAAGGCTTTTGGAAGGGAGTCATAGCTTCCAATCTACTTTCCTCTTTCTCTTACTATAAGAAGCTCTTATGTTTCATAGGGATAAGGGAGGGAGAGAAATTTCAGAATCCTATGCCCTTTCCAGAGGCTCAAGAGTTTATCTCTTTTGAGTACAAGCAATCCTTGGGAACCCAGGAGCATTGCTTTTGAGCTCAAGCAGCCAGTGTCACTTCCATAATAACCAGGTTTGTATCTGATGTTGAATCCCCAAGATGAATGATTGGAGAAAGTATTCCACCAATTATGTTTCCATGGGACCAGAGCATATGGTCTTGATTACAATAAGCAAGAGCAGAGCAGATTTCCTCCCTCTGAAATTCTGAAAGCAACTTGAAATCCAACCAATATTATTGAAGCAGCTAATGTCTGGTTTCCAGCTGCTGTTTGATGAAAATTCAAAGCTCAAGAACATGATACCTGGAGCTATAGGTAGAGGTGCAGAAGGCCAATCTGGGGAAGAGAATCACAGGTGAACTGTAGTTGGAAGGGTGCTTGGTTGTTCCCCCCCAGCCTCTCTGTCCCAATTCTAAACCCAGCACACCTGGGAAGAGCTGATTGCCAGCCCATTTCAGCATGGAGCCCCATGGGGAGATTTAATGGACATTAGATCAAGTCTTATCTCCTCTTTAAAGACTTCTCAGACTCCTCTAAGTAACAAGGAATCCCTCTTCCATGGAATCTCATCTATTTCAGCACACGTATTGAATACATCTCTACTGTTATATCTAGTTTTCCAGTCTCCAGTGGATATATTTGCTATCTCTTCCTCAGCTATATTGTGTGATTCTTGGGATCAGAATCAGTCTTCTACTTTTTTGCATATCCAATAGTGTCTCACTCAATTAAGGCTTTGCAGGTGCCTGATCACAGAGGAGATTCTGGACAGGGTACAGAAGTATGGATGGTCCTCTCAGCTTTTGCTGGTCTTTTCCAACCAGGTTGCTACTCTGACCTGCATGGCTGCACTGGGCAGGAGAAACTACAGGAAAGATCAGTCTCCAAAGACAACACCAGAGATAAGATAGAATGGGGATGGATAAGTGCTTTAGTGGGGTGTGGCAATGAGGCCAGACACGTTGGGTATAGGTCACAGAGAAGGACATTAGAAGAGAAACCTAACTCTGCCATTTTTATCTACAGAGTCCCTTACCGGGAAGAAATTCTATGGGAGAGAAGGGATTAAGAAAAATATAACCTCTGTAATCCTGGTTTCTGCTAATTCTTGTCTTGAGCCCTATACCTCTTATTTGGATATGTCTGGGAGGCCAGGCTTCACTGCTGAAGCTCTTTGTGTGTGTGGAGGGGAGGATAGAAGAGTCAAGAACCTTTTGGAAACATGTGTGCATGTCTATATGTGAGTATATTTATGCTTTCTTTTATTTTTCACTCTGTGTCCCAGCTTGGATGCTACTAGATTGACTAATGCCTCTGTCACCCCTTCTCTGAAATGCCACTATGAGGTCCCAATTCACATAGTTTTCACCACCAATAAGATGGCATGAGAATAATAGCTTGGCTGCCATATGCTAAGTGGAAACACATGATATATCAATCAAACAAGAATAGGATTTTCTTTAAGATGCAGAGCATTAATAGAAAAGATGCAGAGAACTGGAAATAGCCTTTCTATGGGCCAACCAGAGAAAGGAGATTATTTCTGGTTTGGTTTTTCTTCAGGTGTGCCACAATTCTCTAAAACAACTGGGATATTTAGTGTTCTGACTCTTGAGGATTTCTATAGGCCTTTCCAGGAACAGCAAGAGCAAAGGTGCCTCTGGGAGTTTTTTGGACAAGTGTCACATAACTCAAAGGGATTTCTGTGCTAGATCTTATCAGCCTGGCCTGTGTAGGACAGCAACCTACATCATTCTTCCTTCAGGCTGGGGCTCTGAGCTGTCCAAACTGTATTCAGATTCTCTAAAACATTATCAGAGGAAAAAGTGACCAGATCTTTCAGGTCAGAACCTGATTTCTCCCTCTTTGTATATCACATAGTACCCCACTCAGCACTACCCACTCATCACTCTACATCACCACCTGCAAACCAAGAAGAAATGAGCTAGCAGCAACATGAAGAATAAAAGTCAGTCAAAAAGGAAACACTTACAAACAATAATTAAGGGAATTTCTCAAGAAATGTTCAAAAGGATGGTCCTGTGTCATCTCTCTGGAGTAGTTTAAATGTGACTCTGTTTCTCACAGCCCCTTCTTGCCTTGGGATTTTGTCATCTCAAAGTCTTCCCTCCTGGAGGACCAGAGGAAAACCAACTTTAATCCAAGAGACTTCTGTCTCTTTCTTCATTGCTCTCTCCTCTTTCACTTAAGCTATTTTACTCAGCTGCTTGTTTCAGACCCGTTTCAGCCCTGGCAGCTTAGTTAAAATGTCCTGGTTTTTGTTGAAGGTGGAAGGCAACATTAGGAGAAATTTCAGTTGAGAGCTGGAGGGTATCTTGGTGTCAGGAATTCCTGGAATTTTAGCCTATCTTAGTGGGTAGGTTGAGATGGGGTGAGTGGGGAGGGGAGGGGGCCTGCCTTTGGGTAAGTCTCTATAATGCTTCAGGTATCTTTCTCCTTTTGGAAGAAATAAACACACACACACACACGCGCGCACAGTCTTCTTGGGATATTTTGAGGGTTAGAGCTCCCAATACTTGCCCCAGTCCCAATCAGGCTGAGTACTACAGGGAGGCAGAATGGTACAACTTCCTTTTTATCACCAAGGCAATGAAATTTGAAGAGGGCAAAGTAGCCAAATTTAATGTTTTCTCAATAAAATAGTTTTAAAATTACATTACTAATCACAGATTATTGGCGCAGAAAGGGATTTAAGAAAAAATGTCTCTTCTAGAAATTCTGCCCTCAAATCTTCAGAGAACATGCTTATTTCCTCTCCGAAATCACTTCCTTTCAATGACACCAGAAACAATATAATACTTCATAATGTTGGCCTTAATATCTCCTCCTGCTGTATTGAGTGTAATCGATATCGGGTTGCTGAGGTATCTGATACCTAATGAGGTATCAGAATTCCACAAAGCTGCTGCCAAAAGAGACCCTGGCTGGATTCGAGATGGAGCCAGAGGACAGTATTGGCCAACAAGTAACCAACTTGAGAAATCCAGCATGCATCCTGGGGTTGGGGCATTAGACTACATGAGGGGATTAATCTAAGCATTTTTGTAAATTCACTTGGATTGTATTATTTCACATTTGCTATGTTTTCTTGGAATTGCCCTCAAGTCCTTTTGGTATGTTTAGATTGCAGGATAAAGCATATCAGAAAAAAGAGAGTCTCCTGTTTCCTAAATTCCTTCCATAATCCTAGTGCTCTGAATTTACCAGGCACACACAATTCTGGTTGTCTAGATATGTGCAAATATGATCTCAACATGTCTTGTGGTTATAGTGCAGGAAAACTCAGAAGCCGGTTGTGCCACCTTTCATTTATTCATTCATTCTTTCTCCTCCCTCCCTTCTTCCTTTCCTCCTTCTTTCCTTCCTTCCTTCTTTCCTCTTTCCTTTCTTCCTTTCAGTTTCTTTTTCTCCTTTCAACTCATGCTTTAGGATCGGAAACAGAAGGCAGTCCCTAGAAGTCTGTCCTGTGTTCATGGCTGGGGAGAAGCAAGACTTGTAACTTGGCTATGATAACTCCTGCATGGTATGGACCTGACTGGCCTGAGGCCTGACCAGGCCTGACTTGTTAGTTCAGGTAAGACCTGCTGTTCTTGCATTTTAACCTCTATTGCTCTGGCTCAGATTGAGGCAGAGCACAGTGTTTGGCCCTGTGTACTTTGGCAAGGTAGTGCTGTTGTAATAGGCCAGGATGAGATTTTCCTCAAGCCACTGTACAATTCCCTGGGAGTTTGTGGATGGCCTTCCCTTTAAGACTTCATTAAGAAGTTGTAAAATGCTCACTGACTTCCTTAGGCCCTAGAAGAAACGCAGCTGTTGTCAGGCCCGGAATACTCGAGGCTTTCCAAAGAAGAAAGATTTCCTAAGTTAATGAGAGGCAGTTAGCTTAGCTACCTAAGGAAGAAGCAAAGCTCAGTGGAGGCAATTAGTAAGGATGGGTAGTAGGTATCCCCTATTTCTACTGATAACAGCATGAGAGGATGTGTGCTTAAACTGCAGCATATGGGCTTTATGAGAACTTTAAAGGACAGTCTGTGTTATTAGCAGGCAAAATCCCAGGCTTACAGGAAGACATGAATGGCAACTCCAGAGTGGATCTTTGTCAGGTTGCGAGCTAGATATCCATACCTTGTGTGAAATACAGAGACTGCTCTATGATGTAACATTTGGTATCCATGAGACTGCTCTGTGATGTAACATTTGGTACCCCTGATCAAGAAGGAAACTTGGATGTGTTAAACCATGGTGCAGAGTCAGGAGATATTTCATTTTATATATTCTTAGGGTAGAAAATAGAAACAAAATTCCTTTCCACTAGGGAAGTTGATTTAGTTTCCTAGGATGCTTAAAGTAGATTCTATGACGTGAGTTTACTTAAACAATGGGAAATAATTAGCATACAGCTTAAGGCCAAGAAAATGTCCAAATCCAGACATTTTCAAGGTGATGCTTTCTTTCTGAAGACTGGTTGCTGGCAATCCTTGTCTCCACTGCCGTGTTGCAAGGCACATAGCAGCATTTTCTGGTCTTTCCTTTCTTTTCTGGGTTTCATTGATTTCAGCTTCCTGCTACTGTGAATTTCTCTTTGCTTTCTCCATATTGATTCCACTTATGAAAGACTCCAGTAATAGGATTACATCTCATTCTGAATGAGATGGATCACAGTGTAACTGAAGTAGTGTTATCCAAAGATCTGACATACAATGGGTTTACACACACAAGAATGCATTAGATTTAAGAACATGTTTCTGGCATACATACAGCTTCAATTCACCACAGAAGATATGAGGGAAATAAATACTAAATGATCTTCAAAACTGCTTCTAGCAGTGTTTATAATTCATAATGGTGGAGGTGGTCTAAGGGTACAACAAATTGAGGAATGGAAGGGGGAACTGTGGTGTATACATACAATGGACTACTGAGTGGCTGCAAGAAGGAATGAAGTTGTGAAGCATGCAACTACATGAATGAAACTTGAGGAGAGACTGTTGAATGAAATGTCAGAAACAAAAAGACAAATATTATCAGGCCTCATTCATATGGACTAATGATAATATACAAACTTGGAGAACTGATGTTGAAAGCATGGGTTTTCTGATTGAAAGCTATAGTAAAGGGTCCTAGATTGTAAGTTCTTACAGCAGTCACATTGATTCCAGAGTTGTAAGTGTTATTTCTAAATTCTGAGATACTGACCTATTTATGTATAATCTTGTCATTCCCTGAAACTTCGGGTATTTATATGACACCTCAGACTCAGCGCTAGAGCTCTGAAGCTATGAAAGTCAGCATTACCACTATTTCAAAAGTTGAAAAAGTGATCAAACTTCAAGCAGTGATATGAATAAAGCTGGTCTGGATAATACCCTGTATTATCAGAATACAGGGTAAAGAATGATATGGTCTATATATTAAAACTTCAACTTCTGCATGAGACCAAAAGAAGAGACGTTTATTTGGTGTAAAATTTATAATTTGGGTCACACATTATCTAATTTAACTAGTGTGATTAGTTTATTTGAATACTATAATTACATGGAATTGGGTGGGCCACGGTGGCTCAGCAGGTAAGAATGCTTGCCTGCCAAGCCCGAGGACCCGGGTTCGATTCCCGGTGCCTGCCTATGTAAAAATAATAAAATAAATAATTACACAGAATCTTGAATAGGGCATGAGATCTTGTTGGTTTGTACAGGTTAGTGTGATACTCCAATACATTCCAGAATAATTGGAGCAGAGAATAAAAAATATTTGCCAAGTCCCCTTGAGTGACATAGGAGAAAGGAAGAAATATTAAACTTTCCTACCTGGAAAATTCTTGATATTCTCACAGGCAGTGGGACAACCTATTCAATAAACTGAGCCCTTGATCTTGGGGCTCATCCCCATGAAACTTATTCCTGCAGAAGGGAAGCTAAACCTACTTATAATTAAGGCTAAGCGTCCTTCACAGAGAACATTTTTTGTGCTCAGATGTGACCTCTCTCTCTAAATCAACTCAGCAGGTTTAAAATCTGAGACAAGTGAACTCACTGCTCTCCCCCACAACCTGGAACATGACTCCCAGGGGAGTAAATGTCATTGGCAACATGGGACAGGACCCCCAGGGATGAGCAGGGACCTGGTATGATGGGATTGAGAGAGCCTTCTTGACCAAAAAGGGAAGAAAGAAATGAGACAAACTAAAGTTTCATCCTGTCATAGTCAGGTTCATATATCAACTTGGCTAGGTGGTGGTACCTGCTTGTTTGGTTGGGCAAGTACTGGCCTGTCTTTTGCTATAAGGACATTTTATAGAATTAAATCATGATCAAGTTGGCTACATCCACAGATGATTCCATTTGTAATCAGCCAAGGTGAGTGTCTTCTTTCATAGGTGATGCTTAATTTAATCACTGGAAGTTTTTTAAGCAGGATTCAGAACAGATAGGTTCTCTTCCTGCTTCAGCAGGAGAGCCTCTCCTGTAGAATTCATCTAGACCCTCCATCAGAATGGTCAGCTTCACAACCTGCCCTACAAATTTTGGATCCTACGTTCCCACAGTTACATGAGACACTTTTATAAATTTAATATTTATGAATATTTCCTGTTGATTCTGTTTCTCTAGAGAACCCTAACTAATACACATCCCATCCCCCTATCCCATATTGCCAACACTTCCTTCCAACATGAAAAAGTTAGAATGGGCATAGCCCAAATACCCTTAAAGAGTGGGAGAAAGATAAAAGGTGATGGTGGAGTTATCAGAGAAGGTAGGGTTTAACAAATGAATATGATTGCTGAATCATCATATTGATATTTCTTTTATACTCCAGTATCTTAGAGCAGCTAGAAGTAAAAACCTAAAGTTGTAGAATTGTAACCCATACAAAACCCTGAAATCTGTTCTACAACTAATTGTTGTGATGTGCTTTGAAATTTATTGTTTTTTGTATATATGTTATTTTTCACAAAAAAAGAGAAAAAAGTCAATTGTGATGATAAATGCACAGCTGAATGATCATGTTGTGAACCACTGATTACACAGTTTGGATGATTACATGGTGTGCTTGTTTGAAAAGATTATGTACCCTAGAAAAGCCATGTTTTAATCCTGATATCATATCATGTGGTGACAGCCTTTTCTTTTAAACCTTATTCAGCACTTTACATTGTAGAAATGATTAGATTATATCCATGGAGATATGGCTCGCTCAATTGTGGGTATTAGTTACAGGGAGATGTGACTCCACCCATTCCAGGTGGGTCTTGATTAGTTTACTAGAATCCTTTAAAACAGGAAACATTTTGGAGAGAGTCCCCTTTTTAGAGCCACGAATCAGAATGCCCACACCACCAGAGACCTTTGGAGATGAAGAAGGAATAAGTCCACAGGGGAGCTTCATGAAACAAGAAGCCTGAAGAGTAAGCTAGCAGACATCATCATGTTCACTTGCGAGAAACACCCTGAACTTCATCAGCTTTCTGTGAGTGAAGGTAACCTCTTGTTGGTGCCTTAATTTGAACATTTTTATAGACTTGCTTTAACCGGGACATTTTCTCAGACTTAGAACTGTAAACTAGCAACTTATTAAATTCCTCCTTTTAAAAACCATTCCATTCTGGTGTATTGCATTCCAGCAGCTAGCCAAGTAGAACACATGGTATGTAAACATATAATATGTATCAATGAAAATAAAAACAATGAAAAAATGTTTAGTGGCTGAGAGCTTTCAGGTAGAGTAGAGTGGTTATCCTGGAAGTTATTCTTATGCATTATATAGATATCTCTTATTAGTTTATGGTGTATTAGCATGGCTAGAGGGAAATGTCTGAAACTGTTGAACTGTATTCCAGTAGCCTTGATTCTTGAAGACGATTGTATAACTATATAGCTTTTACAATGTGACCATGTGATTGTGAAAGCCTCGTGTCTGATGCTCCTTTTATCCAGGGTATGGACAGATGAGTACAAAAAATAAAGACAAAAAATAAATAACAGGGGAGATAATGGGTAAAAGAAATTAGGCAGATTGAAATCCTAGTGGTCGATGAGAGAGAGGGGTAAGGGGTATGGGATGTATGAGGTTTTCTGTTTTTGTTTTAGCTTTTTTTTTTTCATTTTTTGGCATGGACGCTACTGGATTACGAACCCGGGTCTCTGGCATGACAAGCAAGAATTCTGCCTCTGAGCCACTGTTGCACTGCCCATGAGATTTTTTTCTTTTTTCTTTTTATCTCTTTTTCTGAAATTATGCAAATGCTCTAAAAATAATCATGGTGATGAATACACAACTATGTGATGATATGGTGAGCCATTGATTTGTATACTTTGGATGGGTTGTATGTCTTTGAAGATATCTCAATAAAAATATTGATTAAAAAAATTGCTTCTAACCCAAGAGGTTGCTGAATATCAGCATCTGCTCAACCAGGATGCGTTTAATACATAAGCTTTATCTATGATACTGAAAATATTCTCTCCAACATTGCTTTGTCTTTCTGATTTGAGGGGCAGCTTCAGTAAGAACTAAGGATGTGGTTTCACTTTGCTTGAAACAGGAAGCATGGAGTACCAGATATCCTCATGTTGTTCTGATTATCACTCTACAAACTATCTGCTCTGGCTTCTCAACTTCTGTTCTCCCATTTACTTCCTCATTTATTCATCAGCCTAGCTTTGACTTGCCAAACGGTTTTCTCTATCACCTCTCTACGTACTATTTAATGTATGTATTTCTCACTGTATGTAACTGTTATTTGAATTTGTCAAGATAAGATAGGCCATGTTACAGTAAGAAATAGACTCTTAAATCTTAGTGACTTGGCATAAGTAAAGACTCTTTCCATTTTCTAATGGCACCATCTCAATGTGAGGATGCAAGTTCTCTACAGCAGAGGAAGAGAGGGCTGAAAGTTCCCATGATATATATATATATATTTATTTATTTAGCATGGGCAGGCACCAGGAATCAAACCCGGGTCTCAGGCATGGCAGGCAAGAACTCTACCTGATGAGCCACTGTGGCCTGCTCCCTGTGAGATATTTTAAGGGCCAGGCTAGGAAGTAGTTTATATCATTTCTTCCACATTCCAATGGCAAGAAAACAGTCAAAATGAGCCTCACCTAATTGCAGGCAATGGTGGAAAATGTAACTTTCCTGTGATTCCAGGAAAAGGAAAATTAAACAGGCCTTGGTGAAAATATAACATTGTCTCTGCCAGTGTGTGTCTCTGTGGTTTTGTGCCTCCTTTTTTATATGGGTTTCTGTCCTCTGGGGCAGCACCTTACATCTTGATACACACACACACACACACACACACACATAGAATTATGAGTATAACTAGATAGCAGTGGACATGAACGCTAACCTCAGATTCAAACCATTAGGTAGAACGTGGCACCCCCAAGGCTACAGAAACCTATGAAACTGTTCATCTGTGCTTCTTCCTCCAACTGCAAAATGGAGATACAATGCTAATCTTGCAGTTTTGTTAGGATTATAAATACCAGATGTAGGTCACAGATCAGAAAGTTATACCCTTGCAGTCTTTCCTTTGCCCAGTGAAGATTCATGGTCCCCCTGGGTGTTTCCAGAAGTTTCAAAACAACTTCTCCAGGATATAGTGAGGCCTGGAGAATCTTACAGTGAGGTAGTCCCTGATACGTGAGTTGAATATGGCTGCCTGACTATCACTGTCAGTCTAGGTGTATACAGTTCACCTTTCTGGAGAAACTTGGCTATATCCTGATAAGAAAGCTTAGCTGGGGAGATTATAGAACTTCATTATATAGCTATAGAAGAGCTCCAAAAAGCTATTTTAAAGAATTGCAATAGCTACCATTCTTTTAATGTTTGCTATGTGTCAACTGATTTATAAAGTATTTTCATTTAATCTGCAAAAAACCCTCCAGCCTTACAAATGAGAAGCTGAGGCTCAGAGAGGTTAAGAAAATCATCCAAGATCAAGCATATAATTCATGAAAGAGCTAGGGTTGAATGCAGGTGTGTCTGACCTATAGTGCCCCTTCTGGGAATATAGTGTGAGGGGGAAAGTTCTGCTTGGAAGAGTGGACCCTTCTGCTTCAACTACATTTTTCCTTCCTCCAGTCTAGCCCCTTCCTCTATTTGGACTCCCCATTCTCTCCACTCATACTAATCCTAATAACATATCTCCAGCAATATCTAATGGAAGACAGCAATTTGGTTTAGAAGCAGTCTCGGGAACCATAGAAACATTCACTCACAGAGGTTATCTGGACCAGTCAATCTTGTCTAACATAAACGGACAAATTGGCCTATTAGAAAAACAGAATGTTGCTAAGGAACCATGAAAAAATTAGTGAAACAACCTTGAGTTCTCAATTTACAAAACCCAGAAAGCAGCACTCTTTTGGTGATATAATGTACAGCTGCAAGGTAAGTGCAGTCTGGCATTGCTGACCTTGTAATGGGGAAGAAAAAGAGGAAGAACAAGGTGAGGACAGCTCTGCCACTAATCCAGTAGGAACCAGATAAGAAACTTTGCAGTAAACAATGAATGCAGTGCCAAGGAATACTCCATCTGCCCAAAATGAAGCAAAAGTCAGTGAATGAACTGAGGTTAGCTTGAAAGAGGGCTGGGATACTGTACAGAGGATATCAGAGCTAAAAAGACCTACAGATGTGTTTAGTCCAACTCCTTCATTATACTGGTGAAGAAATCCAGGCTCAGAGGATCAGGAGCTTGCTAAAAATCACTCACTTGGCCAGTGTTTGAACCAGGACTAGAACTTGGGTATTTGGACTCTATTTAGTAGGTTCTGTCAATATATAATGCAGGCAAACAGTGTCAGGAAAAGAATGGGGTGGGGGGGGTTCTAAGTGTGCCATGCATTTGAGAATGGTGGGGAAGAGTCCAGGTCATGAGAAGTCTACTTGCGCTACCTTACTTTTGCCTGGAGTGGTACCAAATTGTTGCCAGTAAACCATCTATTTGTCTACCTACAAGATGTTCCTACTTTTAGCCACCACATACCTACATGCCACAGAAAGATAGTGGAAAGAACCATCCCTCCATCTTCCTTCCCTTTTTTCCCAGAACTTTCCTATGCTATGTCCCCACATGTAGCTGTTTTTCTGCAAAACTAACCAGTACCACCCCAGACCAGCCAGTGGCTGCCAATGTAAGACTGAGGTTGTTAGCTCTCATATAGACCAGAGTCGAAAGCCAATGTGTAGATCAGTTCCAGTCTGTGACCAAATTTCCACTAAAAACAATTCAGTAACTTTTCTTTGTTGAAATTAGACAAGTCAGGACAATTCAGTGATTTTCCTTATAAACTAAATTTATTTTGAGATTATGCCCTTCCTACCACTTAGGAGTTAACTGTCATGTTTAATGAAATGATGGAGGTTTAAGCTTGTAAAGGTTTTTCGTTTGTTTCACAAAATAAAAAGCTGGCCACCCTATTATTATTTCCCAAATTACACCAGTTTTGCTATTTTATTAAATTTTAAACTCTGAGGCACAATGAACAAGCTACCCATCCTGTTTCCAAACAATATATGTGCCCCTTCTTTGGCCCTTATTATCTTCACTTGCTACTTATTTTCTTTCCTTTGCTTCCTGCCCTGAAAGGTAAATCTTCAGATGCAAGGAACACAGGCAGTGTCAGGTATTAGTGATGCTAATGCTAATCACCAGCTCTATCAAATACTTAATGAGGTGCCTAGGGGAAAGCACAACACGCCACTGAGTGTTTGTTAATAGAACTGTGGGTAGCCACAGTATTATTAATAAATTAATTGCCTCATGATTTGAACCTCATACACTCCTGTGGCTCATTTTCCTAGCCATTGGCAAGATTAAAAGAAATAATTTGTTCCACTGGGGACACCCCAAAGAAACTTGACAATCATAAAGGGTAGGGTTAGAAAGTTTCTCAGGGGTTTTATAAGCATTGTTATATTCCCACCTCAATGTTGTAGTCTTCATAAAGGTAACTTTTTCTCATGGTAGATCTGGAAATCAAGAGAAATGCAAATCTTATAGAGAACCAAAACCATGAAAACTGCAAGAAAAAAGGACCCATTACAATGACCCAAAGCCATCTGATCTCGGGTAGGTCATTGATAGCCCTAAGGGAAGATGAATGACATACCCATAGTCTGATGAGACAGAAACAGGGGTATGTGCCTTGATGTTCCCTGGGCTAGGGTGAAATTAGGGATGTTGACTATGTGATTTTTGGCCCCATCCAGCTCTGCCAGAAATTCTGTGGGTCTGTACATTATAAGCTGCCAACTGCAATGATCTTTAGATTTTCTGATTAAGCTAGGTGATTTTTGAATAATGCAACATATTTCTTAAACTAGTGAGTTCTGTAACTTCCTGAATTCTACAAATCCTAATTACAACACTACTGGGTGGCTTGATGGCATTTTAGTTTGGGAAAGTTGTGACATTGCCCTAAGGAACACTTCCCATTGTGAAGCACTTTTAAGTAAAGCACAACAGCTGGAGATGCTAAGCTTTCTCAGGTCCTTGGCAAAATGAGGTGAAGAGTGAATGAGTGAATGCCTGCAAGCATGCTAAACATCTGACTCAATTGAACCCAGTCCTGAGAGGAAGATATCTGAGAGCAAAACTCCTGGCTTCCACTAGCCACTGCCTTTCAGTTCTTTCTCCTATTTCTGATGTTTCCATTGTACTTATGGCAAGCCAAATATCAAATCTCTGCCTTTGCACTGCTTCTTCAATGGTGACAGAAGGAGGACAACAGCTCTTGACATCTATGAGGAGGTGGCAGGGAAAGGTGATTAATAATGTAAGACTGTAGGATGCTCTGGTTGAGGGAACAATTGTAAAAATCTTACATGTTTCATAAATCCCTGACTCACAGATCTTCATGTATGTACTAGTTTGAAGCTATTATGTAGCCCAGAAAAGACTATGTTCTTTTAATCTATTCTTGTGGGTGCAGACCTATTGTAGGTGGGACCTTTAAATTAGGTTGTGTCAACTCAGATGTGACTCACCCCATTCAAGGTGGGTCTTAATCCTCTTACTAGAGTTCTTTTAAGAGTATAAAACACACAGTGATGCTAAGAGATGAAATTGAGAGAAGCTCACAGAGAAAAGCCCAGAGAAGCTAAGAAAGGACTTACAGAAAACAGAGAGGAAGCCATTGAAGCCAGAAACTAAAAGCCAGAAGAGAAGGACCAGCAGATGCTGGCCATGTGCCTTCCCATGTGATAGAGATATCCCAGATGCCAGCAGTCTCTCTTCAGAGTCCAGGTATCACCCTGTTGATGCCTTGAGTAGGGACATTTTCACAGGCTAAGGACCGTAAATTGTAGGTCAAAAAATCCCCATTGTAAAAGCTGACCCATTGCTAGTATATTGCATTTCATCAGCTTTAGCAAACCAAAGTATCCCCTCCAATTTTTCTTAAGTTTAATTCACACACCATACAATCCACCCTAAATGTACAATCAATTGCTCCTGGTATAATCACATAGGTAGGCATTCACCATTACAATCAATATGAGAACACTCCCATTTCTTCTGGGAGAAAAGAGAATCCTATACACCCCCCTTATTTCTCCCTATTATTGACATTTAGCATTGGTATAATGTCTTTGTTACAATTAATAAAAGAATGTTACAATGTTATTGTTAATTATAGACCTTGGTTTGTGTTAATTGTATTTTTCCCATATACTATCCCATTATTAACACCTTGTAATAGTGACATACATTGTTATAGTCCATCTAAAAACTTTTCTTATATTTGTACAATTAACCAATGCTGTCATCCACTCTAGGTTTGCTAAGTTATATAGTCTCAGTTTTTATCAGCTTTGTTAATTACACTTAAAGTATTTTGCTGCCATCACACAGTATTGAAAGTAAACTACTTTGATTAAACACTAGTGGAACCCACCATGCATGTACATTACTGTTTTGAGTTGTATCTGGGGCTCTTCCACAGCTTTTTGTTTCTGGGAGGGGGAGGGAGTGTGTAGTAAGTAGCAGTGTGGAAGGTAGCCAAAAAAGCCAGTATTTAACCTAAGACATTGGCCTTCATCAAGACATCTTATTGCTCAGCCTGGCAGGGATGTTTGGCATCAGCCACAACCCAGAGACTACCGGGAAACTAAAAATGTTCAATCTGGGTTCAGGATCTTTCCGTATAGCTTCCCTGGGGTCTAAGTGTCCCACATCTGTCTCCTATTGATGCTCCTCATTAATGGGCAGCCAACTAATTATCCAACACAATGCACCAGCAGGAGTCTTAAAGGAATCATGCCACCTAGAGCATCTTCACCTTCTCTAATTCTCCTGTGATCTGTAGCATGTAGCATTACTAGATACTGCTTCATGGATTCAAAATTGATATTACCTAGAATTTTTAATGATCTGCTTGAAATGCCTGAAGACACAATACATAAAAAGTGCCTGAAACTACTTAACCGTTTCAGACCATGTACAGCATTGACCCCTGGGAGAGAGTTTGGGAGACCAAAAGGAATCTTTCACTTTTTAGTTGGTATGTTTTTGTATTGTTGAAAATGTGTCAACAAATATGTATGTCTTTTGTAATTTAAAATATTTAAAATCAGTTAATCTATGAATTTAGTTTTGGTGCCAGTTTAAGCTTGTTCAAAAGTGAGGGCAAGTTTAGGACATGACATCTGAGAGGGAGAGCTTCCAAGAGCACTTAGATGCCTGAGCCAAGGGTTGGTATGTTCAGTCTGAAGCAAAGCAATGAAGGTTCTTCCCAGGTTGGACAAGGGCTAGGAATTGAAGTTGCCTTCTAGGGGTATTGATAGATTTTTTTCACCATCACTTCCTCACCACCAATACCCCCAGAAACAAAAGATCAAAGTGGTGAGTCACAGAGGGGTAGTTGGAATGGGGTGGATTGCGAGCAGGAGGAATGAGGAAGTCTATTTCCTGCCCTCTTTTCCCTATCTCAGAAGCTACCCTTAAATTAGCTTAGACTCAGGGACCTTAGGGAATGGAGGGCTCTTTAGGTATTCCTTTTTCTCTTTTCTCTGTTCTCATGGCAGCCTCAGCTTCCACCTTCTGGGCATTTTTTTTTTGAGCAGGCACCGGGAATTGAACCCAGGTCTCCAGCATGGCAGGCCACTGAGTCACCATGGCCTGTCCCCACCTTCTGGGCTTTTAAGCTCAGGATCCTTCTTGCAGAGGGGAGTATGCAGTTTCATTTGGGGCATTAGCCAATGGCTGTGCAGTCAATTCATTTGCAACTTTGGAGAAAAGCAGTTTTGTTTTCATATTTCATCAAAAAAATCATGCCAGCCTGTGATTCCTAAAGGCATGCCAAGGTGATGGATGGAAAATGAATAAGAATCATTGTATGTACAGACTATAGAATTTTTCACATAAATTTGATTCAGAGACTTTATCAACAGCTTGTTGTTTAGCTGTATTGGATTTGGGCTTGGTGCTGATGGAACCTGCCAGGATGTGGAGATATCTGGTGACTTCTGATGATTTGTTCACTGTGTGTCTTTGGCAAGCTAGAGAAGGATAGAATAGGATTCCAAGAAAGTGGTCAACTGTTGCCTTCCATGGGCCTAGTGGTCCTAGGACATTTGAGACACTAATGATTGACCAAATCCTGAAAAAATAAGTGGATTCTAGCCATTATTTGTGTGGTGGCTGAACCCAGTGTGTCATTGGTCTGAGTCCCTCTTTCAAATGTGCTGTTCAGTCCCAGGACCACTGCAAGGTTTGTCAAAGATAATCATTTTGGATTCAGGTTTCACTTAGACTGGCCTTTTGACCATCAGGCATCTTCTGCCAAGGAATAAAGCTGGTTAGGTCCATTTACTAGTAGTTTACTTGCTTTTCGTCCCAGGGGCTTAACCTAATTAGGCAACATAGTGGCTGTATTGGTTAAAACAATGAAAATGACTTCTGTCAGAATATCTGAACTCAATAGTCTTGTAAGAAACATAAACAAGTCTAGTACCTTCTACTTTTCCAAGGGCTTTCACATATATTATTTCTTTTGAATCTCAAAACACCCCCATGAGGTAGATAAAGAAGAAACAAATAGTTCCAGTTGAACAGTGAGGAATCTGAGACCCAAAGAGTTAAGGTGATCTGTCCCAGACAACATAAGGTTTGAGAGCTGGAACTAAATCTGAGGTCTCCTGACTCCCAGGACTATGATTTTTGGACCTTGCCATATTATCTTATATTATGCTTTCTTTTTCCTAAATATCCATTGAATATCTACCATTTTCCAGAAACTATTCTAAGAACTAGGGATAGGGCAGTGAAGAAAACAGTCTTTGCTCTCATAGAGCTTACATTCTCTGGTGGGAGTGAGAAAATCTATAATCAACTACATACAAAAGTATTATTTGTCAAGTGGTGTTGGATGCTCCAAATTAAAATTTAAGCAGAAGAGGAAGAGTGCAATGGGGTGCTGTTTTAGATAAGGTAATCACAGAAAGCATTTTCCACTAAAGTGACATTTGGGCAGAGATCCAAGATAAGGGAGAGAGCAAACTATGTGGAGGCAAAAAATTCCAGGCAGAATGGCATGCACAAAGACTAAGGCTGGAGTATGTATGGTATGATTGAGAAACAGGAAAGAGGCCAGTATATATTGTATAGGACATGCACAAACATCCCATTGTATTTGAAAGCAGACAGCATTCTTCTACCTTGGTCAGTTGCTCATGCCCTGTCAGAGCCTGGGTGGGTTTATGGGTAATGTGATCCAGGGGATTTCAGATGTTGTCACTAATTTGCTCAATCAAGACAGAACTGTGCTCCTCAAACACAGAGCGAGACTCTAAGTCTGGCAGCTCAGTGGCATCATCAACCAAGAACTGAAATAGACTGGACTACATGCATATCAGTTCAGGATTTAGATATAAATTCTGTGTTAGTTTGAGTTCAATCATTTTAGAAAATGCAGAACATTGGTTCCAGTTTGAATCAATTCACTGTATGTTAAGGAAAAAAAACAACTGACAACAACAAACTTTAGTTCAAGTCACAGTTTAGTGAGAAGATTTGGCCTCAGTTGGTCTGGGGTTAGCAAATGAGAGTAGCTAGTCCTTGTGTTTGGCTCCTCGTTCAGTTCCATCAAAGCCCCAGCATTCAATATGCATCATAAGGTCCCCTGTAAGCAAATGGTAGACCTTCCTGAAGCACTCATGGCATCAGTGATGTGAAACATTTTTTACTAAATTGATTCAGTAGATAAGTTTTCTTCTGTCAAATGTTTTGAAACAAAACTTCTTTAAAAGACTGAAACATCAGGTGGGCCATGGTGGTTCAGCAGGTAAGAATGCTTGCCTGCCATGTACGAGGACCCGGGTTCGATTCCCAGTGCCTGCCCATGCAAAAAAAAAAAAAAAAGACTGAAACATCAGTTAAAAGCAATGTGATTTAATGGTTTGTTTTTGCGTATTTCATTTTAAAATTTGAGGGAACTCTTCCCGGTGCCTGGCCATGCGAAAAAAAAAAAATTTGAGGGAACTCATTTCACCCTACCACGAAAAACCCAGAGATTTCATGCTCTGACTCTGATTGCTGAATATATTTGCCCCCACACCCCACCCCTCAGTGTTCTTAAGCACTGGCTCATCTATCAAGTATCTGTTGAACCAAGCCCCAAAGCAAGGAAACTGTCCCCTCAAGTTGTAAATAAGTTCCCAGAATCCAAAATTCCAAATAGCCCAGTGCTTTACAAAATCTGCAGTTATTTTGTAACTGTTATTTTGATCAAATATTTTGATCAAAATGTTATTTTGAACTCCTTAGATAATTTCAGATCATGTGAGCATAGTCTAATGAGATTGGGCTTTGGAGTCAAAACAAATCTAGCTTTGATTCTGCCACACCGCTTATATACTTCATGGCTTTGGGAAATTTGCTTAAACTCTCTGAGCCTCTGTTTCTTCATTTTTAAATTGAGGTTAATAATAATACCTGCCTCACAGAGCTGTGTGATTACTGGGAGACCTGATGTATGTAAAGTTCCTGCCACACAGTAGGTATAAAAATGCTAGCATGAATGATGATGATGATATTTTCTGCTAAAGAGAATAGATTAGCAATTTCCTGGTGTGAAAATTATATAATATTAACTGGCTTTTCAGAAAACTAATGATGCTTGGAGTTAATAGCCACAGTTAATGTTTTCTCCAAAGATGGAGAGTTAAAGAGGAAATAGAATTGGAAACTCCACATTGACGGATTTCTGATATACAGACAACCCCAGACCATTTCAGCACCCCTAATATATACAAAAATCCACTGTGGAGACCATTTATCTCATATGACTGCTTCTGTGGATCTGATTAACAAGGCGTCTGCCAGATCTTTTTGCCATATATGTAGTAGACCTTGCCTTGATTCTTTGGCTCAGACATAGGATTGGAAGAGAAACAGAAAAGATACTCTCAGATGCTCATCTGGCACTACTTATTTGATATTGTGATAAAAGATGACTGGAGATACTTCCTAACACATGGCCAGGATTTCCAGACTTACAAATACCCAGCAGGTCTCACAGAATGCAGATTAACCAACATCCTAATGGGTAATGCTTTAGAGAGAAACTGGAAGATAGCCTATTGCAAATCATCTTATTGTAGCTGATCAGGTGATAGTACACTAGATGGCTGGTTAACAGCCTGTTTCACTGGTTAACATTCAACATATTACATTGTTCTTCTGGACATGGAACTGACCAGAAGCTTATCTCCATGAAACTGACCAGAGAGAGAGACCAAAGAGAGAGAACTGCAGTTCCACTGAAGTTACTGTTTCCATTGCTTACAACTGACCTTGAATAAATTCAATTCTCTATCTGTTTCTAATTGAGTTAGGACTCAGCATAAATAAGAGATGAAATTTTGAAATAAGTAAACTAATGTCATGAAAGCATTATTTTAA
The DNA here is from genome assembly GCF_023851605.1 of Tamandua tetradactyla. Taxonomy (NCBI): domain Eukaryota; kingdom Metazoa; phylum Chordata; class Mammalia; order Pilosa; family Myrmecophagidae; genus Tamandua; species Tamandua tetradactyla. The sequence goes on along the minus strand of NC_135353.1, from coordinate 61,717,864 downwards.
GAAGTTATTCTGAAAAGCTGTTACATAGCAGATCTGGCAGTTAGTAGATTCTTGATCTTGTAATTTTTCACAGTCAGAAGATTTGGGTCAGAGGACTTGGAAACCAATTGCTCAATATGTGACCCTAAACTGATCCATCGATTGTCACTTTCAAGCTTCTCTCCCATGAAAAGGAAAACTTAATCAATATATTATCCACATAAGCATGATTTACTTACTTGTAAGGCCTAAAGACTAAGTCCATTTAGAAAGTATAAGTCAGGAAATTCTCAAGAGCATAGACTAAATAATCAAGTGTTGAGGCCTTTCCTCTCTACTGATGTCATATAACTAACCAACTGAGATCATCCAAAAAAGATGGTTTGCATAGCTTTTTCAATTGGTGCCAAAAAGTAAAGGAGAAAATGCAAGTTCATGGAGCAGGCTAGACATGATAGTGCCACATAAGACCTAATTAATCACAAATGCTGCATCAGCTTCATGATGGAAAGGGGTCAGAATATATCGAACTGAATTGCAAAAGTTATTAGGGACATTTAATAATAAACTAAATATGCCTTTTCAATAGAGGTTACTCTGTGGACAGACAGTGCTTGAATTTAACAGCAACAATGCACTTGAAACAGGGAGAAAGGAAGTTCTGGTGCCAGGTCTGCAACTAAACAGCTGTGCAAACTTTGAGAGGATGCTTTCTTCTCTGGAATTAGTTTCCCAGTCTGTGAAATAATAAGGTTGAACTAAATGATCCTTGATGTCTCTTCCAGCTTTGAAATTCTATGAATTTGCTTATTGGAATAGAAAAGAAAAACAAGGACAACAAAAACTATATTTAGGGGTGAGTAGGTGAGATTTTTTTGATAACTAAGTGTGTATATCATTGTCATTAACCACCAAGCATCATCTATTTTATTTTTTTAGTACATGTCAGAGCCTTTGCTAACTGCTTGAGATATGGTGCCAGCACTGCTGTGAATCGTTGAATTATCCTCATTGCTGTGCATGCTAACTACTATTCCCCATAATCTATAATCAGAGCACATATCCGAACAGTTTTCAGCATCCCATTATTTACATGAAATAGTAAGGATAAAATGACAACAAACATGATTTGCTTTTTTAATCTTAAAAGAGACTTGGAGGGGCCTAGAAATTTAAGCATGGCATATACCTCTTTATCTTTTTTACCAGACTCAGAAGCTGGAATTTATTTAACTCTACAACTAGTATTTTAGGGCCACGAATTTGAGGGTGAAAATATTTTCTCCCTATCTTTCAAGGCTTTCAATTCAATTTCCTGTCTGTTAACCAGAGTTCTTGTTAATAGAGAAGAATGATATGCTCCTTACGGAAATATTTACACTTGACTTTTAAAATTTTGTTTTTTATTTGAAGGGGTGTGCCTAGTGCTTGGGGGCTTCATAACACCAAACAAATAGTGAAGTTGCACTTGGGTGGTGGAGGTCTTCAGAAGCATTTGTGAAATTTAGCAAGCACCTCCTTGCTTAGAATTCAACCTTGCTTTGTGTGCAGGTGGAAGATGGCATCTCTCAGAATGATATATAAGACTAGTCCAATAGGAATCCCAATCCTTCCATCAGCCTTGCTACCTTTTTCTGACTACATCTACCAGCGGGTTTTCCTATAGTTATTCATTTCCAAAGTCTTTTTTCCTTAACTATTGCAGGAAAACCTAATCTATAAATTGGAGTGGAAAAGAGGAGAAATTGGTTTAATTGCAAAAGGGAGTGAAATTGCTTGTAAAGAAGAATTAACTAAATATACATTTCATGTGAGATGAGGAGAAAATTATTAATGGGTAAATGTTTACAACCTTTCCTCTCACGATGCATCAGGGGTGGTTGGCTTTTGTTTTCTCAGATTCTCACTATTCCAACCTCTCCCTCAAAGTGCTATTTTTGGCAAAATCAGTCTTTGGAATTTTGTGATGCAGAGCCATATGAGTGAGACATGATAATATTTGTCTTTTTCTTTCTGACATTTACTTCAAGATACTGTCCTCAAGGTTCATTCCGTAGTTGCATTCCTTCTTGCAGCCGCTCAGTAGTCTATTGCATGTATACACCATTTTCCCCTTCCATTTCTCAGTCAGTGTACTTCAGCTACCTCCATCCATTGCAAATCGCGAACACTGCCTCCCAGAAAACCAGTGTGCAAATATTTATTCTTGTCCCCACTCTCTGTTCCTCCAGGTATATACCTAGCAACGGGGTTGCAAGATCATATGGCAACCCCACCCCTAGCTTCCTCTGGAACCACCACCCTGCCCTCCAAGGGGCTGCACCTCTCATTTCCCTACTAACAGTGAGTAAGTACATCTCTTTCTTCACATTTTCTCCAGCACTTGTATCTCTCTGTTCATTTTTAAACAGTTTTATTTGCACATCATACAACCTAAGTAAAAAAATCCATGGTTCCTGGTATAATCACGTAGACATGCCTTCACCACCACAGTCTATATGAGGACATTTCCTTTTCTTCGCAAAGAATCCCATACTACTCCCTCATATCCCCCTTATGTGACATTTAGTTTTGGCGTGTTGCCTTTGCTATATACTCCACAGGCAAAAGCATACACCGACAGCATCTTCCTTCTTGCTTCTATCCAGAGGAGATCTAGGTATCTAGCAATCTTCAATCCAAGAAAGACACTTCCCTGTTTGAAGACTCAGATTTTCTCATGTGGGAGCCTTGAGTGACAGTTGTAGTGGAATACCAAAGGATTATTGGCAGACCCAGAAGTGATCACTTATTTCTGCCATTGAGCCTGAAAAGCCCCATAATCTCACCTTACAGGCCTTTGTTACATTCAATGGAAGCATATTACAATGTTACTGTTAACTACAGACTCTGGTTTACATCAGTTGTATTTTTTCATGCATACCATACCCTTTTCAAAACTTTGCAATGTTAACATTCATTTGTTCTCCCTCATGCAAGAATGTATTTGTACATTTAATCATCTTCATTGTCCACTCTAGGCATTGCTAAATTATACCATCTCAGTTTTCATCCTCTATCTTTTCTTCTGCTGTCATGCATGCCCCCAACCCCACTCCCTCAACCATACTCACACTCAGCTTTCTTCAATGTTCTTATATTATTATGCTACAATTAGATAGTATTATGCTATCCATTTCTGGATTTTTACAGTCAGTCTTGTTGAACATTTTATATCCCTTCAGCACCAAGTGCTTAATCTCTACCCTCTTTCTATTCCCTGATAACCTGTGTTCTCAACTTTAACTCTCAATGTACTCTCATTAATGTCAGTTCATATTAGTGAGACCATACAGTATTTGTCCCTTTGGTTCTGGCTAATTTCACTCAACATACTGTCCTCAAGGTCCATCCACAGTTTTACATTCTTCCTGACTTTATTCTGTTTTAGAGCTGTGTAATGTTCCATCATATGCATATACCTCAGTTTGTTTCTCCACTCATCCACTGATGGACATTTGGGCTGTTTACATATCTTGGCAATCATGAGTAATGCCACTATAAACATCCGTGTGCAAATGTCCGTTTGTGTCCATGCCTTCAGTCCCTCCGAATATATACATATATATACATAGTAATGGGATTGCTGGATCATATGGCAATTCTATACTTAACATCCTGAGAAAATGCCAATCTGCCCTCTGGGGCATTGCAACATTCTGCATTCCCACTAACAGTTGAATAAGTGTTCCTCTTTCTACACATCCTCTCCAGCACTTGTCATTTTCTGGTTTTAATTTTTTTTATAATGGTCATTCTAGTGTATGAGATGATATCTCATTGTGGTTTTGATTTCATTTCTCTAACAGACAGTGCAGTTGAGCATCTTTTCATATATTTTTGAGTCATTTGTGTTTCCTCTTCTGAAAAGTGTCTGTCTGTGGGTCTTTTGTCCATTTTTTATTTGGGTTGTGTGTTTTTTTGTTGTTAAGTTGTAGAATCACTTTATTTATTCTGGATAGTAATCACTTATCTTATATATAGTTTCCAAATACTGTCTCTCATTGCATAGGCAGCCTTTTACTTTCTTGACAAAGTTCTCTGAGGCATAAAAGTGTTTAATTTTGAGGCGATCCCATTTATCTATTTCTATTTTGATTGCTAGTGCTTTCACTGTAAGATCTAGGAAAGCACTCCTATCACAAGATTCATAAGATATTTCCCTACATTGTCTTCTAAAAGTTTTATGGTCTTAGCTCTAATGTTTAGGTCTTTGATCCATTTTGAGTTAATTTTTGTGTGGAGTGTAAGATATGGATCCTCTTTCATTCTTTTTGCAAATGAATATCCAGTTCTCCAAATACCATTTATTGAAGAGGCTGCTCTTGCCCAGTTGAGTTTTCTTGACCACCTTATCAAAGATCAAATGTCTGTAGATGAGAGGGTCTATTTCTGAACATTCCATTTAATTCCATTGGTCAGTACATCTATCTTTATGCCAGCACTAGGCTGTTTTGACCACTGTAGCTTTGTAATATGCATTAAAGCCAGGTAGTGTGAGATCTCCCCCTTCATTTTTCATTCTCAAGGTACTTTTAGCTACTCAGGGCACCCTGCCCTTTCAAATAAATTAGGATATTGGTTTTTCTATTTCTGCAAAGTAAGTTGTTCAATGCAATTGAATCTACATATCAATTTCAGTAAAATTGACAACTTATCTAAATTTAGTCTTTCAATCCATGAATACCATATACCCTTCCATTTATTTAGGTGTTTTGTTATTTCTTTTAGGAATTTCTTGTAGTTTTCTGTGTATCAGTCTTTTGCGTTCTTGGTGAAATTTATTCTTAATATTTTACTCTTTTGGTTGTTATTTTAAATGGAATTTTTCTTGATTTCCTTCTCATATTGCTCATTTCTAGGGTATAGAAACACTACTGATTTTTGGGTGTTGACCTCATACCCTGCCACTTTACTCATTTATTAGCTTTACTGTAGACTTTTTGGGATTTTTTGACATATAGTATCATATCGATTGCAAACAGTGAGAGTTTTACTTCTTCCTTTCCAATTGAGATACTTTTTACTTATTTTTCTTGTCTAATTGCACTGGGCAGAACTTCCAGCACAGTGTTGAATAAGAATGGTTGACAGTGGACATCCTTATCTTGTTCCTGATCTTAGAGGAAAAACTTTTGGTCTTTCCGCATTAAGGATGATGTTAGCTGCGGGTTTTTCATATATTACCTTTATTATGTTGAGGAAGTTCTCTGCTATTCCTATCCTTTGAAGTGTTTTCATCAAGAAAGATTGTTGAATTTTGTCAAATGCCTTTTCTGCATCAATTGATATAATCATGTGGTTTTTCTTCTTTGACTTATTGATATGATGTATTATATTAATTGATTTTCTTATGTTGAACTATCCTTGCATACCTGGGATGAATCCTACTTGGTCATGATATATAATTATTTTAATGTATTGCTGGATTCGATTTGCTAGAATTTTGTTGAAGATTTTTACATCTATATTCATTAGAGAGATTGGTCTGTAGTTTTCTTTTTTTGTAGTATCTTTGTCTGGCTTTGGTATGAGGGTGATGTTGGCTTCGTAGAATGAGTTAAGTAGCTTTCCTTCCTCTTCAATTTTTTGGAAGAGATTGAGGAGGATTGGTGCTAATGCTTTCTTGAATGTTTGGTAGAATTCACATGTGAAGCCATCTGGGCCTGACTTTTCTTTTTTAGGATCTTCCTGATGACTGATTCAATCTCTTTACTTGTGATTGGTTTGTTGAGGTCATCTATTGTTTCTCAATTCAATTTTGGTTGTTCATGCTTTTCTAGGAAGTTGTCCATTTCATTTACATTGTTTAGTTTCTTAGCATATAGTTTTAGTTGCTCATAGTATACTCTCATTACCTCGTTTATTAGTGTGGAGTCAGAAGTTATATCCCCTCTCCCATTTCTGATTTAATTTACTTGAATCCTTCCTCTTGTTTTGTAAGCCTAACTAAGGGTCCATCAATTTTATTAAATAACTGACTTCTGGTTTTGTTGATTTTCTCTATTATTTTCATAGTCTCAATTTCATTGCTTTCTGCTCTAATCTTCATTATTTCTTTCCTTCTGTTTGCTTAGCAGTTAGTTTGCTGTTCTTTCTATAGTTCTTCCAGGTGAACAATTAATTCCATGATTTTTCCTCTATCTTCTTTTCTTATGTAGGCATTTAGGGCAATAAATATACCTCTCGGCACCACCCTTACTGCATCCCATAAGTTTTGGTATATTGTGTTTTCATTTCAATTTGTCTAAAGATATTTACTGATTACTCTTGTAATTTCTTCCTTGACCCACTGGTTGCTTAAGAATGTGTTTTTCAGCCTACACGTATTTGTGAATTTTCCAGCCCTCTTCCTATTATTGTTTTCTACCTTCATACTTTTATTATCTGAGAACGTGTTTTGTTTAATTTCAATCTTTTAAAATTTATCAAGACTTGCTCTGTGACCCAACATATGGTCTATCCTTGAGAATGATTCATAGGCACTTTTGAAAAATGTGTATCATGCTATTGTGGGGTGTAACGATCTGTAAATGACTGTTAAGTCTAGTTCATTTATCATATTATTCAAAATATGTCTCCTTATTGATCTTCTGTATAGATGTCCTATCCATTGATAAGAATGGTGTATTGAAATTTCCAACTATTTTTGTAGAGGTGTCTACTTCTCCCTTCAGTGTTGTCAGTGTTTACCTGTAGTATTTTGGGGCACTCTGGCTTGGTGCATAAACAATTCTGATTTTTTTGTCTTCTTGATGAATTGTTCCTTTTGTTAATACCTAGTGTCCTTTTTTGTCTCTATTAATTGGTCTTACATTTCAGTCTAATTTGTCTGATATTAGTATAGGTACCCTTGTTCTTTTCTGGTTGTTGTTTGCATGAACTATCTTTTGTGATCCTTTCACTTTTAATCTGTTTTTGTCCTTGGGTCTAAAGTGAGTCTTTTGTAGACAGCATATAGATAGGTCTTGTTTTTTAATCCTTTCTGGCAGTGTATGTGTATGGATTGGGTGTTTAATCCATTAACACTTAATGTTGTTATTACTGAGATGGCAATACTTTCTTCTACCATTTTGTCTTTTGGATTTTATATATCATATCTTATTTTATCTCTTTCTCTTTTTACCCTTACTTATAATCTTCATTTTTACACTCTTCTCCAGACTGCTCTCTCTTGTTTTATCCTATCTGCCAGTAGTGCTCCCTATAGTATTTCTTGTAGAGCCAATCTCTTAATCACAAACTCTTCTTAGTGACTGTTTGATAATATGACACCCCCTCATTTTTGAAGGACAGTTTTGCTGGTTATATAATTCTTGGTTGGCAGTTTTTCTCTTTCAGAATCTTAAATATATCGTACCACTGCCTTCTTGTCTCGATGGTTTCTGCTAAAAATCCTCACATAGTCTTATTGAGCTTCCCTTGTATGTGATGGATTTCTCTTCTCTTGCTGCTTTCAGAATTCAGTCTGTCTTTGATATTTGAAAATCTGATTACTAAGTGTCTTGGAGTAGATCTATTTGGATCTATTCTGTTTGGGATACACTGCACTTCTTGGATCTGTAATTTTATGTCTTTTATAAGTGATGGGAAATTTTCAGTGATTTTTTTACCTCCATCAGTTTTTCTGCCCCTTTTCCTTTCTCTTCTTCTTTTGGAGCACCCATAACACATATATTCATGAACTTCATTTTCTCATTCAGTTTCTTGGGACCTTGCTCATATTTTTCCATTATTTTCCCTATCTATTCTTTTGTGTGTAGGATTTCAGAGGTGCTGTCCTCTTGTTCACTAATCCTTTCTTCTTTCTCTTCAAATCAGCTTTTCTGGTCTCCATTGCTTTTTCATTTCTTCTATTGTGCCTTTCATTCCCATAAGTTCAGCCATTTGCTTTATCACACTTTTGGGTTCTTCTTTAGTGTCACCCAATATCTGCTTTAAATCCTTCATCTCTTTTGTCATATCTTCCCTCAACTCATTGATTTCCTTTTTTATGTGAGTTTTCATGTCTGTTCAAACACCTTGATTTGTTGTTTCAACTGCTGTATCTCATTAGAAATGTTGATTTGCTTCTTTAGGCCATATGCTCAATTTTCCTAGAATAACTACTTATTTGGCTGGTGGCTATGCATTTCATTTCCTTAATTAGCTTATTCTGGAGGTTGTTTTTAGTCTTTTACCTGGGGTTTTCTTGCTGGATGGCTTTGTTCTCTATCTGTTCTTTGGTATTCAGTTCAACATACTCTAGGCCTCTAGCATAGCTTCCATTTACCTGATCAGAATTTTTCAACTCTGATTTATCTGGTCTAACTCTCCCTTTATGGAACCTTTTTAAGAAATATTTTTATTGAGAAATCTTCACACACATATATCCATACATGGTGTACAATCAGTTGCTCACAATGTCATCACATAGTTTTGTATTCATCACCATGATAATTTTTAGAACATTTGCATCACTCCAGAAAAAGAAATAAAAAGAACATACATTCCATACCCATTATCCCTCCCTCTCATTGAACACCAGTATTTCAATCTATCCATTTTTTCCCTTTATCTCCCCCATCATCTATTTATTTTTATTCTTATTCTTTTACTGATCAGTCCATACATGGATAAAAGGAACATCAGACACAGGTTTTCACAATCGCACAGTCACATTGTAAAAGCTATATCATTATACAATTATCTTCAAGAATCAAGTCTACAGGAACACATCTCAACAGTTTCAGGTACTCCCCTCCAGCCACTCCAATACACCATAAACTAAAATGGGATATCTATATAATGCATAAGAATAACCTCCAGGATAACTTCTCAACTCTGTTAGAAATCTCTCAGCCATTGAAAATTTATTGTCTCATCTTTTCTCATCCTCCTTTTGGTCAAGTAGGCCTTTCAGTCCCATGATGTCAGGTCCCAGCTCATCCAAGGAGCCAGGTCTCACATTGCCAGGGAGAGTTACACACCTGGGAGTCATGGCCTGCATAGGGGGAAGGGTAGTGAGTTCACCTGCCAAGTTGGCTTAGAGAGAGAGGCCACATCTGAGCAAGAAAAGAGGTTCTCTGTGGGTGACAGGCATAATTATCAGTAGGCTTAGCTTCTCCTTTGCAGGATTAAGTTTCTTAGGGGTGAACCCCAAAATCAAGGGCTCAGCCTATTGACTTGGTTGTCCCCACTGCTTGTGAGAATATCAGGAATTCCCCAAATGGGGATGTTGAATATTTCCTCCTTTCTCCCCTATTTGCAAAGTCTCTGCCCAAATTATTCTGGTATGTATTGGGGCATCACAATAACTTGTACAATCCAACAAGGTCTCATGCCCTATACAAGGTTCCATGTATTTATGATGTTCAACTAATCTGACCACATAAGTTAAATTAGGTAATGCACTACCCAAAATATCAATTTTGCACCAAATAAACATCTCTCCCTTTGGTTTCACACAGAAGTGGACATTTGAAAATATGGACCATATAATCCTTTGCCCTGTACTCCAATTTACATTAGTACTATCCAGATTAGTTTCATTCATATCTCTTGGTTAAGTCTGATCACTTTTTCAACTTTTTAAACAGTTCCTGTATGAGGTAATGCTGACATTCATAGCTTCAGCACTTTAAGTCTGAGTCCAGATTTCACCTAAATACCTGCAGTTGGAAACTTTTTTGATGAGGGTCTACTCATATATGATCATTCCCAGTCAGATTTTCCCAGACCAGATAGGCCCATATGTCAGGAGAAGGGTTTAATCAGTATCAAGTTTCCCTGAGGGTGAGACCCAGGTTCTCAGAGTTTACTATGAAGCCTCCATACTCTGTGCTTTTCCTATTTTGCCCAGCATGTGGCGCTTTTCAGCTCAAAGCTTCCCACCAGTGTAAAGTAGTGTGGTGCATTTAATTTTCAGCAGCCTCTTCCTGCCAGTGGTATGGTTGAGAGGCAGAATGCAAGCTTATGTTGCTTCTGTTTTCCAGCCTCTGGTGCCTGAATTTCCTGAAAGAGTGTGGCCACTTGAGCTGGGCCTTGTGCCCCTTTTCTTGGGAGAGATATACCCATTAGGGAATTATCTCCCCCACTTGACTCATTAGTTTGTCTTTCAGCATATTTTAACTCAACACTTGCCTGGGTCCCACTGACAACTGAGAACGCTTAGGGCTTTCTCTAATAAGAATATTTAAAAGAAAAGAAAAGAATAAAAGAAATCCCCTTCAGAGTCAATCCCAAAGGTTCCAATACCCTGAGCTTCGGTGACTCCAAATTCCTCTGTCTTTATTCTTTCTTTTTCCTGTTTCATTTTATTTTTTTCTGTCAGCTCTGCCTCCTCTCTGCAAGGATTAAAAGCACAATTGGAGCTTAGCTGAGCAACCTTCCTTTGCTCCCAGTGGAAACTACTTAAGGATACACCCTTTAGGGAATTATCCCCATTCACCTGACCACTTACTTTGTCTTTAAGACATGCATCAATTACATCCTTGCCTGAGGCAGTGCTGAAGCCAGAAAATGCCTGCAGTTCTATCTAATGATTTTTTTAAGAAATATAAGCAAAAGAGAAAGAGAGAGAGAGAACCCTTTCAGAGCCAGCCCCCAGCCCCTTGGGTTTGCCAATCAAGAGCTGAAGTGGGTACATGGCTATATGTGCCCTCATTTTTGTGCTCCCTTTTTTGAGGCCCAGTCTTTTTCCAGTATTTTGTGCTCATCCAACTTAAAAAGCCTCTGTTCATTTTTCCATGATCCCCACCCACTCTCTGCTGGGGAAAAAACTACGAGTTCCTTTAGTGCTTACTCTAAATTTTTCCATGCTTAGGGCTTGTTTTCAGCAGTCTGAAGTTAATTCCACAGTTGGAGGTTGGTTGTGTGCTACCTTCCTTTCTCCTAGTGGAGTCTGCTTCCTTTTTCCTCAGGGAAGCAGCCTTCCATTCCCATGAGGGTGGGGTACCAGCCTCCGTGGCTTGGGAGACTTACAGTTCTGTGGGATCTTGGTTGTTCCACCCATTCCAGACTGGTGTACACTGTGTGTCCTGCCACTGAAATCCCCCAAACATATAGTTCCTGGCTATTTACCAGCTGCCATTGAGGACAAACTAAATTCTACAACTTACTATGCCACCATCTTGCCCTGCCTCCATATAGGTTGGTATTGGCCTAAGGAATTTATAAAAACAGAGAACCATTGAAGTCTTGGGATTAAGAAAATTGAAAGATCTGAACACAATCTTGGTACCCAGGAAAATATTCTGAAATACAGAGATATATGCACCAAGAGGGAAAATTACATAACCATCTTGTGATACCTTTTTGGAATACTTTCACTAAAGGCCGTTAAAGTAATATTGTCCTTTCAAATTACAGGTATAAATGAGGATATTAATTACTGATGTTTATCCTAGGAGTCAGTGACTAAGTCAACCAAAGTCTGACCTATGGGGCAGGTTCTACAGGCTCACAACCATCCTAGAATATTTACTCTGATTCGAGATAGCTCCTGGAATAAAGAATACTCAAAGGAGAGTAATCTTGCCTCTGAAACACACCAAAGAAATGAATGCAAGGGCAGAGTCCCTCTCTGACCAGCTTATATCCACTGGATATACAACTGTAACCACAACTCGGGAGTTTTCATGGTTCTGGAGTTGAAAAGTGGTGTTAACAAGTAGTAATCAAATTCAGTTATTATCTTGCTTTGAAGTTTGCAGGCTTGGTTCTTCTCTGACTTCCCCTAATATATACTGGAGCTCTCATTTGGATTATTAGTACATTGGAAACATTTCCAAGATGTCTCTTAAATCCAGGCACCTCCTCAGTCTTTCAGAGACATTGAGGTATTTCTGAGACATTAGTGCTATAGGACTGAGGCCATGTGCTGTATCCTACAAATGAATCCTTAGGGCTGGGCAGAATTGAAGTTTTATATTCCATCCACTTATGCCAGATCACTTTAAAAACATGTAGGCAATTTAGTGATCAAGAAATTGCAATATTTTCTCTCTTTCTCTGAATTTTGTCAGTATAATCATCTAGCTCACAAACACCCTGAACTAGAGTATATCTGCCAAGCCTTTGCCCATACATATAGTTAGGGGTCTTACCCCAGGATCTCTAAGAAGTATTTCCAAGGATCAGGGGTTGTCCTTGATAACTCAAATTTCTTTTTGACTTGGCAAAAGTTGTTGCTCTTCCACTAACTAGCTGGTGACTTTATGAAGTTGGTGTCTCCTCTCTGCACTCCAATATCTTCCCCCATATTGTGACAGGTTTGATGTCTCAGAAGGTCTTGCCAACTTATGACTCCATGTGCATATTCATTTGCTTGGAATTAGGTTGTCTTAGAAAAATCTTTAGCTTCATCTGAAGCCATTCTAATTTGCAATGAGTCAAAGTCAGTATGTAGATTAATAATCACCTCTCCTCTTAGTTCCTCCTTGAAGGTCTGCAGCAAATCCAAACTGGCAAAAAGATAAGATATTGAAGGTTGTATATACTCCTTTAGGCAAAGCCCAAAAAACACATGAATATATCACATTTTAAATTAGGTAACGTGATTCTATGTCTATGGTCTACCTATCAATAATTTTGACCTGAGAAGATGGCACTGACCAGGGATGAGGCAAGAGAAAGTTCTGTTGCACAGATTCCATTATTTTAATGGGCTAAAATCAAGCAGCCAGAAGGAAAATATGTTTGATGACTTGATCCACCTCTATCTGGAGAAGAGGCTAAAATAAGATGGCCAATCCATGTGGACATTCAGCTAATTAAGGCTACTTGATTTGACTGAGTTTATAAGTTACATCCAATTGTTTGATGTCACATAGATGTGGCCACCCAGTGCATGAAATAGTACTGTTTGGCTGTTTGCCACCTTCCACTCCCCGTAAGTTGATTCCATTTGGATTAAGGACAAGAATGTGATGAGATGAGCAGTTCAGTAAAAAAGTTATTTATACTTAGTCTAAGACAAGGTAAACAGAATAAGAGTCCTTGGAATAATGTTTTTGATGGAGTAGCTTTATGAAGTAAACCAAGTTAAAGCCCTCTTATGAGATGGATAGCCATCTACTATCTCCTGCTTCGCCACACCAAATGAAATAAGGAACCAGTAGATCACTAAATGCTGCCCACAATCGAAACAGATTCAGCCTCCACCACCAAAAATAGGAGTAGCATTACCAACAAAAATAAAATTAGATAAAAAATACAAGTAAATGGACTATTTTGAGAATTAAGGCATTCTTCGGCTGGGTGGCTGCTATAATAACATTGGATAATCTAGGAAATGAACCTAAAGAAGAAAAAATAAAGGATCTCAAGTGATTTTGAGCAATTTTAATATACTTTGTACCTTTCTTTCTTTTCCAAATTTCCTACAATGAACATATATTACTATTGAAGTTCGTAGGAATAAAATCTAAATAAAGAAACTTAATCTCCCATGGGCTGACAATTCTGTTAACTTATGTTTGTGAAGTACAGTAAAACCTAAAAAAAACAGAATTCAAGTTGCAGCTTATTAGCATTTGCCTTCCTTTTTCTATCAATACATTTTGAGAAGTTACAAATCACAAGCAGATATAAGGGATATAATGAAACTGATTTAGATCTGTTTGAAAATCTTGTTTAAATTGTTTTCTAAATATGTTTTGTACAAGGAATATATGCTACCTAAAAAAAACAGCTGTGAAGAAATCAGTTTGTTCCCTCTCATCCACCAACTCAAGCCACTGTGCAAAAGTAATAGGCTAACAGAGAAATAATAGATTGTATGCAAGAATCAGGCTACTCCCCACTAGGGAAATCAAATAGCATATGGGAATAGGAAGTGTTTTTCTCCTATTGAGAATGAAATGAAAACACTAAAACAATTGTTAAAAACTTAATTCTGATCAATGCTGATCAATGCTGAAAGATCCTTAATGAAAAAGGATCCAAAAATAGAAGAAATAGTTTGGAAAAGTGTTCACGATAGAATCAAGGCAAGCAGAGATGTGATCATGAACAAGACAGGATTACTAGGCTAGACAAGATAAGACTGACATGCTTGACTAGAGAAATACCAAACAGAGTAATCAGGCATAGGATGAGCTACAGAACTAGGGATCACCCACAGTGAGTATTGTTGCTCAATAGAAGATTTTAGTTGGGCAGTCCTTATTTTGCAGGTCCAACACTGGGGCTGTAGTTCCTAGGGTTAAAGGACTGTCGAATATCTGGGAGAAAGAAGTTTCATCCCTGGAGCCTATACCAACAGCCTCATTCACCCTCTTTCACAGCGCCTCCACCTCCACCAAAGTCTCTTCCATATTGATACTAGAAAGCAATGCAACTTCCTTTGGGAGAAGTGAAGTCCTATTTGAACTCAAAACTTCCTATAGAGACTTGCATCTCTCCAGAAGTTGTCTTAAAAGCTAAGCTTTTGACTGAGACCTTGACACAAATAGAGAATATTTTATGTCTCCTTCTCTTCTGCCATGTCTAGGAAAAGGAATTAGAAACTCAGATCAAGGAGGTTAAAAAGTCAACTTCAGTCTTTTTTGCATCTGCTTGAACAGCTTTGGCATAGTAAATAGGCTATCTGAGGTTGAGAGAAGTTAGTTTCTGTTAAGAAAGAAATAATCCACAAATGCTTTGAAGCTTGAGGGGAAGTTACTGGGAAGATCTTTCATATGATTCTAAGTCAGATTCAGAGTGAGTTGATAATGGAAACATTAAATAATAGTGAGAAAGGAATCAAATTATACTTTAGACTTCTTTTTCTTTAAAAGTCTTGTTCTAAAAGAATTAACTGCTTTACTGACTGATGTATTGAGGTTCAGCTGTTTTAATAAAGAGTTTTTTTTATTAAAAGGGAAGAAAAGCTTGCTTAACTGTTTTAAACATATCTGCCACTTAAATCATATTGCTTTGGTCTAGGTGGCTGTGGCAAGTCATTGTCAATAACCACTCAAAAGTGGAATCCGGAAAACTAAAAGCATAAAGTAAAAACAAATGTTCAAAAGGATTTATTTTAGGGGTACAGGTACGAGGTTGAAAGTCTGGGTGGGTGGGAATAGGGAAGGATAATACAACACTTTAAGGGAAATTGCCTTCAACCCATGACTTCTAGCCTGGTAGTATCTCTCACATCTATTGCTTCATGTTGAGAACATGACCCTGAGGCCCAGTGAAATATTCACCTAGCAAGGACAATTCAATCATGTTGTCTAGACTATTTTTACTTCAGCAAGAAAATAGACCATCACAATATTGGAAAGATTTGGAAAGATAAGGAATAAAAGCAAAGGAACTTCTTAGCCCTCAGTTACACAAAATTAACCAGATTCTTCTCCTCCGCCTATCCCCTGTGCATTCCAGCCAACTGAGATCACAGTGGGCTAGAATTCAGATTTATGTTTTGCTGTAAGATTCTTTTCCTGGCATTAATCTCATCATATCTGAGTTAGAAATTATGCTCATCAAATACTTTCTAGAGAGTCAAACAAAATGAAAAAGTAAACAAAGTGTCTTGTCTGCTAATTTTTTTTGTGAAAATGGAGACCTTCTTAATCCAAGTTAGTCCTGCTATTTTGGAACGACTAAACGTGAATGGAGTTTGCTATACCCTTGCTTAGGGTCTACATCCACCGCAGTTTACATTCAAAAAGGTTTTTTTTTTTTGGTGATAGCTGGGTAATGAGCCCAGCTTATTGAAAATTATTTCTCAGGGACCCTTTACACTGGAGCAAGACTTGAATAATCCTGTAGATAGGTCATCTTCAGATGTATAGTCATTCACTAATTTCTTGCCCAGGCAAACAATGTGTTGAACTGGTGTGAGCTTTTCCATTGCCTCACCAAGAAAATATTCAAATCTTGGAGCCATTTGCTCCTGGGTGGGAAAAAGGGAAAACAATAAGTATAATTTCTCCATCCTAGATCTTTCACAAGATTTCAATATGAATGACCCCAAGCCTTGCACCACCACTCTACTTCATGAACACTTGTACATTGCTAAATTTTCCTGTATCATTTGACAAATTTGCATAGTTAGATGTTGCTATTTACAAAGTTTTTTTTTTTTTTTTGCAAATTTAACAAAAATGGAGTGTGCTAATGTATAGGCAATTATCAACATATTAACGAGATGTGTCCTAAAATTTTGTAAGTTAATGATTTGGAACTTTTTGTCCAAAAAACTGATTTGGGTTGCCTAGAAGCTGTGCTATATATGTGATAGTCTGGTTTCCAGGCCAGTTCTCAAAGGCTGATCTAACCCACATGTAGCAGAGCTAAATTAGAGCTCCGGTGGGAGGCCTGGATCTTGAGAGCAGAAGGAAACAGAAGGCTTTATCCCTGTCCTGAGAGTGCAAGGAAAAACAAAAGCAAAAGTTTAAAAGAATTGGTCTCTAAACTGAATTTTCTATCCTCATGTTTGTTTTCACCCTTCTCCCATCTCCCAGGGCTCTTGTCTCCAAGAATCCAGTGCTCATATATTCTCCCAAGTCTGCCACTGTGACCCCCCATTCTTCAAAACTGCCTACCTCCTCATTTCTCCTCTTTTAAATAACAACAAACCCCCAAATCTTCCCAAACGTCTAGCTAAGTGCATCTTCATTATGGCATAAATAGTTAATCACTTTCAACCCTCCCAAAAGAATCTCTATGATTAAAAGAGAAAGGTTTTCAGCCCCAAAGGAACCCCAGTTGGCAAAATTGTAGGGAAAATAAACAGATGAAGTTAAAAACTTTAGGAAGTTTTAGAAGTGGTAGATGTTGAGGATATGAGATGGGAGCCACTGGGTAGATAGTAGGGATGTACACCTATAGCTGACCTGTAGCCGGCTCTCCAAAGCTGTGCCCACTTTCCATAGCATCTTTCCTTCCTTCCTGCTTGACTCCACAGAACTCTCTAAAGGTTTCAACTTTTCCCCCCAATAGCTTCATTGTGACAGTAGTGGGTCATTGACTCCACAGGACTCTCTGAAGGTTTCAATTTCCCCCTCAATAGCTTCATTGTGGCAGCAGTGGGTCATACTAATTCATAGGTATTATGAGTCTTTTGTAAGTTGGATCTATCTCAGTAAGATTCAGTTTGTAAATTTATGGAAAGCTGGAAACATTCTGATATAGGTGGTGTGACTGGGTGGTGTGGACACAGGGCATTTAAATGAGGGAGAAGTGAAGTATCAGGTTGCTGTAGATTTAGGTCAAATTCTTCTGAAAATTGTCAAGGATGCTCATCTTGGGGATTTTTGTGATTTGCACAGCATTGTTAACAATGTTGCTACCAAGGTCCTTGTGGCCAATCAACATGCTGATTAAAACACAAGTGCTTGGGTGGGCCACAGTGGCTCAGCAGGCAGAGTTCTTGCCTGCCATGCTGGAAACCTGGGTTTGATTCCAGGTGCCTGCCCATGGCAAAAACAAAACAAACAAAACCCACAAGTGCTAAGGAGGACAGAATTAGAGGGTGAATTCCCTCTTGGGTCAGCTGGCTTCACTTTTTTCCATATACCCATAGTCCACAAAGACTTGCCCTCTGTCAAGGGGAGTCCAGATGAGTTGTGCAAATGGACTAAGCCATATCTATTCCCACACCAGGAAAGCACTGTCAAGCACACAGCCAGTGAGGGTGAGTCAGATGCAGTGTCTTCTACTGCAAATGCTAACACTTTCTCAGGAATGGATGGGTTTCTGTTCAGCACCTCCAATGCCTGCAATGCCATGCCAAACAATAACACTTCAAAAGCTTTCTAACCCTTTCCTTCAAAGTATGTGATATGTATGCATCTGAGGGTGTCTGTATTTCTGTTCCTACAGGAAAGAATATTCCCAGAAATTTGGTGACTGTGTTCCAGCTGCTTATGTGTTTATGTTTGTCATTATAAGAGATCTAAGCCAGGCTCCAGGTGGCAGAGAATCAGAGGGTGGTTCAGAGGGTTGTAGGAATGCCACATGCTCAGTACACTGGCCTTACGGAAGCATAAACATTTATAACTGGTACAGGACACCTGTGATATCTGCAGAAATGAAGACACATTCGATTTCCTTAGGAGGATAAATAAACACAGATAATTGACAAAGCCAATTGAGTCTAGTAGGAGACTAGGAAGTATGGCTTTGGTACTTGCTGCTAGAATTGTGATTATCCTGGAAAATGCTAGAAAACAAGGGAGCAGGAATGTGTGGAGATGCTCTAGTGTTTTCTTTACAGTTTTGTGATTTCTGAGGGATCTGTAGAGGGAGCAATGGTTTTAAGGGCAAAGTCTCCATGAAAGACAGAGTAAGAAAGCAAGAGAAAGAAGACAAGAGATATTGAAAGGGACTGAAGAAAGAAATGGATTCCTCAGACTCAAATAAGTGGGGAGACTTCTTGATAATTAGGCTATTGTTACTGTTTTAGAATAATACTTTCCTGGTATAGAAAGAAGAATGGGGGAAATTACCCTGAATCCAAGCCAGGCAGACAAGGAGTAGCAAACCTCATTTGGTTGTCAATGCTGGCCTCAGAAGTGATCAGGCGTAATGACGTAAGCATCCTCTCCAAGACAATCTTGCCAACAGATCTCAGGAAAAGTGGGTAGTTGCAATATTGCTATGTTGCCTAGATAGATTTGAGTTTCTGAAGGACTGAGGTGATATACAATGTAGTCCAGGTACATGAAAATGAGACAGATGGGTGCACCTGCTTATAATCGGATAACAAGGCCAGCTTTGTTATCATTCAAAGGTATTAGCGCAGGAAGAAAGGGCCTCTTTTTAAGCCAGGGTAGCTGACCTCCCCTGGGTGCAGTTCACTCTGCAACAGGCATCCTCACAATGAGGTTTTTGCAAAACTCAATGGAGCTTGGAAATCCACCAGCTCCATCACACTCTGCCCAACAGGTCCAGGCTGATACAGGCACCCATGCCAAAGGGAGCCCCAGGTTTGAAAATTTGGTGAACTCCTGTGCTTTGTTTTTCTGCTGGCCCTTACCTCATGGCTTGTTTCTCATTAACTGAAGGTCTGTTTTCCTTCTCTGGAAGGCTGTGATCTCTACTGGTTGCAGGCCATCGTCCATTTGCCTGAAGGGCAGGAAAGACACCAAAATAGTTGGTCAAGAGAGTGTAGCAGAATAGGGTAGTAGAAAGCCTCTGATGAAGTATTAGGTCCACTTACCTGCCTTTGCCCACTGGTGCAGGCATAACAAGGGGTTTTGTGAAGGCTCTTTTACCAACCAGCCAGAAGGTCTCTTCTGTGTCTTTTCCCTTATTATAGAAAATATTGAAAGTTTTAAACATGTCATAATCAGTTTTTCTAAAGAAGTTCCTCTGGTCAGGAGAGTAGGAGCATTCAATTTGGCTCAGAAATTGTCTCTGCTTTATCCTTATCACCATGTATTAGAGTCTTCCTTCCTCCAAGTCTCTCTTTCCATCTGCACCTTAGGCTCAACCAGGCTCCATAGGCTGTCAGAGCTTCCAGAATAAAAGTGAACACCATCTCAAGCTCTCATCTAGGTATTTTGTCTACCCATCGCCATGCAGCTCCATCTTTGGGAATATATGGATGGTTGGCTTCAGGACAATAAAATATCTGGATGCTCAATTTAAGATTTTGTTTGTAATTTTTGCCCTGATTTTTGTCATTAAACAATCCATTGTCTTTTGTATCTAGGATATATACATTCAGAGTCTATCTCTCCTGCTCTCACAAAATCCAAAAGAGATAAAGAAATGGAAAGCAGACTGAAGAAATATTTGGTTCAAGGCTATAAATAAACCCTCCATGAAGCAAGTAGGAAGAAAATAGTCCAAACTCTATTAATCGGCAACCAACTCACCCTAAATATCAAATAATTGGACTATCGGGGACCATTCTTTTCAGAAGAGGCAAACAATTTGAAAATGCATTCACGTCATTCATGCTTGCATCTATTCCATGAACATTCACACTTGCTGAATAAGGGTGAGAATACAGACATAAATAAAGCATGGCTCTGTGCTTAAAGAGTTCATGGTATATTTGAATAAAAACTATCAGGCCATATCTTGGGTTCAAAACATATTGAACCCAACTCCTCTGCCTCTTAAGTTCTTTCTTTTTCACACAATACTTAAATGCAGTGTGTTGTACAGAACAGTTGCACAGTAAGAGGGTTAACAGGAATCCTCTATCCTTGAGCACTTGTAATACTCAAGGCATTAATGGATCTCATTTTGATAAAACATACCTTTAAGGCTTAAACGTGAAGACGTCAACCTACAGACATGTTTGATTGCTTATCTTGAGATCAGGAAGCCATCATATAAACCCCAAAGAGTTCTGTGATGCCAGGACTGCCCAGAGATTTGGGTGGATCCTGGGAGACTCTGGGATGCCAACACTAATGGTTGCAAAGGAGGATGGGAGTGTTATGGACTGTATTAGTTAGGGTTCTATAGAGAAACAGAATCAACAGGGAACACTCATGAATATAAAATTTATAAAAGTATCTTATGTGACCATGGGAACGCAGAGCCCAAAATCCACAGGGCAGGCTGTGAAGCTGACGATTCCAATGGAGGGTCTGGATGAACTCCACAGGAGAGGCTCACCAGCTGAAGCAGGAAGAGAGCCTGTCTTTTCTGAACCCTCCTTAAAAGGCTGTCGGTGATTAGATTAAGCATCCCTCATTGCGGAAGACACCCCCCTTGGCTGATTACAAATGGAATCAGCTGTGAATGCAGCTGATGTGATCATGATTTAATTCTATGAAATGTCCTCATCGCAACAGACAGGCCAGCACTTGCCCAACCAGACAAACAGGTACCACCACAGGGCCAAGTTCACACATGAACCTGACCATGACAGTCCACCCCTTGTAGACTTGGCATCTATACATATCACCTTAAACCATATGTAATTTCTAAATAAAAAACATTAAAACACACATATTTTCTTTCACCTAACAATAGTAAACTGTCCTGCATATAACTGGAAACACATTAACTCTCTCTAGAATAAGTTACAAGTCCTTGGGTAATATTCATTCTTAAACTTGATATCTTAAAACTTACATAGGATAACAGGAACAAAACAGCATTACAGTCCTCGTTTCTGTAACTGATCATGTGGTCGAAGTTCATATTTATCACTACCTTCTTCCACTACCCATTCCATGTTCCCTTAACCCTCAGCAATCACTTCAGCTGGCTGTGGTTCTTTGCCTGGTGGGGTGACCCAAACCTTCATTCCTGAAGTTTCAGAGCCATTGGTAGTCCTGCCTGGATCGGGTTGTTGCAGTTTTCCATTGATTTTAATCACAGGGCATGGTAGTAGAAAAAGACCCCTTAGGGGATCTCCCATATTCCAAGAAAACTCTTCTTTACCTCCATTGTATAGGTGCATCCTATTTCCCCCTGATAGTCAGGGTCAATCACCCCAGACAATAATGCAATCCCCTTCTTGGCTTGTTGATACAAGGGCATGAGAAGTCCAAAGTGACCAGGTGGCAGTCTTAGATTCCAGTTCAATGGAATCATTATTGTTTCTCCAGGTGGAAGCATTCCCCTATTGGGACTAAAACCTGCAGACCAGCAGAGCTCAGGGTTGCAGGGCCAGGAAGCAAAAATTTTCCTAGTGGATCACTAGTGGTAATAGTGACTGGTGCCACTTCCATTTCCACCCCTTGGTTCCACTGGATGCTGGCTATGGGAGAAACAGCATTATACAGCAGACACTGATTCAGAGCATATACAGCTTCCTGGAGAACATTACCCCAGCCCTTCAAGGTATTGTCATTTAGTTGGCACTGTAATTGAGTTTTCAAAAGGCCATTCCAACATTCTATCAATCCAGCTGCTTCTGGATGATGGGTAACATGGTAAGACCAGAGAATTCCATGAGCATGTGCCCATTCCCACACTTCATTTGCTGTGAAGTGTGTTCCTTGATCAGAAGTAATGCTGTGTGGAATACCATGATGATGGATAAGGCATTCTGCAAGCCCACAGATGGTAGTTTTGGCAGAAGCATCGCATGCAGGGAAAGCAAACACATATCCACAGTATGGGTCTATTCCAGTTAGAACAAATCGCTGCCCCTTCCATGAAGGAAGTGGTTCAATATAATCAATCTTCCATCATGTAGCTGGCTGGTCACCTCAGGGAATGGTGCCATATTGGGGGTTGAGTGTGGGTCTCTGCTGCTGGCAGATTGGGCACCCAGCAGTGGCTGTAGCCAAGTCAGCCTTGGTGAGTGGAAGTCCATGTTGCCAAGCCCATGCATAACCTCCATCCCTACCACCATGACCACTTTGTTCATGAGTCCATTATGCAATGACAGGAGTTTCTGGGGAAAGAGGTTAACTGGTATCCACAGAACAGGTCATCTTATCTACTTGATTATTAAAACCTTCCTCTGCTGAAGTCAACCTCTGGTGTGCATTCACATGGGACACAGATATCTTCATGTTTTTAGCCCATGTAGAAAGGTCTACGACATACTTCTTCCTCAGACCTCTTTGTCATCAATTTTCCAATTATGGTCTTTCCAAGTCCCTGACCATCCAGCCAAACCATTAGCAACAGCCCATGAGTTAGTATACAAATGCACCTCTGGTCAGTTCTCCTTCCTAGCAAAATGAAAGACCAGGTACACTGCTCAAAGTTCTGACCACTGGGAGGATTTCCCCTCACCACTGTCCTTCAAGGACACCCCAGAAAGGGGTTGTAATGCTGCAGCTGTCCACCTTCGGGTGATACCTGCATATCATGCTGAACCATCTGTAAACCAGGCCTGAGTTTTCTCTTCCTCCATCAATTCACTGTAAAGACCTCCCCAAGAGGCCATAGCTCTGGTCTGGGAAAGAGAAGGCAATGTGGCAGGAGTGGAGACCATGGGCACTTGGGCCACTTCTTCATGTAATTTACTTGTGCCTTCAGGACCTGCTCTGATCCTATCTCGTATATACCATTTCCATTTTACAATAGAGTGCTGCTGTGCACACCCAACTTTATGGCTTGGTGGGTCAGACAATGTCCAGCTCATGATAGGCAATTCAGGTCTCACGGTAACTCAGTGGTCCATGGTTAGGCTTTAAGTCTCTACCAAGGACCAGTAGCAGGCCAAAAGTTGTTTCTCAAAAGGAGAGTAGTTATCTGCAGCAGATGGTAAGGCTTTGTTCCAAAATCCTAAGGGTCTGTGTTGTGATTCTCCTATAGGGGCCTGCCAAAGGCTCCAGACAGCATCTCTATTTAGCACTGACACTTCCAGCACCATTGAATCTGCTGGATCATATGACCCAAGTGGCAGAGAAGCTTGTACAGCAGCCTGGACCTGTCGCAGAGCCTCCTCTTGTTCAGGTCCCCACTCAAAATTAGCAGCTTTTCTGGTCAGTCGATAAATGGGCCAGAGTAGCAGACCCATATGAGAAATATGTTGTTGCCAAAATCCAAAGAGACCAACTAAGCATTGTGCCTCTTTTTTACCATAGGAGGGGCCAGATGCAGCAACTTATCCTTCACCATAGAAGGGATATCTTGACATGCCCCACACACCACTGGACACTTAGAAATTTCACTGAGGTGTAAGGTCCCTGTATTTTTGTTGGATTTAGCTCCCATCCTCTGACACACAAATGCCTTAGCAGTAAGTCTAGAGTAGTTGCTACTTCTGGCTCACTAGGTCCAATCAACTTGATATCATCAATATAATGGACCAGTGTGATGTCTTACAGGAGGGAGAAACGATCAAGGTCCCTGCATACAAGATTATGACATAGGGCTGGAGAGTTGATATACCCCTGAGGTAAGACAGTGAAAGTATACTACTGACCTTGCCAGCTGAAAGCAAACTATTTCTGGTGGTCCTTACTAATAGCTATTGAGAAAAAAGCATTTGCCAGGTACCAGGGGATGTGTTGATTTGCTCAAGCAATGATACCACATCTGGAACAGCAGCTGCAATTGGAGTTAACACCTGGTTGAGCTTACAATAATCCACTGTCATCCTCCAAGACCCATCTGTTTTCTGCACAGGCCAAATAGAGTTGAATGGGGACATGGTGGGAATCACCACCCCTGCATCCTTCAAGTCCTTAAGAGTGGCAGTAATCTCTGCAATCCCTGCAGGAATCTGGTATTGCTTCTGATTTACTATTTTGCTAGGTAGGGGCAGTTCCAGTGGCTTCCACTTGGCCTTTCCCACCATAATAGCCCTCACTGTATGAGTTAGAGAGCCAATGTAGGGATTCTGCAAGTTCCTCAGTGTGTATATAGCAATTATACATTCTGGATCTGGGAAAATAACTACAGAATGGATCCGGGGACCCACTGGACCCAATGTGAGATGGACCTGAGCTAAAACTCCATCGATCACCTGGCCTCCATAAGCCCCCACTCTGACTGGTGAACCAGAGTGACATTTTCTGTCCCCTGGAATTAATGTCACTCCTGAACCAGTATCTAATTGTCATGGTCAGCTTCATGTGTCCACTTGGCCAAGTGGTGGTACCTGTTTGTCTGGTTAGGCAAGTGCTGGCCTGTCTGTTGCAATGAGGATATTTCATAGAATTAGATTATGATCACATCAGCTCCATCCACAGCTGATTCCATTTGTAATCAGTGAAGGGGAGTGTCTTCTGCAATGAGTGATGCTCAGTCTAATCACTGGAAGCCTTTTAAGGAGGATTCACAAGAGACAGGCTTCTTTCTGCTTTGGCCAGCAAGCCTCTCCTGTGGAGTCCGTCCAGACCCTCCATCAGAATCATCAGCTTCACAGCCTGCCCTGTGGATTTCAGACTCTGTGTTCTCACGGTCATGTGAGGCACTTTTATAAATTTTATATTTGCTGTTGATGTTGTTTCTCTTGAGAACCCTAACTAATACGCTTATAATCCCTGAAATAGCTGATCATTTCCTTTCCCCTAGTGCACAGTTACCCTGTTGAGGAAGGGTTGGAGGAAGATTAACAGTATAAATCTGTGGTAGTGTAACAGGGTTCTCCCCCAAAGGGACCTGGCCTCCCCTTCGTTGAAGGGGGCTCTGGGTCTGTAAACTGTCTCCAGTCTGGAAATTGATTAAAGGGCCGTGACTCTGTATTTTTGTAATTCAGCTTAGACTTCTGTTCACTTGACCTAGAATTCTTTTGTTTATAGAGCTTGAACAAGAATTTAGGAGACTGCCCATCTATTGTATTTCTAGGTACCCCATGATTTACTAGCCAATGCCACAAATCTCGGCGAGTCATATAATTTTGACTCCTGCTTTGGGTTTGCTGTCTATTATAACAGCAAATTTACCCTGTCTTTGGCAATTAAGTGCTGCCACCTGGCTTCTGCCAACTCGGGATCCCATCATCCCCATTGTGTTTAAGGATTCCAGCTCAGTGACAGCAGTTCCTACAGTAATATCTGACCTACAGAGAAGTGCAACTACAGAGCTTTTCAGGGATGATGGGGCTAGTCTCACAAATTTATTTCTCACTGTTGTGGTAAAAGGTGCATCCTCTGGACATTCCTGGGGTGTAAGAGCAGGCTTTGCATGATAAATCCATGCTAACATTCTAATCTCTCTAAGCCTCTGAATCACCTCATCTGCATTATGCCAGGGCAGCTCTGGCATTTCAACCTCAGGTAATGTAGGCCACCTTTTGATCCATGTTTCAACCAACCATCCAAACAAATTGTTAATACCTTTTTTAACTCCTCAAAGTATAACATGGAACGCAGAATCTCTGCTTAGTGGGCCCATATCAATAAATTCAGCCTGATTCATCCTTATATTCATCCCACCATTATCCCACACCCTTAAAGTTCATTGTCACACATATTCCCCTTATTTCTGTCTATATAAATTGGAAAACTCACACAGTTCTTTTGGAGTATAATGTACCTCCTCATGTGTGATACTTTGTACCTCGCCTTTAGGGGCCTGTTGGGACTTTAGTCTAGTTACAGGTCTGGAAGAAATGAGGGGTGGTAGGGGTGGGTCATGAAAAGAATTAGAAATATCTTTCAAGCCATTTGTTTCAGGGCCTTCGTTTGCAGTTTCATCTGGTGAAGCAGGATTAATCACTTCAGGGCTAATCCCTTCAGGAGGAGGTTGGGTGGCCAACTCCTCAAAGCAGGCTGGAGGTGGGGCAGTTATGTCCTCAGGGCAAACTATTACAGGGTTATCTAGAGAAGACTCAGTATGACTTCACCCCCGACATCATTATCAATCCATATGTCACTATCCCATTTTTCAGGTTTCCACTCCTTTCCAATCAATGCCCTCACTTTAATGGCAGACACCATGCAACATTGAGCGTTCAGTTTATGTTGTAAAGTTGCTACTCTAACAATAAGATTCTGAGTCTGATTTTCAGAGATCTCAAGTCTACGGCTATGGGAAGTAAGATTTTCCTTCAGGATACTCATAGAAACATCTACATCAGTCAGACGGTGCTTAAGCTTCTCGTTTGAAGCCTTAAGCCCATCCTTTTCACTCCTTAATGTAGCCAGTGTATCTAACAACAACCAGTCAACATCTCTATACCTCTTATTTCCACAAAACTCTGTAAAGGTGTCAAAAACATTATCCCCCAGAGCCTAGTGATATTTTGACTATCTTTTTTTGCCAACTCACTCCATGGATTAGGAGTGCTATTCTGATTATGGGAGTCAGAGTCCTTAGTGCCTTTGAGTCCAGTTGTAGTAGAAAACCGTTCATAAAAACTCATTTTTAAGATTCTGTTTCTTAAGAACCACTCCTGGTACCAAGTTGTATTACTTAGGATTCTCTAGAAAACAGAATCAATGGGGAACACTAGCAAATATATAATTTATAAAGATGGCTTACATGACCATGGGAATGCAGAGTCCAAAATCCGCAGGTCAGACTGTGAAGCTGATGATTCTGATGGAGGGTCCGGACTAACTCCACAGGAGAGGCTTGCCAGCAGAAGCAGGAAGAGAGCCTGTCTCTTCTGAGTCCTCCTCAAAAGGCTTCCAGTGATTAGATTGAGCATCACCCATTGCAGAAGACACTCCCCTTGGCTGATTACAAATGGAATCTGCTGTGGATGCAGCTGACGTGATCATGATTTAGTTCTCTGAAATGTCCTCATCACAACAGACAGGCCAACACTTGCCCAACCATACAAACTGGTACCACCACTTGGTCAAGTTGACACATGAACCTCACCATGACACGGACTCAGGCAAGTTTACAAATCAAATGGTATGTAAGGGAGCTCCAGGGATTCTCTGAGGTTTTGGAATCCATCCCAGAGAATTCTTAGTATTCTTGCTCTTTGTTTACCCATCCTACTTCCAAAATTCTGCTGAAGAGAAGGAGAGAGGGAAACAAGTATGGTAGCCTAAAGCAAACTATTTGACCCAACATAAATCCCTGAGTGGTCCCATAAATCCCACAAATAATAACATTTTACTTTGGTGTGGCATATTTTAAAGACATTTTGGTATCTCCTGCCTTATTTAATTTTCACAACAACCCTGAAAGGTAAGGATTACCATTAATTTCATTCTAAGATGGGAACACTGAGGTTCCGGGAGACTGAATGACTTGTCAATAAGTAGGCAGAACTGTGACTTGAATCTAAATGTACTAAACTCCAAATCTTAAATGCTTTTCTCTCCATATCACATAACTTCTCTAGCACATTGGAGTCAAGGGGCAAGTCTTGATGCCAAAAACAAACTGTTGGGATTTTGAAAGCCTGTGATTAATGAACATCCTGATAAGCACAAGTCATAAAAGGAAAAACTGAAGCCCAGGGAGGATGAGGTTACTGGTCCAACATCACGCTGTCATTGATGGAGCAAGAATTAAGGAGGTGACCTTCTGACCTTTATGACTCAACACAACTTCATGATTACTTAGCTCAATTGCTGTTGTGCGTGTGTGTGTATGTGTGTGTTTGTGAGTGCATGTGCACATGCTGTTGTGCATCAAAAGTCAGTGTAGAGGGCGGGCCGCGGTGGCTCAGCGGGCAAAGTGCTTGCCTGCTATGCCGGAGGACCTCGGTTCGATTCCCGGCCCCAGCCCATGTAACAAAAACGGAGAAACAGAATACAATAAAACAAGAAAATGTTTAAAAATGTTTCCCTTTCTTCCTTCCTTCCTTCCTTCTATCCTTCCTTCCTTCTCTCTGTCTTTCCTATAAAAAAAAAAAAAAAAAAAAAAAAAAAGTCAGTGTAGAAGAGATTTTGCAAATAAAACAAGTCTAATGCTTAGGGGTCTGAGAACTAAATAACATTTAACCCTAGAGTTCAGCAACAAGGTAAAAAAGCATCCAACTCTAGTAAGAACAACGTAAACTGACTGAGAGCAACCTTTTGGAAAAGTCTTTGCAGAATATAAGCCTATCTAAGAAGCCATGGTAAACATTGCTGATATATACATATACATATATATATATATATATATATATATATATATATGTATGTATGTATGTATAGACAGAGAGATAGATATAGATATGTAGATATATCATATGGTACTTCTAACTTGTCAGAAAAACAGTAACCAAAATAAGACTCATTTAAGAAAAGCAGCAATAAAATGAATTACCACTAGCTCATAAAAAAATAAATACTTTAAAAGTAGAATTGGTCAATGAAACATTGATAATTTGTTGCCAGAATAGCACAAGAGGGGATTGTAGTGGGACATGGGACAGCTTCCTAGAGATACTGAACTTCTCATCACTAAATGCGTCCTTCCCCAAACTGCCACAACTTCTAATTTTGGTTTTTCTTTGTGCCCCTCTCCCCCAATTATTTAACTGCCCTTACATTCTCTCTTCCCTCCCAATATAATCCAAATCTTTTATTCCACTAAGGGCAACAACTTAAAGTGTCACCACTTCAGTGAAGGAGATGTGTGTGGGTGAGTGTGTGGAGAGTGGTTCTGTTGTTTCTGAATCCAAGAGCTTTAAGCCCAAGTGAAGAGGCTCTGATGGAGAAATTTCA
This sequence comes from Tamandua tetradactyla, assembly GCF_023851605.1. Taxonomy (NCBI): domain Eukaryota; kingdom Metazoa; phylum Chordata; class Mammalia; order Pilosa; family Myrmecophagidae; genus Tamandua; species Tamandua tetradactyla. Next base: position 61,688,939 of record NC_135353.1, on the reverse strand, counting down.
AGCATCAGCCAGATGGAAGGAAAAGATGCTTCTTGCTTTCAATGCCTTCCTTCAACCTTTGAAATCACACCTGGCTGACCCATGTACTGGAGTGCCCCTTGATGTCCAACAGCACAGAGGGTGGAAATGTTGTACCAGAATTTTTGGTGTGCTGGGCTGTGGGATCAACAATGCCATCCTGATCAAAAGAGGGGAAAGAAGTGTAACAAATAAGGTATCAGCGGCTGAGAGTTCAAATAGAGTCGAGATGCTATTCTGGAGGTTACTCCTATACAAGCTTCAGTTAGACATTGCTACCTATCATAACTTGCCAAACCCCAACCAAAACCATTCCTGCCAGCCTAAAGAATGCCTAGAGCAATATATAAGATTATACAAAGATTTCATGCACTAGGGTAACTTTCCAGAAACCTACAACCTCCAGATGGGTCGCTGGACTGGATAAGTCCTGAAACCTAGAGGGCCCAGCCTCTCCAGAACTTCAACTAGTTCCATTCCTCTATCCCATGTTATTGACAGCCCCTTCCAACATGAAAAAGTTAGAATGGGCATAGTCCAAATACCCCTGAAGAGTGGGAGAAAGATCAAAGTGATGGTGGAGTTATACAGAGAAGGTAGGGTTTAACAAATGAGTATGATTGCTGAATCATTATATTGATATTTCTTTTGGTCTCCAGTATCTTAGAACAGCTAGAAGTGAAAACCTAAAATTGTGGAATTGTAACCCATACCAAACTCTGAAATCTGTTCTACAAATAATTGTTGTGATGTGCTTTGAAATTTCTTGCTTTTTTGTATGTTATTTTTCACAAAAAAGAAGAAAATTTTTATTGTGATGATAAATACACAGATATATGATGATATTGTGAACTACATGATTGCATGGTATGTGAATATATAATATATATCAAAAAAATAAAAATAAAAAAAAGAATTTTTGGTGTGCTGGGGATATTGTCTTATTAGGGCTATATTCCATGCCTCCAAAGGACTAAGGATCCTCCTATACCCTAGGCCCTACCATGTCATGAGCAATACCTGTATCTGGTGGGGAGGTGGGGAGTACAAAGACAGAAAAGATTTTCCCTCCTCTCTCTTCTTCTCTTTGAATCTTATGACCTCTCCTCCAGTTTCTCATTTTCCCTTACCTTCTCCTGTGCTAAGTATCTCCTCTCTCCTCTCTCAGTATCTCCCTCTCTAGCTCTCTTCCCCATGGAGCTCCTGCAACCCCAATAGCCATGACTTAACAGGGCCTCTGGTGAAACCTCTCCCTGCCTCTTCCTCCAACTTACTGTAGTGCATTCCCAAATGCTCTAGGGGTGGGGGAAACTAAAGCTGCAAAGGTCCTTTTTGTAGTAAGTCCTGTTTTTGTATATGAAGCAACCAAGGTCTAAGAGCTTCTCATTTGAATATTGTGGAGCAATGGAAATCATGGGGTTGGGGGCATATTTTTCCTTTTCAGCTTTGAAAATGGCACCTCTTCCTTTCTTCAGCTTTTTAATGAAGGAATGTGTGCCTAGCAATACAGAGGAAAGTGTTTCAGGAAACCAAGCTGCCTTTGTCCACCTCTACTGAAAAAATAACAGAATGTATAGCGGGACCATCAAAGACTTGGGTTATTAGATTCACTGCCTAAGTACTATTCCTACTCCCATCATATCATTGTCTGAGTTCTCTTAAGAGGTGGGAAAGGAGCCTTGGTGTCCTTATAAGTGAGCAATCTCACCAGCTAGGAGATATTTTAAAAGTAGAATTGGCCAATGAAACATTGATAATTTGTTGCCAGAATGGCATAAGAGGGGATTGCAGTGAGCCATAGGACAGCTTCCTAGAGATACTGAATCAACTAGAATCAGAACTCCCAACTTTAACTTCTAAAATCCAGTTATATATAAATTGTCACCATTTGTGGAGGGCATGCCAATGACTAAAATAAATTGTGCATCACTTACTGCCTGGTTTTGCTTTATTCAAAAATAATGACTGTGGGAATAATTTCCATAAAGTACGTCATAGAAAGGGCACTAATCAGGAAGTCAGGCTTCCTGGATTTCGGCCTGATTCTGCTATCAATTGACTGTGTGATCTTCATTAGATTACTTCATTTCTTTGGACCTTGATTTTTTCATCTGAAAATGAGGAAGTTAGATTATCAGATCTCTATGGTCTTTAACAACTGGGGCAGCCAGGGCCCTTGGGTCATCCAGAAGTAGATGAGAAGAATCCAGTGAATATAGCAAAAAAAGAAGAAAAAATTTAATCCTGAACCCTAGATCAAGTGATTGCTCTAACAAAGAGAAAAGATGCCAGAAAAAGTTTGTCTTTCATAGAAACTGACTTTGTTCCTCCTGGTCCTAGGATAAAGTCATAAAGCCTCTTGGTAAATAATGGGCTAGTAGTATAGATGAAGAGCCAGAAAAGGTGGTTGCTGAGCAGATAAATGGCCCAAACTTATCAATATTGTGGCTTTTTGAACAATGTCTGGCACTGTCAAAGAGCAACCAGAAATGGAAGTTAGAAAATGTAAATAATAGTAGAACTTATTGGATAGCCAAATTCTGGAAAGTCCTTCAGAAGAAAAAGGTACAGCTCACAGTCTGAGAAATGCAAGAGTTTCAACAATCCTCAGCACTGTAGCCATATTTTAAAGGGAAGAAAAATGAGGCAAAGGTGAGCAATCTGTCTAAACCCCAAAATGGAGCTGGTGAGTCTGCCAAAATTGTAGCTGTGAGTCCTAGGTAAACTTTTTCAGCAGACTATGACCTCTTCAGAAGCGGGTGTGTCCAAGTGCATTAGTTCAAAAAACAAAAGCACATTATACCTTGAGCTCTATCCTTCCTCCCAGTTCAAAGAACTGTCATGGTTCTGTGACTGACATGAGTGTGGTAAGCTGTAAAAGAAGGAGAGTCATAACTCTGACTCCATTCAGGTAAAAGGAATGAGAAAATATCAGTATAATAAATGCCTGCACTTCTAAATGAATTAGACCCTTAGGGAACTCCTATGGAGAGAGGTCTAGTTAGGATTTCAGAATGAGGGAGGGTAGCAGATGGTCTTCCACTCCAGGCCCAAATAAGGCCTTAGCTGTGGTATCTATTAGCCTTCTAGACACCATCTCAAATGAAAGGCTATGCGACAGAAAGGCATTAATTTAACTCCAGGGTTGAGATGGAGAAACTAGCAATTACCACTGTGTTCTCAACCGAAATGTGACTTAGGGAAGTTTTGCCTAAGCAACTTCTCACACAGGCTTCTGCTGGTGCTGAACTCCTGAGTTTTACATAACCCCATGTTAAAGGCACAAGGGTATTTTGTCCATGTGCACCTATACAACCCTCTGCCAATACTGCTGTACTTAAAACATCAATGGAAAATATCCCAAGAGCTTTGCCAATAAATACTTTGTGGAGACTGTACACTCATAGCTGTCCTTTGGGGATGTGCATATATCTGTGTACACACATGAACGTATTATTTTCAAACCAATGATCCCAACCTGGAGTAAGAGATGTACATGGAGAGCTATCACTTAAAAATTATTTAGAACCTAAGGGTAATTGTTTGGTGAAGAACAATAATTTCTTAACTGAGGTAAGATCCTTGACCTTCTGAAACTGTCATCCTGTGAAGTGAGACCTTGTTGAGGATAAGTCTTAGAAAAAAGTCCGAGATTTGTTTGCACACATGTTAGAGAAAGTCAATCTTTTAGAAGCTGATTGCAATCTGTGTGGGAAGACAAAGTTGGAAATACCTACAAAAGATTTCTGTTCTACATATACAATCAGTAATTCTTAATATCATCACATAGTTGCATATTCATCATTACTTAGTACATTTGCATCAATTTAGAAAAAGAAATAAAAAGACAACAGAAAAAGAAATAAAACAATAATAGAGAGAAAAAAAGATTTCTGTTATGTGTGCTCACAAGTACTTTCCTTCTCTTTTTAGCTACAGTACTACTGTTTGTAACTTTCTCACTGACTAATGGTCGCTCAAAATCTCTGCTTAAAAGGGCTTGTCCCATTTCTAAGAGCCACAGGCTAGGCTGGTGTGGATCTTTCGCCATCATCTGGTCTTCAGGGAGCCTTTCTAAAGAATAACCATACAGGTGAGGAACACACAGCTCAAAGAGAACGGTGTGCTTATTTCACCCATCATCTAGTAGTGTGGTAAGTAAGATCATTTCAGGGTTGGGTCACTAATCTCTTCTATTCCAGTTGTATTCAACTGGGCACATAGGAGATATTGGTGAAATTGATTTTTAAAATATAGACCTGTGATTTGTCCTCATCTCATAGCCAATATGAGGTTAGAGGCTATCTCTTACAAATCTTCAGTTAGGTGTGAAGCTTAATGTCATATTTGGGTTATGGTCATTAGGTTCTGGAATAGCACACAAACCAGCTCCTTTTGTGAACAGAATACATTTGCGTGTTTCTTTGTATCCCTCAAGATGCCTTCCTTGCACAATCTGTGATTAATGAACACCTGCTGTGGATGATACACTCTATTTTCTTCCTTCCAGCTGATCTCTGGACAAAGTGCTGCCCAAATCTCAAATTTCAATTTCTGCTCTCAACTGTGTATTTCTAATGTGAAATGTTTGGAGCTTCCCTGGTGCAGACCAGAATATGAATTCAATCTTCTACAAGCTTACATCAGTCTAGGAGTACTGTGCCAAATCTTCATTGCAGTTCTGTGATCAATTTCACTTCATCCAGGTTGTACTTCAAGAGCAAAGTCATATGCAAAGTCTGCCATGTCTATGAATTTTGAAGACTTTCCCAGATGTCAGAAAATTTATTCTGACAGCAGCTTCTGAGTTCTGTGCTGCCTTCTTAATCATGGTTGCACAGGCTAGGTTGACTAAGACTAGACCCATTGTACAAGCCTGTTTCTGCACATGAATGATGGGGAGTGGGGTCAGACCAGGTAATATCCACTGTGATATAGGCCACTGTATTATCAGGGACTAGTTGAGAATATGGCTGAAGTTTGAGAAGAACTTGTTTTGCCAGAGCTTGGACAAGACAAGTTGAGAAGAGCTTGTAGTTACCAGAGCCTGGGCTGCTAAGGGCTTTAAGTGCTTTTTATATAATCTATGAGAACAGTATATATAATGAAATTTGTTCTCTAAGCTTTTACTGTAATAGCCTGTGTTCTAGTCTGCTAGCTGCCAGAATGCAACACACCAGAAATGAATTGGCTTTTAATAAAAGGGGATTTATTTTGTTAGTTCTTCAGAGGAAAGGCAGCTAACTTTCCACAGAGGTTCTTTCTTATGTAGGAAGGCACAGGATGGTCTCTGCTGGCCTTCTCTCCAGGCCTCTGGGTTCCAACAACTTTCCCCGGGTGATTTTTTTCTGCATCTCCAATGCCTGGGCTGAGCTGTGAGTGCTGAGATGAGGTGTGCTGAGCTGCTTGGGCTGTGCTATGTTGAGCTCTCTCATTTAAGCACTAGCCAATTAAATCAAACATCATTCATTGCAGCAGACACAACTCCTAGCTGACTGCAGATGTAATGAGTGACGGATGAGGTTCAAAAGACAGAACTAGGTGCCTTCACCTGACCAAGTTGACAACTGAATCTAACTACCACAATCTGCAAAAATCACTTTGCTCAATCATGATATAGGTAAAAAGCTCATTGTGATTCTGACACTGCCTTAGAAGTGGCAGTAAATAACCAAGAAAGAGTTGAGTTAGCATCTTGCCAGCAACATATCATTGGCATAATAGTTTGTATAGTTTTCTTCTCAAAGAAGGGGAGAAGAAATGATGTCTTGGATACCATTCTTGTTTTGATAGAAATAAGGGGTTTATATACAGGCAAGTTTAAATTAATAATTTCAGAATTCCGAGCTCCTTAGTTTGAAGGGATTACTGTTCACTAAATTCAAGGGGGCTATTTGATGAAGCCAGAATCCTAGGATCTTAACTAGTTCATAAACAGAGCTAGAACAACAAATAGAAGCTGGCTCAGAGTCAGCTAACTTTGAGTGTGTCTCCAGAAACTAGTTGAAAAACTGAACACATCAGTCCCTTACCTAGTTCTTTTTTCAGTATGACCACCCCCTTGCCCACCAAACCCATCGAGATCAGCAGTTTTTTCTTTTACCCAAAGGAGTTTTTTCAGTTGTTGTCATCAAATTGACTGGATGTTTCAGTGTCACTTAGCTACAGCTTCATTTCTGTAACAAAAAAGGTCCATATTCAGTCCAACATCACCCCCTACTCTCTTGGCCATTACAGACCAGGAAAATTGTTTGACAAATAGACTTAATTTTCTCAAATTGTCTTTTATTTTTCTTTAAAAACATTCCAAATCAAGTCCCTGTATAACTTTACCCTATCTTGAGAAAGAATCACTTTCCCTACAGCAGGATGGTACCATCCCTGCCTTCCCTCTATAGATGCTCATGTAACCTTGTTGATTCCATTACAGAAGCTGTGCTCATGGTGTCTCCAAATAAGCAGTATCTGGCCATGGTGAGGCCCACCACTCCAGCAACAACTGGCTCTATATGATAGCAGAGGGTCGGGATTACTGTCACCAGGTAGGCACCCAATGCTAATAGAGGAACACTGCAAGGGGAAGGAATGTTGCTTCATGAAAGAAAAAAGTTGCCATCAAGTACCTCTGGAAATATAAAGGAAGATTTTTCCCAGAAGAAAGCAAGTTTATAACAATTCCAAGTAACAGCTACACACAAGAAGCTTATATTTCTCAACAGGGACAAATAAGCATCAAACCCAAAGCAGAAAAGCCCAGGTAGGGACTGAGGACTCAAACATGCTTTTTGCAAGAAAAAGACGTAACTCTTTCTTATACCTTGGGTTGGAAAGGAGGGCTCTCATTTGACTGTCTGTCCCCCAAAATGTGTCTTTCAAAAGAATTATTGCTAAGACAGTTGGAAAACCTGAAAAATAAGTAGAGTTGACTTTCAGTCATGTGTTTTAGGGGCATAGAAGTATAGATAATCCAAGAATATTTTGTATTTTCCCTTAGAATGGGTTTAATCTTACATTTCATTATGGTTATATTAGTTATTCAGAGAATAGACAGTACTTGAAAAAAGTTAAACAGTCATACCAAAAGTCTAGTTCAGGAGTATCTGTCAAGTTCTCCACATTCATCTGTCTGGTCTCTGTTCTGTTTCTGTGTTAAGAATTTTCAGCATTACCTTTTTGCTGTATCCTGAGTTATCAAGTAGTTAGGTGTTTTGTTTAAAAAGTTCTTCCTGCTGAGAATAAAAATAAATGAGAACTACAAAGCAATTTGGCAATGGGCTTTTATGACTTGCTCATTTTAACTCATCTCTCACTCATTCAGAAGCATTCACTGAGCAATGAGCTGCACAACATGGGGAATAAAAAATGAAATGTAGCACATGGTCTCAGTTCTTCAGGAGTTCCTTTAGTCTAATTGAAAGATGAGACTACCAGATAGGAAACAAATAATCAACAACCCAAGACAATATATGGTTGAGGCAAGATATGGTATAGACAAAAGTGTTATAATAGTTTAGAGATTGGGAGTGGGACAGTTGATTAGGATCTGAATCAGTCAAGAAGGGTTCAATGGAGAACATAGGATTTGATTGGGATCTTGATGAGTGGTGTTCCAGTTTGGTAGCTGCCAGAATGTGATGTACCAGAAAGAGAATGGCTTTTAAGAGGGGAAATTTATGAAGTTGCAAGTTTACAGTCAAAGACAGTGAAAATGTCCCAATCAAAGCAAGTCTATAAAAATGTTCAAATTAAGGCACCCACAAAAGGTTACCTTCACTCAAAAAAAGGCCAATGAAGTTCAGGGTTTCTCTCTCAACTGGAAAGGCACATGGCGAACATGGCAATGTCTGCTAGCTTTCTCTCCAGACTAATTGTTTCATGAAGCACCCCTGGGGGTGTTTTCCTTCTTCATCTCCAAAGGTCGCTGGCTGGAGGGCTCTCTTGGTTCTCATGGCTCTCATGGCTCTCATGGCTTTCTCATGATTCAGAAGTTTTCTACAAAATATTTCCTCCTTTGAAGGATTCCAGTAAACTAATCAAGACCCGCTTGGAATGGGTAGCATCACATCTCCCTCTAACCAAAGGTTAATACCCATAATTGGGTGGGTGACATCTCCATGGAGATAATCTAATCAAGTTCCCAGCAAAGAGTTCTGAATAGGGTTTGAAAGAAATGGCTGTCTTCACAAGATTGGATTAGGATTAGGTGTGGCTTTTCTAGGATACATAAATCCATTCAAACTGAACAAGTGGGTATGATCTGAATCAGAGAAAAAAGACATGAATCAAAGGTTTGGGGTTGGAATTCAGTATGGAACTGGGAAAACACTTAGAGAAAGGAGCCTCCCTAGTTCAAGTGACATGTTAGAAACTAAAGACAAGTTTAGATTTAAGTGGGTTGCACATGATGGAGGACCTTGAGCCACTGGAGAATCTTGAGCAGGGAAGTTACATGATGAAAATAATTTCTAAATGAAGATACATATATAGAATGCATTGAAGAGGGAATCTATTAGGTGGCTGATGCAATAATTCAATCATAATGTAGTGAATACTGACAAAAGAAATGACAACTGGGTTAAGGACAAAAGGCAGAGATAAAAGAAAGATATTACAAAAAAAGAACCAACAAACTTGACTGTCTGACAATCATGGGGAAATTGGCATGGTGTTATGAGCTTATGCTGGTTTGTGGGGAAAGATGACTTGAGGTTTTAGATATGTTGAATTTGAAGTGATGGTGAATCATCCCAGAAGGGGTATGCTGAGGGGGCTTGGAGATGTGAAACTGAAGCACTAATGAGAGATGAGGGCTTTCCTCTGTAAAAAAAATTACTAAACACTTGCTATATATTAAGCACTCAGGATACAAATATGGGTAAGATATGATTACTGCCATCAAAGAACTTAAAGTCTAGTGGAAAGACAGGCAACTAAATACAGATAATGCTGATGACTGTGGGAATGTTGATTGGAAAGAAGTTGAGAATGGGAGCAAGAAGATGCCATTGCAGTGGTCCATGAAAGAGATGACGGGGTCTGGACTTGGGTAGTGAGGGTCAAGGAGAGATAAGATGCATTTGAGAAAACTTAAAAGTTAAAATTTACAAGATTTAGAAATCAGTTGAATAAATGTTGGAGTTCAGAGTGAGTGTAAAAATAAGAATTACTCCAGAGACTATAACTAGAGTAACTGGGCAAATGGTGGTTTGTACCAGCAACTGAAATAGAGAATACAGGATGAGGAGGAAGTTTGTGGGGGAAGAAAATTCTGTTTTCAATGTGTTAAGTTTGAGTCACCTGTGGAATAATGAAGTGGAAATGTCATCAGGCAGTTTGACACACAAAGCTAAAGTTAAGAAAGAGGACTGTGCTAGACCTGTGGAGTTGGAAGTATCAACATACAAGTGGTAGTCAGAACATAGACGTGAATGAGATAACCTAGGAGAACATACAGAGGGAGGAAACAGTGAGTCAAGGACAGACCCAGGGGAATACAAAAATTTAAGGGATAAGTGGAGACAGAAGGAATTATCAGACAATGGTAGAAAATGAAAGCCAGGTTGAGGTAAAATGAGAAATAAATTAGAGATGAGGACATGCAGAAAGCCAGAAGACCACAACTCTGAGTGCTTTGCACAAAATGCTAGGGCAGCCACAATTAGAGGACAGGAAGAGCTAAGAGAACTGGTAAAGGAAGCAAGAAAAAGCCTTCAGTGTGAGGAGCATGTTGATGACAGCCAATTGAGGGAAGTTTTAGGGAGGACATCAAGAATCAAATGCTGCAGAGGAATAAGGATGGATAAGACCTGGGACAAGTGGTGAGGACTGAAACTAGATTGAAAAGAGGCTTAGGAGGTAGTGGATAGTCAATAAATGGCACACTGTTATTCTTTTTTAAGGTTTGGTAGAAAAGGAATGATAAAGGAGGAGGTGTAAAAGAAACCTGGAAGAGTAGAGCAGAAAGAAAGAGAAGGGGGGGGTGGATAGGGAGAAAGAGGGGGTAGTAAGTGAAATATCTGTGGTATCAAGTGAGATGTCACTCAAGATGCCTGTGTAAAGATACATGGGAAGGATTTAATGAAGAGGGAGATTCTGAAAATATTAAAGCAGGAAGGGATGAATTCGGGAGTAAAATCCTTTAGTGGTGATTTTAATTAATAAAATGAATTTTCCTAAATACGACATCAATATGTTGATCTTATAACATATTCAAACATGTAAATATTGTCACTAGTGAGAAGGGTGAGAGCCTTTGGGAACTAGAACAAGAACTGCTACCCACTGGAATAGTACAGGTGACAGGAGGAGAGAAAACTTGGAGAGACATAAAGGAATCATACAGGGCTGCATATCTGGATAATCCACTTGTCCATAATCAGGAGAAAACTACCTTCCTTACCTTTCTCTAATCTTCCATTGAGGCTCATAGGAACGTCCTGTCTTGCTTTTGATGGCTGTTGTTACCTAAGGGCATGCCTATTTGAATCCGGCCTTGCACCTCTGGCATGTGGCTGTACCTTAAAGGTGCAAAGAGAACTCAGACTATCTAGGGACATGTTTGCAATTTCAGCTGCATGCTTACTGCCATTCCTCTTTGGGAGACCTGAGGCCACCATGTAGGCATCTCTGATGGTCTCTACCTGGGAATCATGGAAAACAGTATTAGCAAGAAAATAATTTCTTAGCATTTTTTTTCACAGTGCTTTAGGAGTATGACAGAAGCTAAGTGTTTTCAAAAAGTGAGGAAGGCAGAGAGGGGCAATCTGGTTCGCAGGTCTGGCTGTGCATTAGAATCACTTAAGGAGCTTTATAAAAAATACCAAATGTGTAGGCTGCACATGCAGAGATTCTAAAATTAGTGTAGATACTTCAAAGCCTCCTATTTGACCCTTAAAAAATATCAGGCTCTAAGAAGTTCCAGGGGGAAAGGAAAAGTAGAGATTTGGGGAGCTGTCCCTATCATGTCCCTGGAGAAGCACCCTAGGAGAAGGTTCCTAGGTTGCTTCTCCAGCAGGTATTTATCCAGTTGATATTGGGTGAATGACCTAGGGAAGCCTTAAGGGGAGTACAGGGAAAAGGAAAATGAGGCGGGAGAAGAGAAAACCCCCTCTGCTTTGTCTTTTGCAGGGCCATTTGGTATGAGACACAAGTTTTAAACACTAGCCACCTTCTCTCCTATTTCTGCCTCCCTGAGGGGCAGCAGTACTGCCCTCAACTACTTTGTAGGGATCAGTTAGAGCTGGACACATGGAAATAAGAAAGACAAATCTGTGTTCCTTGTCTCCCCATCAGGAGTGCACTCACTCATTTAGGTAACCAGTACATTGAGGCTTTGTAGGTACATCCAAAAGAAAAGTAAGCTAAAAGGAGTTCACTGAAATGTGCCAACTAAAAACCCATGTTCTCCTAGAGAACCTCACTCACAGTGTATAAGTTAAGAGCATAAACTCTAAATCTACACTGTATTAGTTAGAATCTGAGGTCCACCACTTAACAGACTGTAGCCTTGTCACTTAACTTTCTGTGCTTCAGTATTCTCATCTGTAAAATGCGTAACTCATGGTTTTCTAAGGAGTAAATAACATAATATATGTTAAAGCACTTAAAATATGCCTAGTGCATGATAAGTGCAATATTTTAACACCATCATCATCACCATCAGATTAGTATGTATTTAGACCAGGCTTAGAACTGTGGTTATGACTCAGCTCCAGAGAAAGTTTAGTAAGCAGTCATAGACCCCTCTTTTGACTTTTTCTATATGGCCAAATAACAATAATCCATTGAACCTATAGGACTTTGTACCTTAACATGTTCCACCCAGTCCCTACTTTATGTCGTGCATTTTGAGAAAAGGATCCCTGTCCTCAAATAAGCATGTCTGCCTGCACAGAAGAAGCCAATGTTATAATGCAAATGCTTTATGGGAGGAGAAACTCACTGACTGTCCATTATCAGAGATGGGTAATTGACCTTTCAGCTTTAAGGAGTCAATCATCCAGGAGGTCCCAAGGATATGGATGCGGAGATTAGAAGGGCAGAGAGCTTGGGCACCGTCTGGCCTTGGTGGGCAGCCTGCTATGGGGAATTGTGAGTTGCATGAAGCAGCACTAAGGACACTGAAAGGGAAATGGGAGGAGTGGAAAGGGGTCTGATTAAGATGGGGGTGATGGTAGGAGAACTGAAACTGAAAATAAATCACCAGCTTGATAATTTTTCAGTAGCTTTCTCACTTCCACTTCAGTTTATCAAGTGCCAGGGGAGATGATTCCAATTTTACAGGTAAAGAAAATGAACAAACAGGTTTGGTGTCACTGCTGTTTCAATTTTTACTTCCATTGCACTCTGTTGCTTTTAATAAATAAAATTGAAAAATTAGATTCCATTTTTTATTCATATATCCCTGCTCTGTGCTGGGAGTAGCCCACCCCCACTTCCTCCCATGGCAGCCATAAAGTACCAAAATATCTAATGGCCTTGTCCTAAGAACTCCCAACAATCAGCTGAACAGAATCAGCTGTGCTAATCGAAACAGTGGCTTCTTTACTGCCCACATTGAATCATCTTTGAATTTTAGTTTCAACTGAATTAGCTTTCAGTGCTTTTTTTTTTTTTCTATCCAGGCTGCCTGAGTTCAACAGGTTAATACAGGTAGTCTGACTCCATTGATTTTACCTCCACCGTGGTTTCCATGTGTGTTCCTTGATTAGCTTGCAGCTCCTGCTGATTGACAGGTACAATGTCTATTTATAAGCCCTATTTGGGTGACTTGGCCTAACCCTGAGGCTCTCTACCTGACCTAAAAGAGCCCTGTCTAATCTGAGATAAACACAATGCCTGTGTGTGAATTGAGAGCTAGAACATTTCAGACTACTGTGAAGGATCAAATGAATGGGGCTACTCACTCTCCAGCTCTATCTTGGTTCCTTGGACAAAGGAGCTGTCTAAAATCCAGTATGCCTGGGGCATCTTGCTCCATCAGTAAGACAAGTATCCGTGATACTTTTAGTCATTTTCTGCCTAGACATGAGATATAAAATCAAGGGCAAGGAAGCATGCAGCAAAATGAGTGAATTTAGTCTTCTGTTCTCTACTCATCTTTTGCAATCTTTAATATGGAGAATGAGAATTGATAGGTAAGAGGGCTGGGGGAAGGTAGTAGCAGGGATTTTCAACCTCACAATCATACGTGGGCTTTTGGTTATCCTGTAGCAATTCCAAAGAGCAGGCCTTATAGCTTCCTGGAGTTATGCTAAAGTCCCCTCCTATGTAACAGAGGTACCTAAAGGAGGAGGTTAAATTCTAAGAGCATATATTAGAGCAACCCACTTTACCAAGATGGATTCTGTAGCAGTCACCAGCCATGGGCAAAACACCGATACTTCTGCATTTCCTCCAGTGCCCACACTGTGGGCAATTAGCCACTAAAGTGCAATAATTCTCTTGACTTAAATCTCTTTTTAGTCTTAATTCTAGGAAATTGCTCAAAAGAAATCTGACTGGTAATCTTTTGCTGGGTAGAGAATTCTTATTTTGTAAAGTGTGAGGTTATATGCATTTTACCTGAACTTCATTTCCAATGGGATACCAATAGAAGTGGTGAACTGCTTAAATTTAAATTCATAAATAACAATGTTCTGTCAATTGGCATCTGTGCTGGTTTGAATCTATGGTGGACCTCAGAAAAGCCATGTCTTTTAATCCTCATTCAATACTGCTGGGTGGGAGCTTTTCTGATTGTTCGCATGGATATGTGACCCACCCAATTGTGGATGGTAATTTTTTATTAGATGGCTTCCATGGAGTTGTGTCTCCATCCATTCAAGGTGGGGGTGTTTACTGGAGCTCTTTAAAAGGGGGAGCCATTTTGGAAAAAGCTCAAGAGCCACGAGAACCATGACAGCCAGAGATTTTTGGAAAGGAAGAAAGACTACACTCCTAGGGGAGCTTCATGACACCAGAAGCCTGGAGAGAGCACTAACAGATGTCACCACATTTGCCACATGCCTTTCCAGTTGAGAGAGAAACCTTGAACGTCATTGGCCTTCTTGAACCAAGGTATCTTTCCCTGGATGCCTTAGATTGGATGTTTCTACAGCCCTGCTTTAATTTGGACATGTTCACAGTTTCAGAACTGTAAACTAGCAACTTAATAAATTCCCCCATATAAAAGCCATTCTGTTTCTAGTATATCATATTCTGGCAGCTAGCAAACTAGAACAGCATCCTTCTATTTTGCAATATACAAAGATGAACATTGGACCTCATATGAAGATTTTACTTAGGAATATATTTCCCCTCTGACTGGCTTACCTTGTAGACATCATGAAAGACATCAGATTTACCATCTCAATGGTCTCACTCATGGGTCAGATGGTAGTGAAGCCCACAATGGTGCTTAAATACAAAATGACCAAGTTAAAGCTCTCAGGTTCTACCACGCAGCCCCCTTTTGAGCGCGTCGGCAACTTATCTGAAAAGCATACAGCTATTCCTTAGAGGATATGGGCCTCTCTCTATGTTATATACCTGATTGATAGAACACAATTCCTCCAAAATGACTGAGTAAATGATGAGGATGAAAATGACACCTGGATGAAAGCCTCAACTTATTCATTTATTCCATAAATAATTATTGAGTACCTACAATATGCCAGACATTGCACTGGGTGCTGAAATACAGCACTGAAAAGACCGACAAAGTCCATGCTTTCATAAAGTTTTTCAACTCTCTAAACTTCTACCTTGCCCCACCCCCCAGGAATATTCCTTTGTTGTTTTTCATGAGACTAGTTTCCCAGTCATGTCCTTGAAGATCACACTACAACATCATAAGGTACCCTGGAAAATTTGGAAATTGTAGCAACAGGCAAATTTTCACCTAAGTGGGGTGGAGGTGGGGGGGGAATCCTAGAAAAACAATCCTGCTACTTTCCTCTAGGTTCTCAAAGAACTGTCTTCTTTTAATTGGTCAGCTTCCTAGCAAAGTCATGAAATGGCATATAAAAAAACTAAAGGACCAAGAATATAAGTGACCAGTATGATCTACAGGTAGTAGAAAATTAGTTTTTGTGCCCTGCTCCCTTGGTTTCCAAATCTTATTTGATTTGAAGGTGTGGCTCAAACCTATTGAGGATAGAGAGGGTGCAGGGCAGGAGGAAGGAGCAGTTAGTTAATGGGTAATTTTTTTTCTTTTTTTTGATAAAACACACTGTTTTAAGGATTCACACTCCTCAGGTGTTCGCATATACAGTGGTAGCATCTGTGTTAGAAACTTCTCCATTTTCTGTTTTTAAATTTCCAGCTCTTCAGTCTACTCTCAGATCAAATCTTCCAAGTTGCTAGAATATTGCTTCAACATCTGAAGCATAAAATCGATGATGCTGGTCTTCTTCCTTTTATTGAAGATTTTAAACTGTAAGTAGAGCAGAAAGAGGAGCCAAGGAATGCTTACTCCTGCAGGCCCCTCATCACAAATTCCTTCTTCTAAAATGCCAAGGTAAGAGAGTTGAACCCATATACAAATAAGAAAATTCACCACCCACCCTCATTTTCACACTGGCCAGTTCACAGGGTTTTTCTTCTCTGAATGGGTCTTCCCCTAACTTTATGATTTCTTCAAGTATGAGCAAAGGTTCCTTCAGGTCTGAGGTGCTGACACATGAATAGCATCCACGTCAAAGGCAATAGGATTTGTTCTTAAGTTCAGGTCAGTTGTGGATGGGATAAGGAGAAAGAGGGCAGGGAGTGCTGTTTTTACCCATCTAGATCATTAACCTACCAAACCTTCCTTTTTCTCAAAGGTAGAAACTACTGTTCCTCTGTTGCCAGTTCTTGGACAGTGAGAGGTTTCTTGATCTCTTAAATAGGACATGCTATCTACATGGGACAATCTACCTCCATTTATTACCATGGGGACCAGTAAATGTGTAATACCTCACATCTCCGCTTCAGGTCAGTCAGCATCATGCAGAACTTCAACTGATCTTGTCCCATTCTATACTCTGATTCCACAGAGGTGGCTGCCATACCACAACTTTTCAATATGCCTTCCTGCAATTCTGTTCATCTACAGGAACAAAGTAGTTTGGCATAGCATTAGAATCATTCTTGCTGCTCTATTCAGCATGCACATGGCTATGTTCACAACAACAGGTTAGTGGTAGTTTTGCTGAGCATAATCCTAGAGCTCTTTCTGCAGTGAACCAAGTGGGCCACACATGCTCCACTTAGCATCCAATATCCCAAGGCCAACACCAAGCAGTTTCCCTCTGAGCCTTGTCTACATCTACACATCCACAAAGGCCAATACAACAATTTCAATAGCCAGCTTAGATGCTTCAAACTCTCCCTATTATCTAACTAAGGGAGCCTCCCTCTCCTTTTCCTGGTCAAGTTTTATTAATTGTGGGAAGCTGGGTGGTTACCTTTGTTTTTCAGACAGTATAAACTTCCAGTGAAGCATTTCAGTCAGGGGAGCCCCAGCAGTGTCTTGTTGGAAAGTCGCATGATGTACACACCTCCTACCTATCACCAGTTTCTCTGCTGCTATCTGAAATAACATCTCTAGCATCAACACGACAATAAATGTTTTTTTTCTCTGCCTCATTGTGAGGTTATAGAAATCTGACCTTCATGGTCCATTGCCTTTTCCATACTATTAAACAACTGTTTGAGTATCCTAAAGAATTCCAGCCAGGCTAATGGAGGCATTGTTAGCTGGGGACATGGATGACTTCATCAGGCTTTCAATCCAAGTCTTTCTCTTTTCTGCCTCAGATACCTGCCACTCATAAAGTATTCAGTGCTGCACACCAGCCAGATTCAAAAGCCTCTCCACTGGAGCTGACACAGCACTTAGAGAGCATCCTCAGTTTCTGTACTTTTAAGAAAGGCTTATATTTCATACTCCAACATAGGAACCATACTCTAGCTTTCTTAGCAGGTCTCTTACTATCCTTTTCCCCAACCCCCATCTAATCCCCACCAATGAGGAAAATGCAGACTTTATTAGAAGTTCAGTATCTTAAGGAGAGGGCTTATCACTTTTCATGAGCCCTCTTACCTTGAGCAGTTCCCTAGGAACCTAAATAATCTTCCGTTATAGAAAACAGACAACACCACATTTGTACTTTCTTCCATCTTGAAAACACTTTCAAGTATTCTATATTTTTCCTAACCTTCTAAAAGCAATCTGACATCACTTAAATGGTATACTCATCAGAATTCTCTGGCATCTCCAAACCAAACATGGCTCTATGAGGGTTCACATCTATTCCCTAATACCTACATGCTCAGCAGTTGATTTCTGTTTTCAAAATTTTAGGCCAGATTGCAGATGGCCTGGAACAGAGGTTCAGATGCAGAAGAGTACCATAGCCCTTGGGCTCTTGGAGAATGTGCTAGTGATGTTTCCAGCACACTGGAGAACCCAGGGGTCTCACAGTATTCCCCATGCTTCTTCTCCAAGAATAGTGCCCTTTTCGCTTGCAAAAGATTATTCCATAATATGATGAGCATCCAAGGGATCAGACTTTGGTAATTTGTATTTATGACTTCTGGGTGGTGAGAAGATCCACAGAGCCTCACATGGCTAAATATTTCATCAAAACTTGGTCCTTCTTCTGCAACCTCAGCCGAGGACTGCTTAATCAACTGCAGACATTCTAGAAGGTGCATTCAGGAGGAACCACTGGTCTCTATATAGGGGGAGGCTTCTTACGTCTGTCTATGATTTTTGTCCAGATGTAAGAGGAGAAGGGTTTACAAATAATGGATAAAGCACCAAGCTTTGGAAAAGATAACTGAGTTTTAGCCAAGAAAGGCACTGGTCAGGAGAAAACACAAGGAGTCATCTCCTTGCTTTCTCTTAGGTGACCTTAATATAAATTGTATCTGAACAAAGTCTTTATCAGTCAATTTGGTAAGGAAGGGGAGAAGTCAATTGATTGGACAATTGGTATCATTTAGATATTGGCCTTGTTCTGCTTCTGCTAGGTTGTAAATGTGATCTATCTGATGTCAATTCCAATGTTATGCCTCTAATGATCAGGTGCTCCACACCCACCCCTAATAATCTAAGCTTTCTAATCCCCATAATAGATCCACCATTCCTCCCTGCAAAGCCAGGCCCAGGCCAGGTTCAGGCTTTGGGTGGTGCTTGGCCCCTAGGCAAAGGGAATGCAGGAACTCAAGTAAATAGTACAGGACCACATCATGATCCTCGGGGCTGCTGATCCTTGAACTCCACTTCTCATGGAGAATTTACTATTTATCAGACTATGGATGGAGGGCTTTTGATGCATTATTTCATTTGATTCTCACAACCAACTGATGAGATATGTACAGTTATGTTCCCTTACACGTGGAAAACTGAGGCACAGAGACATTAAACAACTTGCTCAGTGTTATATGGCTGGTGACAGAGTTACAAATATGAACCCAAGCAGTCTCAATCTACTACATTTCTCAGCTTCCAAATGGCTCAGATCTCAACTGGGAGTTCCTAAATACCTTATTCATATGCATCAGCCAGTAGTGACCAGGGGTCTGGATCAGCCAGGCTGATTATTTTTCAAAGGAAGAAAACTACCTGACAGCAGAAAAAATAGCTAGCTTTCATTCTTCCAAGCATCCTATACTTGGGCCTTGAAAAAGTCTTCCTGCTTCTAGCCTAGACTTATCCAAATCATTTTTAAAACACATATCTGTACATGTCACTTTCTTACTCAAAACGTGTCTATGATACCAGTAGGATAAAATCCAAGCTCCTTAACATGGCCCATGACTATCACTTCAGGCTCATTTCTCATCACAAGCTCTACCCACTTCCAACTCTAACCTCTGAATCATGAACCAAACCTTGCTTTCCCTACCAGTACGTCATCTCCACCCTTATATTGGCTATAACATTCCAGTAGTGTTGATTTATACCATAACATGTGCCTCTTTGCCCCCATGAAAGAATTTTAGCTTTGCTTCTGACTTCTCAGCTCTGTCTGACATCATATCTTCTATTCATTTATCCCAAGTCTACCTATGCCAGTAATGGTTTTTCCTTCTCAGCATCCTATTGTCTGCTGTAATAGACTCCAGAGGAATAAGTATCTTGGAGCACAACTGCCCCATCCACTCTCTGGCAGAGAGAGAACTTACTCCCTTTTCACAGAACCATGAAGTTGAATGGATCACCTCTCTGGTTAGGCCCAGCATGATTCACACCCTTGAGGATTTCACAGTCCAGTTGAGGGGACAAACAATGACAAACAATGTGATAAGTGCTCTAGCAGAGATATGTACAGGTGAGCACAAAGGATGGACACCTGATCAACACCGAAGAGGTCACAAAATGTTTCCCAGAGGAGGTGACAAGAGTTGGATGAGACAAAGTAGAGAAAAGGTGGAGGCATTCCAGGCAATGTCAACAGTACATGTAAAGGCACAGAGGTGGGAAAGAATATATTGCTTTCAGGGCACTGCCAACCATGTGGTTTAAGTGAAATGTGGAAAACGACAGAAGATAAGCTGTTCTAGTTTGCTAGCTGCTGGAATGCAATATGCCAGAAATGGAATGGCTTTTAAAAAGGGGAATTTAATAAGTTGCTAGTTTACAGTTCTAAGGCTGAGAAAATGTCCCAATTAAAACAAGTCTATAGAAATGTCCAATTTAAGGCATCTGGAGAAAGTTACCTTGGTTCAAGAAGGCCGATGGCATTCAATGTTTCTTTCTCAGCTGGAAGGGCACATGGCGAACATGGCGGTGTTTGCTGGCTTTCTCGTGGCTCTAAAAAAGGGATTCTCTCCAAAATGTTTCCGCTTCTAAGGATTCCAGTAAGCAATTCCACCTTCAATAGGTGGAGACACACCTCCATGGAAATTATCTAATCAAAAGCTACCACCCACAATTGGGTGGGTCACATCTCCGTGGAAAGAATCAAAATGCTCCTACCCAGCAATATTGAATGAGGATTAAAGGACATAGCTTTTCTGGGGTTGACCACAGATTCAAACCAGCACACTAACATCACATTCAATGGTGAAAGACTGAAAGCTTTCCCTCTAAGATTGAGAACAAGTGAAAGATGCCCCCTGACACCACTGTTATTCAACATTGTACTGGAAGATCTAGCCAGAGCAGTTAGGCAAGAAAAAGAAATAAAAGACATCCAAATTAGAGAGAAAAAAGTTAAACTTATACTATTTGCTTATAACGGGATCCTATAGAAAGGTCAAAAGAAAATCTACAACAAAACTACTAGAACTAGTAAACAAGTTCAGCAAAGGGACAGGAATCAAGATCAATCTGCAAAATTCAACAGTGTTTCTATAAACTAGGAACAAGCAACTGAGGAGGAAAGCAAGAAAAAAAACTAAGCATCTAAAGGAATCAACTATCTAGGAATAAATTTAACCAAAGATATAAAGGACCTGTATTCAGAGAGCTATAAAATACTGCTAAAAGAAATCAAAGACCTAAAAACCTAAATAAATGAAAGGGCATTCCATATCCATCGGTTGGAGAACCAAATAGCACTAAAATGTCAATTGTACCCTAATTGATTTACAGAATCAACACAATCCCCCCCCCCAAATTCTAACATCTTTGTAAAAATGAAAAAGGCAATCATCAAATTTATTTGGAAGGGTAATGAGCCCCAAATTGCTGAAAACATTTTGAAAAAGGAGAACAAAGTTGGAGGACTCACACTTCCTGACTTCAAAGCTTATTACAAAGCTACTGCTTATAGCCTGGTACTGGTATATAGACATTTTGATCAATGGAACCAAGTTGAGAGTTCAGAAATAGACCAGTGCATTTATGATCAATTGATCATTGATGAGGTTGTCAAGTCCACTCAACTGCAACAGAATAGTCTCTTTAACAAATGGTGCTGGAAGAACTGGATATCCATATCCAAAATAATGAAAAAGGACTCTTATCTCACACCTTCTATGAAAATTAACTCAAAAATAGATTAAAGACCTAAATTTAAGAGCCAGGACTACAATACTCCTAGAAGAAAATGTAGGGAAGCATCTTCAAGATGTTCTAGTAGGAGGTGGTTTCTTAGACCTTACACCCAAAACACAAGCAGGGAAAGGGAAAGGAAAGATAGACAAATGGGAATGCTTCAGAATTGAATACTTCTGTGCTTCAAAAGACTTTGTCAAAAAAGTAAAAAGGCAGCCTACTCAATGGGAGAAAATATTTAGAAATCACATATCTGAAAAGGATTTACTATCCAAAATAAATAAAGAAAATCTAAAATTCAACAATAAAATGATATACAATCCAATTAAAAATGGGCTTAAATAGACATTTTTCAAAAAAAGAAATACAGATGGCTAAAAAGCACATGTGAAGATGCTAAACATTACTGGCTATTAGGGAAATGCAAATCAAACCACAATGAGACATCATTTCACACCTCTAGAATGACCACTATTAAACAAATAGAAAATTACAAGTGTTGGAGAGTATGTGGAGAAATAGGAAGACATTAAGTGCAGGTTGGAATGTAAAATGGTACAGCCACTGTGGAAGACAGCTTACTGGTTCCTCAGAAGCTATGTATAGAATTGCCACATTCTGGCAATCCAGTTACTATGTAAATACCCAGCAGAACTGAAAGCAGGTGTATTAGTTAGAGTTCTCTAGAGAAATAGAATCAACAGGAATCAACAAATATAAAATTTATAAAAGTGTCTCACATAACTGTGGGAATGCAGAGTCCAAAATCCACAGGACAGGCTGTGAAACTGACGATTCTGATGGACGGTCTGAATGAACTCCACAGGAGAGGCTCGCCGGCCAAAGCAGGAAGAGAGCCTGTCTCTTCTGAATCCTCCTTAAAAGGCTTCCAGTGATTAGATTAAGTATCACTCAATGTAGAACTCATTCCCCTTGGCTGATTACAAGTGGAATCAGTTTTGGATGCAGCTGACATGACCGTGATTTAATTCTATGAAATGTCCTCATCACAACAGACAGGCCAGCACTTGCCCAACCAGACAAACAGGAACCACCACTTGGCCAAGTTGACACATGAACTTGACCATGATATAAGCCTAGAGGGGTAGCTAGGGGTCAGATTGTGAAGGGTTCTGTATATTGTGTGAAGAGTCTGGCCTTCATTTAACAAGTAATAGATAACAATTGGAGGGCTTTGAGTAGAGGAGTGATATGGGACCCTAAGTGGAGTAAATGATAGCTAAGTGTTGGGAGTTTTTGTGTCTGTGTTTTTTTTTTTTTTTTTTGCATTCAAAAAAATAATTTGATATACATTTAGATTTCCATAAAAGCTGCAAAAATAGTACACTCAGCTTCCCCTAATGTTAGCAACTTACATAAACATAGTATAATTATCAAAATTAGGAAATTAACATTCATATAATACTAGTAACTAATCTGCAGTTCTCATTTTAATTTCACTAATTTTCTCCCAATGTATTTTTCCTGTTCCATGATCTAATTCAGGAAGCCATATTGCATTTGCATTTGATTTTTGTGTCTTGGTCTCCTTTCATCTGTTATGGTTCCACAGTCTTTCCTTGTCTTTCATCACTTTGATACTTCTGATGAGTACTTGCCAGTTATTTTGTAGAATTCCTCTCAATTGGGGTTTCTCTGATGTCTTCTTGGGATTAAATTAAAATTGTGAATTTTGAGCAAGAATAGCACAGATGTGGTGTTGTGCTGTTCTCGGTGCATCATATCAAGAAAGCATGAGGTTCATATGTCCTATCATTAGTGACATAAACTTTGATCACTTGGTTATATTAGTATCTGCTAGGATTCTCCATTATAAATCTCTGTTTCCCTTTGTAATTAGTATCTTCTGGGGATATACGTGTTCATTCTTCTGGCAAATCATGGCAGCCAGTGTTGGCCTAATGACAGGGGTCACAGTAGGCCCCTGTTGCCCTTTTCTCACCTCCTGTTTACTTTCAGCAGGCAGATCCATCATGCAGAATGGGGTGCCCTGGGTCATCACTTTTTGCATGATGATGGCAAAGCTATAAACATCTCCTACAAAAGAATCCAACCTGCTACCCCTCAGGGCTCTCAAGATTCCAGAGCCATCCACAGCAACTCTGAAATTAAGGCATTGTGTAACGAATGCAGCAAGAATTAACTGAGCTAATTCTACGATGCATACAAGAGCTCTAAGGGTGCTGTTTCATTGACTGCTTTATATTTTTATTAGACAGACTGGCATGCTTGTTCCTCCTTCCCCCCGGGGTCTGATTCTTTGAGTCTAAGGAATTATGCACAAAGCATACTATTCTCCCCACCCTAGGACCTGGCAGGCAGACACAGCAGAGGTATAGGAAAGGGCAGCAAAGCACAAAACACAGAAACAATCTGCCGCTTTCTTGCTCTCTTGAGCCTTCAAGTAACAGTTGGAAGGTTGTCAGGAAAAGAGATCACAATGCCAGACTGGTTGCCATGGATTTACTGTTTGCTGAGATCTATATATGTCTGGTAATTTGATTGTACCAGGGCTCAGGTATTCACAAGTTGCTTTCTCCAGATCTTCTCTAAGAGGATTATAAGAATCTCCAGGTCTCCTCTGTTTCTTCCTAGACAAAATAGCACAGTAACTCCTTTAACTCAGTTCTGCAAATATTTGTTGAGGGTTTTCTATATGTCAGCCAGTGTGCTAGGTTCAGGGGCAGTACCAGAGATGAATCAGTCCTCACCTTTGCTCTTGAAGCATTCACAGACCATGTGAACACCAAATTGCAATATTGGAAAACTGGTGATGAGGGACACTATATAGTACAGGGAAATGAATTCATTAGAAGCCAAAATTGAGCACAAACTGCATGCTCTCCTGCATTTTAGGCCCCGTTGTGAAGATATTCTCTGCTTCCAGAGAGTTTATGGCAGTCACAGAGTCAACATTTTTTCCAGAGGGCATTTTTAGCAATTTATAAAGAAATACATGATTAAAGGATGAATACAGTAGTCAAAAACTGATGGGGCAGGGATTAGGTTGAACCACGTGAAATTGCCATTTCTGTAGGTCAATAGCAATTGAACATCGGCAATTTCATTAGGTTCAAATAAATAAATAACTGAGCTGATCAACTTAATCCAGGTTTCCTGGAAAAGTTAAATCTTAAAGGAGTTTCTTAAGAAAGTCAAGGATGCAGCTTCCTGGAACTTATGGGCAAGGGCTTTGCAGAAGGGAAAAACAGCATGTGCAAAAGAACAAGAGGCAAAAATGAGCAATTTGCAGGGGTATGTGGGGAGGTGGTATACAGATTAGCTTGGCTGAAGAGAGGGGCTCTGTTAAGGAATAATGATAAATGAGAAATGGGATTGATGAAGCGGGGTAGAGAGGGTGACCAGAAAAATGGGGGCTGAAGGTAAGAGACCCTGAGAGTCAAATGAAGGCATTTTGGTTGAATACAAAAGGCAGTAGGGGTGCTGGACCTGGAGAGGGATTTGATGAAAGCTGTGTCCAGGAAGATTAATTTGGCAGACCTGCACAAATTGGATTGAAAAGAGAGTGAGGCTGGGGTCAGGGAGACTGGCTTGGAAGCTCGTGCAGTAAGAGCCGGTGAGGTGAAATGGGGTAGAACAGGGTGGGGGCAGCAACAACAGGACAGGGAACCAGGTACAAGGAAAAGTTACTATGATGAAGAAAATGACAGGTCTTGAGACATGTTCAATGTGCTGCGTGAAAGAGAGAGCTGGAGATGTAAATCAGCAACTGATGTCTGAATAGGCAGGCTGGAGAAGAGTATTGCTGAGGGGGGTGGGGTCAGAGGGAATGTGATGGCAAACTTTTTACCTTGTTAAATGTTGGGCATGGGAAAGGGACCCCAGAGGGCAAGTTCCTTTGAAGCAGGAAAGAGGGCAACAGGTCAGAAAGTATTTTGGTTTGTTAGTAAAACCCAGGAAAAAGAAACCCACCCTAGAAATTCTTATTTTGAGCCAATCCTGATCAAAATGGCAGGAAAGCAAAGCCTACCTTTACCCCTGTTGATCAGGTAGCAAGTTTTGTCTTTGTCTTCCAGGTGTCTCCAGCCCTTGGCCCCATATCAGACACCTCTGACACCCCCAATCCATGGAAAGTCTCTGATACACTCACTCTACTGGTTCTGCTCTCGTGTCTACCTGCCTGGGAGGACAGACACATGCAATTAAACTGAAAAGGTTGAATGATATTTTCATCAAAGGAATACATTTCTGAAGGTGGGATTTTAGGCTTATACTTTTTGAGGGGAGGGCAGGGGTATATATTTGGGAACAGTGAAATGAAATGTACTTGCTTCTTCCTGGCATCCTCTCTCCTCTACACATTTTAAAGCACAAGAAGGAAAAAAAGGGTGAAACTCTCTGGTAAAAGGCTGGGTGATTAATACAATCATTATCAAATAGTAGTTCCAGAAAGCACTGACATGTATGTTGTTAATGGCTAAAATTAAGCTTTATCTACACTATACTTATATAATTGAGAGTGGACAGTAATAAATACACTTACGACATACCCCATTTCCTCATCTCCACTCGAGAGCCAAGTAACAGCCACTAGCTACCATTAAATTTGAACTCTTAGGAAAACTAGAAAAATTACTTTGGCTTGTTTTGCATCTGTTGAGGCCAGTACTAACTCTGAGACTTGCTATGTTGATATAATGGACTTTGGTAAGGCAATGTAATGTAGTAGAAAAGAAAACAGAACTGGGAAACAAAAGACCTGGATCCAAAAATCTCAGCTTGGCCACTAATGGCTCACCTTTCTGAATCTTAGTTTTCCCAATGGATATTGTACCAGATAATCTCCCAGGGCCTTCCAATTATATAATTCTATTAACCCTCCCATCTAAGGTTGGGGGTGGGGGGTGTTGCCTTTATTTCATTTCATTCATTCATTAATTCAACAAATATTTTTTCTGCCAGGTACCATACAAGGCACTGAGAGAGGCAGACCTGTTTCCTGACTTCACACAGCTTATAGTTTTGTGGGGAGAGGTGAAAAGACAGCTGATTAAAGAAGTAATACCAACAAAGTATGATAGAGGTAATTCAGGGCCTTATAGGATCATTAAGAGAACTTAACCTAGCATAGGGGATCATGGAAAGTTTCTTGAGAAGGTGATAATTTGAGCCCTGAAGAATGAGTAGAATTTAACCAGACCCAGATGAATGTATAGCAGAGTGGAGTGAGAAGAGTATAGGCAGAAGGCACAGAGTGCATGAAGGTCTGAAATTAGGAGAGGGACTGCTGTAAGTAAATAACTGGAAGTTCAGTCCAGTTGGAGCATAACGAGGGAGGAGATGGTTAAGGATGAGAGGTCAGCAAGGCCCAAACCAAGCAGGGATTTTAAACTATGTAAAGAAATTCGAACTTTATCCTAAGAGCAATGGGAGGCCATTCAATGGATTTAGGCACAGCTGTAATATGAGCAAATATGCGTTTAGAAGCTGCCTCTGGCTGCAGCACATACAGAATGAATAGATTGAGCATCTGGACTGCCATTGCAATTAGAGAGTGAAATGAAATGAAATGATAAGGGGAAACAGACAAAAACAGAGACAGTCACACACACACACACACACACACACACACACACACACACAAAACCAACAAAAAACCCCACTGCAGTTATCCTTTACTAAGACCAGTGTTTCTTAAGTTTGAAAGTTGCCAACCTGTGCATTAAATGGAACTCTAGGAAGCTGAGCATTGTCTTTTATCTTTCATAGATGACTAATTTTGACAGAAAGTACTTACAATCTCTGCAGCTGTCTTCTTACCCTCTAAAGGTGACATGAGACAACCACTCTAAACTCTCAAATTAGTTAGCCAAATAATAACCATATGACTAAGTCAGAAACAAGAATAGGTTCACAGAGAGAGAGAAGGCAGCAATATCACATACTTTTCAATATGATTACCAAGAGCTTCAAGTCCTCCAAAGCAAGGATGGGTAGAAAAATAGGAAATTGTTAATTTAGGTTCTATTTTGACTAAGTCTAGGGACTATACTTCAGAAAACTTGTATTGAAATCCTGAAATTGCTGCCAAGTAGCTGCATGATTTTAGCAAAATCATGTTTCCTCATCTGTAAAATGAGGGAGTTGGACTAGAGAGATATCAAAATGTTTAATATTCTACAGTCTTGTAAAGAGCAAAGATGATGCCAACTATGACTGGACTGACTCTTTCTCTCTTTCGGTCTTCTTTTCTCCTATGTAATAAAATTGGCAGATTTGAAAGTTATAATACCAAACGTCCTTTTAAGCATGTGAATATATGTTGGAATGTTGCATCTCTCCCTCTATCATTTTCTGTTGTTTGCTTTTCTATGTTTTATGTCACTCTCTTCTTCATCTTTGTAATAAGGATAAAACATTTGATGCCCAAATTTCCTATAAGTCTTTAACTATATTCATTCCCTAGCTCTTTTCTCTTCCTCCCTACCTTCCATTAGTTCTCTCTTTCTTGGTTCTCATCCAAGACTCCCATCTCAGATTTCTTCTATTCCTTTAATCTGTTTTGATTACTACAAGCATTCTTTGGTGTTGACATCGGTGCACTAGACAAAAGACAAAAACACAAAATAACATTACAGGCATGCCTATTTATTTACTAGAAGGCTCTGCCAGAATCCACCCTACACAATCCGCGGAGTATTTATTTGCTGGGACCCCCTACTTGCTTCTTTCTCTCTAACAGACAGTGCCTACTGGCTCTACCAACACCCTGTTCTAGAATATACATGGTGAGGGGTCGAGCTACCAAATGACCTTCCATTCAATCTGACAAGTCCTCTGTGCCTAGTGTTTAGCAAGTTCCTCCAGGACTGCTGGGGTCTCCAAACAATACAGCCTAATCATGCCACAGCAGAAACTGAACATTATCGAGCTGGCTTTGTTTGGAGGGCCAGGCTCGGCCTATGTTTCACATGTAGATTTCATCGAACTCCCTTGACTTGGAAATGAGGCTAGATTTTCAAAACAGTGGGGAATTGAAATCAGCCTGGGACCTTAATTCAGTGCACATTCTCATTCGAACTTTGGAGTTATCTTCTGTGCATCAGAAAGGTACAATTCGTTCGTTCCTCTTGGTAGAGTCTCAGCATTTCTAAATGCCATTAAAGTCATAATCTGTCACTTTTAGAACAAAATCCCCATCTACCACCTCATGATAGACTTCAGCCTCCCAAGAGCAAACTCTCATTTATACCATGAGAGTACTTCAGGCCCTGCACATGATACAAACAGGATTCAGCAATTTATTTAACTATTTTATGTATTTAGAACTACATTCTGAGATTAATAATGGCATGAGCTTATTTTGATCCAGAATTCAGCCTTTTTTCTTATATGCAGGCAAAACAAACCTTTCAGAAGCATTGGTTTCCAGATCCCTTCTAGCTCTAAAATTCTATTCTTTGATGAAGAATCATATTTTGTGTATATGGAGAACTATGTGCTATAGGCCAATTCATTGATATTTCAGACACAGGATGGATCCATGCACATAACTGTAAAGAATTTGGAGATTATGGTTTTCTCCAAAAGGACTATCACAACTCTCATCCATTATTGACAGGAATGAAAACTGGTTCAGTCCTTTGGATGAGCAATTTGGCAATGACCATAAAAATTATGCAGAACTCATGACCCAAGGATTCTATTTCTCCTCTAGAGAAATATTTGCACATGTACACAAAGATATATATGCAACAATGTTCATTACAGCTCTGAATTATAATAATATATAATTGTAAATAGCCTAACTATCAATCACAAAGGAACTGGTTAAAATTTCATACATCCAGACTATGGAATATTCTGTAGCCAGTTAAAACGAATAAAATAAATCTCTATTATTGACAAGGAAACATCTCCAAGACATAAAATAACTGAAAAATAGCAAGTTGCAGAACTATGTGACAGCATGTATATTAAAAACAAACAAAACAAAACCATCTATAATGTATGTAAATAAGCATGAAATGAATTGTAAAGCTACTAATAAATGATTGGCAATTTTAAACTTTTGTGGAGGTTATGACAGAAGAGGGTAGAGTAAATGTCACTATATAGCCCATATATATTTATATATTTGAGTTTTTAATTTATTACATGTATTATTTTGTAATGAAAAAATAAACAATAAAAGAGAAGAAGAAAGCCTAATACTACTGTTCTCTGATTATTACTTGGCAGCTTTCATAGGACATTGAGATGTGATCTACCAGGTCACTCATCAGATAGGTTTAATCATATTGCATATAAACATATCCATATTCTATTGCAGTCATCTCAGAACTGTCTACGCCAAGAGCCCTTTTAAGAATCTGACTCTCCTTTGCATCTTGATATTTCTTTATATTTTTTTTGGGGGGGGGTGCATGGTCTGGGAATCGAACCTGGGTTTCCTTCATGGAAGGTGGGCATTCTAACCACTGAACGACCCGCGAACCCTCAACATCCCTTTATATTTGTATGCTTTACTGCTTTATATCTTGTTCCCTTAGAAAGTCTTCAGTCCCTAATTTTCCCAAGCAGAATCTGCAGTGAGTAAGATTTCACCTGTGATTGCCTAATGCTCTGGTGTCATTCATCTTGGGCTTGAGAGGACTGTCATTTAGTGGTATCTGCCTTAGATAACAGGACTTTGCTTCCACGGTGAGTAGGAAAAGTACTAGAATAAGAATCAGAAGACCTAGATTCTATTATTTGCTCTGCACTTAATAGTTGGCCAATAAGTATTTCCTGAGCACCTTACTAAGTGTACCAGACATTATATGACAAAGTGTATCTCATTTAGCTTCTCTAATCCTCTTTAAAAGGTAGCTAATCTCACCTATCTTGTGGAGAATTAGAAGGATATAACATCTATAAAGCCCCCTTGAAAGTGATTAGGCCACCATACAAAGATAAAGATTTTGATCAATATGCTGGAAGCCCAACAAGTCATTGATTTTCCAAATGAGCCCCATAGAAATACACATACACACAATTTGCATATTATTAATGGATATTTAGTAGTCCCCTGAAGTCCATTCAAGGACCCATCCATAAACCCCCTTGGCTGCCATTAGTCATGGGCTCAGAGCTAGTGGAGATGCTGCCTGGTGGAACCAAAGGTCTTTGGGCTTTCTGTCCATACTGATTGCCTCCTCCACACCTGTGGTATGCAAAGACCCATAACCTAGTTCTAGACTAAATTATCTTTAAGAAGGTAAAAACCAGGAGGTAGGGGCTAATGAACACTTACCCAGATCCAGAAAGCAGAGAAATGGGATGGAAGAAAGGTTCGCTTAAGACAGAATACTACTCAATGGCAACTGGTAGTAAAAGGTAAATATGAGCCTCAAACAAGGGGACAGGGACATGTAGGCAAGTCCTTTCTATATCAGTACCTTTTATCAGATATGGATAAAAGGACCATGAGAAAGGGAGTGGCAGGGTGTGGGGCAGTCACTGAGAGAGCAGGTGGAGGAGTGAGATGATCAGATTGATCTGAGGAAAATAAAACATCACGAACAATTACAATTCTGATCTATAGAGAAAATCCAAAGTTTCTTCAGTCTTCCCACTAACCTTCATGAGATGAAACAGAAATGATGACTTAAACATCCAGTCAAGTTTCATATCCTGATTTGTCAGTATGTCTTCCAGGCTCCTTCAGAAATGGAATTCTGCCACAATGGCAAACATCCCCAAATTATAGAAGCAGCCCAAGAAAGGGTTGATCTTCTCATGGTGCAGCCCTTTTATCTGGAAACCAAGAGAGACAAGAGTCACAGTTAGCTCTCCAATAGAGGGGTTTCAGCTAGGGACCAGAGTTTAGGCCCATCCCCTTCTCTTCACTCTTCTCATGATTGGTGGCTGTGGTAAGCAGAATTTTGACCTCTATGATTTTCACTGCCCTGTATTGTTTCTGTGAAGGTGTTACCTTGTATGGCAAAAAGGAGATTATCTCTGTGAATCTTGTCTAATTACATTCACCCTTAAAAGCAGAAGAGGAAAACAGAGAGGAAGTCAGAGAGATTAGAAATGTGAGAAGGATAACCTGCATTGCTGGTTTTGAAAATGGAGGAAGGAGACCATGAGCCAAGGAATGTGGGTGGTTTCTAGAAGCTGAGAAAGGCACTTAGCTGATAGTCAGCAAGGAAACTGAATTTACAGACAACCTGAATGAAATTGGAAAAGGCTCTAGGAGAGCCTCCAGATAAGAGCTCAACCTGTGTGACACTTGGTTTCAGCCTTATGAAGCTTCAAGCAGAAGATCTTGCTGACCCTCCAGCCTATAAAACTGAGATAATGCTGTTTTGTACTAGTTTGTTGCAGCAGCAATAAAAAATGAATACAATGGCAAAGAGAGACATTTCAGAGAAGGGTCTCTCATGGTAAAAAGCTGGGGCTTTTTGTCTTATTTTGGGGGTGATCTGAAATGATTCTTAGTGACCCAGGA
Organism: Tamandua tetradactyla; assembly: GCF_023851605.1. Lineage (NCBI taxonomy): Eukaryota > Metazoa > Chordata > Mammalia > Pilosa > Myrmecophagidae > Tamandua > Tamandua tetradactyla. Next base: position 61,657,473 of record NC_135353.1, on the reverse strand, counting down.
TAACTAAAGAGTGTTAGTACAGTAAAAGGTGGAATGGATTGTCTTTCTGTGAATACTCATCTATGCAGTATCTATTCAAATTAGTAGCCTATATAAACATCAGTGTAGCACCTGAAAAAGTAGTATCAGAGGAAAAGATCTAGAATTTTTGCTACTTCCCTTTAGAAACCATCCATTTCTTCACTAATACTACAGATTATTTAGTGTGTACCCCCCATTTTCAAGGCATTATTACCAGAAAAAAGCCATGGATTCTTTCACCAAATATACTCAATAACCAACTCCTAAAACACTGGGGTTTCAGAAAGATAAAGAGTTTATTACTAGGCACATAGTAGAAAAGCAGATGGCCTAGCAGCCCAAAATCTATCTCCCTGAACCGCAGGAATTCTGATAGTTTTATTAGAGAAAAAGATGGGCAGGATTTAGGATAATGAGTACAGTGGCCCCAGATAATGTAATTAGATGTGATCTCATTACTGAGCATATGCAGATTGATTACATGCTTAGTCACAGAACCTATGTGAGAAAGTGGCAGAATGAGATGTAGATGAATTGTAGGTTAAAGTCTAAGCTACTGCGTATATCAGGTGGGTCCATTTCGGTTAGATTCAGTCTTGGTTATGAAGATAACTTTGGACTTGGGGCAGGTTAGTTCTAGGCTAACATAGGACCCTTAATTAATAAACATTAGGGGCTGTTATTAGTGATTATAAGGCTCTAAAGTTGAAAAACTGAATAACTGGGTACAAATGAAGGTTATTCACAAGGTTTTTATAATCACAGGGGCAGAAGATAAGGGATATACAATCATCATCAGAGGTCAAAGCAGCTGGATTACAATTTAGAGATTTCAGGTCATCCCCTCTGTCTACTTCAATATACCAGAAAGCAAAAAGGAATATTTATATAATGAGTCAGTCATCAAAATCACCCCTTAAATCCTGATTTCTCAGGTAAGCATGAGACTAAGTGCTAGAGATAAACAAGATGTCCTGAAAGAGCACACTTTCAAAGAGAGATGTTAGACAAGTAAATTGACAATTTTACTTCATAAAGAAGTATATTCTAATGGAAAGGTGCTTGAGATGCTACTTTAGTTTCTCAGCTGCTAAAGCAAATATCATATGATGGGTTTGCTTAATAACAGGAATTTATTGACTGTTTCAGAAGCTAAAAGTCTTCCTTTTTCCTAGAGTTGATATCTTCTTGCTGGCTGGCAATCTTTACTGTTCCTTGGCTTTTCTGTCACATGATAGCACCCATGGTGGGGTCTTCTCCTTTCTCTTCCAGGTTCTGTTGACCTCCAGCTTCTGGCTGCTCCCCTTATATTCTTGTTCCATGTTGAATTTTCTTTGCTTATAAGGACTTCATCCATATTAGATTAAGGCCCATCCTTAACTAATTTGGGTATACCATAACTAACAACATCTTCAAAAGTTCTATTTACAAATAGGTTCACACTCATGGAACTTGAGGTTGGGACCTGAACATACCTTTTGTGGGGAACATGATTCTATCCATAATAGGCTGAGAGCACCAAGATATTAAATATCTAATTCAGCCTGGAGGATAAAAGAAGACTTTACAGTGGACATGATATCTAGACTGTCTTGAAGTACAAGTAGGTGTTGACCAGAAGAAAGTAAGATGGCAGGAAGGATTAAGAGTGAAAGTGTGTTATGGTGAAGGAACTGCAACAGGTTCATGTTGGCCAGAATGAAGAGCACCAGGGGGAGACACCAGACTGGAGAGATAGATAGGAGCCACATCATGTGGGACTTTGTGAACCATACTATGGAATTTGAAGCTTTTGTAGTAGGTACTCAGTAAGTAATTTATGTTATTATTGCTATTTAGTGGGGTATGAGTGGGAGAAAGAACTCAATGATTGGTTCCTGATTTCTACTTGGACTCCTGGGGAGATGGTGGTGCTGTACATCAATATATGGAACTCAATAGTGGATGTATTGGTGCCCTGTCCCTATCCCCTTTGCCATGCATCCCCAGCTACAATAAATGTTTGCTGATAATAACTCATAGCTGCCCCATTCTCAGGAAACTTGACCTAGAGTCTATGTCAAAGAAAAGTTACCTTAGGAGGCTAGGCCCCACACACAGACTTTAATCCACTGGCCTACTGGGGACAGTACAAAAGTCTAACTCATTAGCCTCAAGGCAGAACTCTGGCATAACTAGTGCATCAGTGATTTCCCATGAGATCATACTGAAGCTAGTCTCAAATTGAGATGACATAATTCCCTTGCTTTCAGCTTTGCCTTATCCTCCTTTCCTCCTCCTTTTTCTCTGGAGGAGCGTTATCTTAAATAATTTGAAAGAAAATTGCCATCTCAGGTACACCTTTTAGGAAATCTGACCTCAGATATATGAGAAAGCAAATTTGGTAGTAGGGAAGTGTGATAACTTCAGTTTGGGACATAAAATGAGATATCTATGGGACATCAATGAGGAACTATTCCCCAGACAGTTGGATATGCAGGATTTGGAGCTCAGAAGAGATCTGACCTATATATATGGAATTAGGATTTGTAAATCTGTACATGACAAACGTAGTCATGGGATTAGAAGAGATTACTCATGAGAAGTATAGAAATAAAAAGAGAAGAGGGGAATATCAACATTTACAGAAGAACAGCCTGATAAAAGATTTAGAATGCAGGGCAAAGGTGTAGAAAAAATCTCATTTAGGACAATGTCATGAACACCATAGGAAGAGCTTCAGGAAAGTGAGATAAACACCAGAAAAAGTTTCAGGGAAGTGTGATAAATACCAGAGAGATTAGGGAAGATAAGGATAGAAAAGCATCTGGTGAATTTTACCATTAAAAATTATTAGAGAAACTTATCCTCCAAACATGCTGACACAGATGCATGAAGATATATATGAAGACCTGTAGTGGTGACAGTGTGAATGAACAGAAATGGACAGATCTGAGTTGCATTTTGGTGGATATCACATGACTTGAGGATGTGGGGTTGGATGAAAGGATGAAATCAAGGATTATTCTATTTTGAGCACTGAAAGGATAGTGAGAGCATTCATTGAGATAGAGTATACTGAGAGACCTGAAATATGAGTCTGCTTCTTCAGCAAGGTGGTCCAAGTAGAAGTTAAATTACCCCAGGTAGGAATGGCAGCTATTGACCACCAAGGCTGTGTTCTAAGCATAAATACCTGGTATCCATAACAGTTCTCTAAGCCCACTGCTGCCTAAAGCAGCTAAGGCAAATATGGAAGTTCAGCCTACACAAAGAAAGTGGGAATGCTTTTCCAAGGTTTCATTGTACCTTCTCTTGTGGACCAAGCAGCCAAAACTATTGGGCAGATGACCTCTGGTGTAAGACAGAGTACAAAGTGTTTGTGTCAGAAAATGCTATCTGTTCAACACCAATCTGTTCCCTTTTCTAATTAGGCAAACAGTCCACATTTTACCTCCCTTGGAGTTAAGTGTAGTTATGTAAGTGAACAGTAAACAATGTAATGTGAAAGGAAGTGATGTGTGCCATTTCTAGGTCAAGGCTTTTAAGACACAAATATTACTCTTTTATGTTACTTTTTCACTCTCAGGATTGAATACAGATGATAAGGTCCTAGGGCATGACAGAACCATAAGAACACCTACCTTGTACTCTTATGTGGGTAAGATAAACTTCTGCTGTGTTTGAGACATTAAACATGTTGAGGTCTATTTGTTACATTATCTAGCATTACACTAACACCTTTAGCATGGGAAAATGTCAGGCCTAGATCTTTCCTCAATCTTTAGTCATCTCGCCTCAGCTATAACGAATAGAGCAGATCTCAGGTAGGAAGCAGGTAGATGCCTACATGCAGTCATATCTTACTAAAATTCTGGATAACCCTGAGAAGCAGAGAACACTGGGAGTACATGATTTAGCAAGAAGGGTATCAGAATATCTACTGGGTAGACCTATACTTCACCTTTCCCATAACACCTCTCTAACTGGCTATAATAAAATGTTTAAGAGTTGAAGTGGCCTGTCCCCAAGATATTTGTTAGCCTCATATCTAACATAAAATCTTTAAGGATAGCATCAGCAGAGACAGCTGCTCCTGAGTCAAGCACTGGCCTAGCTGAACTTAAAGACTGGGGTACCCATTTACAAATATTTCTGGGACAGAGTTGACAGAGACAAAGACCTTAGGAGATGCAGAAAGAAATGCCCCTGGGGAAGTTGTTTGGAAACAGAAGCCAAAGGACCAGAAGATGCCAGCCACATGCTTTCCCAGATGACAGAGGTATTCCAGACCCATCAGCCTTTCTTGAGTCAAGGTATTTTGCCCTGAATGCCTCATGTTTGGACATTTTATGGCCTTAATTGTAAACGTGTAACTTAAATAAATTCCCTTTTTAAAAACTGTTCCATTTCTGGTGTATTGTACTCTGGCTGCCTTAGCAAACCAAAGCAGGACCCCTCCCCCATAGTGAGATCCATGTGGGAGTTTGTGCAACTCATGGTAGTGGTTCAGTGGTCAGGCACATTCAAAAGGGTGTCTCTGAGGTCTAATCAACCCATAGTAGCAGTATTTTTTAAATTTTTCTTTATTAGAGAGGCTGAGGATTTACTGAGCAATTGTGCATAAAATATAGAATTTCAATACACCACTTCAACACCAGCACATTGATGTGGAACATTGTTACAATTGATGGCAGAATTTTTTTTATAATTGTACTATTAAAGACTATGGTTTAACTTGGCTCCCTGTTTATATAGTGTAGTTCCATGGATTTTTTTAAAAAAAACTTTTTTATTGATACCACATATCCAATCTAACATTTTCTCTTTTAATCACATTCAAATATATATTTCTGTGCTATTAATTATGTTCACAATGTTGTACTACCACCACCACCATCCATTACCAAAACACTTCCATCATTCCAAATTGGAACCCTGTGCATTTTAAGTCTTAACTTCCCATTCCCTATTCCCACCCCATCCCCAACCTATATTCTAGATTTCGGCCCTATAAATTTGCTCATTCTTATTGTTTCAAATAAGTGATATCATACAATATTTGTCCTTTTGTATCTGGCTTATTTCACATAGCTTGATGTCTTCAAGGTTCATCCATGCTGTTGCATGAACCAGAACTTCATTCCTTTTTATGGCTGAATAATATTCCATTGAATGTACACAACACATTTTGTTTATCCACTCATTGGTTGATGGACACTTGGGTTACTTCCATCTTTTGGCAATTGTGAATATGGATGCACAAATGTCTATTTGAGTCCCTGCTTTCAATTCTTTTAGGTATATACCTAGTAGATGGATTGCTGGGTCATATACTAGTTCTATACTTACCCTGGTGGTAGTTTGGCAACCTGCATGCATTCAATTGAAGTCCCCTAGGGCCCAATTACTGGTGCACCTAAATGAAAATATTGGGTTTCTTTGCACAATAACCCCAACGATTTCCATAGATGACAGCTCGGGGCTTGTGTCTGGGTCCCTTAACCCAGAAGTTACCAGAAGCAAATAAGCTGAGTGGAAAGGGGAGCTGAGCTTGAATGAATAAGAAGACCAGACTGTTGGAGTGGAATGAAATGACTGCAGCTTCCAGGAAGGAAAAACTGCAATAAAAACAAAGAACACAGCCCAGAACCCAGGAAGAAGAAGCTGGGGAGAGGAAATTCTTTCTTGGAAAGGAAACATTTGAACATACAAAAAATTTTTTTGAAAGTTACCACACATGAACAGGGCAAGATTCAGGTGCAGAGAACCTTGAGAAGAACTAAACTGTTAAACATGGGATGATCTACAGGTTCAGGATAAACTGCACTAATCATTAACACATAGCAAATTTACACCAAAACCTTAGGTAAAAGGGAGAATCTAACTTTCAGAGTTAGCGCATCAAAATAATCAAATGCACAGATTTCAACAAAGAGATCACAAAACATGCAAAGAACAGGAAGGTATGGTCCATTCAAAGGAACAAAGTATAAAACAGAGGAAGTACAGACATTGGAACAACTAATCGAAGATGTTAAGTCAACTCTCTTAAATAAGCTACGTTGCTATAGGAAAACAGATCTACAACTAGTGAAAATCAGGGAAAGCATGCATAAATCAAAGCAAAACACAATCATAAAGATTATGAATTCACAGGAGGCATTCAACAGCAGATTTGAGCAGGCAGAAGAAAGGGTTGGCACACTAGAAGATAGGGCAGTTGAAGTAATTCAGTCTGAAGATCAGATGGAGAAAAGAACGAAAAAAATGAACAGAGCCTAAGGGATCTATAGGACAACATGAAGCACACCATGTTCATTAGTGAATTAAATTCTGGAATCCCAGAAGGAGAAGAGAAAGAAAAAGAGACAGAAAGAATATTTGAAGAAATAATGGCTGAAAACTCCCCAATATTGATGAAATACATGGATATATACACACATTGAAGAAGCCGAATGAACTTGAAACAGACAAACCTAAATATAACTACTCTAAGACATATCACAACCAAAATCCTGAGCATGAAAGATAGAGAGCTTTGAAAGCAGCAAGAGAGAAATGACTTGTCACAAACAAGAGATCCCCAATAAGATTATGTACCAATTTCTCATTGGAAATCAAGGATACAAGAAGGCAATAAGATGACATAAATAAGGTACAGAAAGAGAAAAATTGCCAGCCCGGGATTCTATTTCTATCAAATCCATCCTTTAAAGAGGGAAGAAAGATTAAGACATTCCTTGATAAATAAAAGCTGAGGGAATGCATCACTATAAGTACATCTTACAAAGGACGCCAAAGGGAATTCTTCAGGTTGAAAGGAAAGGACAATAAATAGTAGCTTGGAATGATATGAAGAAATAAAGGCCACTGGTTAAGGTAACTACATGGGGAGTTTCCAGGTAAGATGGCAGAGCAGTTATCTATTAAATAGCCAGGAACTGTCTGAAACAACTGTTTTGGGGTGCCAGAGACAAGAACAGCATTGTATACCATCCAGGGAAGAGTATAAGGAAGTGACTAATAACTTGTGGTGAAGAGCTGTGAGGAAAACTCTCCACACTTCAGAGGCTGGTGTCTATCTCCCACTTCCAAAGCAGGATGCCCCAGGATCCAGTCTCTGACCAGAAATAAAAGTCCTCTTCCTCAAGAATGGAGGGACATCGTGGCTGAGTACAGATCACGGCTTTTGATTAGTGAATTTGGAACACTGGGCATTGAGGATAGCTACAGTTTCAACTAGCCCATAACAAAAGGCAGTATATTATCTCTTGTCTCTATCCTCTTGCAAAGGTGTCCACATGCTCCTTTCTCTGCATGTGTACTCAGTAATATTTTCTACCTAGTTGCTCTTTATCTGTGCTGTGTTCTTGAATTCTTTCTCACAGCACAGCCAAGAACCTAACCTAGAAGCCAAAATCTGGCAACATATTTCGGTGAGCAACCCAGGAGTCATTTCTCTTCTCCAACCATCTGGACTGGTGAGTACCAGGAAATTTGGCATTATGCTTTCACTTTTTCTTCTTGGTTGACTCTCTTCTCTGTCTCTCTCTCTCTATCCTCAGCTCTGTAAAACATCCCCACTCACATGGCTTAATCTAAGGGCTCTATTATGGCTCCCACAGGACATAAACTTCATTTTACCCTGAGCCTTCAGCTCCCTTCTCGGAGGTGGCACAAGCCCCATCCATCTCCACACCATGTAGATCCAAGGAGGCTCATAGTGGCCGGTGATACCACCTTTTGGGACTTGACTGGGGACTTCTCCCCATATCAAGCCGGAGTCCAATGGGAGCAAAAGCAAGTCTCTCTCTCTCCCTCCCTCTCCCTTTCCCTCTCCCTCTCCCTCTCTCCAGGTCCTTTCCTCTCCTCTCCTTGGCTGTCCAAGGTTTCCCCATGCCCTCTTTTCCTCTCCTCTGAGAACCCAGACCCTTTGTGATGGTTAGGTTTATGTCAACTTGGCCAGGTGAGTTGTCTGATCAAGCAAGCACTGGCATATTACTGCAATGACATTTTGTGGCTGATTAATAAACCAGAATGATGGTTTATTAAATCATCAGTCAGTTGATTACATCTGTGGCTGTTTACATCTATGATCAACTAAGGAGTGTCTTCCTCACTGAGAGAATCCAATCAGATGGATTTAATCCAAATAAGCAGAAGACTTTTAAGGGAGGAGAATTTTCACTTCTTCAGCCAGCCAGACTCTCCTAGAGAGTTCATCAATGACCTTCATCAGAGTTGCCAGATAGTGGCCTGACATATGAAATTTGGATTTGTGCATCCCCACAGTTGCATGAGACACTTTTATGAAATCTCATATTAACAGATATCTCCTATTGGTTCTGTTTCTCTAGAGAATCCTGACTAATAGAGCATGGTACTGGGAGTGATTATTGAGAAACAGAATCTCAATTGGTTTTCTACTCTAATTAGATTCAAAGGCACTAATGACTCTATTTCTAATAATCAAGATGGCATAGCATGGATTGGCAATACAAATATGCAATATATCACAATTTGATTCTCCTAATCATACTCCTATAAGAGGCAAGGTTCTGGGTGACAGTGTTTTTGACATCTTAGCAGATTTTTGTGGAGTTGAGAGTTATAATGATGTTGGTTGGTTGCTCTTAGATACACTGGATATAGTTATGAGACAAGGGATGAGTTGAAGGCTTCATATTTGCAACTTAAATGCCATTTGAAAGATGTAAAATCTTCTATGTGTGCCCTGAAAGAAAAATCTTTCCTGTGGTTGCAGACGTGAGACCTCTGAAAACCAGACCCACAGTCTCATTGTCTGAATAGCAGATTTACAATGTAAACCAAATTCTCAAACTTGCAGAGTGTTTGCTGTTAAAGTAAGGGCATTAATTGGAAAGGAATGGGATCCTGAAATTTGGGATGGGGACATATGGGTTGATAATGATTGCAGTTGGGACATGAAAACCCTGGATTCTGCTGAATTTTTCGTAGATGGACCTGTAGTGGTCTATCCTAAGGAAATAGCCACCCCACCTCCTGCTTGCCCTGAGAAAATAGCCACCCAATCTCCAGCCTGTCCTGAGGAGACAGGTACCTGACCACCAGCCTGCTCTAAAGAAACAGCTTCCTAACCTCTAGTCTTCCCTAAGAAAACAACTTTCCAACATCCAGCTTGCTTGGGAAAACACCTTGGCAGCCTATAGTCCACTCTGAGGAGTTTGCTACACAACCCCCACCTGAAGAGATTAACCTTTCAGTGTCTGCTAAACTTGTAACCACTTAACCAGGGGAAATAGCCCTCATTCCTCTGTCTGAAGAGAATAATCCTGTTTTACCAGATGAAACTGCAATGGAATGCCCTGAGTTAATTGGCTGGAAAGACATTTCTAATTCTTTGCAAACCCACCCACACCATTACTCTTTTCTTCAAGACCTATAACTAGACTAAGCCCCAACAGGCCCCAAAAGGTGAGGTACAAAGTGTGACCTATGAGGAGGTACACTATTCTCAAAAAAACTGCCTGAATTTTCCAATTTATATAGACAGAAATCAGGCAAATATGTATAGGAATGGATTTTAAGGGTGTGGGATAATGGTGGAAGGACGATAAAGTCGGATCAGGCTGAATTTATTGATATGACTCCACTAAGTAGAGATTCTGCAGTCAGTGTTTTAGATCGAGGGGATAGAAAGTACATTAACAGTTTGTTTGGGTGGTTGTCTGAAATATGGATCAAAAGGTCATCAACATAACCTGAGGTTAAAATACAAGAACTTCCCAGGTATAATGTAAATGAGGGGATCCAAAGGCTTAAGAAATTGAAATGTTAGAATGGATTTATCATATAAGATATGCTCACACCCTCCAGGAATGTCCAGAGGACACACCTTTTACAAGGACTTTGGGGAATACATTTGTGAGACTAGCTTCATCATCCCTGAAGAGCTGTGGGAACTGCTGTAAGTGAGCTGGAATCCTCAAACACAATGGTGATAACTGGATCCCGAGTTGGCAGAAGCCATATGGCAATAATCACCATAGACAAGGTGGGCATGGATACCATAATGGACAGCAGATGCAAAGCATCAGTCAAAATAATCTCAATCTCAGAGACTAACTACATTGGCTAGTAGACCATGGGTACCTAGAAGTAAAATATATGGGCAGTATACTAAATTCTTGTTTGAACCATATAAGCAAAAGTTCTAGGCCAAGTGAATAAAGGTCTAACTTGAATTATGAAAACAGAGAGTCATGGCGCTTTAATGTATTCTCAGACTTGAAATATTTACAGAACACCTTGAATGAAGGGAAGGCTATGTACCCTTGGGGAAGAACCCTATTACACTGCCAAAAATTTACATTTTAAACCTTCCTCCCACTCATCCCCAAGGAGACCTATGGCTTTTTACCAAAGTAACTGTGTATTGGGGAAAAGGAAATAATCAAATATTTCTTGGATTACTAGACACTGGCTCAGAAGTGACACTAATTTCAGGAGACCCAAACATCACTGTGGTCCACCAGTCACAGTAGGGGCTTATGGAGGTCAAGTGATGAGTGGAGTTTTAGCTTTGGTCCATCTCACAGTGGGGCCAGTGGGTCACTGAACCCATTCTATGGTTATTTCTCAAGTTCCAGAAAGTATAATTGGAATAGACATATTTAGCAACAGGCAGAATACCCACATTGGTTCCCTGACTTGTGGATTGAGGGCTATTATATTAGGAAAGGCTGAGCAGAAGCCATTAAAATTGCCTCTACCTAGAAAAATAGTCCATTTGAAGCAATAACAGATCCCTAGATGCATGGCAGAACCTAGTGTGACTCTTAAGGACTTGAAGGATGCAGGGGTGGTGACTCCCATAACATCCCTACTCAACTCTCCTATTTGGTTGCAGAAAACAGATGGGTCTTGGAGGATGACAACGGATTAGTGTAAATTTAACCAAGTGGTGACTTCAATTGCAGCTGCTGTTCCAGGTGTAGTATCATTGCTTGAGCAAATCAACACATCACCTGGTATGTGGCATACAGCTATTGATCTAGCAAATGCTTCTTTCTCAATAGCTGTTAGTAAGGACCACAGTTTGATTTTAGCTGGCAAAGCCAGCAGTATACCTTCACTGTCCTACCTCAGGTATATAGCAACTCTCCAGCTCTATGTCATAATCTTGTCTGCAGGGACCTTGTTCATTTCTCCCTCCCACAAGACATCACACTGGCCCATTATATGGATAATATCATGTTGATTGGACCTAGTGAGCAAGAAGTAGAAACTATTCTAGACTTATTTGTATGGCAGAGGATGGGAGATAAATCCAACAAAAATGCAGGTGGCCTTTCACTTCAGTGAAATTTCTAGGTGTCCAGTGGTGTGGGGCATGTCATGAAGAATAAGCTTTTGCATATGACCACTCCTACAGCACTCAAAGAGGCAGAATTTACTGAGTGTCCAGAAAAGCTTTTAGTTTTGAGTGGGAGCCAGAAAAAAAGGTGGCTCTATGACAGACTCTGGCTGTTGTGCAAGCAGTCTTGCCACTTGAGCCATATGATCCAGCAGATCCAATGGTGTTGGAAGTTTCAGTGGCAAATAAAGATGCTGTCTTGAGTCGTTGGCAGTCTCCTATAGAAGAATCACAATGTAGGACCTTAGGATCTTGGAGGAAAGCCTTACTATCCTCTGCAGATAAGTACTCTCCTTTTGAGAAACAGCTTTTGGCCTGCTACTGAACCTTGGTAGAGACTGAACACTTCACCATGGGCCACCAAATTACCATGAGACCTGATTTGCCTGCTATGAACTGGCTGTTGTCTAATCCATCAAGCCATAAAGTTGGCCATGCATAGCACCTCTCCATCAAAAATAAAAATGGTTTAAACAAGATAGGGTTTGAGTGGGTCTTAAAAGCACAAGTGGCCCAATTGCCCATGACCCTCACTCCTGCCACTTTACCTTCTCTTTCCCAGCCCACAGCTATGGCTTCTTGGGGAGTACCTTACAGTTGACTGAGGAAGAGAAAACTCAGGCCTGGTTCACAGATGGTTCTGTACGATATGCAGGTACCACCAGAATGTGGAAAGCTGCAGCATTGCAGCCCCTATTTGGGATGTCCCTGAAGGACAATGGTGAGGGAAAATCCTCTCAGTGGGCAGAACTTCAAGCAGTGCACCTGGTTATTCATTTTGTTTGGAAGCAAAACTGGCCAGAGGTGCTTTGTATACTGACTCATGAGCTGTTGCTAATGGTTGACTGGATGGTCAGGGACTTGGAGGGAGCATAATTGGAAGATTGGTGACAAAGAGGTCTGAGGAAAAGGTTTGTGTATAAGTCTTTCTGAGTGAGCAAAAAACAAGAAGATATTTTTGTCCCATGTGAATACTCATGAGAGGGTGACTTCAGCAGAGGAAGGTTTTGATAATCAAATGGAAAAGTGACCCATTCTGTGGATACTTCATCCTCTTTCCCCATTCACTCCTGTCATTGACCAATGGGCTCATGAACAAAGTCATCATGGTGGTAGGGATGGAGGTTATGCATGGGCTCAGCGACATGGACTTCTACCCACCAAGGCCAACTTGGCTATGACAACTGCTGAGTGTATCTGTGGCTGATTATATCTATAATCAACTAAGGAATTGTCTTCTTCAATGAGAGAATCCAATCAACCATATTTAATCCAATCAGTTGAAGACTTGCAAGGGAGAAGAGAGAATTTTCACTTCTTCAGCCAGCCAGCCTCTCCTGGAGAGTTTGTTGATGACTTTCATCAGAGTTGCCAGCTAGCAGCCTGCCCTGTGGAATTTGGACTTGTGCATCTCCACAGTTGAGACATTTTTATAAAAATCTGACATTTGCAGATATCACCTGTTGGTCTGTTTCTCTCAAGAACCCTGATTAATACATTCTTCCACCTACTAAATCTGCTTCTCTTTTCACTTCTTTGACAAAACTCTCCTGCTTCCATGATAATCTTCCTCCTTCTCCTCTGTCTGGCTTTCAATGCCTTCTAAGACATTCCATCTTTTATAAAACAGAATTCTGCCTAAGGATTCTTACATTAAACAAGGTGTTGTCTTGGACATTCTAGGGAGTCACCTCTGGTTTAGTCCCAAGGGAACTGGGTACATTCCAATGGGAGTGTCTCTCCCTGAAAACCAGAACTGAGATTTGCAGGATAAGAGAAAGTCCTGGCTATTCTGATTGAAGTGAGCTAAACCTGTGAAAATCAGTAGGCTCCCTCAACTCCCATTTGTCTTAAAAAGAACATACAGGCCCTCTTGTGCTCTCTAACTCAGCTACAGCTATCCAGTCCTCACCTGCCAAGGGCCAGCCTGAACCATGTTTTCTAATCTCCACTGTTGCTCTCCAGTTGGCTAAAACTTTGGCAGGCTTTTCTCTTGGGGAAAGTATTAGTGTTAAGTTTGCTTTCACTTTCTAAAATGTGTTCTGTAAGGGACAGAGGAAGCCTCGCTCCTGGCCTTGTCCTATAATACCGCCATACCCAGAACCCATAGATTGCCTAAAAAGTGTACCAAACCACAAATTGTTTTGTAACTGGTCTTTCCCAGGACATTTCCCCTTAAGTGTAGTCTAATTTCTTTGCTGCACATTACTTTCCTCTAACCCAATCGTAGAAAAACCTAGGAAGATTCCCTCCCTAGAGCTTTTTTATTTGTGGCAAATCCTTTCCATTCTTTTAGGCAGTAAGTTAAAAGAGCAAACACTTTTAGGAAGATCGGTAAGTTAGCTCAGCAGGGTCAGAATGGTACTGGGCCATCCATTCTCTGAGTCTTCAAGTATCCTGGGGACACCTGGGAAGAGGGGGTCTGATCCCATGGCACCAAGGAATCAGTGCTCAAAACAGCAGTCTAGTGACTCAGGCCAGCATTGCAATCTGCCTTTTCTCTTCTCTCTATTCCTTAGAAATGGGTTGGGCTTCCAGTATTCCAGCTGACAGTCCATTGGGTTGCCTGGTACAAAACTGGAATAATTCCACCACAGAGCTAAAAATAAAAAAGCTTCCTTTCTACTGCAATACTGTGTTGCCATAATATCGCCTAGAGGATGGCCACAATATCACCTGGAGGATGGTTAGTGTTTTCCTACAAACAAGGTAGTTATAATCCTATCCTGCAGTTAAATCTCTTTTGTAAAAAGGAGGGAAAGTGGTGAGAAATTCCTTATGTATAGCTTTTTATAACCTTATATCAGGATAAATTCATGAAGGGCTCTTTCAAATTATATTATGCCTATGAGTACATAATAAATAGAAGAATTTAAAAACCTGGTATTAACCTATGAATTTACCTAGAGGGATGTGGAAATCATTGTTTCCTCTTGAACTCCTGAAAAAGTGTCAAATTTAGACTGAAGCACAGGCCATGCCAACCAAATTGCAGGCCAGCAGCCTTCCCAATATGCAGTAGGGGCAGTAGCAGTTACAAATGCTGACCCAAATTGAAACTACCAGAGGGGTCAGTTAGACTTGAAAGCAAGAGACCACATGATAACTTGTCTATTAGAAGGAATGAAAAAGAGGACCATCAAGCATGTAAACTATAATATGTTACAGAACATACCTCATGAACATAAGGAACACCCTGCTTTATTTCAGGGAGGTCTGGTGGAGGCTATGAAAAAGTATATCCAAGTAGACCCTGACTCCCCAGAAGGGCAAACAATGCTTAAAGCCTACTTTATTAGTCAGTCAGCTTCCAATATAAGGAAGAAACTCCAGAAACTAGCCTCTGGGCTACAAAATCCTATAAATGAGCTCATGAACTTTTCCTGTGTTTAATAACCAGGACAGGGCTGTGGAGGCAAAAAAAAAAAAAAGGTAAGGAAAGACAGGAACAAAGCTCAGCTCATAGTGGCTTGCCATAAATGGTAAACAGCTGCTTCAAGGACACTGGGGAAGAAGCCAGACAGATCCTGCTATAAATGCAGAAAAATAGGGCACTAGAAGTATTAGTGTCCTTAGAGAAGCCAAGAAACTTCAGGGCCTTTTCTTAGGTGAGGGAAAGTTGGACATTGGGCCTGAGAGTATGCTGAGTCCCAGAAAGTAGTCAAGGCCCTCTTGAAGGCCTTAGTGACTGCTTTCAAGCAAGACTGAGGAGGCTCAAGGCCTTTGGTGGATCTTTAGACATCACTGAAGAACATTGGTTTTGACAAGCCCAGGTGACCTTCAATGTGGCAGGTAAGACAAATAATTTTTAAATTAATACTGGAGTCATTTATTCTTTTTTGGCCAGTCATTCTGGCCCATCATTTCTGTGAACATGCCCATGGCAGTAGTAAATAAAAAGCCTAAAGCCAAGATTTTCACTTAGCCTCTCCTTTGTTGAATTGGCAGCATAATTTTAATCATCAATACTTTGTAGTACCAAAATACCCCACCCCATCTAAAAAATCATTTTTCTCCCTGGGGGCCACCTTAAGACTAATAAACTCAGCTAGTGTTTATTCCCTTGGTTACCCTAAAGTTCCTACTAGATCAAGGTCACTTGGCATCCTGGAGGAAATCTTTAAGCAAATAAATTTATCTATATGGGATGAGAACATCCCAGGGCTACCCTGTGAATAACCCCTAACTACATGCAAGTATTTAGTCCTAAATAGTAAAAATACATTTTTCTATCCCTCCTTACCTTAACTTTCAATATCTATTTGCTGTTAAATGGCAGCAGCTTAAAAATAAGTTTCATACCCTACTCACTTAGTACTGCCCGTGGGTTTCAAAATAATCCTTGTATCTTAAAAGTACCTTAGTAACAGACCTTACTGGCCTCCAACTGACTCAAAGTAGTGCTTGCTATGTGTTAACTTTGTAAACTAATATATTCCTAATGTAAGTGAATTTTGTTGTAATCATTGCTAACGGAATGGATATGGAAAGCCACAGAAAGGTTTAAGAAAGTGACTTTCATCGTCATTACTACCTACAAGTCCTGAATGGATATGGAATGTTGCAGAAGTTTGAGAAAGTGAATTTTGTAGTCATTACTGACTACAATTCCTGAATGAATTTGGAAAGTTGGGAAGAATTTAAGAAAGTAAGTTTTGTTTAGAATCACTGCTGACTACAAAAAGTAATAGTTTATAAAAATACATTCTGTCTGTCCTAGTCAATGCTTCTGTCTGTTAAATGGCTCTTAATAATAAGTTTAAAAAAGATTTTCCTAACCATCTGAGTACTCTGTCTGAAAGATAAAAATTTTATATCGTATCAGTATAATATATGTCTAACGTTTATGTTAACTTTATTCTTTATTTCAAAAGACAAGTCTTCTCACTCTTAAAGGAAAACTGTTCCAAAAGATTTCTTCTCTTACTTTGTAAAAGCAGAATGCTAACATAGTTTTAACACATTACAAAAAAGTGTTTAAAAAGTATTACATAATTTATTTTTTCTGTCCTTCTGTTAGCTAAATTTGCATAGGTGAAATGTTATTCATATATTTAGAAACTGTCCTATCCTAATACTGATCTGCATAAGGTAAAATATTTCAAATCATGGGAACAACCAAATATGCTTATCAGTTATGCTACTTTCCTCTAAAGCCTCTCTGAAAGTTGTCAGCTATAAGTCAGAACTTCATCTTCAACAAAAGGACTTTAAAAGAGAAGTAAGGCAATTATAAAAATTAAGTTCTACCTGTTAATTAACATAATCCTGGTAATGTGTAAAAGTAAAACAGAACAAAATTTCTGCTATGGTTTGTAGTTAATGACCCTAAATATAAAACAACTATCAAATGTTTGTATTTCTAAAAATGAATTCTTTAAAATGCTTATAAAAATTAAAGCTTAAAGTGTACCCTCTTACAGTAATCACATTTACTCCTAAGCTTTAACTGCTATTTCTAAATTCTGAAATACTTTGGTCCTTGTATAATCTAGTAGTTCCATAGAACTTTAAATATCTGTATAACACCCAAGACTCAGAGTTAAAATTCTACAGCCCTGAAAGTCAGCATTACTCCATACAGCAAGATGTAAATGATGCTGATACTTTCTTAACAAAAAAATAGCAATAATTCATAATGTTGGCCATCAAAAAATAATAATAATAATAATAACATGCCTCAAGGAAATAACCAGGTCACATAGCAGCCAAAGCCACAGCCCAATAAAGCCCCTTCTATGCTTCATTCTTGTACTCCTTAACTTAGCACATGGCTCTCTTATTCTCCAGCTAAGCAGGAATGAGCAACCCAGCTAAAATTCTCTCTTGGACTTGAAAGATGGTCATTTCCTTCCTGCTTCTCCAGTCTTACTTAGCTAATGCATCTCCTAAGCCCATTCACCTCTATCCTCCCTTTGCTATTAACTGGCCCTTACATTCTTAAGGCTTTCACCGAAACCAATGCTGATGCAAGGATTTTCTGCCATTCTACTGACCCCTCTGGACTCCTCCCCTCTCAACCAAAATAGATATCCAGAAAGTTCTAAACCCTGTCAGGCAGGGCCTATACCCCCTGATATGCCAGAATCAGCTCCAAAAGTCAGACCATCATCCCTCAGCACCCCTTAAGATTAAAGAGAGAAGTCTCTGAGGGGGCATATTTTTGTTTGTTTTGCATTATTTATTCAACAAAACAACATGCAAACACAAGCATTCCTACCATATGATCATTCAATTCTTGATATAGATATAAGATATTTCATTCCTATATATCAATAACTCACATCATCACATAGTTGTATATTCATCACCATGATCACTTCTTAGAACATTTGTATCAATTCAGAAAATAAAAGAGAACAGAAAAAAATTCATACATGCCATACTCCTTACCCCTCCCTTTCATTGATCCCTAGAATTTCAATCTACTAAATTTATTTTAACATTTGTTCCCCCTATTATTTATTTATTTTTAATCCATATGTTTACTCATCTATCAATAAAGTAGATAAAAGGAGCATCAGGCACAAGGTTTTTACAATCACACATTCATATTGCAAAAGATATAACATTATACATCATCTTCAAAAAACATGGCTACTGGAACACAGCTCTACATTTCAGGCACTTCCCTCTAGCCTCTCCATTACACCTTAACTAAAAAGGTGATATCTATATAATGCATAAGAATAACCTCCAGGATAACCTCTCGACTCTATTTGGAATCTCTCAGTCATTGACACTTGATTTTGTCTCATTTCGCTCTTCCCCCTTTTGGTCGAGCAGGTTTTTCTCAATCCCTTGATGCTGAGTCCCAGGTCATTCTAGGGTTTCTGAGGGGGAATTTGAGGCAGCTAGATCAGGGAGAAATGGGAAAGAAAAAAACATGAAGGAGCCCTTAAGCAAGGATGGTTAATCAAGGTCAGGAGGGCCTATGTCTTAGACAGAAAATCTGCCCAGGTGCTACCCACTTATGGAAAACACCAAGCAGCAGCTGATACATCTGAAGCCAAACAACCCCAACCTGAGTGAGTCATCTACAGAGAAGGGTGGAAATGAAATGACCCCCACCTGAATGAGTCATCTACAGCAAAGAGTAGAGCCAACCGACCCTCCCAAATTCATTATCTACCATGAGGCACCACCCTGGAGAGAAGGGAGTGTAAAATAAAAAGCCCTGAACAAGGAAGAGGGAGGGTAAATAAGTAAAGCTAATCTATGAAAACAAATGGCTCCACATTGCCTATTTCATCTTGCCTCTATCCTCTTGCAATAGTGCCCACATGCTCCTTCTCTGCATGTGTACCCAATAAATTTTCTACCTACTTGCTCTAAAAAATAAAGGCATATAGCAGCCCCTATTTCAACTCCACCCCATATAGGTAGAAGTGGGGGCTATTTAGTGACACAGTGCCTTCTTGGTGCTCAGGAAACAGTTTGCTGAAGGGTGGCTCTTCCTCAAGATTGGGAGTAGGGTCGGGCAAGGCTGAATACTGATGGCAGCTTTTGATTAGTGACTATAGAATGCTGGGTCCCAGATCTGAAAGTACCTGAAGTTTCATCTAGCCCCCCACAAAAGGTAGAAGTGAGGGGAATTTAAAGAAACAGCTCATTCTTCGGGAACATTTTGCTGAAGGGTGTCTCTTCTCCAAGAAAAGGGGGGTGGGGTCATGGCACAGCACTGCTCATAACTTTTGATTAGCAAATTCAGATTGCTGGTCCCAACTCTGTGCTAGGTTATCAAACCCACTATGGATAAAAGAAGCTGGCAGCCACTGTTTCACCCCTACACCACCAAGGGCAGAGTCAATTGAGACTAAAAGGCACAATATCACTTTGGGAATGTGGGGAATAGTTTGCTGAAGAGTACCATATGTTGAGCAGGCTAGGAAAGTACAGATTTGGGGAGCCATCAAAGAGTAGTGTGGAGTCCTTCCAGGTCTCCTCCCAAGAGCGATTTGGGTCTGATCTACCCTCCTTTTGTGGGTTCCTGGCCCTATTTTGTCTAGGAAATAATGACTTGGGGAAGTCCTCTCTATTGTGTCCCTCCTCCAAGAAATTTCCACAGGAAAAAAAAATTAGAGACAATGAAAGGAGTGTTAACAAACTATAGAGGCAAATAAAAAACAAATAGAACAGAACCACATGCCGGAGAAGGAACAGGGGAAAGGAAGATTTCTCATGGGGGTGAAACAATTGCAGAAATAGTGTAATCTCAAAAATTGCACCACATATCCAGGGCAAAAGTAAGATGAATATGTGTGGAAAAAATATGAGCAGTTAAATACAGTCTATTCTAAAGGTCCAGAATAACTTGAACCAAATGTCAAAAAAGTACCTTAGCACAAATCTAACCAACAAGAAATTCCTAGGCAAAAGAGAGAAACTGACCTCCAGAGTAAATTCATCAAGATAATCAGATGACATCAGCAAAAAATTACAACCCACAATAAGAAACAGGAACAAATTAAAACTTCAGAGGAGACACAGAATTTGGAACAACTAATCAAATATGTTCAGCCTGTAGAATTGATAGGGGACCTAAATCTTCTAAATTACTTCAAGGAGATGAAGGAAAATATGGCTAAAGAGATAAAGATGTTAAGAAGAGACTGTGTGAGCCAAGATGACAGGTTAATGAGGTGTGGTATTTAGTTCATCCTTCAGAGCAGCTAGTAAATAACCAGGAGCAGTACACAATAACTACTGGGGCCACATCAGTGACTGGATACACAGTGTACACCAGCCTGGACAAGCTGGACAAGCTAGATCAGCTGCAATCCCACCCAGAACCATCCCCCAAGCCACAGAGGCTGGCACCCCTACCCTACAGGCTGGTTCCCAGTGGGTAAAGGAATGAGATTTTACTGACAGCAAGGGGCTGAGCTCAACCAAGCTCCAATTGTGGAATTCATTAACAAATTCTGACTACTAGAAATAGACCCCCAGCTCAGAAGAACCTTGAGTAAAAGCTGAGGTTGCTGGGTTTTGCCCTGGCACAGAGGGGACAGGTCTGACAGAAAAAGTAAAAAAAAAAAACAGAGGTTTTTTTGGATCAGACAGCACAAAATATATGAAAGGGTCTAGGCCCTGAAGGAAAGGAGGGGGAACATAGGACCTGGAGATACAGACAGCAATGTATCAACTTAAGCTCTTGATTGACAAACTCGAGGAATGGGGGTCCTACTCTGAAAAGGATTTTTTTCTTTTCTGTTTTATGGTTGTGTTTCTACAGCTTGACTCCTCTTTGGATACAACTGCAAGGCTTCTCAGGCTTCAACTGCCCCAGGCAAGGGCAGAATTAAGCTTATCTAAGATCTTGTCTGGAGGCTATGCCTTCCCCCAGGAGAGGGGTGGGGCCCAGAGATGGAATCCCTCCCTCAAGTAATTCATGTCCCAGGATCTGGAAAATTGAAGTGATTAAACCCAGCATACAACCTCTCCTCTGTCTCAACCACACCCCCAGCAGGGAGAGTCTGCTGAAGTCAAAGGCATTGCGTAACTTTATGCTGGTGGGACTTGCAGGCAGACAAGTGCTGTATACTGGGCAGGATAGGAAAAACACATAGTCTAGAGGATTCAAAGGAAAGTCATTCAACCTTATGGGTCTCACACTCAGGGAAAACTGATGCAGGTGGCTCCTCCTGAGAGGAGGCCAGTTTGGTCTAGGAAAATCTTACTGGGGTCTATAATACCTAAGCCCACCCTCCTAAAGGAAAAAAAGGCACCACACATGCAGGGCAAAAAACAAGAAAACAAGAACTGAAAAATTCTGATCTGTTAAACAAAACCCAAGCTAGAGGTCTAAAATAAGCTGAACAGAATGTCAAAAAACAGATAGACAACAAAGTAATCCAGCAAGAAAATCCTAGGTAAAAAAAATGAAAACAATCTCCAGAATAAACTAAATAAGGAAATTAAATATCTAGAAACCAGCAAAAAATAAAGAATCATACTAGGAAAATTGAAGATAAGGCCCAGTCAAAGGAACAAACCAACAATTCAGATGAGATACAGGAGTTGAAATAATTAATTCAGGATGTTCAAACAGATGTGGAAAACATCATCAAAAATCAGATCAGTGAATTGAGGGAGGATATAAAGAAGGGAACGGATGAAAAAAAGGAAGAAATTGAAAGTCTGGAAAACGAATCACAGAACTTGTGGGTATGAAAGGCACAGTAGAAGAGATGAAAAAAACAATGGAAACCTACAATGTTAGATTTCAAGAGGCAGAAAGGATTAGTGAACTGGAAGACAGAACATCTTTGACATCTGACAAGCAAAATAAAATATAAGGAAAAGAATGGAAAAATATGAGCAGGGACTCAGAGAATTGAATGACAATATGAAGCACGTGAATATATGTGTTGTGCTTGTCTGAGAAGGAGAAGAGAAGGGAAAAGGAGGAGAAAAACTAATGGAGGAAATTATCCCAACACTTATGAAATCTTATGAAAGACTTAAAATTACAGACCCAAGAAGTGCAGCATACCCCAAACAGAATAGATTCAAATAGACATACACCAAGGCACTTACTAATCAGAATGTCAGATGTCAAGGAGAAAGATAGAATTTTGAAGTAGCAAGAGGAAAGCAATCCATTACATACAAGGGAAGCCCAATAAGACTATGCATAGATTTCTCAGCAGAAACCATGGAAGTGAGAAGACAGTGCTATGATATATTTAAGATACTAAAGACAAAACTACCAACCAAGAATTCTATATCCAGCAAAATCATCTTTCAAAAATTAGGGGGAGTGTGGGCCACAGTGGCTCAGCAGGTAAAGTTCTCACCTGCTATGCTGGGTTTGATTCCCAGTGCCTACCAATGCAAAAAAAAGGGGGGGGGGAAATTAAAACATTTTCAGACAAAAAATCACTGAGAGAATTTGTGATCAAGAGACCAGCTCTGCAAGAAATACTAAAGGGAGCACTAGAGACAGATAGGAAATGACAGGAGAGAGAGGTGTGGAGAAGAGTGTAGAAATGAAGACTATCTGAAGACTATCAGTAAAGGTAAAAAGAAGAAAAATTATATATCACATATAAAATCCCAAAGGTAAAGTCAGAGAAAAAAATACTGCCTTTACAGTAATAACACTAAATGTTAATGGATTAAATTCCCAAATCAAAAGACACAGACTGGCAGGATGGACTTAAAAACTGGCACATATAGGATCCATCTATATACTGTCTACAGGAGATGCATTTTAGACCCAAGGACAAACATAGGTTGAAAGTGAAGGGTTGGAAAAAGATATTTCATGCAAACAACAATCAGAAAAAAGGAGGGGTAGGTATACTAATATCTGACAAATTAGACTTCAAACGTAAAACGATTAAAAGAGACAAAGAATGACACTATGTACCAATAAAAGGAACAATTCAGCATGAAGTCAAAACAATCATAAATATTTATGTACCAAGCCAGAGTACTCCAAAATACATGAGGCAAACAGTGAAAAGAGAAATAGACACATCTGCCACAATAGCTGGAGACTTCATTTCCCCACTCTCATCAATGGACAGAACATCTAGACAGAAAATCAATAAAGAAACAGAGAATTTGAATAACAATAAACGAACTAGACTTAACAGACAATTATAGAACATTACATCCCACAACAGCAGGATAAACCTTTTGCTCAAGTGTTCATGGGTCATTCTCAAGGATAGACCATATACTGGGTCACAAAGCAAGTCTCAATAAATTTAAAAGATTGAAATCATACAAAAATTTTCTCAGACCATAAAGTAATGAAGTTGAAAATCAATAATAGGCAGAGGGCCAGAAAATTCACAAATATATGGAGGCTCAACAACACACTCTTAAACAACTAGTGGGTCAAGGAACAAATTATAAGAGAAATCAGTAAATATCTTGAGGCAAGTGAAAATGAAAACACAACATATCAAAATTTATGGGATGCAGCAAAGACAGTACTAAGAGAGAAAATTATTGCCCTAAATGTCTATATCAAAAAAAAGAAGGAGCAAAAATCGAGGAATTAACTGTTCACTTGAAAGAACTAGAGAAAGAACAGCAAACTAATCCCAAAGAAAGCAAAAGGAAAGAAATAATGAAGACTAGAGCAGAAATAAGTGAAATTGATAACATGAAAACAATCAAGAAAATCAACAAAAGCTCAAGTTGGTTCTATGAGAAAATCAAGAAGATTGATGGACCCTTAGTGAGGTTGACAAAAAAGAAGAAAAGAGAGGATGCAAATAAATAAAGTAAGAAATGGAAGAGGAGACATAACCACTGAACCAGCAGAAATAAAGGAAGTGATGAGAAGATACTATGAACAACTTTATGCTAATAAGCTAGACAACATAGATGAAATGGACAACTTCCTAGAAAGGCATGAACAACCAACATTGACTCGAGAATAAATAGATGACATTTACAAACCAATCACAAATAAAGAAACTGAATTAGTCATTAAGAAGCTCCCCCAAAAGAAAAGTCCAGGACCAGATGTCTTTACATGTGAATTCTACCAAATATTCAAGAAAGAATTAGTACCAATCCTGCTCAAACTCTTCAAAAAAATTGAAGAGCAGGGAAGACTACCTAACTCATCCTATGAAGTCAACATCACCCTCATATCAAAGCCAGACAAAGATATATAAGAAAAGAAAATTACAGACCAATTTCTCTAATGAATTACGGATTCAAAAATCCTCAAGAAAATTTTTGTGAATGAATCCAGCAGCATATTAAAAGAATTATACACCATGACCAAGTAGGAATCATCCAAGGTATGCAAGGATGGTTCAACATAAGAAAATTAATTAATGCAATACACCATATCAAAAAATCACAACAGAAAAACCACACATCTTGATCGATGAAGAAAAGGCATTTGACAAAATTCAACATCCTTTCTTGTTGAAAACACTTCAAAGGATAAGAATAGAGGGGAACTTCCACAACATGATAAAGGGAATATATGAAGAACTCACAGCTAGCATCATCCTCAATGGGGAAATACTGAAAAATTTCCCCCTAAGATCAGAAACAAGACAAGGATGCTCACTATGACCATTGTTATTCAACATCGTGTTGGAAATTCGGGACAGAGTAGTTATATAAGAAAAAGAAATACCAAACATCAAAATTGGAAAGGAAGAAGTAAAACTCTCATTGTTTGTAGATGATATGATACTATATGTTAAAAAACCCCCAAAATCCACAGCAAAACTACTAGAGCTATTAAATGAGTACAGCAAAGTGGCAGGTTACAAGACCAACACTCAAAAATCTGTAGTATTTCTATACACTGGTAATGAGAAATCTGAGGGGGAAATCATGAAAAAAAATTCCATTTACAATTGCAACCGAAAGAATAAAATATTTAGGAATAAATTTAACTAAGGATACAAAAGACCTACATAAAAAAAACTACAAGAAATTGCTAAAAGAAATCACAGAAGACCTAAATAAATGGAAGGGCATACTGTGTTCATGGGATTGAAGACTATAGTTTACAGATTCAATGCAATACCAATTGAAATCTCAAAAACTTACCTTTCAGAAATAGAAAAACCAATAACCAAATTTATCTGGGAGGACAGAGTACTCCGAATAGCTAAAAATATCCTGAGAAAGAAAAATGAAGTCGGAGGCTCACACTACCTGACTTTAAGGTATATTATGAAGCTACAGTAGTCAAAACAGCATGGTACTGGCATAAAGACAGATATACTGACCAATGGAATTGAATAGAGTGTTCAGATATAGATTCTCTCATCTATGGACAATTGATCTTTGATAAAGCAGTCAAGCCAACTCAGCTGGAACAATAAATAAATAAATAAATGGTGCTTGGAGAACTGGATATCCACATGCAAAAGAATGAAAGAGGATCCATATCTCACACCCCATACAAAAATTAATTCAAAATGGATCAAAGACCTAAACATTAGATTTAAGACCATAAAACTGTTAGAAGAAAATGTAGGAAAATACCTTATAAAACTTATAATAGGAGGTGGTTTCCTAGATTTTACACCCAAAGCATGAGCACTGAAGGAAGAAATAGATAAATGGGAACTCCTCAAAATTAAATACTTTTGCGAATCAAAGAACTTCATCAAGAAAATAAAAAGACAGCCTGCACAATAGGAGACAATATTTGGAAATGATATATCAAATAAGGGTCTAGTATCCAGAATATATGAAGAGATTAATCAACTCAACAACAAAAAGACAAACAACCCAATTACAAAATGGGCAAAAGACATGAACAGACACTTCTCAGAAGAGGATATACAAAAGGATAAAGAGCACATGAAATGATGATCAACTTCCTTGGCTATTAGGGAAATGCAAATCAAACCCACAATGAGCTATCATCTCACACCCACCAGAATGGCCATTATCAATAAAACAGAAAATGACAAGTGCTGTAGAGGTTGTGGAGAAAGAGTCACAGTTATCCACTGTTGGTGGGAATGTCAAATGGTACAACCACTGTGGAGGGCAGTTTGGTGGTTCCTCAGGAAGCTAAGTATAGAATTGCCATATTATCTGGCAATACCATTACTAGGTATCTATTCAGAGGATATGAGGGCAAGGACACAAACGAACAATTGCACACCAATGTTCATAGAAGCATTATTTACAATTGCCAAGAGATGGAAACAACCCAAATATCCATCAACAGATGAGTGGTTAAACAACCTGTGGTATATACATATGGTGGAATATTATGCAGCTGTAAAACAGAATAAAGTCATGAAACATGTAAGAACATGGATGAACTTTCAGAACATTATGCTGAGTGAGATTAGCCAGAAACAAAATGACAAATACTGTATGGTCTTGCTGATATGAACTAATATTAATGAATGAACTTGGAGAATTTCAGTTAAGAACAGAGGCCATCAGGAGATAGAAATAGGGTAGATTTGGGGTAATGGGAGCTGAAGGGATACAAATTGTGCAATGGGACTAACTGTAAAAATTCAGAAATGGATAGCACAATACTCTCTAATTGTAACACAATAATGTTAGTACACTCAATGAGGCTGAATATGAGAATGATAGGGGGAGGAGGGCTGGGGGCACAAATGAAACCAGAAGGAAAGATAGACGATTGATTTGAACTGTTAATAAAAAAGTATTTGCAAAGTCCACGTGGGGGAATGGCAAGAAAGCGGGAAAATTCAACTTCCCCATTTGGAGAATTCCTGATATTCTTGCAAGCAGTGGGGACAGCCAAATCAATAGGCCAAACCCTCACTCTTGAGGTTTATTCATATGAAACTTATCCCTGCAAAGGATAGACTAAGCCTACTTAAAATTAGGCCTAGGAGTCATCCCCAGAGAACTTCTTTTGTTGCTCAGATGTGGCCTATCTCTCTTAGCCAACACGGCAAGCAAACTCACTACCCTTTCGCTCTGTACTTGGGACATGACTCCCAGGGGTGTAAACCTCCCTGGCAACATGGGACAGAAATCCTAGAATGAGCTGAGACTAGCATCAAGGGATTGAGAAAACCTTGTCAATCAAAAAGGGGAAGAGATAAATGAGACAAAATAGTGTCAATGGCTGAGAGATTTCAAACAGATTCGAGAGGTTATCCTGGAGATTATTCTTACACATTTTATAAATATCCCGTTTTTAATTTAAGGTGTATTAGAGAGGCTAGAGGGAAGTGCCTGAAACTTTAGAGCTGTGTTCCATTAGCCATGTTTCTTGAAGATGAATGTATAATGATACAGCTATTACAATGTGACTATGTGAGTGTGAAAACCTTGTGTCTGATGCTCCTTTTATCTATGATATTAACAGATGGGCAAAAAAAAAAACATGGACTAAAAATAAATAAATAATAAGGGGAACAAAGGTTAAAATAAATTGAGTAGATTGAAATACTAGTGAACAACGAAAGGAAGTGGTAAGGGGTATAGAAAAAAATAGGGGGAACAAAGGTTAAAATATATTGAGTAGATGAAAATACTGGTGATCAATGAGAGGGAGGGGTAAGGCGTATGGTATGCATGAGTTTTTTCTTTTCTCTTTTTATCTCTTTTTCTGAAGTGGTGCAAATGTTCTAAAAAATGATCATGGTGATGAATATACTACTATGCGATGATATTGTGAGCCATTGATTCTACATCATGCATGGAACGTTTGTATGTTAAGAATGTTCATGTTTGTATGTTGTCTTGGTAATAAAAAGTAAATTTTTTAAAAACTTGAGGTAATATCTATTTTTATAGGAAAATTAGAAAATGCAAATAAGCAAAAGGAAGAAATAATGCATTCCTTGTCCCAACACTCAGAGATGACCATGTAGTCTGTCTTTTTATGATGGAAATATTAATGGTCAATGAGAGAGAGGGGTAGGGAGTATAGGATTTTTTTTCTTTTTTCTTTTTATTTATTTTTCTGGAGTGATATAAATGTTCTAAAAAATTATCATGGCGATAAATAAACAACTATGTGATGATATTGAGAGCCACTGATTGTACGCCATGTATGGACTGTGTGTATGTAAAGATATGTCAATAAAAATTAAAAAAAAAAAGAAGACACTGTGTGAGCCCAAAGAAGAATTTGAAAATATAGAAAAGAAACATAACAGAAATGATGAGATTGAAGGGCACAATAAATTAAAATACCCTAGAGAAATACATCAGCAGATTTGAACAAGGAGAAGAAGGAATGAGCACACTAGAAGAAATTACAGTTGGAATCTTACAGATAGAGAAAAAATGGGAAAAAAATTGAGCAGCGTTTCAGGAATTAGAATGACAACACAAATGCATCATGGGGTGTCCAGAAGAAGAGAAGGGAAAATGCACAGAAATAATATTTGAGGAAATAATGGTCAAAAATTTCCCAGCTCTTATGAGGGACAGAAATGTACATGTTCAAGAAGCACAAGGTATTTGAAACAGAATAAATGCTAATAGACCTACTCTGAGAAACATATTAATCAAAATGTCACATGACACAGACAAGAAAAGAATCCTGAAAGCAGCAAAAGAAAAATTATTCATCACAAACAAAGGAAACAATAAGGCTAAAAGCCAGTTTCTCATCTGAAACCATGGAAGTTACAAGGCAGTGATATGATATTTTTAAGGTACTTAAAGAGAAAAACTGCCAGCCCAAAATTCTAAATCCAACAAAATGTCCTTCAAAAATGAAGAAGAATTTAAAATATGCACAGATAAACACAAACAGTGTTCACCAACAAGAGGCCTGTCCTACAAGAAATACTAAAGGGAGTTCTCAAGGCTGAAAAGTAAATACAGGAGGGAGAGGTTTGGAGGAGAGTGCAGAAATGAAGATTATCAGTAAGGGTAACTAAAATGGTAAAAAGAGAGAAAATAAGAGATGACATATAAAAACCAAAGTATTAAATGGATAAAGTAAATTGAATGTGGAAAGTATAGCCTGGTTTCTCCTCACAGCTTATAGTGAAATGCAACAGGAGAGAGATAAGTTGAGAATTAATTTCATGGGCCCAAAGAAATCAGAAATTGATGTTCTGGAAAATTCTGGGCTTCCAGAAGGGGAGACCCCAAAGAGTGCTGTCCCATGTGAAACTTTGGAGAAATGTGGAACCAGTCAGCCATTTCAGAGAAAGCTAAGATTGGAGATGGAGTTATCCAGGAAGGATTTGTGGAAATTTCTTATCACTGATGGGCATGATCTGAGCTTATTAAATAGAAAGCCAACAAAAGTGTTGCAGGATCTGTATAAACAGAACCACTGCAGTCTGGACTGAGAGGGACAGAAAAGGGACACATTGGAGGGAAAATAACTTCAGAAGTAGAACTATGGAAACTAAAGTCTAGAGTCAAGAAACCTTGAACCAGGAGAGCAGACCCATCCAAGCACATCATGAGGGTGAGTTTGCCCTGAAGGCAGAGGATGGGCCTTCCACCTCATTTCAGTGGAAGAGTCATGCTGCCTCAGGCCTTGGAGAGGGTGGAGCATGTTCCTTGGGGATTGGGGAGAGCCTGGCTGCCACAACATGAAGGGGTTGAACATGTGCCCAGGAGATGGCAGAGAGCCCAGGTGCCCCCTGATGCTTGGAGAGGGTGGAGCCAAGAAAAAGGTGGTCTCCCCACTGTTCATCAGGGTTGCATTTGGAGAGAGGTGGGCCACTGCATAGGCCCTTGGAAAGGGTAGGACTGCTGCTTTCTAAAGCCCCAAAGATAAAGACCTCTCAGACTTTGAAATCTAATGTACTTTGCCCTACAGGTTTTTGAAACTGCTTGGGTCCAGTGACCCTGTGTTCCTTCCAATTCCTCCATATGGAAATGGAAGCGTCCTATAATTGTTCCTCCTTTGTATGTTGGCAGCAGTTAATTTGTTTTGAGTTTTACAGATCCAGAGCCAGAGCTAGAGCCTGTAACTAACTTTATTGGTTTTAACCTTGCATTGTATTTGTATTGTTACTGAAATGGTTTAAGGATTTCTATATTGTGATGGAATTAATGTATTTTGTATATGGGAAAAATGTCTTTTTTAGGGTTCAGAGGATGGAATGTCCTGGTTTGAAAAGATTATGTGCCCTAGAAAAGCCAAGTTTTAATCCTGATCCAATCCTGTGGGAGCAATCCTTTCTTTTAATCCTATTGAATAATGCACGTTGGAGTCTTTTGATTACATTATCTTCATGGAGTTGTGACTCCCCCTATTCCAGGTGGGTCTTGATTAGTTTACTGGAATCCTTTAAAAGAGGAAGCGTTTTGGAGAGAGTTCCTTTTCGGAACGATGAGGTAGCCATGAGAACTACCAGAGCCCATGCAGCCAGAGACCTTTGGAGATGAAGAAGTAAAATGCCCACGGGGGAGCTTTATGATGCAAGAAGCCTAGAGAGCACGCCAGCAGATATTGCCATGTTTGCCATGTGCCTTTCCAGTTGAGAGAGAAACCCTGAAATTCTTTTGCCTTACTTGAGTGAAGGTAATTTCTTATTGGTGCCCAAATTTGGACATTTTTATAGACTTGCTTTAATTGGGACATTTTCTTGCCCTTTGAACTATAAACTAACAACTTATTAAATTTCCCTTTTTAAAAGCCATTCTGGTATATTGCATTATGGCAGCTAGCAAACTAGAAAAACTGCCTATACAATAATATTGTTGAATGATAATCAATTAAACTCCATAATCAAAAGACACAGATTGGCACAATGGATAAAAAGTATGATCCATCTATATGCTATTGACAAGAGTTTTATCTTAAACCCAAGAACACAATTTGGTTGAATGTGGAAGGTTGGAAAAAGATATTCCATGCAGGCAGCAATCAAAGGAGAGTTGGGGTAGCTATATCAATATCAGGCAAAATTGACTTTAACTGCAAAATAAGGACACTATACATTAATAAAAAGGGCAATCAACCAAAAATAAATAAGTATCATAAATGTTTATGCACCTAACCAGGATATCCCAAAATACATAAGGCAAACACTGGCAAAATTGAAGAAAGAAATAGATGTTCCTACAATAATAGTTGGAGACATCAATATAACACTCTCATCGATTGATAGAACATCTAGAAGGCAGATCAATAAGGAAACAGAGAACTTGAATAATATGGTAAATGAACTAGTCCTAACAGACGTATACAGAAAATTTCACCCCAGAACAGCAAGATATAAACACTTCTCAAGTTCTCATGGATCAAACTCCAAGTAGACCACATGTTGGGTCACAAAACTAGTCTCATTAAATTTAAAATTATTGAAATTACATAAAGCACTCTCTCTGACCATAATGGAATGAAATTGGAAGTCAATAATAGACAGAGAAACAGAAAATTCACAAATACATGGAGATTAAACAACACATTCTTAAAAATAAGTGAGGCAAAGAAGAAATTGCAAGATAAATGAGTAAATATACAGAGATGAATACAAATGAGTACCATCATATCAAAACTTATGCGATGCATCAAAGTCAGTGCTGAAAGGGAAATTTATAGTCATAAATACCTGCATATAAAAAAGGAACTAAAATCAAAGACCTAACTGCACACCTGAAGGAACTAGAAAAAGAACAGCAAACTAATCCCAAAGCAAGCAAAAAGAGAAATAATAAAGATTAGAGAAGATATGAATGAAATTGACAATAAACACAATGGAGAGAATCAACAAAACCAATAGTCGGTTCTTTGAGAAGTTCAAAAAAATTGACAAACCCTTAGCTAGACTGACAAAGAAAAAGAGAGAGAAGATGAAAATAAATAAAATCTGATATGAGAAGTGGGACATTACTACTGACCCCATAGAAATAAAAAAAGATAATAATAGGATGCTCTGAACAATGGTATACTAACAAATTAGATAACCTGGATGAAATGGATAAATTCCTAGAAGCACATGAACAATCTACACTGGGTATAAAGAAGTAGAAGTCCTCAACAGACCAACTACAAGTAAAGAGATTGAATCAGTCAATTCTCCCAATCATTACAAGAAGAATTTATACTAATTCTGCTCAAACTTTTCCAAAAAACTGAAGAAGGAACACTACCTAACTCATTCTATGAAGCCAATATCAGCACAATACCCAAACCAGATAATGATACTGTAAGAACTCAAAATTACAGACCAATTTTTCTAATGAATGATGCAAATATCCTCAAGAAAAATACTCACAAATCAAATCCAACATCACATTAAAAGAATTATACATCATTTTCAGGTGGATTTTCTTCCATGTATGCATGGTTGGTTTAACACAAGAATATTAATTAATGTAATATAGCACATTAATAGATCAAGGGGAAAAACCACATGATCATCTTGATTGATGCATAAAAGGCTTCTGATGAAATCCAGCATCCTTTCTTGAAAAAAAAAAACTTTGAAAGATAGGAATAGAAGGAAACTTTCTCAACATAATAAAGGGCATATATTAAAAACTCACGAGTGACATATTCAGTGGTGAAAGACTGAAAGCTTTACATCTAATATCTGGAACAAGACAAGGATGCCCATTGTGACCACTGCTATTCAACATTACAATAGAAGTACTAACTAGAGCAGTTAGGCAAGAAAAATAAATAAAAGGAATCAAATTGAAAAAAAAGAAGTAAAACTTTCACTATTTGCAGATGGCATGATCTTATACATAAAGTCTCAAAAGCTCTACAACAAAATACTAGAGCTAAAAAATTAGTTCAGCAGGTGGTGGGATATAAGCTCAACACAAAAATCAGTGTTTCTTCATAACAGTAATGAGCAATCTGAGGAGAAAAATCAAGAAAAAAATTCCATTTACAATAGCAATTAAAAGAATCAATATCTAGGCATAAATTTAACCAGGATGTAAAGAACTTGTACATACAAAACTACACAAATTGTTATAAGATATCAAAGAAAACCAAAAAAATGGAAGGAATGTCTGTGTTAATGGATTGGAAGACTAAATATCATTAAGATTTCAATTCTACCCCAACTGATTTACAGATTCAATACAATACCAAACAAAATTCCAACAGCATGCTTTGCAAAAATGGAAACATCAGTATGAGAAAAATTTACTTTGAAGTGTAAGTGACCTCTAAAAGCCAAAAAAAACCTTGAGAAGAAGAAAGAATTTGAAGGACTCACATTTCCTGATCTTGAAGTATATTACAAAACTACAATGGTAAAAACAGCATGATCCTGGAATTAAGATAGATATATTGACCAAAGGAATGAAATTGAGAGTTCAGAAACGGAAGTAGACCTGACATCCAAGGATGTCAAATCCATTCAACCTGAAAAAGACAGGCTCTTCAAAAATGGGGCTGATAGAACTAGATATCCATATCCAAATTAATGAAATAGGACCTCTATCTCACACTTCATACAAAACTTAACTCAAAATGGTTCAAAGACCGAAGTATAAGAGCCAAGACCATAAAACTCCTAGAACAACATGTAGGGAAGCATCTTTATGACATCCTGGTAGGCAATGATTTCTTTTTTTTTTTTTTTTTGCAATGATTTCTTAGACTTTAAACTCAAAGCAAAATCAATGAATGAAAAAAATAGATAAATGGGACCACCTCAATATTAAATAAATTTATGTTTCAAGGACTTTTTCATGAAAGTAAAAAGGCAGCCTAATTAATGGGAGATAATATTTGGAAACCACTATCTGATAAGGGTTGAATATCCAGAATATATAAAGAAAACCTAAACCTCAATAATAAAAAGACAAACAACCCAAATAAAAAATGGGAAAAAGACTTGAATAGACATTTTTCAAAGGAAGAACTACAAATGCCCAAAAGCACATGACAAGAAGCTCAACATTTCTAGGTGTTCTAGTTTGCTAGTTACCTTCACTCAAGAAAGGCCAATGAAGTTCAGGATTTCTCTCTCAACTGAAAAGGCACATGGTGAACATGGTGATGCCTTCTAGCTTCTCTCCAGTTCTCTCGCATCATGAAGCTCCCCCAGGGGCATACTCCTTCATCTCCAAAGGTCTCTGACTGGTGGACTCTGTAATTCTCATATCTCTGCTGCTCTCATATTTCTCAAGCTTTATCCAAAATGCTCCCTCTTTTAAAGGATTCCAGTAAAGTAATTAAGACCCATGTGGAATGAGTGGAGTCACATCTCCCTCAATTCAAAAGTTAATACCCACAATTGGGTGAGTCACATCTCTGTGGAGATAACCTAATCAAGTTTCCAACCTATAGTACTGAATAAGAATTAGAAGAATTGTTGGTCCCACAAGATTGATTAGGATTAAAATGGCTTTTCCAAGGTACATAAATCCTTTCAAACCAGCACTCTAGGTATTAATAAAATGCAAATTAAAACCACAATGGGATATTATTTCACACCCACTAGAATGGCCACTATTAAAAAAACCCAGAAAACTACAAGTGCTGGAGAGGATGTGGAGAAACAGGAACATTCATTCATTGCTGGTGGTAATGCAAGATGGTGCAGCTACTGTGGTAGACAATTTGGCATTTCCTCAAGAAGCTATGTATAGAATTACCTTATAATCTGGCAATCCTGCTATTAGGCATATACCCAGAAGAACTGAAAGCAGTCACATGAAAAGATATTTGCACATCAATGAGATTGTGGAATTATTCACAAATACCAAAAGATGGGAGTAACCAAAAGGTCCATAAACTGATGAATGGATAAACAAAATGTGGTATATACTTATGATGAATATTATTCAGCTGTAAGAAGGAATGAAATCTTAATGCATGTAACAATGTGTATGAACCTTGAGGACATTATGTTGAGCAAAATAAGCCAGAAAAAACAAGCCAAATATTGTATGATCTTGCTATTATGAACTAATTATAATAAGAAAACTCTAGGAATTTAAATATAGATTATATGTTTACCAGGAAATAAAAAGAGAGTAGAGAATGGGAAGATGATGCTCAATTTGTAAAGAATGTTTAATAATATTGATTCTAAGTGTTTTGAAATGGATAGCACAATACTACGTGATGGTAGCATATTACTGTAAATGTAACTAACAATTCTGAGTGTGAGTATGATTGAAAAGGAAGGATAGGGTCATGTATACCACCAGAAGCAAAGCTCAAAGATAAAACATGGAACTGTATAACATAGCAAAACCTATAGTAGACAATGACTGTGGTTAATTGTACAAAAATAAGAAAGTTCCTACATGAACTAGAGCAAATGTACTTCACTATTATAAACTGTTAATAATAGGATGATGTGCTGGTTTGAAACTGTTTTGTATCCCAGGAAAACATGTTCTTTAATCCTCATCCAATATTGCTGGGTAGGATCTCTTTTACTGTTTCCATGGAGATGTGACCCACCTAATTGTGGATGATAATTTTTTATTAGGCAGTTTCCATGGAACTGTATCTGTACCCTTTCAAGGTGGGTCTTAATCCATCTCCTGGAATCCTTTAAGAGGGATCCATTTTGGAAAAAAACACAGAGCCCACACAGCCAGAGATGTTTGGAGATGAAAAAAGAAAATGACTCCAAGGAGGCTGTCTGAAATGAGAAGCCAAAGACCCCAGCAGATGCTGGCCACATGTCCTCCCAGCTGACAGAGATGTTCTGTACTCATTGGCCTTTCTTGAACCAAGGTATATTTTACTGGACACCTTAATGTGAACATTTTTATAGCCTTAGAATGGTAAAATTGCAATTTAATACATTCCCTTTTAAAAGCTGTTCTTTTTCTGGTTATTGCATTCTAGCAGCTTTAAGAAACTAATATACTTGGTTTATGGGAAGAATACAATTAATGCAAACTAAGGACTATAATTAAGAGTGGCATTGTAATATTCTTTCATCAAGTGTAACAAAGGCACTATACCAAAGCTAAATATCAATAATAGGGGTTAAAGGGTATGAGATTTTTTTCCCAGAGAAATGAGAATTTCTCATATTGATTGTGGTGGTGAATGCATAACTATGTGATTATACCAAGAGCCATTGATTGTACACTTTGGATGGATTGCATGGTGTGTGAATAACACTGTTTTTTTAAAAAAAGAAAGAATGGAGCCCTGATACATGCAACAACATGGATGAACTGGGAGGACATTATGTGGAGTGAAATAAGCCACACACAAAAGGACAAATATTGTATGATCTCACGAATGTGATCAACTTATAATAAGAAAACTCTTAGAGATAAAATCTAGAATATGGGAGTTAAAATGAGGGTAGAGAATGGGGAGCTGATGGTTTATATGTACAGAATTTTAATTTAGGTTGATTGTAAATTTTTGGAGATGTATAGAGGTGATAGTAGGACATTATTGTGAGTGTAATTTACAGTGCTGAACTTTGGATATGATTGTGGTTGAAAGCAGAAGTTTAGGGTTGTGCGTGCTACTAGAAGGAAAGCTAGAAGATAAAGCATGGGATTGTATAATACAGTGAACCTTGTTGTGGATAATAACCATTGTTCATAGTACAAATACAAGAATATTCTTTCATGGACTAGAACAAAGGTACATCACCATTACAAGGTGTCAACATGGATGGCATATGGGAGAAAACACTCTTCTGGTTTGCTAGCTGCTGGAATGTAACATACCAGAAATGGAATGTCTTTTAAAAAGGGGAATTTATTAAGTTGCAAGTTTAAGCTCTAAGGTCCTGAAAATGTCCCAATTAAAGCAAGTCAATAAAAGTGTCCAAGTTAAGGCACCAAGTGGTTGCCTTCACTCAAGTAAATCCGATGAATTTCAGGGTTTCTCAATTGGAAAGATACTTGGCGAACATGACAACATCTGCTAGCTTTCTTTCCAGGCTCCTGGCTTCATGAAGCTCCCAAGAGGCATTTTCCTTCTTCATCTCCAAAGGTCTCTGGCTGTGTGGGCTCTCACGATTCTTGTGGATCTTGTGGCTCTGCTGCTTTGTCCAAAATTCTTCCTCTTTTAAAGGATTCCAGTAAACTAACCAAGACCCACCTGTAATGAATGGAGTCACATCTCCCTCTGGTAAAAGGTTAATGCTCACAATTGGTGAGTCACATCTCTGTGGAGATAATCTAATCAACTTTCCAATCTATAGTGCTGGATAAGAATTAAAAGAAACAGCTGCCTCCACAAATTGGAATCAGATTAAAACACAGCTTTTCTAGGGCACATAATCCTTTCAAACCAGCACAAACACCTAAAGCAAACTATGGACTATAGTTAGCAGTAATATTTTAATATTCTTTCATTGACTGTAACAAAGATACCATACCAATGCTGTGTCAATAATAAGGTGGTATAAGGAGTAAGGTATTGGTCTTTTTTGGAGTAATAAAAATGTTCTAAAATAGATTGTGGTGATGAATACACAACGCTCTGAATATACTGGGAGCCATGGATTGTACACTTTGAGTGAATTGTATGGAGTGTGGACATATCTCAATATAACTGCTTTTAAAAAAGGTAACTACATAAGCAAATGCAAATGCCAGTATTATTGCATTCTTTTTTGTATTAATTAAAGAAAAAAAGAAATTAACACAACATTAAGAAATCATTCCATTCTATATATGTAATCAGTAATTCTTAACATCATCACATAGATGCATGATCATCATTTCTTAGTACATTTGCATTGATTTAGGAAAAGAACTAGCAAAACAACAGAAAAGATATAGAATGTTAATATAGAGAAAATAATAATAATAATAATAATAAAAAAGAAAAGGAAAAAGAAAGAAAAAAAACAAAAGACACAAACAAACAAACAAACAGACAAACAAAAAAAACTATAGCTCAGATGCAGCTTCATTCAGTGTTTTAACATAATTACATTACAATTAGGTAGTATTGTGCTGCCCATTTTTGAGTTTTTGTATCTAGTCCTGTTGCACAGTCTGGATCCCTTCAGCTCCAATTACCCATTATCTTACCCTGTTTCTAACTCCTGCTGGTCTCTGTTACCAATGACATATTCCAAGTTTATTCTCGAATGTCGGTTCACA
Organism: Tamandua tetradactyla; assembly: GCF_023851605.1. NCBI lineage: Eukaryota > Metazoa > Chordata > Mammalia > Pilosa > Myrmecophagidae > Tamandua > Tamandua tetradactyla. Next base: position 61,619,639 of record NC_135353.1, on the reverse strand, counting down.
TCAGTGGGACCATACAGTATTTGTCCTTTAGTTTTTGGCTAGACTCACTCAGCATAATGTTCTCTAGGTCCATCCATGTTATTACATGCTTCATAAGTTTATCCTGTCTTAAAGCTGCATAATATTCCATCGTATGTGTATACCACAGTTTGTTTAGCCACTCCTCTGTTGATGGACATTTTGGCTGTTTCCATATCTTTGCAATTGTAAATAATGCTGCTATAAACATTGGTGTGCAAATGTCTGTTTGTGTCTTTGCCCTTAAGTCCTTTGAGTAGATACCTAGCAATGGTATTGCTGGGTCGTATGGCAATTCTATATTCAGCTTTTTGAGGAACCGCCAAACTGCCTTCCACAGTGGTTGCACCATTTGACATTCCCACCAACAGTGGATAAGTGTGCCTCTTTCTCCGCATCCTCTCCAGCACTTGTCATTTTCTGTTTTGTTGATAATGGCCATTCTGGTGGGTGTGAGATGATATCTCATTGTGGTTTTTTTTTTTTTTTTTTTTTTTTTAGAGAGAGGGAGGAAGGGAAGGAAAGACAGAGAAGGAAGGAAGGGAAACATCTTTAAACATTTTCTTGTTTTATTATATTTTGTTTGTTTGTTTGTTTTTTACATGGGCTGGGGCCGGGAATCGAACCGGGGTCCTCCGGCATGGCAGGCAAGCACTCTTGCCCGCTGAGCCACCGCGGCCCGCCCTCATTGTGGTTTTGATTTGCATTTCTCTAATGGCCAGGGACATTGAGCATCTCTTCATGTGCCTCTTGGCCATCCGTATTTCTTCTTCTGGTAGGTGTCTGTTCAAGTCTTTTTCCCATTTTGTAATTGGGTTGGCTGTCTTTTTGTTGTTGAGTTGAACAATCTCTTTATAAATTCTGGATACTAGACCTTTATCTGATATGTCGTTTCCAAATATTGTCTCCCATTGTGTAGACTGTCTTTCTACTTTCTTGATGAAGTTCTTTGATGCACAAAAGTGTTTAATTTTGAGGAGCTCCCATTTATTTATTTCCTTCTTCAGTGCTCTTGCTTTAGGTTTAAGGTCCATAAAACCGCCTCCAATTGCAAGTTTCATAAGATATCTCCCTACATTTTCCTCTAACTGTTTTATGGTCTTAGACCTAATGTTTAGATCTTTGATCCATTTTGAGTTAACTTTTGTATAGGGTGTGAGAGATGGATCTTCTTTCATTCTTTTGCATATGGATATCCAGTTCTCTAGTCACCATTTATTGAAGAGACTGTTCTGTCCCAGGTGAGTTGGCTTGACTGCCTTATCAAAGATCAAATGTCCATAGATGAGAGGGTCTATATCTGAGCACTCTATTCGATTCCATTGGTCGATATATCTATCTTTATGCCAATACCATGCTGTTTTGACCACTGTGGCTTCATAATATGCCTTAAAGTCCATCAGCGTGAGATCTCCAGCTTCGTTTTTTTTCCTCAAGATGTTTTTAGCAATTCAGGGCACCCTGCCCTTCCAGGTAAATTTGCTTATTGGTTTTTCTATTTCTGAAATATAAGTTGTTGGGATTTTGATTGGTATTGCATTGAATCTGTAGATCAATTGAGGTAGGATTGACATCTTAACTATATTTAGTCTTCCAATCCATGAACACGGTATGCCCTTCCATCTATTTAGGTCTTCCGTGGTTTCTTTTAGCAGTTTTTTGTAGTTTTCTTTATATAGGTTTTTTGTCTCTTTAGTTAAATTTATTCCTAGGTATTTTATTCTTTTAGTTGCAATTGTAAATGGGATTCGTTTCTTGATTTCCCCCTCAGCTTGTTCATTACTAGTGTATAGAAATGCTACAGATTTTTGAGTGTTGATCTTGTAACCTGCTACTTTGCTGTATTCATTTATTAGCTCTAGTAGTTTTGTTGTGGATTTTTCCGGGTTTTCGACGTATAGTATCATATCGTCTGCAAACAGTGATAGTTTTACTTCTTCCTTTCCAATTTTGACGCTTTGTATTTCTTTTTCTTGTCTAATTGCTCTGGCTAGAACCTCCAACACAATGTTGAATAATAGTGGTGATAGTGGACATCCTTGTCTTGTTCCTGATCTTAGGGGGAAAGTTTTCAATTTTTCCCCATTGAGGATGATATTAGCTGTGGGTTTTTCATATATTCCCTCTATCATTTTAAGGAAGTTCCCTTGTATTCCTATCTTTTGAAGTGTTTTCAACAGGAAAGGATGTTGAATCTTGTCAAATGACTTCTCTGCATCAATTGAGATGATCATGTGATTTTTCTGCTTTGATTTGTTGATATGGTGTATTACATTAATTGATTTTCTTATGTTGAACCATCCTTGCATACCTGGGATGAATCCTACTTGGTCATGATGTATAATTCTTTAAATGTGTTGTTGGATACACTTTGCTAGAATTTTATTGAGGATTTTTGCATCTATATTCATTAGAGAGATTGGTCTGTAGTTTTCTTTTTTTGTAATATCTTTGCCTGGTTTTGGTATGAGGGTGATGTTGGCTTCGTAAAATGAATTAGGTAGTTTTCCCTCCACTTCGATTTTTTTGAAGAGTTTGAGGAGAGTTGGTACTAATTCTTTCTGGAATGTTTGATAGAATTCAGATGTGAAGCCGTCTGGTCCTGGACTTTTCTTTTTAGGAAGGCTTTGAATGACTAATTCAATTTCTTGACTTGTGATTGGTTTGTTGAGGTCATCTATGTCTTCTTGAGTCAAAGTTGGTTGTTCATGTCTTTCCAGGAACCCGTCCATTTCATCTAAATTGTTTATTTATTAGTGTAAAGTTGTTCATAGTATCCTGTTATTACCTACTTTATTTCTGTGAGGTCAGTAGTTATGTCTCCTCTTCCATTTCTGATCTTATTTATTTGCATCCACTCTCTTCTTCTTTTTATCAATCTTGCTATGGGCCCATCAATCTTATTGATTTTATCATAGAACCAACTTCTGGTCTTATTGATTTTCTCTATTGTTTTCATGTTTTCAATTTCATTTATTTCTGCTCTAATCTTTGTTATTTCTTTCCTTTTGCTTGGTTTGGGGTTAGTTTGCTCTTCTTTCTCCAGTTCTTCCAAGTGGACAGTTAATTCCTGAATTTTTGCCTTTTCTTCTTTTCTGATATAGGCATTTAGGGCAATAAATTTCCCTCTTAGCACTGCCTTTGCTGCATCCCATAGGTTTTGATATGTTGTGTTTTCATTTTCATTCGCCTCGAGATATTTACTAATTTCTCTTGCAATTTCTTCCTTGACCCACTCGTTGTTTAAGAGTGTGTTGTTGAACCTCCACGTATTTGTGAATTTTCTGGCACTCCGCCTATTATTGATTTCCAACTTCATTCCTTTATGATCTGAGAAAGTGTTGTGTATGATTTCAATCTTTTTAAATTTGTTAAGACTTGCTTTGTGACCCAGCATATGGTCTATCTTTGAGAATGATCCATGAGCACTTGAGAAAAAGGTGTATCCTGCTGTTGTGGGATGTAATGTCCTATAAATGTCTATTAAGTCTAGCTCATTTATAGTAATATTCAAATTCTCTATTTCTTTATTGATCCTCTGTCTAGATGTTCTGTCCATTGATGAGAGTGGTGAATTGAAGTCTCCAACTATTATGGTATATGTGTCTATTTCCCTTTTCAGTGTTTGCAGTGTATTCCTCACGTATTTTGGGACATTCTGGTTCGGTGCATAAATATTTATGATTGTTATGTCTTCTTGTTTAATTGTTCCTTTTATTAGTATATAGTGTCCTTCTTTGTCTCTTTTAACTGTTTTACATTTGAAGTCTAACTTGTTGGATATTAGTATAGCCACTCCTGCTCTTTTCTGGTTGTTATTTGCATGAAATATCTTTTCCCAACCTTTCACTTTCAACCTATGTTTATCTTTGGGTCTAAGATGTGTTTCCTGTAGACAGCATATAGAAGGATCCTGCTTTTTAATCCATTCTGCCAGTCTATGTCTTTTGATTGGTGAATTCAGTCCATTAACATTTAGTGTTATTACTGTTTGGATAATATTTTCCTCTACCATTTTGCCTTTTGTATTATATATATCATATCTGATTTTCCTTCTTTCTACACTCTTCTCCATACCTCTCTCTTCTGTCTTTTCGTATCTGACTCTAGTGCTCCCTTTAGTATTTCTTGCAGAGCTGGTCTCTTGATCACAAATTCTCTCAGTGACTTTTTGTCTGAAAATGTTTTAATTTCTCCCTCATTTTTGAAGGATAATTTTGCTGGATATAGGAGTCTTGGTTGGCAGTTTTTCTCTTTTAGTAATTTAAATATATCATCCCACTGTCTTCTAGCTTCCATGGTTTCTGCTGAGAAATCTACACATAGTCTTATTGGGTTTCCCTTGTATGTGATGGATTGTTTTTCTCTTGCTGCTTTCAAGATCCTCTCTTTCTCTTTGACCTCTGACATTCTAACTAGTAAGTGTCTTGGAGAATGCCTATTTGGTTCTATTCTCTTTGGGGTGCACTGCACTTCTTGGATCTGTAATTTTAGGTCTTTCATAAGAGTTGGGAAATTTTCAGTGATAATTTCTTCCATGAGTTTTTCTCCTCCTTTTCCCTTCTCTTCTCCTTCTGGGACACCCACAACATGTATATTTGTGCGCTTCATATTGTCATTCAGTTCCCTGATCCCCTGTTCAAATTTTTCCATTCTTTTCCCTATAGTTTCTGTTTCTTTTTGGAATTCAGATGTTCCATCCTCCAATTCACTAATTCTAGCTTCTGTCTCTTTAAATCTACCATTGTAAGTATCCATTGTTTTTTCCATCTTTTCTACTTTGTCCTTCACTCCCATAAGTTCTGTGATTTGTTTTTTCAGTTTTTCTATCTTCTTTTTGTTCAGCCCATGTCTTCTTCATGTCCTCCCTCAATTTATTGATTTGGTTTTTGAAGAGGTTTTCCATTTCTGTTCGTATATTCAGCATTAGTTGTCTCAGCTCCTGTATCTCATTTGAACTATTGGTTTGTTCCTTTGACTGGGCCATATCTTCAATTTTCCGCATGTGATCCATTATCTTCTGCTGGCATCTGGGCATTTAATCAGATTTCCCTGGGTGTGGGACCCAGCAGGTTGAAAGATTTTTCTGTGAAATCTCTGGGCTCTGTTTTTCTTATCCTGCCCAGTAGGTGGCGCTAGTGGTGCTCGTCTGTCTGTGGGTCCCACCAGTAAAAGATGCTGTGGCTCCTTTAACTTTGCAAAACTCTCACTGTAGGAGAGGGTCGCCGGCCGAAGCGGCTTTGGCCAATCCGAATCTCCCAGCCAGCCCGGGAATCCGTACATGGGGAGGGTTGCCAGCCTCCGCGGCTTGGGGGAGCGCCTGTCCAAATTTCCCAGCCAGCCCGGGATGCCAAGCGTGGGGGGGGGGGCACTGGCCTCCGCAGCTTGGGGGAGCACCTGTCCAAATTTCCCAGCCGGACTGGGAAGCCATGTGTTTGGATGGGACCCTGGTTGCCAGTCTCCGTGGTTTGGGGGATCTCCGATCCAATTCTCCCAGCTGGTCCGGGGGGCTGCACATGGGGGGACGCTAGCCACCACGGCTTGAGGGGATCACCTGTCCAATTCTCCCAGCTGGCCTGGGAAGGAGGGAGGGAGGGACTCCGGCCGCCTGCCGCTCCGGCCCGGGGAAGCGCGCGCCCCTCGGCGATCTCACTGCAGTGGGTTCTCCTAGCCAGTCAGCCATTCCAGAATGGGGTACGCTGTCTTCTTGGTCTCTGTCGTGGCTCTGCGAGCTGTTCTGTATCGTTTCTACTTCCCTAGTAGCTGTTCTGGAGGAGGAACTAAGACCCGCGCATCTTACTAAGCTGCCATCTTCTCCGGAAGTCCTATTATTGCATTCTTGATACATAATGTTTTAGCTTGTTAACACTGCCAGAATATAATATACCAGAAATGGAATGGCTGTTAAAAAGGGGAATTTATTAAATTGCAAGTTTACAGTTCTAAGACCATGAAAATATCCAAACTGAGGCATTCATGGTAAGATACCTTGATTCAAGAAAGGCCAACTGGTCCCTGACACCTCTGGCAGCTGGAAAGGCACATGGCAACATCTGCTTGCTTTCCCTTTTCATTTCATAAGGCTTCCCCAGATATGCTTTCCTTTTGCATCTCCAAAGGTCTCTGGCTGTGTGGGTTCTGTCAACCCTAAAACTTTTTCCAAAGTGGTTCCCTCTTAAAGGACTCCAGTAAGCAACCCAACTTGAATGGGTAGAGACATATCTCCATAGAAAACCACCTAATCAGAAGGTACCACCAACAATTGGATGGGTCAAATCTCCATGAAAACAATAAAAAAGATCCCACCCAGCAATATTGAATGAGGATTAAAGAACATGGCTTTTCTGGAGTACACAACAGTTTCAACCTGCAACATAACTTTACTTTTTATTTCTTAGAAGATTCAGAATGCAATTTAAAAGAAATAAACATATATCTATGATATGGGTGCACAAAATTTAAAGAAGTAATGTGTGACAAAGCAACACAAAGAAAGTGAATGGAGGGTTACAGGAACAGAGATTATGTATGCTATTGAAGTTAGGATGTTTTAATTTCAAATTAGTAGGTTATAGAGTCAGATTGTTTAATACAAGCACCATGGTAACCACAAAGAAAGGATTTAAAACATATACAGATATAGAAATGAGAAAGGGATCTATCTGTTTCACTGCAAAAGACCAACTATATGCAAAAAAAAAGACTTCAGTAGAGGAAATGAAGAAAAACAAATGTATAAGATGTACAAATTTAAAAAGAAAAATGACTGAAGTAAGTCCCACCTTATCATTAATTGCTTTTAATGAAAAATGGATTAAATTCTCCAATCAAAACCCCAGACTGGCAGAATGGATGAAACAGTGTGATCCAATGATATCCTCTAAGTGAATCCCCTTAGAACCAAAGGCATAAATAAGTTTAAAATGGAAGGATGGAAAAAATATCCCATGCAAATAGTAATGAAAAGAGACCTGGGTTGTCTATACTAATATTGAACAAAATAGACTTTAAGTCAAAAGATATTACAAAAAACAAAGAAAGACACTACTTATTATTAAAAGGGTCAATCCATCAATAAGATATAACAATTATAAATATAAATGCACCTAAATCCAAGAGCTCCACAATACATGAAGCAAACTGATAAAATTAAAGGGAGAAATTCACAGCTCTACAATAATAGCTGTATTATTATAATACATGGAAATTTCAATATACCACTTTCAATAATGGATATACCATCTGTACAGAAGATCAGTAAGGAAACAGAGGACAAAAACAATACTACAAATGATAAGACCTAACAGATATTACACAACACTACTCAAAACAACAGGAGAATACACTTTTTTCTCAAGTGCACATGGATCATGTTCCAGGATAGACCACACGTTAGGCCACAAAACAAGTCTCAAAAAATTTAAAAAGATCACAATTATATAAAGTCTCTTGCTTTACCACAATGGAATGAAGTTAGCAGCTAATAAGAGAAGAAAAACTGGAAAATTCACAAATACATGGAAATTAAACAACAAACTCTTAATCAGTCAATGGCTTAAAGAATAAATCACAAGGGATATTAGGAAATATCTTGAGACAAATGACAATGAAAACACAACATACCAAAAACTTATGGGAGGCAGTGAAGGCAATACTCATAGGGAAATTCACAGTTATGAATACCTACATGAAAAAGAAGAAAGATCTCAGATCAATAACCTAACTTCACATCTGGAGAACTAGGAAAGGAAGAGCAAATTAAGCCTAAAGTTATTAGAAAGAAAGAAATAATGAAGATTCTAGTAGAGATAAATGAAGTAGAGAATAGAAAATAATAGAGAGAATCAATGAAACCAAAGATGTTTGATAGAAAAGGTCAATAAAATAGACAAAACTTTAGCTAGATTGACAAAGAGAGAGAAAAGACAGAAATTACTAAGGTCCAAAATAAAAGGGAGTTATAACAATGACCATGCAAAAATTAAAAGCATCATAAGAGAATACTGTGAACAATTGCATGCCAACAGATAATCTACAGGAAACAAATTCTTAGAAATAAACAACTTGCACAAAACTGACTCAAATAGATATAGATCTCAACAAACTTACAAGTAAAGAGTTTGAATCATAGTAAAAAACCTCTCATCAAAAAGAGCCCTGGATCTTTCTTCACTGGTGAAATTCTACCAACCATTCAAACATAAATTAACACCAATCCTTCTCAAAATTTTCCAAAAAATTTAAGAGAGAACTCGCCTATTTCCTTCTATGAGGCCCATATTACCCTAATCTCAGATCCAGAAATACATTGCAAAAGAAGAAAACTAGACATTTTCTCTTATTAATCTAGATGCAAAACCTCAATAAAATACTAATAAATTAAATCTAACAGCATTTTAAAAGAATTATGCATCATGATCCAGTGGGATTTATCCCAAGGGTGCAAGGGTGGTTCAACATAAGAAATATCAGCCAATGTAATACATTACATTAAGAAAATAAAGGGGGAAATCACAGTGTCATCTCAATTGATGCAGAGAAGGCATTTGACAAAATCCAACACCCCTTCAAGATACACTCAAAAAAAAAAAAACAGGTAACTCCGTCAACATAATAAAGGGTATATATGAAAAACCCACCGATAGCATCATACTTATTGGTGAAAAGCTAAAGGTCTAGCCCCTGAGTTTAGAAACAAGAAAACGATGCCTGCTTCCACTACTGCTATTCAACATTTTACTGGAATTACTGCCAGAGCAATTAGAACATAAAAATAAATAAATATCATTCAAATTGGCAAGAAAGAACTAAAACTATTCACAGGTGATGTGATTCTTTATTTAGTAAACTCGAAAGAATTCAAAAGAAAATTACTAGGAATTATAAACCAAGTCAGCACACAGCTGCAGGCTACAAGGCAAACATTCAAAAATTAGTTTTGTTTCTATACACTAGCAAAGAATATCCTGAAATGGAAGCCAAAAAATAATTTCATTCACAATAGCTTCTAAAAAATAAAGCATCTAGGAATAAATTTAACCAAGGAGGTGAAGGAATTGTACACTGAAAACTGCTGAAAAACATTAAAGAAAACCTAAATGAATGGCAAGACATCCCATGTAAATGGATAGGAAAAAATATTTTTAAGCTGTTATTGCTCAGAGCATCTACAGATTTAATGCAATGCCCATTGAAATCCCAGCAGCCATTTTTGCAGAAATGGAAAAGCATATTCTCAAATTCATATGGAATCCCAAAAGACCTTGAACTGTTCTACAATTAATTGTTGTGCTGTACTTTGAAATGTATTCCTTTTTTGTATATATGTTATTTTCACAAAAAAAAATAGAGAAAAAAAGTCAATTGTTATGATGTAGTAGTTAGGTTCAGGTGCGAAATTGACCAGGTGAAGGTACCTAGTTCTATTGCTGTGAACATGAGCCAGTGGTACTGTGAACCTCATCTGTCACTCATTACATCTGCAGTTGACTAGGAGGCGTGCCTGCTGCAATGAATGATGTTTGATTTAATTGGCCAGTGCTTAAATGAGAGAGCTCAACATAGCACAGCCCAAGCAACTCAGTATACCTCATCTCAGCACTCCCAGCTCAGCCCAGGCCCTTGGAGATGAAGAAAGAAATCACCCTGGGGAAAGTTGTTGGAATCCAGAGGCCTGGAGAGAAGGCCAGTAGAGTTCACCCTGTGTCTTCCCATGTAAGAAAGAACCTAAGTTGAAAGTTAGCTGCCTTTCCTCTGAAGAACTAATGAAATAAATACCCTTTTATTAAAAGCTAATCCATCTCCGGTGTGTTGCATTCCAGCAGCTAGCAAACTAGAGAAGATGATAAAAATATATATTTATTTTTTCTAGCCTCCAAAGTTCTGTTGCAGCTAGAAGGAAAAATCTGAGATGATGGTAAGGTAGCTCTGAAAACTATTGCTTTTTTACTTCTTTGCTTTGTATATATGTTATATTATATAATAAAAAAGTTTTTAAAAATGGGCAAAGCATAAATACCTCTAAAGTTTGGGAGAAAAATCAAAGGAGAAGGTGAAGTTATCACTGAGAAGGTAGAATTTAACAAATGAGTATGACTGCTGAATCTTCATACTCATGTTTCTTTTAGTCTCCTATGTCTAGGAGCAGCCAAAAAGAAAATTTTTTAATTGTGGAACTGGAACCCATACTGAACTCTGAAATCTGTTCTATAATTCATTGTTGTGGTATAATTTGAAATTTATTGATGTTTTGTATATATATTTCACAATAAAGACTAAAAACTAAAAAATAATAGTAATAAATTGGAGATGACAGAAAAAGTCACTGAATTTGAAGACAGATAAATTTTGAAACATCAAAAACTTTTTATGATAACAAGATCCAGAAAAATAAGAATATGACTTATTGGAATGTCTCCTCAACATAATAAAAGAATTTATAAGAAAAAAATCCATAGCTAATATTGAACTCAATAGTGAAAACTGAAAGATTTCCCCCCAAAAGTTCAGGAACAAGACAAGAATACTCACATTCACCAGTGATATTCAACATTGTACTGGGAGTTATTGCCAGAGAAACTAGGCAAGGAAAAGAAATTAAATGGATCCAAACTGGAAAGGAAGAAGTAAAACTCCCTATTTGCAGATGGCATGTTTCTGTATATAGAAAAATCCTGAAAAATCCACAACAGAGGCACTAGAGCTAATAAAGGAATTCAGCAAAGTGGTGGGATACAAAATCAACATGCAATAATCAGCAGTGTTTCTACACTCTAGTAGTGAAAAATCAGAAGAGGAAATCAAACACATTCCACTTACAACAACGACTAAAAGAATAAAATATCTAGGAATAAATTTCTCCAGGGATGTAAAGGACTTGAATATGGGAAACTACCAAAACATTATTAAAAGAAATCAAAGAAGACTTAAATAAGTGAAAGCACATGCCATGTTCATGGATTGGAAGAATAATAATGGTAAGATATCAATTCTACCCAATGCGATCTTGAAATTCAACACAATCTCAATCAAGATTCCAAGAACCTTCTTTATAGAAATGGAATAGCTGATCAAATTTATTTGAAAAGCTAAGGAACAAATAGCCAAAAGAATTGTGAAAAAGAAAAACACATTAGGGGAATTCTGATTTTAAAACTTATTGCAAACTACAGTAATTAAAAGAGCATGGTATCAGCATAAGGACAGACATGTAGACCAACGGAAATGAATTGAGAGTTCAGAAATCAACCTTCACATCTACAGTCAATTGATTTTTGACAAAGATGTCAAGTCTGCTCAATGGGGGTAAGAAGAGTCTCTTTTACTAATTGTGCTGGGATAACTGGATATTTGTAAGCAAGATATTGAAAGTGGACCACTACCTCACACCATATGAAAACATTAATTCAAATTGGATCACAACTTAACTATACGAACAAAACTATAAAACTCCTAGAACAAAACATAGGGAAGCATTTTCATGACCATGTGTTCAGTGATGTTTTCTTAGACTTTACACTAAAAACATGAGCAGCAAAAGGAAAAATAGGTAAATGGGACTTCATCAAAATTTAAAACTTTGGTGTATTTCATCATGAGAGTAAAAAGATAACCTACAAAACTGGAGAAAATATTTGGAACCCACATATCTGATATGGATTTAATATCCAAATATATGAAGAAATTCTACAACACAACAACAAAATAGCAAAGAACCCAATCAAAAATGGGCAAGAGATAACATTTTTAAAGAAGATATACTAATGACCAATAACCACATGAAAATATGCTCAACATCATTAGTCATTAAGGCAATGCAAGTTTTAAAAAACTACAGTGATACCATTTCACACCCACTAGAATAATTACCATTTAAAAACAGAAAATAATGAGGGTTAAAGGAGACATGAACAAATACAAACACTTATTCATTGTCAGTTGGAATGAAAAATAGTGCAGCCACTGTGGAAAAAAGTTTGGTGGTTCCTTAGAAAGTTAACTATAGAGTTCTGCTATAACACAGAAATCCCATTTCTAAGTATATATACAAAATAATTGAATGCAGGGACTGAACAGATATTTGTACTCCAATGTTCATAGCAGCATTATTCACATTTCCCAAAAGATGGAAACAATCCAAGTGTCTATCAACAGATGAATGGATAAACAAAATGAGATATCTATATATATGAATATTATTCAGCAATAAAAAAGTAGTGCAGTTCTGATACATGCAACAACATGGATGAACCTTGAAGACATCATGTTGAGCGAAATAAGCCCGACACAAAAAGATAAATGTTCTAGTTTGCTTAGCTGCCAAAAGCAAATACCATACAATGTGTGGCCTTACTATGCAAATTTAATAACTTACAAGCTTACATTCTGAAGGCAGAGAAAAATGTCCAAATTAAGGCATCATCAGGTGATGCTTTCTTCCCAAAGACAGGCTGTTGGCAACTCTGTGGCATGGCAAGGCAGATGGTGGTGTCTGTCTTTCCCCTCTATTCTAGGTTTCATTGCTTTTGTCTTATCGTTTATGTGGTTTTCTCTCTTTGTCTGAATTTCATTCTCTTATAAATGACTTCAGTAAAAGAATTAATACCCAACATTCAAGAGGTGGGTCACATCTTAATTTAAGAGCTCACTCATCCAAAGATACTACTTACAATGGGCCCGTACCCATAAGAATGGGTTAATATTAAGAATATATTTTTCTGGAGTACATACAGCTTCAAACCATCATGCTTCACTATCTGAACCTCCAAAAGACATGTTCTTTCCGTATGCAAACACATTCACTCCAATCCAATTTCCCAAAAGCCCTAAATAATTTCAGTAACAATATTAAGTACAACATCTCATCAAACTTGCTTATGAATATTATCTGTCCTGGGAAAAAATTCCCCTCCAGCTGTTGGCCTGTGAATCTTAGAATCCAAGCTATCTGCTTCCAACATACAAAGGAGTGGCATTCATAAGATAAACATTCGCATTTCCATAGGGAGAAATTGGAAGGAAAACAAGGGTCATGGGTCCCAAACAGTTCTGAAACCCTGCAGAGCATACTCCATTAGATTTCAATGTCTAAAAGTCATCTATGAAATTTTGCCTCATCCTCAGGGCCTGATGGAGTGGCAGCCCCACACCTTCCAAGTGCTTCCACAGCAGCTGTGCTCTCCCCAAACACTTCACTGCAGGCTCCAGCATCTTCAAGCATTGGGATATTGACCAGGCTCTCAACTTTACTCTTGTCAAGCTTCAGGGTGGTGGCTGCACTCTAAGATCCACCCTCCTCAAGAATGGGGTGGCTGCCAGCATCTCCACAATCTCAGAAACCTCAGGCATCTCAGAAACATGGGGTGGCATTCTAGTTTGTAAGCAGCCAGAATGTGATATACCAAAAATGGAATGGCTTTTACAAAAGGGAATTTATCAGGTTGCAAATTTACAGTTCTAAGGCCATGAAAATATCCAAATTAAGGCACAAACAAGAGGTTATCTGCACTCAAGGAAGGCCGATAAAGTTCAGGAATTCTCTCTCAGCTGGGAGAGAACATGGCAATGTCTGCTAGTTTTCTCTCCTGGCTTCTTGTTTCATGAAGCTCCCCTGTGGGTGCTTTCCTTCTTCATTTCCAAAATGTCTCTGACTGTGTGGGCTCTGTTGGTTTTGGTGGCTCTAAAGTTTTTTTCCAAAATGGTTCCCTCTTAAAGTGCTCCAGTAAACAACCCCCATCTTGAATGGGTGGAGACATATCTCTGTAGAAACCATCTAATCCAAAGTTACCTCCCACAAATGGGTGTGTCATATCTCCAAGGAGACAATCAAAAATGTCCCACCCAGCAATATTGAATGAGGATTAAAGGAAATGGCTTTTCTGGGGTACATAACAGCTTCAAACCATCACATTCCACCCTTTGGACCCAAAAAAGACATGTTCTTTCTAAATGCAAAATACATTCATTCCATAACAATATCAAAAAAACTTAAATATTTCAGTAACAGTACAAATACAATACAAAGTCAGAAACTGTACAAAACTCTCATCAAAGTCAGCTACAGGCATGGTCTGTCCTAAGGCAAAAAATCTCCCCTGGCTCTGGATCTGTAAAACTCAGGACAAGCTATTTGCTGCCAACATACAAAGGAGGGTCAGTCATAGGATGCATGTTTCCATTTCTATACGGAGAAATTGAAGGAAACAGAGGGTTCACAGGACCCAAACAGTTCTAGAAACCTGCAGGGCAAAGGCCATTAGATTTCAAAGTCTGAAAGTCATTTACCCTTGGAGCTTTAGAAAGCAGTAGTACCACCTTTTCCAAGGGTCTATGCAGTGGTCTGCCTCTCCCTGAATGCAACCTTGGGGGCATGGGGAGACCACCTTTTTCTCAGCACCACCCTCTCCAGCATCAGGGTTGCACCTGGTCTCTCTGCCAACTCTGGGGCATAGGCTCAATTCCTCCACAGCAATGTGATGGCAGCCAGGCTCTTCCCAATCCTCAAGGAATGTGCTCTACCCTCTCCAGGGCTTGGGGCACAACTCTTCCAATGCAATGAGGTGGAAGGCCTTCCTTGGGGCAAACTCACCCTCTCCAAGTACTTGGGTGAGTCAACTCTCCTGGCCCATGGTTTCTTGACTTCAGATCTTAGCTCCCATTGTTCTGCCTCTGAAGTTTATTTTTCCTCCAATGTGTCCCTTTTCCACCTCTTTTAATCCAGACTGGCAGTGGCTCTCTTTATACAGATTCCACAACTCCCTTGTTGGCTTTCTATGTAGTAGGCAAGGTTCATGCCCATCAGACAAAAGGAGTTTCCATAAATCCTTCCTGGATAACTCTATCTCCAATCCTGTCTTATTCTGAAGTGGCTGACTGGTTCCATGTTTGGATAAATCCTCATATGGGGCACTATTCTCTTGAGTCTCTTTCTGGAAACCCAGAATTTTCCAGAACGTCTATTTCTGGTTTCTTTATATCCAAAAGTTCAGTTCTCAGCTTATCTGTTTCCTGTTGCATTTCACTATAAGCTGCAAGGAGAAACCAGGCTGCACTTTCCACATTTAATTTGGAAATCTCTTCTGCTAAATATCCTAGTTCTTGGCTTTTAAAATCTGCCTTCCCACCAGGGCCACTAGTCAATTTTGCCAGATTAACTGCCATTTTAAAACAAGGATCGCCTTCCTTCCAGTTTGCAATGATATGCATAATTTCTGTCTAGAGCCTTGTCAGAGGTATCTTTAGCATTCACATTTCTACCAACAGTCTCTTCAAAGCATTCTAGGACTTCTCTATCAGGTTCCTCACAACTCTTCCAGAATCGTTCCCTTATCCATTTAAAAAGCTGTTCCAACATGTTTGGTATTTGCAAACTGCAGCACCCCACTCTCAGCACCAAAATCTGTTCTAGTTTGTAAGCTGCTGGAATGCAATATACCAGAAATGGAATGGCTTTTTTTTTTATTAACGGAAAGAAAAAAAAAAAGAAATTAACACCAACATTTAGAAATCATACCATTCTACATATGCACTCAGTAATTCTTAACATCATCACATAGATGCATGATCATCGTTTCTTAGTACATTTGCATCGGTTTAGAGGAACTAGCAACACAACAGAAAAAGATATAAAATGTTAATATAGAGAAAAGAAATAAAAGTAGTAAGAATAGTAAAAAAAAAAAAAAAACAAAACCCTAAAGCTCAGATGCAGCTTCATTCAGTGTTTTAACATGATTACTTTACAATTAGGTATTATTGTGCTGTCCATTTTTGAGTTTTTGTATCTAGTCCTTTTGCACAGTCTGTATCCCTTCAGCTTCAGTTACCCATTGTCTTACCCTGTTTCTAACTCCTGCTGGACTCTGTTACCAATGACATATTTCAAGTTTATTCTTGAATGTCCGTTCACATCAGTGGGACCATACAGTATTTGTCCTTTAGTTTTTGGCTGGATTCACTCAGCATAATATTCTCTAGGTCCATCCATGTTATTACATGCTTCATAAGTTTATCTTGTCTTAAAGCTGCATAATATTCCATCGTATGTATATACCACAGTTTGTTTAGCCATTCTTCTGTTGATGGACATTTTGGCTGTTTCCATCTCTTTGCAATTGTAAATAACGCTGCTATAAACATTGGAGTGCAAATGTCCGTTTGTGTCTTTGCCCTTAAGTCCTTTGAGTAGATACCTAGCAATGGTATTGCTGGGTCGTATGGCAATTCTATATTCAGTTTTTTGAGGAACCGCCAAACTGCCTTCCACAGTGGTTGCACCATTTGACATTCCCACCAACAGTGGATAAGTGTGCCTCTTTCTCCGCATCCTCTCCAGCACTTGTCATTTTCTGTTTTGTTGATAATGGCCATTCTGGTGGGTGTGAGATGATATCTCATTGTGGTTTTGATTTGCATTTCTCTAATGGCCAGGGACATTGAGCATCTCTTCATGTGCCTCTTGGCCATCCGTATTTCTTCTTCTGGTAGGTGTCTGTTCAAGTCTTTTTCCCATTTTGTAATTGGGTTGGCTGTCTTTTTGTTGTTGAGTTGAACAATCTCTTTATAAATTCTGGATACTAGACCTTTATCTGATATGTCATTTCCAAATATTATCTCCCATTGTGTAGGCTGTCAGAAATGGAATGGCTTTTTAAAAGGTGAATTTATTAAGTTACAAGTTTACAGTTCTGAGGCCATGAAAATGTCCAAATTAAGGCACCAACAAGAGGTTACCTATACTCAAGAAAGGCTGATAACGTTTGGGGTTTCTCTTTCAGCTGGGAGGGCACACGACAATGTCTGCTAGCTTTCTCTCCCAGCTTCTTGTTTCATGAAGATCCCCCAGGGGTATTTTCCTTCTTCATTTCCAAAGGTCTCTGGCTGTGTGGGCTCTGTTGGTTCTGGTGGCTTTAAAGCTTATTCCAAAATGATTCCCTTTTAAAAGGCTCGAGTAAGCAACTCCACCTTGAATGGGTGGAGACACATCTCCAGAAACCATCTAATCAGAAGTTCCACCCACAATTGGGTGGGTCACAGCTCCATGGAAACAATAAAAAAAAGTCCGACCCAGAAATATTAAATGGGGATTAAAGGACATGGCTTTTCTGGGGGTACACAATAGCTTCAAACCAACACAGGTGACAGCACTCTTCTTGAACAATGGGGTGGGAGGCCCACCATCTCTACGTTCTGGGGTATACTCACCTTTTCCACATACATGAGTGAGTCCAACTCTCTTGGCTGGAGACTGTGTCTGCAGTCCAGACATCAGCTTCCATGTTTCTTCCTATGAAGTCATTTTTCCTTCAATCTTTCCCTTTTCTGTGCCTTTTAATCCAGGCTGGTAGTAGTTCTGTTCATATATATCTCACAAAAACTTGCATGTAGTACACAGGGGTCTAGACAAAATACAAAAGAACTTTTCACAAATGCTTTCTGGATAACTGCGTTTCCATTCTTGACTTGCACTGAAATGACAAACTGGTTCTGTATTCATTTAAATACTCACTTAGGATGCTATTCTCTGTGGACTTGCTTTCTAGAAGCTCAGAACTTTCCAAACCATCGATGTCCAATTTTTTTGTGCCCAGGAGTTCAGTTTCAGCCAACCCCTTTCCTCCTTTATTTTACTATAAGCTGCAGGAACAAAACAGGCTGCACTTTCCACATTTGGGAATCTCCTCGGTTAAATATCTGAGCTTGTCACTTTCAAATTCTACCTTACATCCCACATCAGGACTTAATTTTCTGCCACTTTCAAACAATGATCATGTTTCTTTCAGTTTCCAATGACACATTCTTTATTTCTGTCTAAAGGTTCATTGGAAGTACCTTTATTGTCCATATCTCTACCAGTAGTCTCTTTAAAACAATTTAGGCCTTTTCTATCAAACACCCACAATTCTTCCAGCCTCTACTCTTTACCCATTTATAATGCTGTTACCACATTTTTGCTATTTGTGATAACAGCACCCCACTCTAGCAGTACTAAAATCTTTTCTAGTTTGCTAGGCTGCTGAAATTCAAACAGCATGAAATGGTCAGCTTTCAAGAATAAGAATTTATTAACTTACAAGCTTATGGATTTGAGGCTTAGAAAAAATGTCCAAATCAAGGCAGTATCAGGTATTGCTTTCTTCCTAAAAACTGGCTGCTGGCAATCCTGGACTCCTCTGTCACATGACAAGGGACATGGTGGCATCTGTTTGTCTTTCCCCTCTCTACTGGGTGACTGTCACTTTCAGTTTCTTGATTCTGTGTTTTCTCTCTCTTTGAATTTCATTTTCTTCTAAAAGACTTCACTAGGAGGATCAAGACCCATTTTGAATGAGGTGAATCACATCTTAACTTAAAATATTACTCACCAAAAGATCCTATGTACAATATGTCCACACTGACAGGAATGGATGAACTTAAAGAACATAACTTTCTGGGGTACATACAACAATCATCCCTGTCCCCAAACAGCAAAAACTACATTGAAAATAAGAGCAGAATTGGGGTACTCATACTTTCTGACCTTAAAACTTATTATAAAGCTGCAATGATCAAAACAGCATGATACTGGCACAGCATAGATATGTAGACCAATAGAATTAAATTGAGAGTTCCAAAAGAGACCCTCATATCTATGGCCAATTAATTTTTGACTAGGCTGCCAAATCCACTCATTTGGGAAAGAATTGTCTCTTCAACAAATGGTGCTGGGAGAACTAGATATCCAAATGCAAAAAAAAATTGAAGTAGGACCCATATTCCATACCATATACAAAAATTAACTCAAAATGGATCAAAGACCTAAACATAAGAACCAGGAATAAAAAAAATCCTAGAAGAAAATGTGCAGAAGCATCTTCAGGACCTTGTGTTAGACATCAGTTCTAAGACTTTACACCCAAAGCACAAGCAACAAAAGGAAAATATGGATAAATGGGACCTCATCAAAACCAAAAACTTCTGTACATCAAAGATTTTATCATGAAAGTGAAAGACCACCTATTCAATGGGAGAAAAGATTTGGAAACTACATATCTGATAAGGATTTAACATCTAAAATGTATAAAGAAATACTACAACTCAATAATAAAAAGACAAACAATCCATTTTTTAAAATGGGAAAAAGGCTTGAATAGTAGTTATCCAAACTGGATATACAAATGGCTGAAAAGCCATGAAAAGATGCACAGCATCATTTATTGTTAGGGAAATGCAAATCAAAACCAAAAAAAAAGATGCCATTTCACACCCACTAGAATGGCTACTATTAAAAAAGAAGAAAATTACAGATATTGGAGAAGATGTTGAAATATTGGAACACTCATTCATTGCTGAAGGGAATGTGAAATGGTGCAGCACCTGTGGTAAACAGTTTGGAGTTTCCACAGAAAGCTAAGTATAGAATTACCACATGACCTGGCAATCCCACCTCTAAGTATATATCAAGATGAACTGAAAGCAGGGACTTGAACAGATACTTGTACACTGATGTTCACAGCAGTGTTATTCACAATTTCCAAAATATGTAAACAACCCAAGTGTCTATCAACTGATCATTGGATAAACAAAAATGTGGCATATACACGCAATGGAATATTATCCTGCATTAAAAAGTAATGAAGTGCTAATACATAATACAACATATATGAACCTTGTTCATGTTGAGTGAAGTAAAGCAGACACAAAATGACAAATATTGTATGATCTCACTGATATGTAATAATTAGAATAAGCAAACTCATAGAGTCAGAATATATGTTTCCAAGAGATGGGGTGGGGATAGGTAACAGGAAGTAAAGGCTTAAAATGTACAAAGTTCCTATTTGGAATGATGGACGTGTTTGGGTAATAGATAGTGGCAGTGGTAGCAGAACATTGCGAACATAGATAACTGCACTGAATTATATATATATGAATGGGTTAAAAGGGGAAATGTTAAGTTATATTTATGGTAATAGAATACAATTTTTTAAGTCCATGGAACTTAATTACATGGTGTCTTGAATAGGGCATGAGATCTTGTGGTTTGTACAGGTTAGTGTGATGACTAAATATATCCCGGAGTAATCTGGACAGAGAAAAAAAAAATTGCGAAGTCCCCATGGTGAACTGGGGAGAAAGGAGGAAATATTAAGCTTCCCGATCTGGGAAATTCCTGATATTCTAGCAAGCAGGGGGGACAATCAATTCAATAGGCTGAGCCCTCAATCTTGGGTTTCACCCCTTTGAAACATCCCTGCAAAGCAGAAGGTAGGCTTACTTATAATTATACCTGAGTCACCCACAGAGAATCTCTTTTGTTGCTCAGATGTGGCCTCGCTCCCTAAACCAACTTCGCAGGTGAACTCACTGCCCTCCCCCTTAAGTGGGACACGACTCTCACGGGGTGTAATATCCTTAGCAATGTGGGACAGGACTCCTGGAATGAACCAGGACCATGCATCATGGGTTTTAGAAAGCCTTCTTGACCATAAGTGGAAAGGGAGAATAAAGACAAGATAAGTTTCAGTGGCTGAGAGATTTCAAAGAGAATCGAAGGGTTATCATGGAGGTTATTCTTATGCATTATATAGATATCCCTTTTTAGTTCATGGTGTATTGGAGTGGCTAGAGGGAAGTGCCTGGAACTGTTGAACTGTGTTCCAGTAGCCTCGATTTTTAAAGATGATTGTATAACTATATAGCTTTTACAATGTGACCATGTGATTGTGAAAACCTTATGTCTGATGCTCCTTTTATCCAGGGTATGGGAAGATGAGTAAAAAACTATGGATACAAATAAATAAATAATGGGGGGGATAAAGGGTAAAAAATTGGTTAGATTGAAATACTAGTGGTCAACGAGAGGGAAGAGTAAGAGGTATGGGATGTATGAGGTTTTTTTTTTTCATTTCTTTTTCTGGAGTAATGCAAATGTTCCAAAAATGATCTTTGTGACAAATACACAACTGTGTGATAATATTGTTTGCCATTGGTTATACACTATGGATGGATTGTATGCATGTAATTTTTAAAAGTATTTTTAAAAATAAAAATAACAGTATTTTTTTAAAGCCTATGGAATTGCACTACACAGCGAACACTAAGTTAAAGCAGGGACTTTAGTTAATAACACAATCATAAAAATGTGCTTTCATCAATTGTAACAAATGTACCACACCAATGCAAGGTGTTAATAATAATAATTGGGAATCCTTTATTTTATACATGAGTGTTTTGCAAACCCAAAACTTCTATAATAAAAATAAATATAGAAGGAATGCTGAAATTAAAAAATTATTAATGGGTGCTAAAATAAGAGGGTAAATGTGTGATGAAGAACAGGATATTTACATAGCCTAGAAGTATTTCTCCACAAATTATGTGTTAATTATTGTGCTGGTTTGAAAGTATTATGTACCCCAGAAAAGCCATGTGTGCCAGTTTGAATCTTTTGTGAACCCCAGAAAAGCCATGTTTTAATCCTGATCCATCATGTGGAAGCAGTCATTTCTTTTAATCCCTATTGAGTACTATAGGTTGGAAATTTGATTAGATTATCTCCACAGAGATGTGACTCACCCAACTGTGAGTATTAATCTTTGATTAGAGGGAGATATAACTCCACCCACTTCAGGTGGGTTTTGATTAGTTTACTGGAATCCTTTAAAAGAGGAAGCATGTTTTGGAAAAAGCGAGAGAGCCTCAAGAGAATAATGAGAACCATGAGAGCCAAAGCCCATGCAACCAGAGACCTTTGGAGATGAAGGAAGAATACACCACTAGGGGAGCTTCATGAAACAAGAAGCCTGGAGAGAAAGCTAGCAGATGTCGCCATGTTCACCATGTGCCTTTCCAGTTGGGAAGGAAATCCGAAACATCATTGTCCTTCTTGAACCAAGGTATCTTTCCCTGGATGCCTTAGATTGGACATTTCTTTAGACTTGCTGTAATTTGGACAATTTCACAGCCTTAGGAGTATAAATATGCAACTTAATAAAGTCCCGCTTTTAAAAGCTGTTCCATTTCTGGTATGTTGCATTCTGGCACCTAGCAAACTAGAACACCGTGTTTTAATCCTGATCCAATCTTGTGGGGGCAACCATTTCTTTTAATCCTAATTTAATACTGTAAGGCAGAAACATTTGAATAGATTACCTCCACAGAGATGTGACGTGCCCTATTGGGGGTGTGGCTTTTTTGTTAAATGGAGGTGTGACTCCGCCCATTCAAGGTGGGTATTGATTAATTTACTGGAGTCCTTAAAAAGGGGAAACATTTTGAAGAAATGACAGAGCCGACAGAAACTTCAGAGCAGAGCTGACACAGATACCAACACTTAGAGAACAGAGACACAGATGATTGAAGATGCTTGAAGCTTAGCAGACATCACCATGAGATGTTAAGCAAGCCAGAACCTGGTAAAACCTAGGAAAGTCAAGAAGTGAAAGCAAGCCCTGGGGAAGCAAAGTGAGGAACCCCACAAGAACAGAGGCTGAAAGCAACAGAGCCCAGGAGCAATGGACAAGCAGATGCCAGATTACCCAAATGACAGAGGTGTTCCTGACTCATTGGCCTTTCTTGAATTAAGGTATTTTTCCCTGAATGCTTTAGTATGGACATTGTTATAGGTTTGGAACTGTAAACTTGTAACTTATTAAATTTCCTTTCTAAAAGCCGTTCCATTTCTGGTATATTGCATTCTGGCAACTTACAAACTACCACAGTTACAAAGGGAAATAGTAACTCCACAGTGGAGAAACCTGTGAGACACCAACCAATCCAAGTGATCTAAGTTAACATCACTAATAATGGGACAAACAGACATATTATGCCTCATTATATAATCCACTGAAGAGGACACAACATCACTTCTGTGATATTTCTGCCAAAAACACCTAACCTAAATCTAACTGCGAGAAGCATTAGACAAACTTGATTTGAGGGACATTCTACAAAGTAACTGACTTGCATTCTTCAAAGGCATCAAGGTGAAGAAAGACAAAGAAAGAATGAGAAACCATTTCAGGTTAAATAAGACTAATAAGACATGAAGGCTTAATACAATGTATGAACTTGGATTGAAAAGTGGAGTGGTAAAAAAATAAGCTTTAATGGACATTATTAGGACCACTGATAAAATCAGAATATGGACAGTAGTTTAGATGATAGTATTGCATCAATGTTAAATTTTCTGATTTTGATGATTATAGTGTAGTTATATTAAAGTTTGTCCTTTTTCAGTAAATACACACTGAAGTATCTAGAGTCCAAAGGGTATGATGTATACAACTTACTCTCAAAAGGTTCAGAAAAAATAACATACAAATAGGGAGAGAATGAAAAGCAAATGTGCACAATGTAAATAATTCATGAAGAATTGTTTCAAACTTTGTAAGTTTAAAATTATATCAAAATTTGAAAGTATGAAATAAAGGTGTCATGAATACACTCTACCTTGGGCTATTACCTATCTGCTTAGTTTCATACTTCTGGTTTATCAGCTTTCCCAAATTTGACCTCATACTTTGGATCCAGGTCTCTAGCATTTTGGGTCATCAACCCAGTATGGGCTTTGTCTGTTGTAGCTCTGACCCCAGTGCCCCATCTGGACCCATCTCTCATTATTTCCCTTCAGTTCCAGGCTCTATAACCACATGTAAGGGAAATACCAATTCATTACATCTCATCCTGTCCCTCTGTGGGCCTCATCTCTTCCATTTCCTTTGTGTTCTCACTTATATGGTACTTTGCATATAGCAAGTGCATCATTCTGAACTGTGAGGTTGATTTGAACTTGCTTTCCTCAAAAATGTGGAGACAGCTATGTTTACCTTCTTAAAAGCTCATCACAAGAGTCGGAAGGAAACAGAGACAGTTTCCACAAGTCTTTTATGGACTCAAAGTTCAAGGAGGAGGCAAGATTTGAAATGGTTTGAAAGGGATCATTGTCATCCCTGCCTTATCCATAGGCTACTTCACTAAATAAATCATCCAAGACTCCTTGAACATAATTGGTGGGAGTGGGGAAATAATCTTTTTCTCATGTAAATAGAAATGACTAAGTGACTGTTACAGTTTTGACAACTAAGGATTTTGTATAACTATGGGATATTTACTTAATAATAATCACCATAGCAACCAATTTATAAAGAAGCTATGTGTCAGGTAATGTGCAAAGTGCATTTACATGTTATCTCTTTTAATCCTCATTCTAACCCTAGAAGGTAGACATGAATATACCCCTTTTACAAATAAGGAAACTAAGGCTTAAGGAGTTTAGGTTATTCGCCTGACCAAGGTAATGCAACTCTTAAGTGGCAGAGTAGGGATTTGACTTCTACATATCTTTGACTCCAGAGCCCACGCTTCTTCCATTGCATCATATATTATAGGAAGCCATTTGCAACCCTGTAGTTTTCCCTCCTCAGAGAAGGGAAACTTGTTAAAGGGGCCTTCCTAGACAGCTGATGTTAATTATTTTGGGAAAAGGATTGATTTTAGTGGGAAGGTATATAGATGAGGATTTCTCTTTGAATTTCAAACACATCACTTGCACCTGATTTGATGGACTTAATGTTTCCAAAATATCCACAGGGGAACTTTTCTCAGACACATTCAATCATCCTGGAAAGAAAAGGTGGAGAATAGTGATGAGACTTAGTCGTGACCAGCTTTAGAGCAATGTCCCTTCCATACGAAGGGTTTATAATTTGACCATGAACCCAAAATAAGTTTCTTTCCTTCTCTCCCACCCTCCAGCCCACTGACACTCAGTATCCTGAGCTAAAAATTAGGTCATACAGAGAAGTTAAGGTTAAAAATTCCAATTAACTCAAAAGAGTGAAATAATTGCAGGCACACAGACCCCAGAAAGGGAATGATACCACTCTCTGCAACACCTCCCTTAACTAAATGCAGAAACTGCTAGATCATTTCACTGATTCATGATTAAGTAATGTAGCACCAGGTTCCCTGTGATTAATGGTGATTGTTGGTGGCTGTAATTCCCATTGCCTTGAGGTGTTTGTGGTGGGAGATGTAGGGCGAGAGGTACAGTGCAGCAAATGTTTCCTACATTTACCTTGATCCATTTTTCTCTTGTAGGACAGGCCATTGTAGGGGGCTTTAATGCTTTGAACATAAACCGATTAGTTTTAATGTAGATTAAACATTTATTTATTTGGATACACAGGTATACTACCATAGTAACATGAGTGATACAGACTCTTTTGAAAGTTTATTTCCAACTTTTCAAGTACAAAAGAGCTATTTCTAAGGCTGCTGTCAAGTCAAAACCAACAATTATTTTATTGTCTTTAACACAAGTACCTGATAGATAATTTTTTTCTGCATGCATGGCCTCAAGGTTTCATATGTCATCAAGCACTATTTGGTTTCTGTCCAAACCAATTTTTTTAAAAAAACAATACAAATATAGATTCTTTTTTCTCTGTAATAATAATCATACCTTACATTTCCACAGTGCTATCTACTTTTCAAAGTACTTTCACATCCATTATCTATAGCCTGGAGATTCCATTTCAGTCTGCACCAATTTGTCGTCAAGTAGAGATAATAAAGCAGAAAGCTCTGTGCAGTCAAATTCGGTGAATAAGAGAGCGTAGCCATTCTCTTATTAAGGAATATATCCAGCTGTGGCAATGTATCTGGAAACCTGCTGGAGGCAAAAGCTAATGGAAGCTATGGCCATCTGCGTTACTCACCCACACTTTGTGTTTAGAGAGCATCTTCTAGTCAAGAAGCTCAAAGCCCTTTAACTAGGAAATGGCCCTCAGAGGCCTTCAGCAGTGAAACAAAACTACCCCAGCCAGACTCAATGTTCACAAAGTTCAGAAGGGTAATCCAGGATCAGTTACTGCTTGCAACAGAATGGTCAAAGCCCCCAAATCAGCCATCCTAGTCTCTCACCCGTCAATTTTTCCAAGTATGGCCCTGACCAGAGGCATCAGCATGCCCTGAAAACTGGTTATAAATGCAAATGATCTGGTTCCACTCCAGACCTGATATTTTGGTTGGGTGGGGTGGGTAGAGTCCTTCAATCTGTATTTTAATAAGCCCTCCAAATGATTTTGATGCACCTTCACTATTTCAGAACCTCTGCCCTAGTCTTTTCCTTTTCCTCATTTTTGTGATGTCCATCATTCATACCCTCTCTAGTTACTGCTCACCATGTTTTCTTCATTGGAATCTGTTCTCAGCCAGGGACTAAAGACTCAATCACAGATGGCGTGGTGTAAAGACTGGCACCAGATTGAATTTTTTAGCCTTCAAAGGACATTCCCCTTTAGAGGAATCAAAGACTAAGATTTAAGGTGAAGGAATAAATTTCTAACTGGGAATTTACAAAATCAACCAATGTGTGGAATACCAGTGGACAACAAAGCCTCCCTAGCACACTTGCAATTATACTACTTGGCCCATGGTTACTGCTGGCTGCTATGGCACCTTTGTACTAATTTTTGAAGGGTGCCCTTCCTCAAGTACATTTTTTAAAAATTGTATAAGTGTAATTTCAAAAGCTTGTGATGGCAGACAGCAGCCCTGGCTGTATACATATACAAGCAGGTACCACTCTCTCATTTACACACCCATTCCCCAGACACAAGGGAACACATTCCACTAGCAGCATAGATGCTCTGCTCCCACCAAACCCTGCCTGTTATGTGAGGCTTCTTTTTCAGGTTTAGAGTCAAATTGTAGGGTATGGGTGGAAGGTTGGAATTAGGCCTCCAAAAACTTTAGGCAGGAGAGAGAAGTAACCGTAGGGAACGCTTAAGGGAACTCCTAGGACATAGTTGGGAGACTTTATAGCCAGGTGCAAGCATGTTTACCAATGACTGTGTATGAGCATGATCTTGCAAGCTGATATAGATATGTATATATGAAAAGGCTCTCCTTCCACCCCACCCCATATGAGAACAAACCTGGGAAGCCCAGAATATCTGCACCCATTTTTGCACTGTTCCCATATAAGCTTCTATATGTCTACAATATGAATAGTACCCTCTTAGATGCAGCACTTTTGGCAGCGCACAACCTGAACATCAGTACTAGCAGCCTGACTCTGCCTATACATGACTGGTATCTTCTTTCTAGCAGTTTATCCCATTATAAACTTGGGTTAGCCTTCTGTCTGGCTTATTAACTTCCACAGGTAATTAAGAGCTTTTTCCTGCCAAAGCATCAAATTTGAGAGCTGGAAAGGGTCTTAAGCATACCTTGTCCAATATCTTCATGTTTTGATAAAGAAGCAGAAGTCTGAAGAGATTAAGTGACCTGTTCAAGGTCAGAAAGCTAAGCAGTAACAGCCAGGATCTGAACCAAAGTCTTCCAGCTCCTACTTTTTTGCCCTTTCTTCTCTTTGAGTTTTCTTGGTTTGGGGATTTGTGTCTGTTTAAGATTTCAATAATTCTCACATACTTTATAAGCAATTTTATTAAGTCTGTGTTCTAGTTTGCTAGCTGTCGGAATGCGACACACCAGAGATGGATTGGCTTTTAATAAAAGGGGATTTATTTAGTTAGTTTTTCAGAGGAAAGGCAGCTAACTTTCATCTGAGGTTCTTTTTTATGTGGGAAGGCTCAGGGTAATCTCTGCTGGCCTTCTCTCCAGGACTTTGGGTTCCAACAACTTTTCCCGGGGTGATTCCTTTCTGCATCTCCAAAGGCCTGGGCTGAGCTGCCAGTGCTGAGATGAGAGATGCTGTGCTTCTTAGGCTGTGCTACATTGTGCTCTCTCATTTAAGCACCAGCCAATTATGTCAAAGGTCATTCATTGCAGCAGGCACACCTCCTAGCCAACTGCAGATGTAATGAGCAACAGATGAGGTTCATGTACCATTGGCTCATGTCTGCAGCAACAAAACTAGGTGCCTTCACCTGGCCAAGTTGACAACTGAATCTAACTACCACAGTCTGTATGCATCAAACTTCATGAATAATGAGGAAAAGGGAGGAAATGATCAGGTTATATCTTTACTACACACACACTATTTGTTTTGTTGTGTTTTCTTTCAAGAGAGAAAATGATAAAATGCTTCACTCACCACTCATTTTTTACTTAAGAGCAAGAAACACCAAACTCTATTCACTAAAGTTTTCAAAAGCAATTTAAAATACATAAGTTTTGCATTAATGCTATGGTACATTGACTAAAAGTTAAGAGAAATGGGTCTTAGACGTGGCTCTGTCTCAAACTTAGGGATGCCCTTGGGTGACTAGTTAATCAGTCTTAAGCCTCAGTTTTCTCAACAATAGAGTTGGACTCACTAGATGATGTATTAGTTATTTTAAGCTTTGACAATCTATAATTTTATTATGAGAGTAAGAAAATGGTTGGTGGAAAGAAGAGGAATGGAAAAGAAAGCTATAAGGGATATGGAAAAAAGTGGTGTAACAGAAAAATTGGCCTGAGAAAGGAAGATAAAGGAGGACAGTGGTCAGGGAGAGAGAGAAAAGTAAGACAAAGGAAAACACAGGAGGAGACAAAGAGGCAGAGAGGCAAATGGTGTCAGAAAATGAAGAGAGATGAGTTCATAGGGTTCTCATTGAGTATGTCAAGGTCAATATCTTGCCCACCTCACCATACCCCCCCCCCATACTGTGGCTTTTAGAGCAAATCAAGACATTCTCCCACTGCATCTACCATTAACATCTCTTTCTGCCCAGCAGTCAACTTATCTGGCTTCCTCTTCACATTTCAAAGGGAATCTATGAAATAAGGGTTAATTTTCCTGTACAATTTCAAAGGTTATGCATGTGTGTACAAAATGTGAATTTCTGTCAGCATAGAGCAATGTTATGACACATCTTATTACAGCCCATCCTTTGTTAAGTGTCTGCTACTCCACATACATTATGACTTCCAGATTTTCAAATAACAATTCTTATTAAAATATGATTTATTTTAATCAGAAACTAGACAATGAATTGTTTTTAAAACACTCCTAATGAGGACTATTTCAGAAGGCATGCTGGACCTTTTTGTTGAATCTGTTGATTCAGTTGACTTCAGCTGCCTTCCAGATTCCCTTCAGCTCTAGCCAGGCAGTTTTCTAGCCTCAGCTGTCTTACTTTATACCCTAACATCATCCTAACCTTAAGTGCATTCTGTAGGGTATTGTTCTCACTTACACCCTCCTCTTATGCAGATAAAGGCCCGCTTTGGCCTACACAGTTCAGAAATACTCATGATCTCACTGATCAACAGTCATTCTGGGAACTAACTCAACTTGTTGCCTCCTTTGAAAATGAGGAAATACCTGACAGATTTTTAAAGGCCAGTTACATACAGACGTTATTTTCCCCTCTCAATTCTACATTATAACCTTCCAACCTCAACAAAGAAAACAGACTATAATTCAACATGTAAATTCTTCTACAGAATCAGAGATTCATGGCCTATCCAAGCTAGAAGAGGCCTTAGAGATCTCTTAGTCCAGCAATTCTCAACCTAGATGCACATATTGGGGGACTTAAAAAATACCAATTCCTGGATCCCACCCAATACCAATTAAATCAGAATTAGCTGGGGGTGGAGCCTGGGCATGGTATTAATTTTAAAGTTTCCCAAGGAGATTCCAACATGAACAATTCCCTCACTTTACAGATAGAAAACTAAGGGAATGCCTTAGGTTCCTGAGATTTACATCAGAATCTTTGAGGCATACATACATTTATAAAACCATCAACCCAGTCAATTTGACATCCAAAGCTATCTGATTACTTTATTTTTGGTCTTCCAGAAATTAGAGCTGCCAATTCTCAATACCTCGAGTTTAAATTTGAAGCAAATCCCCTCTCTGTTTTAAGTCTGAGGCAAGATCCAGAAGTTTTCATCCTCTAAATTAAGTCAAATCACTCAGGTACACTGAGAAAATATGACATGCCAATCTTGGTGCTGTGATTCCCTGTCAATTATATATACAATAAAAGAGTGCATTAACTTGGGAAATCCAAAGTAGTTCACAATCCAAAAACTCATTCCTGTTCTGTTTTGGAATTTCTTTGCAGTTACTGTTGAAGTTGAGTGTGTTTGCTGCTCTTGGGAGTATCTTCAAAGAAAACCACACTGAGAAGTTCTCACTTAGGAGGAACAGAGAGGAAGTCTAGTTTCCCTTTCACCCCCTGCTTAACTGTTTCCTGCTGAGAAGAAACAGTTCAGCTCTTCTGATGCAATATTTGTCTGGTTGCCAAATTCCATTATCTTAGAACAAGGGGTAGAGTTTGGCTTCTTAAAACTTGAAAGGCAGAAACTTAAGTGGAATAAAAAGGATTTCTATTTCACACAGCAGAAAGTACCTGTTACTCTACAAGCCAGTCAGTACACACTGAGAAAATAAATGAATAAATTTTTTAAATATTCAAATTACATCATAGGATAACAGGTATAAGAAGAACAACTAGAATCTGAGGGGAAGGGTTGCCTCAAACCCTACCCTATGAAAAACTGACTAAATATTTCATTGCAGACAGTTGACAGGAGTATTTCTTCTATTGTTATGTCTATATTTTCTGAAATGGAGGACATAATAAAGTGTTTCAGTCTCTGGATTGTTTTCCCACATGCATAGTAAATACATGAAACTGAAAAATCAAGGACATTAAAATTAAGTAGATTAGTCTCTAAGGAAAATCATTGTCAAAAATACCAACCAAAAAGTCCATAAGTGGATCCAGACAAGGACCTGGAAAGACTTTCCTTTCCAAAAGCCTTAATATTTTTCTCCCAAGGACTAATTCCTAAATCACTATCTTATTTTGAAACCCAAGAAGATTATAGATTAGATAGCTGTTGGATGTCTTACCTCATAGATTGTGATGTTGGAGTTTTCACAGGCAGCTGGAGTTAGACTCCCCAAAGAGAAGGAGAGCTTTGGGAACCTCCCAAATTGAACCTCCGAGGTGATTGGTAGCTTACATTGGCATGACTTTCACTCTGTGAAAGGTTTGGAAATGAAGGTTATGAACAAAATTCTCATGATTTAGGGCAGAGCATTGAGCTGTGGTGTAGATACTGTGCTTATCATTTTTTTTAATCCTTAAAAGAATAAGAGTTAAACCCTATAAAAATCAGATTGGTTAATTTTCCCTATTCCTCATCTTCTTTATTTAGGTAAGGGTTACTTTGTCTTGTCTCCATATATCACAAATAAAGGTGAAAATTTCAAGGTGATTCCATCTGCTAGAGAAGATTAAAGTCACAGATTGGGGGGCAAGAAAGAATGTCAGTTATAATCTAATCTGGGACTCTCATTTTATAGACTATTTCACCCAAAAGGGTGAAGTGAGTTTCCTGATATCAAACAATTTTTCAAAGATTTAATTACAAGGAGTATTGTTGATAAAAGTCTAACATTTTGAAAAAATCCAGAGCAGAGCTAGGACAGAATTGCCAACTCCTCTCTCTCAGGCCTGCTCCTTTTCATTGTACTGTCCTGACCAGCATCCTTGTTTGTAATGGGAATATTAATGACAGAGAGTATCCCAGAGAGCACTAAGATGGTGGATAGTGAATAGATCATCTGTCCATGATTTATGAGTCTGATAATCAAGTAGGCTAAATTCTCTTTTCTTCCATTTCTGTTATATAGTATACATAAGTCTGCTAAGAGCAGGCTGGCAACTGCACAGGTGAATGTCAAGAATAGGAATTATTGCAATCTGTGCTAAACTTTAAAATTGAACATCTTTGTCTTCAACTGAACCAACAGTCTTAATCCACATGAATAGATAATAAATCAGCAGATCCCTCTTATTCTTCTCCATGTTTCAAATTGTGCCTTTCTTATAATTATAGCAAATCAGAGCTAACTGCTACATTTGGTATTATCTAGTACAGCCCTCACTCCCACCTCCAATGCTCTCTTTATCATTAGCGAACAGAAACTTAGAGAGGGATATAGGGGCTGAAGGAAGAATCTAGGTGTTACATTTCCTATTTCTGTGCTCTTTCCACCACATCGTGCTTTATTTCACTCTCGATTGCCAAATAATAATAATCTTAAGTACCTTTCAACACTTGGCTCTTAATGGTCTTTGATTAACTGAAGATCACTAGTTGACTTAGCCCTGCATTAAATGCAACCTACTAAGGTTATCACAGTCCAAGTTCCAAGACAATGATAGACTATAACCAGCTCCCAATGTGCTGAAACTCCAAAAACTCCAGATTCAGAAAACATGTAAAACTTGACTCTTCACATAACCTTTGCATCAACCCGAACCCTCCCCAAAGTGCAAAGCCAGGGATAAATCTACTTCCCTTTCATTCTTTATTTTCATATCTCAGCAGGAACACCTAGATGTGGATATTGAGATGTAGACCTCTCCATGAAGGGCAAAGGAGACAGTGAGAGAATCTGCCAAAATCTACATAGACTTGGGCTATAGCTTCATCTTTTTCTAAAAACCTTCCTTTCATAGCCTGACTTCTGACCAGCTAATTTTTTTTAGACTGAATTAATTTTACTTTCACTAAGAGTTTACACTCTCAGACATTCCATTTGTATGGAACTCTTGGCTTGACTTCTCGACTGATTAGATACCACCACCTGCAAGATTGAGACTATGCATCAATTAAGGAAAATGTATGAGCCCAATCTTTTCCCATCAGAATCAGAATACAAGCCAAAATGGATCTGGAGGCCAAAAGCTATATTCTTCTAGGGTAGTGTCATCCTTTTCCATCTGGGTCAAAATAGTAAAAATTAAATGAAATAAACTTTCCCTTATATGGTAAAAAGTGATGATGATATCTTTTACTCTTATTATGCCAAAATTTATTTACAAGTGAAGGAAAAGATTTACCATCTTGAAGAAGATTCTATAACTTTAGGCACTTTGTTCATCTGAAGGTAGCACTACTCTGATATTAATGGTGATTTTATGAGAACTGGTATGTTTTAGTCACCTAAATGCAATTTATGTCTCAGCACAAAAGCAGGAAGGCATAGGTGGAGGTTTTATAGACTATGGCAAGATATATACATATATATATATATATATATATATCAGTGAAATGTATATATGTATATAAACTAATATGTAATAAACTAATACAATCCAAAATTCAGTTATGTTTATTATGTTGCTACTTCAGAGCTAAAACGTCTAGGCAATTGACATGAACTGTTATTTTGATGTTGATACCACCAAAGAAGTAGGGATTGTAATAATCGCTTTATTCTGACCACAACTTTACTATATTCTATGACATTTAAACAATGACAAAGCCATCTGTTTTTACTACTGATCACCCATTTATATATAAGATATCTTGTCACAGCATCAGATTCTTTTCTCTTCTTATTGAGTTATATATTGGAATTGCTTCAGAGCTTAGATCTCAGTATCTACCCTTTTTACCAAAAACACTAAATTTCATACAAGGAATATTGGGTATAGCAGATACAGACAAATTCCACCATCAAGCATCCTAAAGTTTTTCTGATGGGTTCAAAAATTGAGCCTAATATCAGTATATCATTAAGACATGGAGATGGAATATAGTTTTCAGTCACAATGATAGTTTTGGCTGTCAGCAATACATTTCCAAGAACATATCAACCTTTTAAAATGATCTGATGATTTCAACAAATAAGAGGCAGGGTTGAAATTGAGAATTAAACCAAACAGCTGAACATTGCATTTGATTCCAATTGCACAGGGTATTACCAGGTAAATCCATTCTCACATAGTCAACTAGTTAAAAAAAAAAAAAGTATACCTTTCAGTGTCACATTTAGGCATGTTTGCCTAACTATACTCTGGTCACAGAGGTAACAATTAATTCTGAGATCTGATAAAATGATGCAGCAACATAATTGTACATGCGGGCAATATGATGTGCTTGTATCCTCTCCCTATATCCTGCCACCACCAAATTAGAATTTGCAAAGACAAATGTCTTTGTCATGGCCATACTGACTGGCACAGGGAGACATGCTCCCCTTTTCCAGCTACCTTTAACAAAATTCTTCGTACATGGAGTGCATTCTCTTCTCCAGGCTTCTGTTAATGTAGTTTTCTCTGCCTAGAATGCCTTTATTGACTGGCAGGTAACATAAATAGGTGAAATTGGCTAAGCCTAAGACGATACTACATGATGGGAACTGTGAAGAACTGCAGAGAGTATGCCTCTTTAAAAAAGAGCAACAACTATTGAGTTTCAGTCAATTGCCACAATGGGACCCTAGGTTGGCAGATCTTCCAACTTTTAAAAGAAAGCCAGACATCCAGATATTTATGTGTAATCTCTCCATTTTTAAATCTGGTTACTATTTTTTAAATTGTGAGGGTTGAAGAAAAGTAGTTACCACTTTGTGGCCTGTGACCTAGACAATTCTATCCTTTGGCTCTTTTCAATCCAGCTTTAGTACCATATTATCTGAAAAGTCTTCTACCATTTATCTATCTCCTTTGAAATCCTACTGTATTTTTAGTTTCTGTTGTGCAATATGGTGCTTATTTACTCTTTTGTGTGGAATAATTAGTCTCCCCAACTTGGTTGTAATCCCCTTGAAGGCAGGGACTATGCACCATCTCTCACAAAGCCTAGTCCAGGGATAAGGCATCATAACCAGCACTCAGTGAAGACTGCCTATTACAGCACAATCAAAATCAAAACAACCTGTGGTGAAACTTAACTCTCTTTCATTTGTTGATTCATTCACCAAGATTTTACAAAGACCTACTATACTATACTAGCACGATGTCAGGTGCTATGGGTCAACATTTATCAAAAAAGATGATAAAGGTATACCCCTGCCCTTGAGGAACAATCAAATGTTGAGAGTTCAAATGTACAAAGAAGGGCTATATGAGGTCAAAGCTAAACCATTGCTCAAAGTGCAAGTTCATTTCCACTGTTGTTCTACGAACGTACTACCCAGTAGAAATGTTATGTGAGCCAGATATGTTGTTTCTAGCAGTCACATTAAAAAACATAACAAAAATCAGGTGAAATTAATTTTAATGATAGATTTTGTTTAACCCAATATATCTAAAATATTATCATTTTGACATGTAATTAATATTTCATTCTTGTTAATGAGATATTTTACGTTTTTATACTGTCTCTCAAATCCAGTGTTTATTTCACTCCTACAGCCAATCTCATTTTGGATTAGCCACACATCAACTACTCAGCAGTTACCTGTGGCTTGTGGCTACTCTTTTGGATAGTGCAGCATGAAAAAAGGTTGCTCCTTATCTTACTACCAAAGTGGGGACAGATAAACGTCACATCATCCAAAGCCAATTGAATTCTATTGGGTCTTTTAATCAACTGGATTTCATTTGTATGATAACTGAAATGAACATAAAATCACAGGGTCACAGGCAGCTGGATGTTTTGCAAATCCAGGGCTGATTGGCCTTCAGATAGAAGTTAAATAATATTCAAGATAGTTGGATGGATAACACACATAGATCTTTACCATAATACCCACAGCAAAAGGAGGCAGTGACCCTGGTCCCCACAAGTTGCAGAGTTACAAAGATCAAAAAGGAAATATGAAAATGCTATTGAAAAGGCATCAAACAGGTGAGGCATGGAGATTGAATCTCATACTAATAAAATGGTGACCCGACATAAGGGCACATTCAAAACACTTCTGAATCCTCTTAAAGAACGTAACAAGCTTTTTTATACGCCCCCTAACAATACCAGGACCAAGAATCATTAATCTCTATTTTATAGATAAAAACCACATTTAAAAAAAAACAAAATTAAGAAAATTATGTGAGATCCAGTAGCCCAGTGCAGAGCTGGGACTAGAATCCTTGGTCTCTGGCTGATTTCTGCCCACAAGACCACCTGAAAAATCATACCTATGTGGTCACCAAAGTAACAGGTTGAAAAGTGGAAAAAGTCAATCCTTTGGTCTCTTTGTCTACATGATTCCAAACAAGTGGGCTAACTAAATTTTTTTCTCTTACTGAATTATTCCCTTGTTTAGCCATTACACAGACATATTTAAACCTGATTCTATTCAACCATGCCCATTAATTTGTAGGAAATGTTTTTTCTGCAAATGAATTACATAGAAGATTATGTCTACCCACACAGTCAGGCAGGTCATCTCAGTTGAACTGACCAGGCCACTTGAGAACCTGTAGAGTGCCTTGGATTAGTCTATGTGGTTGTTTTATTCTAGTTTGTCTTAGGGGTGCTGACAACACCACTTTGGCTTCATTTTTTCTATAACCCCATAATGGTAATCCTGTGGAATGCATTAAAGCCAAATGCCAGAGAGGGGAAAACAACCACTGAATCAAAATGCTTTGTTAAGTTCATCTAAGAAGTTTACAATGTCAGTATAACTTTAAGTACCAGCAACCCAGCCAGCTTTTTTAAAAAAAATGATTCCACTGGTTTGTAAACAAACAATTAATGTGTTTCTAATTGTCTGCCAACAAACAGGTCCCTTATCACTGTGGGAGCTACTGCCCCACAGAGAAAACTAAAAGAGCCCTGTAGTGAATTCTTGGGTAAAGAATATGACTCTTTTGGCAAAGGAAAGTATCACTCCCTAACTTATCTGTTTCATATGTGTAGTGAACTGTCTTAAAGCAGGCACACCTGTAAAAATAATCACGCTACAGAATATACTCTAATCAAAAGGGAACTAGACTTCCAATTCAGAGACCTGAGGTACAGTGCAGGTTCTGTCATTAATTATAGATACATACTTTAACCTCTTCATGCCTCAGTGTCCTTATCTATTTAGCAAGATAATAGTCCTCGCATTACCCACTTTATAGAGTTGTCTCTTGAAAATTGAATGAGATAGCATATGTGAAAATGCTCTGAAAAGCATGAGGCATTATGAAAGTATAAGGAAACATTATTATCATTATCATCATTAGTATTACAAAGCACAGGAGAGCTTTATAGAAAGACAACACAATCTGTTTCAGAGAAATAGGGGGAAAGGAGGAGTTCAAAATATCCTTTGTTTTGGGGTGGTTGGGTTCTTTGCATGTCATTCTTTCTGACAAAATTCAAACAATCAAAACACAGAAAAGGAAGGAACAGGGAGTCACTCTCCTGCAAAGTAATCATCAACTATTATAGAAAGACATCAGCCGCTCCACTCAGCTCTTCTGATTGCAGTCACAGTGGGCAGAGAGAGGGAGGAAGGAAGCAAAGAGGAGGCATCTTTTGTGCTTTCTTAGCTGAATAATAGAGGTCCAAGTGACTGGAAAATGATGTGCCTCTCTCCCCGTCTCTGAGTATTCTGTGACCACTTGAAGTACCAATTGTCTCAAACTAATTTTCCTCTCCAATCATTCTTCTTTCTAATCATGTTCCTCTCTAATCATTTTCCTCTCCAGTCTTCTTTGCCCTTCGGCTCACATGCTCCCAACAACCTCCCCCCCCCCGCCCCCACATCTCCCCATCCTAAGTACTTGTTTTCCTTCTCTTCCCAAGAGTTGTAGGCTGAGCTCACCTGATGCCAAAGTAACCAGCCCATTTAGCTGTAAAGATCAGTGAGACCAATCATATGGGATATAGACAAGTAACAAAGGCAGCTGAGGGATTCCATTTTCTACCTTTCTATGGGATGTTTTGGCATTGGGTAGAGAAAGTCTATTGCACCTTAAATCATTCTAAAGGGGAAAGCTTTTTGAATGGATGGCATTTATTTTTCACTAAGTATCTAATGATGTTAATTAAATACTTTATTCTTTGCCAGCAGCTAAATTAAAGACATCAAATTTTTGTTCTCTGCAGATAGGTCACAGTCACAGGAATTAAAAGAAAAGCTTCCTTTGATCTAATGTGTTTTAATGATTCATACGCTACTTACTACTCCTTGTAGCTTTATCAAGTTTCTAATACTGGAGAGCTTGGCTAACAGTTTTTCACAAAGATGCCAACATAATTAAAACACTAAAAGTAAAAACCATTATGTTTTAACCTAATATTTCACAGACTCACTAGAATATTAAAGTTGGAAGGGCTCTTAAAGATCATCTAATCCAATTTCTTCATTTTACAAATGAGAAAATTCTGGTCAAGAAAAGTTAAGTGGCTTGTCTAAGGTCACACAGCTATTTAATACATTCTAGTCATTTTTTCTTGGAACTTGACAATAAAAGTCCCACTTCATCCCCTACCAGTCCATGCCATATTGTTGTCAGGACAACCCTTACAAAGAAGTGACAAAGGTGTGATTTGCAGGGTAGAGAGTAAATGTGGGAGGCTTGTGATTGATTCCATTTTTTACTGTTCCCAACTGAAGCTATTATCGAGAGGATCCAACTGTTAAAAAAAACTAAAATTATCAAGAAAAAGGTGTTATGCTAAGCCATCTTCAGCCATTTATCTCTGATCTTGAAAGAGTTAACCAGATTATTTGGTCAACTATTAGGGGAAATGACCAGGTAAGACAATGACAGGATGATGATGACGATGATTAGATAGAGTGGCTTTTATTTGATACCCTGGGCAAAAGTCATGAACTTCAACATGAGAATCCTGGGCTCCCAGCAATCAGCAGGAGTATCCCATGTACCTGTGAAGGGATTGAGATGTACCATTTACAGAGCACCTACTATGAGTCAGGTATTGTTATATATGCTTTACTTACTTTATTTAATCCTCACAACAATCCTGTGACTAAGGCATCATTATTCCTAGAGCTTGGATTCTATCCAAAGTCTGCTTAATTTTTAGAACTCAATAAACTAATCTAACTCCATTCCCTACCAGTCCATACCACCTGTAGGAGACTGTGCCAGTGAAAAAGGGAGTAGACTTGCCTTAAAATACTACTCCTACTTCACCATTGTTTGAGAGTCAGATCTACTCACAGAAACAACACTGACAACACAGCAAAGGAAATTATTCTTGGCCTTATGAAAACACTTCACTCTAAATGGGACTGGTAGGGATGGTAAATCACTATGAAAAAAAAGAAAACCAGTAATGAGGGAATTTTACTGGAACATGATTTCCTGGAAACCAATATGAACAAGGCTGTTACGGGCTTGTGTTTTTTATATACAAAAAGAACAAAAAATGTGCCTCATAAAGTAAGCAAATCCATTAATGGACAGCAGGGCTATAAGCAAAGCAAGGCAGACCATCATAGCAAAGGCAGGGTCAATGCCTGCAGAAAGCAAGAGGAAGAGAAAGATTGGCATTATCAGAATGAGGCAAAAAATAAAGGGCACCACAGAGCAACACCTCATGCTTTCTGGTGACTCTAAAATCAAGCCACATCTACCTAACTTAATTCCATTTTTCTACAGCATAATCTGCCTTGTTGACTTTATGGACACAGAAAGTAACTTCACTGTTCTGAAGCAAATCCACTCACCACTGTGACAATAACAAATCACATGAATTAAAGCTGACATTTTGGTGTCGCTTTGAAGGAAAAAGTCCACAAATGGAAATTTTGAATACTTTAATTTAAGCTGGGGAGGAATAGAGTTCTTGAGAATAAATATATTATCTCACCTGTGAAGGGGAAGTATTATGTTGCCTTCATAAAATAAAAGGCCTTTTAATTCATCTGCACCCATAGACATTGTGAGTTGTACATGAGAAACATAACACTTGTCCTTCAAAGTTGAGTCTGGATTTGATAATTAGTGTTCTTATCAGCATGTAAGTTGGTCACTGGAAAGTCTAAATATTTGAATTGATTACTAAGGAATCAGAAGGAAATATATGATGACATGAGTAAAGAAGTAATTGAGAGTTATTTCTAAATTCTGAGATATTGAGCTGTTTGTATATAACCTGGTAATTCTCAGAAACTTTGGGTATTTATGTTATACCTGAGACTCAGAGTTAGAGCTCTGAAGCTGTGAAAGTCACCAGTACCCTACAGGAACTTTCTAAAAAGTTGAAAAGTGATCAGAGTTGAGTAGAGATATAAAGGAAGCTGATCTGAATAGGGCTAAGGTAGATCAGAATACAGGAAAAGGATGATATCATCCAAATTTTAAAGCTTCAACTTCTCTGTGAGACCAAAAGGGGAGATGTTTATTTGGTGCAAAATTGATATTTTGGGTAGCACATGACCTAATTTAACTTGTATGGTCAGTTTAGTTGAACACCGTAAGTACATGAAATATTGAATAGAGTATGAGATTTTGTTGGTTTGCCCAGGTAAGTGTAATGCCCCGATATATCCCAGAGTAAATTGACCAGTGATTAAAGATGTATTTGCAAAGTCCCCTTGGAGGACTGGGGAGAAAGGAAGAACTATTCAGCTTCCCCATTTGGAGAACTTCTGATATTTCTGATATTCTGATATTCTCGCAAGCAGTGGGGACAACCAAATCAATAGGCTGAGCCTCAATCTTTGGGTTCACTTCTATGAAACTCATTCCTGCAAAGGATAGGCTAAGACTACTGATAATGATGCCTAAGTGTTACCCCCAGAGAACCTCTTTTGTTGTTCAGATGTGATCTCTCTCTCTCTAAGCCAACTTGGCTGGTGAACTCACTGCCTTTCCCCCCTACATGGGACATAACTCACAGGGGTGTAATCTCCCCGGCAATGTGGGACAGAACTCCGTGGATGAGCTGGGACCTGGCATCATGCAATTGAGAAAGTCTTCTTGACCAAAAGAAGGAAAACAGAAATAAGACAAAACAAAGTCTCAGTGGCTGAAAGATTTCAAACAGAGTTAAGAGGTTATCCTGGAGGTTATTCTTATGCATTATATAGATATCCCTTTTAGTCTATGGTGTACTGGAGTAACTGGAGGGAAGTACCTGAAACTGTTGAGCTGTGTTCCAGTAGCCTTGATTCTTAAAGACTGTATAACTATATAGCTTTCACAATATCACTGTGTGATTGTGAAAACCTTGTGTCTGATGCTCCTTTTATTCAGTGTATGGACAGATGAGCAAAAAAAGAAATAGATAAAAAATAAATTAATAGGGGGGATATAAGGAGTAAAATAAATTGGGTACATTGAAATACTAGTGGTCAATAAGAGGGAAGGGTAAGGGGTATGGGATATATGAGTTTGTACTTTCTCCTTTTTATTTCTTTTTCAGGAGTGATTCAAATGTTCCAAAAAATTATCATGGTGTTGAATACACAACTATGTGATGATATTGTGAGCCACTGATTGTATACCATGTATGGACTGTATGTGTGTGAAGATATGTCAATAAAATTAATTTTTTTAGAAAAATAATTGGGCATGTCATGCTAAATCAAAATAGAAATGAAAGCACATTTCAAATAGGTGCATTTGGTTTTGGAAGCGTGTAGTATACACTTGCTTAGGAGTAATATGAATCCTTCCAAAATACCTCTCTGGCTCTCAAAGATATGATTAAATTTCCTCTTTCACAAGCTAGAGGAGTTGCGTGAATTAGTAAAACTGCAAGTATTTACTGGATGCCTATTGTGTTGAGTGGTTGGGGCATATGAACTATTATCTATGGTCCCTGACCTCAAGGAGTAGTTCATTTTGCAGGAATGAGGGTGGGAAGAGAGTGGGAGGACAATCAATACACAAAAAACAACTGAAAAATAATTTTGTGCTAAGCTTTGTGGTACTGACTTTTAGTTCATTGGTAGTTCAGAGAAAAGAGTGTAATATGGTGTGCTGATGCCTGGTTAGCAGGATTTGGATACATTAAGGGGAATTCATGTGAGTTTTCTAGAGTGGAAAACAATTTCAGTCCATAACTTTTCAAGTATCCTACACAAGACCAAAGAGAAGACTAATGCCTTCTGTTATTACTATGACATCTTTGGGAAAGAGTCAACTGGTTTTTAAAAACAGTGGGGGTTTTTAAAACATGGACTATTATTCAAGGCTGCAAAGTACCCCCTCATTATTATTATTATTTTAAATTAAGTGGATAGAGCACCAAGAAATTTATGTCACCTGAATGCAAATGACTGATTTTATTTTCAGTGTTTCAATATTAAGATATGCCTTCCCTTAAAGAAGTTCCCTTGTAATCTAAACTGATACAAATTGATTACTAGTGATTTTCCATTCCTTACCTCCTCAGAAAATTTTCCTTTCTGCAAACTAGCATTTTGCATCTGCTTGAGGGCCTGCCAACAGAAAAGTGGGAGGTCTTTCCAAACTTCAATAACTTGTTTTCCACATCCGCAGTGTCAGTACTATGGAGCTCCCATTCTTTCCAGTTGGTGTCCAGGATAGTATATTCAGAAATTCCATTTCCATTTGAATCTATTCCTACCAATTAGTTGAAGCTTTATAACTACTTGTTTCTGGAATGCTGAACCAGACTGGCAGCACTACCCATCCATTTTCTTTTAAAGGATTATTCATGGCTTGTGTGATAAAGTAAATTGAATTGTAGATGGTTCCAAACAATGGTGAAGCCTATTTTTTTATAATTACAATTATCTTGAGCCCCAATCACCCTAGAGCAGTCTCAGAGTGTATTCCAAGACTGTGCTCATTATTATGGGCTACGTGTCTGAATGGAGTAGAGCTATGAAGACCCAGAGGGAAAAAAAAATTGTTTCTGAGGACTTGCTTGGTTTCTCCCCTGAATTTTTCTGTTTTTCTCCCCCAGGCTTTCACATCTTTAAATATATCAAATATGACACTTTTATGAGAAACAAAGTTATATACAATATATTTGTATGCTCCTAAACTAAGAAAGTGATTTAAAGTTATAAAGGGCATGGAAAATCAGGTATGGGATAGAAAAGAAGAGCTCAAGGGAAATTTACCAGGTTAATTACTGGAGTGTTATACATGGTGAAAGTCATTTTGCTGGCACTATGATTAGATGGTAGATGTGTAGGGCAAGATTGTAATTAACAGGTCTCTCCAGTTCATGTCTATGCCCTTGGTTCAAAATGGTTGTCTCCTAGACATATA
Organism: Tamandua tetradactyla; assembly: GCF_023851605.1. Classification (NCBI taxonomy): domain Eukaryota; kingdom Metazoa; phylum Chordata; class Mammalia; order Pilosa; family Myrmecophagidae; genus Tamandua; species Tamandua tetradactyla. Next base: position 61,576,773 of record NC_135353.1, on the reverse strand, counting down.
CTTCCCAGAGAAAGTGAACACTAGAATTCAGTGTTAAATGCACAACTGCACACACACACAGACATGTATACTGACACACACACAACCACGAATACAGAGGTAAGTAGTGTAGCAAATGGAGAATATGCTTTGTAACCAAGAAACTCTATATCCACTTGGTGTGCAAAGTGACAAAGCTTTCATGGGAAGCTACAGTAAAGCAGCATGGCTGCTAGAGCAGACAGAATGACTATGCCTGCCAAATAAATATGTTAAAAGTAACAGTATGTGTGTACTATGCCTGATGGTGTACCATGCTCATTATCATCACAGCCTACCCCATTTTTGTTAATAGCAACTCCATTTATTTTTGGAACAATCCTTGTATCTCTTTTTCCAAAAACATAGTGAGGAAAAGCAAACAATAACCCCCAAACCCCACACCCCAATATGGCTTCAGGTTTTCCATAACATTTTACTTTTAGGATGGAGCTAAAGAAAGTTATAGTCATGCCATTTTACTGTGCTTCAGAGAAAGCCGATACTTGTTACTTTGGTTTCTCAAGGACTAAGAAGGTATTTTCCTATAACAACTTTGGACTGAATAAAAGGGTCAAAAATTGAGTGAATCAGTTTTGCTCTGAAAATCCAAGTCAAGATGCAGAGAGGTATAGTTGCTAGCAAGGCATTGTCATGCCTGTTTAACATTAAGCTAAGGGTTTTCAACCATGGCTGCACTTAGAATTACCTTAGAAGTGTCAAAAATACTAGTGTCCAACACAACCCAGACCAACAGAATGAGATGCTTTAGGTTTAGGACCCAGTAGTAAGTATTATTAAAAGCTTCCCAGAGGATTCTAATATACAGGGTTTAAAAACCAATAATAGAAGAGTGCACACTGGCCTGTGGTCTATTCCTAATGCCAGGATGTTTGAGTGAGTCACTTTTCCCCTTTCTCTAGGTTTTGATTTCTTCTTCTGTAAAATGAGGACACAGAATCATGAATTATTAAATCTTGGAGGTCATTTGGTCTAGCTCTCTTGATACACAGGAAGGTAAGACCCAGAGTAGTTAAGTGATCTTCCAAGGTCACTCAACTTGTCATAAAATCAGGACTAGAACCCAGGTCTCCTGTCTCTTAGTTTGGCCTTCTTGGTTGGAATAGATGTTCCTTGGGATTCCTTCTAATTCTGAACTCCTGTAAAATTTCCCAACTCTTTGTCTAGTCAAGGACCAAATTCAGCTTGCAGACAGGTTTTGTTTAGCTAGTAAATGGGTTCTTCTTCATCTCCCTGACACCTTAACATCTGAGTCCCTGGTCTTTATGGTCCTTTGAAGCTGCATTTACCCCAGAAAGACATGTTCTTAAATTTAATCTATCCCCATGTGTGTAAACAGATTGTAAACAGGATCTTTTGATGAGACTACTTCAATTAAGGTGTGATCTATCTCATTCAAGAAGGGACTTAATCCTATTACTGGAGTCCTTTACAAACAGAATGAATACAGAGAAAGCCATGGGAGCAAGAATATGAAATCAACAAATTCAGAAGGGAAGGGAGACACCAGCAGACACACCATGTGCCTTGTCATGTGGCAAGGGAGCCAGCCAGTCTTGAGGAAGAAAGCATGGATTTGATGATGTCTTGATTTGAACATTTTCTTGGCCTCAAACTGTAAGCTAATAAATTCCCATTGATTAAGCTAACCCATTTTCATGGCATCTGCTTTGAGCAGTCCAAGAATCTCAAAAAGTCCTCTTCTTGATCTATTCTCCCTGCCTGCCTGTTTTCTGGTCTCATGGATTTAAATAATGTGTTTATACATGTAACTCTCAGATTTTTATTTCTACTTCAGAATTCTATTCTTAATTCCATATATATATTCAACTGCCTAATTTGGGATCTCAACTTGGATGTTAAACTCAACATACCTAAAATTGAGCTCCTAATGTTCACCCCAAGTCCTCCTGCTCCATCTATGGTCTACCCCATTTTTGTTAATAGAAGCTCCATCCTTCCAGTTGTTCAATTCAAAAACATTGCCCCAGATAACAAGGCTAACTGCTGGCAGAACAGATATCAACATCTCAGTCCCTTGAGTTATAGTCCTCCCTTCTCCACTCCACCTTAACATACACTCTATAGAAAGAGGAATCAGAAATGAATGAGATGTGCTGCCATCAAAATAATCACATTTAATAGCCTAGCATACACCGAGGTTCCTTAAAAGATTTTCACTAACTCTCTCTCCTGATATTCGTGGATGCTCCATTCAACAGTCTTTAGGATTTATGCAAGAGTATGCCTGCTTTCTGGGTCTTTGGAAGGTTATAACAATAAGTGAAGGATATAAGGTAGACTCTAAGATCAATGCTAGTTAAAATTGAAAGAAAAAAAGGGCAGTGAGAAGGCAGCTCAGTGGCAGAATTCTCACCTGCCATGCCAGAGACCCGGGTTCGATTCCCAGTGCCTGTTCACGAAAATAAATAAATAAATCAAATAAATAAGTAAAAATTGAAGGGCAAAAAACATAGGGCAGTAAACTGCTGAAGGCAAGGAGAATGTTTGTAATCAGTTTTTAAAGGCACAGAGGCTTCTAGGGAAGAGACTATATCTACATAGAGCCAAAAGCAAAGGTTAAAACTCTTAAAAAAAAAAAAAAAAAAGAACAAAAAACCTCCAAGTTGACCCATTCCACTGGGTTTTCAGTGAGCCGGGCTATACTGACTATGTGCTCTGAGGTCGACCCCTAATTAGGGCTGACTGACAGTAACTCCCCAAGACAACTGAAGCCTGAAGCCTTTTTTTTTCTTCAGCATTCTCCAGCTCTCTCTCTCTCTCTCTCTCTGTCTCACACACACACACACACATGCACACAAACCACACAGCCACAAAGTGTGATAGAGGGTCCAGAGTAAGAACATATTTATAGGAACAGCATTTAATTGCAAAGGAAGACAAAAAGACTGGCTGCCACGACTACCTACCCTCACTGTCAGGGCTTAGATTTGTGTTCAGGTTGGCTTATATTCTTGTTTCAGCCAATTCTGCCCTTCAGCAGTGGGAATTTCCAATTCCCATAAGTATAAGGTACAGTCTGTTACCATCTGTCATAAAATGTCTCTAGTTGTAGCTGCTGCAAATAATAAAAAAGAGAAGTAGAGGGCGGGACAAGGGAAGAAATGACATTCTCCAAACCCTCTGGCCTGGCTTCTAATTATACCTACAAAGAAGCAAGACAGAATTGGATTGGAATTCCTCTCAGAGAGACGACAATGTTGAAATCACAGCCAGAATGATGAGACCGCTGATGACTCAGGCTTTTGGTTTTCCATGCTGTATAGACCTGCACTTGAATGAGCAAATGAATGATAAATGAAACTAATAATTGATTGTTACTCATTGTCTTTATGAAACTAATCATTGATTGTTACTCATTGTCTTTAGATAACTTGTATCCATGAAGTCAATGTCCGGATCAGGATATTTAACTTTGTTCAATTTAATGGTTCATGTTGTTAAGTAGATCATCAGGTAAGAGTTACTGTGCTCAGGACACAAAACGGTTTCCTAAGAATTTTGTCCTCAGATGGATGTTAATTCATGCCTAGAACTTCCAGGGAAGATTGAGGAGTGGATAAGTCCCTCCACCAAAATAACTATTAAACAGGCAGGAACTGTTTGAAACAACAATTTTGAAACTCCAGAGACCAGAAGAACACGGTATAGTATCCAGGGAAACACAGGAGGAAGAGGATGATAAACTATATACAGGACAGTAAATTGTTCTCTGTACAGCAGCTACTAGTGCCCATCTTCCACTCTCACAGCCACTACCACAGGTTGCTGTGGTAACCAGTTCATGACTAACTCACTGGTGACAAAAAAGGACACAAAAACCCTCTTCCCAAAGCACCATATCAGAACAGATGATCACTGATCTCAGCTTTTGATTCATGAATTAGGATCACAGGGAGTCCAGCTTTGATGGCAGCTATTGTTTCAACCTGCTTCATACAAAGTTAGTGACAGCCATTATTTCAATCCTGCCCAGGAAAAAGTGACAGAAGCAATTGTTTGAACCCTCCCTGGACAGGGGCAGAGGCATTGGATATTTGAAGGCATGGAGCTTCCTCAGGACTTCAGGGGACAGCTAGCTAAAGGGCTGCATTTGTTGGGCAGGCAGGAAAGCTCAGCTTTGGGGAACTACTGAAAAAGCTTTTAGTACCCTTTCTGATCTCCTCTCCAAAGCACTTTGGAACTGGTCTGCACCCCCTTTGTGGGTCCCTGGCACTGTTTTGCCTGGAAAAGCTGACTTGGAAAGTCTACTCTATTGTGCCCTACTCCTAGGATTTGCCCTCCAGGACAAAGCAGCTTGTGACAATGAAAGGAGAGTAAAAGCTATAGAGGCAGACATCTTGGACAAAGGCCTACAAACTTTAATAACCCTTGAGAGGGAGCTCCGTCTCCTGGGAAACAAAGGGAACAATCAAATTCCTGAAAATAGGGGAATGTGGAAACAAATAACAAGCAAAAACCCAGAGCAAGACAGAGGCCCAGAAAGACAGGGAAAGCCCTATACTCTGCATTCATCTTGAGCAGATACTGCTGATAGGAGGTCTGAAGCTCAAAAAAATCAGTGCATTCTTACCAGTTGGTTATAAAACCGAAAAACAGACATCTCAGAAATAAATCCCAGAGTTGACATTTTTAAATACTAAAATATATAGTGTGCAATAAAAGAGTAGAAGACAAACAAGAAACAGGAAATGATGGTCCATTCAAAGAAAGAATATAAAAGTAAAGAAAATACCGAGGAAAAAGATGAGAATGTGGAAATGCCAAACAAACCTTTAAAAAATTATCTTAACAGTGCTCAAAGAAATAAAGGAAAGTACAGACAAAGAACTAAAGGATATTAGGAAAACAATGAATAAGGAATATGAGAGTTTAAGCAAAGAGATAAAAATTTTTAAAAGACCAAACAGAACTACTGGATTTAAAGACCACAATAACTGAAATGAAAAATGCCCAGGAGGATTTTTTTTACACTCATGTTTGTAGCAACTTTATTCACAATAGCCAAAAGGTAGAAGAAACCCAAGTGTCCATCATCAGATAATAGGATAAACAAAATGTTGTCAACACATGCAATGGAATACTATTCAACCATAAAAAGGAATGTCGTGTTGAGTGAAATAAGCCAGACACAAAAAGACAAATACTGCATGATTGTATGACCTCATTTATATGATATACGTATAATAAGCAACCTTCATAGACAGATAGATTACAGGTTACCGGCGGTCATGGTGGTGGAGAGGGGGTAGTGTGTTTGGCAAAGGAGGAGTTGTTGCTTAATAGATAATTTGATAGTTTGAGATGATGAAAAAGTTGAGGTATGGATGCTAGGGATGGTAGCACAATACTATGAGTAGAATTAATGTCACTGAATTGTGCACTTAAAAGTGGTAAAAATGAGAAATTTCGAGTTGTGTATTTGATCCTACAACAAATAGTATAAAAAAAAGATTAAAGTTAAAAAACAGTTCTATCTTCAACTTTCCACCTCTCTTCCCAAGAGGTAACTAGTGCGAAATGGAGTAGGTACAACTGAGAAATTAGGATTTAATAAATGACTGTGACTACTGCCTCATAATATAGATATTTCTCTTTAGTGTTGAGTATTGTAGAATAACCAAAAGGAAATACTTGAAGTTTCTGAATTGTAACATAGTAGCCCTGGTCTTTGATAATGATTGTATAATTATACTGAGAAAAAATTCAGTTGCTCATGTGTGTATGGATGTTTTGTTCTGTTAACTAATGTTGTCTTAGTTAATTCTATTGTAATACTAGTGGTCAATAAGAGGGAGGGGTAAGGGGTATGGGATGTTTGGGATTTTCTTTTTATTTCTTTTTCTAGAATAATGCTAATGTTCCAAAAATGAGCAGGTGATGAATGCACAGCTAGGTGAACCATTGTTTGTGTACTTTGGATGGATTGTATGGTGTGTGAGTATAGCTCAATGAAATTACATTTATAAAAAGAGAGTTAACTAATGTTACCAGTTTCTTGAACATCTTTTGAGAGAAATTGTAGGCATAACCAGGTCTCTGGATTTGTTTCTAATCCCCACATATATGGTAGCACATTCTACATATAGAAGATAACTCTTCAGGAAACTTACTGAGTTAGCACACTATCTCTCCATCTTTATTGCAATTATTCAATCCATTTGTTGAAAAGTACAGGTCTGTTACTTTGTAGAATGTCACCTAGTTTTGTTTGTCTGGTGTTTCCTCATGATTAGATAAAGCATGCACACTTTTGGCAGTAATACCACAGAAGGGATGTTGTATCTTTCTTAGATACTTCATATTAGGAGGCACCTCACTTCAGTCCATGTTATTGTTGAAAAAGCAAATTTTGAGCACTTGGTTAAGGTTGAGTCTGTCAGGTTTCTCCAATACAAATACACCAATTTTCCTTTTTTAATTAATAAGGAATCCATGGGTAGATTCTTTGAGACGATACATATCTTGCTCTTTATAAAATATTCATTTCGAGAGTTTTACATCCACTGATGATTTATGTCTCAACTGATTCTTACTATGATGATTAAAAATGATATGTATTGTTTTATTTTCACTGTCCTCAAACTCTGCTGAACTCTAGATCCAGGCTGGGTGAGTAGTGCTGTGGCATGCCTCTTGGACCTATCTCTACCTCCTGACGTCTTGCTTACCATTTCCAGAACGCTCAACTTGCAGTCTCAGAGGAAGAGTTTATTTCCAGGAAGAGTGAGAAAGATTTGGATCTCAGGATGGTGATATCTGATACACTGAACTTGTTTCTATGCCCCCTCATTCTGGCACCAGAGAAATAAAACAGTTGCTAGTGAAGTTAGTGATATTTTGTGTAGTTTCTATGCCTTGAACTCTCTCTTCTCAGAGATCTTGCGCCTTGTCTTGTATTTGTTCTCAAATCTCACCAGATTCTCTTTTTCTTTGGTCATAGAATCTAGATCTTCGGTTTTGAAACCAAATTTGGACTCTTGACTCTGAAACCCCTATTTCTTTAGCAAGTCATTCTCTGGAATCAATCCCAGGGTTAGGGTTTTTCTTGAATGCCTTGATCAGAGTGCATAATTGAGAGTATGTGTAGGTGGTCCGACACCATCTGGCTTCTCTAACTTGAGTGTCTGCAGGGGGATCTTGCCCATGGGCTTGGCTTGATTCTAAGGCCCGCTCAGGTTCTGTCCTTTGGAATGAGTGTCTAGCTCTTGGATTCTGAAACCAAATCTGGATTCTAGACTCTTTGGTGTTAATCCCTAAAACAAATTTTTGTTTGGTAGCATAAACTGGGCAAAGTTTTTGGTTGAAAGTGTCTATGAGGATTTTCAGTTGATCCACTGTGAATTTGATGCGACTGCGTCTTTGACATAGAGATCATCTCATTTGCAGAGTTTTTCTGGGCCATGTTGAAAGACATTCTTGGTGTCTCAAACGTGTGAGTAGTAATAACCCAGAAGAATTTTAAGAACAAATTGGAACTGGCAGAAGAAAGAACCAGTGAACTTGAAGACAAGACACTTGAAATGAGTCAGGCTGAGGAGCAGAAAGACAAAAGGAAAATTAAAAGTGAAAAAATAGCCTAAAGCAGCTGTAGAACGCCACCAAGTGCACCAATATAACCAATATATGCATTATGGGAGTCTCAGATGGAGAAGAAAGAGAGAAAGGGGTAGAAGGAATATTCAAAGAATCAATGACAGAGAACTTCCCAAACAGCAAAAAAATGTGAATAGGCATATCAAAGAAGCTCAAGAACAACACCAAACACGTTAAACATGAAGAAAAATATACTCTTTCATATAGTGATTACACTATCAAATGCAAAGGACAAGGAGAGGGTTTTGAGAGCTTCAAATAAAGCAATTTGTTATGTACAAGGCAGTCCCAATTAGACTGAATGCCGATTTCTCATCAGAAACCATGGAGGAAAGCAAGTAGTGGGTTGAAATATTTAAAGTGCTGAAAGAAAACAATTGCCATCTAAGAATTTTATATCCAGTGAAACTCTCTTTCAAAAATGAGAGTGAAATTAAGACATTCTCAGATAAACAAAGGCTGAAGGAGCTCATCACCACTAGACCTGCCCTACAAGCAATGCTAAAGGGAGTTCTTCAGACTGAAAGGAAAGGACATGAGACTGTGGTTCAAAGCAGCACAAAGAAATAAAGACCCGCAGCAAAGATTACTATTTGGGTAATTATAAATGCCAGTATTATTGTACTATATGTTAGGTATATCACCCCATCTCTTACTTCCTACAGGTACCAACATGCAAATGCATAACAAATAATGATAAATCTGTGTTTTTACATACACAAATTACAAGCATATAAATGGCAACAAGTACAAAAATGGTGGAGGGTCAAGGGTTATAAGAAAAATATATGTGTGTGCTATTGAAATTTAGTAGATAGCAAATCAAATATAATTGTTAATTGTTTAGAATGTTAAATTTTAGCCCAATGGTAAATGACAAGGAAAATAGATGAAAAATATATCCAGATAGGAATGAGAAAGCACTCAATAAAGTACAACACAAAAAATCAAATAGATATAAAAGTAGGCAAAAAATAAAGTCAGTAAGGGACAAAAAATGTATAAAACTTACAAAGACTGATAGCGAAGATAGCAAAAGAAAGCCCTATATTATCAGTAGTGAATTGTGTTAGGCAATGGTTTCTTACATTTTAAACCCAAAGCACAAGTGACAAAATAAATAAATAAATAAATGGGACCTCATCAAAACTAAAAGCTTACATTCCTCAAAGGACTTTATCATGAAAGAAAAATGACAACCTATATAAGGGGAGAAAATATTTAGAAAGCACATATCTGATAAAGGATTACCTTCCTATATTTATATTTTATATAATATAAAGAAATTTTATACTTATATTTTATATAATATAAAGAAATCTTCAACTTAACAGCAAAAAGACAAAGATATTTAAAAAAATTTATATTATATTTTATATAATATAAAGAAATCTTCAACTTAACAACAAAAAGACAAAGAAACCAAAAGACCTGAACAGACAGCTTTAAAACAAAATGTGAAAAATGGCCATAAAGCATGCAAAAAGATGCTCAACATCATTAGCCATCAAGGAAATTAAAATCAAAACCACAATGAGATACTCTTTCACACCAATTAGAATGACAATTTAAAAAAATAGAAAATAACTAGTGTTGAAGGGGATAGAGAGAAATAGGAATGCTCATTCTTTGCTGGTAGGAATGTAAAATGGTGGAAGACAGTCAGTCTGACAGTTCTTCAGGAAGGTAAGTATAGAACTGGTATATGAACCAGCAATCCCACTACTGGCATGCCCCAAAGAATTGAAACCATGGAATCCAACAGATATTGGTGCACCAATGTTCATAGCAATGTGGTTCACAATGGATAAAAGATGGAAGCAACTCAAGTGTCCATCAACCAATGAATGGATAGATAAAATCTGGGATAACCAAGCCGTGGAATATTATTCAGCCATAAAAAGGAATGAAGTCCTGATACATCTGACAACATGGATGAACCCTGAAGACATCACGTTGAGTGAAATAAGCCAGATGCAAAAGGACAGATATTGTATGAATGGACTGTTTTGAAACAATTAGAATAAACAAACTTATAGAATCAGAATCTAGAATATAGGTTACCATAGCACAGGATGGGGATGGGGAATGGGAAGTTAAGGCTTAAAATGTACAGGGTTCCTATTTGTAATCATGGAAATGTTTTGGTAAAGGATGGTGGTGATGGTAGCACAACATTGTGAATGCGATTAATAGCACTGAAATATATATCTGAATATGATTAAAAGAGGAAATGTTAGATTGCATATTTGGTAAGAGAATAAATTTTTTAAAAATCCATGGAACTACAGCTCACAAACAGTGAACTATAAGTTAAACCATGGACTCTAATTAATAGTACAATTATAAAAATGTGCTATAATCAATTGTAACAAATATTCCACACCAATGCAAGGAGTCTGTGGTGGGGTGGAATATGGGAATCCTGTATTTTATGCGTGATTGTTTTGTAAACCCGCAGCTTCTCTAATAAATGGAAGAAACCATGTCTGGCCTAAAAGGCATCATTTGCAGGATGAAAGGGCAGTATCATCATTTTTGAACAAAAAACCAGACACATGGAGAGATCAAGAAACCACAGGGTAACTGTTACTAAAGGTGCATATCCAATAGTGCATAATCGCAACCAAGAGGTATATAAAATACCAATCTGTGTGATGTGATGCTCATGACACAGTGCCTTTATTTTTACAGAATGGGGTTACAGAGACAATTGTAGCCAGTGTGAGCTGCTGGCAACTATTTTGACAACCTGTGTCATGGGCCCAATCCTGGAATGGTGTAGTCCTAAATATATCCCCTTCAGCCTAGGAAACCCCTGCCAGGCACCCACATTTAGAATGATGAGAAGTAATAGGTGTAAGGAGCATAACATCCTCTAGGCTTGCTGAGAAATCTAGAGGATTTCCCTTGTTTAACCAAATAATGACATTTGGAAAAAATATCCAAAATGTGTGTTCTAGCAATATGCATTTGCAGCCAATAGAATTTCATTGAAAACAAAATTGGGTATACAATGAAATGAAGGAATGTAGATACCAAAACCTTATTTTAGAAATCTATTTTGTTCAAAAATATACTAATACAAAGTGAAGTCCTGCCCAATAATCCTACCACCAAATTAGGAAATTTCTCACTGGTTTTCTACCCTCCAATCTCTCCATTCTGATTCATTGTTCTCTTTTCACATATCCTCATTAAGCCCCAGTTTCTCCTGCATCAGAAGAAAGCAATCCAAAGCATTAGACACTTAATATTGTTACATTTAAAGTATTGGACATGGGCACAGTGTGATGAAAAAATAAAAACCAAAGCCAAAGATGTGCTTAAATATTGAGGCTCTGGTAGCTGACTTGGGTTGAAAACTCATCTCTGCCACTTACCACCTATATGACCTTGGGCAAGTTATCTTGATCCTCAGTTTCATCATCCAAAAAATGAAGAGAGTAATACTTAATTTATAGACTTGATCTGAGGATTCAGTGGGATCATTTATGTAAACTTCCTGGTACACAGTAAGCACTGAGTACACCATAGCTGCTATTGTTTGCATTTCAAAAGAGAAGCACACAGATATGGTCTCTCTCTCAAAGCCAACTCAGCAAGTTAACTTACTGCCCTTTCCCCTACATGGGACATGACTCCCAGGGGTGTAAATCTCCCTGGCAAAGTGGGACAGAACTCCCAGGATGAGCCCAGACCCGGCATCAAGGATTGAGAAAGCCTTCTTGACCAAAAGAGGGAAGAGAGAACTGAAACAAAATAAAGTCTCAGTGGCTGAGATTTCAAACAGAGCTTAAAGGTTATCCTGGAGGTTATTCTTATGCATTAAATAGATATCCCTTCTTAGTTTATGTTGTATTGGAGTGGCTGGAGGGAAGTACCTGAAACTGTAGAGCTGTGTTATAGTAGCCTTGATTCTTGAAGAGGATTGTATAACTATATAGCTTTTACAATGTGACTGTGATTGTGAAAACTTTGCATCTGATGCTCCTTTTGTCCAGGGTATGGACAGATGAGTAAAAAAATGAACAAAAAAAAAAAGAATAAGTGAGGATAAGGGGCATGGATGTTTTGGGTGTTCTTTTTCATTTCTATTTATATTTTGATATGTATTTTTTGAAGTAATGAAAATGTTCAAAACTTGATTGTGCTGATGACAGCACAACTGCATGATGACACAGTGAAGCATTGATTGTACTCTTTTTTTTTTTTCTTTCTTTTTTTTTTTTTTTACATGGGCAGGCACTAGGAATCGAACCCAGGTCCTCTGGCATGGCAGGCAATGATTGTACTCTTTGGGTGATTATAGTATGTGAATATATCTCAATAAAATTACATTTAAAAAAAGAGGAGGACAGGCCATGATGGCTCAGCAAGCAGAGTTCTCGCCTGCCATGCCAGAGACCTGGGTTCGATTCCCAGTGCCTGCCCATGCAAAAAAATAAGAGGAGCACAATGCTCTGGTAGCATCACCCTGGAAGTGGAGAGTATACAGGTCCCATATCCCAGTCTTGAATTTGTAACCAATAAGTATTAGAGCCTCAATTTTTGACCCAGTACCCTTAGCACTCCTGAAATGGTAAAACTGCTCCCCTTCATTAAGGGGAAGTGCTCATCTCATTTTTTTTCTCCATTATATCCCCTGCAGAGTTCCTAGCCCTCAGAAATAATAAAAACAACAACAACAACAATAATTTGCATTTATTGAAGGCTTATTGGGCTCTAGGTAAACTCCTTATGTGTTTAACTCATTTAATCCTCACAATAATGCAGAGGTAGTTACTATTAATATTCCCAAAATACAAGAGAGGAAAAGGAGACTCGGAGAGCCTAAGTAAATTTATGGTAGTTTGCCATCAAATCCTATACTCTTTACCATACATATTATATCTGAGCTTCATAAATAGTTGTTAAATTAATGAATGAACTGCAGTAAACTCACCAATAAAAGAATATGGTTTGAGGTGGCCTGAGAAGCCATGGGCTGTACTCTCCTACTGCTGCTGTTGTAACTTTAGCTAGCAAAAATAAGGATTAATTTAGAAGATAATGTTCAATATGTGTCCATAAAAAATGCTCTAAAGGTGAAGAGACCTCGTTTTGATGTATCACTAGTTTATTTAACTTGCAAATTTATGGATCTTGTCAGATATGCTCCTGGAAGTATTCTTGACTTAAATAAGGTTGCCACAAAACTAGGAGTGTGAAATGAAGAGTATATGACATTATCAACGTCTTAGTTGGAATTGACCTGGTTGGAAAAAAGTCTAAGAACCATATTCAATGCATAGGATCTGAGCTCAGCAATTTTGGCGCAATACCCCAGCAAAGGAAGCTAAAGGAAGAACTTTCTGACTTATGAACAATGAAAGAGGCTTTGAACGATTTCATTGAAGATTGTGCTCAGCAGTTGTTTGAATTAACAGATGACAAAGAAAATGAAAGACTCGCATATGACATATCAGGATATTCATAGCATCGAAGCCTTCTATGAAAGATTGCTATTGCAGTTCAAGCTCCAGCAGAAACCAGATTGGATGTTCCAGCTCCCAGAGAAGACTCTATAACAGTACATATAAGGAGCACCAAAGGACCTATTGACTTTTTTTATATGAAGTAGAGCAGGATAACACAAGTAACAAAATGCCTGAAGATGGAGGGACTCCCTCAACTGAAAGCAGGCCTCCAGAGTATACTGAGGAAGAAGAAAATCCTCCTCAGCAAAGTGAAGAATTGCTTGAAGTGAACAACAGACTAGCTGTAGCATTTGAGAATTAATGTATTAAGTTTTGGGGTGACATCCCAAATGGATGAATTATGCCTTGAATTTGCTTCTCAGAGTAATAAATCATCTATGGAGTTTTCTTGTTCACAGTTAGTAGTATCATTGAGGACAGTAGTATCTCCTTCCTACTCAGTGGTGTTAAGAGGGGTAGCATCTTGGAGCGGTCCACTGCTTAGATTAATGGGAAATTATGGTTTCTGTATTCAAAAGCAACTCTTTATAATTACCCACTACTTTTTGTCAATTACATAAACATCTTGCCTACAGAAATAACTTCATCACAAAGAATATCATTGAAACAGACATCAAACTTCAAATGGAAAGTTCTCTGTGGATTCTACTCTTTTTCTTCAAGGATTATGCATAGTATATAAAAAAAATTGCCTTATACTGGTTCATATTTACATTTAACTGTTGTAATTGAGTAGGTGTACACAGTGAATCTGAACGTGATGTCTTTGTATACATCTGTATAATATTTACATTACTTACGAAAAATGTCTAAGTGAAACTTCACCATTGTAAAGCCAAAACAATGTATATATAGAAAGCAACTGACCAAAAAAAAATGAATATGGTTTGCATACTTTTGTAAAGTCTTTTTTCCCTTCATGACTTTCCTTGGACTTCCAGAGTAAAGTTAGTGAAATAAAGACTTTTCTTCATCCTTTTCTGCCTCTCAAATATCACTCCCAAACAACAAAGATAAAAAGGAATAGAAACACTAAAACTCCATCTCTGAAGGGATTAGGAGAGCTATGTAACCCTGATCCACAGAATATGAAGCCAGAAAACTGTTACAGGAGTGGTATCTGGTTTAGCAGTGTGGAAGACTGTCAAACATAAGTCCTGCAGAGAGGAACACTGATGAGCAACAAGTAGTTATGCCCCATCAGAATTCTGGAAAAATTTAAGAATTAGAGGCATCAAGTCCTGTAATAGTGGGAGGCAAGGCAGAACACTAAAAAAAGGGTGAGGTATTTGGAAGTCTGTGTAAGGGGTGATTAGAAATTCCCCATCCCCACCTCTATCCAGAAGAGCCAGGTGACTCCAGCTTTACCTCTGTGAAAAGCAGGTTAAATTAATTCAAAGAAGGCCCAGAGCTGGGACACTAGGCCCAAAGGAAGGTAGGAGTGAGATGGGGCACTAAAAAGAGTGATGAAGTCTTAATACTTATTGGTGAGAACGTCAGTCTCCTTCTTTCAACACAGCTCCAAGTATACTGATAGCCAGTATATGAACCCCAAGCAGGAGATTGGAGGATTCTTCCCTGAAGAAAGTGACTAACTCAAGAGCTATGACCTACATATATTGAAAAATAAATAAAAATAATAAATAATTTAAAAACAGCTGGCTAGCCAATTGCTCAATACTGAACCCTGTAGATATCAGATATTGAAAGAAAAGCCTCCAATGCAAAACAGAAAAACTGAAACAAATAAGCAGGAAAAACAGGCAAAACAGAAGAAAACTTCAAAGAAACTGAATATCTTCAGAAAAGTTAGAGAAAATGCCACGTTTTTTTAAATAGAAGCAAGATGCTATTAAAATAGAATAATTAGGTGCGATGGTGGCTCAGTGGCAGAAATCTCGCTTGCCATGCTGGAGACCCGGGTTCAGTTCCTGGTGCCTGCCCATGCCAAAAAAAGAAAAAAAAAAAAAATATATATATATAGATAGAATAATTAAACAACAAGAATTAACTCTTATAAATGGAAAATATAATAGCTAATAAAAAATTCAGTAAAACTGCTAGAACACAAAGTCTAGGAATTCTCTCAGGAAGGAAAACTAAAAACAATGGCATCGACAATACGGGAGAAATAATAAGACAATTAAATATCAATCCAGGCAATCCTATATACAAATAACAGTATTTCCAGTGAGAACAAAGAAAATATTGTTGAAGAAATTATTTAAAATATATAAGAAAATTTCCCAGACAGAAAACTTCTAGATGAAAAGTCCACTGCATGGACAGCATAATATGTATCAAAGACTCAGAAGCCACCATGAAACTTCATAGTATGTAAAAACAAGTTGCATAAAAAAATCAGGTATCAGAATAATACTGAGGTTCTCAATAGCAACAATGGAAGTTAAAAGACAATATGCCATCCATTCAATGTGCTGGGGGAAAATGATTTCTAATCCAGATTTATATGCTCAGTCAAACTGTCAATCAACAATGAAGATAGAATAATGACTTTTCATATATACCATCTCAAAAATTTACCTCTGTACACCTTTCTCAGGAATTATGGAGGATATGCTCCACCAAAATGAGAGGATAACTAAGAATATAGGCGTTAGGAGATATTTATAGTTATTCCAGCTCAGAAGAGAGAGAAGGGGAATTTCCAGGATGATAAGGGAGATCCTAGCTTAATAGTTGTGCAGCAGCCTTAGGAAGCAGCAAGTTTAGATTGCAATAGGAGAATAGAGGGTGCCAGTAAAAACAAATGAAATGGACTGACAAGGGATTTTTCAAGTTGTATCATCCATGACATTGTTTTGAGAGGATTTTACAGATTCACTTAAAGGTGTGGAAAGGCTGTGCAAATGAGAAAAAAAGGCAATTATTAATTCCAGAAAAACCCATAAGTTATACAAGAAATTAATTATAACCATAGTGTACTACATGGCTCAGCAGTGAATGCTTATTACATAGATATAATATTAAAATGCTGCACATGGATTTAACTAAAAATTGTGACATAACTGGGTTGTGGGTTTGAAGGAGGATAAGGTAGTATAAAAATCCTAAAATCCAACTAAACTATAATAAGGTGTAAAAAATTATGTCCAAATTATGTAGCAGTACAGTATTTAGAAAAATAGAGGTAGATACCAGGACAAAATGCTAAAGGAGATGAAAATGAGCAGAGGAGAGGGTCCCACCCCAAACTAGCCAACACTTTCAATGCAAATCCATGGTCCTCATTCTGGAGGGAATAGAATAAACTTTTTTCACACACTGGGAGGGTTTATGTCTGATCCAATCTGTTTGGTGGTGGCCTGAAGGACTTGCTGTTCCAGTACTCACCCTGTGTGTAGAAGGCAGTCCACAAAGTTCTCTTGCCCCAGTCAAGTCGTGCTGCTTGGGGCAAGAGATGGCTAGCTATAGGTGATTCAGTGTAGTGCCAAGGACCATGAAGGAACTGTTTCCTGGGGAATAAGGAACATTCAGAACTGAGAAAATGGGGAATTCCAAGGTCCACATGTGCATGCCCAAAACAAGACACATGCAGAAAAGATCAGGGAAGTCCCTATGCCTTGACCTGGAGCTATTCTCTAACCTCATTGTGTGGATAAACCCAGAACGAGAGCACTTACACAGCTCAATCTGCATAGGCTGGGGATGGTGTTTTCTTTTACCACCTCTCCTCCTACTACTCCTTATTCTTATGCTTCTTTTTTGTTGTTAGCTCCTGGCATTCAAGGAAAGCTCTGTCATAACATTAGCTGGATACAAGCTTAAGGAACAGATGCCTCCATATCTAAATTCCAGTGATAACACATTAAAATATCAAATTGCCCAGGTTTCAACAAAAGGTTATAAAACATACAAAGAAACAGGAAAGAATGGCCTAGGCATAGGAGAAGATAAAAGTTTTAGAAACAATAAGTGAGGAGGAACAAAGACTTTTTAAAAATGGTCATAAATATGCTCAAAGGGCAAAAAGAAAACATGATTAAAGAACCAAAGGAAATCAGGAAAATGATAGATGAACACAAAAGAGATTATCAATAGAGAAATGGAAATTATGAAAATGAAATAAACAGAGCTGAAGCCACAGTAACAGAAATTAAAAATTCCCTAGATGCTTTCAACAGCAGATTGGAGCTGGCAGAAGGAAGATTCAGAGAACTTGAAGATAAGACAATTGAAATCATTCAGTACAAGGAACAGAAAGAAGAAAGAATGAAGAAAAGTGAATGGAGCCTGAGGAAACTGCACCAACACATACATTGTGGGAGTCTCAGAAGGAAAAGAAAGAAAGGAAAAAAGAGAATATCCAAAGAATTAATGGCTGAAAACTTCCCACTTTTAATGAAGGCATGAATATACACATCCAAGACATTCAACGAGCTCCAAACGAGATAAGTCCAAATAGATCCATGCCACAGTATATTATAATCAAATTGTCAAATGCTAAAGATAAGGAGAGAATTCTGAAAGCTACAATAGAGGAGCAACATGCCATGTCTAAGGGAGCTTCAAAAATATTATGTGTTTCTTTTCTCATCAGAAACCACTTATTTAAACTGTTGAAAGCAAAAAAAAAAAAAAAACTGCCAACCAAGAATATTATACCTGGCAAAACTGTCTTTCAAAACTGAGGGAAAGATTAAGACACTGCCAGCTAAGTAAAAGCTATGTAATGTGTCACCACTAAGCTGACTCTACAAGAGATCCTACAGAGGGTTCTGCAGATTGAAAGGAAAGGACTATAGTTGCATGAAATTGCATGAGAAATAAAGATCTCCAGTGAGGGTAATGACATGGGTAAATATAAATGCTAGTACTTCTGTATATTTTGTTTTTCTCTCCACTTTTTATTTCCTACAGAATCTCAAAGGCAACTTCATAGAATGCAATTGCAAATCAATGGTTTTGAAGTTATAAAGTATAAACATATAACTTGTGACAAGAAGTTTATAAAGATGGAGGGTGGACTATTATAAGGAATAATACTTTGTATATTCTATTAAAGTTAAGTTGGTATCAAAGCAAATGAAATTTTTATAGATTTATGGTGTTTGGATATTTAGTAACTCCAATATTCTCCAAAGGAAATATTGGAGAATATGCAAGTTTCCCAAAGGAAATATTGGAGAATATGCAAACTCATAGATACAGAAATTAGAGCACAGGTTGCCATGGGTGGAGAGATGGGGGAATGGGGAGTTAATGCATAATAGATGTAGGGTTTCTGTTTGGGAAGATAGGAAAGTTTTAGCAGTGGATGGTGGTAAGGGTACCACAATATTGTGAATATGATTAATCACATTCAATAGTATGCTTGGGAGTGGTTGAGATGCAAAAGTTTATGCTGTATATGTTCCCGCAATTTAAAAAAAAAAAAGAGCAACTAAAAAGACAATAACTTTTAAATGCAATTCATGATAGTGAATGAGCTCTACCAAAGGAAGAGAAAAGGCTCAAAGGGGTATTTTTTTGGGACATATGAAAAATTAGAATATAGACCATAAGCTTTATATCAATGTTAAATATCTCAAACTTGATAACTACACTTAAGAGTCAGTTACATAAGTGACTATCCTTGTACTTAGGAAATGTACATGGAATTTACTATGTGTTCAAATAGCATGATATACACAACCTACACTCGAGTTTTCAGAAAATGATTGATAGATTGATAGATGGCAGATAGATAGATAGATAGATAGATAGATAGATAGATAGATAGATAGATAAATGATAAATAGAAAGATAAGATGACAGAATGATATGGCAAACATGGCAAAATATTAAAGTTGGTAGTCTGGGTATCTGGGGAGGACAGTAGAGATATATGTTGGAGTTCTCTCTCTATGGGGTTTGAATTATTTTTGTAATTGTCCAGTATGCTTGAAAGTATTTTAAAATAAAATATAAAAAAAAAGAAAGAGAAATGAAAATGGTTGCCTCTCAGGAGGCAAGAGAGGGAGGCCAAGAGATTTCTTTGTTGCTGATTTGAACCTTATAGTGTTTATTGATATTTGTTTGTTTTAATTTTTAAAGAAACAGGGCAATAGTCACAAAAGGTTGCAAAACACTTCTATAGACAATGGGTAGGCTTTCATTGAAAGTTACTGTGCAAGGGAGAAACACTTTGTTAATGCTTTCATTTATTCATTTACTATCTCGCTCACTAGAATGTATGCCTCACAAGGGCAGAAGCGAGTAACGTGCAGTAAACATTTAACAACAATCCTACAGAGGGAAATGTTCTGATCTGTATTATTTGCCTATTTCTCTCATTATGCCCGATTTCAAATGCCAACAGATGTCACTGACCACACAGTTGGGAAAAGATACATACAATTGGCTTTTGTGAACTGGCTCCAATGCACCACTGACAGAAACCCTGTCTGTCCGTTTTACTGGTCTGTCCAGGAAGTTCAACATAGTGCCTAGTACATGGCAGGTGCTCAATAAATAGCTGTTGATTTACTGACTGAATAGGGATTAAACAACAGGAGCCCAGGAATAGGAGACCACTGAACACTAAATTATTTGATCTGAAAAAAATTCCATTTGAAATTCTGAAAGAAAAATAATTTTAAAAGCTGGAGATATTAAGAGACAATCTGCCAGTAATTGGAAATCTTTATAAGAGTATGATGCTAAAGTCAGATTGTCACTCCGATACTAGGTCACCATCAACCTCAAAGGTTATCATGGCCCCAAAGGCAAAAAAGGTAGCTGTGTATCAGGAATTCCAATAGTCACTTTAAACATGTTGCCATGTTTAATTTTCATGATAATACTGAAAGATATAGATCACCAACCCATTTTAAATATGGGGAAACTAAGACACACCAACCCTATCTTGACCAAGCTCACACAGCTAACACAAGCTCACATAGCTAACAAGAGTCAGAGCTAGGATTTAAACCCAAGTTTATCTAATTATTTATCATATGCTGTTTCTGCTATACCAGTTACCTTCAAACACACTTTTAAGCAAGTTAATTTGAGGAAAGGAGTGTTTTGTTTATCAGACATAAAGATAATTGTCCCATCCTTCTATAATTCTTTCATTATGAAGGTCTAGCTTAGGCACCTGCAAAAAATGGGGGTGGAAATGCATCCAAACAGGCTTTTTTTTTTATTTTACATAAGCTCTGGATTTTTCATTTTAGCTCTACTTCCTGTTCTAAAGCAAAGTGCAGGTTTCCTAGCAACCAAGCTAATGGTATCCTTTTTGCCTTAATTACCTTATGTTTTCCACAAGTTCAAAGGGATTGGATGAAATATTAAAAGTAGAAGGTCTGAATTTTTTATCATTGTTTTGAGTTGTGTGTGTGAGCCTTGTAAAAGAAAGAGAGGCATTTATTATAAATATATGGTAGTATCAGTGGTGATAAAGTTCAAATCCAGCACTGTTAATATCTTTGCTGGTCACTTTTTCATTAGAATCATATCAGCAAACTTTACTATCAATGCTCAGGACAGAAAGAGATAGGTAAACATAAATTGCATCTGAATCATTTATGCAGAGAGAAAGCAGCCAACAGGATGAAGAAATAATGAGTGGCTATAAAGGACAGTATCATGGAGAATGTAAATGTCAGACACAATCAGCTGCCTATCTGACAGCCTTCTTCCTTGCTAACAGAATTTCACTTTTGTTCACACTTCCCTAGCAACCTTAGGGTAAATAATGCTGGTCTTATTCTTCTTTCCAAATTATTGGCTTGCACATGGGTGTGGGACACAATTGTGACCAAGAAGATGTTGGGTGGGTACATCTCCCTGGGGTACGTATAGGAAAGACTCCTTAAAAAGAGATGCAAGAAAGGGACAGTTCCCAAATTTGCCTCTGCATATTTCTACATATATAAATAAATAAATATATTATGAATAAATATATATAATAACATATATATAATATATATTTTTTCACTTATATATATTTCCATATATTTCCACATCTGTATGAGAAGTCTGGAACTGTGGCAGCCATCTTGGGACCATGACAGGAACCAGCTCATGAGGGGAAGCCAGCATGCTATGGCTTGCAAAGTGGAAAGATGAAAAGAACCACATTCTCTGAAGACATCATTGAGCTGACAAATCAACTGACCCTGTTCCTAGAGCCTCCCTACCTTCAAATTTTGAAAAGAAAAATTAGGCCATTTTGTGTTAAACTGTCTATTATATGAATGCCAAAAACATTCTAGTATATGCTAGAAATTTTTAATTAATATATATTTTGTTCTCAATCATTCTGAAAATGTATAATTTCTACCTCTGGCCTTTAATGTATAGAAACTCTCCCCTATATTTTTCTAATCTAACTGGCTTCCTTTGTCTCCCCTTTTTCCTCTCATATCCCTACTCTACTTTGTAATCGTCTTCTTTGTTTTTGTCTCTGCTCTCTATTCTTTTCTCTGACCACCACCCATACACACACACTCCATGTTCTTCCTCTATCCCTTAAGTGGTTGTGATTTGAATCTGAAATATATCTATATAGACATACATCTACACATATACAAATGTTATTTCCTATATATTAGAGAGGAACACTTCCTCTCTATTCCTAATGATTCCTTGCATATAGAAGGGCTCTGCTAGCAAAAAACTCCTGGCCTCTCTTCATCCACTTATTCATTCCTCCCTCAAAGGAAGAATGACTTAACCCGACCAGTCAGTTTTGAAGGAGAACTAAACATGAATATCCCTGTGCTTTCCTGTCTTCTTTCTCTTGAAAGCAAGTTACCTCCAGGAAGCATGTATTCTGCTATGCTCCTCCAGGCTGTGAATTTTACAAAAGATTGCCCCCATAGTGGAGGAATACAGTGGTCCAGCAATGTTGGTGACTAGGTAGAGATGTCAGCTTAATACTCAGGTTCAGTATAGGGATGCTTAGATGCCTAGATAGAAGCTGCATTCTCCAACACCAACTTATTGATAATGGTGATATTTTGTTCTGTGCCAACTCTTATATCTTATCTTCTGAATTGTCCCAGAACATGGGCTGGAAAGAGCACTTCTTTTACTAGGTCCCATTGAAGAGCATCTGTATATATTAAAGTTTGTTTCCTGTTCTTAAATGTATCTTATTTATTCTTCAAGACTATATGTTATCATTGTGGGTTGCTTGAAGGTGGAAAAAAATTCTCCAAAAATGTGTCTGTTTTACAAATGTTTGCTGCAAAAAGGGGTGTTTTTTATTTGTGTGGTTGCCTCCTATTGATCAGGTCTCCTTTGGAATAGGGCTCAGGATAGGAAAAATATTTACTCCCCAATTTTTGAGGTTCTTTGCTCATGATAAGTTGTCAATCTGCACTTACTTGATCTGACTCCAGCTGCTCAGGAATTTCACCTCTAGCTGCTGCCTCTGTATAGGCTTGATAGAAGGACTTTTCATGGGACTCGACAGTAATGGTCAATACAGCAGGCCTCTCAAACCTTTGGGTTGTTCCTCAGAATCTGATGGGGGTATGCTTATAAAGTAAACTGTAGAGTGTCATAGGGAACAAAGACATAGGTTCCATCGGTCATTTTCAAATCAGGAATCTATTCTAAGAAATGCCTCTGAGTCTCTCCCCAAATCAAAGCCAAATGCATACACGTGATCATTATTGAAGCCAACAGAGAGGTTATGGCAGAAGCATGTTTATAAAATATAGCACCAAAAACTATTGAATGGGATAAATAAATAAATGCATTATAACCAATTAGTTAGAGAATTCTATCTTGTGCCTCCAACATAAGAAAGATGCTGAGGCCCTAAGCTGATACTGAGATAAGTTCAAGGATCCTGGACTAGGAATGGGGACAAGAGAGACACATCTTCAGGCAGTAGTGCCTAACAGCAGACAGAAACAAGAACAAATATAACAAATGGGAGCTAGCATAACAAAGAGGCTCTGGAGTTGGAAGATGTAGGTTTATATATATATATATATAGAGAGAGAGAGAGAGAATATGAGAGATTTATACTTTTCCTTTTAATTTTTTTTAATTGTTCAATGTAACATATATACAAAGAAAAGAAATCACAATTATTTTCAAATGAATTCAACACTTCAACAAGTAGTTACAGAACAGATTTCAGAGTTTGTTATGGGTTAGCACTCCACTATTTCAGATTTTTTTTCTTCTAACTGCTCCAAAACACTGGAAGCTACAAGATTTTTTTTCTTTTTTTGTGAGAAACAGCATATATACAAAAAAGCAATAAATTTCAAAGCACATCACAATAATTAGTTGCAGAACAGATTTCAGAATTTGGCATGGGTTACAATTCCACAATTTTAGGGTTTTACCTCTAGCTGCTCTAAGGTACTGGAGACTAAAAGAAATATCAATATAGTGATTCAGCAATCATACTCCTTTGTTAAACCCTATCTTCTATGTTAGATTTGTATTTTAACTCCACTAGTTACTAGCTGTATGCCCTTGGGTAAATTCTTTAATATCTCTCTACTTCATATGTAAAATGGAGGTAATAATATGTGCCTCATGGTCTGGTAGTGATACTTGAAGGAAACAATTCATATAACAGGCTTAGCACAAAGCACTCAATAAATGGTAGCTGTTATTATACCTAAGAATAAGAGGGCTAGAAGGAGAAGATGGGAGCTAGTCCCATAGCTACAATTGTTTTTATTACCTACCACCCACAAAAATACACTCCAACAGATTTTTTTAAAGCAGGTCTATTCACACACCATACAATCTCCAATAGATTTTGAGCAATTGTTCCCACCTTTACTAAGCCCATTATAGACACAGCATGGCACTAAGTCACACCCACCTATAAATGCTGCTAAAATAATAGATGATATGTACAACTTTTTAAAATCCAACTTCCCAATTATAATTGGAATTACTTTACACTTAATTTAACTCCTCCTAGACTTATGAAGCTATGTTTTTGGTAAGTCTACACTAGAATAGAGAGGATTAACAGGGGCCATGGTTGAAGAATGGCAGCTAGATCATGAGACTAAAAATCTTATATCCAATTTCGCTCTTGGCATGCTAAATGAGTTTAGTTTAAGCCCACTTGTGCTTTAGTACTCACATCTTTAAAATGCAGATTATGATGCATTTCACAGGTACATTGAGTAGTTTAATTAGTTATACCAGGGAAATATTTTAAGCTCATGGGGAAAGGCAAATGTCCTATTGCTACTAGTAAATTTTAATTAAACATGCTTACACAGAAACTTTAATCTCAACAACTAAGTGTGTTTAACTAAGTTCAATAACTGGTCTTTGTCATTTACATGTTGCTTCATCTGTTTTCCAAAACTTCATCTATTTTCAAAAATGATTTCTTTAAACTTGTTAAATACCCTCCCCCAATAAATTTTCCTCTTTGAACTAAAGCTGGTACCCCTCATTTTTTAAGATATAACTACAGGTTATGAGGGTGAGTTAAACACACATGAAACACACAAAACACATCATAACTTGAGTTTTCAAATGACCATCAGCTCCTTCAAAATAATTACCCTAAGAGGCTCTACATGTATTCTGAAGATTAGTCTATCCTTCAAATTCTCTAGGGATGTTTTGGGGGCCAGTTTGTGAGCTACACAAGAAATTTAGCCTCTTTTATTCATAATCACACAGAGTTTAATGGGAAAATAGAATGCCAGAGATGTTTGACAAGGCAAGGGTTTGAGTTAGTAAGAGAAACTAGAACCCAAGACCTCTCAATCCCTTTGTTCGGCAACACAATTCAACATCAATCCGTTTGGTCAAATTACTCCAGTAACAGGTCCATTGAGGGGAAAAAAGAGCCAAGCCAATAGTTTCAATTAATTGGCCAGTTTGCTTAACAGTATCCTTGGTAAGTAGGTCAATATTATCAACATTCTTCTGCAAAAGCAGCTATTGGATGAGTTTAGTAAGATGACCCAGTACAGGTAAAATTTTATTTGATGTACTGAAAGAGGCATTAAAATTACTTCATTGCATGGAAAATGTTAGGTAAAACTATGTGCTATGTGTTAGCTGAATTACAGCAAAATACTTTGATATATACTGAATTTGGTGGATGCTGCAGTGGGCCACCCAGATGCTCCTTTCAGGACTTAATCATACATTCTATCAGCTACTGGAGATGTTAGCAGGTTATAGGTGAGTGTGTCTCTGTTAATTGCCCTCAGTGGAGGAAAATCACTTCTCCCAAAGTCACATCTCATCAGCAGTGTGCTGGCTCACAACAGCTAACAGTTAAATTTTCAGAAGTTTTGTGAGCCAGTAAACATCATGTTGGTAGGCAGATGTCAGCCATGGAGGAAGTAATTATACCATGGAAATCAGTAAACACTACAAACCAGGACCTTTTTTCAGAAAGGTTGGCTGTTAATTACTATCACACCCCTGCACCCCTTTCTCTGATTCCTCCTGGACCCAGTCACTGGTAAATAAGCAGGTATAAAGGGCCAGACTATTTGTCTCAATTCTGGACAACTCTGAAGGGCCATCCCAGCTCCAGAACTACCCTTGGGACTGGCTGAGGTCTTTGCTGAGACTGTTTCTCTGTTCAGTTCTTCTCTCTACCCAACCCTACTACCTTCTCTCCCTCAAAGGTGTTGAGACTTAAAAGGGCTTCCCCAACAAGCTACCTGAACACAGATCTCAAGGGAAACCAACTTATGATACTGGGTTAGTGCTCCACCATACCCTGAACTGAATTTGATGATAGCACTTATAAGCACCATTGCCCTTATTTATTTGTCAGCTTCTACCATGAGACTATGAATTCTTTGAGATCAGGAATCATGTCTTATTTGTCTGTGTCCCAATACATATTAAGCACCAATGAATATTGTTTGGATGCATGGATGAATGTTTGCAAACTAACTGATTCTTCATGAGAAGTGTTGTGCATGTAGGTATTTATGTGGGTTCCTTGAATGTGAGACGGATTTATTTGTATTGTTAGGAGGGGGATACAACTGACAGTGGTATTTCCTGGGCAGGTAGGTACCACCATACCCATCTTTAATGTCTAGCATCATTAACTATACCTAAGTTCTTACCCTTAAACTCCTCTTTAACTTTCTTTCATTGACCTACCCTAATGACATTTCAAAAGGTAAGAATTTTTAGAACTGGAAGGACCTTTAGAGGTAGTCTAGCCCAATCCATCTTCATTTCATAGATGAGGTAACAGAAGCCTCAAGAGGGAACATTCACAGTCATGACATCATCAACATGGCAACCTGAGACATCCCTGGAAAAGTCTCCCCTAAGAGTCATCTAATAAACTCTCCAAAACTTACAACCTCCAGATGGGTCACTGGACCAAATAAGTCCTGAAATGCAGAGGGGCCAGCCTTTCCAGAACATCAATTTGTTCCATCCCTCTATCCCATATTATCAACAGCCCCTTCCGACATGAAGATGTTAGAATGGGAATATCCCAAATGCTCTTAAAGAGTGAGAGAAAGATCAAAGATGAGGGCAGAGTTATATACAGAATGTTGCATTCAACAAAGGAGTATGAGTGCTGAATCATTATACTGATATTTCTTTTAGCCTCCAGTACCTTAGGAGCAGCTAGAAACAAAACCTTAAAATTATGGAATTGTAACTCATACCAAACTGTGAAATCTGTTCTACAACTTATTGTTGTGATGTACTTTGAAATTTATTGCTTTTTTGGTATATATGTTGTATTTCACAAATTCTGAATCAAAAGGTAGGAGATTTCCATCCCCAGACTGCCAGTCTGGACCCCTCTATGTCATTCAGTCCTGCACAGCTTGGGAGTCACACAGAGAGCATGGCCCAGGTCCCTTCTGCTACAGATGCAAGCAATAGAGGCACTCACAGCAGCAAGTTATAATCCCTCACATATCCAGCACAGGGACCCAACTCCTCAGAGACTCAGGGCAAGACATAAGTAGGTGAGGTGTGCCACATACTAAAGGGCCCCAGGAAATTAGAGAGAGAGAGAGAGAAACCATGGCAGAACTTTTGGCAAGAGGTGCATACACTCAACCCAGTGTCCATTTGCAAACACAAAACAGTTATTTCTGAATTGACCCACCCGTAAAGCCTCACCAAAAAACAGGAGGGGGGAAGCTAAACTGCTGTAAGACAGGACAGGTCCCAGAGCTGAAAAGTATAAGGAAAAGGGGGCACTGAGTGAGGGAGAGACTTTAACCAAATCATAGGAGCTAGGGGGAAAATTCTGCATAAAAACTAACAAAACAGATCAAGATTCCCAGAAAAGGAACAGAAGAAAGAAACATTCTCTTAGATATGAAACAATTGCACAAAAAAATGCAATCTTAAAAATTGTACCACATTTCCGGGGCAAAATTCAGATGAAGAGTTGAGAAATTCTGAACACTTAAACACGGTGTGGTAGTTAGACTCAGTTGTCAACTTGGGCAGGTGAAGGTGCTTAGTTACATTGCTGTGGGCATGAACCAATGGCATGTGAACCTCATCTGTTGCTGATTACATCTTCAGTCAGCTAGGAGGCGTGCCTGCTGCAATGAATGATGTTTGACTTAATTGGCTGGTGCTTAAATGACCGACTCAACGTAGCACAGCCCAAGCAGCTCAGTATACCTCATCTCAGCACTCATAGCTCAGCCCAGGCCTTTGGAGATGCAGAAAGAAATCACCCCAGGGAAAGTTGTTGGAACACAAAGGCCTGGAGAGAAGGCCAGCAGAGACCATCCTGTGCCTTCCCACATAAGAAAGAACCTCAGTTGAAAGTTAGCTGCCTTTCCTCTGAAGAACTAATGTAATAAATCCCCTTTTATTAAAAGTCAATCTGTCTCTGGTGTGTTGCATTCCAGAAGCTAGCAAACTAGAACACATGGGTTACTCTAAAGATCCAAAATAAGTTTGACCAAGAGTCAAAGAAGAGATTTAACCCAAAGCCAATCAATAATAAAACTAGAAAAGATGGGAAAACTGACCATCAGAGTTAACGCATCAAAATAATCAGATGCATAGACATAGGCAAAAAATACAAGCTATGGTAAAAAACAAGAAGATATGGCTCAGTCAAGGGAACAAATGAAAACTTCAGAGGATTCATAGACTTTGGAGCAACCCCTCAAAGAAGTTCAAACAAACTTCCTAAATCAGTTAAAGGAAAATATGTTTGCAGAGCTAGGGGATACTAAGATAATGTGCAACCATAAAGGAGAATTTGAAAGTTTAAAAAGAAACCTAATGGAAATTATGGAGAGGAAAGGCACAATAGTGGAGATTGAAAATACAATCGAAGCATACAATAGCAGACTTGAACAGGTAGAAGAAAGAAATAGTGAATTAAAACAGGACAATCAAAATCATATAGTCAGAAGAACAAAATACAGAAAAAAATTGGGGAAAAAAATAGCAGGATCTCAGGTATTTGGTGATGGCATGAAGTATACAAACACGTGCGTTTTGGGTATCCCAGAGAGGGAAGAGAAGGGGAAAGTGGCAGAAAGAATATTTGAGGAATTAATCACAGAAAACTTCCCAACTCTTATAAAAGAAATAAATAAACGTGTCCAATAAAAATATGTACTCCATACAGAATAAACCCTGATAGACCCACTCCAAGATACATACTAATCCGAATGTCAAATGTCAAAGATGAACAGATAATTCTGAAAGCAGCAAGAGAAAAGCAATTTGTCACACACAAGGGAACCCCAATGAGACTAAGTTCTGGTTTATCATAAGAAACCAGGGAGGTGAGTAAGCAGTGATATGATACATTTAAGGTACCCAAAGGAAAAAAACTGCCACTTAAAAATTCTTTATCTGGTAAAACTCTCCTTCAAAAAATAAGGGAGAGTTTAAAATATTCACAGTTAAATATAAACTGAAAGAGTTCATTAATAAAAGACTTGGCCTACTCTCTCTCTCAGCCAACACGACAAGCAAACTCACTGCCCTCCTCCTCTCTATGTGGGACATGACTCCCAGGGGTGTGGACCTTTCTGGCAACATGGGACAGAAATCATAGAATGAACTGGGACTCAGCATCAATGGACTGAGAATACCTTCTCGACCAAAAGGAGGAAGAGCGAAATGAGACAAAAGAGTGTCAATGGCTGAGAGATTCCAAAAAGTTGAGAGGTTATCCAGGAGGTTGTTCTTAAGCATTATAAAGATATCACCTTTTTAGTTAAGGGGTAATGGAGAGACTGAAAGGAACTGCCTGAAAATTTAGAGCTTGTTTCAGTAGCCATGTTTCTTGAAGATGATTGTATAATGATATAGCTTTTGCAATGCGACTGTGTGATTGTGAAAACCTTGTATCTGATGCTCCTTTTATCTACCTTATTGACAGATGAGTAAAACATATGGATTAAAAATAAACAATAGGGGGAACAAATGTTAAAATAAATTTAGTAGATTGAAATGCTGGTGATTAGTGAGGGAGAGGGGGAAAGGGTATGGTATGTACGAATTTTTTTCTTTTTTCTTTTTATTTCTTTTTCTGGATTGATGCAAATGTTCTGAGAGGTGATTGTGGTGATGAATATACAACTATTTGATGATATTGTGCGTTATTGATTATATACCAAGAATGGAATGATCATATGGTAAGAGTGTTCATGTTTGTATGTTATGTTTTAAAAGAATTTGAAAAGAAATAAAAAGACCCAGCTCACAAGAATTACTATAGGGAGTTCTTCTGGTTGAAAGGAAAAGACAGGAAAGAGTGGCTTGGAGTAGGGTGAAGAAATGAGGATCTCAATTAAAGGTGACTAAAATGGTAAATGCAAAACCCAATAACATTTTATCATCCATATGTAACTCTACTCTTCAATTCTTATGAGAGTCAAATACTATTGAACAAGAAAAAGGCATATTTCCTGACAAAACAAAATATAAAAAGGTAACATGGGACAAAAACAACATAAATAGGGAAAACAGATATACTGGAGCAGAAAATGTGCATGTTTCTGAAGCTAAGTTGGTATCTTTCAAATCAGTAGCTTATAGATGTAGGATGTATAATATAAACCCCAGGGTAATCACAAAGAAAGTATTTTTTAAAAATACAGAAATAAAAATGAGAAAGGGATCAGTTGGATACATCAGAAAAGATGAATCATACAGAAAAAGAGGATAAAATGAAGGAAAACAGAGACAAAAAAGACATGATACATAAAAAACAAGTGATAATATAGCTGAAATAAATAGTGTCTTTACAGTATTAACACCGAATGTTAATGGATTAAACTCCCAATCAAAAGACACAGATTGACAAGATGGATAAAAAAGCATAATCTAACTATATGGTGCTTAGAAGAGATTCACCTTAGAGCCAAAGAAACTAATAGATTGAAAATGAAAGGATGGGAAAAAAAGATATTCTATACAAATAGTAACCATAAAAGATCTGGGATAGCTATACTGATATTGGACAAAATATACTAAATCAAAACATTTATAAGGGACAAAGAAGGACACTATATATTAATATAAAGGACAATCCACCAAGAAGAAATAACAATCATAAATATTTGTACAACTAACCAGGGTGCCCCAAAATGCATGAGGCAAACACTGGGAAATCTGAAGGAAGAAATAGATATCTCTACAATATTAGTTGGAGACTTCAGTACGCCATTCTCATCAGTAGATAGAACAATTAGACAGAGGATCAATAAGGAAACACAGAACTTGAAAACATGTAAAATGAACTAGACTTAATAGACACATACAGAACTTTGCACAACAGAACAGCAGGATATGCATCATTCTCAAGTACCCATGGCTAATTCTCCAGGATACACCACATGTTGGGTCATAAAACAAGTCTTGATGAATTTTAAAAGATTGAAAATATACAAAGTACTTTCTTTGACTATAATAAAATGAAGCTGGAAATCAATAAGGCAGAGAACTGGAAAATTCACAAATATTTGGAGATTAAACAACATGCTTTTAAACAATCAGTGGGTCAAAGAATAAATTACAAGGAAAAATAGTAAATATTTGAGACGAATGAAAATGAGAACACAATATATGACTGCATTATGGGATGCAATGAAAGCAATGCTTGGAGGGAAATTTACAGCCCTGAATGCATACACTTAAAAAGAAGAAGGAGCTAAAATCAAAGATCTTACTGCAAGCCTGGAGAAACTAAACCCAAAGCAAGAAGGAAAGAAACAATAAGGATAAGAACAGAAATAAATGAAATAGAGAATAAAAAATAATAATAAGGACCATTGAGAAATCCAAAATTTGGTTCTTTGAAAAGATCAATACAACTGACAAATTCTTAGCTACATCGACAAAGGAAAAAAGAGAGAAAACACAAATAAAAAAAATCAGGAATGAGAGGGGGACATTATCACTGACACCACAGAAATAAAAGGACCATGAGAGAATCCTACGAACAACTGTATGCCATCTAGGTGAAATGGACAAATTCCTAGAAATACATGAACAATCTACACCAGGAAGAAGATTAGAATCTAGAATTAGAAGCTTTCAACAGACCAGATACAAGTAAAGATATTGAATCAGTCATCACCCCCCCACACACCCAGCAGAATGCCTAAGAGCTACTTCTGGAGGACCTCTTTTGCTGCTCAGGTGTGACATCTCTCTCTGTAACCCCAACTCTGCAAGTGAAATCATTGCCCCCCCCCCCTTACATGGGACATGACATCTGGGGGTGAAAGTCTCCCTGGTGGTGTGGGAGATGACTCCAAGGGATGAGTCCAGCCCTGGCACCATAGGGATCAACAATTCCATCCTGACCAAAAGGGGGAAAAGAATTATAATAAAGTATCAGTGGCTGAGAGAGTTCAAATAGAGTCAAGAGGCTACTCTGGAGGTCACTCTTATGCAAGCTTCAATTAGACATCACTACATATCATAACTTGCCAAACCCCAACCAAATCATTCCAGCCAATCCTAAAGAACACCTATGGCAATATATAAGATTCTACAAAGGTTCCATACACTAGAGTAACTTTCCAGAAACTTACAACCTCCAGATAGGTCCCTGAACCAGATAAGTCCTGAAACCTAGAGGGCCCAGCTTGTTCAGAATATCAGCTAGTTTAATTTCCCTACTCCATATTACTGACAGCCCCTTCCATTATGAAAAAGTTAGAATGACCATAGCCCAAACACTAAGAGTGGGTTAGAAAGGTCAAAGTTGATGGTGGAGTTATACAGAGATGGTAGTGTTTAACAAATGAATATGATTGATGAATTATTAAATTGATATTTCTGTTAGTCTCCAATATCTTAGAGCAGCTAGAAGTAAAAACCTAAAATTGTGGAATTGTAACCCATACCAGACTCTGAAATCTGTTCTACAACTAATTGCTGTGCTGTGCTTTGTAATTTATTGCTTTTTGTGTATATATTATTTTTCACAAAAAAGTCAATTGCGATGATAAAAAAATATTTATTCCTTCTAGCCCCCTATATCCTGGAGCAGCTAGAAGGAAAAATCTGAGAGCATGATATGGTCACCCATGACAAACTCTGGGATCTGTCCTGTAACTATATGTTGAAGAATGCTTTGAAAACTATTGTTTTTTTTTCTTCCTTTGCTTTGTATATATGTTATATTATACAATAAAAAAAATTTTTTTAAAAAAAAAACAAAACCCACTTTCCCGCAGGATGCAAGGGCAGTTCAATGGTAGAATTCTCATCTGCCACGTGGGAGACCCGGATTTGATTCACGGCCCATGCACTTCCCAAAACAAACAAACAAAATTCAACAAATGGTGCTGCAATAATGGGATACTCACATAGAAAAAAAATGAAATGTGACCCCCACCTTAAAGCATACAAAAATAAAAAATAAATAGTAACCCTCCCAGCAAAGAAAAACCCAGGGACATATGGCATAACAGGTGAGTTCTACCAAACATTCAAAGAAGAATCCTGCTAAAACTCTTTCATAAATTGAAAAGAAGGGAAAGCTACCTCATTTTTCAGGCTGACCTCACCATAATATCATAACCAAATAAAGATACTATAAAAAAATTACAAACCAATTTTTCTTTTGAATATAGATGCAAAAATCCTCAAAAAAATTTGTAACCAACAACATATTAAAAGAATTATACTCCAGGATTAAGTGAGTTTTCACCCAGATATGGAAGAGCAATTTGG
Source organism: Tamandua tetradactyla (assembly GCF_023851605.1). Taxonomy (NCBI): domain Eukaryota; kingdom Metazoa; phylum Chordata; class Mammalia; order Pilosa; family Myrmecophagidae; genus Tamandua; species Tamandua tetradactyla. Next base: position 61,543,507 of record NC_135353.1, on the reverse strand, counting down.
CATAAGAAAACCAATTATTGTAATACATCACATTAAGAGAAAGAAAGAAAAAAGCAAATGATCATCTCAATTTGGCATATAAAAGGCATTTGACTGCGTTCACTCCCCAGTGCCTGCCCATGCAAAAAAAAAAAAAAAAAAAAAAAAAAAAGGCATTTGACCAAATACAATATACTTTCTTGATTTAAAAAATTAGAAAAATTTTCCAAAATGATAGAGGTCACAAATGAAAAACCCACAGCTAACATCAAACACAATGGTGAACGACTGAAGGCATTCCCTCTAAGATTTGGAACAAGAAAATGCCCACTGTTACCAGTGTTTATTCAATATTCTACTGGAAGTTCTAGCTGGAGCTGTTAGGCAAGAAAAATAAACAAAAGACATCAAATTTGAAAGGAAGAAATAAAACTTTCACTATTTGCAGGTGACATGATCCTATATATAGAAAATCCTGAAAAAATCTACAACAAAGCTACTACAGCTAATAAACAAGTTCAGGAAAGTGGCAGGTATATCATCAATATACAACCATCAGTAGTGTTTCTATACTGGTAATGAGCAACACAAGGAGGATATCAAGAAAAAATTCCATTTACAATAGCAACTAAAAAATTAAATATCTAGGAATAAATTTAAGAAAGGATACAAAGTACTTATATGCAGAAAGTTACAAAACTTTGTTAAAAAGAAATCAAAGAAGATCTAAATAAATGGAAGGACATTCCATGCTCATGGATTGGAGGATTAAATATTGCTAAAATGTTCATCTTATCCCAAATGAGTCACAGATTCAACGCAATCCCAATCAAAATTTCAACAGCCTACTTTGCAGAAATGGAAATGCAAATTATCAAATTTATTTGGAAGGTTAAGAGGTCTTGATTAACCAAACCATTCTTGAAAAAGAAGACTGAAGTTGGACAGCTCATCTCCTGACTATAAAATATATTACAAAGCTACAGTGGTCAAAACACCACAGTACTGGCACAAAGACTCATATAGAGAACAATGGAATTTAAATTGAATGTTCAGAAATAGATGTGCACATCTATGGCCAATTGGTTTTTTTTCTTCGTTGATAGACAATGGTTATTTCCATATCATAAAAAATGAATAAATATTGATTTTAGGTATGTACTCTGTTCCAAAGTTGGTAGAGAAGAAAATAAAATGCAAATATGGTTGACAAAAAATTTTAATTCAAATCGTAAATTGACGTGCTACAGGTCTCAGTCACCAAAGTTGCTATAAGTTAAAAACAAAAATTCCCCTTACTAGGCTATGGATGGAAATGAGTTGAATTGGTACAATTTTATGGGAAGATTCCAGAAATGTGGCATTCATTAAACCAAATAATTTTGGAAATAAACATGCACTGTTGCTAAAGTTGGCAAAATTCCCTATTAGCAGACTTATCAACTCTGATGTGCTTCTTTTTAGGTTAAAAGTAATCATCTGAAAACTAGCTTCCCAACTATCATATACACTCTTTTTTTTAAACATTTATTTATTTAAGAAAACAAATAATATACTTAGAACCACCAACAATGGATATCTTAGTTAGCTTAACCATAGGCATATTTAAATGAAGTATCCATATAATCATGGTAAAGCTTGTGTTTGCACAGTAAGTTTCATAAACTAATTTAAAATTAAGGCCACAAGGAAAAAATCTACATATTCAGATAGCAAAGTTCTTAAATTCTAAGTATTAAAAACTAATTTAGATTCCATTTGATCAGCTGTCAAAATTGTGAACGTTCTCAAAATATCAGGTAGAACATTCTTACAAATATCTGCATTGCTATAGTAATGACCTATGTTACTAAATATTTTCCTTATCGCAGGAAAATATGAAAATACAAACACTTTTACAATTAACATATGGAAATCTTAAACACCTAAATTGGATATTTTAGTTAGCTTATCCATAGGCATATTAAAAAACATATATCCAAGTAATCATCATTATGCCTGTTTGTAAAATATGTTTCATAAAACAATTTAAAATTAAAGCAAGGAAGGAAAAAATCCATAAATACAGATATCAGAGTTACTTGAATTCTAAATATTAAGGTCTTTCAAATACTATTTCATTAACTATCAAAACCATGCATTCTCAAAATATCAAGTAAAAAATTATTACAAATATCAACTTTGCTATAGTACTGAGCTATGTTACTTTATATTTTCAATTTTTTTATTTCAGGAATTTATTTTATCTAATACTCCTATAACTGCATATAGTTTTTTTTAACCTTTTTTAGTTGTAAAATATAACATATATATACAAAGAAAAGAAAAAAAAAGGAATAATTTTCAAAGCACACTTCAACAAGCAGCTACAGAACAGTTCCCACAGTTTGTCATGGGCTATCATGCCCTCAATTCAGATTTTTCCTTCTAGCTGCTCCAAAACACTGGCGGCTTTATCAGAGTCATAATAGTGGAATTATACAATATCTGTCCTTTTGTGCCTGACTTATCTCACTCAGCATTATGTCCTCAAGGTTCATCCATGTTATCATATGTTTCAAGACATCATTCTGTCTAAATGCTGAATGATATTCCATCATATGAATACCACATTTTGTTTATCCACTTATCTGTTGATGGGCACCTGGATTGTTTCCATTTCTTGGCAATTGTGAATAGTGCTGCTATGAACATTGGTGTGCAAATGTCTGTTTCACTGCCCTCAACTCTTCTGGGTATATACCGAGTATCGGTTTTGCTGGGTCACAGGACAACTCAAGATTTAGTTTTCTGAGGAATCGCCAAACTGATTTCCACAACAGCTGAACCATTTTATATTCCCACCATCAGTGAATAAGTGTTTCAATTTCTCTGCATCCTCTCCAACATTTATAGTTTCCTATGTGTTGAATTGCAGCCATTCTTACAGGTGTGAGGTGATATCTCATTGTCGTCTTAATTTGCATTTCTCTTATAGTCAATGAAGATGAGTAGCTCTTCATATGCTAATTTTTAGCCATCTGTATTTGCTCTTCAGAAAACTGCCTATTCATTTCATTTGCCCATTTTATAATTGGGTTAGTTGTTCTTTTCTTGTTGAGCTGTATAATTTATTTATGTACTCAGGATATCAAGCCTTTATCCGATATGTAGTTTCCGAATATTTTCTCCCGTTGAGTTGGCTGTCTCTTCACGTTTTTAACAAAGACCTTTGAGGCTCAGAAGCTCTTTATCTTAAGGAGTTCCCATCTATCTATTTTTTCTTTGACAACATGTGCTTTAGGTGTAAAGTTTAAGAAGCTACCTCTTGTTACTAGAGCTTGAAGATATTTCCCTACATTTTGTCCAAGAAGTTTTATGGTACTGTCATTTATATTTAGGTCTCTGATTCATTTTGAATTCATTTCTGTATAGGGTGTAAGGTACAGGTCCACTATCATTTTTTGGCTATTGCAATTCAATTCTCCCATGCCCATTTATTGAAAAGACTATTCTGTCCCAATTCAGTGGATTTGGAGGCCCTATCAAAGATTAAATGTCCATAAATCTGGTGGTCAATCTCTGCACTCTTAATTCCATTCCATTGGTCAGTCCTTCTGTCTTTGTGCCAGTACCATGCTGTTTTAAAGCTTTATAGTAAGCTTTAAAGTCAGGAAGTGATAGACCTTCCAATTCACTCTTCTTTTTTTAGGATATCTTTAGCTATTCGAGGTCTTTTTCCCTTCCATGTAAATTTTTTTCCACCCATGTAAATTTGATAATCAATTTTTCCAAGTCTTCAAAGTAAGTTGTTGGGATTTTTATTGGTATTACACTGAATCTGTAGATCAGTTTCTGTAGAATTAGCATTTTGACGATATTCAACCTTTCTATTCTTGAGCATGGAATATCTTTCCATCTATTTAAGTCATTTTTTATTTCTTTTAGCACTGTTTTATAATTTTGCGAGTGTTAGTCCTTGACATCCTGGTTAGGCTTATTCCTACATACTTAATTCTTCTGGTCACTATTCTGAATGGAATTTTTTCCTTAGTTGTCACCTCAGATATGTCATCACTTGTGTATAGAAAGATTACTGATTTTTGTACATTTGTACATTGTATCCTGCCACTTTGCTGAATTTGTTAATTTGCTCAAGTAGTTTTACTGTAGATTTCTCAGGGTTTTCAAAGTATAGTATCATGTCACCGGCAAATAATGAAAGTTTTACTTCTTCCCTTCCTGTTTGGATGCCTTTTATTTCCTTCTCCTGTCTATTTGCTCCAGCTAGTACTTTTAATACAATGTTAAATAATAGTGGTGACAATGGGCATTATTGCCTCATCCTTGATCTCAAGGGGAATACTCTCAACTTCTCACCATTAAGTGTGATGCTGGCTAAGCGTTTTTCTTATATGCTGTTTATGATATTGAGAAACTTTCCTTTGATGCCTAACTTTTGAAGTGTTTTTCTCAGGAAAGGATGCTGGTTTTTGTCAAATGCTTTCCAGCATCAATTGATATGATCATGTGAGATTTCCTTTTTGATTTGTTAATGTGCAATATTACATTGATTGATTTTCTTATGTTGAACCACCCTTGCATTTCTGGTATGAATCCCACTTGATCAGGATGTATAATTCTTTTAATGTGGTGTTGGATATGACTTGCTAGTATTTTGTTAAGAATTTTCATATCTATGTTCATTAGGAAAATTTGTCTGTAGTTTTCTTTTCTTGTATCATCTTTATCCAATTTTGGTATTAGAGTGATGTAAGCTTCATAAATTGAGTTAGGTAGTATTCCTTTTTCTTCAATTTTTTAGAACAGTTTGAGCAGGATTCATGTCAATTCTTCTTGAAAAGTCTGATAAAATTCTCCTGTGAAGTCATCAGGTCCTGAGCTTCTTCTATTTGGGAATATTTTTTGATGACTGATCGGATCTCTTTACTTGTAATTGGTTTGTTGAGATCTTTTATTTCTTCTCAAGTCAGTATAGGTAATTTGTGTCTTTCTAGGAATTTATCCATTTCATCTAACTTATCTAGTTTGTTGGCATACAGCTGTTTATAACATTCTCTTATGATTTTTAAAAATTTCTTCATGATCTGCGGTAACAAACGCTCTCTCATTTCTGATTTTATTTATTTGTGTCCACTCTCTTTTCTTTTTTGTTAGTCTGGATAAGGGACCATCAATTTTTTAAAACTTTTCTCATTGTATAGTATAACATAGCTACAAAGCAAAGAAATAAAAAAGCAATAGTTTTCAAAGCACTCTTCAACAAGTGGTTACAGGACAGATCCGAGAGTTTGTCATGGGCTACCATATGATCCTCTTCTACTTTTCCTTCTAGTTGCTCCAGAGAGGGGGCTAGAGGTTTAAATATTTTTTTTATCATCACAATCGCCTTTTTTTCCTTCTTTTTTAATGATCAATATCATATATGCAAAAAAGCTATAAATTTCAAAGCACAGCACCACAATTAGTTGTAGAACACATTTCACATTTTGACATGGGTTACAATTTCACAATTTTAGGTTTTTACTTCTGGCTGCTCTAAAATACTGGAGACTAAAAGAGATAAATTTAATGATTCAGCATTCATATTCATTTAAGCCCTATCATCTATGTATAATTCCATCATCACCTTTGGTCTTTCCATACCTCTCTTTGGGGTTGTTTGGGTTATGGCAATTCTAAATTTTTGATATTAGAAGGATCTTTCACTAATATTGGGTAAGGAGATGGAACTATCTGATGTTCTGGAGAGGCTGGGCTCGGTTTCAAGACTTACCTGGACCAAAGACCCAACTGGAGATTATAGGTTTCTGGAAGGTTACTCTAGTGCCTGGAACCCTTATGGAATCTTATATATTGCCCTAGGTGTTCTTTAGGATTGGCTCAAATGATCCTGGTTGGGGGTTGGCAGGTTATGATAGCTAGCAAGGTCTACCTGAAGAGCAACCTCCAGAGCAGTCTCTCTACTCTATTTGAACTCTCTCTGCCACTGATACTTCATTAATTACACTTATCTCCCCCACTTTTGGTCAGGATGTAATTGTTGATCCCACATACCATCTGGATTCACCCCTGGGAGTCATCTCCCACGTCTCCAGGGAGACTTTCACTAGGGGACCATCAAATTTTTAATTTTCTCAAAGAACCAATTTTTAGTTTTGTTGATTCTTTTTATTGTTTTATTGTTCTACAGTTTGTTTGTTTCTGCTTTAGTCTTTATTATTCCTCTTCTTTTATTTGCTTTGGGGTTAGTTTGCTGTTTTTTCTCAAAATTCTCCAGGTGAGCAGTTAAATCCTCAAGTTTTGCTCATTCTTGTTTTTCAATATAGATATTTAGGACAATAAATTTCCTTCTCAGCACTGCCTTTGTCACATCCCATAAGTTTTGATATGTTGCATTCTCATTATCATTCATCTCCAGATATTTACTGATTTCTCTAGCAATTTCTTCCTTGACCCACTGATTGTTTAAGAGTGTGTTGTTTAATCTCCATATATCTGTGCAAGCTCTGGTTCTTTGGTGATTATTAATTGCCGATTTTATTCTGTTGTGACCAGAGAAACTGCTTTAGTTAATTTCGATCTTATTAAATTTATAGAGACTGTTTATGTCCCAGCATATGATTTATCCTGGAAAATGTTCCATATGCACTAGAAAAGAATGTGTATCCTGGTGTTTTGGGATGTAATGGTCTGTATATTTCTATTAGATCTAATTCATTTATCTTATTGTGTAAGTTGTCTATTTTTTTGTTGATCCTCTGTGTGGTTGTTCTATCTATAGTGGAGAGTGGTGTATTGAAGTCTCCTGCTATTACAGTTGATATGTCTATAGTTCCCTTCAGTTTTTCCAATATGTGCCTCATGTACTTTGGAGCTCCTTGATTGGGAGCATATATATTTTTGATTGTTATTTCTTCCTGGTGAACTGTCCCTTTTATTAATATGTAGTGTGCTTCTTTGTCTCTTATGATGTCTTTACATTTAAAGTCTATTTTTCTGATATTAGTATAGCTACACCTGCTTTCTTTTGTTTACAGCTTGCATAGAAGATCTTTTCCCATCCTTTCATTTTCAATCTGACTGTGTTCTTGTGTCTAAGATGTGTCTCTTATAAACAGCATGCAGATGGATTATGTTTTTTCACACATTCTGTCAGTCTGTATCTTTTAATTGATTTTAGTCCATTAACATTCAAAGTAATTATTGTCAGAGCAGTTATTGATGCTACCATCTTGTCTTTTAGTTTTTATTTGTCAGATCTGTATATTATTTTCTTTTTTTCTCTCTTTTCCTTTACATTACCTTTACTCATATTCTTCAATTCTGTGCCCTCCTCTAGATCTCCTTCCCCTGTCTTTTTTTTATCAACTGACAGGGCTCCCTTTAGTGTTTCTTGTAGGGCTGTTCTCTTGTTGACTAGTTCTCTCAATCTTTCTTCATCTTCGAGGATTTTAATCTTTCCCTCAATTTCGAAGGATAACTTAGCTGGATAAAGGATTCTTGGTTGAAAGCTTTTCTCATTCAGGATCTTAATAATATCATACCACTGCCTTCTTGCTTCCATGGTGCCTGTTGAGTAGTCTGAAGTCAGTCTTAAGTGTTTTCCCTTGTTATGTAGTAGAATGCTTTTCTTGTGCTGCTTTCAGGACTTTCTGTTTCTCTTCAACACCTGATAGTCAGATTATTATGTGTCTTGGAGTGGGCTTGTTCAGATTTATTCTATTTGGAGTTCTCTGGGCATCTTTAATGTGTATATTCATGTCTTTTATAAGGGTCGGAAAGTTTTCTCCAATTATATCTTCAGCTAACTTTCCCAACCCTTTGCTCTTCTCCTCTCCTTCTGGGACACCAAATAGTTCTTATATTGTTGCACCTCTTGTTGTCCATCATTTCCCTAAGATCCATTTACATTTTTTCCATCTTTCTTGCCATTTGTTCTTTTGTGCATGCTAGTTCTATTGTTCTGTCTCACTTATTCTTCCTTCTGCTTCTTCGAATCTGCTATCATATGTCTCCAGTATATATTTTTTATTTGGTCTACTGTATCTGTAATTTCTGTGAGATCTTCCATTTTTTTATTTAACTTCCCAAATTCTTCTTTATGCTCGTCTAACATCTTCCTGATATCTTTAATTTCTTTGTAAATATCCTTGAGTAGTTGGTCATTTGGCTGGGCCATTTCTGCTTGGATTTTCATGCACATTGTGATTTTCTGTTGTGTTTTGGGCATTTGTTTATCTTGATATGGTTATTATGCAGGATGGTTTCCTTCACTCTTCTAAAGTTTTGTATTTACTTAGTTTTTGCTGAATGTTTCCTTTTACCCTTTGTTTGTAGGTTATTCTCTGCCACATCAAGGTCCAGATGTCATGTAGGTGATACAGTTCAACTTAAGGGTCTATTATAAGTTAGGCCAGGGTGCGTGGGTACTCCAGTGGCAGAATGGCTGACTACCACCCAGGAGACCCAACCTGAATTCCCAGCCACTTCCAACCAGCCGATGACTGGCTCAAGTCTCCTTCTCCCTCAGCCCCACCCCTCCTGGTCAGAGTGTCTCAAGGTCTGTGTGCTTAGCAGGGGGATTGCTCCACCAGAGGGGCTACTCCACCAGGAGGGCCACTCCACCAGGAGCAGCTGGATGGTGGGTCTCTGTTAGGGGACCTGGGAGCCGACCAGCACATGGCGGATCAGCTAGCTGATCCACCTTGCTGGTGGGCATGCCAGACTCCGAGACTGTAGGTTGGCTATTCCCGCACCTGACCGGGTGATCACTCCCCAACCCTGAGGCCTGCCCTGCTGTAGATGATCACTGGCCCGAAAGCTCCCTGCAGGCACTGTCCAACACGACCAGTGGGGAGGTTTCCCCAGCCAGCAGCTGTGCAGACTAGCTGTCCCTCCAATTGCACCTCCCTGGTGCACCACAGTCTGACCAGTGGGAATCCCAGTCACCTGACCCACTTGCTCTTCCCCCCCCAAAACTGCTTAATGACCCTCCTAGACTACTCAAACCCAGGACTAGCAGTCCTGGAGATCTTCTCCCCATTTTCTATCTTGTTTCATGGAGCAGGAGTGAACTCACTCTACTCCAGTCTGCCATCTTCCCCCATACACTCTTTTTTTTCTTATCATCACAATCAACTTCTTTTGCGAAATAACTTATACACAAAAAAGCAATAAATTTCAAAGCACAGCACAACAATTAATTGTAGAAGAGATTTTGGAGTTTGGTATGGGTTACAATTCCACAATTTTATGTTTTTACTTCTAGCTGCTCTAAGGTACTGGAAGCTAAAAGAAATATCAGTATAATGATTCAGCACTCATACTCATTTGCTAAACCTTACCTTCTCTGTATAACTCTACCATCACATTTTATCTTTCTCCCACTCCTTAGGGATATTTAGGCTATGCCCATTCTGTCTTTTTCATGTTGAAAAGAACTGTCGATAATATGGGATACAGGGATGGAACTAGTTGATATTTCTGGAGAGGCTGACCCCTCAGCATTTCAGGACTTAGCTGGTCCAGGGACCTATCTAGAGGTTGTAGGTTTCTGAAAAATTACCCAGTGCATGTAACCTTTGTAGAATCGTATATAATGCCCCAGGCATTCTTTAAGATTGGCAGAAATAGTTTTGGTTGAGGTTTTGGCCAATTACTTTTTTACAAGGCTGCCAATTCTGCTCAATTAAGAAAGAATAATCTCATCAACAAATGGTGCTGGGAGAACTGGATATCCATACTCAAAAGAATCAAGGTGCACCCACCCCTATCTCACATCATACACAAAAATTAACTCAGAAATGGAGCAACACCTAAATACAAGAATCAGGACTCCTAAAGGAAAATTTAGGAAAGCATGTAGAGACCCTGTGTTAAGCAGCATCTTAGACTTCACACCAAGATCACAAGCAACAACAAAAAAATAGATAAATGGGACCTTGTCAAAATTAAAAACTGTTGTGCATCAAAAGACTTTATCAAGGAAGTTAAAAGACAACCTACTCAAAGGGAGAAAATATTTGAAAACTACATATCTGATAAGTTTTAACACCCCGAATATATAAAGAAATCCTACAACTAAACAATAAACAGACAAACAATACAATATAAAAATGGGTGAAAGACTTGAATAGACATTTATCCAAAGAGGATGTACAAGTGACTAAAAAGCACATTGAAAGATGCTCGATATCATTAGCTATTAGGTAAACCTAAATCAAAACCACAATGAGATACCATTTCACACCCACTAGAATGGCTACTATTTAAACACACACACACACACACACACACACACACACACACACACAAGGAATTACCAGAGTTGGAGAGGATGTGAAGAAATAGGAATACTCATTCATTATTGGTGGCAATGTAAAATTGCACCACCCCTGTGGAAAACAGTTTGGCAGTTCCTCAGGAAGTTAAGTATAGAATTACCATATGATCTAGCATTACTTCTATTTATGCTTATACCCAAAATAATTGAAAACAGGGACTCCAATGGATATTTTCACACTGATATTCATAGCGACATTATTCACAATTGCCAAGTAGCACATGGCGAACATGGTCAGGGTTCCTCGCTCATCTGGAAGGGCACATGGCAAACATGGCATGATCTGCTAGCTTTCTCTCCTGGCTTCGGGTTTCATGAAGCTCCCTGGGAGGCATTTTCCTTCTTCATCTCTAAAAGTTGCTGGCTCATGGACTCTCTGCTTCATGGTGCTGCAGCATTCTCTGCTCTCTTCAAATCTCTCTCTGTCTTCAAAATGTTACTTCTTTTATAGGACTTCAGAAACTAATCAAGATCCACCCAAATGGGTGGAGACATGTCGTCACCTAATCCAGTTTAACAACCACTCTTGATTAAATCACACCTCCAGGGAAATGATCTGATTACAGTTTCAAACACACAGTACTGAATAGGGATTATTCTGCCCTTATGAAATGGGATTTAGATTAAAACATGGCTTTTCTAGGGGACATACATCCTTTCAAACCAGCACAAACAATAACAGGCTTTTCTATTTTTATATGGCAAGTCTATGCCACTGAACACAAAGTAGAAAGCAGAAATACTGAATTCAAACAACAGCACCTTAATTGATTTAGTGTTACATGGACAAGGATTTGTGGATACCTCTGTTCCACAGGATGATTTTACTAAATACCTTTATTATTTTGAAATTATATTCATTGAAATGAGATTTTACTGTAATTTGTTATCAGGAAAGGATTAATGTACAGAAACATTAAATCCTAGACAAGGACTGTGTCAATGTGTAGTCACTCAATAATACTAATTTGTAAGTTTCCATCCTGATTGTGAACAGTCAAGACACTCTGTGACCAAAACAAGGACCAGGAGATATACCTTCTTGAGATGCTGTCTTTCTAGGATTTGATATTATCACTTTCTCTGAGCTACCTGGGCCTCACTCCAGCTGTCTGGCTGCCAGGTCTTTATATTGTGTTAACTAGTACAGCAGACTACCTACTACCCTCTCCTTCATCCTCAACACTAGCGACAGGAAATGTGATGAAACTCCAAGAGAAGCCAATTCCCAGGTCACTCAACTGCTACTTCTCTTCCTATATCGAAATACTCTGTCCAATGTTTCCTTGAGATGGAAGAACCATGTTTATGTGAAGGCAAAGCTCACTTGATTCTCTCAGGTTATCAGCCACAGAGCCCTCTGTGGGGGACACTAGGCCCAGCCTCACACCTTTTAAGATGGAATCATTCCACAAGCTAGTGCTAAAGAAGTCCTTAGGAGTCATATTTGTCTTGGTGAGTCCACAAACATCCCACCCTTTCCAAGACAAAATGACCCAAAAACAAAAATAGTGGGACTATTCTTCCCCATCCACAGAAACCCCCCTCCACTGTCTCTGTTCTTCACATAAATCTTTTTGTGACATTTCCTGCCACTGACATTCATTTTAATCTGTTTTATTTTAACAAATATTGGAAGAGTGTGGTGGCGGGTGAGGGGTGCAGGGCAGAATAGGAGAAAGGAAGACAATGTGATTCATCCCAAGTCTCACATTCCTTCGAGATTTACCCCATCATACCCTGTTCTTCTCAGTTTTCTCCCACTCACATTTATAGTATAGCTGTGTAAGGAGACCAAACCCAATAACAGACAAAGAAAGAGCAACCTTTCTTCAGAGCCTTTTCCTTAACGTTTAAGCCAGTAACTCCTAAACAGCATGCATCAGAATCATGCGGGAGGTGTGTCAAACATGCAGATTCCAGGGCCCAACCACCAGCAATGATTCATCAGGTCTTGGGTATAGGGCTCTGGAAGCTGCATGTTTCACAAGAGTCCCAAGTATGAGTCAGTGCAGGAGAGTCTAAAAGCACACTTTAAGAATACAGCACTAGGCAATGTGCAGCTGTTTCTATCAGCTGAGGACACCCCACAAAGTTTCAACCTTAAGTCCTGAGGCCACCACTGTAACTGCCACCAGTGTTGCACTGGTCTAAGTAGCTCTGCATGATGACAGACACATATCACATCCAATGACTATTCAGTCTGCATCAGATCATGACTTTTCTCAAACCAAATGTATTGCAAATGCATTTATTGTTCTACTATTGCTGCCTAGCTTGAGAAAGTTTCTAGTATTTCTCCACACCTGCAGCATGCTATTTTCAGCTTTTCCTAAACTGCTATAAAAATGAGGCTTTTGGGTACACAGGTGGTTCAGTGGTAGAATGCTTGCCTTCCATGCAGGAGACCCAAGTTCAATTCCCAGACCATGCACCCACCTCCCCCAAGAAAAAAATTAAAATAAGCCTTCTTAAATACTAGAAACCTAGATGTTTAGGGATTTCCCCTTGTGCTTTGCCTTCAATAAGTTGATTATTACTGATATGCATTCATAAGAGTAAGTTTTCCTTTCACCATTTATATTTGCTTACATTTATCTATACCAAACTCCCTATAAACACTAAGGCTTTTGGCAATAGTGATATGAGTATCACTGTTGTTATCAGTGTAGGAAAACAAGGCTGACCCCTGATACCTGGGGTGCTTAAAATAATTTCATCAGCCCAAAAGTTTTCTTCCCTGCCAAAGGTAGGAAAGAAAACTAGAAGAGCTGAATTATAAACCATAAATGGAACATAGGATTTCAAAGGAGTATGATTTAGGAGTGCAGCTCAAGTGAACAGGAGGCAGTAGAGCACAAATCTTTCATTAAACCAGTGGTTCTCAAAGTGTTGTCCCTGTACCAGCAGCATCAGTAGTACTATGAACTTGTTAGAAGTGCAAATTCTGGAGCCCTGCTCCAGCCCTCCTGAATAAAAAACTCTAGGGAAGGGCCCCAGCAGTCTGTGTTTCTTGTTGTTGTTGTTGTTGCTGTTGTTGTTTAGAGTCTGTGTTTTAACAAACCCCTCAAGAGATTCTGGTGCACACTCAGGTTTGAGAACCACTACATGTATACAAAATCTGGCTCCACCACTCACTAGCTGTGTGACATTAGGAAAGTTATTTAACCTCTCTGAGCCTCAGAAGTCTCAGCTGTAAAGTGGGGAAAGCACTAATTTTAGGAGTGTTGCAAGAATTGAGTGAGATGATCCATTCAAAGCCATTGCAGAACAACTGGCACATAATAAACTCTCAATAAATGTTAGCTACTATCATTGTGTGGTAGTGATTGTTACTATTATTTTGATGTACAGGAATGCTTGATATATGTGAAGAGGCTAGTCAGGTCCCTGGCAATAAGATAACATCAACATATCAAATTTTAGAAGAACAAGAGAAGGCCATTCTGACTGTGTCATAATTACCAGACATCATATTGTGATGAAGCGTTCCCAATTTGGAAGAATTTAAAGGAAGCCCCAAATAGGCCAAGAACCTGGTGAATTCAAAATGGAAGGAGTTCACAACCAGCCAAGCATAGGGCTGATTAGCAAAAAGATTGAGTAGATGAGAGGGGGGTTTGAAATAGCCTTTTGAAAAGTTCTCTAAAGAGCCGTAGTTTTTTCTTGCTAGCCTTTGTGCAAATTAGAAAAAAGAATCACTTCTGGATAAATGCAACCTTGCAGGTACCCTGCTTGGTGAGTAGATGGCTCCTTTGTGCCTAGGAATAGGGGCCCCATATTTCCATTGGACAAAATCATCCATCAAGGTGCACAGCTTAAGGAGTAGGGTGGGCTGAAGTTTGGCCCTCATGCCCACTCAGCTAGTTTGCTTATGCAGGGCAAACCTCAGCCCTGACTGTAAATTGAGGCCTTTGACTTTGATTAACATTTCCTCGTTTGACTATGACAATTGGCAATTGCCCCAAGGCTGAAGGGAAATGTGTTGAGAATCTGGGACTTCAAAGCTGAATCCTCCTAATCTGGGACTTCATTTACTCCATTCTTTGTTGTTAATAATGCCTACACTTATGTACTTCTTACTGTGAGACTTACAGGTGCTGTAAAACTTGAAAGAAAATAACTATCTCCTGGGTAATGCTGATGATTAAATGAGATGATCTATGTAAAAAGGTATGATAAACTATAAAGGGCTGTTCACATGTAGAGTAGTAATCTGATTGATTTTATTGTCTCTGTGCATCTAATAACACCTCTGTTGTTTCCACTCCCCAAAGCACACAGTTATCATTATTGCAATCAGCATCTTCACTACTAAGGTTATCAAGCCTTGGTAGTATGTAGATACATTTTAAACCTGTTTCTGATAAAGAAATTTCTTATAACCCTAATAACATGCCAGTGATATTCTCTAATTAGAAACAACTTACAAGGAAGAGAAGTGCATACCAGGCAGTAATAGGCTAGCTCTTTTCTCTTCTCTCTCAACTTCACCACCATTGCCACCATCACAACTGCTACTGCCATGGGATTGTGATCTGTTATTGTGAGCAGATCAGACAAAATGAATCTTCCAGTTATTTCCATTACTTCCAAATATTTTCAGGCCCCCACAAATGGAAGGTGTCCTTTTCTACTGTTTTGTACTTCACAAAGAGTCCCTCTCCAAAGGTTTACTTGGGGATCTGCAATGTTAAGAAGTAGCCTCATAGCCAACAGAATAGGGAAGATGTTAGACCGAGGCCACACACAGATTCCATATGAAAACTTAGTGCCTTTTCAGTCCTTCTCAGTCAAGACAGACAAAACAACCAGAAATAATAGCCTCAGTACCACCAGAGGGGAGGGGTTGAATATCAGCTAGTTATCTGGTCCTGTGCATGTTATGCCTGGAATGTTGCAACATTCCCGTTGTCTCTGCTATGTTGGACAAATCCCTACTTTATGGCTTCTAACTCAGTTTCTCACCAGATCTCTAATCTTTTAATGGGACCAGTGATGTGCCCTGAACCCTGAGTGCACCTGGCTAGAGTTCTGATATTTTGTATGTTTTTGCTCATTGTCTGGCTCTTGCTTCTGGTGTTCACACTAGACAGGCCATGCCTGAATGGATGATCAGTAGACAACAAATCCTATCATACTTTAAGACTCACTCCCCTTCTTTGACTTCTGCTGCCATACCTACCCACCAGTTGAAGTGCCCTCAGAAACCAACACCTGTACTATGCATAAATACCACACACTCTTTTGGACACGGGACACTGAGCTGCCAGAGATCATCCTCAAACCACAGCCAAACTAATAGTTCAATTTCCCTGATGCTTCCCCCACCTCCCATTCTAACTCATGCTGCTGAGGTCTCAGCATGTTTCATCAGAGTTCACCTATGTTTTGCCAGAAACCAGAGGCAAAATCCTGGAGTGCAGAGTTTTGTCTTTACTCCCTCTTTTCTACCCTTCTGAGTTCCAACTCCACTTCCTGCCCTACATGTCTGCCCTACATAGCGTCTTCTTTTGCTCCATAACCACATTTCTTCCTCTCTGGTCCCCTTCCCATCACAAAATCCCCATTCCCTTAATGGATGATCTATACTGTTATAAAGAAAATAATCTGATCAAACAAAGTCATAGTAAGATCAAAATGACTGGTAACTTAAAGTGAGAAATATCTACTTATATTTTCATTAACTTAAAGCAGTTTTTTTCAACTCTAATTGCCCTTCAGAATCACCTGGAAAGTGACTTAAAATACCTTTACTGAGGACCCAACTCAGACCAATTAAATCAGAATCTCTGGAAGTAGGAGGCGTTTAAAAAAGATTTCCAGGTAATTCCAATACACAGCCAGAGTGAGAACCATTTATCTAAAGGAATGAATCTCTAATGGTGGGAATAATATGCATATTTTCTAGCCCACCCCCACCCCCACCTCCTGTTACCTCAAAGCGGTGATTGGTGGTGAGCTCCCAATTTTGTCAGTCTGACACCTCAAAGAACTTCAAGGCTGGGATTTATTTAACATTTCATAGTAGAGCTCAAAATGCCATTTCAAAGTATACTGTTAGAATGGGTGAGATGTGAAATACTCATGGAATATAAACTTGCAAGAGACTCTGGTCTTCATAAAGATGTGTAAAATATTATAAAGTTATGATAGTAAATATGTCAGCTTGTTTCTGACATGGCTCTTCCCTGGAAATGGTTTTATATCTTTATAAATAATGTGCTCTGCTTTGAAAGTATCAAACTCTATTTTAAAGTAATCAGAGCCACACTGATTGTTTAACATTATAAGATCCTGGAACTAAAACCTCCTGCCCTCATCCTCCTATAATGATCATAACTAAAGTCCAATTCCAATACTGCAGACACTTGAAACTCAAAATGGGCTTCGGGTAATGTGGCAGGCCTAAGCTGGACCACTCTCTAACCAGCCCATTGTCATGTTATGGAAATGACTGGAATGAGGACTTACCTTGTAGTAATCTGTTTGACAAGTAGTTTCTGAACTATGGGAGTGGCTGCAAGGGCGGATCAAGCAACATTCCTATAAATCACTATCACTTTCCAGCAGAAGGTAAGATGGAAATTTAAAAAATTGGAATAGTAAAAAATCAAAACCAAGAATCACAAGGGTTTGCTGAAAGTGTAATTAAAGAGATTTGATTCTAAAGGATCAGGAAGGCCCTTCACCTTCCAAAAAGTCCACCCAACTCACCCTGGTAATGATAGTTTCAGTGAGTCAGACCTGGGCTGCAAAATTTATCCACTGTCTCCGCAAGAATGTCTTTGAATATATAAAACTTTCTTTGGAAAGAGGAACATGTTAAAACATAGGCAGTCTTTTCATTTTAGTTCGCTTTCATTTATAAGCTACGTCTCCTCCATATCAGCTAGCCATGTGCTGCAGAAAGAGAAGCTCCGTGTTGTTTCGTTTTATTTTTTGCAGGGAGGGAAGGCAAGGGGGAGTGCATTTTGGAGTCCAGAGAAGACAAGGGAATATGATGACACAGGGCACTAGTACCTGTGAAGGAAAGTCCCCGGAAAGGGAGAAAAGCAAACCTCCCCTCAATGACAACAACAGACAAAATTGAGTACTAAGAACTGTCCCTCTTGGGCTGGCAGAAATAATATATGGCTACAGTTGCTCTCGATGCTATTATTCCCCAACCAGGTGATGAGGCAGAAAGAACATTTTAGCGCAGGATTCTTTGAACCTGTACTCAGTCCATAAAATAAGCTCCCTTGAAACAGCAAAGTTTTGGGGCCTGAGTGTGAATGAAAGAGGGCAAAAGTATAAAGGTTTGGGAAGTGATATGCTATCCTAAAGTGTGAGGGTAGGAAACCTTTTGGAGATGACAATATCTTTCATTGAAGCCACGTTTGAGCCTCAGCTAGGAGAAAGCACTCACTGCAAATTCTCTCTGCCTGGAGAAACCCCTGAAGAGCATTACGAATGCTTTGGCTGTCTTGTCCTGTGGTCAGGATAATCCCTAGAAGTAGGCAGCAGCTCCAAAGAGCACTTGCTACCTGATTGGCTGTGTGTGTCCAAATGTCTTCAGCTGAGGAAATGACTCCAGCATGAGCCCAACTAGAAATATTTCATGACAGTTACCAGCACCTGGATATGACAAGGGAGTGTCTGAGAAAAGGTCAAGTAGCTATTTTTATTGTCTAATTCATAATTCACACTCACCCAAGAGAAAATCCCTTTGTCTCAGCTGTTTCCCAAGAACGAGTCTGCTTCACAGTAGACAGTGTTGGCAAGTCCAATAAATCCAGTGGTCATATGGTGGTGGGAAATAAAACTAGAGAGGGCTCTGAGAATCTGACAGTCTTCGTTAAGAATCACCTATTCAAACAAGTAGTCTAGATCAAACAATGAGTCTCTGTTGATCCTCTGAATGACTAATTGAGCACCAACCTCAGGCAGAGCCTTTGAGAAAAACAGATCACAAGCCCAAGGGTCCACCATCCTTACCTTGTAGGGATGTGCCCCCACTTACTGCAGAAAGGATGTGATGACCAGGAGACACAAGCACCATAAGAGCTAGGAGGATGCAAGGCCATGGTGTCCTGGCTGGCTGCTGGGAGCTGCAAACCAGAACATAATATGAAAGAAAGGTCAGGATCCCAGAAACATAGCCCTCCTACTTCCAACAAACTAAAAAGAGATACTGGAGGGTGACTCTGCTCTCCAGAGATGGGCAGTAAGGTTTCCAAATGTCTGTCAATTAGAGGAAAAGCTTTGTTATTCATATTATTTTGAAGCTTCCAGAAATATCTGTTATGAAAGAATGGCAATAGCCTGCACTGTTGCCAAGTCCTTGGGGTTGAAAATATGATACCTTATAAAGACAGAGATATTACACAGGTTAATATTATTATCACAATACAGACTAGAAAAAGGGGGAAACCTCTTCTAATCTGATGCCACTCCAGAGAATTGTCCCTGCTCCAGCTTTTTACGGTGACAGAAAAAAAGAGTGGAACTGGGGGAGGCAGTGGTCATCCCCAAATTGAGTTTCTCTCCCCACACCAACACTCCACCTTTTCCTATATTCCTTGTCTCAGTAGAGGGCATCTCCACCCACTGTTTACCCACTGCTCAAGTCAGAAATCCGGGAGTCAACTAAGAATCCTTTTTCTTTGCCCCCACATTCAAGTCATCACCAAGTCCTGTCTATTCAACTTTCTTAATAGTTCCTTACTTCACAGAATTGGGAGGTTTGCATGAGTTAACTGGCATCAAATGCTTATAATAGTGCCTAGCATGTTATGTTAGTGCTAAGCATTATATTAGTGGTACCATTATCATATTATTATCATTATTTTACTTTTAAATACATTCATCTTTCCTCAGCCATACTGCCTTCTTGTAGTTTAAAAGAAGGATAAAGGTGTAAACAGATAATGCCATTGCAGGGTAAGACGTGCTATGACTGAGGTAAGCCAGACATAGGGGGTCACCTAAACCCAGTTTCAGGTGAGGAAAAGGGAAAGAAGATGGAAATCTCTCTGAGTTGAGTATTGGGGGAAAAAAGCCATGTGAATAGGGTTGAAAAGGCAGTTGACACTAAGAGCCTTCCAGGCAGGAGGAACAAGATGCCTGGATCTGTGATGTCAGGAAAGGAAGGGAACAGATCACCAAGAGTTCTATATGCCATTCATAGATTTTTCAATTTAATCCTGCAGACAACAACCAGTGAGCACATGCTTGAAACAGAAAAATGACCTAAGAAGATTTCCATTTTTGAAAGATCACTCTAGCAGGAATATGGAAAATGGTTTGAATGGGGCCAGATTTAGAAGACAGGAGAAAAATCCCACCAAAATTAAAACTATCAAGATATTAAGAAAATAGAACCAACTAGAATTTTGGAGGTAGAAAATTAGGGGACAAAATAAGAACTCCAAGATGATTTTGAGCTTTTCAGGCCTAGGCAACTGATTGAAAATGGTATGTCTCTGAGATACAGAACACTGGAGGAAGGGGATGGGAGAGATAATGCAATTCTTTTAGATATATTGTATTGGTTGTGCCTGTACAATATACAAATGGTGATGTCCACTAGGCAATTTGACATACTAGAGCTTATAGTAAGAAGGTGACTAAAGATAGACATTTGTATATAATCAGTTTATAGAGGGTAATTGAACACATGGTATATAAGATCAAAGACAGATGACAAAACCCTGAGATCCCACAACATTTAAAGGCCAGGCAAAGAGAGAGGCACTCATAACAAAAACTTACAAGTCTAGAGAAATTGAGCAAACTCCAGGAGACAGTGGTGTCTTACAGTCCAAAGAAGAAGAAATTTTGAGGATGGAAGTAGTTATCCAGTGTCAAACTCTATATGAGAACTCAAGTCAAACTTGTCTTGATGAGAAGTCAAGGAAACCAACAATAGAAAGATTTCCATTGGAAACCTATAAGTTGAGTGGCCACAATGAATCAAAGAATGAATGAGAATTAATGAATTGGAGTCAGCAAATGTAGAGAACTCATGCAAAATGACACATGCAAAGTTCTTGGGTTGGCCTTGTCTTTCTCTACAATCCATCTCACACAGCTCTCCTCTGACCTTCTTGCACTTCTTCTGACACATGTAACATTTTCTATCAAGTCTATACCTTAGAAATGTCATTCTATCTGCCTGGAATGACTCCCTCCCATCTCTCATGCTCCACTTCCCTTTTCTCCTGATGAATTCTACCTTCAAGACCCCATTCAAGTATCCACTATTCTGTGTATCCTTAGCTAATACCCTAAGGTTGAGCTCATTGTTCTCTATCTGTGCTTCATCCTTATGCCCATTAGATAAGGTGCAATTGATTTACAAACTATAGTGCTTTCTAGTCTGTATTGTTACAAGGAAATTGAGCTGTGTGTTATCACTGTCCTTACAGGACCTCACACTTTCAACTACAAGGAGTGGGCAACACTGAAGGAAAATGTAAATGGGACACAGATCCTACTGTTCGGGGAGCTCCTAGAGATCTTTTTTAAAGCTCTAATACCTAACCAAGTGCCCAACAGATAGTAGGAATTAAATGTTTTAGACATGAATGAATAGAAAATCAAACTTGATCCAAAGTCAGGAATAACCTAGTTGCCATAATAAGAATTAATTGTTTGGGGAGGAGACATTAATGAGGAAAATCCTTAGTAAGTTCTTAATTCTAGCAAATGATAAAAATAATGACATGGTTCACTTCAGAGCTGATAATCAGTACTAGTATGCACTGGGTAGGCTCAAGTGGTTGCTTATTGCCAGCAACAATTCTGCCTATTCCAAGACTGTTGGTTATCATCCTGACTCTTATCTCCAGTTTCATTAGAGACCCTGATATAAATAGTGGACCTTGAAGGCCTACTAAAGTAGTTTCCCCAATTTTTGTACCCAGATAAAAGCTGGGTCAACAAGACTTGAGAAGGAAACAAGTCACAAAATGGCATGCACCAGAGACTCAGCGGTATGAGTGATGGAGGGGTAAACTTCCAACTTTGCTTTGGGGCAGTGGGAAGGTGGTTCTTGGCTGATTATGTACATTAGGGCCTCAAATTTATTCTTAAACTTTCAAATAATCTAATCCAACCTCCCTTCCAGAAAAGAGATATATTCCATGTGTTAACTTTGTTGAAACATGAGGGAGAGATTCACAAAGGATTAGGTGTGAGGTGTAGACTAAGCCCTTAAAGAGCTCCCCACCCAGCAGGAGAAACAGAGCTCTAGCTGGATAGCGACATACTTCTCTTCCCATCCTCTTCCAACCCAAGGCTTTTTTTCTGTTATGGCAAAAGTTGGGATCCATGAGGTAAACCATTCTCTGCAATGGCATGGGGTTCTTTATTCATCTGTACTGAAACAAGACAATTGCAACTGTGTGGTCTCTCTGTTCTTATAGGACCTCATACTTTCATCCCTAAGGACTGGGCAACAGGGCCTTAGTCAGAACAACAGAGCAAAGAGGCCAATTGACCACCTCTGCTCCCCCAAATACAGTTATTTTTATGGGTTCTTTCACAGGAAAGGTACATTTAAGCCAGAAATAAGACTTGGATTAATAAAAGGCTAAGATATACCAAGTGCTATGTGTCAGATACTGAGCCAAACTCTTTACATATATTATCTTATTTTAAGGACTCAATTTTAAGAAAACCTCATTACAGCCCTTTGAGGTAGTACATTTACAGATGATGAAACTGAGGCTCATAAAAGGTAAGTAACTTGCCTGAGGGTAGCCATGTTAGAACTGGGATTTACACCCAGGTTGATTGAGCACTAACCTGGAAGATCTGCTGGCAGACACCTAGGACTATTCTATGAAGTCACCGAGGCCACCATTATAACACTTCAATGCTACCCAGATTGAGGTTTTTTAAAAAAAATCTATGTTTATTCTATAGTATAACATATATATAAAACAAAGAAATAAAAAAGCAAGAGTTTGCAAAGCACTCTTCAACAAGTAGCTACAGGACAGATCCCAGAGTTTGTCATGGGTTACCATATGATCCTCTCATATTTTTCCTTCTAGCTGCTCCAGAATATAGGAAGCTAGAGGACTTAAATAATTTTGTATCATCACAATTGACTTTTTTCCTTCTTTTTTTGTGAACAATAACATGTATCCAAAAAAACTATAAATTTCCAAGCACAGCACCATAATTAGTTGTAGATTATATTTTAGACTTTGACATGGGTTACAATTCCACAATTTTAGGTTTTCACTTCCAGCTGCTCTAAAATGCTGGAGACTAAAAGAGATATCGATTTAATGATTCAGCATTCATACTCATTTGTTAAGTCCTATCTTCTACATATAATTCCTCTATTACCTTTGATATTTACATACCTCTTTTCAGGGTTGTTTGGGCTATGGCAATTTTAAATTTTCCATATTGGAAGGGTCTGTCACTAATATGGGGTAGGGAGATGGAACTATCTGATGTTCTGGAGAGGCTGGGCTAGGTTTCAGGACTTATCTGGACCAGGTACCCATCTGGAGGTTGTAGGTTTGTGGAAAGTTACTCTAGTGCCTGGAACCCTTATGGAATCTTATATATTGCCCTAGGTGTTCTTTAGGATTGGCTGGAATGGTCCTGCTTGGGGGTTGGCAGGTTATGATAGCTAGCAAGGTCTACCTGAACAGTAACCTCCAGAGTAGCCTCTTGACTCTATTTGAACTCTCTCTACCACTGATACTTTATTAATTACACTTCTTTTCCCCTTTTGGTCAAGATGTAATTGTTGATCCCATGGTGCCAGGTTTGAATTCATCCCTGGGCGTCACCTGCCATGTTGCCAGGGAGGCTTTCACCCCTGGATGTCTAGTCCCACATAGAGGGGAGGGCAATGATTTTACTTGCAGAGTTGGGCTTAGAGAGACTGAGCCACATCTGAGAAACAACTGAGGTCCTCCAGAAGTAACTCTTAGGCATGCCTATAGGTAGTCTAAGCTTCTACGCTACCTACATAAATTTCAGAAGAGTAAGCCTCATGATAGAGGCCATGGCCTATTGATTTGGGTATCCCTAAAGTTTGACATAGTATCAGGGGATTCCCTGATAGTAAGGTTTAATAGTTCCATATTTTTTCTCCCCTCCCTCAGAGAACTGCCAATACTTTTTGATTATCTGCTTAATATACTCTAGGATGTTTCCAGGCATTACAATAATCTATACAGGATTAAAGGACCTCTTTCTTATTCTGTGCTTCCTGTGTTTCAATTGTTCAGATGAACTATACACATAGGTTGAATTAGATTATGCACTACAGAAAATTTCAGTTCCAGATCAAATAAACCTTTCTTCTATTGGTCTCCAAGAGTATGTATGGTTCTAAAATATAGACGTTGTCTTCCTTACCCCTATGTTCTGAATTACTTTAACCCCAACCTGTTCGACTTCATTCTTATCTCTAAATATCAGGTTATATATATATAAAACAGTCTCTCAAAATCCAGAAATAATAATCACCACTCTGGATTTAATGTATCTACTCTAAAAGCTTACAATCTAGGCCCCTGTTTTCTTATAAGCATTTTCTAAAGGTGACTATACCATTGTTGTTTTTTTGTTTCTGGCTTATTTTGTCTCACCAAATGTCCACATGTTCATTCACATTGTTACATGCCTCACAACATTGTTTCTTTTTGTATCAGCACAACCTTTGTTCATAAGTATACACCATGTTCACCAATCTACTTCTCAGTCAGTGCAACCTTCAGCCACCTGCATTCATTGGGATTCATGTTGAGGGCCCAAAGTCCATCAACATTCTCAATTTTAGATAATTTCATTGTTCCCAAAAGATAGAAAACCAATAAACACACTTTCGCCAAATAGGAAATCTAAATGGCCTCTTAACTCTTGTCCTTCACCCTATTATTTACCTCTGCTGTTGCTGTGGTAGTGCTGATGGTTTCCTTTGGAACCTAATTTATAGCATGCAATAGCAGCTTCCCCCCTGTACCCTGGACTTAAACACTCTTTATACAGAAATCATATCTTTGAAGTAATTCTTATGAGAACTCATTCATATTTCTAGTGTGAGTCAGCAGGACACTTGGTCTATACAACCCCTTTCAATCTTGTTCATCTTCAATATGGTAATATTACTTCTAGACCCACTATTTTTAGAATCACCTTCACTCCTGTCTATTCCCTTACATTGCTGTTCAACTTCATTAGCTAATGGTTCACCCATCTCTAGCTTCTATGTATCTCTAAGTCCCCTATCTTCTGTATTATAAGCCTCTGATTATACCTTTATGCTGGTCATAAAAGTGGAATCATAGAGTATCTACCCTTTTGTGTCTGCGCTTATTTCACTCAGTATTATGTCCTCAAGGCTCATCCATCTTGTCATCTGGTTCAGGACATCATTTTTTCTTACTGCTGCATAATATTCCATCATATGTATATACCACATTTTGTTGATCCACTCGTCTGTTGATGGGCATTTGGTTTGTTTCCATTTTTCAGTGATTGTGAAAAATGCTGCTATGAACATCAGTGTGCAAATGTCTGTTTGTGTCATTGTTTTCAGCTCTTTTGGGTATATACCAAGTAGTGCTATTGCTAGGTCATAGGGCAACTCAATATTTAGTTTCCTAAGGAACCACCAGTCTTCCATAGTGGCTGCACCATTATATATTCCCACCAACAGTGCGTAAGTATTCAAGTTTCTCCACAGCCTCTCCAACATTTATAGTTTACTGTTTGTTTAATAGCAGCCATTCTGATAGGTGTGGGGTGGTATCACATTGTGGTCTTGATCTGCATTTCCCTTATAGCCAATAAAAATGAGCATCTCTTCATGAGTCATTTGTATTTGCTCTTCAGAAAAATGCCTATTCATATCTTTAGCCCATTTTATAATTGGATTGTTTGTTCTTTTGTTGTTGAGTTGTATGATTTCTTTGTATATACAGGAAATCAAACCTTTGTCTGATATGTGATTTCCAAATATTTTCTCCCATTGAGCTGGCTGCCTCTTCACCTTTTTGACAAAGTCTTTTGAGGTACAGAAGCATTTGATTTTGAGGAGTTCCCATTTATCTATGTTTTCTTTTGTTACTTGTGCTTTGGGCATAAAGTTTAGGAAGCTACCTCCTCCTACTAGGTCTTGAAGAGTTTCCTTACATTTTTTCTGGAAGCTTTATGATGCTAGTTCTTATATTTCAGTGTTGATCCACTGAGTTAATTTTTGTGTAGGGTGTAAGATAAGGGTCCTCTTTCATTCTCTTTGCTATTGACATCCAGTTCTTCCATGCCCAATTATTGAAAAGACTATTTTGTCCCAGTTTAGAGGATTTGGGTGCCTTGTCAAAAATCAGTTGACCATAGATTCGGTGGTCTATTTCTGCACTCTTGATTCAAATCCGTTAGTCAATGCTTCTGTCTTTGTGCCAGTACCATGCTGTTTTGACTGCAGTAGCTTTATAAAGGTTTTAAAGTCACAAAGTGTTAATCCTCCTACTTCGTTCCTCTTTTTTTAGGATGCTTTTAGCTATTTGGGGTCTCTTTCCCTTCAAGACGAATTTGGTAGTTAGCTTTTCCAAATCTTCAAAGTAGGTTGTTGGAAATTTGTTGGTACTGTGTTGAATCTGTAGATCAACTTGGGGAGAATTGACATCTTAACTATATTTAGCCTTCCTATCCATAAGCAGGGAATGTCTTTCCACCTATTTAGATCTCCTTTGATTTGTTTTAGCAATGTTATGTAGTTTTCTGTGTACAAGTCCTTTATGTCCCTAGTTAAGTTCATTCCTAAGTATTTGATTCTTTTAGTTGCTATTTTGAGTGGAATTTTTTCCTTACCTGTCTCCTTAGCTAGGTCATTGCTTTTGTATAGAAATGTTACTGATTTTTGCACGTTAATTTTATATCCCACCACCTTGCTGAATTTGGTTATTAGCTCAAGTAACTTTGAGCTCAAAGTAATTTCTCAGGATCTTCCAAGTATAATATCATATCATCTGCAAATAATGAGAGTTTTATTTATTCCTGTCCAATTTGTATGCCTTTTATTTCTTTGTCCTGCCTAATGGCTCTAGCTAGAACTTCTAGCACAATGTTGAAGAATAGTAGTGACAGTGGACATCCTTCTCTTGTACCTGATCTTAGGGAGAAGGCTTTCATTCTCTCTCCATTGAGTACAATGCTGACTATCGGTTTTTCATATATTCCCTTTATCATATTGCGGTAGTTACCTTGGATTCCTATCTTTCCGAGTGTTTTTATCAGAAAAGGATACTGAATTTTGTTGAATGTTTTTTCAGCATCAATCAAAGTTGATCATGTGATTTTTTCCTTTTGATTTGTTAATGTGCTGTATTACATTAATTGATTTTCTTGTGTTGAACCATAGTGGCATTCTTGGTATAAACCCCACTTGGTCATGGTGTATATTTTTTTTAATATGCTGTTGGATTAAATTTGCTAATATTCTATTGAGAATTTTTGCACCTATGTTCATTAGGGAGATTGGCCTGTCGTTTTCCATTCTTATAGCATCTTTACTCAGTTTTGGTATTAAAATATTAGCTTCATAAAATGAGTTATGTAGATTACCTTTTTCCTCAATGTTTTTGGAAAAGTTTGAGCAAGATTGGTGTTAGTTCTTTCTGGAATGTTCGATAAAATTCCCTTGTGAAGCCATCTGGCCCTGGGCTTTTCTTTGTCAGAAGATTTTTGATGACTGATTGAATCTCTTTACTTGTGATTGGTTTTTTGAGATCTTCTATTTCTTCCTGAGTCAGTGTAGCTTATTTGTGTGTCTCCATGAATTTGTCCATTTCATCTAAGTTGTTTAATTTGTTGGCATATAGTTGTTCATAGTATCCTCTTATGATTTCTATTATTTCTTCAGGGTCTGTGGCAATGCACCTCTTCTCATTTCTGATTTTGTTAATTTGCATCCTCTCTCTTTTTTTTTTCTTTGTCAGTATTGCTAGTGGCTCATCAATTTTATTGATTTTCTCAAATAACCAACTTTGGTTTTATTGATTATTTTTATTGTTCTTTTGTTCTCCCATTCATTTATCTCTGCTTTAATCTTTGTTATTTCTCTTCTTCTATTTGCTTTGGGGTTAGTTTGCTGTTCTTTCTCAAGTTCCTCCAAGTTTCCTGTTAAGTCCTTGATTTTTGCTCTTTTTCATTTTTAATATAGGCATTTAAGGCAATAAATTTCCCTCTCAGCACAGCCTTTGCCACATCCCATAAGTTCTGATAAGTTGTATTCTCATTTTCATTCATCTCCAGATAGCTACTGATTTCTCTAGCAATTTCTTCTTCAATCCACTGACTGTTTAAGAGTGTGTTATTTAATCTCCATATATTTGTGAATGTTCTCGTTCTTTGGTGGATATTGAGATCCAGCTTCATCCCATTGTGATCAGAGACAGTGCTTTGAATAATTTCAATATTTTAAAATTTATAAAGACCTTTTTGTGCCCCAGCATATGATCTATCCTGGAGAATGTTCCATGAGCACTAGAGAAGAATGTATAATCTTGTGCTATGGGGTGCAATGACCTATATATGTCTGTTAGGTCTAATTCATTTATCAAGTTATTTAACTTCTTTATTTCCTTTTTGATCTTCTGTCTGGTTGTCCTATCTATAGAGTAGAGTGGTGTATTGAAGTCTTCTACTATTATTGTTGAAACATCTATCACTCCTTTCAGTTTTGCCAATGTCTGTCTCATATACTTTGGAGCTCCTTGATTGGGAGCATAAACATTAATGATTGTTATATCCTCTTGGTGAACTGACCTTTTAATTAGTATATAGTGTCCGTCTTTGTCTCTTATGATGTCTTTACATTTAAAGTCCATTTTGTCCAATATTAGTATAGCTACTCCTGCTTTCTTTTGGTTACAACTTGCATGGAAAATCTTTTTCTGTCATTTCACTTTCAATCTATTTGTATCCTTGTGTCTAAGATGAGTCTCCTGTAAGCAGCATATAGCTGGATTATGTTTCTTAATCCATTCTGTCAATCTGCATCTTTTAATTGGTAAGTTTAGTCTGTTAACATTCAAAGTTATTTCTAAAAAGGAGTTTCTTGATTCCACCATCTTATCCTTTTTATTTTATTTGTCATATCTGTATATTCTTTTCCCTCTTTCTCTTTGTATTCTTTAAATTACACTTAGTGGTACTCTTCAATTCTGTGCCCTCCTCCAGACCTCCCTCTCCTGTCTTTTTTTTACAGCCAGCAAATTCCTTTAAGTATTTCTTGAAGGGCCAGTCTCTTGTTGACAAATTCTTTCAGGACTTCTTTGTCTGTGAAAACTTTAATCTCCCCCTCAATTTTGAAGGACAATTTGGCTGGGTACAAAATTCTTGGCTGGAAGTCTTTCTCTTTCAAGATCTTGAATATATCATACCACTGCCTTCTCACCTTCAGTGTGCTAGTTGAGTAGTCTGGACTCAGTCTTATTTGATTTCCCTTGTATGTAGTAGATTGTTTTTCTCTTGCTGCTTTCAGGATTTTCTGCTTCTCCTCAACATTTGATAGTCTGATTAGTATGTCCCTTGGGGAAGGCCTGTCTGGACTTATTCTGTGTGGAGTTCTTTGGGCTTCTTTGACTTCTATATTTATGTCCTTGATGAGGGTTGGGAAGTTTTCCCCCATTATATCCTCAACTACTCTTCCTAGCCCTTTATTCCTCTCTTCCCCTTCTGGGACACCAACAATTCTCACACTTGTGCACTTTGTTTTGTCTATCATTTCTCTGAGTTCCCTTTCAATTTTTTCCATCTTTTTTTACCATTTGCTGTTTTGAACCTTTGAAGTCAATTATCCTATCCTCTATATCACTTATTCTTTCTCCTGTCTCTAAAAATCTGGTGTTGCATTCCTCTAGTATGTGTTTTATTTGGTCAACAGAGTCTTTAATCTCTGTGATTTCCATTCTTTTTCTATTTATTCATTCAAATTCCTCTTTATGCTCTTCTACTGTTTTCTTGATCTCCTTTATGTCATTTCCTATCCCACTTATTTTATTAAGTAGAGTTGTATAAACATCTTTGATTAGTTGTTCCAAAGTCTGTATTTCCTCTGGTGTTTTAATTTGGTCCCTAGGCAGGGCTATATCTGTCTGCATTGTGATATGCTTAGTGATCTTCAGTTGTTTTCATCACATGTAAATATCTTGAATGATTTACTTTGGAAGTTGATTTCTGTCAGTAGTCTGAGGCCTTGTGTTTGCGGGTTGGTTGTACAGCAGGGAGCAGGGCATGGGGTGGAACACTCAGTACGGTAATTTGTTTCAGGGCAAGTATGGGCACAGGTTGGGGATATTATGCTGATGCTTGTGAATGTGGGCAGCCAGCGGCCAGGGTGAATGTATTGCTGTGGGTGCAGTAGTCTGTGGGGTGTAACCCTGGTGTGCCCTGGTCTAAGGCATAGGCCCTTTGTGCACATGCGTAGAGCTCTGGCAGCAGATCAGCATTATACCTTCAAGGATTGGAAGCAGATGTGACCCTACTGCATAGGTGGACACTTTCTCAGAGCTGGGAATGAGTCTGAGGGCTGTGCGCATGCACAGTTCTAGGACTGCTGTTAAGTGCGGTTCCCAGAGCCGAATAATGTGATTGGGAGCCTGTGTGCATGCGTAGGCCTGAGAGTGCTGTATAAGGATGTGCTGTGCTCAGGGAAGGTGGGATGAGGCTGTGTGACCCTATGGGGGGGGGGGTAGCCTAGGTATGGAGGTTAGTTCTGGCGGCAAACTTTATGTGCTGGCAATAGCCTGCAGGGAACAGGGAGGGGGAGGTAGTGCTTGGGAAGCATGCAGGAAAGATGGGTTGGGCTGCACTTGAGGCGGGGGTGTGGGGCAGGTACATGCACTGGGGGCTTGTGGGGTGGGGGTGCCTGGAGTGCGGGGAATGGGAGAGGGTGATAGGGTTCAGGTGCGTGGTGTGTGGAGTGAGTCGCTGGTCATGGGGCTGCACTGGTGAGGGTAGCATGGCCAAAGAACATGACCTGGCTTACTTCGTAGACCTGCATTCCAGTCTGTGCACTCCCATGGGCTCCGTGGTCCCACACCTCTGTGCTTGGATGCAGCTTTCTGCCTCTCAGTTCCTCAGCCTCTGCAACCAGGGCTGCAGCATATGGTGCAGAAGGCTCTCCCAGGTCCCCTAGACTTCCAAATCACTGCCTCAGTGACCCTCCTGTCCCCTCTCCAACCTTTCCGTGGAGCAGGGCTAATCTCCAGCCACTTTAGTCGGTCATCTTGCTGGAAGTCAGATTGAGATTTAATGATTGATTTGTGGTTTAAAAAAATCTTTACAGGTGGTTTAGTGGAATGCTCACCTTCCATGCAGGAGAATTCCTGGACCATACACCAAAATGAAAATTTGAAAATTCCTT
Source organism: Tamandua tetradactyla (assembly GCF_023851605.1). NCBI lineage: Eukaryota > Metazoa > Chordata > Mammalia > Pilosa > Myrmecophagidae > Tamandua > Tamandua tetradactyla. Next base: position 61,512,794 of record NC_135353.1, on the reverse strand, counting down.
AGTTCCAGGAATCAATTAGGTAAATTTTAAAGAGCAACTAGAAACTCACTATCCAACCAGAAGAAATCTGTCACTACTGTTTAAGCAGAGTCCACAGCCCTGGCCTTGCTGACTTGCCCCATACTCAGGGTGCAGTCTTGCACATTTGGGGGTAGGGAGCACCAGTCACACAGGACTCTATATATATCTAATCCTAGTCTTCCAGAATGGAAGACCCAGGTGTACAACATTTGGCATATTAGCTTTGAGTCTCAATTTTTTCATCTGAAAAATGAGCGAAAATTTAATTTACTCCCTTTGTTGGATGGAGGTTAATGAAACAGAATGCCAAGTATGTAGTTATCTTTCAATAAATACTGGGCCTACCTTGCTGTTTGGGAAGAGGACAGCGTTAAGAATCAGAAGGCTTCGGTCATGAACCCAGTTCTTTTACTAACTCACCATGAGATCTGGAACAAATTTTTCCCCCTCTCTAGGACTCTCCCCCTCCACCCCCCACCTCAGCTGTTCATGAGGATCTTCAAGTCCCTTTCTTCTCTGACATACCAGTTCTAGAGTTTGGTACTTCCTCCAGGTAATGACATTTCTAAACTTCTGCACAGTTAAACTGCTTTCTTAATTAATTTAACATTCTCTAGCCTTTGCTGCTCTAATTAGCTTCTTGCTGGAGTCAGATTTTCCCAGTGTTTTGTACTTATTTCTGTCCTGTGGGTCCAGCTCCTGATAACTTTCCATTTTGGCCTAGACTTCTCTATCAATACCTACAATATAAAGCCCCCTCCCCAACCCTGGAGTTATGCTACACTGACTCTCTGGGTTCCTGACACAATCCACCATGTTATTATTAGCATGCACACATTGATAACTCAGTTTGTGCAAGGCTTGTAACTACAAAAATGTGAGTGTGGAGAGGGGTCTGGCCAAGAAATCTCAGCAGGAAAAGCAATCATGTATAATAGAACTGAGGATCAGTAATGTCCACCAGCATGGCTGGTATGTAAGGTCAAATTTATAAAGTCCCTACTTGCTTTTGTTCAACATCGTGTTCTCAGTGCTCTGCACAATGCCTGCCGCACAGTAGGTGTTTGACAAATATTTGTATTCATGGAGTAAAAGTGAATTTTTTTTTAATATGGCTATGTTCTTGAAAAGGCTGGGCCTTCATCAGAACCACCTTTGGCAAAAGTACCAAGTAGGTCAAACTTGTCTTCCAACACCCTGTTCCAGCTTTCTCTGCCCTCTCCCCCAGTGGAGAGAAAAACTCTAGAGAAAGAAACTCTTTAAATAAATCATTTGCACTGATATGTAAATGGATGATGATATGCACACTTTACCATACTCCATCCCAACCACAGGTATTTGTGTTTTAATAAGGGCTGGGGAGAAGTTTATCTCAAAGGAATTAATCCCTGACAATATCATTTCAATTTCCAGGATCAGTTGGAGATCAGTAAGGGGGTGAATTACTTTTTTTATTTTAACATGGGCAGACAACATGAATCCAACCCAGGTCTCCAGCATGGCAGGTGGGAATTCTGCCACTAAACCATTGTTGCCGACCCTGGATTACTTTTTTGAGTAGAGAAGGAAAGGGACTTCAGGTGCTCTTCAGATCAAAATCATCAGCTGTCTATTCCTCTAAGGTATAAGGCTAGCACTTTATGTTACAATTTAGATCATTTTTCCTGAGCATAATGCCTGCCTCATCACAAATTCTAAAATATTAACTCTTTTATTACCATTTCTCAAGTTAATATATTTATAACGTGCGCATTGTCAAGCACATTTCAGAAAGTATACCTTATCATCTGTTCTTCGTTAGTCTTTTTCTTTTCCTTTGTTAAGTGCAAAATAAACAATCCCCAAGCTGAAAGTTTGCACTTCCATTCTATCTGGGCTCCATGTCATGCATTGTGTGGTATTTCTGACTCTACTGAGACCCTCTGAAGAGAACCTCCAGAAACTTCTGTATTGCTCTAGGAATAGTTTTGAACTCCTAATCAAAGTTTTTGCAGATGGAAATTTATTCTGAAAAGAAAGAAGAAAGATAGGAAATGATGTCAGAAGGAAGGGAGGAAGGGAGGGATGGAGGGAGGGAGGAAGGAAAGAAGAAAGGAAGGAAGCCCTAAGCCTTTTCTGCTGATTTGGTTTCAAAGAAAAAATTATAAAACTCTTGTGTAGAATATACTGTCTTCAAAACAAGCCAGCTGAAGGCTTCCCTCTGGTTAATAAGAAACATGGGAACAACTAAAATAAAAGTTTGCAGATACGAATTTTTTTTTAAATAGAATACTATCAACCCACAGCTGTTCTGTGGCAATTACCTAGGCAACTCAGATAAGCTACATGACCTCTTTGAGTCTTGAAAAGTGGTCTTAGGAAGAGTTCTTGGTATCGTGTCCCTAGGGAGCCCAACCTACTTGTGACAAGGATTCAGAAAACAATGGTCCATCTCTACCACCTCAGATTAGACTGGGATAGCAATGTGGCACCTTATTACAAGACAAGACCTCATCCATAAGCTTCGCCAACACCACTTGACCTATCTTGCCTGGATGTCAGCCCTGTGGGCTTTCCAGAGCCCTTTCTCTTTAACATTTGCCACCAGCCAATCCAATAGGTGAAACTATATGAAATTGCTGATAATTCTACCACTTATAACCTATTAAACTGGCAATTTCATGTAGTTCAACCCAGTGTCTCCTAAGACATATCTAGCTTCTCCACTCCCCTTTACACCTCTTGCCCCAGAGATCTACACATCTCTGTGTAGATCACAGAGACAAAAGTGTAGTCCCTTTACATTTAATGAATTTCGTTTTACTGCTAAACACTATAGGGAACCTTCAACTTCATACATCATAGGACAGTTATAAAACCTTTACATGACGTGTAAGGGGTCCATGTATTTATTTTGATCCATGTGTGGGATCCATGTGTTCCTTTTGAGATGGAAACATCAGATAAATTGCTCTGCAAGGTTATAGTGTGCACTCTAGGTTCAAATGATGTGTCCCAAAGATTGGACAAGAAGTTTTTTGCAGTCAGAAAGTCATGTGAGAGCCTGGGGAGCAAGGGAGATGGAGAAAGAATGAGAGTAGGAGAGAAAAATTGCAGGAAAGCATACTTAAGGCAAACTTCCCAATTTTGTCACAAGGGCTGCTGTGTCAGATATAACTTCACTGAGGATAAGGAGGGAAAGTAAAGCTGAAAATCACTGTAAGCTCTATGTGCCAGTCACTGTGCTATGTGCATGAAAGACAATCTCTCATTTTAATTGTCACAAAAACTCTATGAAGCATTAATCATTTCCTCCATTTTAGAGAAATGAGGCTTAAGTAGGTCAAGCAACTTGCCCAAGCCCAGACTAGATTCAAAGCCACATCTGCCTGATTCCATCTTGGACTCTGAACCACAATTCTCTACTTCCCTTTGCACACTTCATACAAACTCTACTCCACTAAAAGCTCTTTTGGTTAACTCAATAGAAATAGAAAATTATCTTTCTGTTTATAATGCTGAAAAAGGTATATATATTTTTTGGTTTTTAAAAGTAGGGTAGTCTTGGACAGAAGGCAACATAATAATTACCAATTATTGAGTACCTCCTCTCAATTGACACTGTAAGTCCATTATTTCATTTAATTATCATAACAACCCCAGGAGGTAATTCTTATCTCACTTTAGAGATGCAGAAAAAGATAAAGTCCAGAGAAGTTATGTGACTTGGCCAAAGTCACACTGTAAATGGTGGAGTCAGGGTTCATGCCCAAGCTCCTAGACTTAGTGCTTAATAATTTTGATGTATTGCTTCAGGAGTATTGAAGGGTCTTTCAGTCATTCATTCATTCATCCTATTAAGAATGCATTTGTTTTCTCCAGTTCTGAGTAGAGTTGAAATCCTAATCCTGCTTTCTGCCATGGTTAACCCAAAATAACATTCAGTTCTAGAAGGGGCCAAGATGGTGGCAGAGTGAGGTGTGGAATTTAGTTCATCCTCCGGAGCAACTATTAAATAGCCAGGAATGTTACAGAACAACTGCTGGTGGAACATAAGTGACTGTACACACAGCATATAACAATCTGGACCAGGTAGAACAGCTGAGATCCCACACAGAACTGTAAGTTCCCCAAGCCACAGAGGCTGGAGCCTCTCCCCCTTGGGCATGGCAGGCTGCTTCCCTGAAGAGAAAGGAAACACATTTTACTAGTAGCAAGGGATTAGATCAACCAAGTTCCAATTTCAGAATTAATTAATAAACTTTGACTAATGAAAACAGGCCTCTACACAGATAAACCTGGAATAAGCAGTAAAGGAACTAGGAGTGTTTGCCCCAGCAGAGAGGGGGTAGGGTTGATGGAAAAAATAACAGAGGCTTTGTGAATTAGCACAAAATACTGGAAAATGGCTGGACCCCAAGGAAAGGGAACACATAGAGCCTGGAAATACATAGAACCACATACCAACTCAAGCTCCTGATTGGCAAACCCAAGGACCAGAAGTCTGACACTGAAAAGGCTTCTTTGCTTCTTTTTTATTTCTTAGCAGCCCACTAGATAAAACTGCAAGCACTTTCAGGCTCCAACATTACCCCCAGGCAAGGGTGGAACTAAGGTGTGTCTGAGAGACAAAGTAACCAATCAAATGAAAGGGGTTAATTCCCTAAAGGGTGTACCTTTCCCAAGAAAAAGGGTGCAGGATCCAGCTCAAGTAGAATCCCAGGAGCTGAAAAACAGTAGCAATCAAAGTCCACCTACTCCCTCAGCTCTGTCTCAACCACACCTCTGGCAAAGACAGTCTAATAAAATTAAAAGCACTGTATCACTTTAAGCTGATGGTGGGAAGCTGTGGGGAGACAAGCGTCACATGCTGGGCAGGATAGACTTCATAGGAAAGTTTGACACACTGCTGGGTCTCACCCTCAGGGAAAACTGATGCTGGCTACTCTCTTCTCCTGAGACATGGACCTGTCTGGTCTGGGAAAATCTAACTGGGGTCTATAATATCTGAGGAGAACCTACTGAAAAAAAAGGCTCCATATAAGCAGGGCAATGAGCAGGAAAACAAGAGTGGAAAAATTCTGATAAGTTAGACAGAAGCTATGCTAGAGGTCTAGAATAAGTTGAACTGAATGTCAAAGAACAGCTAGAAAACAGGCTCATCCAGCAAGAAAACTCTAGATAAAAGAATGAAAAAATCTTCCAGAATAAACTAATTAAGGAAATTGAATGCCTAGACACCAGCAAAAAAAAAAAAATAACAAGTCATACTAGGAAAATCAAAGATATGGCCCAATCAAAGGAACAAACCAACAGTTCAAATGGGATACAGGAGCTGAAACAACTAATTCAGTATGTTTGAGCAGACATGCAAAATCTCATAAAAAATCAAATCAATGATTTGAGGGAAGATATAAAGAAGATGTGGTGAACATAAAGAAGAGCTTGAAAGTTTGAAAAAACAAATCACAGAACTTATGAGGACTAAAGGCACAATAGAAGAGATGAAAAAAAATACTATGGAAAGCTATAACAATAGATTTGAAGAGGCAGAAGAAAGAATTAGTGAACTAGAGGACTGGATATCTGAAATCCAACACACAAAAGAAAATATGGTGAAAAGAATGGAAAAATATGAGCAGGGTCTCAGGGAATTGAATGGCAACATGAAGCACAGAAATATATATGTTGTGGGTGCCCCAGAAGAAGAGAAAGAACAAGGAGAAAGACTGATGGAGGAAATAATCACAGAAAATTTCCCATCTCTTAGGAAAGACATAAAATTACAAGTCCAAGAAGTGTAGCATACCATAAACAGAATAGATCCAAATAGAAATATTCCAAGCCACTTACTGATCAGATTGTCAAATGTCAGTGACAAAGAGAAATTTTAAAGCAGCAAAAGGAAAGCAATCCATCACATACAATGTAAACCAATTGAAGGAGACAAAGAAAGACACTATGCATTAATAAAAGTAACAATTCAACAAGAAGACATAACAATTATAAATATTTATGCACTGAGTCAGAGTGCTTCAAAACCCAAGTCTAACATTGACAACTCTGGTGGAAGCAGACAGCTGTACCATAATAGTTGGAGAATTCAATTCCCTGCTCTCATCAATGGATCAAACATCTATCATAGGATCCTTAAGGAAACAAAGATCTTGATTAATATGATAAAAATGCCAGACTTAACAGACATTTACAGAACATTACAACCTACAACAACAGGATATACATTTTTCTCAAGTGCTCATGGATTATTCTTAAGGATAGATCATATCCTGGGTCACTAAGCAAGTCTTAATAAATTTAATAAGATTGAAATTATACAAAAAACTTTCTTGGATCATAATGGAATGAAGTTGGAATTAAATAACAGCAGAGGTCCAGAAAATTCACAAATATATGGAGGCTAAACATCACACTCTTAAACAACCAGTGAGTCAAGGAAGATTTACAAGAGAAATCAGTAAATATCTTGAGGCAACTGAAAATGAAAACACAACATATCAAATTTATGGGATGCACAAGGGATTGAGAAAAAACCCTAGAATGAGCTGAGACTCAGCATCAAGGGATTGAGAGAAACTTCTCCACCAAAAGGGGAAGAGCGAAATGAGACAAAATAAAATGTCAATGGCTGAGCGATTCCAAACAGAGTCGAGAGGTTATCCTGGAGGTTATTCTCATGCATTAAATGGATATCACCTTCACAGTCAAGATGTAATGGACAGGCTGTAGGGAACTGCCTGAAAATGTAGAGCTGTGTTCTAGTAGCCATGTTTCTTGAAGATGATTGTATAATGATATAGCTTTCACAATGTGACTGTGTGATTGTGAAAACCTTGTGTCTGATGCTCCTTTTATCTACCTTGTCAACAGACGAGTAGAACATACGGAATAAAAATAAATAATAGGGGGAATGTTAAAATGAACTTAGATTGAAATGCTAGTGATCAATGAAAGGGAGGGGTAAGGGGTATGATATGCATGAATTTTTTTCTGTTGTCTTTTGATTTCTCTTTCTGAATTGATGCAAATGTTCTAAGAAATTATCATGATGATGAATATGCAACTATGTGATGATATTGTGAATTACTGATTAAATATGTAGAACAGAATGATGAAAAATATGGAGTGCAGAAATGGCAGTGCTGAGAGGGAAATTTATTGCCTTAAGTGCCTATATTAAAAAAGAAGAAAGAGCAATATTGAGGAATTAACAGTCCACTTGGGAGAACAAGAGAAAGAACAGGAAACTAACCCCAAAGCAAACAAAAGAAAAGAAATTATGAAGATCAGAGCACAAATAAATGAAATTGAGAATATGAAAACAATAGAGAAAATAAACAAAACCAGAAGTTGATTCTTTAAGAAAATCATTAAAAACGAAGGATCCTCAGCTACCCTGACAGAGAGAGAGAGAGAGAGAGAGAGAGAGAGAGAGAGAGAGAGAGAGAGAAGATACAAATAAATAAAATATGAAATGGAAGAGGGGACATAACCATTAACATAACCATTACCTCCCAATAAAGGAGGTAAGGAGAGGAGACTGTGAGCAACTATATGCTAATAAACTAAACAACGTAGATGAAATACACAACTTCCTAGAAAGTCATGAACAACCAACACTGGCTCAAGAAGAAATAGATGGCTTCAACAAACCAATCACAAATAAAGAGATTGAATCAGTCATCAAGAAGCTCCCCAAAAAGAAAAGTCCAAGACCACATGGCTTCACATGTGAAGTCTACCAAGTATTCAAGAAAAAACTAGTACCACTCTTGCTCAAAAGGAAAGCTACATAATTATTCTATGAAGCCAACATCACCCTAATACCAATGCCAGAAATTATACAACAAGAAAAGAAAATTACAAACCAATCTCTTTAATGAATATAGATGCAAAAATCCACAAAAAAATACTTGCAAATCAAATCCAGCAGCACATTAAAAGAATTATACACTGTGACCAAGTGGGATTTATACCAGGTATGCAAAGCTGATTCAACACAAGAAAATAAAGTAATGTAATATAACATATCAATTACTCAAAGCAGAAAAACCACATGATATCTCAATTGATGCAGAAAAGCCATTTGACAAAATTCAACATCCTTTCTTGGTGAAACACTTCAAAGGATAGGAATAGATGGGAACTTCCTCAACACAATAAAGAGAATATATAAAAAACCCACAGCTAACATCATCCTTAATAGGGAAAGACTGCAAACTTTCCCTCTAAGATCAGGAACAAGACAAGGATGCTCAGTGTCACCATTGTTATTCAACATTGTGCTGAAAGTTCTGGTCAGTGAAATTAGACAAGAAAAAGAAATAAAGGGCATCCAAATTGGAAAGGAAGAAATAAAATCTCACTGTTTGCAGATAACATGATAACATATGTCAAAATCCTGAAAAATCTACAGCAAAGCTACTAGAGCTAATAAATGAGTACAGCAAAGTGGCAGGTTACAAGATCAACACCCAAAAATCAGTAGAGATTCTATATACTAGTGATGAGCAATCTGAGGAGGAAATCAAGAAAAAAATTCCATTTGCAATCACAAGAAAAAGAATAAAATATTTCAGAATAAACTTAACTAAGGATACAAAAGAACTATACACACAATACCACAAGAAATTGCTAAAAGAAATCATAGGAGGCCTAAATAAATGGAAGGGCATAACTTCTTAATGGATTGGAAGACTAAACATAGTTAAGACATCAATTCTACCCTAATTGTTTTGTAGATTCAATGCAATACCAATTAAAATCCCAAAAACTTATTTTGCAGAAACATATAAACCAATAACCAAATTTATTTGGAAGGACAGGATGCCCTGAATAGCTAAAAATATTTTGAGAAAGAAAAATCAAGTGGGAAGTCTCACATTACCTGACTTTAAAGCATATGACAAAGATACAGTGGTCAAAACAGCATGGTACTAGCATAAAGATAGATATACTGACCAATGGAATCGAATTGAGTGTTCAGATATAGACCCTCTCATCTATGGACAATTGATCTTTGATACGGTGGACAAGCAAACTCACCTAGGACAGACTAGCCTCTTCAATAAATGGTGCTTGCAGAATTGGCTATCCATATGCAAAAGAGTGAAAGGGGATCCGTATCTCACACTCTATACAAAAATTAGCTCAAAATGGATCAAAAACCTAAACATTAGAGCTAAGACCATAAAACTTTTAGAAGAAAATGTAGGGAAATATCGTATAAATCTTTTAATAGGAGATGATTTCCTAGAGCTTACACCCAAAGTGTGAGCTTTGAAAAATGAAAAAGATAAAGGGAACTCCATAAAGTTAAACAGTTTCGTGGAGCAAAGAACTTTGTCAGGAAAGTAAAAAGGCAGCCTATACAATAGGAGACGATATCTGGAAGCCACATATCAGATAAAGGGTTTAGTATCCAGAATATATAAAGAGCTTCTTCAACTGAACAACAAAAAGACATCCCAATTCAAAAATGGGCAAAAGAGGGACGCGCGCCTCCTCGCGCGGGAGCGGACGCTCCGACCGAGCGGCGATTGGCTGGCGGGGTGGCTGCCGTCTGGCCGGAGAAACTCCGGGGGAGTGCATCGAGCCTGCTGCCCCGGAGGCGCCGCGCACGTCTCAGATATAACCCACAGTTATCTTGAACCAGAAACTACAGGGAAAAACAAAAGTACGCAACCAGATGAGCTACTGACTATGAATTCTGCCGAAAGCATGCATCAGATATTCAGGGAATTAGTTAATGAAGCCACATATGAGAATGCAGAACTGCCAGGGCAGAGATCAAGGAATTCTCAGGTCATCAGTTCTTACCCAAATGATGAAACAGCTTATTGCGCTACTGAAAAACCCAACCTTATGGAGCATAGAAATAATGATTTGCATTACGAATTCATGATTTCTTGTCAAATTACTTCAGACTTAAATAAAGAGAAGACAGTAGCACTTCTAAAAGAATTGGACAGTCTCAGAATAAGCAATAAAAAGCTTCAAGAAAAATTGATAATAGAAGATAAAGAACAGAGAAAACTAAAGCTTAAGCTGGAACTCCAAGAGAAAGCAACTGAAGCTAAAATTGCTGAAAAGACAGCAGCTCTGGTTGAAGAAGTGTATCTTGCACAGAGGGAACGTGATGAAGCTATTATGTCTAGACTGCGATTAGCCAATGAGGAGAGAGATGACGCTATTGCAAGACTCAAGCACATGGAAATGTCTCTAAAAGCGCTAGAAAATATTAACCCTGAAGAAAATGACATGACATTACAGGAATTACTGAACAGAATAAACAATGCAGACACAGGGATAGCTATTCAGCAGAATGGAACTATAGTTGTGGATAGAATCTACAAGACCAAAGAATGTAAAAAGAGAATAACTGCAGAAGAAATGAATGCAGTGATAGAAGAACGGAATGCTGCTTTGTCTCAGTGCAAACGCCTAGAGCAGGAGCTTCATCATCTGAAAGAGCAGAACCAGACTTCGGCAAACAACATGAGACATCTGACTGCTGAAAACAATCAAGAACGTGCTCTGAAGGTCATGTTGAGTAGAAAACAACAAATCCATGGGGCGATGCCAATACTGCTGGTTGACAAAGCTCATTCATCATCTAAATACCCCAGCAAAATCACAAATTTGATTTATCTCCATAGACTTCAGAATCAGTTTTAAATGTTAAATACTTCATGATATTTCTTACTGTATTGTGAAACATTGGAACTCCAAAAGTAAAAAGGTTTAAATATTGTAACATAAACCTTTTCAACTAAAATTCCATTTTTCCTAGGATCTGCTACCTTAAAATTTATGAATAAATCTTTATTTCATAATTTATATAATCTGAATATGTTAGAGTAGCTATTTTCATAAAAAATATCCTGGGAAATAGTTTTTATATTATTAGTATATAAATGATACTGTAGAGTTTTTCTTAATATAAAGCTGATTTTTTTTTAATAGAAACAAATAAAGAAGGCCTCAAAACCCTACCATTTAATTTCTCTACCTACGTTCACTTTCTAAGTGGTTTCAGTGAAGCTTATGGCTCTAAATACTATATGCTAATGGCTCTCAAATTTAAATTTCCAGTTCTTAGTCGCTCCCCTGAGCTTGCTGTGTATATACAATTGGCTATTTTGTCACTTCTGTTTGAGTATTAAAAAGATATCTCACACCTAACAGGTCTAAAGAGAGCCCTTGATTTCCTCCTTTTTTTTAATCCTTACCCCCAACTTTGTTCCTCACCCAGTGTTTTCCATTTTAGATGTGTATTACCCTTCATTCTCTACACCCCCCCCCCACAACTCCCATCATCAAGCCCTTGTTACTCTACCTTTAAAACATGTCTGGTTTAAATCATATTTCACTTCTTGATTGCTGTCTCCATAACTCAGGCCACCAATATTTCCCACCTCAACTAGTACAATTGGCCCTGAATTTTCTACACTTGCCCTTAGTAGTCTATATCTCCACATAATACCCAGTTATCTTTGAAAATCAAATCGTATCTGCTTAAACTCTCCTACAGCTTTTCATTACATGGATTAAAATGTAAATTTTTACAATAACCTGTAAGATTCTGTGTGGTCTGAAAACTCTCTGATCTCTTCTATCACTTTCCCTCTTGATTTCTTTGCCCTAAAGCCTAGTCATGCTGGCATTTTTTTTTCCTGTAACATGTACACTTTCATTCCTTTTCAGTTTACAAAATCTGTACCCTGACAAATTGTGATCTATATTGCTGTCAATAAATCCAGATTTTTGCAAAAAAAAAAAAAAAATGGGCAAAAGACATAAACAGACTCTTTTCAGTAGAGGAAATACAAGTGACTAAAAGGCACATGGAAAGATCTTCAACATAACTGGTTATTAGGGAAATGCAAACCAAAACCACAATGAGATATCATCTCACATCCACTAGAACGGCCATTATCAAAAACACAGAAAATGACATGTGCTGGAGAGGATGTAGAGAAAGAGGCACACTTATCCACTGTTGGTGGGAATGTAAAATGGTACAAGCACTCTGGGAAGCTGTTTGGTGGTTCCTCAGGAAGTTAAGTATAGAATTGCCATGTGATCCAGCAATCCAATTACTAGGTATATATTCAGAGGAACTCTGAAGGTAAGGACACAAATGTATATTTTCACATTGATATTTATAACACCGTTATCTACAGTTGCCAAGAGATGGAAACAGCCCAAATGTCCATCAATGGACAAGTGGCTAAACAAGTTGTAATATATACATATGATGGGATACTGTGCAGCTTTAACACAGAATAAAGTCATGAAGCATGTAAGGATGTGGATGAACCTTGAAGACATTATACTGAGTGAAATTAGCCAGAAACAAAAGGACAAATGCTGAATGGTCTCACAAATATGAACTAATATTAATGAATGATCTTTGAGAATTAAGGTTAAGAACACAAGTTATAAGGAGATAGAAAAAGGGTTAAGATTGGGCACTAGGTGTTGAAGGAATACAGAATGTGTAACAGGACTGATTGTAAAAATTCAGAAATAGATAGCAGAATACTACCTGATGGTAACACAATAATATAAGTACACTGAATGAAGTTGAATGTGAGTATGGTTAAGGGAGAAGGGCTGGGGGTACATATGAAACCAGAAGGAAAGGTAGAGGATAAAGACTGAGACAATATAACTTATGAATGCCTAGAGTGGACAATGATGGTGACTAAATATACAAATATAAAAATGTTTTTGCATGAGGGTGAACAAATGAATGTCAAGATTACAAGGGATTGAAAATGGAAGATGTACAGAAAAAGCTACATTCAATGCAAATTAGGGTCTACAGTCAACAGTAATGTTGTAATATGTTTCCACTGAATGTAACAAAGGCATTATGTCAAAACTAAATGTCAACATGCAGGGGTATGGGGGAGGTGGATGGATTCAATGCAGAAAAAAAGGAAATGTCTTCATATACATTATGGTGGTGAAGGCATATATATTTATTTAGGTTGGATTGTACAATGTACAATAAAATTGTTTAAAAATGAATAGAGAGAAACAAGTGCTAGAGAAAATGTGGAGAAAGAGATGCACCTACTCACTGTTTGTAGGAGAGCTGAGAGGTGCAGCCCTTTGGAAGGCCATGAGGTGGTTCCACAGGAGGTTAGGGGTGGCGATGACATTTGATCTTGCAACTCAATTTCTAGGTATATACCTGGAAGAAAGGACAGTGGGGACGTAAATGGACATTTTCACACTGATGTTTACTGTGGCAGTGTTCATGATTCCTAATGGATGGAGGTGGCCTAAAGGTACAGTGACTGGGAATGGAAGGGGGAACTGTGGTGTTTACTTACAATGGACTACTGAACACCTGCAATATGGAATGAAGTTGAGAGGCATGCAACTACGTAAATGAACCTTAAGTACAGTATGTTGAATAAAATGTCAGAAACAAAAAGTTAAATATTATCACACATCACTCATATGGATTAACTATAATAAACTAACTCAGAGAATTGAAGTCAAGAGCATGGGTTATCAGGTTGGGGCCTATTGTAAAGGTTCCTAGATTGTAAGCTTTTACAGTAGTCACATATATTCAGGAATTGTAACTGATATTTCTAAGTTCTGAGATACTGAACTATTTGTATATAACCTGGTCATTCCCTGAAATTTCAGGTATTTATGTGACACCTGAGACTCAGAGTTAGTGCATTGAAACTATGAAAGTCACTTTTATCCCATTCAGCAACTGTTTACAAAGCTGAAAAAGTGATCAGATTTTGTTTAGAGCTATGAATGAGGGTGATCTGGATAGGACTAAGGTAAACCAGAATGCTGGGTAAAGGATGATATTTTCAAACTTCAACCTCTGTGTGAGACCAATGGGAGAGATGTTAATTTGGTGCAAAATTTATATTTTGGGTAGCACATTATCTAATTTAATTTGTATGGTCAATTAACTTGAACACCATAATTAAATGGATTCTTGAATAGGGCATGAGATCTTATCGGTTTGTGCAGGTTAGTGTGATGCCCCAATATATCCCAGAATAATTTGGGCAGACAATAAAAAAGGATTTGCAAAGTCCACTTGAGGGTCTAAGGAGAAAAGAGGAAATATTCAACTACCTTACCTGGGGAATTCCTGATATTCTCACCAGCAGGGGGGAAAACCAATTCAATAGGCTGAGCCCTCAATCTTAGGACTTGCCCCTATGAAGCTTATTCCTGCAAAGGAGAAGCTAAGCCTACTGATAACTGTGCCTAAGAGTCACCCTCAAAGGACTTCTTTGGTTGCTCAGATGTGGCCTCTCTCTCTAAGCCAACTTGGCAGGTGAAATCACTGCATTCCCCCTACATGGGACATTATTCCCAGGGGTGTAACATGACTCCCAGAGGTGTAACATTGGTAACATGGGATCTGACTACTGAGGATTAGCTGGGACCCAGCATCATGGGATTGAAAAAGCTTTCTTGACCAGAAGGGGGAAGAGAGAAATGAGACAAAATAAAGTTTCAGTGGCTGAGAGATTTCAAACAGAGTTGAGAGGTTATCCTGGTGGTTATTCTTATGCATTATATAGATATCCATCTTTAGTTTATGATGTATTGGAGTGGCTAGAGGGAAGTACCTGAAACTGTTGAGCTGTATTCCAGTAGTTTTGATTCTTGAAGAAGATGGTATAATTATATAGCTTTTACATTGTGACTGTGTGATCGTGAAAACCTTGTGTCTGATACTCCTTTTATCCAGGGTATGGACAGATGAGTAAAAAAAAGTGGGGGGGGGGGGGACAAAAATAAATAAATAATAGAGGGAGATAAGAGGTAAAAATGGGATAGATTGAAATACTGTGGGTCAATGAGAGGAGTAAGGGGTATGGGATGTATGTGTTCTTTTTTTTTCTCTTGTTATTTCTTTATCTGGAGTGATGAAAATGTTCTAAAAATGATCATCGTAAAGAGTACAGAACTATGTGATGATATTTTGAGCCATTGATTGTATTATATGGTTGTGCTGGGTGTGGATATTTCTCAATAAAAATACCAAAAAAAAAAAAAAAAAAAAAAAACACTCAGTGCTGCCCTCTAGTATTCAGCTCCTAAAAAGAAAATAAAGCCAAAGCTATAATGACCCCATATAGCCACAAGATGTCACTATTATACAATTATTATTAAGCTCCCCATATCAATGCTTTTCTTAAAAATCTAATAATACAATTTTTTTAAATATATATTTTTATTGAGAAATCTTCACACACATACATTCCATACATGGTGTAAAATAAAATGCTCACAATGTCATCACATAGTTGTGTATTCATCACCATGATAATTTTTAAAACATTTGCATCACTCCAGAAAAGAAATAGAAAAAATTCATACATACCGCACACCTTATCCCTCCCTCTCATTGACCACTAGTATTTCCATCTACCCAATTTATTTTACCTTTTGTCCCCCCATTATTCATTTATTTATTTTTATCCATATTTTTTTACTCATTTGTCCATGTCTTGGATGAAAGGAGCATCAGACATAAGGTTTTCACAATCATTTGGTCACATTGCAAAAGGTATGTAGTTATACAGTCTTCTTCAAGAATGAAGGCTACTGGAACACATCTCAACAGCTTCAGGTACTTCCCTCCACCCACTGCAATAAACCATAAACTAAAAAGGAATATCTATATAATGCATAAGAATACCCTGCAGAATAACCTCACAAATCTGTTTGAAATCTCTCAGCCACTGAAACTTTATCTTGTCGCATTTCTTTATTTCCTCCTCCTTGGTCAAGAAGTCTTTCTCAATCCTTTGATGCCAGGTCCCTGCCCATCCCAGGATTTCTGTCCCATGTTGCCAGGGAGATTTAGACTCCTGTGACTCATGTCCTATGTAGGGGGTGAGGGCAGTGAGTTCACCTGTCAAGTTGGCTTAGAGATGGAAGTCACATCTAAGCAACAAAAGAGGTTCTCTGGGGGTGACACTTAGGCCTAATTTTAAGTAGGCTTAGCCTATCCTTTGCAGGAATAAATTTCATAGGGGCAAACCCCAAGATCAGGGGCTTGGCCTATTGATTTGGTTGTCCCTACTGCTTGCAAGAATATCGGAAATTCCCCAAAAGGGGAAGTTGAATATTTCCTGCATTCTCCCCAATCCCCCAAGGGGACTTGGCAAATACTTATTTATTCACTGCCCAAATTACTCTGGGATTTATCTGGGCATCACACTAACCTGGACAAACCAACAAGATCTCACACCCTAATCAAGATTCCATGTAATTATGGTGTTCAACTAAACTGATCATACACTACCCAAAATATAAATTTTGCACCCAATAAACATCTGTCCTTTTAGTCTTACACAGAAGTTGAAGTTTGAAAATATGGATGATATCATACTTTACCATTTATTTTGATATACCTTAGTCATATCCAGATCAACCTCATTCATATCTCTACTCGAAGTCTGATCACTTCTTCAATTTTTTAAACAATTCCTGTATGATGTACTGCTGCCTTGCATAGTTTGTGCTTTAACTCTGATTCTCAGATGTTACCTAAATACCCAAAGTTTCTGGGAATGACCATGTTACATACAAACAGCTCAGTATCTCAGAACTTAGAAATATCAGTTACAACTCCTGAATATATGTGACCGTTGTAAGAGCTTACAATCTAGGACCCTTTACAATAGCCCCAACCTGATAACCCATGCTCTTAAGTTTAGTTCACCAAGTTTTTATATAATAGGTAGTCCATATGATTGAGACAGGATAATATTTGTCTTTTTGTTCCTGACCTTTCATTCAACATACAGTCCTTAAAGTTCATTCACCAAGTTGCATGCCTCACAGCTTCATTCCTTCTTGCAGCCACTCAGCAGGCTGTTGTATGTATTTGATTTGCTAGTATTTTGTTGAGAATTTTTGCATCTATGTTCATTAGGGAGATTGTCCAATAGTTTTCCTTTCTTATAGCATCTTTATCTGGTTTTGGTATTAAAATGATATTCGCTTCATAAAATGAGTTAGGTAGTGTTCCTTTTCCCTCATTTTTTTTGGGAAAAGTTTGAGCAGGATTGGTATTAGTTCTTTTTGGAATGTTTGATAAAATTCCCCCTGAAGCCATCTGGCCATGGGCTTTTCTTTGCAAGAAGATTTTTCATAACTGATTGAATCTCTTTATTTGTGATTGGTTTGTTGAGATCTTCTATTTCTTCCTGAGTCAGGGTAGCTTGTTTGTGTGCTTCCAGGAATTTGTCCATTTCATCTAAGGTGTCTAGTTTGTAGGCATGTAGTTGTTCATAGTATCATCTTATGATTTCTTCAAGGTCTGTGTTAATGCACCCCTTCTCATTTCTGATTTGTTTATTTGCATCCTCTCTCTTTTTTTCTTTGTCAGTCTTGCTAGTGGCCCATCAATTTTATTGATTTTCTTAAAGAACCAACTTTTGTTTTATTGATTCTTTCTATCGTTCTTTAGTTCTCTCACTCATTTAAATCGATTTTAATCTTTATTATTTCTCTTCTTCTATTTTGCTTTGGGGTTAGTTTGATGTTCTTGGCAAATATTCAAAGTTCTATGAATAATTCTATGATAATAAGTTCTATGATATTCAAAGTTCTATGAATAATTTCAATGTTTTTAAATTTATAAGACCTGTTTTATGCCCCAGCATATAATCTATCCTGGAGAATGTTCCATGACCACTAGAGAAGAATATATATCCTGGTGTTTTGGGGTGTAATGACCTATATATGTCTGTTAGGCCTAATTCATTTATCAAGTTGTTTAGTTTCTCTATTTCCTTGTTGATCTTCTGTCTGGTTGTCCTATCTACAGAGGAGAGTGGTGTATTGAAGTCTCCTACTATTATTGTTGAAACATCTATCGCTCCCTTCAGTTTTGCCAATGTCTGTCTCATGTACTTTGGAACTCCTTGATTGGAAGCATAAATATTTATGATTGTTATTTCTTCTTGGTAAATTGTCCCTTTAATTAATATATAATGTCTTTTGTCTCTTATGATGTCTTCACATTTAAGGCCTATTTTGTCTGATTTTAGTATAGCTACTCATGCTTTCTTTTGGATAAAACTTGCATGGAACATCTTTTTCCATCTTTTTACTTTCAATCTATTTGTATCTTTGTGTCTAAGATGAATCTCTTGTAAGGCGCATATAGCTGGATTATATTTCTTAATCCATTCTGCCAATCTGTATCTTTTAATTGGTAAGTGTAGTCTATTAATATTCAGAATTATTACTGAAAAGGCATTTCTTGAATCCACCATCTTATCTTTTGGATTTGATTTGTCAGATCTATATATTCTTTTCCCTCTTTCTCTTTTTATCCTTCAAGTTACCTTTACTGGTATTCTTCAATTCAGTGCCCTCCTCCAGACCTCCCTCTCTTTTCTTTTTTTTTCCAACTGGCAGAATTCCCTTTAGTATTTCTTGTTGGGCCAGTCTCTTGTTGACAAATTCTTTCAGCATTTGTTTGTCTGTGAATATTTTAATCTCTCCCTCAGTTTTGAAGGACAATTTGGCTGGGTACAGAATTCTTGGCTGGAAGTCTTTCATTTTCAGGATCTTTAATATATCATACCACTGTCTTCTCACCTCCGTAGTGCCAGTTGAGTAGTCTGAACTCAGTCTTATGTGGTTTCCCTTGTATGTAGTAGATTGTTTTTCTCTTGCCACTTTCAGAATTTTCTGCTTCTCTTTAACATTTGACAGACTGGTTAGTATATGTCTTGGGAAAGACCTATTTGGATTTATTCTATTTGGAGTTCATTGGGCTTCTCTGACTTGCATATTTATATCTTTTATAAGGTTTGGGAAGTTTTCCCCCATTATATTCTCAAGTAATCTTCCTAGCCCTTTATTCTTCTCTTCTCCTTCTGGGACACTTATGATTCTTATATTTGTGCATTTTGTCTTCTCCATTATTCCCTGAGATCCAATTCAAGTTTTTCCATCTTTTTTGCCATTTGCTGTTTTAAGTGTTCAAAATCAGTTGTCTTGTCCTCTAGTTGGCTTTTTCTTCCTTCTCTCTCTTCAAATCTGCTGTTGTCTGTCTCTAGTACGTTTTTTTTGTTTGGTCTACAGCATCTTTAATTTCTGTGATATCTGCTATTTTTCTATTTACTCTTTCAAATTCTCTTTATGCTCTTGTACTGTTTTCTTGATCTCTTGTATGTCTTTAGCTCTCCCATTTATTTTATTTAGTAAAGTTATATGAACATATTTGATTAATTGTTCCAATTTCTGTGTCTCCTCTGGGGTTTTAATTTGGTTGTTAGGCTTAACTATATCTGTCTGCATCGTGATATGTTTAATGATCTTCTGCTGTCTTCACGGCATGTAAATATTTTGATTGGTTTACTTTTGAAATTTATTTCCTTCAGTAAACTAAAGCCTTATATTTGCAGGATGGATGTGGAGCAGGATGCAGGGTATGGGGCAGGGCACAACAGTGTGTGATGCATTGCATTGCAGGTATAGGCTTAAGTTGGGGATGCTATGCTGATCCCTGTCAGCATGGGCACCCAGCAGCAGGTGAGGATGTGGCTGTGTAGGTGCATAGGTCTGGAGGGCAGGGTCCTGGTGTGTGCTGGTCTAGGACATAGGGCCCTTTGTGCACGTACACAGAGCTATGGCAGTGGGTTGGTATTAGACCTGCATGGTCAGATGTGGCCCAGCTGCTCAGGTCAGTGCTTTCCCAGAGCTGGGGGTGGGGGGGTGTGACCGGGGGCCATGTGCATGTGCAGATCTGGGAGTGCCATAAACTGATGTACCCATGACCAGAACTCAGGGGAGGTGGTGTGGTACTGCAAGACTGTATGAGCTTGAGGGTAGGTGTAGCCTGGGTATGGTGGTAAGTGCGAGCAGCTTTTATGCACTGGCGACTCAGGGGCAGGGACTGGGTGATAGGGCTCAGGAGGGGAGCGGTGAGACTGTGCTGGCACTGAAGAGGTGGGTTGGGCTGTCCTTTGGGTGGGGTTGTGTGGTGGGATGGGTATGCACATAAGGGGTTGGCAGGGTGGGGGCACTTGGAGCATGGGGAGTGGGGGTGGGTGATGGGGTTCAGGTGCGTGGCTGTGGGGTGAGTCACAGGTTATAGGGCTGTGCTAGTGAGGGTAGTGCATTCAAGGAATGTGGCTTGGCTTACTTCCTACTCCCAGTCTCCCTGTCCATGCGCTCCTGAGTGCTCCAGGCTTCCACATTAGGCTGTTTGCACCAACCAAATGGCCTTCAGTTCTCTGCTTCTCAGTTCCTCAGCTTTGCAAACAGAGCTGCACTATGTGGTGCAGAAGACTCTCCCAGGTCACTTACACCCTGGAATCACCATCTCAGTCACCCTCGCTTCCCTTCTTTAGCTATTCCTTGGAGCAGGGTTGAATGCAACCTATCCTATTCCACCATTTTCCCAGAAATTAGTCCGTTGCATATATATGCAACACTTCCCCTTCCATTCCTCAGTCGTTGTACCTTTAGGCCCCCTCTGTGCCTGTTTGAAAGGATTATGTACCCTAGAAAAGCCATGTTTTAAACCTGATTCATCTTGTGGGGGCAGCCATTTCTTTTAATCCCTGCTCAGTACTGTAGGTTGGAAACTTGATTAGATTATCTCCAAGGAGATGTGACATGCCCAATTGTAGGTGTTAACCTTTGATTACAGGGAGATGTACTCCATCCATTCCAAGTGGATCTTGATTAGTTTGCTGGAATCCTTTAAAAGAGGAATCAATTTGGAAAATATTAGAGGCCATGAGAACCATGAGAGCCCATGCAGTCAGAGACCTTTGGAGATGAAGAAGTAGTACGTCCCTGGGGGGACAACAAAAAGCCTGGAGAGAAAGCTAGCAGATGTTGCCATGTTTATCATGTGTCTTAAGTTCCCTAAAGCCTAGTTTTCCTTAAATTCAAGAAATGACAATAAACAGAATTGCCTCTCAGCACTAGTGTGGGGGATAAAGATGGTGCATGTTATATTTGTAGCACAGAATAAGTGCTCAAAACATGACATTTTTGGTCAGACTAAGAGCATACTAAGTCTTAGCCACTCTTGCTCTTAGAGGCCCCACTCCACATCTTATAATATATACATTAATATGTACCCACATCCTACATTATTTTTTTTGCCAAAAGTTTAAAGTAGATTTTAAATTTTGCTTTTGCCATTTATTATTAGTTATGATTTCTTATCAGAGTTATACATATTCAGGAATTCTTAAAAGTGATCAAGTTAACCAACAATATTTCCAATGTACTGATTTTTTTTAATACAAAAGTATTTTATTTACTGTCTTGTTCACATGTTTCTAATATATCTCTTTCAATTGGAAGGTAAGGTTCATGAAGGCTGGGACTTAGTCTTATTCACTGTTGAATCCTCAGGCCCTAGAGGCGTACCTGGCATAAAGTCAATAAATATTTGTTGATTAAGAGATTAATTTACTCAAATAAGTGATAGATATAGAATTCAAACACAGGTCCAACTGAGGCCAATGCCCATGCTCTTCATCACTATGTTGTATTTCATAGTAGCCATAACAATGGAGAAGAGAGAGTAGATTAAAGAAATATTTAAGGGGTAAATTGACATAACAGCAACTGATTTGAGAGGAGTGGAGGTGAGGGTGAATTGCCAGTCAAATATAAATTTAGACTTAGACCTGTATGACAGTGATAATGGTGTTTTAAAAATGCTCTTCTACTTGAAAACAGGGACTTGATTTCTATAGACCTATGTTTATAGTGGCATTATTCTCAATAGTTCTGGAAGCAGCTCATGTCCATGAAGAGATAAATGGATAAACAATTTTAGTATATACACACAAGGGAATGTTATTCAGCTGTTAAAAGGAATGACATTCTGACATGCTACAATATGGATGAACCTTGAAGACATCATGTTGAGTGAAATCAGCCAGACACAAAAGGAAAAATGTCTATGATCTCATTTACATGAAACAACTAGAATATGAAAATATTCAGAAAAGAGAGTATAGGTTTTATGAAGGGAGAGAAGAAATGGGGAATTAATATATAATAGGTGTAGGGTTTTGTTTGGGGTGATGGAAAAGTTCTGGTAATGAATAGTGATGACTGTAGTGCAACACTGTAAGTGTGATTAATTTCACTGAATGGTTAGCTTGGGAGTGGTTGAGATGGGGATGTTTATATTGTTTACATGTCCATAATTTTTTTTAAAAAAGAGCAATTACAGAGATAATGACAATTACATGCAATCCATGATTATGGACTGGAACTAATAATGGAGGAGAAAAGGCCCAAATGATATTATTGGGATATGAAAAAACTAGAATATTATCTATAAGCTTTATATAGATGTGAAATTGCTTGAAGTTGATAAGTGTATATAAATTAATACCTTTATTCTCAGGAAATATTTTTGAAAGTATAAAGTATTCAAGGAGCATGATATATACAATCTACGCTGATGCTTTTTGAAGGGATGATAGATAGATATAGATAGATAGATAGATAGATAGATAGATAGATAGATAGATAGATAGACAGATAGATAGAAGGAAGGAAAGAAGGACAAATATGGTAAAATTTAACTTAAGTTGGTGGATCTGGGTATTTGAGTGGGGGATATGTTGGAGTTTTCTGTATGGGCTTGATATTATTTTTTCAACTATCCTGTAAATTTGAGAGTATTTCCAAATAAAAAGCTTTAAAAATGTTCTTTCTATGAATATAGCTGAGTCTTTTACTTATGAGATGAGGACCCTTATGCCTGACATATTTTAGAATTCTGTTAGGGGATACAGCAGTAGGCACATAGTCTTAAAGAGAAATGAACAAATTCCATGTTTTGAAATGTTAAATTTTAAGTGGTTCAGTAGGCAGCCGTAAAGGCAGTGTTGTGTCTGAGAAAGTTAATCTTTACTACAGTTTTAGATTTGGGTGTCATCAAGTTAGTGGTAATAGTTGCAACCCCAGTAATAAACTCTAAGTAAGCACTTAGAGTTAAGGGAATTAGAGGAGGAAAGGGGCAAGATAGAATGGGAGGAAACAAGATGAATGGATACATTAAGTTCCCTGCAGGAAAGAGATGGCATGCTGAAAATAAGAACATTCAAGAAAGGTTTAATAAAGGAATTGTTTACAAAAGTGTGGGCAGTTTGCAACAAAACCACCAGGGAAAATGCTGTGCCCTAAAGCTGTTAAAACCCCTAGATTAAAAGTAATGAGGGAAGGGAGTGATTACCAAAGCTCAAAAAGAGAGTCATTTTGAGAGGACCATTTTGAAAAGGCCTTTGGTAGGACACAACCAATTCTCAATGGCCTTGCAGTGAAGGAACTGGTGTAATAAATAGCTTAATTTTATTATCCTCTATCTGTATGATATGTTGTCATGGCTCCCCAGTGGACACAACTTACTAGAAACTAACTAAAAGGACAAGGAAGCCTGTTGATGTAATCCACAAAATCCATAGAGCAGGGTGAAAAAGGGTGTAGTGTGGATCTGAAAGAGAAGATAGGACATATCCAACACAGTCCACCACTTACGCCCCTCAGCATCCACTCTTGCCCTTGTTCTAGGTGAAGAGTTGTGTCCTGAGCACAGGGTCACACAATGTACCTTCAACTACTGTATGATCATAGGATGATGTAAATTGGGGCATATTCCCACTTGAAACCTAAAACAGTAATCACTACCAATATTCTTCATGTAAGATATCGGGGACAAAATCAAGTAAAAAATAATAAAGCATTGCTGCCACAGTCTGTTTGCTGTAGCTTGCCTAAATGATAATCAAAGCTGCCTTCTTCCACCACTCATTCCATGTACCTTTTACTCTCTGCCAACATCTAGACTTAATCGGGTCCTTAAATTTCTGGAGAAAATTAAATCTTTATATCTGTAGGATTTAAGTCCTTAAGGTCTTATATTATTGGGTTGCCCCAGTTCACATCTGGCCAGTATTATTGGGCAAAAGGAATATAAGAGACAACCCAGTGAATCCCTTAGGTTCCAAACTTAGTTTTCCTTTCTCTCACTGTGTCATAGGAATCCAATTTTCCATGATAGTTGGGATCAGTCACCCCAGTCTGCCCTCCTCCTCTGTTTTTCAGTAGCATAATGTGTCTAAAATAGCAGTTTATGTCTCGGCTCCCCACTCATTGGCACCTTGACCATGTAACCTTGTGTAAGCATTCCTCTCTTAGGCACTAGAACTTTCAAACACATCAAGCCCAAGCTTGGAGATATTAGAAGAACATTCTTTAAGTGAATTATTAGACGTTATAGTGAGAAGGGTCACTCCTAATTCCACTCCTTGGTTTTCATTCTGTACATTCTGGCCATGGGATTGCTGGTTTCTTAGCATAAACTGTCCTGTATGATAGCACTAAAACCTCACGGGATGTCTCCAAGCTGCTGCCACAACTGAGTCTTCAGCAGTCTCTTCTACCTTCTACCAAGGCAGCTATTTCTGGATGATGGAACAGATGGCAAGACCAATGAATTCTATAGGTATGAGCCCACTGCCTCTCTTCCTCTGTCATAAAGTGAATTCCTGGTCAGAGGCAATGTTGCGTGAGCTACCCTGGCATAGATCAGTCAGTCTGTAAATCCATGAATGATGGTGGATGTGAAGAAGCCCTATGGATATAAAGGTAAATTTATACTAGGATATGTGTCTTTCCTGTGAGGACAAAGTACTACACCTTCACAGTGGAAGAGGTCCAATGAAATCAACCTGCTACCAGGAAGCCAGCTGGTTACCCTTGGGAATGGTGCCATATCACAAGCTCAATACTAGCCCATGCTGTTGAGGGGTTACATATCATCATTTGGAGTAGGCAGAATAAGCTTTAGTGGGCTTTATTTTACTGAAGCTATGCAGAAACTTTATCCCTGACTGCATATTTGTTCTGTTCATCTAATTGTTGCAGAAGTATTGACATGGTTGAGGAGAGAACTCAGCTAACATCCAGAGGTCAGATCATCTTTTTTACCTGAACATTGAGAACCTCCTCTGGACTAGATGCTTTCTTTATTTAGAGAATAAATACCTTCACACCCTGTGCCCATTCCAACAGGACCATCTACTTATCTTTCTCCCAGATGTCCTTGTCATCAATTTTCCACTTATGCTTTTAACAAGTTTCTAACCAATAAATACATATCCCAGGTGAACTTTCCTTCCACACAATGTGGAAACTAAGTGTTCCATCTGAAGTTTAGTTTACTGGGAGAAACTTTCTTCTCTCCTGTCTTTCAGGGCTGCCCTAACTAGGCTTGTAGAGCAGTGACCATCTACTTCCAGCTGGTGATGGCCTACTGTGAAGACCCAACCATAATTCAGGCCTACAATTTTTTTCCAAAATGGGCAGCTTTTTATTAACTTTATCGGTTAGAATAAAACAAAAGTGTTGAAAACTTTTCCCCATTCCAGCTCCGTCTAAAAATCATTTCACACTTCAATATTACCTTTTAAAAAAAAGAATAAAAAAGAACATTAAGGCAACAGAACTAACCATGCCCAATCACCCCTTCTGCAGGGACATAATCTCAGCTCTAGACACTCCCTAGGATGGGTCTCAACCACCTTTTTTATAGTTTTATTGAGGTTTATACACACACTACACAAACCATCCAAAATATGCAATCACTGGTTCACAGTATCACCACATAGTTGTGTATACATCCCCATGATCAATTTAAGAACATTTTCATGACTTCAGAAATGAAATAATAATAAAAAAATAAAATTCAAATTCTCCCATACCCTTTATCCTCCGCTACTGTTGACCCACAGTATTGGTGTGGTAAATTACTGGTACCTCTGGATTTCAGGGCTTATCTGGAATAAGAAAAACATGGAAGTTTTAACTTTCTGAAAAAATAAACTTAATATTTTGTAAAAGTCTTAGATAGAGCCCAGGGTATTCTTTAGGGTTTTCAGGAATATTGTTGTTGAGGCTTGGCATACTGTGGCAAATTTACAATATCTGCCTGAAGCTTGCATAAGAGTAAACTCCAGAATGCCCCCTCGATTCTATTTGAAATCTTTGGCCACTGAAACATTTTGTTTCATTTCATTTCTGCCTTTTGACAGTGGACAGCCTCATCTCATTCCCTATCTTAAGGGGAAGGTTTGCAGTCCCTCACTATTGAGTACAATGCTGACTATAATGCTGACTATGGGATTTTCATATATGCCCTTTATCATATTGAGGGAGTTTCCTTTGAGTCTACCTTTTTTTTTTTTTTTTTTACATGGGCAAGCATCAGGACTCGAACCTGGGTCTCTGGCATGGCAGATGAAAACGCTGCCTGCTGAGCTACCATGGCCCTGATTCTACCCTTTGAAGTGTCTTTATCAGAAAAAGTATGTTGAATTTTGTAGAATGCTATTTCAGAATCAATCAAGATGATCATGTGAATTTTCCCTTCTGATTTGTTAATGTGCTGTATTACATTGATTTATTTTCTTGTGTTATACCACCCTTGCAACTGAAATTTTGACATCAGAACACACACTACAAGAAATATTATGTGGGATAATTTGGACTGATGGCAAATGATCACACGTGGAATCATGGTACTGCAGGAAGGAACAAAGAGCACTAATTACTTAAAATAATGATAACATTAATGTCCTTTGGGTTTCAAACTTATATAGAAAAAATATGTAATAATGATAGCACAAAACATGATAGACCATTAAATAGGGCAGAATTATTGTAAGCTTCTTACATATTAAGGAAGTGGTGAAAGTACTAATTTAAGGTGGGCTGGAATAAGGAAAGGATGCATATTGTACTCTCTGGGATAACCACAAAAGGAATTATGAAAATATGCATAAATAAAGCATAATAGAAGGGAAATGGTGTGCATGAGTGGTTCAGTGGTAGAATGCTCACCTGCAATGTGGGAGATCTGGATTTGATTCCTGATCTATGCACCCAAAAAAACACAAAACATAGTAGAAGGGAAATGGAGTAATAAAGATATTTCAATAATAAAATAGAAGGCAAGAAGGTAGAAATAAAGAACAGAGAGGACAAATAGAAAACAAGTAGCAAGATGATAGCTATAAACCCAAGTATAATTTAATAATTACTTTAAATGTAAACATACTAAGCACTTCAACTAAAATATAATTTTTTTCAGATTGCCTTTTCTTTTGGGGGAGGGGGTGAGTGCATGGTCCAGGAATTGAACCCGGGTCTTCCACATAGACGGCGAGCATTCTACCACTGAACCACCCATGCACCCCAGACTGCCTTTTCTTTTATAGAAAAAAATGCAACCAGACACTGCTTAAAATAGACTCACATTAAAAATTAGGATAAAGAAAGGTCGAAAGTAAAAGGGTGTAAGTATATACACTGCAAAACCTAAAAAGAAATCTGATACAAATATATTTGATAAGGCCAGCAGAACCCTGAAGCCAAAGCTTAACAAGGATATAACAAGAAAGGAAAATTGAAGGTGAATATCTGTTATGAACATAGATGCAAAAATCCTAAACAAAAGATTAATAAATTGAATCTAGCAATATATGAAAAGAATCATGACCAAGTAAGGTTTATCTTAGTAATGCAAGCTTGGTTTAACATTTGAAAAGCAAACAGTATAAATTGCTATATTAGCAAAATAAAGGCGAAAGCTTCCAATAGGTACATAAAAGACATTTAATAATATTCAACACCTGTTTATGACTTTTTAAAAAAGCACCAAACTGGGAAGAGAAAGAAACGTCCTTAATTTAATAAGGGGTATGTTTTGGTTTGCTAAAGCTGCTGGGATGCAATGTACCCGAAGTGGGTTGGCTTTTTCAAAGGGGATCTGTTAGGCTACAAATTTACAGTTATAAGACCATAAAAAATATACAAACTATGGCATCAGCAAGAGGATACTTTCATTGAAGAAAGGCCAAGGATGTCTGGGGCTCCTCTATCACATGGAAAGGCAAATGGTAATGCCTGCTGGCCCTTCACTCCTGGGTTGGTTTCAAAATGTCTCTCTTAGTTCCTTCTGGCTTCTCTTAGTATGTTTTCTTTCTCTATTAGCTTCTCTCAGCTCTGAGCTCTCCCCAAAATCTCTCTCCAGTAAAGGAATCCAGCAAGTGGATTAAGACCCAGCTTTAATGGGTAAGGTCATCTCTCCATGAAAACAACCCACTCAAAAGTTTCCACCCAACAGGAGGTCTCCCCTCCCAAGATTGGATTAAGAAAGCAGGGCTTTTCTGGAGTACATAACAGTTTCAAACCAGCACATTCCACCTTCTGGACCCCCAAAAGGCACATTCTTTCCATATACAAAATACATTCATTTCATCACAGTATCATAATGTGAAAAAAATACCAGGTCAAAAACAGTACAAAGTCTCATCAAAATCAGCTACAAGCATGGTCTATCCTAAGGCAAAATTATTCTCTGGCTAGAGATCTGTGAAATCCAGAATGAGTTATCTGCTTCCAATAAACAAAGGAAGGACAGTCATAGGATAAATGTTTCCATTGTAATAGGGAGAAATTGAAATGGAAACAGGGATCAAAGTTCCCAAAAAATTCTGAAAATTTGCAGGCAAAATCCTTTAGATTTCAAAATCTGAGAGTTACCTATAGAATTATGCTTTATCCTTGAGGTTTAAGAGTAGAAGTCCAACCTTCTCCAAGGACTTACCCAGCAGCCTTGCTCTCTCCAAATATGAGGTGAGGGTTGCAACACTGGGAGTATTGAGGAGACGACCTTATTCTCAGTCCCACTTTCTTCAAGCACCAGGGTGGCACCTGGACTCTGTGCCGTCTCTGGGGCACAGTCTTAATCCCTTCAGAATAGGGAGATGGTGGCCAGGGTCTCCCCAATCCCTGGGGAATATGCTCCACCCTCTTCAGACTCCAGGGAAAATTCATCCTTTCCATGTGGGTCTGCTCTCCTGGCCTGAGTTTTCTTTGATCCAAACCTCAGCCAACATGGTTCTGCCTATGAGGTTGTTTTTCCTTAAATCTATCCCTTTTAGTCCATATTGGCAGTGGTTCTGTTTATACAGATTCCACACACACACACAAAAAAATGTGTTTGTTTTTTCTTTGGTTTAGCATGAAACATACAGGGGTATAATCCATCAGACAATAAGACTTTCCACAAATCCTTTTTTTTTCGTGGATCTTGGTTTAAGATTGGATTAAGAACCATCTCCAATCCTGGTTCCTCTTGTAATGGCTAACTGGTTCCACGTTTGGTTAAATCATCACATGGGGCACTATTCTTTGGAGATTCAGTTTTCAAAAGCTCAGAATTTTCCAAACTATAAGTTTCTGGTTTCTTTGTACCCAACAGTTCAGTTCTCAGCTTATCTCTTTGCTCTCATGCTTTACTACAGGCTGCAAGGAGAAGCCAGGCTGAATTTTCCACATTTGGTTTAGAAATTTCCTCAGCTAGATATTCCAGCTCATTGCTTTCAAATTCTACCTTATATACAACACCAAAACTCACTTTTGCCAAATTGTCTGCCAAAGGGTCATGTCATGGTTAGGGACAGGTGTCAACTTGGCCAAGTAGTGGTACCTGTTTATCTGATTGGGCAAGCGCTGGCCTGTCTGTTGCAATGAGGACATTTCATAGGATTAGGTCATGATCACGTCAGCTACATCCACAGCTGATTCCACTTGTAATCAGCCAAAGGGGAGTGTCTTCTACAATGAGTGATGCTTAATCTAATCACAAGAAGCCTTTTAAGGAGGACTCAGAGGAGACAGGCCCCATTCCTGCTTCGGCTGGTGAGCCTCTCCTGTGGAGTTCATCCAGGGGTCACCTTCCTTCCAATTTGCAATGACACATTCATCATTTCTGTCTAAGTCTTCATTGGAAGTATCTTTAGAGTCCACATTGCTACCAACAGTCTCTTGAAAGCAATCTGGGCCCTTTTGAGGAAGTTCCTCACAATTCTTCTGGAATCTTCCCCTTATCCATTTACAAAGCTATTCCAACATGTTTGGTATTTGAAAATTCAGCAGCACCCTGCTTCTCTGGTAACCAAAGTCTGTTTTGGTTTGGTAAAGCTGAAGAAAGCAATATGCCAGAAAAGGGCTGGCTTTGTCAAAGGTGATGTATTAGGTGACAAATTTACAGTTCTAAGGACATAAAAACATCCAAACTAAGACATTAACAGGAGGATAACTTCACTGAAGAAAGACCAATGGTATCTGGTTTTCTTCTGTCACATGGGAAGACACATGGCAATGTCTGTGGCGCTTCACTCCTGGATTGGTTTCCAAATATTTCTTTCAGCTCCTGTGGGTCTTCTGGATTCTCTGGGGTGTTTTCCCTTTCTCTCTTAGCTTCTCTCAGCTCAGAACTCTCTCCAAAATGTCTCTCCCTTAAAGGACTCCAGCAAGCAGATTAAGACCCAGCTTGAATGAGCGGGGTCACCTCTACATGGAAACAACCTAATTAAAAGGTCCCATCAAACAACAGGTCTGTCCCCAAAAGATTGGATTAAAAGGATGTGGCTTTTCTGGGGTACATAACAGTTTCAAACCAGCACAGGGTATTAAAAAAAAAACTAGTTTCCCACTTACAAGTGAAGTATTGAACTCTGTCCCCCTGAGATTAGAATCAAAACAAAGATGACTGTTGTCTCCATTTCTATTTAACATTGTAGTAGAACCTTAGTTAGCACAAATCAAGAAAAATAAATTTCACAAATATAAAGATTATAAATGAAGAAGTAACCTGTCTTTAGTCAAAGATAACATGATTATGTATGTAAAATACTCAAAGGTATCTACAAACTCTTTGAAATATTAAATGAGTTTAACAAAGTCTGAGAAAAATTAAATACACAAAAATCTGTTGAATTTCTAAATAAATAACAGCAATTAGAAAATTAAACAAAAGGCAATACCATTTACAATAGCATAGAATGTGAGTTACCCAGGAACAAACTGAATGAAAAATGTTTAAAATCCCACTTATGGAGCATTGTTGAGAGAAATTAAAGAATGTCTAAACAAATGGAAAGATACATCATGTTTGTTTATTTGAAAAGTTTATATTGCTGAGATTTCAATTTTCTGAAAATTTATCAAAGACTCAATGCAATCCTAATCAAAATCTCAGGAGGGTATTTTTGTATGGAAGTTGAACAGTTAATTGTAAAATCATTTGGAAATGCAGAAGACCTAGAATAAGCAAGACAATTTTGAAAATAAAAAATAACATAATTGACAGGCTTAACACTCTCAGTTATGAAGACTTATTATAAATCTACAATAATTAGGACAGTGCTGCATTGATGCAAGAACAAGCCAGTAGAACCGAATAGTCCAGAAACAAATATGCAATCACTTGACTTACAAAAAAAGAAAAAAAGACCCACTGCAATTCAGTAGAACAAATGATGGTCTTTTCAATAAATGGTGCTGTGTCAACTGGGTATCTGTATATAATCTTTATATACATATCCATATATAATCTTCTTCACACTATACCCAAAAATATACTCAAGATATATTATAAACATCAGGTAAAAGATAAATAGGAGAATACCTTTAGGACTTTCAGGTAAGCAAAGGTTTCTTAAACCATACACCAACAGCTTTCATCTTAAAAGAAAAGATTGATAAGTTGTATCTCATAAAAATTGAAAACTTTTGTGGATGAAAAAACACCATTAAGAGAGTGAAAAGGTAAGTTACAGGTTTGGAGAAAACATTCACAATACATATATTTAACAAAAGTCATATACAGAATATAGAAAGAATCCTTTAAAAAAGAAAATCAAAGATGACACAATTTGTTTAAATGGTTGAAAATGCTCAACCAGGTCTTCCAAAATACATGACATAAAATGGAAAATAAGCATCTGAAAAGGAGCTCAAATTATTATCAGCAAATACAAATTAAAACCATGATGAAGTGCCAGTACATATTCACTAAAATGACTAAAAATAAAAGGACTGATAATATCTGGTGTTGATAGGAATGTGGAACGACTGGAACTTTCATAATTGCTGTTGAAGGTGTAAATTAGCATAATCATCTTGGAAAAACTATTTGCCAGAATCTACTGAAGTTGATTGAATGTATACTCTATGACACAGAAATTCCATTCCTATCTATAAACCCCAAAGAAATGAGGGTTTTGTCCATGAGAGCACATATACAAGAATATTCATAGCATCTTTATTGATAATAGCCTCAAATTGGAAACAACACAAATAGCCAATGGGAGAATACACAAATAACTGTGATATACTTATCCAATCAAATACTACCCATCAGTGAAACATAATGAACTATTGTTACGTGCAACAAAATAAATGAATCACACACTAATGTTGAGTGACAGAAGACAAACACTAAGAGTACAAACTGTATGATTACACATATATGAGGTCTAATAATGGACAAAATCCATGTATGGTGATAGAGATCATTATGGTGATTACCTTTGGGGGAGTATTTACTGGGAGGTGGCAGGAAAGAGACTTCTGGGGCACTCAAAAAATTCTGTTTTGATGTAGTTAATAGATACATGAGTGTATGCTTCTGTAAAAATCCATCAATTGGTATATTTAAAATTTAATCAAATTACTGTAGGTAAATCATCCAACATTTAAAGAAAAGACATTTTCAGACAGAAAAAATCCAATTGAACTCTTGGATACAAAGAAACCAGAAACTGGTGGTCTGGAAAATTCTGGGCTTCCAGAAAGTGAGGCCCCAGAGGCAAGTGCACTGGCGAATTTAACTGCATATGGAAGAACCAGTCAGCCATGTCAGTGGGAGTCAGAATTGGAAATGGAGTTATTCAGAAAGGATTTGTAGAAAGTCCTATTGTCTGATGTTTGGGACGCTTGTTTCCTGCATGGGAAACTGACAAGTTTGTTCCAGGATCTGTATAAATGGAACCACTGCCAGTCTGAATAAAAGGGACAGATTGAAGGAAAAATTACTTCAAAGGCAGAACCATGGAAGCTAAGGTCTGGAGCAAAGAAACCACAGGCCAGGAGAGTGGACCCACCCATGCACACTGAAAGGGTGAGTTTGCAGAGGGTGGGCCTTCTGCTCCATTGTTCAAGAAGAAGGTTCCCACCCCAGGACTCTCAGATGCCTGGGGAATTGAGGGAACCTTGGCAGCCCATTTGTTCAGGAAGAATGCTGCCTTCCCAGACCTCAGAGAGGGTGGAGCACATTCCCCAGGAATGGGGGAGAGTCTGGTGATCACCCCACTGTTCTGAAGGGGTTGAGCATGTATCCCAGAGATGGCATAGTGTCTAGATGCCACCCAGATGCTTGTGGAGGGTGGGGCCAAGAACAAGGTGGTCTCCCCAATGCGTGATATTGGAATCCTCACCCCAGTATTTGGAGAGAGCAGGGATGCTGTGTAAGCCCTTGGAGAGGGTGGGATAAAATATCATTCTATAAATGACTCTCAGAACTTAAAATTTAAGAAAGTATGCCCTGCTGGTTTTCAGAACTGTTTTGGCCCAGTGACCCCTGGTTTCCTTTCAATTTCACCCTATGACAATGGGAATGTTTATTCTATGATTGTCCTTTCTTTCTATATTAGAAGCAGAAAACTTGTTCTAAGTTTCACAGGTCCATAACCAGAGGGGAATTTTGCCTTAGAACAAACCATGCCTGTAACTGATTTTCATAGTTCGTACTTAATATTATTACAATATGGTTTAAGGCTTTTATGATATTTTGATGGAAGATGTATTTTGCATATGGAAAGAACATGTCTTTTGGGAGTCCAGAGGGTGAAATGTGCTGGTTTGAATCTGTTATGTATCCCAGAAAAGGATATGTTATTTTAATTCGTTCTTGTAGGGACAGACCTATTGTGGGTAGGACTTTTGGGTTAGGCTATTTCAATTGAGATATGACCCAGCCCATTCAAGGTGGGCTTTAATCCTTCACTGGTCCTTTATGAGAGTATAAAAGACAGAAACACAGGGAGAGAGAAATTAGAGAGAAAGAAATGCCCAGAGAAGCTAAGAGATGAAATCCAGACAAAAGTCTCCAGAGGAGAGAGCCATTGAAACCAACCCAGGAGAGCAGGAGAGAAGGACCAGCAGACATCACCATGTGCCTTCCCATGTGACAGAGGGATCCAGATGCCATCAGCCTTTCCTTCGAGAGGGTAAATTTCTCTTGATGCCTTAATCTGGACATTTTCATGGTCTTAGAATGGTAACCTAATAAACCTCTCTTGTAAAGGCCAACCTATTTCTGGTTATTGCATTCCAGCAGCTTTAGCAAACCAAAATAACCTACAAAGAAAAAAAGAGTGAGGACATGAATAAATAAAGTTAGAAATGAGAGGGGATCATTACCATGGGCCCCTCAGAAATAAAAAGATCAGAAGAGGATACTATGAACAAGTGTATACCAACACATTAGACCACATAGATGAAAATGGACAAATTCCTAGAAACTTACAAACAGCCTACACTGACTCTAGAAAAAATAGAGTATCTCACCACACCAATTACACGTAAAGAGATTGAATCAGTAGTCAAATACATACCAACGATACAAAGCACCTGACCTGCAGGTGAATTCTATCCAACATTCCAAGAAGTAACACCAATCGTGCTCCAAATCTCCCAACATTGAGGAGGAAAGAACATTTCTTAACTCATTCTATGAGGCCAATATCACCCTCACACCCAATATCACCAATATCAAATAAAGATACCACAAGAAAAGAAAATTACAGACCACTATCCGTTACGAATATAGATGCAAAAATCATCAACAGAATGCTAGCAAACTGAATCTAATAGCAAATTAAAATAACTATACAACATGGCCAAATAAGATTTATCCCAGATATGCAAGGGTAGTTCAACACAAGAAAATCAATTAATATAATACACCACATTAACAAATTGCAGGGGGGAAAAAAGCACACGACAATCTCAATTAATGCAGAAAAGTCATTTGACATAACCCAGCATCCTTTCTTCATAAAACACTTAGATAAATGGGAATAGAAGGGAACTTCCTCAACTTGACAAAGGGCATATATGAAAAACCTACTGTGAACATCTTTCACAATGGTGAAAGACTGAAAACTTTCCTCTAAGATCTGGAAAAGACAAGGATGCCCACTGTCACCACTGTTATTCAACATAGTACCAGAAGTTCCTGCCAGAGCAACTATGCAAGAAAAAGAAATAAAAGGCATCCGGGGCACATGGGTGATTCAGTGGTAGAATGCTCACCTTCCATGCGGGAGACCCGGGTTCGATTCCCGGACCATTTCCCCCCTCCCCCCCGCCCCCCGCCGCCCAAAGGCATCCAGATTGGAAAGGAATTGATAAAACTTTCCCTATTTGCAAACAACATGATCCTTTATATATATAGAGATAAAAACTACAACAAAGTTTCTATAGCTAATAAACGAATTCAGCAAAGTGGTGGGATAACGATCAATATACAAAAATCAGTAGTGTTTCTACAAACTAGTAATGAACCATCTGAGAAGATAAAGAAAAAAATCCACTTAAATTTGCAAGTTAAAAAATCAAATATCCCTGGGGCGGGGTCTGCCAGCTCGCCCTCCCCTCGCTGCCTAAACCTGCCCTTCGCCCAGTCGGTTCCCTCCCAGGGGCAAAATGGCTGCTGCTCCTCAGGTCGGAGACAGGGGTTTCTCCTCAGCCACCGCCACAGCTGTTGCAGGCGGAGCTCCGACGAGCCCGCAGCCCACGGCCACAATGCAATTTATGCTGCTTTTTAGTCGTGAGGGAAAGCTTCAACTGCAGAAATGGTATGTCCCACTGTCGGACAAAGAGAAGAAAAAGATCACAAGGGAACTTGTTCAAACTGTTTTAACACGTAAACCTAAAATGTGCAGCTTTCTTAAGTGGCGAGATCTGAAGATTTTTTGCAAAAGGTATGCTAGTACGTATTTTTGCTGTGTTATTGAGGATCAAGACAATGAACTAATTACCCTGGAAATAATTCATTGTTATGTGGAATTACTTGACAAGTATTTTGGCAGTGTGTGTGAACTTGATATCATCTTTAATTTTGAGACGGCTTACTTTATTTTGGATGAGTTTCTCTTCGGAGGGGAAGTTCAGGAAACATCCAAGAAAAATGTCTTCAAGGTCACTGAGCAGGCAGATTTCCTGCAGGAGGAAGCTGAAACTCCACGTAGTGTTCTTGAAAAAATTGGACTGACATTACTCTTTTCCCTTGTTGAGGACTTCTTGTGGCATTTCACACACTGTAGCTGTTCACTGCCTTCATGCCCATATTAGCTAATGGTGTAAGATGTTTGTCAGTATTACTGTGTGCTATGCCACTTCATTCAGACCTACACAAAAATACTTACTTTTTTTATAGGGAACTTTGGTTACTCAAGTGAGAAATTACAGGACTTAAATATGAGTTAGAATGATGCAGAAAAGAAAGATACCTTTTCTGGATAGTTGAAAGTTTGAATTTGAATATTGCAATAAATGAGCTAGACATAACAGACATTTATAGAACATTACACCCCACAACAGCAGGATACACATTTTTCTCAAGTACTCATGGATCATTCTCAAAGATAGACCATATGCTGGACCACAAAGCAAGTCTCAACAAATTTAAAAAGATTGAAATCATACAAAACACTTTCTCAGATCATAAGGGAATGAAGTTGGAAATCAATAATAGGCAAAGCGCCAGAAAATTCACAAATATGTGGAGGCTCAACAACACACTCTTAAACAACCAGTGGGTCCAGGAAGAAATTACAAGAGAAATCAGTAAATATCTCGAGGCAAATGAAAATGAAAACACAACATATCAAAACTTATGGGACGCAGCAAAGGCAGTGCTAAGAGGGAAATTTATTGCCCTAAATGCCTGTATCAAAAGAGGAGAAAGGGCAAAAATTTGGGAATTAGCTGTCCACTTGGAAGAACTGGAGAAAGAACAGCAAATTAACCCCAAAGCAAGCAAAAAGAAAGAAATAACAAAGATTGGAGCAGAAATAAATGAAACTGAGAACATGAAAACAATTGAGAAAATCAATAAAACCAGAAGTTGGTTCTATGAGAAAATCAATAAGATTGAATGGCCCTTAGCAAGATTGATAAAAAGAAAAAGAGAGAGGATGCAAATAAATAAGATCAGAAATGGAAGAGGAGACATAACCACTGACCCCACAGAAATAAAGGAGGTAATAACAGGATACTATGAACAACTTTATGCCAATAAATACAACAATGTAGATGAAATGGACAACTTCCTAGAAAGGCATGAACAAACAACTTTGACACAAGATGAAACAGATGACCTCAACAAACCAATCACAAGTAAAGAAATTGAATCAGTCATTAAAAAGCTTCCCAGAAAGAAAAGTCCAGGACCAGACGGCTTTGCATGTGAATTCTACGAAACATTCCAGAAAGAATTAGTACCAATCCTGCTCAAACTCTTCAAAAAAATTGAAGAGGAGGGAAAGTTACCTAATTCATTCTATGAAGCCAACATCACCCTCATACCAAAGCCAGGCAAAGATATTACAAAAAAAGAAAACTACAGACCAATCTCTCTAACGAATATAGATGCAAAAATCCTCAACAAAATTCTAGCAAATCGAATCCAGCAGCACATTAAAAGAATTATACATCATGACCAAGTAGGATTCATCCCAGATATGCAAGGATGGTTCAACATTAGAAAATCAATTAATGTAATACACCATATCAACAAATCAAAGAAGAAAAATCACATGATCATCTCAATTGATGCAGAAAAGGCATTTGACAAAATTCAACATCCTTTCTTGTTGAAAACACTTCAAAGGATAGGAATACAAGGGAACTTCCTTAAAATGATAGAGGGAATATATGAAAAACCCACAGCTAATATCGTCCTCAATGGGGAAAAACTGAAAACTTTCCCCCTAAGATCAGGAACAAGACAAGGATGTCCACTATCACCACTGCTATTCAACATTGTGTTGGAAGTTCTAGCCAGAGCAATTAGACAAGAAAAAGAAATACAAGGCATCGAAATTGGAAAGGAAGAAGTAAAACTATCACTATTTGCAGATGACATGATACTATATGTTGAAAACCCTAAAAAATCCACAGCAAAACTACTAGAGCTAATAAATGAATACAGCAAAGTGGCAGGTTACAAGATCAACATTCGAAAATCTGTAGTGTTTCTATACACTAGTAATGAACAATCTGAGGGGGAAATCAAGAAACACATTCCATTTACAATTGCAACTAAAAGAATAAAATACTTAGGAATAAATTTAACTAAAGAGACAAAAGACCTATACAAAGAAAACTACAAGAAACTGTCAAAAGAAATCACAGAATACCTAAATAGATGGAAGGGCATATTGTGTTCATGGATTGGAAGACTAAATATAGTTAAGATGTCAATCCTACCTAAATTGACTTACAGATTCAACACACTACCAATCAAAATCCCAATAACTTACTTTTCAGAAATAGAAAAAACAGTAAGCAAATTTATCTGGAAGGGTAGGGTGCCCCGAATTGCTAAAAGTATCTTGAGGGAAAAAAAAAACGAAGTTGGAGGCCTTACGCTGCCTGACTTTAAGGCATATTATGAAGCCACAGTGGTCAAAACAGCATGGTACTGGCATAAAGATAGATATATTGACCAATGGAATTGAATAGAGTG
The DNA here is from genome assembly GCF_023851605.1 of Tamandua tetradactyla. Lineage (NCBI taxonomy): Eukaryota > Metazoa > Chordata > Mammalia > Pilosa > Myrmecophagidae > Tamandua > Tamandua tetradactyla. The sequence goes on along the minus strand of NC_135353.1, from coordinate 61,474,102 downwards.
TTCAGATATAGACCCTCTCATCTATGGACATTTGATCTTTGATAAGGCAGTCAAGCCAACTCACTTGGGACAGAACAGCCTCTTCAGTAAATGGTGCCTAGAGAACTGGATATCCAGATGCAAAAGAATGAAAGAGGACCCGTATCTCACACCCTGTACAAAAGTTAATTCAAAATAGATCAAAGATCTAAACATCAGGTCTAAGACCATAAAACAGTTAGAGGAAAATGTAGGAATGTATCTTATAAATCTTATAATTGGAGGCAGTTTTATAGACCTTACACCTAAAGCAAGAGCACTGAAGAAAGAAACAAATGGGAACTCCTCAAAATTAAACACTTTTGTGCATCAAAGAACTTCATCAAGAAAGTAAAAAGACAGCCTACACAATGGGAGACAATATTTGGAAATGACATATCAGATAAAGGTCTAATATCCAGAATTTATAAAGAGATTGTTCAACTCAACAACAAAAAGACAGCCAACCCAATTACAAAATGGGAAAAAGACTTGAACAGACACCTCTCAGAAGAGGAAATACAAATGGCCAAAAGGCACATGAAGAGATGTTCAACGTCCCTGGCCATTAGAGAAATGCAAATCAAAACTACAATGAGATATCATCTCACACCCACCAGAATGGCCATTATCAACAAAACAGAAAATGACAAGTGCTGGAGAGGATATGGAGAAAGAGGCACACTTATTCACTGTTGGTGGGAATGTCAAATGGTGCAACCATTGTGGAAGGCAGTTTGGCGGTTCCTCAAAAAGCTGAATATAGAATTGCCGTATGACCCGACAGTACCATTGCTAGGTATCTACTCAGAGGACATAAGGGTAAAGACTCAAACGGACATTTGCACACCAATGTTTATAGCAGCATTATTTACAATTGCAAGGAGATGGAAACAGTCAAAATGTCCATCAACAGACGAGTGGCTAAACAAACTTTGGTATATACATATGATGGAATATTATGCAGCTTTAAGACAGAATAAACTTATGAAGTATGTAACAACATGGATGGACCTTGAGAACATTATGCTGAGTGAGACTAGCCAAAAGCTAAAGGACAAATACTGTATCATCTCACTGATATGAACTGACATTAGTGAATAAACTTGGAATATTTTGTTCATAACAGAGACCTCAGAAGATAGAAATAGGGTAAGATATTGGGTAATTGGAGCTGAAGGGATACAGACTGTGCAACAGGACTGGATACAAAAATGCAGAAATGGAAAGCACAATACTACCTAACTGTAATATAATTATGTTAAAATGCTGAATGAAGCTGCATGTGAGTATGATAGAGGGAGGAGGGCTGGGGATATAAATGAAATCAGAAAGAAAGGTAGTTGTTAAAGATTGAGATGGTATAATCTAGGAATGCTTAGAGTGTATAATAGTGAAATGTACAAGGTACAATTTTAAAAATATTTTTGCATGAGGAAGAACAAAGGAATGTCATTATTGCAGGGTACTGAAAATAGATGGTAATTAATATTTTAAAATGTCACCTTCTGTGTAAGACTAAAGCAAAAAATGTTTATTAGTTACAAAACTTATATTTTGACTAGTGCATTTCCTAATTTAAAAAAAAGAAAGTCTGAATGTCAGTTTCTCTTAATCTGATTCTGTGTATGTATGAAAATGATACCACCAGGCAATGTGCATTTATTACATTACTGTATTTGACAAAGGAAACTGTTAAATTATAAAGTGAAACCTGGTTTTATGAAACCAAAGATTGGTGCAATATTTCAGTACATATAAGAATAAAGGGAATTTGCATGTTACATAACGAACAAAAATTTAACTCTTTTGAGACTTTCTAAAACAAACAAATTTATACCAAAGATCCCTGTTGGAAGCTACATATCTTAAAACACAAAAGGAATACAGATTTTAAATCATTTAATTAGAATGATTATTTTTTACACACAAAAATATTTCCTGGGTGTTCTGAACCTGGGATGAGAAATGTAGAATCAACTGCTGCATCTTGGCACATTTCTTTTTAAAGCCAAGACACATTTGACTGCTTAGATGAATTCTTTGTGGTTGTAATCATTTAGTCACTTAATTGCATTGTTTTGATGCCCCCAAATAAAGTGGAAATGTCGATTTAGCAAGACTTTATTACAGTATCTTAACAGAAAACGTGTGGATCTTTTCACAAAGCATTGCATAAGTTATTGTTTAAAGCACGAATATTCCCTCTGAGGTGCTTCGTAAAGCCAAATTCATTTTGCTTTCCTATTGTTTCCCTCTATTTAGAACTACTGCAAACTTTATCGTTATCTTCCTTCCTTTCCATGGTACTGCCTGGCTATCAGAAGTCTTAGAGAAAAAAAAAAACACCTTTCACAGAAAAGTGAATGCTGATTGAGGTTAAATGGCATTAGAGGGCCCTATATTTTTAAAAGCTATATATTGTTTCAATATCATTTTTATACATACTCACTCATATTTAAACATCTCTTCTGGTTTACATTTTCACTTGTATATGCTGGGCTGGATTAAGCTTTGTTGTAATAGTGACCAATATTCAGACCACATGATCATTGTTTTATCACATCACCAACTAGTTGTAATAAATGTTACATGTACATCACCACAGTATGTTTTCATGTATCTCTTTTCAAAAGTATCAAACTGTGGAGAGCTGCTTAAGGAAGACTTTTAAAAAAATCTTTCCCAGTAAAATGTTGAAAATTCACCTCCATTTGAATGTGGTGTTTGTTATTATAAGCACATACAAGATAAATGGTGGAAGATTTGAGGAGTCTTCACGTACTTCAAGTTCATTAAAAAATGGATTCCATGCTACCAAGAGCTTATCTACACATTTATTTTCAATCAATAAATGCCACTTTTAAAACCTTAAAAAAATCAAATATCTTGGAACAATTTTAAGCAAGTATATAGAGAACTTATACACGGAAAACTACAAAATTTTTCTAAAAGAAATCAAAGAAGCCCTAAATAAATGAAAAGCATTCCATGCTCTTTGGATTGGAAGATTAACTATTGCTAAGATGTCAATTCTACCCAAAACAATTATATATTCAATGCAATCCCAATCAAAATTCCAACAGCTTTCTTTGTAGAAAGGGAAAAGCCAATCATCAAATTTATTTGGAAGGGTAAAGGCCACCAAATATCCAAAGTTATCTCGAAAAAGAAGAATGAAGATGGAGGACTCACACCTCCCAACTTTAAAACTTATTAGAAAGATACAGTGGTCAAAGAGCATGCTATTGGCACAAGGATAGATACACATAGCAATGAAATTAAGAGCTCAGAAAGAAACCCTCACATCTATGGCCAAATGATTTCTGAAAAAACTGCCAAGTCCATTCAGTTTGGAAAAATATTTATTCTACAAATGATGTCAGGAGAATGACATATCCATAGGCAAAAGAATGAAGGAGGACCCCTATTTCATGCTTAATAAAAAAAATCAACAACAATGAATCATGTCCTAATTATAAGAGCCAGGATTATAAAACTCCGTGAAGAGCATATAGGGAAGCATCTTCACAAGCTTGTATTAGGCAATTGTTAATTAGATTTTAAACTCAAAGTACAAACAACAAAAGAAAATAGATAAATAGAACCTCATCAAAATTAAAAACTTGTGCATCAAAGGATATTATCATGAAAGTGAAAAGATAACCTATTCAATGGGAGAATATACTTAGAATCTACATATCTGATAAAGGTTTAATATCTATAATATATAAAGAAACTCTACAACTCGACAATAAAAAAACAATGCATTTAAAAAATGAATGAAAGAGGGGGTGAAAGTTCAGTGGTAGAATTCTCACTTGCCATGCAGAAGACCCGAGTTTGATTCCCAGCCCATGCACTTCCCAAAACAAACAAACAAACAAAAAACAAATTCAACCAATAGTGCTAAAATAACATGATATATGGAAAAAGAATGAAATGTGACCCCCATCATACAGCATACAAAAAATGAATAAAAGACTTGAATAGACATTTCTCCAAAGAAGATATACAAATGGCAAAAAAAAAATCCACTTAAGATGTTCAACATCATTTACTATTAAGGGATGCAAATCAAAACCATAGTGAGATATCACTTCACACTCACTAGAATGGCTACAATTTAAAAAAAAAAAAAAAGAAAAGAAAACTGCAAGTGTTGAAGAAGATATAGGGAAATACAAACATTCATTCATTGTCAGTAGGAATATAAAATGGTCCAGCCACTGTAGAAGACTTTATCATGTTGAGGAAGTTTCCTTCTATTCTTATTTTTCAAAGTGTTTTTATTAAGAAAGGATGATGGATTTTTGTCAAATGCCCTTTCTGTGATCATGTGTTTTGTGCCATTCATTTTTGTTAATGTGGTGTATTACATTAATTGATTTTCTTATATTGTACCAGCCTTGCATACCTGGGATAAAACCCACTTGATCATGGTGTATAATTCTTTTAATGTACTGTTGGATTGGATTTGCATGTATTTTGTTGAGGATTTTTGCATCTATATTCATAAGAGAAATTGGTCTGTAATATCCTTTTCTTGTAGTATCTTCATGTGGTTTTGTTTCTTAGTATGGCCTCTAAGTTTTTGGTGATGTCTGGGCATCTGATTATCTTGATGAGTTAACTCTGAAGGTCCATTTCTCCTTCTTATCAAAGGTTTAATTCTTGATTGGCTTTGTGTTATAGAATGGCCACTATTGAAAAAAACAGAAAATTACAAATATTGGAGAGGATGTGGAGAAATAGGGACACCCATTCACATCTGGTGGGAATGAAAAATGTGACAGCCTCTATGGAAGACAGTTTGGCAGTTCCTAAAGAAGCTAAATATAGAATTACCATATGACAGGCAAGCCTGCCACTAGGTATATACCCAAAAGAATTGAAAGCAAGGACCAAAACAGATATTTGCACACTGGTGTTCATAGCAGCAATACTCACATTTGCCAAAAGATGTAAACTAGTCAAGTGTCCATCAACTGATGAATAGGCAAACAAATTGTGGTATACATATACTATGGAATATTATTCAGCTGTAAGAATGAATGAAGGCCTAGAACCCCTTAGTAGAAGCTGGTTCCCAGACCCAACCATCACCTGTTTACCTCCTCATTCTTCTCAACTTGAAAGATGCTTCTCTGTCATTTGCCAAGGATTTCCTGGGAAGTAGATTCACTGCAACCATCTCCAAGACAGTGGTAGTGCCTATTGAGTGGGTCAAGCTGCTGCTGGAGGTATTGCATGCCAGCAAGCAAATCACCACAGATAAGCAGTACAAGGGCATGATAGACTCTGTGGTTCATATCCCCAAGGAGCAGGGAGTCCTGTGCTTCTGGCATAGTGACCTGGCCAACGTCATCAAACACTTCACCACTCAGGCACTCAACTTTGCCTTCAAAGATAAATACAAGCAGATTTTCTTGGGTGGTGTGGACAAGAGGACCGAGTTTTGGCAATCGTTTGCAGGGAACCAGGCATCAGGTGGTGCTGCTGAGGCCACATCCTTATGTTTTGTACACCCTCTTGATTTTGCCAGTACCCATCTGTATTAGTTAGGGTTCTCTAGAGAAACAGAATCAACAGGAAATATCATTAAGTATAAAATTTATAAAAGTGTCTCAGGTAACCATGGGAACATAGAGCCCAAAATCTGTAGGGCAGGCTGTGAAGCTGACAACTCTGATGGAGGGTCTGGACAAACTCCACAGGAGAGGCTCATTGGCCAAAGTAGGAAGAGCGACTGTCCCTTCTGAATCCTCCTTAAAAGCCTTCCATTGATTAGATTAAACATCACTCATTGCAGAAGACGCTCCCCTTGGCTGATTACAAATGGAATCAGCAGTGGATGCAGCCAACGTGATAATGATTTAATTCTATGAAATGTCCTCATAGCAACAGACAGGCCAGCACTTGCCCAACCAACGAGTACCACCACCTGGTCAAATTGACACATGAACCTGACCATGACACCGTCTAGCAGCTGATGTGGGGAACTGGAGCTGAAAGGGAATTCAGAGGCCTTGGTGACTGTCTGGTTAAGACCTACAAACCCAAAGGGATTAAGGGCCTGTACCAAGGCTTTAATGTGTCAGTACAAGGTACTACCATCTACTGAGCTGCTCATTTCAGTAACTATGACCCCGCAAAAGGAATGTTTCCAGATCCCAAGAATACTCACATCTTCATCAGCTGGATGATTGCAAAATCCATCACGGCCATTGCTGGGTTGACTTCCTATCCACTTGACACTTAGTTGCCACAGGATGACACAGTCAGAGTATTAAGGAATTCATATCATGTGCACAGTCACACTTAACTGCCACAGGAAGATTGCTTACGATGAATGATACAAAACTTTCCTCAAGGACACATCATCCAATGTTCTCAGAGTCATAGGTGGTGCTTTTGTGCTTGTCTTGTATGATGAACTCAAGAAGTTCAAATAAGTATTTTCTACTATGTTTCCCCCACTGTGAACTGGTATTTTGTATTATATATCTTGTGCATTCTCCACAGATGGTTGGCTGTTTATCAAATGGCAACTATTTAGTGGTTGAAAATGTGAAGCAATAATATTCATCTGATTATCTTAAAGCCATTTCCATGATGATGATGATGGTGGTGGGACTAAAATACATTATTTATTTCTGTCATTCCTAATAAAATAACAAATTTTATGTCATAAAAATATCTACAATAAATTTTTAAAAATGAAGTCCTGATGCATGCAATAACATGGATGAACCTTGAGGACGATATGCTGAATGAAATAACCCAAACACAAAATGACAAATATTGTATGATCTCACTAATATGAACTAATTATGGTAACCAAACTCATAGAGTCAGAATCTAGAATGTAGATCACCAAAGGATAGATTTGGAATAGAGAAATGGGAGCTGATGCTTAATTTGTACAGAATTTCTATTTAGGTTGCTTGTAAATGTTTCAGAAATGTATGGCAGTGACCACAGCACATTTTGGGAGTGTAACTAACAGCACTAAATTATGTATGTGAGAGTGGTTGAAAGGGAAAAGTTGGGATTGTGTATGTTACTAGAATTAATGTTAGAAGATTAAACATTGGAATGCATAACACAACAAACCCTGTTGTGGACCATGGAATGGGGTTAATAGTACAAGTATAAGAATGTTGTTTCAGGAATTATAAGAAATGTACAACACTAATACAAGATATTAATAATAGAGTGGTATGTGTGGGAAAATGTACCTAATGCAAACTATAGACTAGTTAATAATACTATTTTAATATTCTTTCAACAATTGTAGCAAAGGTATCACACTAATGCAAAGTGTCAACAATGGGGGGCATATGGGAATGCTGTAGTTTTTACACAACTTTTCTGTAAAAGTACTTCTCTAATTTAAAAAATAATTATAATTTAAAAACATTATATAAGTGAAGGAAATCAGTCAGAAAGTACTACATACTGCATGATTCCATATATAATAAATTTAAGTAGAAATAAATCTATAGAGATAGAAATAAATTAGTGATTATGTAGGACTGGGGAAGGATAGACAGATTGGGAGATGACTGCTAAGGGATGCAGGGTTTTTCTTTTGGGAGTAATAAAAATGTTCTGAAATTGATTGTGGTGAAGAATGTACAACTCTGTGATTGTTTAAAAAGCCACTGATAGCATTTTTTTAAAAATGTAAACAATAGATTTGTTACTGTACAAAAAAAGGACATCATTTAAGTTTTGATTTTGGGAAGGAAAAATGACACATTTGTCAGGTTTGAACACTTGGTCAAACATGATCATAGATCATTATGAAGCAATATTTGACTTTTTTTTACTTGATTGTAAAAAACTTTTTTTACTTGATTGTAAAACCTCTAGTTATTTTAGTATGACAATATTTTTCTTTTAAACAATAAAGGACATTAAGATCAATATAAAGAACAGGAAATTATTCTGCTAACACAAAGTATGTTTGCCTTCCACACAGGTTATTCAGATGTGTGTTAGTTAGATTCAGTTGTGAACTTGGCCAGGTGAGCATACCTGGTTTTGTTGCTGCGGACATAAGCCAATGGTACGTGAACCTCATCTGTTGCTAATTACATCTGCAGTCGGCTATGAGGCGTGTCTGCTGCAATGAGTGATGTTTGACTTAATTGGCTGGTGCTTAAATGACAGAGTGCAACGTAGCACAGCCTAAGCAGCTCGGCATTCCTCATCTCAGCACTTGCAGCTCAGCCCAGGCCTTTGGAGATGCAGAAAGAAGTCACCCCGGGGAAAGTTGTTGGAACCCAGGGGCCTGGAGAGAAGACCAGCAGAGACCATCCTGTGCCTTCCACATAAGAAAGAACCTCAGTGGAAAATTAGCTGCCTTTCCATTGAAGAAATAATGAAATAAATCCCCTTTTATTAAAAGCCAATCCATCTCTGGTGTGTTGCATTCTGGCAGCTAGCAAACTAGAACAAGATGGTTAAAAAAATTTACACCATCTAATTAAGAGCAGGTCAATAATGTAAGAAAATTTGTCACTTTAACAGAGAGAAAAGCAAATTCTATTCTTGCATGAATCTACTACTTCATATAAAACCCTTTTAAAAACTTCTGAATTTATCAAATATTCACCAGCATTTACCATGACAAATGAATTTCCTTCTGTGAACTTTGTACAACTGAACATATTTATTTAGGTTTTGTCCTACTCTCTTCTCTTCATTCTGGAACAGTCATTTTACTTTAGGACAAGATTATCTTTTTTTAATAAAAAACATTTAAGCTATGAAAAACATCTTGGAAACTGTCTGTATTAGTTAGGGTTCTCTGGAGAAACAGAATCAACAGGGAACACTCACAAATATAAAATTTATAAAAGTATCTCACATGACTGCAGGAATGCAGAGTCCAAAATCTGCAGGGCAGGCTGTGAAGCCAACAATTCCGATGAGGGTCTGGACGAACTCCACAGGAGAGGCTCACCAGCTGAAACAGGAAGAGCCTGTCTCTTCTGAATCCTCCTTAAAAGGCTTCCAGTGATCAGATTAAGCATCCCTCATTGCAGAAGACACTCCCCTTTGACTGATTACAAATGGAATCAGCTTTGGATGTAGCTGACATGATCATGATTTAATCCTATGAAATGTCCTCATTGCCACAGACAGGTCAGCACTTGCCCAACCAGACAAAAAGGTACCAAAACTTGGCCAAGTTGACACATGAACCTAACCATGACAGTCCACCCCTTGTCAACTTGGCAGCTATACATACCACCTTAAATCATACCTAATTTCTAAATAAAAAACAATAAAACACACATTTTTTCTTTCACCTAACAATACTCAATGGTCCTGCATATAACTGGAAACACATTAAATCTCTCCAGAATAGGGTACAAATCCTTGGGTAATATTCAGTCTTAAACTTGACATCTTAAAACTTGAATAGTATAACATGAAGTAAACAGCATTATAGTCCTCGTTTCTGTAACTGATCACGTGGTCGAAGTTCATATTTATCACTACCTTCTTTCACTATGCATTCCATGTTCCCTTTACCCTCAGCAAGCACCTCAGCTGGTTGTGAGTCTTTGCCTGGTGGGGTGACGCGGACCTTTATTCCTGAAGTTTCAAAGCCATTGGTAGTCCTGCCTGGATTGGGTTGTTGCAGTTTTCTATTGATTTTTAATCACAGGTCATGGTAGTACTAAGAGAAGCCCTAGGGGATCTCCTATATTCCAGGAAAACTCTTTGTTACCTCCATTGAGTAGTTGCAGTCCCACTTCCCCCTGATAGTCAGGGTCAATCACCCCAGATAATAATGTAATCCCCTTCTTGGCTTGTTGATCCAGTGGCATAAGTAGCCCAAAGTGGAAGCACTCCCCATTTTGGAACTAAAACCTGTACACCAGAAAAGCTCAGGGTCGCAGAGACAGGAAGCAAAAATTTCCCTAATGGATCACTAGGGGTAATAGGGAGTGGTACCACTACCATTTCCACCCCTTGGTTCCTGGACCCATGGATCCTGGCTATGGGAGAAACAGCACCAAATAGCGGACACTAATTCAGGGAATATGCAGCTTCCTGGAGAACATTATCCCAGCCTTTCAAGGTATTTCCACCTAGTCGGCACCGTAATTGAGTTTTCAAAAGGCCATTCCACTGTTCTATCAATCCAGCTGCTTCTGGATGATGGGGAACATGGTAAGACCAGAGAATTCCATGAGCCTGTGCCAACTCCTGCACTTCATTTTCTGTAAAGTGTGTCCTTGATCAGAAGCAATGCTATGTGGAATACCATGACTATGGATAAGGCATTCTGTAAGTCAACAGATGGTAGTTTTGACAGAAGCATTGCATTCAGGGACAGCAAACCCATGTCCAGAGTATGTGTCTATTCCCATTAGAACAAATCTCTGGCTCTTCCATGAAGGGAGTGGTCCAATGTAATCAACCTGCCACCATGTAGCTGGTTGGTCACCTCAGGGAATGGTGCCATATCGAGGGCTGAGTGTAGGTCTCTGCTGCTGGCAGATTTGGCATTCAGCAGTGGCTGTAGCCAAGTCAGCCTTGGTGAGTGGAAGTTCATGTTGCTGAGCCCATACATAGCCTCCATCCCTACCACCATGACCACTTTGTTCATGAGCCCATTGGACAATGAAAGGAGTTGCTGGGGAGAAAGACTGACTGGTATCCACAGAATGGGTGATCTTATCCACTTCATTATTAAAACCTTTCTCTGCTAATTTCACCCTCTGGTGCGCATTCACATGGGACACAAATATCTTCATGTTTTTAGCCCACTCAGAAAGGTCTATCCACATACTTCTTCCCCAGACCTCTTTGTCACCAATTTTCCAATTATGGTCTTTCCAAGTCCCTGACCATCCAGCCAAACCATTAGCAACAGCCCATGAGTCAGTATACAAACACACCTCTGGCTAGTTTTCCTTCCAAACAAAATGAACAACCAGATGCACTGCTCAAAGTTCTGCCCACTGGGAGGATTTCCCCTCACCACTGTCTTTCAAGGACACCCCAGAAAGGGGTTGTAAGGCTGCAGCTGTCCACTTTTGGGTGAAACCTACATATCGTGCTGAACCATCTGTAAACCAGGCCCGTGTTTCCTCTTCTGCAGTCAATTCACTGAAAAGAACTCCCCAAGAGTCCATAGCTCTGGTCTGGGAAAGAGAAGGTAATATGGGAGGAGTAGAGACCATGGGCATTTGGGCCACTTCCTTATGTAACTTACTTGTGCCTTCAGGAACTGCTCCAGCCCTATCTCATGTACACCATTTCCATCTTATGATGGAGTGCTGCTGCACACACCCAACTTTATGGCCTGGTGGTTCAGACAACAGCCAGCTCATGATAGGCAACTCAGATCTCATGGTAACTTGGTGGCCCATGGTTAAGTGTTCAGTCTCTACTAAGGTCCAGTAGCAGGCCAAAAGCTGTTTCACAAAAGGAGACTAGTTATCTGCAGCATATGTAAGGTTTTGCTCCAAAATCCTAATGGTCTGCATTGTGATTCTCCTATAGGGGCCTGCCAAAGGCTCCAGACAGCATCTCTATTTGCCAGTGATACTTCCAGCACCATTGGATCTACTGGATCATGTGGCCCAAGTGGCAGAGCAGCTTGTATAGCAGCCTGGACCTGTCGCAGAGCCTCCTGTTGTTCAGGCCCCCACTCAAAATTAGCAGCTTTTCTGGTCACTCGATAAATGGGCCAGTGTAGCACACCCAAATGAGGAATATGTTGTCGCCAAAATCCGAAAAGACCAACTAGGTGTTGTGCCTCTTTTTTGGTCATAGGAGGGGCCAGGTGAAGCAACTTATTCTTCACATTAGAAGGGATATCTCGACATGCCCCACACCACTGGACACCTAGAAATTTCACTGAGGTGGAAGGCCCCTGTATTTTTGTTGGATTTATCTCCCATCCTCTGACACGCAAATGCCTTACCAGTAAGTCTTCTTGCTCAGTAGGTCCAATCAACATGATATCATCAATATAATAGACCAGTGTGATGTCTTGTGGGAGGGAGAAACGATCAAGGTCCCTGCAGACAAGATTATGACATAGGGCTGGAGAGTTGATATGCCCCTGAGGTAGGACAATGAAAGTATACTGCTGACCTTGCCAGCTGAAAGCAAACTGTTTCTGGTGGTCCTTACTAATAGCTATTGAGCAAAAAGCATTTGTCAGATCAATAGCTGCATATCAGGTACCAGGGGATGTGTTGATTTGCTCAAGCAATGATATCGCATCTGGAACAGCAGCCGCAATTAGAGTTACCACCTGGTTGAGCTTAGAATAATCCACTGTCATCCTCCAAGACCCATCCGTTTTCTGCACCGGCCAAATAGGAGAGTTGAATGGGGATGTGGTGGGAATCACCACCCCTGCATCCTTCAAGTCCTTAAGAGTGGCAGTAATCTCTGCAATCCCTCCAGGAATTCAGTATTGCTTCTGATTTACTATTTTGCTTGGTAGGGGCAGTTCTAGAGGCTTCCACTTGGCCTTTCCCATCACAATAGCCTTCACTGCATGAGTTAGAGAGCCAATGTGGGGATTCTGCCAGTTGCTCAGTATGTCTATACCAATTATACATTCTAGAACTGGGGAAATAACTACAGAATGGGTTCAGAGGCCCACTGGACCAACTGTGAGATGGACCTGAGCTAAAACTCCATTGATCACCTGGCCTCCACAAGCCCCCACTTTGACTGGTGGACCAGAGTGACGTTTTGGGTCCCCTGGAATTAATGTCACTTCTGAACCAGTGTCTAATAATCCCCCAAATATCTGATCATTTCCTTTTCCCCAATGCACAGTTACCCTGGTAAAAGGCCGTCGGTCTCCTTGGGGAAGGCTTGGAGGAAGATTAACAGTATAAATTTGTGGCAGTGTAACAGGGATCTCCCCCAAAGGGACCTGGCCTCCCCTTATTTCAAGGGGCTCTGGTTCTGTAAACTGTTTCAAGTCTGGAAATAGATTAAGGGGCCGTGACTCTGTGTTTTTGTAATTCACGTTAGACTTCTGTTCATGTGACCTAGAACTCTTTTGTTTATACAGCTCGAACAAGAATTTAGTAGACTGCTCTTCTATTGTATTTCTAGGTACCCCATGATTTACTAGCCAATGCCACAAATCTTGGCGAGTCGTATAATTTTGACACCTGCTTTGAGTTTGCTGTCTATTATAATAGCCACATCTACCCTGTTTTTGGCAATTAAGTGCTGCCACCTGGCTTCTGCCAACTCGGGATGCCATCATCCCCATTGTGTTTAAGGATTCCAGCTCAGTGACAGCAGTTCCTACAGTAATATCTGACCTACAGAGAAATGCAACCACAGAGTTCTTCAGGGATCATGGTGCTAGTCTCACAAATTTATTTCTCACTGTTCTTGTAAAAGGTGCATCCTCCGGACATTCCTGGGGTGTAACAGCAGGCTTTGCATATAAATCCACTCTAACATTCAATTCTTTCTAAGCCTCTGGATCCCCTCATCTACATTATACCAGGGCAGTTCTGGCATTTCAACCTCGGGTAATGTCTGCCACCTTTTGATCCATGTTTCAACCAACAATCCAAACAAACTATTAATACCTTTTCTAACCCCTCAAGCTATAACATTGAATGCAGAATCTCTGCTTAGTAGGCCCATATCAATAAATTCAACCTGATCTAGCCTTATACTCCTCACACAATTATCCCACACCCTTAAAATCCATTGCCACACGTATTACCCTGATTTCTCTCTATATAAATTGGAAAACTCACACAGTTTTTTGGAGTATAATATACCTCCTCATGTGTGATATTTTGTACTTCACCTTTAAGGGCCTGTTGGGACTTTAGGCTAGTTATAGGTCTAGAAGAAATGAGGGGTGGTGGGGGTGGGTCATGAAAAGAATTAGAAATATCTTCCAAGCCATTTGCTTCAGGGCCTTCATTTGCAGTTTCATCTGGTGAAACAGTATTAATCACTCTAGGGCTAATCCCTTCAGGAGGAGGTTGGGTGGCCAACTCCTCAAGGCAGGCTGGAGGTGAGGTGGTTATGTACTCAGGGTAAACTATTAAGGGGTTATCTAGAGAAGACTCAGCATGATCTAGGGTTTCGACCTCACCCCCGACATCATTATCAATCCATATGTCACCATCCCATTTTTCAGGGTCCCACTCCTTCCCAATCAATGCTTTCACTTTAATGACAGACACCATGCAAGATTTAGATTTCAGTTTATGTTGTAAAGTTGCTACTCTAACAATAAGATTCTGAGTCTGATTTTCAGAGATCTCAAGTCTACAGCTATGGGAAATAAGATTTTCCTTCAGGATACTCGTAGAAACGTCTACATCTGTCAGACGGCACCTAAGCTTCTTGTTTGAAGCCTTAAGCCCATCCCTTTCATTCTTTAATGTAGCCAGTGTATCTAACAACAACTAGCCAACATCTCTATACCTCTTATTTCTACAAAACTCTGTAAAGGGGTCAAAAACCTTATCCCCCAGAGTCTGGCTTCATACAAGCAAAGCATTAGGAGAATTGAATGGTGATATTTTGACTATCTCTTTTGCCAACTCACTCCATGGATTGGGAGTGTCATTCTGATTATGGGAACCAGAGTCCTTAGTGCCTTTGAGTCCAGTCAGAGTAGAATACCATTCATAAAAACCCATTTTAAGATTCTGTTTCTTAAGAACTACTCCTGGTACCAAGATGTATTAGTTAGGGTTCTCTGGAGAAACAGAATCAACAGTGAACACTCGCAAATAAAAAATTTATAAAGTGTCTCACATGACTGCGGGAACGCAGAGTCTGAAATCCGCAGGGCAGGCTGTGAAGCCAATGATTCCAACGGTGGTTCTGGATGAACTCCACAAGAGAGGCTCACCAGCCGAAACAGGAAGAGAGCCTGTCTCTTCTGAATCCTCCTTAAAAGGCTTCTAGTGATTAGATTAATCATCACTCATTGCAGAAGACACTCCTCTTTGGCTGATTACAAATGGAATCAGCTGTGGATGTAGCTGACATGATAATGATTTAATTCTATGAAATGTCCTCATCACAACAGACAGGCCAGCACTTGCCCAACCAGACAAACAGGTACCACCACTTGGCCAAGTTGACACATGAACCTGACCACGACACTGTCTTTAGGCTGACAAATTATAAAACATATTTAGTGTTGAAATAATATCTGTCAGAATAATAACAACTTGCTTAAATATAAATTTACATTTTTCATCATTGTAACATCTAGTATAGGCATACCTCATTTTCTTGCACTTTTATTTAACTGTATTTTACAGATAGAGTATTTTTTACATATTGAAGGTTTCTGGCAACCATGCATTGAGCAAGTCTATTGGCACCATTTTTCCCACAACATGTGCTCACTTCATATTTCTGTGTCACATTTTGGTGATTTTCATAATATTTCAAACATTTTCGTTATTACTATATCTGTTTTGGTGATCTGTGATCAGTGATCTCCTATGTTACTATTGAAATTGTTTTGGGGTGCCACAAACCTCACCCACAGAAGACAGCAAACTTAATTGAAAACGTTGTGCATATTCTTACTGCTCCACTGGCCGTTCTCCCATTTCTCTTCCTCTCCTCAGGTTTCTCTAGTCCATAAGATGCAATGACATTGAAATTAGGTCGATTAACAACCCTACAATGGACTCTAAGTATTCAGGTAAAAGGAAGAGACATACATCTCTCAGTTTAAATCAAATTCTAAAAATGATTAAGCTTAATGAGAAAGGCAGGCTAAAAGACAAGATAGGCCAAAAGCTAGGCCTTTGATGCCAAACAGTTAACTAAGTTGTGAATGCCAAGGGAAAGTTCTGGGAGGAAATTAAAAGTGCTACTCCAGCAAACACACAAATGAAAATAAAGCACTAAGAGTTTTAGTGCTCTGGATAGAAGATTGAGCAAGGTGAAGACTCAGATTGGAATGTTGGTCACTTTAAATGTCTCTAATCCCTGTTAGGTCTACACTTGACTTAGAGTTGGATGCACTACACCGCTACCAATAAATCTAATCTACTTAATTTGTTGCTTCTACATTCTGCTATTCCAGGGCCACCAACCCTGTCATGAACAGTAATAATGACTCTCAATAACTCAAAAGTTATCTAACATGTCCCAACTTCATACACCCAAATAGGTGCTATGTAATATAATTTATCATGCATAGGAAAATCGTATTCATCAACCATGGAGAATATCTCAGGTACTGTTCTCAGTGTTTTATTTCTACTGGTTCATTTAATCCTCACAACAATGCAATGAAATAGGCACTAATATTATTATTTCCATTTTACAGATGAGGAGTCTGAATCATGGCAGAGTTAGGTGATATTATAAGGTGACACAACTGGTCAGAGGAAAAGCCAGAATTTGAACCCACTCTGGAGCTAACAACAATGATCTTAAGCAAGATGGTATTCTATATCCCAGGGAACATTCTTTCACACCCTCCCTAGTCACTCTCCCCACTTTTTGCATCTGTGCAGTTATCTAGTGAAGGACAATTCTGCTTATTATTCAGTTGGTTACCAATTTCCTTTAAACATAGTTTTCAGATACTTTAAATCACTACTCTGATCAACCAGAGCTCAACATTGGTTTATTATCAGTTTACTCAACCTCCTGCCCTTATAACGCACCACTGCAAATTCACAATATTCTGTGCAAAAATTCAAAGCAAAATTCTGAGCCCACCCTCCACTTCCAGCTCAGCTGTACCTGTTCAGTGCTCCCACATTCTCATACATCCAGCACTTTTGCCCCATGCCTACAGCCACAGGAGAGATTATATCCATTAGGGTTCATGTGACACGGAATGAGGAAAGTCTTCATGGAGGAAGCTACACCTGACCTGATCCCTGAAGGACAAGCAGAAATATTCCAAAGCAAACATAGTAATAGCAAAAGCATGAACAGCAGAATGTTTAAGAGCAAAGTCTTTGGAGTGAGTCTGCTATGGGTTGAAGTCCCAACTACAGAAGCTGTGCCATCTTAGCCAAGTTATTTAACCTCTTTGAACCTCATTATATATTCTTATAAACCTGGATAGTAATGTTTCCCTCTCCAAGGTTGTGAGGATTGAATTAAAACATGTAAGACACCAGTCACACTTCAAGTTCCCAGTAAAGAAAAGCAATCACCAATAAAGCAGTAAAAATAACTTCCCCAGTGTTGGTGAGTAATGTGAGAGAAGTCTAGAAAGGTAAATTGGTACCAGACCAAGGCAGATCTGTAAAGATTCGGAGAATTTTGGAGAAAAGAGAATAGAGTGATCAAATTTGAAATTTGTGTATAGGAGAGACAGACAAAGACACACACACACACACACACACACACACACACAGCGAGCCAGAGAGAGAGAGAAAGAGAGAAATGAGGGAGAGAGATGAAAAATGACTTGGGACTAAATAGAATAGGCCTGAACAAAGGTGGGGTGGTGGGAATTAAAAAGCATGGTTGCCCCATAAAAGCCATGTTCTTTTCATCCTAATCCAGTCTCAGGGCAGACTTAATGCAGGGTGGGATCTTTTCATTAGGTTGTCTCCATGAAGATGTGACCCACCCAATTGTGTGGGTGTGATCTTTTGATTATATGGAGATGTGACTCCACCCATTCATGGTGGGTCTTAATTAGTTAACTGGAGTCTTTAAGAGAGCTCACAGAAGAAGAAAGCATAGACACAGACGTTTGGAAATACAGAAGTCCCAGGAGATGCCAGGAGCTGAGAGAACCGACAAAAGCTAGATAGAAACCAGAGCCCAGCAAATGTTGCCATGTACCTTTCCATGAGATGTTAAGCAAGCCAGAACCTGGAGAGAGCCAAGGACGGCAAAGAGAAAAAATCCAGAGTTGCCCCAGAGAAGCTAAGAAAGGATGCTGGCCATTTTCCTTCCCATGTGACAGAAGCCACTGGGCCTTTCTTTGGAGTCAAGGTATCTTTATCTGGATGCCTTCCTTTGGACATTTTTATGGCCTTACAACAGTAACCTTGTAACTTAATAAATCACGTTTATAAAACCCCCCCAAAGAATAAAAAAAAAAAGAATGGTTGCTTTAGAACAGGGCTTAACTGCACTCCCAGTTACTTTGTGAGTCTCATAAGGGTATGGACCATGTCTATTCAGTTTATCATTCTATATCCATAACCATGTACAATGCCAGGCACATAGTAAATGCTCAATAAATAGTTATTGAATAAATTAAGTATTTAATGAATTATAATAATGGGGTGGGGGAAACCAGAAAAAAAAAAAAAGAGAGAGACACTCCAGTTCAAGCATAAATGACTGAGAGAATATAAGATTAGATTGCAAGAGCCCAAGAAATAATGGTCCATAAAACTGGGTCTATGAGTTTGCTGAGCCTATAGTGCATTCTGGTACTTATATTTAGCAAAATTCCATAAGTGTAATATGAGCCCAGCAGAGACGTGGTGGCTGGAGATTGGCTGTTGAAATCATTAGCATACGAACAGCCATTGTGATGACGTAGTATGAAGGAGATTTTAAATAGGGAACAGCCCCGGAAGTGACGCCAGTTGAGAGGGGAGCAGTGGAGTGAACGGTCGCGCTAAGAAACAGGTGCAGCTAGAGCTAGGCTAGCGAAAAGCAAGCCAAATACAGAGTAAGATAGAAAGTATGAGGAAATTCAGAAAAGACTGGTTTCGGGAAGACAGAGAAAAACAACAGGAAAGGGGCGACTATTTTCTTGAAGATCCGCAAACCAACCAACCAGGGTAAGGCTGTGGAAACATCGAATTGATTTGGCCTTTCAGAAAGTCTTGGTGGTTTTGAGACGAGCAGTTTTAATGGGATGGTGGAGAGTGCAGTCGTTAGATTGCTTAAGTTTGAGTCCCAACTAGTTTGTGACCTTACACAAGTTACTCAATTCCTCTGTGCCTTGGTTTCCTCAGCTTTAAAATGGGGATAAAATAGCAAATTAGGGTAATTGTGAGGAATAAATAAGTGAATATGGGTAAGATGCATAGAAAAATACGTTGCAGATGTCACCACTCAGTAAAAACTATTATTAGAGTGTGCTGTGGAATAAGTACATAGCCGTGAAAAGATGTTAAATGGCACTAGTTTTTCCTTTGGGCTCTGCAAGAATCTTAAAAATGTATCCCAGAATGGATGAACAGATTATTTTCTATAGAATATGGCTAGCACAGAATAAAATAGTGAATAATTTTATCAACGCCACTAAGGCGTTGGTCGTTAAGACAATTGAGGATGGATTCTTCCAGAATGTTCTAGAACACTATTTTCCAGTCATGCGCAGTAGGAGTGTGCGGTTTTGGCCATGCTACAGATTTTTTTCCTATAGGCTGCAGAGCCAGTAGGGCTTGCCTCACGTTTCTCGGTGGGGTCTTCAGCAGGCCTCGGCCCCGCCCCCTGCAGCAAAGACTCCCCTCATTAAACCATCTCGATAGTTTTTTCCCTGCTTACCTCAGGGCGAGTCATAGGAGAGTTGGATACTTTTAGGCTATCCAGTTTACAAAAGGAAAGTAATTTTTTTTCCTTTTAACTTTAATATCAAACAAACGAATAAAATAAGCAGAAGGGAGGGGGAGGTCGGAACTGAAGGGAGGTGGGACCCAAGGTTGGAACATCGGGGCGATTTTTACAGCGGACCGAGTTATTTCCGGAAGAGAATGGGCGGGTAGAGAGTCCTGAGGGTTTGGCGGGTTTCGTGCATTTCCTAAATATTTGATCACACCGCAGCCGTAGGAACTGGACACGTGAGGACATAGTAACGCCGCCAGTGCTGGGTCAGACTGCTTCGGGCTCCCCGATGGCCATGTCAGTGGTGAGTGCCCAAGCCGCAGCTGAGAGCGTGTGCGCCACCGCTTGGGCTGTTGAGGGGAGGGGCGCCGGGCTGGGCGGGTAGCCGGTCACGTGCGCAAGCGGCGAATCCGTGCCAGGCGCGCCAGGCTGCGGGGCGGGGCCCATTCTCTGGTGGCTCCCCCGCCCAGCCCACATCGCTATGTAATCACTTTCTAGTCCGGGAAAGGATGGGAATGTTGGGCGTCTGTTATTGTGGTTCGGCACCCCTCTAAAAATCATTTTAGTTAACCTGAGAAAGAGATGAAACTGGTTATTAATATCTCTTAATATAAATAACAGGACTGGCTAGTAAATGACCTGTGAAGGTACTTAATCCACCTGCAGGAAAAAACCCTAATCAGCATTTCTTTTCTGAAGTTTCACAATGTTTACAATGACTGTTTACATAATGTGTGTGTTAGCTACCTAGGTTTTCAAGTAGTTCACTGAACTTCATTCTCATTTTTTTGTTTCATTGAACAATTTTTTACTTCAGTCACAACAACCTTTTGCTTCAAAAGAGAACTGAACAGTTCCCTAGCTTTCTCAGTGGCAGTGTTTTTTCCTATGTAAGGTTTATGTAGCATTATTTTTTAAGGTGAATGTTTTGTAAAATATTGTAAGTATGAAATGCTTTCTTTGCCAAGCAGAGATTGTAAATTTATATGCCAAGAGTGAAAAAATTCAAACTGAATAATGAGAGAGAATTAGGGCCTAAAGACCTGTTCCTACAAATAGCAAAAATTTTTAAATTGGAAACTTTTGAGGCCTAACATTTAAAATATCCAAAATTATATGAAAGAATGTATACTATGTGTCGAGCTACAAAGTAGTTTAAATTAATTGTCAGTTCTGTTGGTTTTGTATTTGTGAGGGGTGGTAATCTACACTTCTGAAATTTTTCTTGTAGGATTTAAAAAAATTTTTTATTGAGCTAACTTCACACACAGTCCATCCGTGTGTACAATCAGTAGCTCACAATATCATCACATAGTTGTGAATTTATCACCTTGATCATTTTTAGAACATTTGCATTACTCCAGAAAATGAAATAAAAAGAAAAAGCTCATACATCCCATACCCCTTACCCCTCCCTCTCATTGACCACTAGTGTTTAAATCTTTCTTGTAGGATTTTAAAGCATATGTGGATCAGGCATGTAGAGCTGCTGAGGAATTTGTCAATATTTACTATGAAACAATGGACAAAAGACGACGGGTGAGTGTTAAGAACCCTACTACTCTTTTAAATATCCGTTCTTTTTCTGAGCCAGACATTCATTTGACTTTGTAGAAGTGATAACAGGACTTGTTCTTTAAAACTGCTTTGCTTAGGGAAAGATTGGTGTTTGGTATTGGTAGGAGTGTGGGCTCTGGAAACATCACAGCTTTGCTGTTACCAAGCTCTATAACCTCTCTTAACCTCATTTACTTTTTAGGGTGATGAATAGGAATTAATTTGAATACTGCACTTAACATAGGGACTAGCATATATTTACTTAAATATCTTACTTTATTTATTCCTATCATTTAACCGATAAGGTTGAAGTAGTACTGGTGCTGTTGAAGGGGTCTGGCATTATAGGGAATGTTTCCTGATTTGCCCCTTTTACTTATACATTATAAATGATATCTGATCAAGGTTCACAGCTATAGCTGGTGCTAACTAACAGGATCCACATGGTTTGGATCCTTTCAGTCTTTAACAGACCAAGTTCTCACTTCATCAGCTTTTTTTTTTCCATTGTGATTTATCCCTGAGCCATAACTTCTAAGCAGTACTTTTAGTGTTTGTTCAAGCAAGTCTTGCCTAGATCTTTTATTCCCAGAATACTGTATTTTAGTGAACTTCCATCCTGTTGGCATGCTTCAGTTAGAGCTACCCATCATAACTTGCCAAATCCAACCAAAACCATTCCTGCCAATCTGAAAGAATACCTAGGGCAATATTATAAGATTCTACAAAGGCTAAGGTAACTCCAGAAACCTACAACCTCCAGATGAGTACCTGGACCAGGTAAGTCCTGAAATGCAGAGGGGCCAGACCTTCCAGAACATCCACTATTCCACCCCCCTATCCCATACTATTGATAGCCCTTCCAACATGAAAACATTAGAATGGGCATAGACAAATACCACTAAAGAATGGGAGAAAGATCAAAGGTGTGATAGTGGAGTTGGGGTTTAACAAATGTGTATGAGTGCTGGATCATTATAATGATATTTCTCTTAGCTGCCAATACCTTAGAGCAGCTAGAAATAAAAACCTAAAATTTTGGAATTGTAACCCATAAGAAATTCTGAAATCTGTTCTACAACTAATTCTTGGAATGTTCTTTGAAATTAATTGCTTTATGTTTAAATGTTATTTAAAGGGAAGGAGGAGTATAACAGAGAAGATAGGATTTAAAAAATGACTATGACTGCTGAGTCATTATATTGATATTTCTGTTGGTCTCCAGTGTCTTGGAGCAACTAGAAGAAAAAAAATGAAAAATCTTGGAACTGCAACCCAAACCAAACTTTAAATCTGTTCTATAACCACTTGTTAAAATGTACTTGGAAATTTATTTTTTTGTATATGTTATGTTTCACAATAAAAAAAACATTATAATAAAAAAAAGAAGTCAATGCCCTATCTCTAAATGCTAGTTGTTTTTTAAAGGCAGGAGATAAAAGAAGTTCCTTGTACCAATATTTGATGACAAGGGCAAGGGATGTAAAAGTGGATATTTATTGTGCCTTGTTTTGAGGCTTATGCTTTTCACAAGTAAGGCAGCAAAAAATAATTAATTTAAAAAGGCAGTATAATTCATTGTCAGTGTCAAGTTCACAACCAGTGTTGACCTTTTTATATAAGTTAAATTTTAGAATTAAGCAGTGTATCTTGTGAATACAATGAATTAATTGTTGAATTTTGTCTTATCTGAGCCTTAACTTACTTAATAAAAGACTGCTTAAGCAAATATTAATGATTCTTTTGAACTTTGTATTTGAAGTATGTTAATAAGAGTGGTAGTAAAAATGAACTAATTCTTCTTAATACATTCAAACATTATAATGGCTCTGCTTTTTGCATATCTATAAAAACTGGGATTGAATTGTACAGGTAAGGCTTAGCTGACAGCTTCATTATTACTCAGAATTTCTTTATAGAAAAGGAGGCAGACCAAAACTAGTTTGGGGTTGTATTATGTACTTGGAACTTTTAACTATTTAATTCATTTTAATAAAGAAAGCAAAACTTCACAACTGCTGGATTGGATGTAATTTCTCATTGTGACTGAAGTGAAATGGAAAAGAAGTATTCAGCTGTCTGGTTTATATGTTTATGGTTAGAGGCAGACCCCTTGTTCACATTGGTTTCATGTGGAGAAGGCGGAAGAGGAGTAGAGATGGAGGCAGAACCATGAAAGTGTTCATATACTGTCTCTAACCTTTTAATCCATTTCTATAAAATGCTTACTCAAAAGAAAAAAATTTCCTTTTTTCTTTTACTTTCCTTTTAGGCACTAATCAGGCTGTATCTGGACAAGGCCACTTTACTATGGAATGGAAATGTTGTTACTGGGCTGGATGCCATGGCTAATTTTTTTGAAATGTTGCCTTCTAGTGAGTTCCAGGTCAATATGTTAGATTGCCAACCAGTTCATGGTAAGATCATGGTCTTTTATTTCCTTTGTTATACTTAGTGAGCATTGAACTTCTACACCAAAAGTAGTAAGCAATTTTTAGTGATGGAGGTATTTACTTATTGATAAAAGTTAAAATTATGAAAAATTAGCTACCTAAACAATCTTTTGTTCTTCTTTTAGGTGCATCTCACTCCAGAATGTCACTAGTAGTTTTGGTGGATGGGGTGATTATGTCTTATTAAATATTGTATGAGAAGTTGAGGCTGAATTGATTTTGTTCACGGAGAGCAGAGATTGTCTGTTTTCCCTAAATAGATAGTTGCCTGCTATGTCTTAAAGTGTCTCCAGAGGAAAATCATGCCTTATCTCTGATTAATGTTTTAGTATCTTACAACATATTAAAATTTTACAGAAGAAATTTATTGTTTGTGAAAGGATTACCTTTGACAAGACACAAGTTAATTCAGGATAGAGTGATGTAGTTTATAAGATGAATCTTTACATGGGGTCCTACGTGTCTTAAGTGGTGGTTTCAGGTGATTTTTTTTTCCCTCTCATAGTTCTTAAAAAGAATTGTAGCTTAAGATGCAAAATGGGGAATGAGCTCTCTTAGAAACCCTGTGAAGTATTAATACATACAGCAAGAAAATGTTCCCATGCTAGATTAGAAGTGTTTTGTTTTGAAACTCTAGGGTTCTGGGCTGAAGATAATTGTATTATCTTTGAAATGGTATGTCATTTTGGGGCTTTGTGTATATAGATACAGATTTTGTTCAATGTAAAGAAAATTTATGAAATTTGGTTTTTTAGCATTAGATCATAAACAGTGCAGTTTAAGCCTGAAAAATCTCCCTATTTAACTATGGAAACTGACCTCCTCTCTTGTTTTATATGGGTGAAGAGCAAGCTACCCAGTCCCAGACTACGGTTCTTGTTGTGACCAGTGGAACTGTGAAGTTTGATGGAAACAGACAACACTACTTCAACCAGAACTTCCTGCTGACAGCTCAGTCCACTCCTAACAACACCGTGTGGAAGATTGCAAGTGATTGCTTCCGTTTTCAGGATTGGGCTAGTAGTTAAAGGGGGCAAAAGTCCATTTTCCTTTGGTCCATTAGTTGCCCACAAGAAAAATTTATGTGAATTAATAAATTTCATTATGGAAGCACTGTAAACTAGTATTGCTGAAGCTAAATTTCTTTAATGCTTTTTGCTTCCTAGCAGCACCTTTTCTTGCAGCTGCCAGTTTGGATTGTTGCCATTAAGAGCTTTATTGCTAGTTTTTTACATCCCTTACATATATTCTATTACTGATGTTGTTATAGTAATATTAAAACTATGATCTCTGTACTAACATACTCACTGTGAACCCAGCCTACACAAAAGTGAAATCCTCTTATTCCATTTATGGGCTATCAACACAATGTAACTCTCTGGTAAGAAGTGGTTTTTTGGTTATTAGGATAATTTTGCCATAAAACAAATATGCCTACTTTCAGTAAACACTGGTAATATGGTTTTAATATATGGCTTTTTCATATCAGTTCAGTGAAAACACTACTGATTTGGGTTTGTATAACTACTCTGGTAAGTTGGAATTGCACATAAACATGTTCATTGGTCATCTTTTTTTTCATGTTGTTTTTATTGGCATGTTTTCTTGTAAACTGAGTTAATTGACCAGAAAGGTACATAATGATCTCAATTGATGACTTGAGTGTTGGATACATTTAGTGGCTTAAAACAAAGTTTCTTAGAAAGATTTTTCTTGACATCTCCATATCTGTAACTTTAGGTAATAAATGGTAGTAAAATTGATAGCTTTACTGAGAAGATGGGAAATAAGTAATGTAGAGATCTGAAGTTGGAGCTAAAACTAAGGAGGAGGGCTAGCCAAATGCTAAATTTGGGGTACTTATTTTCTACCTCCTAAAACTATAGCCTATTTTAGGATTTAAATCACTAAGATAATAAATATACTTGCCAAATGGTCATAAGTGTCAGTTTTGTTCTAAGAACGACTCTTTTAAGGTTTTTCTGCTTCACCTCATACCAAACCAGTATGTCTCAATTTGTTAAAGAACTCATAGGGGTAAAATTGTCAGCAGTGAATCTATCATTGGCAGCTGGGGTCTAACATGAAAGTAGGGAACAAAGCCATTGTCGGTAGCATCAAGACATATCTCTTTAAGACACCCTGAACTTCTAAGTCTTCCTTCCATATGAACCTTAGGCCAAAAATTTCCTATGTAGTAATTGCCCACAAGATAGGTGACTTTTTCCCTGTGTTTTACATTTAATTGCATTATCTTTTTATAATTATTTAAAGTTTGAAAATTTTTTATTTTATGACTTGTTCTTCCATGACATTGAACATCTTAGTAAAGTATTTTTTACTAAAGAGAAAATGAACAGCAGATCTTCATAAACCCGTAAACTTCAAAAGAAAAAATTCATTAATTTGATATCTGAACTTTTAAAGGGAAAAAACTTCATTTTGTTTAA
This sequence comes from Tamandua tetradactyla, assembly GCF_023851605.1. Lineage (NCBI taxonomy): Eukaryota > Metazoa > Chordata > Mammalia > Pilosa > Myrmecophagidae > Tamandua > Tamandua tetradactyla. The sequence continues at coordinate 61,448,079 of NC_135353.1, read as the reverse complement.
ACTTCAAACTGTTTTTTTCATTTTTTAATATGGGCGTTTAAAAATGTTTTTAAGCTAGATGTGCCAACTTTGTTTCTATATTATAACTCAAAATTAATATTTCTTGTCACTTAATTATAAAACTAGTAAGTCATTTCCTCTTTCTGGTATTCTAACAAAATAGAGCTAAATATAAGGGGCTGAAACTGAAATTAGAATTTATCCACTCCTTGTGGTACTGATAAAACTTAAATGCTATATTTTACTCAGAGTGAGCTTATTTTTTTTCATTTGGATTGGCTTTTTAAAACCACAGCTTAAGTGGCAGCAATCAGAATACCCCAGAGTTGCCCTTTCTGTTATGGAGAACAGTCTCAAGTAGTAACTGCATATACCTAGCAATAACTGAATTGAACAGTTGTATACTATTCACGAATTGTTCTATTTCAAGATGTATACAAATTGCTTTCTCCAAGTTCTGTGTAACTAAATGGCTGGAACAACTCTTACGTGGACTAGTCTGTATTTTTTGACATGCTCATATTTTTGTAACTTGAAAAAAAATAAAATTTGCTTTGCAACAAATTTTCTCAAACATCTTTAAAGACCTTTTGATTTTTTTTTTAACTCTTGAAACAGGTGCTGGTTTCTTTACAATATAAGGCTTTCAGTGATTGACAACTTGGACTATTTCTTTGCTGCGTGTCTCCCGCACCCCCACCCCCACCCCCGTTCTTCCTCTTTTCCTACCAAGCACTCACATTCTTGAGTTCACCTATTTGAGTAGCACTAAAGTTTCATTGAGAAGTTGGAAATTTTAACACTGAGAAACTATCCAAATCACTATATTCAGTACACAAACTGAAATACAGTTGTTTCCCAGGAAGAATGGTCCCATTACCATTAATTATATCTTTAAAATGTGTCAACAGACACTCGGGGAGAGAAGTAAAAAGAGGCAATAGCCTTTGACATCAAATATTATGTTTCATCTCTTGAAAGATAATTTTCACATTTTAATGTCCCTGTAATTGGTATGTGATCTTAAAATCAGTGACATACTTAAATTGGCTTTTTTCTTCCTTCTCAGTAGTACGTAAAATAATGGTGAGTCTTAACATTGATAGCATCTTAGACTAATGAGATACTGTAATGAGTTATGCCAAGATAAAAATGCTAAGAAGCCACTTAGGTGTACATCTGTAGGCGTTAATGGGAATGAAAGGCTGTAAGCTTAAGAGTATAGAAACTCGACTCAATCCCTGTTGTATTATTTGTATTTCATGACTAGCCCATATGGTTGGTGTTCTAGTCTGCAAAAGCTGCCAGAATGTCAAATAGCAGAAATGGAATGGCTTTTTTGGGGGGAATGGCTTTTTAAAGGGGGATGTAATAAGTTGCAAGTTTACAGTTCTAAGGCCATGAAAATGTCCAAATTAAGGCAAAGCTCTAAGAGTGTCCAAATTAAGGCATCCAGGGAAAGATAACTTGGTTCAAGAAGGCCGATGATGTTCAGGGTTTCTCTGTCAACTGGAATGGCACATGGCAAACAAGGCTACATCTGCAAGCTTACTCTCCAGGCTTCTCCAATGGCTTACTTGAGAGAGGGTATTTTCTTCATCTCCGATGGCCTCTGGCTGTGTGGGCTCTGTTGGCCCTGGTGGCTCTAAAGCTTTTTCTGAAATGGTTCCCTCTTGAAAGGGCTCCAGTAGGCAACCCCACCTTGATTGGGTGGAGACATATCTCCATGGAAACCATCTAATTAAAGGTCACCACCCACAATTGGATGGGTCATATCTCCATGGAAACAATCAAAAAGCTCCCACTCAACAATATTGAATGAGAATTGAAGGATATGGCTTTTCCGGGGTACATACTAGCTTCAAACGGGCACAGTTGGGAACACCACAGAACTTATTTAAACATGCATGTACCCTTGTGAACTTGAATCATAATAATTTCCTAGTTTTTGAAAATTAGCTATTACTGTGTGGTATGTGTAAAAAGAAAATCCCAGTGAGGTTAAAGAATAAGTGGCTTGATTGGAAAACATAAAAGAAGTCAAAACCCAGGAAAGTTCTGTGAGTTCTTTTATTCTTGGAGTTTGCTTGATTTACTATTGCCTCAAATTAGTGAAGCCAGAAATTTGATAAAAGGGGACTTCATTTGCTGGTTTCTGTTGCGATATAGTGTACACTTTAGAAAGGATAAGCATGGATATAATTTAACATCACCACACATATTTAGGGGAAAATGGTAAGGCATATATAGCTTTTTAATTTGACACTTAGCTCTGTACCACAAAATATTTTATCAAAACGCTTGTTAAAAAAACTCTTCTGTATTTAATAAATACTTGCTCATTTTGCTATATGCAGTTTTCTGTATAAAAGATTTTTTGGTGACTATCAGTGGGCTATATAGGTCAGTCTTGGTTCCTTCAAATGCAATAAAATGAAGTAAAAGGTAAAGCATTTCTAGAATGTTAGAGCATTTTTAGATATAATAGAAATCTGGGATTGAGGCATATGCATCCTCTAAATCAGTGGCTTTCAACTCTTTACCATGACCCACAGTAAGAAAAATATATTTCACATCACAACACAGTATACAGATAAATATAACAAAGCAGTAAAAAAATACATGTCCAAAATAAACATATCCTTATAACCTGCAATGCATTTTGTATTTTCTATTAAATTCTATATTCATTTTGTTAAAATTCTGCTCATAACCTGCTGAATTGCTTTCTGTGACCTCCTAATAGGTTAATACAGCAGTTTGTTAAAACACAAAAATAAAGCAAGCATGATATTTTCACTGTCACTTTCTAGTGGGAGTGGGGAGTCAGTTTTCAAAATGTGTCATGTGTCAGTGATGTCATTCTGACTTAGAAGTGATCAAAAAACTCTTTCTGATCTCAGGCTTGTCATACTTGTTGAAGGCCATGAATGGCAGTACTGTTTTCCTCCTATTTTTTGGCTTGCACCTGAAGTTCAGAGCTAAGAAAGTAAATGTTTTGATTAGTCCTTAGACAGAATCTGGGAATAGAAAGACTGGCGGTGGAAAGGAGCTGAAGCAGGAGGGTGGCTGCCCTATTTTCCTATGATCAAGCAGAGAATTGAAAAGGCATTCCAACAAAGCTGATTTTGAACATGGTTTGATATTACATATAAACTGTATTTGGATAAATGTTAAGTCAATTCCATATGTTTTTACCTTCCCCTCCCACCCTTGAACACCCCAAATGTCTGCATCTAAGTCCCCCTGATTTGACAAAGGCTGTAGTGGTCTGTAAGGTACAAATCCTGGTCTCAGGCCCAAAGGAGACTTGTATTCTAAGGTCACTCTGATCCTAATCAGCTTTGTGACCTTAGGCAATTAATTTATTCTCTTTGGTCCTCTGTCCTCAGCTGTTGAATGAAGATAATAGTTCCCCTCTCTATCTCACCAGGTGGTTGTGAGGATCAAATAAAACACAAATATGAAAATATTTTGAAAAGTGAAAAAGTGCTGTACAAATACAATGATTCTATTTTTGGAAATGTGGCATATTACCATAGAATTGGTGATTGGCTTCCCCCTTCTTCAAATTCTGTTTCTTTCAGGGCAAAGTCAATTGACAGTGTCCGCTACCTGTGACCACATGCTCATGCTAAACCTTGCCACTGCTTTTACAAGACTGTGGTAAGGCTCAACAAAAACCTTAAGATTCTATCGAGGTAGACAGAAATGTCTATTTTACTGTGAAAAGGAAATTCAGGGCCTTAAAGGGAAGTAAGGAGAGCAATTTGCAAATGGATTTTTGAGTGGTTTTTTTGTAAGCAGGAAAAAATGAAACAATTGTAACTTTATTGGTTCCGAGTCTCTTGCGCAAGGGTAGAGGAAATCAGTGCGTGAAAAGCCTAAACATTTACCAAGCCCAGATGCGGTGGTCTGCCTTGGAGCCCTGAGCTGCCTGAGATAACCAACATGTTCTTTGTTTCCCTGCCCCTTTTGAGTTGTTTCTGAAAGAGCCTCTGGGAACAATTTCTCTAATATGTTAATTTGTCTGTCTGTGGCATCCAGGATTCACAACGATCCAGGCCCAATTTAGGAGCTAATAATTCATTGGCTTTGGATGTTGCTAGGGAGAGAAGACAACCCTGGGGGAAAGAACAAAGGATAAATTAACAAGGGCAAGGGGTAATGACGGTTGAGGAGATGTTGCCTACCAAACAACAGAAAATGAAATGAGGGTGAAAGGTGGGAGAAACAAGGAATAGTCTTTCCTGGACAAGAAATTTTAACTCCGGGAGGAAAGACAGCTTAAGGAAGCCCTCATTCCTTAGATTGAGAATTGCAGCTAAAAGATATAAACAAACCCTGAGAGGTCGATGGCAAAAGGAGGAGCTAGGATTCCTCCTACTTCTATGTCCCTTTCTCCTATCCTCCTGGGATCCAGGAGGTATTGATTAGTTTCCCAAGGCCCCCACTATTGAAGATTCTGAACCTATCCTTTTGCCCTCCCCTCAAATACCCTTTCCCATCCAATCCAATCTCCTTTGCCCTAAGACTCATTCTCTCAGGCCCCTCCCTCTCCTTTTAAGTTGTTTGTTAACTCATTGCCAACGTGAATGCATTTTGTCTCCTAGGGTTCTTGCTTTTTGGTTGGAAGCAGCTGGAGCAGTACCCTTACTACTGGTTCACTAATATTGGCCATTCAGAGGCATATTTTGTGTGTGAGGAGTAGAAGTTTCATTTGAGGATCAGAGGTATGTTTGGTGCCCTTCAAACTACACCCTGCAGAAGGTGAACTTTCATTTATCATTGATTGTGGTATCTATATTAGCCCAACATATAACCATCCAAATATTTTGTCAAGTATGCATTATTTTGATTTATGTTCACGCTGATAAATGGTCTTCATCCCACTGTTTCTCTCTTACCTAGTTGTTAGTAAGGTGAAAGACCCTCAAACCCTCCATACTGCTTATTAGTCTGCAGACCTCCTTTAGCAGTAGCCTACAAAAACCCTAGGAGGGAGTGTGGTGTGGGATAATAGGCTCTGGAGTAGAAGACACCTGGAGGTATATTGTGGACCTGCCAGCTGCTAGCTGTGTGATCCTTCAGCAAGTGGTTCACCCTCTACCAGAGCCTTGGTTTTCTCATCTATAAAAGGGAAATAATAGTACTTACATTGCAAGGTTATTGTGAGGCTTGAATGGGACACTAACTGTATAGCATCTGGCACACAGTAACAATAGCTAATGTTCATTAAGCATTTACAACGTGGTAGGCTCTGCTAAGCACCTTAAGTGCATTATTATTTCATTTAACTGCACAATAACATTAGCAAATAGGTACTATTATCACCATCATTATTTTACAAATGAGAAAATTGGAGCTCAAACCTCTCAGAGTCCTAGTAACTTGTCCAAGGCCACTCAGTGGCAGAAGCAGGATTCAACGCACAGGTCTTCCTGATTCATAACCACTCCGATGTAGCATAGGATGGTAGCAATTCCTAAATTGCTGCGTTGTAGCTGTTTAGAGCCAAATCTGGGGAAGATAGCTGCCCATACACTTAGCAAATAAGTTGTTTGCGATTTACAGGAAAATGTCAATACTGTAAAAAGATACCTCATCTTCTATGATATACAGTGTATGTATGTGTCCAGTCATTGTACGTCTTGTCAGCATCTTTTTTCCTTGTCTCCGTGGCTGGAAAGCTCCTAAAGCCAAGGATAAACTGGAGTATATTTAGTATATATGTCACAGTTGAGGGTGAAGCATGAGCTAATGCATGGAGAAAAATACAACAGGACAGAGTGGGAGCCACTCTCACCCTCACTCTTCATAAGGTAGAGGAAATCAGCCCAAATTGCAAACTTCGTTTTGGAGGTGGCACAAGGAGATACTTTACATTAATTCTGATTGGCCAGGATTCAGCCATGGTGAGCAATTTCTTGGTGATTCGAAAGGGTTAGAGGTTGTGGTAGCCATAGACACTGTTCAATTCTCCCTCCAGGAAAGAACTTGCCTTTCAGCTGTAAAGAGAGCAGTTAGCTGACAGTCTCCAGCTACAGCACCTTTGGGATCTGCTGCAGTTATTTGAGCAAAGGCCATGCTCTTCTTGGACAGACCATAGCCAATGACCAAGCTAAACTCTGGCCATGTTTGTCCAGGGCAGGACTTCCCTAACAGGCCATCTTTGCTCCGCAGCTGTATCTTGGATCGGCCAAGACATTGTCAGATCCACATTTCAGCTTGCCTAATTATGCGTTTGCCCATCTTTCCTTTCACAGTTGTCAAATATGTCATTCTCTGAAGACCTTCTTGCCTAACTCTGTTTTCTCCCTCTTTCTCTTTCACAGGTGGTAAGCCCCAGTAAACTTACACTCCTCACTCTTTCTCAGCATCTGCTTGCTGGAGGACACAATGTGACCCAGGGGTGTTTGTTATCTGTGCTTGGCTGACTTGAAGCACTGATCAATATTGAGAGTGAAGTTTGGTAGCTTCTTGGGTCGCTATCCCAGTAGCCTGCCTAATCATTGCCATGGGAGATTTCCACGGGCAAGTAAATAAAATGGGAGACAAACATTCATTACAAAGTCCCCCACCAAGGTTGTGGGAGATGTTTCCCAGCCATGTGAGCAGAAGGCTTGGGGGTATGGTTGAAAGAATTTGGCCTTGTGAGTGCGGAAGCTGAAGCTGGGATGGAAGACACTTAGGCTGTCCAGGACTGACGGAAAGGTGGAGGTGGACGATGGAGAATAGGGAGGAGAATGCTGGAGAATGGGAGTGTATGACCCAGTTTGCACTATTAGTATTCACTAAAGTACCCCAGCATCCTGGCAGTAAAGTCTGAACTTAACCAGTGCTTTCCAAACAGAAGCTGGCCTGCCAGAGATTTCTGTATGCCCTGGCCTTCTGCCCTGCTCCACTTCCTGCTCTTGCCTTTGTGTGTACTCTCACCATTACTCCAGACCAGAGATTCTGAGCCCGATCTGGGGTCCACAGACTGGCTGGAGCTTCAGGAGGGGTCTGTGCTCACCCCATGGAAATTTTTATTGTTTATCTGGGAAGAGGGGCCATAGCTTTCATCAACTTCTCAAAGAGTCAGTAATAGATTAGGAACAGGGAAAGTGAGTCCATATTTATGTGTTAAGTAAGCAGAACTGGCACATGGTAGGTGCACCAAAAATAACTGTTACTTGAATTATTTGAATGACTGGAAAGGAAAAATAACTAAGAGTAGTAAAAGTTAATTTGACCAATAAGACATAAAACAATTACCACAGTGCCTGATACATAGTAAGCAGTCAACAAAAATTGTTATTATTAATATCACATACTCAGGTTTTTAAAAAGGAGCCTCCTATTCCAGGCTGACTGAACAACAAGGTAGTCAACCATTTTCTATTGTTGAATATACCAATTATCTCCATTTTTATCTATTACAAGCAAAACAACTTTGAACATCCTTTTACACATATTTTTGCATACATGTATGGAGCATACCTAGAGGATCGATTTATACAAGTGCAATAGTTGGGTTAAAAGATATGTGCATTTTAAAATTTTTATTAAAACTGCAAAATTTCCATCCAAAAAGACTACCAATTAATAGCCCTCCCCCCCATTTATATCAAAGAGAGTTCATTTTGCAGTGCCCTTGTCCACACTGGACATATTAACTTTCAAGTTTACCAAACTGATGACTGGAAAGAGTATCATGTTTCAGTTTATATTTCTTTAATTGTTCTATAATTTAATAACTCCCTAATTTATACCTCTGTTCTAGTTTGCTAGCTGCCAGAATGCAATCCACCAGAAACAGAACGGCTTTTAAAAAGGGGGAATTTAGTAAGTTGCAAGTTTACAGTTCTAAATTAAAGCAAGGCTATAAAGATGTCCAATCTAAGGCATTAGGGAAAGATATCTTGGTTCAAGAAGGGCAATGACATTAAGAGTTTCTCTATCAACTGGAAATGCATATAGTGAACATGGCAATGTCCAGGCTTCCTGTTTCGTGAAGCTTCCCTGGGGGCGTTTTCCTTCTTCATCTCCAAAGGTCTCTGGCTGCCTGGGCTCTCTTATAATTCTCATGGCTCTCTTCTCTCGTGGCTCTGTTGCTCTCTCCAAAATGCTTCCTCTTTTAAAGGATTCCAGTAAACAAATCAAGACCCACCTGGAATGGGTAGAGTCAAAACTCCATGAAAGTCATTGAATCAAAAGTTACCACCCATAATTGGGTGTGTCACAGCTCCATGGAGATAATCTAATCAAAAGATTCCAACCCATATTTTTGAATAGGGATTAAAAGAAATGGTTGTTCCCACAAGATTGGCTCAGGATTAAAACATGGCTTTCCTAGAGTACATAATCCTTTCAAACCAGGGCAACCTCTATCCCTGAATTCTCCCCTGAACTCAAAACTTGTACTCAGAATCACCTACTCAAATGTCTAATGGATACGTCTAACTTAATTTAACATTGAGATTAAAATTAATATCTTAATTTGGAAGGATTTTTTAAAGGTAGAAGCAAAATATGGACAATATAACATTAAGCTGGGAGGGAATTATGTCCAAAACTTAATTCATGATCTTCCCCTCAAACCTGCTGTACCTAAACCTGGAGTCATCCTCAACTCCTCTCTTTCTCTCATACCCCAAAGAACCTGACCACGTCTCACTACCTCCAATGATATCACTCTTGTCCCGGGCACTATTTTCTTTAACTGGCCTCCTATCTGGTTTACCTAATCCATCCTCCTCTCCCTTTGCTCTCCCCTGACCAGTGTAGTCCCAACAGAGTGGCAAGCCTGGACCTTTACAAACACAAGTTAGATCATGTCAGGTCTCTGCTCAAAACCAGTTACTCATTCTAAGTAAACACCAAAGTCCTTTGAACGGCCAATAAGGCCCTTATCATGGTCTGATGCCTGCTGCTTCTCTAACATCATCTTCCTTGTGCTCAATGCACTCCAGCCACTTGGCCTCTATCTTGAACCTGGACTACTTTTGGGAAGCCACCTCCTTGCACTTGGCCATGACACTATTCTCCAGTGCCATTACCTCATTTCATTCAGATCTCATTTCTGCTCAGATATCATGTATCAGAGTGGCCCTCCCTACCCATCTTTCTAAAAAAAGCACTTTCTACAACACTCTCTATCCCTCTACTCCACTTTATTTTGTTCCAGAGTACTTTTTACCACTGACATATATCTTAATTTTTACTTTTTGTCTACAACACCAGAATGTAAGCTCCAAGAAATTGGGAGGTTTGTATATTTTGTTCCCTGCTGGATCCTCATCACCCATTACTGTATATAGCATGTAGTCACTGCTCATTAAATATTTGTTGAATTGATGAATGACCAAGATTGAGTATTAGTGAGTAAGATCATTGTTAGTGCTACATCTGTGAACTGCCACTGCATATCCTTTGCCTATTTTTCCATTGAAGTAGTTTTTCTTTTTCTTACTGATTTTGATGAGCCCTTTTGTGCTGGTTTGAAAGGATGTATGTCCCCTAGAAAAGCCATGTTTTAATCAAAACCACCATTTTGTAAAGGCAGAATAATCCCTATTCAGCACTGTATATTTGAATCTGTAATTAAATCGTCTCCCTGGAGATCTAACCCAATCAAGAGTGGTTGTTAAACTGGATTGGGAGAGATGTGTCTCAACCCATTTGGGTGGGTCTTGATTGGTTTACTGGAGTCCTATAAAAGAGGAAACATTTTGGAGAATGGGAGATTCAGACAGAGCAGAGAATGCTGCAGTACCACAAAGCAGAGAGTCCATCAGCCAGCGCTTTGGAAATGAAGAAGGAAAATGCCTCCCGGGGAGCTTCATGAAACAGGAAGCCAGGAGAAGAAGCTAGCAGATGACACGTGTTTGCCATGTGCCCTTCCAGATGAGAGGGGAACCCTGACCGTGTTCACCATGTGCCCCTCCAGATGAGAGAGAAACACTGACTGTGTTCACCATGTGCCTTCTCACTTGAGAGAGAAACCCTGAACTCATCGGCCTTCTTGAACCAAGTTATCTTTCCCTGGATGCCTTAGATTGGACATTTCTATAGACTTGTTTTAATTGGGACATTTTTTCGGCCTTAGAACTGTAAACTAGCAACTTGTTAAATTCCCCTTTTTAAAAGCCATTCCATTTCTGGTATATTGCATTCCGGCAGCTAGCAAACTAGAACACCTTTATAGAAAGTAGGTATTAATCATTTGTTATATATGTCACAAATATTCTGTCCTTTCTGCCACTTGTCTGTTAACTTTGTTTATGCCTTTGGTCATGCAGATGTTTTATGTTTTATATCAAGTCAAACTTGTCAGTCTTTCTTATGTGGCTTCTGGTATTCATGGCATGCTTAAGACAGCTTTCCCTACCCCCAAAATGTAAAAATATTCTCTCATTTTTTCTTTAAGTACTTGTATAAGTTTGGAGATATTTATTTTTGTGTTTTATTTTTTTACATTTAGATTTATTTGAAACTGATTTCATTAGGTTTATACCACAAGGTAGAGATCTAGCTTTTATTTTGCGTTCTTATTTTATACTATGCGTGTCTGTGACCCTCAGGAAAATGTACATAGACCCACTCATGTAACTGATTAACAAGCACCAAGTTCATGATTCCCATAGTAGAACTTTCTGTCAACTTGTGGGAGGGTGGGGGAAATGAGATACCCCCTCTCCACACCACCTTCTTCTGCAACCAGGTGAGAAAGTAACAAGGGCACTATTAGTCTCTACATTGTCAGACAATGTTGAAAATAATAATTTTGGACAGAGAAGATGCGATGCTTTGTTAGCATAATATGTGCAGTTCATTCCCAAATGTCTGTCTTTCCCTTAAATCTCTCCTCTGAGCTCCAGTCTCATCTATCCAACTGTTTGATTGACATCTGTTACTGTACAGATAATCAACATACCTAACTTATCATCTTCAAACTTAAACTCATCATCTCTCCTCCAAACTTCTTTCTAACCTGTGTTTGGAACTACCTCATACAGAAACCTTGGAGTCCACTTTGATGTCTTCCACACCCTCATACCTACAGCTAATCTATCATGAAATCCTGTCAGTTTCTATCACTAGAATATACCTCAAAAACATTTACTTCACTGAATTTTCACAGCCTCCACTCTGACCCATACCAATGGCCACCACATAATTGCATCTTGTCTGAGCTGCTGCATTGGCCTCTAGAATGTTCTCCATGCATCTTTCTTGCCTTATTAGAGCCTACTCTTCTCAAAGCAGCCAGAGTGAACTTATGAAATGGTAAATCAGATGATGTTACTTCCCTTACAAATTGGAAAAACGCTACTTGTTGCACTTAGAATAAAATCAATATTTCTTACCATGGACTACAAGGCCCGAATGATCTGGCTCCTGCCTCTCTCCCCACTGCTATCCTCCTACCCCTCTCCCTTTCACTCTGCATTTGCCACACTGGCCTTGTTCTTTTCCTTGAATGTGCCAAGCTCATGCCCTCCTCAGGACCTTTGTATTTGCTCTACCCTCTGCCTAAAATCCTTTGACCCACTACTTGAATGGCTGACTTCTAAATTTTCAGATCTTAGCTAAAATTGTCACCTCCTCTGAAAGGTGTTCCCTGCCCACCCTGGCTAAAATAAGCCCCCAAGTATTCATGATAACAGCACACCATTTCTTTCTTCATAAAAAGTATCATACTTCATAATTACATTTTTTTACTCGTGTAACCCTACTGCTGCACACCATAAGAGCTCTCCTTCCAGGGTACGCAGGTTCAATTCATGACTTAAGATTCTTCTCTCATTCCAGAGCTTTAAATACCTTCAGATCTCAGAAGATGATGCAAAACTTTACTTTTCTTTTTCCACTAAACTTCCTTTTAGCCAGTGCCGTCTCCACACTGCACGTGTCCCTAGAAACCCCTTCTTGTCGTCTACCTCTTGTCTTCCTTTTTTACCCTTTTTCCCTCATTTCATCCATAGCTGTCTCTTGTGTTTGAAATGGTCAGTCCCATTTCCCACCTTCCCCCTTCAGTTGTTTGGAGGAATAATATTTTTAAGATTGGAACATATTTTTATCATCTCCTCCTTGTTTTCTCCATTTTCCTTTTTCCCTCATTTAAGTAAGTAGTTGGCCCTAAGCTCCTTGTCTCAAGGGAGGGATGGATCACAGTGCCTTTTCTGGCTCCCAGTGTTATGTCAAACAGCTAGGGTCATCAAGCAATGCACAGCCTAGAACTTGCCTTTAAAGTTTGCTGCTGACAGGTGAGGCTCTCATGCCACATCTAGCTCCTTCCAAAACAAGGCTAGTAAGCAGCTAGGGCTTCCCTCTGAGCATCAATAGTGAGTGAAACTAGTGTCATCCCTCCATGAAGATGGAGGTGTGGGGATTCTACCAAAGTCTTGCTTAGGATCCTCTTGATCATTCCTGAATAGGCTTCTGGTCAGCAATACTTTTCACTGAATGCATCCAGTACATTTGTCAAATTTTTCTTTGAATATGCTTGGTCATTTTTAATCAGACAAGTAACAACTCCTTAATTATTTCTGGCATTAGTTCCATCCCCCAAAGCACTGCCATTAGTACCCTAAAACTTTATTTCTTAGGCGGTAATATCTGCTTCCACAGCTCATCTAAGGCACACAATAGTGCTGTGAACAGTAGACCATTCATCAGTGATGGTTTTTGCCATTCCCACTAGGAAAACTCTTGTGTCTGTGGAATAAGCTCACACCCTTCCCACTAGTGAGGAGCTTTCTTTGCCTCCTACTATCAACTACAGCTCTAACACTACCCAAAGAGTTCTGCAATAATTCTCTGTCCCCATCTGGTGAAACAGTGATCAATCTAGGATTATTTAATTCATGGCTGAGACTTTAAAATAATATTTCCAAGATAGGATCTGTGTGCAGTATGAAGGGTGTATTAGCTAGGGTTCTCTAGAGAAACAGAATCAGTAGGAGGTATCTGTAAATATAAAATTTATAAAAGTGTCTCAGGCAACTGTGGGGATGTAAGAGTCCAAGATCTGTAGGACAGGCTGTGAGCTGCCAGCTCCAATGAAAGTACTCAACAAACTCTCAGGAGAGGCTGGCTGGTTGAAGCAGGAAGTATGATTGTCTCTTCTGAATCCTCCTTAAAAGCCTTCCAGCGATTAGATTAAGCATCACTCACTGCAAAGACACTCCCCTTAGCTGATTTAAAATGTAATCAGCTGTGGATGCAGCTAACACGGTCATGATTTCCGTCCATGAAATGTCTTCATAGCAACAGATAGGCCAGCGTATTCCCAACCAGACAACTGAGCACTACCACCTGGCCAAGTTTCACATGTGAATCTAACCATGATAGTCCACCCCTGTCAACTCGGCAGCTATACACATCACCTTAAACCATACTTAATCTCTAAATAGAAAACAATAACAGACGCATTTTTTCCTTGCCTAACAACACTCAACTGTCCTGCTTACAACCAGAAATGCATTAAATCCCTCCAGAATAGGGAGCAAGTCCTTGGGTAATATTCACTCTTAAACTTAATATCTTACAACTTAAATACTATAGCATGAACAAAACCGCTTATGCCATATGATAAAGGGGATAAAATAAAGAAGAAAACAAAGATATTTGATTTATGTCTACATACATAGATACTAATTACAAATCAAGGAAGAAACATTCATACCAATACAGTCCTCGGTTCTGTAACTGATCACGTGGTCGTAGTTCATATGTATCACTACCTTCTTCCACTACCCATTCCATGTTCCCTTTACCCTCAGCAAGCGCCTCAGCTGGCTGTGATTCTTTGCCTGGTGGGGTGACCCGAACCTTCATTCCTGAAGTTTCAAAGCCGTTGGAGTCCTGCCTGGATTGGGTTGTTGCAGTTTTCTATTGATTTTTAATCCCAGGTCGTGGTAGTACTAAGAGACTCCCTAGGGGGATTTCCTATATTCCAGGAAAACTCTTTGTTACCTCCATTGTGTAGTTGCAGTCCTATTTCCCTCCCGATAATCAGGTTCAATCACCCCAGCCAGTAAAGTAATCCCCTTCTTGGTTTGTTGATCCAGGGGCATGAATAGACCAAAGTGACCAGGTGGCAGTCTTAGATTCCAGTTCAATGGAATCGTTGTTGTTTTTCCTGGGGAAAGCACTCCCCCTTCTGGAACTAAAACCTGTAGACCAGCAGAGCTCAAGGTTACAGGGACAGGAAGCAAAAATTTTTCTAGTGGATTGCTAGGGGTAATAGTGAGTGGTGGCACTCCCATTTCCACCCCTTGATTCCTGAACCCATGAATCCTGGCTATGGGAGAAACAGCAACATACACTGGATGCTGATTCAGAGCATACACAGCCTCCTAGAGAACACTGCCCCAGCCCTTCAAGGTATTGCCACCTAGTTGGCACTGTAATTGAGTTTTCAAAAGGCCATTCGACTGTTCCACCAACCCAGCTGCCTCTGGATAATGGAGAGCATGGTAAGACCAGAGAATTCCATAAGCATATACCCATTCCCACAATTCATTTGCTGTAAAGTGGTTTCCTTGGTCAGAAGCAATGCTGTGTGGAATAACATGATGATGGTTGAGGCATTCCATAAGTCCATGGATGGTAGTTTTGGCAGAAGAATTACATGCAGGGAAAGCAAACGCATATCCAGAGTATGTGTCTGTTACAGTTAGAACAAATTGCGGCCCCTTCCATTGTGGAATTGGTCCAATGTAATCAACCTGCCAACATGCAGCCTTGGGGAATGGCACCATACCAGGGGCTGAGTGTGGATCTCTGCTGCTGACAGATTGGGCACTCAGCAGTGGCTGTAGCCAGGTCAGCCTTGGTGAGTGGAAGTCCATGTTGTTGTGCTCATGCATAACCTCCACCCCTACCACCATGACTACTTTGTTCATGAGCCCATTGGGTAATGACAGGAGTTGCTGGGGAAAGAGGCTGACTGGTATCCACTGAACAGGTTATCTTATCCACTTGATCATTAAATCTACCTCTACTGAAGTTACCCTCTCGTGTGCATTCATATGGGACACAAATATCTTCATATTTTTAGCTCACTCAGAAAGGTCAATCTACATACCTCTTCCTCAGACATCTTTGTCACCAATCTTCCAAACATATGCTTTTCAAGTCTCTGACCATCCAGCCAAATCATTAACAACAGCCCATGAGTCAGTATACAAATGGACCTCTGGCCAGTTCTCCTTCCAAGAAAAATGAACAACCAGGTGCACAGCTCAAAGTTCTGCCCACTGAGAGGATTTCCCCTCACCAATGTTCTTCAGGGACATCTCAAAAAGGAGTTGTAGTGCTGCAGCCGTCCGCTTTCGGGTGGTACTTGCATACTGTGCAGAACCATCTGTAAACCGGGCCTGAGTTTTCTTTTCCTCAGTCAATTCACTGTAAAGAACTCCCCAAGAGGCCATAGCTCTGATCTGGGAAAGAGAAGGTAATGTGGTAGGAGGGCAGACCAGTGGAATTTGGACTACTTCCTCAAATAAATTACTTGTGCATTCAGGATCTGCTCTGGCTCTGTCTCATATATACCATTTCCATTTTATAATGGAATGCTGCTGCTCATGCTGAACTTTATGGCTTGGTGGGTCAGACAACACCAAGCCCATGATAGGCAACTCAGGTCTCATGGCAACTTGGTGGCCCATGGTTAAGTGTTCAGTCTCTACTAAGGCCTAGTAGTAGGTCAAAAGCTGTTTCTCAAAAGGAGAGTAGTTATCTGCAGCATATGGTAAGGCTTTGCTCCAAAATCCTAAGGGTCTGTATTGCAATTCTTCTATAGGGGCCTACCAAAAGATACAGACAGCATCTCTATTTGCCACTGACAATTCCAGCACCTTTGGATCTGCTGAATTGTATCGTCCAAGTGGCAGAGCAGCTTAAACAGCAGCCCAGACCTGTTGCAGAGCCTCCTCTTGTTCAGGTCCCTACTCAAAATTAACTGCTTTTCTGGTCATTCCATAAATGGGCCAGAGTAGCACACCCAAATGAGGAATATGTTGTTGCCAAAATCCAAAGAGACCAACTAGGTGTTGTGCTTCTTCTTTGGTTGTACGAGAGGCCAGATGCAGCAACTTATCCTTCACCTTAGAAGGGATATCTCAACATGCCCCATACCACCGAACACCTAGAAATTTCACTGAGGTGGAAGGCCCCTGTATTTCTGTTTGATTTATCTCCCATCCTCTGACACGAAGATATCTTACCAATAAATCTAGAATAGTTGCTACTTCTTGCTCACCAAGCCAAATCAACATGATATCATCAATATAATGGCCAGTGTGATGTCTTATGGGAGGAAGAAATGATCAAGGTACCTGCGGACAAGATTATGACATAGGGCTGGAGAGATGCTATACCCCTGAGGTGGGAAAGAGGAAATATATTGCCGACCTTGCCAGCTGAAAGCAAACTTTTTCTGGTGGTCCTTATTAACAGCTATTGAGAAAGAAGCATTTGCCAGATCAATAGCTTTACCAGGTACCAGGGAATGTGTTTTTGCTCAAGCAATGATACCACACCCGAACAATAGCTGCAATTGGAGTCACCACCTGTTTGAGTTTATGATAATCCACTGTCATCCTCTAAGACCCATCTTTTTTCTGCAGAGGCCAAATAGGAGAGTTGAATGGGGTTGTGGTGGGAATCACCACCCCTACATACTTCAAGTCCTTAAGAGTGGCACTAATCTCTGCAGTCCGTCCAGGAATCTGGTATTGCTTCTGATTTACTATTTTGATAGGTAGAAGCAGTTCTAGTGACTTCCACTTGGCCTTTCCTACCGTAATAGCCCTCACTCCAAGAGTCAGAGAGCCAATGTGGGGACTCTGCCAGTTGCTCAGGATGTCTGCTCCAATTACACATTCTGGAAATGGGGAAATAACTACAGAATGGGTCTGGGGACCCACTTGGACTCACTGTGAGATGGACGTGAGCTAAAATTTCATAGATTACCTGACCTCCATAAGCCCCCACTCTGACTCATGAACCAGAGTGATGTTGGATCCTCTGGAATTAATGTCACTTCTGAACCAGTGCCTAATAATCCCCAAAATATCTAACCATTTCCTTTTCCCCAATGCACAGTTACCCTGGTAAAAGGCTGTCCATCTCCTTAGGGAAGGCTTGGAGGAAGATTAACAGTATAAATTTATGGCAGTATAACAGGGTCCTCCCCGAAGGGGCCTGGCCTCCCCCTTCATTCAAGGGACTCTGCCTTTGTAAACTGTCTCAAGTCTGGAAATTGATTAAGGGGCTGTGACTGTGTTTTTGTAATTCAAGTTAGACTTCTGTTCACGTGACTAGAACTTTTCTGCTTATACAGTTCAAACAAGAATTTAGTAGACTGCCCATCTATTGTACTTTTAGGTACCCCATGAACTAATAGCCAATACCACAAGTCTCTGCAAGACAGATAATTTTGATTTATGTTCTTGGAGAGACTGGTACTTCTGTGTTTCAGGGCTTATCTGGCACAGGAGCCATCTGGAGGCTCTAGCGTCTGAAAAAAAATAAACACTTAACCTGTAAAACTTTTATAAAGTCTTAGAGCTCATGATATTCTTTAGAATTTTCAGGAATACTATCAGGTGGGGCTTGGCATACTATGACAATTTGCAATATCAGGCTGAAGTTTGCATATGAATGACCTTCAGAATGACCTTTTGAATCTTTGCAATCACTTAGCCACTGCAACTTTATTTTACTTCATGTCTCTTCTCTCTTTTGGACAAGAAGGTATTGTTGATCCCATGATGCCAGGGCCAGCCTCATCCCTGGGAGTCATGCCCCATGTTGCTAGGGAGACTTACATGCCTGGAAGTCATGTCCCACATGGTGGGGGAGGGTATTGAATTCATTTACAGAGTTTGGTTAAGAAAGGCCACATCTGCGCAACGAAAGAGGTTCTCTGGTCGTGACTCTTAGACATAATTATAAGTAGGCTTAGTGTCACCATTACAGAAATAAATTTCCTAAGGGCAAGCCTCAAGATAGAGGGCTTGAACTCAACCTGTCTGGATAGTTCACTTAAATAACCTAAATACATGGAACCCTGAATGGGAAAAAGAGCTTAAAATTCTATATAGCTTAAAATAATAGCCAGATATTCCTAGATTATGGTTGGGCAGATAAATTAAAAGAATTGGCAAAGTCCCTTGAGGGACTGGAGAAAAAATATGAAACTATTAAACTTTCCCATCTTGGAAACTCTGGATAGTCTCTCAAACACTAGGGATTCCCAAGTTAATAGGCCAAGCCCTTGATCTTGAGAATTACTCTTACTTATTTCTGTAGTGGAGAAGCTAAGCTTTCCTGTAATTATGCTTAAGAGTTACTTTCAAAGATCCTCTTTTATTTCTCATCTGTTGTCTCTCTCTCTCTCTAAGCCCAACTGTGCAACTAAAATCATTATCTTACCCCCTACATAGGACATGACATCCAGAGATGTGAGTATCCCTGGCAACAAGAGGCATGGCTGCCAGGGATAAGCCTATTATATTTCACAATAAAAATGTTAAAAAATAAAAAAAAAGATTGAGGGTTTGGCGTATTAAATTTGGAGTCCCTCATGCTTGAGAGAATATCAGAAATTCCCCAGGTGGGGAAGTTTAATGGTTCCATTTTTTTTTTTTCTCCAGTCCCTCAAGGGATTTTACAAATACTTTTTAAATTTTCTGCCCCAAATCTCTGGAATTTATTGAGGTATTACAATAACCTGTACAGAATAACAAGATCTCATTCCCTATTCTAGGTTTCATGTAATTAGGTCGTTTAAATAAACTGACCAGACAGGTTAAAGCAGATAGTGTTCTAGAGAAAATTTAAATTTGGGACAAAATAAATACCTCTTCCTTTGGTCTCACACAGAAATTGAAGTTTTAAAATACAGACAATAATATCATTTACCCTGTATTCTGATTTACCTTAGTCCTAACAAGGTCAGCTTCATTCATATCTCTAATTGAAGTCTGATCTCTTTTTCAGCTTCTTTAACAATTGCTGTATGGAGTAATGCGGACTTTCACAGATACAGAACTCTAACTTAGATTCTCACGTGCCACACAGTTACCCAAAGTTCCAGGGAACTGCCATGTTATACACAAAGAGCTCAACATCTCAAAATTTAGAAATAATAGTTAAAACTTAGGAATAGATGTGACTTCTGTAATAGCCTACAATCTAGGAACCCTTACAATGAGCGTTATTGAACATTCTGTACTCATTAATCATTGATTGTCCAGTTTCTGCCCACTTTCTATCTCCTTATATGCTATGGTCTCAAATTTAATTCTCAGAGTTTGTGTATATACTTTGTTTATATTAGTGAGACCATCCAGTATTTTTCCTTTCACTTCTGGCTTATCTTACTCATCATAATGTCCTCAAGGTTCACTCACCTTGTTGCATGCCTCATGATTTCATTTATTCTGCAACTGCACAATATTCCGCTGGATATATCAGTTAGCCCTTCTGCTTATCAGTCAAGGTACACTTGGGCTACCTCCATCCATTAGCAATCATGAATAATGCCACCATAAAACCCAGTATGCAAATATCTACTTGTGTCCCTGCTTTCACTTCTTCCAAGTATATACCTAGATACTGGATTGCAGGATCATATGGCAACCCTTAATTTAGCTTCCTGTGGAACTGCCACCCTGCCCACCAGTGGGGCTGCACCATTCTACTTCCTTACTAACAGTGAATATATATATCTGCATCTTCTCCAGCACTTGTGTTTCACTTTTTATTCTTTAAACCATTGAATTCACACATCATACAATCCTTCCTAAGTGTACAATCAATGGCACCTAGTATAATCACATAGTTATGCATTCACCATCACAAACTGTAAGAGAACATTTCCATTTCTTCCACAAAGAAACAAGGAAAAAAAAGAGAAGAAAGAAATCTCATGCCTCTCTCTTATATTCCCCTCTTATTGACATTTAGCTTTGATATATTGCCTTTTTACAATTAATGAAAGAATATTACAGTGTTACAGTTAACTATATGCCCTAGTTTACATTGATTGTATTTTTTCCGTATACCATCACATTTTTAATATCTTGCAATGGTGACATACATTTGTTCTTCCTCATGTAAAAACTTTCTTATATTTGTGCATTTAATCACCGTCATTGTCCACTCCAGATTTTGCTTAGTAATACAATCCCAGTTTTAATCCTCTATCTTTTCCTATCACATCATACATGCCCCTAGCCTTCCTCTTTCAAACATACACTCAGCTTTGCTCATTATATTTACAATATTGTACCACCATTAGATAATATTGTGCTATCCATTTCTGAATCTTTACAATGAATTTTGTTAACCATTTCATACTCCTTAAGCATCAAATGCCCAATCTCTACCCCCTTTCTACTTACTGATAACTTGTGTTCTCAACTTTAACTCAAAAAGTTCGCTCATTATAATTAGTTCACATTAGTAAAACTACACAGTACTTGCCCTTTTGTTTCTGGCTAATTTCACTCAACATAATATCCTCAAGGTTCAGCCACACTGGTGCATGCCTCATGACTTTAATCCATCTTAACAGCTGTGTAATATTCCATCATATGTGTATAGTAGTTTGTTTAGCCACTCATCCATTGATGGACATTTGAGCTATTTCTGTCTCTTGGCAATCATGAATAATGCCCCTATAAGCATAAGTGTGAAAATGTCTCTTTGTATCCTTGCCTTCAATTCCTCTGAATATATACTTAGTAATTGGATTGCTGGATCATATGGCAATTCTATACTTAGTTTCCTGAGGAACTGCCAAACTGCCTCACAGAGCAGTTGCACCATTCTACATTCCCACCAGTAAGTAAGTGTGCCTCTTTCTCCACATCCTTTCCAGCACTTGTCATTTGCTGTTTTTTTTTTATAATGGCCATGGCCATTCTAGTAGGTGTGATATGATATCTCATTGTGGGTGTGCATGGTCCTGGAATCAAACCCAGGTCTCCCGCATGGAAGGTGAGCATTCTACCACTGAACCACCGTGCACCCCTCACTGTGGTTTTGATTTGCATTTCCCCAATAGCTGGTGAAATTGAGCATCTTTCCATATGCTTTTGAGCCATTTGTATTTTCTCTTTGAAAATGTGTCTGTTCATGTCTTTTGCCCATTTTTAAAATTTTTTTTGTCTTTTTGTTGTTGAGTTATAGGAGCTATTTATATATTCTGGATATTAAACCCCTATCTGAAATGTGATTTCCAAATATTGCCTCTCATTGAGTAGGCTGCCTTTGCACTTTCCTTAAAAGTCCTTTGACACATAAAAATATTAAATCCTAAGGAGATCCCATTTATCTATTTCTTCTTTCATTGCTTGTTCTCTGGGTACTTGGCATTCCTGTAAATGTAAAGACTACATTTCCCAACCTCCCCTGCAACTAGGTTAACTGGAATGAGAGCAGAAGTTATATGTGCAAGCTTCTTTGATGTACCTTTAAAAAGGTAAGGACATATGGATATTATGGTAAAAGCTGAAGAAGTCATCTCAGATCACAAGATGGAAGCTGTGTATGAAAACTTTATCTCCATTTCTCCCCCTTCTGGCTTTTGTTAATTGTTACCTTGCACTTTGAATTCTTAAATTTTGAACCCCACAAGATACCGTTGTTGTTGTTTCACAAACTGATATTCATTTACATTTATCCTTTCCGTTACTCTTCATTCCTTCCTATATTTCCATGGTTCCATTTGGGATCTTTTTTTTTTCAATCCCTTTGTAATTTGTCTTAGTGTGGGTCTGTTGGTGACAATTTCACTCAGGTTTTGTTTGAAAAAAATCTTATTTCACCTTTCTTTTCGAAGGGTCTTTTTCTCTCTGTACAAACTTCAAGGTTGGCAGTTATTTTCTTTCAGCACTAAAGCCAACACCTTGTCTTTTGGCTTCCTTTATTTCTATTAAGAAGTCACCTATTATCTTATTATTTCTACTTCGAACATAATGTATCTGTGATCTCTAGCTGCTTTTAAGACTTTCTCTTTGATTTAGTTTTAGACATTTGAGAATGTCGTCCCTATATGTGGCTTTCTATGTGTAGTTTGTATTTGTAGTACTCTTGAGTCTGTAGTTTATGTCTTTAATCTGTTTTGGAAAATTCTGAATCATTATCTCTTCAAATATTCTGCATCAGTTCCTCCTTCCCTTTCTGGGCTTCAACTACATATGTGTTGGACTTTTTCAACATATCCCTTATGTCTCTCACTCACTTTTCTTTATTTTTTTTTCTTTTTTCCAAGTTTCAGCCTAGATATTTTCAACTGACCAGATCTTCAAGTTTGCTAATTTGTGTTCAATCTGCTGTTAAACCCATTTACTGAGATGTGGATTTTAT
Source organism: Tamandua tetradactyla (assembly GCF_023851605.1). Classification (NCBI taxonomy): domain Eukaryota; kingdom Metazoa; phylum Chordata; class Mammalia; order Pilosa; family Myrmecophagidae; genus Tamandua; species Tamandua tetradactyla. The sequence continues at coordinate 61,425,708 of NC_135353.1, read as the reverse complement.
ATATTGTACTTCTAAGTTCTATAACATACATTCAATTCTCTTTAGTAGATTCCAGTTCTCTGGTGATGCTCTCCACGTTGCAATATGTTTTATTGGACATATTAAATCAATTATTTAAAGTCCATTTCAGATAACTCCAATATCTGTGTCACTATGAGTGCTTCTATTGTTTTTTTTTTCTTTTACTCTTTTTCCTATTTCTTAGCATGCTGGGAATTTTTTTATAGAAATGCTAAAAACTGTATATGAAAAATTTCAGAAGCTCTGCGCTATGTTATCTTCCTCTGAAGAGCGTCATCCTATCCTTTAATGGGGGGAAGGGACAGGGAAGAACACCCCTTAATCCACCATGCAATAAGTTAACTTAAGGCTGGGTTGCAGTCTTTGTAACACTTAGCCTGTCTGTAGTTCATTCCCATTCCTGGGGTGTAGTCCTTCAGTGGCTTAAAGCCTAGTGGATTTACTAGGGCATCTGCACCCTAAACTCAAAGGTTTTTCCATTCAGCATTGTGAGACTCCAAATAAACTTTGCCTGTATAAAATAATAAAGCTAATATCTCATTTGTAGAATTATCAAGAGAACAAAGCTATATTTATAATACTGATGACAGCAGTATGTAAGTTATGAGTATGTGATCACTCCTAATCACAAACTAAGGTCCCTGTTCTAAGGTCTTTGTTATGATTGGGATAGGATTAAAAATGTTTGTTATTTTAGATAAAGTGGGCAGAGACCAGAAGCAGAAAAAAAAAACCAAAAAGAAGCCTGAATTCCAGGACCTCAGACTGGGAAAGTTATTCAAGAGAGTGTACCACAAATCTTCAGACTAACACTACAACTCTTCCACAAGGGGTCAGATCACCACGACCACTGTAGGACCAAAGAATGTCTTGTTATACCTAGTGGGGTGGAGGGGAAGAATCTCTACCTGTGCCCTGTGCTTGGGCAAGAGAGACTGAAACCACTGACCTCAATCTGGGTTCGTGGAAATGGTGTTCGTAGTTACAGAACTTATTATACATGTTGGGTATGTTGCACTTTGATAAAAAGGGACAGTGAAGCAAAAATGTACCTTTCCTGGCAAATGCCCAGAAATAACACCAGGAAGGACTCCATGAGCTTTACCCACTCTCTTTTTTACCAATATTTGTGCAGAAACCCCAGCTGTCCACCAACCTCAGCGTCAGGGTAGGAGGCAGGGTGTAGAAGGAAAAAGCTTAAAAGATAGGCAGTTGAGCCAAAAGATGAGGTGGCCCAGAATAGCCCATCAAGATAAAAAAGAGCACTTGATACCCAGGTGTGATGCCAGGAGTCAAGGACCGGATATTGGGTCCAGTTGTGGAAACTGGGCATCCTGAGTCTGTGTAAAATAGCTGAGAATTGGAAGGACACATAATATGTTGTAGGGGAACAACAAAGATCACTGCCAACATATAAAATCCAGCCTGGTGGCAGTTAGGAATGTGAGTTGGAGCAGCTGTCAAGGTGATTTATTGGAATAATCATCTGCTATTAAGCAATTGAAGGGTAGGAATCAGGTGAAAGCACTATGAGGCCATGGTTATTGGCTCATGAAAAATAATTGACAAGTTACAAAAAAAGTCTCTCTTGCAAAGCAGATTCAGGGAATGAGGTCCAGAAGTAAATTAATCCTTGTAGAGTCCACAGTACAGAGTGGAAGGCTTCCTTCCCACCCATTGGAATTCATTCAACCTACACCAAGATAATCAACAGATGATGCATTGGCATATTGTTTAGAGGGACAAGTTGCAGAATGATGCAGAGTATAATCACATTTACATATTTTATGAACCATGGGGAAAGCAAACACATATACACATACACGTTTGTATGAGTGTAGAGAAAGGTGTGAAATGGTACCCATCAAACTGTTAACATTGGTTACTTTGAGGTTGGGATTGGTTAGGAAGGTAGCTAGAATCGAATGCATTTTTTAATATAGCTCTATATCATTTGACTTGTTCAACTAGCATACGAAAACTTAAAAAAATTAAATTTGATGGAGCACACTCCTCCTTTCTGCAGATTCAGCAGGAATTGGGCAGGACAGGGGAAGTCATGGATATTCAACAGACACCAGAGGCAGCAGAAACATGGGACATGATCACTTCTGTAGGGAGGGGTGGGGCATGTTCCAAGAAAGAGGGGGTGGGGACATGGGGGAAGGAAAGGGTAAAAGAGAGAGAGCTTCAGGAAGGGGTGTCCCTTTCTTAAGGGACAAATTAGAGATGGATAACCATCTTCTGGAGGCCTGGGGAGCTTTCATATATGTTGTCCCCAAGGTCTTAGGCAAATGAGGTCTTGTGCTTTTGCATGGTACAAGGAGATGAGGTGGCTAATCTGAGGGCACAATGGCACTGCCTACACTTATCCTCAATTTGGTCTGACATTGGACCAATCACCTGAGCTCTAAATAGAGAATTGCTTAAGCCTTCTTCAGGGTTTAAGATATGCTACACTTTAGAGAAAGGCAAATGTGTCTGTCAAGGAGGGAAATAGCTGCCTTGCTCCTTCTGTGGTCATTAACATCACCTTCATTGTGGACTATGGGGTGGAAAGGGGTACCTACCTGCACACAACTATGGGCTACAGGGTTACAAGGATTATCTACCCATGGATGGTGATCCAGCTGGAGAGACAGTAAGGTCCATTTCCCCTACTCCCCCTACTGATTGGTGCCACACAGGTGATTGACCAGCGACGAGGGTAATAGCAAGCTGGGACTATATGAGGCAACTCAAGTAGTGAGGTTAGCTAGGTTTTGTGGGTTCTAGGTGGGTTGGCTAATTTAAATAATTTTACAGGCTTCAGGGCATAGGGATTGTCCCTAATTGTTTAATACCTGGCCTTGGGGTTAGGGTAGTCCAGAAGCATGAGAGCCCAATAAAGGAAGTGGTTAGATTTAATCAGCTGCTCAAGAAGGGAAACTGGCAGGCCTCTTGCCAAGGCCTTAAAACTATTTCAAGACAGCATTTTGAAGAAAAACTATATTACAGGAGGGCAATTAAGGAATTTTTTTAAAATTTGGTAAGTCTAGCAAAAGTGAGAAAACAAGAAAAGGCGCAACAATAAAATATAGCAAACAAACATGATGGATCAGTACCTATAAAATGGGAACAAACCCAACTTCAGAGAATGGTTGTGAGGTTTAAATGTGATAATAAACATGAATGTGCCTAAAAATGATGTAAGGAATAAGATCAAATATGTTATTGAAGTAGATGAAGGTAAGTTAATTTATCTTGTTCTTGTGAAGCTCATGCATGCAACGAAGAAGCTTAACCTACCTATAGGTTTGCCTAAGAGTCACAGCTGGAGAACCTCTTTTGTTGCTCAAATGTGGCCTTTCTCTCTCCAAGCCAAACTCTGCAAGTGAAACTATTGCCCTCCCCCGCTACATGGAACATGACATTCAGGGATGAAAGTCTCCCTGGTGGCGTGGGAGATGACCCCCAGGGATGAGCCTGGCCCTAGCACTGTGGGATCAGCAATGCCATCCTGACCAAAAGAGGGAAAAGAAGTGTAATAAACAAGGTATCAGTGGCTGAGAGAGTTCAAAGAGAGTCGAGAGGCTACACCAGAGATCACTCTTATGCAAGTTTCAGTTAGACATTGCTACCTATCATAACTTGCCAAACCCCAACCAAAACCATTCCTGCCAATCCTAAAGAATACCTAGGGCAATATATAAGATTCTACAAAGGTTCCATGCACTAGAGTAACTTTCCAGAAACCTACAACATCCAGATGGGTCCCTGGACCAGATAAGTACTAAAATGTAGAGGGGCCAGGCTCTCCAGAACATCAGCTAGTTCCATCCCCCATCTCATATATTGACAGCCCTTTCTAACATGAAAAAGTTAGAATGGCCATGAACAAATACCCCTAAATAGTGGGACAAAGATCAAAGGTGATGGTGGAGTTATATATAGAAGGTTGGGTTTAACAAATAAGTATGATTGCTGACTCATTATACTGATATTTCTTTTAGTCTCCAATACTTTAGAGCAACTAGAAATAAAAACTTAAAATTATGGAACTGAATATCAAACTTTGAATTCTGTTCTACAACTAATTTTTGCGATGTACTTTGAAATTTATTGCTTATATATATATATATATAAGCAATATATATATATATATTATTTAAAGATGAGGAAGAACATAATAGAGAAGATAGGATTTAACAAATGAGTATGACTACTGAATCATTATACTGATATTTTTGTTGGTCTCCATCATCTTGGATCAGCTAGAAGAAAGAACAAAGAATTGTGGAACTATAACCCATACCAGTCTTTAAAATCTGTTCTATAACTACTTGTTAAAATGTACTTTGAAATTTATTGCTCTTTTGTATATATGTTATATTTCACAATTAAAAAAAAACATTAAAAAGACCATGAATGTATTGCCTCATAGATGTGGAGGCTAGAAATACGAAATCAAGGTGTCAGCAGCGCTATGCGTCCTGTGATGCCTGCAGGGAAATCTGTTCCATGCCTCTCTGGCTTTAGGCGGGGACTCAGCTGGCAATTCATGGCATTCTCTACCTCAGTCATCACATGGCATTCTCCCTTATATCTGTTGTCTGTGTCCCATTCTTCCTTTCTTATAAGGACATTAGTCATAATTGGATCTTAACGAATTGCATCTTTGACGACTTTCTTTCCAAATAAGGTCATAATCACAGGACAGGGGTTAGTATTTGAACTTGTCTTTTGGGGAGATCACAATTAAATCCATAAAAAGTATGTACTGTTTGTGCCTGACATCTTTCATTCAAATTAATGTTTTTGATAATCATCCACGTTGTATGTTTATCAGTAGTTTAACTATTTTTATTGAGAAGAAGCATTCTATTGTGGATAGTCCACAGTTTGTTTATACATTCATCTGAATTGTGCTGTTTCCAGATTTTGGGCTATCGTGAATAAAAGCTGCTATGAACATTCAAATAAATTACCTAGAAATTATTAAAGAATGCTTCACAAGAAAAATTTATGAGATGTGACTGGAGTTAACCTTTAGGAAAATGTTTTGCCTCAAATACTTTTTTTATTTTAATGCAATTTTATTGATATATATTATATATTCACATACCATGTAATCATCCAAAGTGTACAATCAGTGGTTCACAATATCGTCATATAGAGGTGCATTCATCATCTAAATGACGTTTGTGCGTGTGTGAAATATAACATCTATACAAAAAAAGCAATAAATTTCAAAGCACCCCGCAACAATTAGTTGTAGAACAGATTTCAGAGATTGGTATGGGTTACAGTTCCACAATTTTAGGTTTTTATTTCTAGCTACTCTAAGGTACTGGAGACTAAAAGAAATATCAATATAATGATTCAGCAATTGCATTCGTTTGTTAAACCCTACCTTCTCTGTATAACTCTGCCATCATCTTTGATCTTTCTCCCACTTTTAAGGATTATTTAGCTTCAAATACTTTTGTTATTAATTTAAAAAGTACAAAGCAATTGAACTAAGAACTTACCTTCAAAATTCAAAAACAAACAACATAACTTAAAGCAGAAAAAAATTAACAAAGATAGATGCTAAAATTAAAGAAATGGAAACCTACCACCACCACACACGCCCATACACTGACACGAAGAATGAATTAAAAAAACAAAACTAACAGATCTGTAATACTGAAAATCTCTTTCAACAAGCCTAATTTTAAAAAAAGAACAAACACTAAAATTTCTATTAGGATGAGAAATCAATTATAAGCATTCAACTAAGAGATTAAAATAATTATAAGACAAAGTCATTGCAACTTTGCCAACAACTTTGATAATCTAAAGAATTTTCTAGCAAGACATGGAGTACCATAATTAACTCAAGAAGTGGTAGGAAACCTGAACAGACTAATAACCAAGGGTGCGGGGTTAGGACGTTTCTGAGATCTCTCTAAACTTCCAAAACATTTTCCATGTTATTCTAACTACGCCAGATTTGTACAGCGTGCCCCAATTCATTCTACAAATAACCTTTGAAAGGCTGATGAAAGAATACAATAAAGAAAACTGTAGACCACTTTTATTTACGAATATAGAAGCAAAAATGTTTAATAAAATATTAGTAAATAGATTCCAGTATAGTAGTAAAAAAACGAATTCACTCTGATTAAGCAGGAATGCAAATGTGGTTAAAATAGGCAGTCTATCAATACAGTTCATTTCATCAACAAATTAAAAGAGATAGGCGTCATACAATTATATTAAAAGGTAGTAAAGTATTTGTTACAACTCAGCAAGCATTGCTCATAATAAAACACTTAAAATGTAATTATTAGGAGGAAACTGTCTCAGTATGATGAAGATTGTTAACCAAAATCCAATGTATACTACAGGAAATATAGTGAGTAATGAGGTAGCATCAAGCCTGGGCTAATGCAGGCCTGCCTGAGAATGACCTCAGCACTGAATCTTCCCCAGCACTGAATCTTCCCCAGCACTGAAGCAGGAGAGTTAAGATAAATGGAGAAATGCTGGGTCTGTACTGATGGATGTGTGGAACTGCACCTGGGTTGGGCCATCTCTAAAACTCAATATTATGATAATTTTACACTGGAAAACAATGAAGTTTTGGCTAAATATCTGGGATCAAATTGTGAGAATCACTTGTACTGCACATAAAATAAATTCCAGATGGATATAAATTTTTAATTTTTATGTAAAAATTTTAGAAGACAATAAAGTAGAATATTTGTACAGCCTGAGAGTGAGGGAGACCTTCTTAAGGAAGAAAGGAAACTTTGAAGCCATAAAGAAGATTGACAAATTTGCCAACATAAAATTTTAAATCTTTCTGTGTGGCAAAAGATGTTGTAACATTCCCACTGAGAGAAAATATCTGCAAATCATGTGAAAGAAAGCAGATTAATAGCCCTATTATATAAAAAGCTCCTAAAATTTTCTAAGAAAAAAATCTCAACCCAAAGACTAACACAAAGATTGTGAATAGGTAAATTACAGAAGTAGGAAAATAAATGTCAGTAAGCATATGAGATGTTCTAAACCTTACAAGTGGTCAAGGATATAAAACATTATAAATGTTGGGATAGCAGTTTTTTAGCCTTCAAACTGATAGCAATTTTAAAGATTGATAATATTCAATAGTGGCAAAAATGTGGAGGACCAGCAAGTCTTGTGTCTCTAGTGGAAGAGTGAGTTGCTACAACCCTTTTAGAATGTAATCTTGTAATATCTATCAAAACTTTGAAATGTAAAAACGTTTGGTCTGGCAATACCTCTTCTAGGAACTTTCCTAATATATTATTCTCACAAGTCAGCAGAGATTTATGTCTTAGAATGTTCACTGCAGTTGGTACTGGCAAAAAACAAAAAATAAAAACAAAAAAAGACAACAATCTGAAAGTCCATCAAAAGCATAATGGTTTAATAAATTATGGGGCAGCCACACACTGAAATAATGAATAAAGAGCATGAGTTAGGTCTATGGTTGTCAATGAAGTATAGTACAATTTTTTAAAAAAGATGTAAAGTATTGTGCATAATGATGCTATGTTTTGCTTTAAATAGGTGAGAAAAGAGTCATATATCTCTGCATGTATAAATGCATTGAGTAGAATACAGAGAATCTGCACACACTCACATATAGTCACAGATGCTCCTCTGCATTCTACTCGATGCAGTTCATCAAACATTTGTGGATTACATGCTACAATTGAACACTTATATAGTAAAGTGTACTTTTCTATCAAACCAAAATGCTTTCCTTCTATTAGAAGATGTAATAAACCACACTTGTAAGAATTCTAAATAACAGTGCATCTACAATTTTGGTAAAGTCTTCAGGTCTGGAGAAAGCCTATACCAAAACTTAAATTCAGTTACTCTAATGGGTGTGTTCTTGCACAGGCACTAGTATGCTCACTGAGAAAGTGTGAAAAAAACGCACACCAAACCACTAGCACTGGGTACCCCAGAGATTGATTAGGAGCAGAGACTTTTAAGTAATTTTCACATACATCATTGTGTGGCTTTATAACATGCACATACTATTTTTTTAATTAAAAAAAGGTACTTGGCAAAAATAAAGAGAGAAATAAAGAAAAGAAAAAAGAGAAACGAGAGAGAGAGAAAGAAAGAAAATGAAAGGAAAGGCAAAAGTTGTTGGGGATCGGGTCTAAGCCCTGCAGAAAGGCTGGTGCTGGAAGCCAGCCGGAGCCTCAGAGTTGCATCTGCCTGCCTGCAGCAGCCTGGACTGGCAGGAGCTCTAGTAATGTGGTAAGAAGCAGGACCTCAATGTGGTAATTGGTCTGAACCCCCACTTAAAGGAAGGAGAGCAGGCCTGTGAATGCATGTGGATGGTGTTCCTGCTGCGACAGAAAGCCGACCAGAAATAGGTGGCTGAACCGGCAACCAGGATCCTGGGGAGTCCCGACAAGGCAAGCGCCAACTTCAAGGAGATGCCAGCCTGGAAGCTAGGGCTGCATAACATCCTCCCACTGCGTCGGCAAGCGCCACCCAGCCCTTGAGTCTTTAAGGTCAGAGGCTGCAAGTACCTCTTGTCACAAGAGGGTGAGAATCTGGAGGAGCCGGAGAGGAAGCTCAGATGATCACAGAAAACAGGAGCAGGACAGACAGACAAGCCAACTTGTCTGTCTGCTGTTTACAAGGGTATCTGTGGAAGCCACCTCTATCCATGACCTGGGGATGAGGAGGCCCAGGACTATGTATGGGGAGGAATACAATTCAGAAGGGAAAGTCTGATTGAGGAGGAAGAGCCTGTAGCCGGAGACATCAGCTGGGAAATAGCCCACTCATCCTACCACCTTTGGTAAAACATTTTGAGGCCTTTCAGACAAGGGAAGAAGTTGAGTGTGCGTGCTCTGGATTCATATCCCAACTCTACCACTTGCTAATGGTGACCTCGAGCATTTACTTGACCTCTATTGGATTCTGTGTCTCTTTTTAAAAATATGGACAATAGTATTATTCCGCATCCCACACAATTATTGTGAAATTAAAGACACTAATGAATATGAAGGATAGTGCCTGGCAAAATTTAAGTGCTCAATAAATCTTAGTTATTATTAGAGCAGTAATTAATATGTCATTTTTGTGCAGAGTCCTGTACCAGGTGCTGACCTTTAATAGCTGCGGAGGTTCCTAAGATTCCATCTCCTTCCACCATCTCCAACCCCTCCCCATCTCTTCTTCCTGCTCCTGCCAGTGCCGGATCTAAAATTCTATCTTGCCTTGGAGTGTCTCCAGTTGTTTGCTCATTTTCCACCGGCCCGCTGCCCCCCCCCCCACACACACACACATCACATATCCTTTAGGCAAACTTTCACTTGAAAAGTGAAGCCCCTGCCCAAGCCCCCACTCTTCTAAATCCATGTGGAACTGAAGTGGGAGGTGGAGGAGTTATGGGGGGCAGTCTTAAGTCATAGACACCAGGGAACTGAGAAAGGATATGGAGCTTCTGAGTCCCTTCAGGGTGTTTAAGTCAGTTAACAAATAGCAGATGCCTAAGGTTGGGTTTTTTACCCAAGCATCTGCAGTTGCTGGGTGTAACCCTAGCCTCCTTTCTGTGAAATGTGTGAATGTTCCATCATCAAGCATTCCGTATATTGATTCTCTCACATTTCACTGACTTGATCCCTCTCTGCCCCCATTAACCCTGCATAATGGGCACTTGCTTTTTCAAATCCAGGTCAACCCCACAGATGGCTGAGTGTTATAACGGATAACCAACCATCCCTAATTCCACATGTCTTCTCAGAATATGCCATTCTGTAAACAAAAATCTGGGGCGTAAAGGGAAAGCCAAGGATTATTTCTTTGAATCCTCGCTTGTTTAGCCAAAGTATAAATATAATGCTTCAGAATGTATCCAAACATTCCCAAAATAGACCCAATGCTGAGACTGTGTTCATGCCTGGGCATTCCCGGAACTGGTTTCACTATCCAGCTTCAAGTCACTATCTGGGCAGAAGGTGGTGAGGAATTCTCACTTGATATGGCACCGAATAGCCAATTCTCAAGATTAGAAAGGCTTCTTGATTTAGGAGACATATGTTATGGAAAGATCTCAGTCCCCACTGGGGAATCTCCTCCTCCCCTATTTCCTGCCCTCCCCTCCAGTCCCTTCACAGCCGGGTTATGGCCATTGCAATGATGTGATTGTACATGGTCAGCTTGGACCACTCAGGGCAACCCTGGTTTTTCATATTCTCATATACTTTCTCCAAGTTGCTCAGAATAGACATGCTTTGTTTTAGCTATTCATGTCAGCCGCTGCACTTGTCATCATCATCATCACCCACCGTCATGTCTTTCAAAGACATATCTTGATTGAACCTGTTTACAGATGTTAAACGGGATTATTATCCTGAAAAATTACAGAAACACAGTGTAACCAAGAGAAAAACATTGGACAATCCCAAATTGAGTGGCATTGTATAAAATACCTGACAAATATTCCTTAAAATTGTTCAAGTCGCCAAAAACAAGGAAAGCTGGAGAAACTCACAGCCCAGAGGAGCTTGAGGAGATATGATGACTAAATGTAATGAGGTATCTGGGATGGGACCCTGGGACAGAAGAAGGACATTAGGGGGAACATAGTGAAATCTGAATAAAGTATTGATTTTAGTTAATAACATATCAATGCAGGTTCATCAGTTATGACAAATATAACATAGTCATGTAAGGTGTAAACAGTAGGGGAAACTGTGTGTGGGGTATACAGAAACTCTCTATACTATCTTTGTTGTTTTCTGTAAATCTAAAACTATTCTAAAATTTAAAATTTAATTAAATATTTTTTCTTTGCTGTATGGTGGGGGTCACATCTCATTCTTTTTCATGTGAGTATCCCATTATTGCAGCACCGTTTGTTGAATTTTTGTTTATTTGTTTGTTTGCTTGTTTGTTTTTTGGGAAGTGCATGGACCAGGAATTGTACCCGGGTCCACCTCATGGCAGGTGAGAATTCTGCCACTGAACTACCCTCGCACCCCCTAATTAAATATTTTTAGTTACAGAAAGTTCGTGGGGCGGAGATTGATGCAGCTGGAGTATGAGGGGATTTTCCGGGATGATGGTAATCTTCTACACGTTGATAAATTTGTGTTTACACAGGGGTAAGTTTCCACTTTTTATCACAAAAGGAAAAATATTGTAAACAAATATTGAACTGCAGGTAACAACATGCACGCTGAAGTATTTTGGGGAAAATGTACTGATGTCAGCAACTTACTTTGAAATGCACAAAAATATAGGAAGGATTGAAGGGATGTGTAGAGGGATGGATAATCAGAGAGATATGTGATAAAACAAGTAAAGTAAAATGTTAATGACAGGACCTAGGTAGGGGAAATTTGGCTGTTCACCATATAATTATTTTTACTTTTCTATATGTTAAACATTTGTTCATGATGAAATACCAGAAAAATTGCAGGCAAACACAAGGTCAAAAGTCCTTATAATCCCCCTACCCAAGAATGACCACTAAGTTTGTTGTATAGTTCTCCACATACTTTTCTATCACAACCATATATTTTTAAAATGGGAGACAGCTATACCCATACAGCTCTGAGCTTACTATTTTCATTGAGCCATTTACCTTGGCATTTCCCCATGACTTTCTTATTAAAATGGCTGCATAATATTCCATCATAAGTTTCTACAATAATTCATTTTCTATGCATAATATTTTAGTAATGTATAAAGATTTTTTGTTTGTTTACTATTATAAACTTTGTGCACTTGTATGAGCACATCTGTGGAACAAATTTTTAGAAATGGAATTCTTGGATTAAAAATACTGTGTTGGGTGGGCCATGGTGGCTCAGTAGGTAAGAATGCTTGCCTGCCATGCCCAAGGACCCGGGTTCGATTCCCGGTGCCTGCCCATATTAAAAATATATATATGTATGTATATATGTATATATATATATACATATATATATAGTGTCAGTTTGCACTTCCACCAATGATGTATGAAAATGCTTGGGCCCCCACACTATCACCAATACTAATTATTACTAATCTTGTTTTAACATTTGTAAATCTGGAAGGTGATACATGATAAGCAATTATTGTTATAATTTTAATTTCTATGTTAGTGAGATTGAACATCATTTCTGTGTTTATAGGCTTTTTGTATTTCTTACCCTGATAATTGCCTATTCATTTCCTTTCCCCAATTTTTACTTTCTTCTTTATTTTTAAGAGCCCTTTATATACTAAGCCCTTTCTTTGTGGTATGTGTTGCCAGGGCTTTCTTTCTTTAATTTTCCCATAACATCACTCAAAGTGTTTACAGTAGAGCTGTTTTACATTTTCTTTTGTTTTTGCAGTTTTCATGCCTTGTATATGGCTGCTTTGGCCATACTCTATCATCCTTCTCTATCGCCTTTTAAAGGTTAACACGCTTTTAAAGTAGATAGATGAAGGGATGTTGAAAGATCATATAAATTGCCCCAAGTACACACAGGTGCTGATGAAACTGGAATTTGAACCCAGGTCTCCTCACTTCTAATTCTAGATCTTCTCCTTACCAGGGAAGATCAGGAATAGTATTTCCACTTAACAGAGGGGAAAACATTGTTCTCTTAGGCCCTATTGAAGAAATACAGACCTTAAAGTCATGACTATCAAACTCAACAGGACCCTTACTACTGCCCCACGTTCTTTCTTGTTTTCCTAAGTAGTTTGTTCTACTCTTCTTCACAATGAACAATTTCAAATATTCTTCCCTTTTCCCAAATGTCTGATCACCATCCTCCACCATCCCCCTCTCATTTCAAAAAGAAGATAGAGGAACACTCAACTTCTTACCCCACACTCCTAACTTATCTAAGTAGGTAGTTCCTTTTCTCCTCCCTCTCTCCTCCTGTCAGAGAATAGAAGGGATCTCTTCTCCTTCATGCCAAATCCGTCAGACATGCAGGCAGACAGGGTCCCACCTTTTGCTTTCCTCTCCAGGCTATCATTCCCTCTCCTTCCTGTATCTTCAACTTCTCCCTCTCTATTGACTTTGCAATCAGCACTAAAATGTACCCAAGCCTTTCCTTTCTTATGAAAGGAAAACAAATACAAACACCCTTCTTCAACCCTAAGCCCTCCTCCTAATTACTTCCTCTCATTATGCAGCTGTAAAAACAAAGACCCTGCCTTGGGACAGAGACTTCTGAGATACTTTGGATGTGGTGTCAAGTTACTACAAACCTGCCTTGAAAGTAAGAGAAAAAATACAGTTTGCAGTACAAGAAATCTGCATTTGGGCAGACAGAGCTGCTTTGGGGAAAACGTGTTTTGGCTAAGGAGAAAGACTAACTTGGGAAACTGGCCTGACTCCTTTCTTTCTCTGGCCCACTGAACTGAGTTTAAGCCCCTCAGGTGAGAGGAAGGGCCAGAATCAAACAAAGACTTTATACGATTCTGGGTGAAAGCTGAGGCCCAGAAGCTGATAGAATAATTCACTAGTGATTTTATGAGACTCTTAGGCTTAAGCAAGCCTAGCTTTGGGTCCTGCTGATCCAGTGTGCAATAGAATTAGGGAAAAAATGTTTTTCCTTGCCTGTGCATGTAGCTCAGCTCTCTGATAGCCCCCAGAGGAGTATATGGTGCCAGATCCCTAGGCATGGACACCAGCAACAATAGCAGATGTGGACACTGGGTTCTGGAGTAGACGGAAAAGAGCAGGGCACTGACTACAACTTAAAAGACTGGTTTATAGACATATGGGAGGCAACACTTTAAGGGACTCTCAGAAATAAATGGGGGATGCTCTGAGAAGGACCAAGTTCCTTCCTGGAGGAGGGGAGAAATGGAGAAGCATAGAAACCTGAGCATAACTATAGGTGTGACCCAGAGTCACAGGCAAATGGAACGTCGATCATGAACACAGAGTCACAGCAGACTGTGATATGGCCCTTCTGTTTCTCATAGGAGTGGATAAGATGAGAAATGGACTCTGTCACATTTTTTTTTAGATTGGGACCTGGGCTTGGAGGAGAAGTGCTGTTTTTCTATTGATTGAGGAGAGCAGACTTGTTTCAATTAAGCCTTGGAACTCCCTTCTGATCAGCTGATAGGGCTCAATGGCAGGCTTCCCTCAATCTGCTACACAACGTGCTTGCCCCCACATCTCCCCTCCCTGGTACTTTGTTTGAATTCCAGTTATCTGCTGAAACAGCTTCCTCCTTAGGAAAACTGTGATCAGTGTCATCAAGCATGCACTCTTTCCTATTAACAAAGAGCTCTGAGATTGACCAAGGTGAGGGAGCAGGAAAGGACATATTTGCAGGTGATCACTACAAAGACTTAAGGGAAAGGAGCAGAAGAACCAAGAAAAGGGAGATAAAGTAACAGAGGTGGGGTAGATAGGAAAAAACATGTAGGTTGTTTTTGGATGGAAGATCCTAGTAGCCTAAGCCCCCAGTATTGCTTGGAAAGCATGCAGTCAGCATTTGTTCACTTTAGCCCCATAAGGTGGCTATTGAATTTAGCTGCAAGCTCCTGCAGATGCGGTTCATGAACACCACTCTATGCCTTCCAGCCTTAGAAGAATTTTCCCCAGGGAAAATATGTCTCTGATAAACTGATAATGAACTTGGAAAACTCAATCACAAGTCAGTCTATGCGTCATTATGCACTAACGTCTTAGGAGATGCAGGTAGCAGGAAAGATATTTTTTAAAAATACCCTCAAGGAGTAGCTCAGGATCAATGCAGACTCTGGAAAATTTTCAACAGCACCTAGAGCTACAGACCTAGGCAATATACACTCTGGCCTCTGAGATCTTATGAGATCTGTAGATGCATTCAGAATCCTGAAAGAAAAATTCAGTAAATTTTACGAGACTTTTGGCATGAACACACTCCATCATATTCTAATTTTTTAAAGGAGCGTGATGTTTATCTGGTATTTATATGGAGTTTCAAGAGAAGCATTCAAGAGAGTTGAGGGAGGGAGAGAGAGAGAATGTTTTCCATCTTACAAAGAGGCAATCTCCTAAAACATAATGCCAAGAAATTATAGGCTTTATTTACTTACTTTGGTGCTTAGAAAAACCAGGCCAGGGAATGATCTATGATAAATCATTTCTCCCTCACGGGAAAACTGGTTCTATACCTAGTCACTCAAATATGCAATTTATACAAGCTATATCTATTTACTGCACATAGAGATAATGATTTGAAGGGTGACACTTATGTTCAGTTGCTCAGGTTTGAGATTGATTCCCATGACTTGGCTCCAGTCTGAGGTGACCCCAAGAGGACTGGTCCTATCGGTAACAATTGGCGAGTCCAGTCCAACCATCACTCATCTCATATGACCTGAGGAGGCTGGGTTTGGGAGTTTCCAGGATGCTCAAGAGCACCAAATTAGATTAATTAGAATTTACTGAGCAACTAAACTGATAACAATAGCTAGTCCTGTACTGATTCTTTCAGTGTGCTAGGCACTTTACATGTATCATCTCACTCCACAACCCTCAGAGGTAGGTAGACCCTGTTATTATCATGAGGAAACTGAGGCACCAAGAAGTTAAATCACTTACCCAAGGTCATTCGGCACATAAGTGGCAAAATTGAAGTCTGATTTGTCTGCATGATTCAACATGCTATGCTGATTTCTTCCAAAGATTTTTCAATCGATTCTCTTTTCCTCTTCATTTCTTTCCAGGATTCTCAAAAGAACAGTCCACAGTAGCTGCCTTCCGTTTCTACCACCAACTCATTCCTTTACCTTTTCCCTCTGGCTTTCCCTGTTCCTTCACTAATCAGCCATCTGACTGACCAGTGAGTCAGCAGCAAATCAAACAGCCTCTTCTCAGCCTTCAGTTGGAACATATCTGCAACATCAGACACTCCCTCTTTCTTGAAACTCTCCTCTCTTTGGCCTCTACAATTTTCCCATTCTCCTGTTACCTTCCTGTCTTCATCAATGGATTCCTTTATGCCTTTTTCTCCCCACCCATAAATGTATATTTTCTTTAACTTCTGCCTTGCCTTCTTTGTCCTAGGTTCAGGTATTACCACTCTGCCGATGAAATGACTTTCTGTGAGAGGCAACATAGCATAAATGACTATGCATACTGAGTTTAGAATCAGTCTGCCTGAGTTCCAATCCCCCCCTCTGTCACATATTAGTAATTTGGGCAAGATAATCTGTGCCTCTGTTTACTCATATGTAAAATGAAGATTGAGATCATATATGCAGAGACCTTGGACCAGTACCTGATAAGTATGCTTTATGCAAAAGTTTACTCTTATAGTCTGGGCTCCAAGCCTTAATTTTTACCAGCACCCTAGGTCCATTCCAACTGGTTTCTTCAGATATCCTCCTGAGGGCCTCTAAGAAACTCAACATGTCCATAATTGCTTTCGTGTCTATTTCATTTGCCCCCACAAAGTGCGATGTTTATTTACTCATCCCTGTTAGTGGCATTACCACTATACCAGTTAGCATGCCATGAAAATTCAAAAAGCTTTACTCTTCCTTCGCACTTGCCTCCTATATTAGTTGCATAACCTTGTCAATTCTACCTTTAAAACATCTCCAATCTGTCCATGTCTCTCGACGTTCACTGCCATGACCATAATCCAAGTCATTGTCATCTCTTCTCTGTCATAGCCTGCTAACTTGTCTTTTATGCTACCGTTTCAGTAAGCCTGAGGCTAAAACCTGGGAATCTTCACTACTAATGAGTACCCCAGAGAATACTCACTAAAGTTCGGGAACCACTGTCTATAGGATGAAATTCACTCTCCTTAGTCTTGCAAGATGCTTTGTTTCAGCACCTAGTGTGTTTCTTTTACCCTTTATTTTACTTTTTCTTATAATTGCCTTATATTTGGGCCAAAGTTGATAATTTTCCATGAGGAGTAGGATTAAGACAACCCTCTGAACTTCAAGGAAAAAGAAAGAGAGAGAGAGAATGGAAGACAGAGAGGGAGAGAGAGTGATGGAATGGGAAGGAAAGGAGAGAAAGAGAGAGCTCTGGATTTAAATCTTAGCTCAAATCCTAGCTCCACTACTGAATGAGCTTAACCTCTCTGATCCTCAGGTTCTTCTTCTGTTAAAAAGATAATAATATTACTTCACAGTCTTGCTGAGAAGATGAAATGAGGTAGCACATGAAAAGTGTTTAGTATTTATGTATTTGCAATTGTTTTGTTAAAAAAAATTAAATGGTTTTTTTTTTTGAGGGGTGGGGTGCATGGTCCAGGAATCGAACCAAGGTCTCCTCCATGAAAGGCAGGCATTCTAACCACTAAATTACTCGAATTAATAGGTTTTTAACCCTTAAAAAAAAGAAATTACATATGTAAATGACCTCATTTTTCAGTAATAGTCAGAGTTGTTTTCTCAGTGCTTGGTCCAGTATGTGGTCAATATCAAGGGCTAAATAAATTTTCTTTCCTGCTGTTTTTGTTATTAATATTATTAAAGTTGAGGCTAAAATTAAGCACACCGGCAGAGAGCTTAACCTTGGCAAGGTGAAGGAGCACACCTGCCTGAGAGCCAAAAGCATTTGAGATGGCTGTGCGGAGATGGCTCAGATGGTAGCAGAAGGAGCTTCTGTCAGTTGGCCTCAATCTTCTCAGTAATGAAGGAGGTGAAGTCATCTCCTGAGAATGAGGGAGAGGAATGGGGCTGGGGGCTTGATAAGAGGGCAGGAAGTTTGGAGCAGCTGCTGTAGGGAATGTGATAGGGAGTCAGTAAGCAAGGAATGAACGGATTGTTGAACAGCCAGAGGGGCCAGTTTAGGGTAAAGAGCATGCATTGACAGGGAACATGATAAGCAAGGTTTCGCCAACAAGCCAAGAGTGGAAACAGCCACTTTCAAGGGGCCACCCAGGGCTATGAATTGGAAAGGCAGAAATGTGATGAAGGTAGGGTGATGAGAGAGTCTAAGGTGGGCACAGGAACAACGAAAATGCAAAAAAAAGAAAGTAAGTTTATTAATTTTTCATCAGATATTTACTGCATGTTACATAAATATTTTACAAGTACTTAGGCAGGGGAATACTGCAAGGAACTGGGAACATAAAAGCCCTGCATTCAACATAACGTCTACACAAAAGATTGCAAACAAATGCTCCTAAAAACTTTCTTCGTCATTGTCAATGGAATACTACTCAGAAATAAAAGGAAACAAATTATTGATACATACAACAAACCTCGAAATCAGTATGCTGAGTGAAAGAAGTACATATTGCATGATTCCACTTATACAAAATTCCAGAAGATAAAGTTTAATCTATAGCAACAAAAAAGCAGATATTGATTGTCTGGGTCCATTTAGAAGGAGGCACAAAGAATCACAATGAAACTTTTAGAGATGATAAATATGTTCATTATTTTGATTTTGATGATGTTTCATTGGTGTATACAGATGTCAAAACTCAACAAATTATGCATTTTAAATTAGCACAGTTTACTGTATGTCAATTATCCGTCAAAAATGTTGTAAAAAATGTAAACTTTTAAAGATTTTGACCTAAAAATCCCTACCTCCATGGAAGCCTACCTGGGAGAGATTGACAATAAATAATCAATAAACAAAAATGATAACGTTAGACAGTACTTTATGCTATAGAGGAAATAAACAAGACAATGGGATAGAGAATACAGTGGGGGTGGGGGCAAGGAGAAAGGAGCAACTATAGATAGGATGGTGAAGGAAGTCCTCTGGGGAAGTAGCATTTGAGCCAAAACATAAATGATAAAGAAACAGCCATAAGAAGATGTCAGGGAAGAACCTTCCAGGCAGAGAAAATGGAACACACAAAGGCTCAGAGTCAGGAATGAGCTTGATGTGTTCAAGGAACAGGGAGGCTTTTGTATCTTGAGTTTAGTGAGCAAGGGGACAGTATCAGGAGATGAGGTTTAGAGAAGTCAGCAAGGATTAGATCATGTAGGGCCTTGTAGACCATGGTAAGGAGTTGGGATTATATTCTAATTGTGTAGGTTTTAGTAGATAAAGGATATGATCTGCTCTAATGTTTTTAATGTTAATATTGCTCTGGCTATTGTGTAAAGAACTGACTGTGGGCAGAGGGCAAGAGTAAAGGCAGGGAGACCAGTTAGGAAGTGTTATGCTTGTCCAAGTTGGAAATGATGGGATATAGATTGGGGTGCTAAAAGTGGCCATAAATGGGTGGTCATATGCACAGTTACATGTGAAGGTAGAATTGACAGGACTTGGCTCCTAGATTGGGTGTGGGGGGGGGAGGGGTGGTGAGGAAAAGAACTGTCTTAAAATGACTCCTGTTTTGACCAAACAACTAGGTGGGTGGTGACACAATTTACAAAAATGGGGAGCATTAATGTATTGATGAAGATCACCAGGAACAACCTGTGTTTAACAAGTTGGGTTTATTCCTCATTGCAGCAAGAAAGAATGCACACCATCGAGAGCCATGGGTGTCTCAGGAAGAGGGTGTTAGAAAGGATTTATTATTCAATTGGGACTTATGTTTGGTGATTTGGGGAAGGGTACAAGGGAGCCAGTATTTACTCTGGATTGAGTGCTGTCAGGAAGTGAGAATAATTCTTTGACCGAGTGTCTTAATAAATCTTATCTGGAGTGAGGGTAGTCTAGAGTGATGCTAAAGCTATAAGAGAGGAGGATGTTTGGTATTTTGTGGATTTCATAGTTAACCCTGTTTTTGTCAATGCTTAGAAAAGCTATGAAATGGCCTCGTTTTGTCTCACTTCACCATGGTCATAGAGTGACTCTGACTGATGCTGGTGTTCTGTGAAATTGTTTCTGTCCAACAGGAGAATAGAACGGCCTACCTGAGAGCACCAGATCAGCTTCTAACAACCCTGAGGCCTAGATGTGAGTGTCAGACAAGTTCCCAGATGTCAGCAGTTGCTTTTCCTTTCTCAAGTAGGAGAGTGAATTCTATTTTTCCTTTGGGGCAGCGGGGAGACTTGAGAACTCTGTTTTGGAAATGTTGACTTTGAGGCAAGTTTAGATAGCTGCATTGGATTGCTAATACTGCTGGAATGCAATATAGCAGAAATGGAACAGATTTTTTTAAAGGAACTTATTAAGTTATAAGTTTACCTTTCTAAGGCCATAAAAATATCCAAACTAAGGTATCTAGGAAAAGATACCTTGACTCAAGAAAAGCCATGGGTCCAGAATACCTCTGTCAGCTAGGAAGGTACGTGGCTGTGTCTGCTGATCCTGTGGCTTCTGGTTTCAAACATCTTCCCCAAGGGCATTTTCTTTCTGCATCTCCAAATGTCTGGGTCTCCTGCTGGCTATCTCTGCCAGCTTGGTCGGCTCTGAGCTATTTCCAAAATGTTTCCTCTCTTAAAGGACTCCAGTAAACTAATCAAGACCCACCTTGAATGGTCAGAGTCACATGTCCATCTCATCAAGAAGTCACACCCACAATTGAGTATGTTATATCTCCATGAAAACAATGCAATCAAAAGGTCCCACCCTACAATATTGAATCAGAATTAGAAGAACAAGCCTTTTCTGGAGTACATTACAGCTTCAAACTGGCAAAATACCCAAGTGGAGGTATTAAATGGGCAGTCAGATACGCATGTCTGGAACTCAGAATAGGAATTTTGAGAGTCAGCATTGTAAAGATTCTACTTATATGTAAGCATGGTTTTTACCAGGTTTGGTCTAGTTGACATTACCGAGAGAGAGCAGATGGAAAAGAGAAGAGGTCTCAGGATGGAGCTATGGACAGGTCAGCATTTAGAGGTTGAGGAGGTGAGGAGATAAGGACGAAGCAGCAAAAGAGACTGAGAAAGAAAAGGGCTGGTGAAGAAGGAGGAAAATAAGGGGAGTGAGGTTTTCAAGAGAAGAGTTTCAGAGAGGAAGGAGTGATTGAGTGCATTAAATGATGCTAAATAGTCACAGAAACTGAAGGCTGACAATCAAGCTTTAGATCTGGCAACATGCAAATCATTGGTGACCATGACAAAGCAGTTTCACTGGTATGGTGATGATGACAACCCTACTGCCATGGATTAGGAGAGATGGTTAGGTGAGGAAGTGGAGCCTGAGCGTAGACCACTTATTCAATGAGTTTTACTCTAGGTAGGAGAAGAGAAATAAGGCAATAGCTGAAGTGAGGACTGGGGTCAAGACAGGGTTATTTTTAAGATGGGTAAGACTGATCGGTTTATATGCTAATAAGAATGAGACAAACAGAGTTTAGAGAATAAGGAAGGGTGGAGAGATTGGAAGTCAAGATGAGAGTGAAGTACGGAATGATAGTTACCATTACTGAACCATCACCCTGAACCAGGCACTACGTTTAACATTCAATCTTCACAACACTGGGAAGAAGGTACCATTATTACTTCCATTTTATAAATGTAGAAAGGAGACTTAGAGAAGGTTAAGTAAATTTCCTGACATCTCCCAGCTAGTGAAAGGCAGACCATAAATTTGGACCTAAGCAATATGGTTTTTAGAGTTCATACCCTTATGTACTACAATAATTTTGCTTTAGTGGTAATGGAGAAACTGAAAACATGGGGGCTCTTGAACTCACTAGCACCCCAGAATTGCTACAGTGTAAGCCCAAACCTCTGAGGGATGGTGCTAGTTACTCAGGACCTGGAATAGAATCTAACCCAGTTGACTCTGGAGTTGCCGCTTCCAAGAATGGCTTGGTTTAGTGCAGACTTTCAGGGAGATGGCAGTAAAATGATGAGAATTCTATCCTTATAGTCCTCAGGGGGTGCATCCTAGAATTTTTTTCCTTTACTGACCAGTCAGTCATCTCCTGAGACCTGTTTGCTAAAGTAGCTTTCCAATAGGCAGATAGCTAATTGGGGAGAGGGACAAGAGCTGATCTCCTTTCCCATTTGTTCCAATTACTCCTATCCCTAACCCCACCCTAAGAAATGCAGGTAACCACCTAACTGGCTGAGGGATGCAGTCTGCCAAACTTCCTCAGAGGGAGTCGAGATAAAGAAAAGCCATAGTTCTTTCTTGAGGAGCAAGCCTTATCCCTATCAGGTTTGAGGGTCCTAGGACGAGCCCCTCTTCATATCTCTTTCCTTGAAAGACGAATTGCATTTCTTTGGATTACCATTGGAATGAGTAGTAGATTAGATGTGAATGAGTATGATCATTAGATCCTTGTAGGAGGGAAGGGATAGTTTGTGAGTGAGGGGTGGCAACGGGAAGCTTGGAACAGAAAGGGAAAAATGAGATCAACACCAGTCCCAGAATTTGATCAAGGGCTGTCCTGACTGTGGTGCCCCAGAGAACTGGGGTATGGTAGACAACCCAGCGAAGAGTAGAATTAACACGCTCCTTGTCTCTATTCTTTCTTTGGCTGGAACTGCTGTGTCTACAAACCCTACTAAATCACATTGAGATCCTACAAAGAGTGAAGGGAAGGCCCCCTGTCCCTGAGCTGTTTCATGAATGAGCATCTTTTGGGCCAAGTAGATTGGAATTCTGCATATTTTTACTGAAACCCAGTCATTCGTGGCCACCCTCATTCTCCCCAGGGTTCCAACAGCATTTGGTATTGAGTAGAATGTGACTGGAGAAGTTGTGGAAAGTACACACTCACAGGGCATCCTTCTGAACATGCATGAACATTTCAAGGTATCCCCCCTTCCAGATCCCACTGACATTGACAATTATAGAGTCTTTCCTTGGATCGTACCCTTACATAGTCCTTATTGATCTTTAATAAAATGTGAATATCCCTGGAAAGGGAATTATCTCAAGCAACGATTAAGCCCTCAGCTTATATGTAAAGTTATTTAGCTGCCTGCTTTTTTCTCTGATTTAGAAGGGCACTGTGGGCCTTCAGGTAAAGGAAAGTAGAATAGGATGGTGAGAGGGTTATGTGCAGTTTTCTAGTTATACAAAATTCTGAGAATGGAGGAGATGTGTTCAGAAATCTGGGAGTCAATGGCCAAGAGCCTGCAACCCTCTTTGAGCAATAAAGGTAGACTATATATAGTGGAGAATTTTCTCTTCTGCCTCCCCAGCAGCCCAAAGACACTTTCCCTAGGAAGGAAAAGGAAAATGTAAACCTAACATATAATTTATAATTCTACAGCTGCTATACTTCTTCTGGCCCCTCCCCATATATCTCACTTGATCTTCAAATCCCCACGGCTGTGGAGAATCGGTTCTAGAGAGTTTAAGCAACTCACTCTGAGAAAGAACGCCTGTTAATTGGCAAAGCCAAGGCTGGACCCCAGTTCTCCTTACTTCTGGTCCCTTGCTCTTTCCACAATACCTCAGTGCATTTGCTTTACTCTCCAGGCAAGATTGTTTGGAAAGCAGCCCAATTCCTTTTTTTTTTTCTTTGTGGATACAAACCATATGTAGATCTTGGGATTACAAGCAATTGCAAATTGAAAAGGAGATGATGGTAACGCAAACAAGTGAAAAACCTCATTTATATCACTCTAGAATAGTAAAATCAGCAGCACAGAATTATTTTTGAATTGTTGATGAGCATTTCCAGTCATTGGAACATCTCCTAGTCTTGCTTTGTCAAAAGCCTCAATTTACGAGTGAGGAAGCATGGGTCTCCTGCTTCATTATTATTGCAGAGCAAAGATCTGAAACTGAACTGAAACAGTATCTGCTTACACTAAGGGAAGAAATAGTTTGCTGGGGAGTTGAAAAAAGAATCTTTAATTTATCCGAATGTTTTACATCTTTGAAATTACATTAAAGACCAGGCTATCATTTTCTCCATTTGTAGTCAGATCTTGCTATTTGGGGATTCATTATGTGGGTTGGCCAAGCACCTAGTTGTTTCCTCTTCTCTCTTTTTTGCCGACCACAATTTGGTCACTTCACTGCTGTTGACACCGCAACTGGCTGGTAGAGAGTTGAATGTAGAGAGTTCTGTAGCTACTCTCGTTAAATGTTTTTAATGGGTAACCTAAGTCATCCTAAAAAATGTTAAAATACTTTTAAAAGCAGGGATATTTTGCAACTTCCTTTTTTTTCATAGTAACACATTAATTTTTCTTACAGGTATTGTCTCAATTGCTCCCAGATTCCTTTCTTTTTGGCAATATATTTGTAAAAGATGTCTATGAAAAACAATGTTTCAAATATGGTTTTGGAATTCCAACATTTAAAGTGGTGATTGTGTTTCTGTTATGACAATGGTTTTGTGTTTCCAGCTATGCCAGATAAAGAAGGGACATTACTGTACTTGAAATACAGGACTGGGGATTGAGCCCCCACATGGTCCTGGTGTGCTCATACATCTGTGCCTTCCCTCCACATCCTGCTCAGGCTTCCCTGCCTGGCCGAGATGGTTCTCATAGCATGCCCTTCCTCTTCCCCTCACTCATAGCATGCCCTTTCTCTTCCCCTCATTGTCATGGGCAGCTCCCCAATTCCTGGTTGCTACCTTCCAGGAGAGGGGTAACCTCAGGACTAGAGCTAGGACTGGAGAGGAGCCAATGGGGCAAGGCTAGTGTATCTTTAAGGAGTGAAGCATGGGATGGCAGTAAGTTCATTTATCTTGATAGCTCCAGTAAAACATCAGATAGGATAGACAGTCAAAACTAATGACTAGAATGAGTTTGTGTATTACCCACGTATTTAAGCGACCCAGAATATCTTTGTCCTGTGATTACTGTTAAACCAGCTGTATTTAAGCAAATTGGCTTTAGTACTAAGAGGTGATTTTATGTGTTTGATGAAGCCCCAACAGTCATCATCAGATATAAACATTTCAGCCCTAAGCAGGCAAGTTTCTGATGATCTTCGTGATACAGGGAAAATAAACCAATGAACCCAAACCTCTAATTCTTAGTTGGGAATTATGGGTTGGGAATTCCTAGTACAAGCATTCTTCTTTTTGATTTAGGATATACACTATTTGTTGACTTTTTAAAATCTTTTAATAAGCCACTTTTTTGAGAGAGTTACAAAGGTGACTAATAAAAATTAGCTTTGATGGTTGCTAATTGTAATTAGTATGAGCTTTTTTATAAAGAACACACAGAAAAATTGAAAAAGAAAAGTGGGAAATCCTTATTAGTACTGTGATATTTGCAAGTGCTTCAGAATTAAAGAAAAAAGTGATGGGAAGTAATAAAGCATTGGAAACACAAAGAAACAACCTATTTGGTCATATAAACTTTTTCTTCCCCCACAATCACACCTATTATATTGAAACTGGATATGTAGATAGAGTTACACAGGTATAGATAAAACAACAACCTAATACCCAAATCCAAACATCCTTTCCAATAACAAATAAGGTTTCTTCTCTGGATGATACTTGGTCTCAGGGCTGGGATTTTTTTTTTTTTTTTTGGCATGGGCAGACTCCAGGAATTGAACCCAGGTCTCCAGCTCAGCAGGCAGTGATTCTTGCCACTGGGCCACCGTTGCACCACCCAAGGCTGGGATCTTTAAGAGAAGAGACTTAGGTTATTGTTTCAACAACTTTTATTATCTGCTTCTGACATTTCCCAGAGTTACAGAACAGGGGCTGTCTGAGCCTCATGATCCATTGAGAAGTAGACAGCTGCAATGACAACTGAATCAATACAGAAGAGGCATTTGGAGGTATTGGGGTGATACACCCAGTAATGGCTACCAAGAGCAGAAGATAACAAAGCTACTGAAAATCAGGCAAGTTACCTTGGGGATGATAAGTGAGGATGCAAGAAAACCATACAGTTAGAGCCATAGGTCTTCCCTTCCCTTTTAAGCCCCCCTCCCCCCTCAGTCATCATTAAGTCCATTCTATCCCACAGACTGGTCCTAGTGTCCTGCTAACTCCCTGCTGAAAAAGGGAGGGAGGGAAAAAATGTCTAAGATCTCTTCATTTTCTTTGTCTCTGTCCCTAAGGCAACAGTAAGCTGGAATTGCTGCGGCTGGTCTGGCAGTGATGGCAAGCCTGTTGGCTCTGCAGAGTGAGCAGTCCCTGACGGCCCCTAGAACAGCTGCCAGTTAGACCGCCCAGAGTTTGATAGCCTTCACTGCTTCAGTTCAATGCCAAGTATTGGATTTGTTGGATTCAGCTTCCAGAAGGCTGGAGCATGGTGTCGGGGTTGTCTGAAGACAAGAGAGCAGAGGCAGTTTAGTGCGCAAGGTGGGGGTGGAGGCTTCTGGGGTGAGGTGGGAGAAAATGGCCAGGAGTGTGTAGGGTGGTGCTTCTTCTTCCCAGGGTCTTCCGGATAAGGTCTCCTGGCCTCGCATCATTGCCTGGCCTCAGGTGAGGTGAATCCTGAAAGGGAAGGAAAAGGCGGGAGCCGCGCCCTGGGATAAGCCGGATGAGGCCGGCGCGACCAAGTTGGGGCTGTTGTTCTAGACCCCCTCGGTGCCCCGGGCGAGGGCAGGGATCTCCCCGGTGGCAAGCAGGCGGCGGCCCTCAGCCAGTGAGCGGGCGGCAGTCTCGGCGGCGGCGGCGGCGGCGGCTGGGACGCCTCCGGTGGCCCACTCTTGCTCAGCGCAGAACTGGGAAGGCTGGTCCTTGACCTCGACGAGTTTGCGGGAGCGGGTGTAGGCTAGGATGAGGCCTCCGGCCAGGCAGGCGTAAAAGATCATGATGAGCAGGATGTAGAGATAGGCGTCGTCGCCCTTGGCTCTGGCCACCTCGCGGCCCACGAAGGGGTCAGGCACGACCCCCATGCCCATGCCCATGCTCGGGCCCTGGCCGGCGCCCAGGCCGCTGGCATTACCCCGGTGGTGCAGCTCGAGCAGCAGGCGGCTCAGGAGGGTTCGCAGCCGCTGACTCTCACTGCAGTTCATAGCTGTCAGGGAATGACACGGCGACTCCAGGACGCTGCTGACCTTCCCCCCCCCCCCCCTCCCCGGGCGAGGGGAAGCGAGCGAACAACCAGAGAGCCAGGCGCCGGGTGCGACGGGCGGCACAGTGGCTGGGGGCGCCCCGCGGAGGCCTCCTTATCCTCTCACCCGCGCCCCTCCTCCCTGTCCCCACCACGCCCCCTCCCGCCCTTGTCCGCCTTTTCCCAGGCTCCGGCTGTCTCGCCACTCTGGGGAAAGGGGACAGCTGGTTGGGGGGGGGGGGGGAGGAGACGAGGAGGGGGCGGGGGTTCGGAATGCACGAGTCCCCAGGCAGCAGAGGCTGGCAGGGCAGCTTGCTGGGGCCAACCCTGGACCCTAGGCTGTGGAAGAGAATTCTTTCCAAGCTCTGGCCACCTGCCCTGCCAGCTGGGCTTTTGTCCAGATACAGCATCAGGACCCCCAAGGCAGGCCCTGCCCAGGGGCCCTTGAGCCAGGCTGCAGAAACCTTTTCTCTGCTCTCCTGTAACATGGCAGCCAAGACCCTTTGTCCACATGTTATGGCCATAGACAAGGGCCCTGGCCTGTCACATCTTTCTAACCCTCATGACCTTCCCCCAGCCCAAGGGGAGCATCTTATTCAGAAGAGCTCAAGTCAATTTTGGTGACTTGTTGGCCAGTCACTTGCTAGAAGACCACAGAATGTAGGACTCCTAAGTCTTCCGAAAACGTTTTGATACTCTTTCACCCTCCTTGGAAATATCCCTGCTCTGATCTCCTATCACCCTTTTAGAGGGGCCGACACTCCTGGCATTTAAGAGTACCATCCAGGATGTGGACCCGTTTCCCTTGGGTAAGCTTTCTTTCCAGAAGTGAAGCCAAATTCCTCCATTAAGAGGAGCAGGACCATTAAAAAGCCCCTTTGACTACAGTTTCTAGATGTCTCAGAGTCTGAAAAGTGCCAGTTCTTAAGAATATGCTGACCCTCCCCCCACCCCACTCCCAATTAGGCCAGACAGCCATGTGCTGCTCCAGGGCTTGGTAGCTGTTCTAATTAGCCAGCTGCCAGAATGCAATATGCCAGAAATGGAATGGCTTTTTTAAAAGGGAAATTTAATAAGTTACAAGTTTACAGTTCTAAGGACATGAAAATGTCCCAATTAAAGCAAGTCTATAGAAATCTCCAATATAAGACATCCAGGAAAAGATACCTTAATTCAAGAAGGCTGATGAAGTTCAGGGTTTCTCTCTCAAGTGGAAAGGCACATGGTGAACACGATATCATCTGCTAGCTTCCTCTCCAGGCCTCTTGCCTCATGAAGCTCCCCCAGGGGCATTCTCCTTCATCTCCAAAGGTTGCTGGCTGGAGGACTCTGTGGTTCTCTCAGCCTCGTGGCTCTGCTTGGCTCTGCTGTGGCTTTCTTGTCATTCTCAAAAGGCATTCTCTCAAAAAAATGCCTCCTTTTACAGGATCCCAGTAAACTAATCAAGACTCACGTAGAATGGGTGGAGACAAGTCTCCATCTAATCAAGTTTAATACCCACAAATGATTGAGTCACATCTCTGTCGAGATAACCTGATCATGTTTCCAACCTATAGTACTGAATAGGGATTAGAAGAGACTGTTGCTCCCACAAAATAAATTAAGATTAAAGTATGGCTTTTCTAGGGTACACAAATCCTTTCAAACTGGCACAGTAGCCAATCGAAGTTTGTGGGGCAGCCATTTTTTCTCACAAGGGTATCTTCTTTTCAGGGGAAAACAGACACTAAGACAAAGATCAGTCCAGAGTATGTTAAAATGGAAACAGACTGGGCTTCATAAAGGAAAAGGGTTCAAAGTGTTGACCTATAGATAGTGAGGTAGAAAAACAATGAGATGGCTCTGGCTAGGTTTGTTTGTATATAAATGCCAAATAAGAGATAGAAGGAAAGTGTGATGGTTAGGTTCTGGCGTTAATTTTGCCAAGTGTTGATATCCAGTTATCTGGTCAGGAAAGCACTGGCCTGACCATTGGTCAAGGATATTTTGTGGCTGGTTAATAAATCAGAAGGCTGGTGTATTAAATCATCAGTCAGTTGATTGCATCTGTGACTGATTACATCTGTGATCAAGTAAGGTGTGCCTCCCACCAACAAGCTAATCCAATCAGTTGGAGTCTTTTAAGGGAAAAGAGGGACTTTTTCACACCTTCTTCAGCCAGCAAGCCTCTTCTGTGGTGTTCTAGCTGCCGGAATGCAATATACCAGAAACGGAATAGCTTTTAAAAAGGGAAATTTAATAAGTTGCTAGTTTACAGTTCTAAGGTCGAGAAAATGTCCCAATTAAAACAAGTCTATAGATATGTCCAATTTAAGGCATCTGGGAAAAGATACCTGGGTTCAAGAAGGCCAACAACGTTCAACGTTTCTCTCTCAGCTGGAAGGGCACATGGCGAACATGGTGACATCTGCTGGCTTTCACGTGGCTCTACCGAAAGAAGACTCTCTCCAAAATGTTTCTTCTTTTCAAGGGTTCCAGCAAGCAACTCCACCTTCAGTGGGTGGAGACACATCTCCATGGGAATCATCTAATCAAAAGTTACCACCCACAATTGGGCGGGTCACATCTTCACGGAAACAATCAAAATGCTCCCACCCAGCAATATTGAATTAGGATCAAAGGGCATGGCTTTTCTGGGGTCCACCACAGATTCAGACCAGCACACGTGGATTTCATCCAGACCCTTCATCGGACCAGCTACACAGCCTGCCCTACGGTTGTTGAACACTTCAATTCCCATGGTTGTGTGAGACACCTTTATAAATCTCATATTTATATATCTCCTGTTGGTTCTGTTGCTCTAGTGAACCCTGACCCATAGAGCTTGGTACCGCAAGTGGGGTCCTCAGGTCTAAGAATGATCTCCTGACCGACCCATCCCTTAAGAAAATGGGGAGAAGAGAGACTTAAGGGAAAGTGATTGGAGGCAAGGCATAATACATCTACTTTCTGTATGGATGAAAAAATCAGACTACTAAAAGTAACTTTGCCTTTTTCAGCAGAGACAGTTTTAATGTCTTAATTATATTACTATTTTTGAAAACTTTTTAAAGAAATATTCTTCACTACTTTGTGAAAGTCAGTTTTTTGTTAAAATGCTATTTAAAAAAATTTAAAAACAAACAACAAAATCCAAATAAGCCTAAAGCTGTCTTTGACCTAGAGAAGCATTTATACCCTTGTTAAACTGGTCTACATCTGACCTATTCTTAAAATCACTCAAATGCTGCCTCTGAAGCCATCATGATTCCTGGCCAGAAGTGCTCTGGACCACCTGCGACCTCCTGCAATTCTTGCATCTCTGGAGTGAGGGGAGGTGCCAGTCATTTAGGACCTCATGTTGTCTCCCCCAAGGACAGTGAGATCTTTAAAAGCTCTGAGTTCCCTCTTTCCTTTTTTCACCACTCAAAGCACCTGGTGTCCAACAGTGACACACAGGGTGAATTAATTTGTATGGTCACCCAGGAAATAAGCCTGTTTTTGGAGGTTGATTCCAAAACCGTACATGTTCCTGTGACAGGGGGTTGTCGTTGATTAAGAATAATACTTTTTGCTAGTGGTATATTTCTTTTATTGTTATAAAATTATAAAAATAATAGTGTTAAAATTCTGAAATAATGGCCATCTCCTCTCTGGAAAATGACACCAAGGACCCAACCTTTCCCCTACTATATTATTTTCCTGTTGCTGCTGAAACAAATTACTACAAACTCAGAGCTTTAAAGAAACATGAATATTTCATCTATGGTTCTCTATTCAGAAATCCTGCATTGATCTCCCTGGACTAAAACCAAGGTGTCTGCAGGGCTGTGCTCTCTTCTGGAGGCTCTAGCTGTGACTGTTTCCTTACCTTTTCTAGTTTCTAGAGGCCACCTATTCCTTGGTTTGTAGTCGCTTCTTCCAGTTTCAAACTCCTTCTCACATCACATCACTCTGACCTCTTCTGCCTCCCTCTTTCCACATTCAAGAACCTTTGTGATTACGTTGGGTCCTTATATTTGTAAGGATTTATATAATCTAGGATCATCTGTCCATCCTGAAGTCCATCCAACCACTCCCTCCTTCTCCCCTCTTTGCTAAGTCTGGATTGACACTCAGGGAGCTGATTTTTCTCTCCCACTTTTGAGCTAACACCAAGAAGGATTTCATTTGTGTCCTGTGCTAAAGGTGATGGCACAATTTTGGGTTGGGTTCTCTTCTTCTATACAACCCTGAACAACTTGTCAGGATGGAACATCTCCTGATATAATGAAACTGGCAAATGGCTCAGTCATCTTTCCAGTTTATGATAATGAGCAAAGCAAGATTCTTCTGGGGAGAAGAGTACATGACTCTGGATTCACTTCTTTCAGCAATAATTATTGTCATTGTTTGGGGTAAACATGAATGAACACATGATGTGCAATCTGTCAGTCACCTCGGCTGACATTGCTCAGTTCACAGCAAGAGACCTTCATGCTCAGCAAAAATCATTACTTTCTAGCCAAAGGAGTATTTGATAATCACATTGTATTAAACTTCCTCCTAGATAAACAAAGAGACTTGTGCTATTACTAACACCTCTTGCTATATGTGGATTAATACATCAGGTAGGTAGGAAAGGAGGTGACTAAAAATGTTTGCATTTATATATAAGCAAATATTTTGTTTTCCTCTTATCATAAAAGTTTTTCATGTTATAGCATTGAAGTCATAGGATATGAAGTTTAAAAGTGAATGTTACCTAAGGACTTGCACCCTATTCTAGAGAGATGTAGTGCATTTCTGGTTGTACGTGGGATAGATGAGTATAGTTAGATGAAACATATATCTGTTATTGTTTTCTACTGGGAAATTAAGCATGATTCAAGGTGATGTGTATAGCTGCAAAGTTGACAATTGGCAGACTGTACTGGTTAGATTCTGAGGTCAACTTGGCCAAGTGATGAAGCCCAGTTATCTGGTCAGGTAAGCACTGGTCTGTCCAATGCTGCAAGGATATTTCATGGTTGGTTGATAAACTGGAAGGCTGATTATTAAATCATTAGTCAGTTGATTACATCTGTGGCTGATTACATCTGCAATCAACTAAGGCATGTCTCCCAGCAACAAGATAATCCAATCAGTTGAAGACTTTTAAGGAAAAAGACAGGCACATACAAAGCATCAAATTCAGTTCTTGATATCATTTACTGAGTGCCTATTATATGCCAGGCCCATTATATACATTATCATCATTAACTTTACACAACACTTTAGGGTGGATAGAGGTGATACTAAAACCATATAACAGCAGAAGAACTTAGATACTTTCCAATTAGAATGGAGTAGCAAACAATCATAATAAGTCCTAGCTATAAACAACCTAGCTATAAACAACATCTGTAAGCCTGATGTGTGGCTTACAGAGCCACACATCAGGGAGCAAAGAAGTAGGAGAAGGACACAGACTAAATAGTCTTCCATTGTCCAGAAGATCAAACCAGGATCTCATTTGTTTGGGCTTCAGAGCTGTCCTAGGGTCATTCTTGAGACACTCCTTTGCCCATGCATGTTCCCACCTGATTCCTGTGCTCATTGCAGGTGCATGGAAAGCTCCCTTGCCCACCAAACCCCTAAAGCAGCAACATCTATTGCAGGTGCCCTTTCTCCTAGCCATTTCCTAAGGATGTGACTCCTTGGCTCGAAATTCTTGAACAGGTACCACTGGATTGTCAAATGATCACCTTAACATGGCCTTCAACACTCTCTGTGCTCTGGCTCAAAGATGCCTTCTAACCATGTTTGCAACAATAACTACCCAACATGTCTTCAATGCCAGACATTTTCTCAACTAGATGAAATCTCAGTCTCCATAGCAACCCCACAGTGTAGAAAACAGTGATGTGTAATATGATAAGCTTGTTCAATGTTTCCCATAGTCATTTCAAGGGCAGGTTCTGTATTCTTCCTCTTCGTATTCCTCACCTAGTCTGACACATAGTAGGTACTCAGGTAATATTTACCTGCATCTGAGGTCTGCTTTCCTCCAGTGAAGCTTTATAAGTTTGGATATGGAAAGAGGTTCACTCTATGCAGGATGTGCAATTTTGTGGTTACATTTTCCCTCCAAAATTCTAGCATGAAAAATTTCAAATATACAGCAAAGTGAAAGATTTTGTAGCAGATACCTTGTTACTGATCCACTAGAATCTACCATTAATATTTTACTATGCTGCCTTTATTACATATCTGTTCACCTATTCATTCCTCTATACATTTATCTATCCATTCTCTCTCTCTTTTTAATTTTGAAGTTATTTCAAAATAAGTTGCAACAACCATTACGTCACACCCAAGCACTTTCAGCATGCCTGTTTTATTAACTAGAGTTCATATTTGCTTATTATTCTCTTTTTATTTCAAGGCAAAATTTACGTGCAATGAAGTACACAAACCTTAATGGTGCATTGCTATGTTTTAACAAATGTGTTTTTGTGTAACTCAAATTTGTATTAAGATGTAGAACACTACCACTGATCCAGAAAGTCTCCTTATGCCCCTTCCAGACAACCCCCCACCCCCACCCCCAGTAGCAACCACTGTTCTGATTTTTTCCCACCATTAGTTAGTTTTGCCTGTTACTGAATTTCATATAAATGGCAGTTGTATAGTATGAACTCTTTTTGTGAAGACTTGCCTACTTAGCATAATGTTTTAGAGAAACATCCATGACCTTGTATGTATCAGTAATTGTTCGTTTTTATCACCAAGTAGTACTCCATTATATGACTGCACCAAAGTTTCTTTATCCATTCTCCTATTGGTAGATACTTGGGCTGTTTTCAGTTTCTGCCTATTTTAATTAAAGCTGTTAGGAATGCTTTTATACAAATCTTTGCGTGTGGACGTATTTTTCTGGGGTAAATAGCTAGAAGTGGAAATGCTGGGTCATAGGGAAGATCAGTTTTGCAAGTAACTGCCGGACCTTTTTCTAAAGTAGATGCATCATTTTGCACTCCCACCAACAATGTATGAAGGTTCCAGTTGTTTGTGGTTACTTTTGCATCTCTCTGCTTTAGTCACATACTTTGCTTTGTCTTGCACTTGTGAGATGCATTTACTTGTGTACTTATTAAAGACTCAAACCTGACTATTTGTGGTTCATTATTTAAAGCTTCCTTTTCCTCCACTTTACTGGCTGTTAAATGTACAACCAAACTCTTGAAAGTTGCTAAAACTGTGACAGTTATTTGTATGTAATAAAAGCTTTACCTGAAAGCTTATATGTCAAGCACTGTGTTAAGTATTTATATGCATAATCTCACTTAATCCTTACAGAAACCCTGGGAGATAGGGACAATATCATTCCCACTTTACAGATGAGGAAACGGAGGCCCAGAGAGGTTGAGTAACTTGCCAAATGTTGCATAGCTAGTAGGTGACCAAGGTGAGGCTTGAACCAGAGACAATAATCTTTGTTACCATCATGCTATAATGCTGCTTTATAATGTCCTTTGTAGAGAGGCTAACGGGGGAAAAAATGTCTCTGAGTTGGAAGGCTCATCTAACTATCTTATTTTATAGTTGAGGATACTGAGGTCCAGAGTGGAAAAAAGAACTTGCTTGAAGTCACCTACTGGTTAATTAATGGCAGAAACATCTAAATGTTTCTGCTCCATTCCATGGCCTCCTTCAATGCTTTTGTCAATTCAGATTTTATTTATAGCTTTTTAACAGTGACAAGGGCCCCAAAAGTACTTCAAGATCTTTGAAAGACGTGCATGAATCTCAAAGGTTCAAGTAAGGTCAACCTCTTCTTTTTGGTCAAGCCGTGAGGTCACATATTAAATTGCCAAACTTGTGTCAATTACAGCCTAAACATTATCTTGAAAATATTTCTCCCACCCACTCTGTTTTATCTGGAAAAGGAAAGAGAACAATGTGGGCTCTTTCGAAATTCTGTGGGAAAGGAGTGGGAAAGAAAAAGTCCCGGAAGGCACTTTTTTCTTGGACTCCAACAGCACCATCTGGTGGATGCCTCGGTTTTCATTTCTCTTCATTTAAAATGTTTTCCAGTTTTTTACCCACCTCTGTGCCAGGCACTGGAGATGCAGATGAGACTTGATCCTTGGCTTGATGGTATTAACATTCTAGGGGAAGGGAGGGAGACACCTACCCAGACCATTACAACAAGGTGTGGTAATGTTCTCAGATGTAAATAATAATGCTTCAGAGCATCAGCTCCTGCCTCAGATGAACCCGCTGTGTTACCTTGAGTAAAGTCACTCAACTTCTCTGTGCTCCAGTCTTCTCATATGTAAAATGGAAATTGTAATAAAAAGTGTTTGCCACAGGGTTCTGTGGCAATTCTTGAATAAGATAATGCTTATAAACCATTTAGCATTGTGCCTGGAACATATTAAATATTCAATTTTTTTTAGTTGTTGGTATTTCATCATTAACAATAAGCGTATGATACTGTGATAACCAGAAGAGGGGCATTTAACTGAAACTTAGAGAGCTCAAGGAAGACTTCTGTAAGGATGTGACACTTGAGGTGGGTTTTGAATAAGAAATAGTGACCCAGAAACTTTCTCCATGTGGAAAACAATGTCAGCAGCATATAGGTAAAGAAAACAACAAAATTCATCTCTTCTCACTCCCACATCATGAGTGATGGCAGAGCATTTTTTTTTCCCGTGGGGTTGCCAAGGATTTCAGTGAGGGCCTTTGAGCTAGAAAATGATATGGGAACATTTGGGAATTGTTGGACTTGGGATACAGACCATGTGAGAAATTTCCCATGAAGGGTATGCAAAGCCTGACTTGAGACTAAATGCTAAGAGAAAAATCAATACTAGTGGTGTCAATTGCCATCTGTTTGTTTTAATTTTGACTTTTTTCTTGGGCAATTATGCTTCGTGGTTCTTCGTTCATCCAGCATTAAGTTAATGCTGGGTCAACATGACGGGGCCTCATAATTTCCCTCTGTTCCAACACATGAACAATTCTAGGACTCTGAGCTTCTCTACAGATTGTGCCTGGCTGACATCATGATCATATCTGACTCTATTCATATTGTTCATCTCCCATGGAAATGTTTCCAAATTCTGCTCATCCTTCAAGACCTAGACTTTCTCTTTTATTCAATCATTCATTCATTCATCAAAGAGTTTTTGGGTATATACTACATACCAGGCACAGTGGCAGGCAATGGAGGCATAACAGTGAATGAAGCACAGTCTCGACCTTTACAGAGACTACAGTCTGCCTGGGACTATGGACATAAAAACAAGTCATTGTGACCATGCATTTCCAATGATCTCGAAAAGAGGGATACATCCAGAATGGTGCTTCCTAACAATTTTCATCTCATACCACATGTAGATAATATATATGTCCCACTGGGATAAACAGAAAAGAAAGCAACCTGCTAGTGAGCTCTGGCGGTCTCAAAGGTGGAGGGTATCAATATCACAGAAACAAATCTCTTGGAAATCTCTCATCTAAAACCACAAGCTATGGCCCATGAGAATCTTGTTGCTCTCACCCCTTTTAGCCCTTGAGGGCTGATGGGGCACAGAAGGGATGCTGCTTCAGATAAATGAACACTCTTTGCTATTAGCTAGTATTTGATGAGTCACTTTTGCCCCTTTGACATTAGACTGAGACTGGAGACCCCAAGAAAGCCTTTGCAGATAACTGAAACCTAAAATGATCTCTGTCTTCTCTAAATTCCTACACATTTAGAGTCTTTAGCTCACAGTTAAATTAGAGAATTCACACCCCCCATAGTCTAATATTGTGTAGTGATAGCACAAGACCTGCTCTTGTTTCCCCTCTTGTATCTAGCAATACTAAGAAATTAGAGGACTAAGAAGTACTCTTTGTTAGGTGTCATGTTTTAGGATGAAGGAAATCTAAGAAAATTGGAATTTAACAGCAACTTAAGCAAAAATGGCTTTGCTATCTAAGATAAGTCCAGTGGACTTTTACAAACTAAAATGTTCCCTAAGTTTTAAAAAAGAGAATGAAGTCAGCAGCTCAAGCTAACGTATTTGTACAGACTTACTCCTGGAGACAGGATGCTGAATCCCTGTGGCTCTGGGCCAGTTGGGGACTTTTACTTCTCTGAGGAAAACCAAAAGGCCAAACAAGATATCCCAGAACCCCAGGAGCTGGGGTTGAAAGATATATGGTTTATACCATATCCTAAAAGGACAGAGTTCACAAGCAAAGAGAACCCAGGGGACCTCTGGCAAAGAAGACAAATATTCCTGCTGAAATGAAACCGAAGCCTCCATATCCTTTCCTTTCACTTGGACTCCCTGAGAAAGGTTCATTCTTTCACCACCATTAAACTCAATGTGAATAAAATGCAGATCTGGATGAGAAATGATGCAACTTAGAGGGTAGGTTGGGGATTCAGATTTGACAGATTTTAGCTCATATCTCTCCACATTGCTCCCTCAGTTAGTCCATCCTTCAGTCACTGGGTGGAAACGCTTCCTGATTTATTTCTCTGTTCCTTCCTCATCCATTCTTGGGGAACTACTTTGCAGCCTTCCTGCGCAGATGCTTGCCATTAATTCCGCAGTGAGTGCAGGAATTAGAGTGACCTATCCTAAGGAATCCTAAAGGTGCAGCTGAGGTGAGAAAGATATTTATGAGAAGAGCTGTTGACCCTAAAGAAGAAAACACATGTGTACATATGTGTAATATATATGTTTGTAGCACATATATCTGATTCTGAGCTTCTTGTAACTCCATAGGGCTAGCAAAGAGCTGGGAACAATAATAAATATCCGACTTCAAAAGGATCATTTCCAGATTTCTGCTGCAAAAGTCACAATAGAGAGTCAGACTAGTGGGTGGATTTGCATATTGTCTCTCTCTTCTTTTCCCTTTTCCTTTGTCCCTTGGATATTCTCTTAACATTTTTTATTGTGAAATATAGCACAGATAAAAAGCAATAAATTTTGAAGCATATTGTAACCAAGTCCTTATAGGACAGATTTCAGAGTTTGGTGTAGATTACAGTTCCACAATTTCAGGTTTTTCCTTCTAACTGCTCCAAGACACAGGAGACTAAAAAAAAAAAAGTCAATATAATGATTCAGTGTCATACTCATTTCTTAAATCTTATCTTCACTGTTATAATTCTTTCTTTCCTCTGATTTTTCTCCCAAGCTTTACGGGTGTTTGAGTTATGTGCATTCTGAATTTTTCATGTTGCAAAGAGGTGTTGATAATATGGGATAGGGAAATGGAACTAGTTGATGTTCTTGGAGAGGCTGGCCCCTCTGGATTTCAGGACTTACCTGGCCTAGGAACCATCTGAAGGTTGTAGGTTTCTGGGAAGTAAGCTTAGTGCATGACACTTTTGTAGAATCTCAGATAGAGCCCTAAGTGTTCTTTAGGGTTAATAGGAATGGTTTTGGTTGGGGTTTTGGCAAACTTT
This sequence comes from Tamandua tetradactyla, assembly GCF_023851605.1. Classification (NCBI taxonomy): domain Eukaryota; kingdom Metazoa; phylum Chordata; class Mammalia; order Pilosa; family Myrmecophagidae; genus Tamandua; species Tamandua tetradactyla. The sequence continues at coordinate 61,387,475 of NC_135353.1, read as the reverse complement.
GTGTGCTGATTTGAAAGGATGCATGCCCCCTAGAAAAGCCATGTTTTAATCAAAATCCCATTTCATAAAAGTAGAATAATCCCTATTCAATACTGTATGTTTGAAGCTGTAATCAGATCATCTCCCTGGATGATGTGATTTAGTCAAGAGTGGTTGTTAAACTGGATTATGTGACAACATGTTTCCACCCATTTGGGTGGGTCTTGATTGGTTTACTGGAGTCCTATAAAAGAGGAAACATTTTGGAGAATGGGAGATTCAGAGAGAGCAGAGAATATTGCAGCACCATGAAGCAGAGAGTTCACCAGCCAATGACCTTTGGAGATGAAAAAGGAAAACGCCTCCCGGAGAGCTTCATGAAACCGGAAGCCAGGAGAGAAAGCTAGCAGATGACGCCGTGTTCGCCACGTGCCCTTCCACCTGAGAGAGAAACCCTGAACTTCATTGGCCTTCTTGAACCAAGGTATCTTTCCCTGGATGCATTTCTATAGACTTATTTTAATTGGAACATTTTCTCGGCCTTAGAACTGTAAACTAGCAACTTATTAAATTCCCCCTTTTAAAAGCCACTCCATTTCTGTTATATTGTATTCCGGCAGCTAGCAAACTAGAACACTATGGTAATTAACAATATTTAGCTGAAACCTGTGTAAGAATAGCCTCCAAAATAGACTTTCTACACTATTTCAACTCTCTTAGCCACTCATAACTTATTTTGTTACATTCATTTTCCCCCTTTTGGTCAAGAAGGCGTTGTTGATCTCATCATGCCAGGGCCAGACTCATCCCTGGGAGTCATCTCCCATGCCACCAGGGAGACTTTCACTCCGGATGTCATGTCCCACATAAGGGGGAGGGCAATGGTTTCACTTACAGAGTTGGGCTTAGAGAGAAAGAGGCCACATCTGAGCATCATAAAAGGTTTACTGGCAGTAACTCTTAGGCATAATTGTAGGTAGGCTTAGCTTCTCCACTACAGAAATAAGCTTCTTAAGAGCAAGCCTCAACACCAGGGGCTTCACCTATTGACTTAGAAGTACCTAATGTTTGAGATAGTGCCAGGGGTTTCCCAGGTGGAAAACATTTTAAACATTTTAATAGTTCCATATGTTTTCCCCATCCCTCAAGGGACATTGCCAATACTTTTTAATTATCTGCCCAACATACTCTGGGATGTATCCAGATACTTCCTGCCCAACATATTCTGTGATATATCCAGATATTACCTTAAGCTATACAGAATTACAAGCCCTCATTCTCATTCTGGACTCCATGTGTTTGGGTTGTTTAAATGAACTATCCAGACAGGTTGAGTTAGATTATATGCTACAGAAAATTTAGGTTTTGAACAATATAAATTTATCTTCCTTTGGTCTCATGTAGTAGGTGAAGTTCCAAAATACAGACAATGCCATCCTTAACCTTGTATTCTAATTTACCTTAGTCCTGACCAGACTGGCTTGGTTCTTATCTCTAATTGAAGTCTGTTCTCTTTTTTGGTTTCTTTGACAGTTGTTGAATGTAGCAATGTTGACTTTCAGAGGTGCAGAACTCCAACCTGAGTCTTAGGTGTCACACTGTAAGCCAAAGCTCCAGGGAGATACCAGGTTACACATATATAGCACAGCATCTCAAAATCTAGAAATAACATTTATAATTCCATCCTAAATGTGACTGCTATGAGAACTTACAATCCAGGTCCTGATTTTCTTATAAGTATTTCCTAAAAGAGTCCATACAATATTTGTTCTTTTGTTTCTGGTTTATTTTGCTGCACATAATGTTCCCAAGTTTCATTCACCTCATTGCATGCCTCACAGCTTCATCCTTTTCTGTAGCCATGCAATATTCCATCATATGTATACACCACAGTTCGCTATTCCTACTTCTAAGTCAACGTATCTTTCAGCCACCTCCATCCATTGGGCGTCATGGATAATGTCCAAAGAAAACATTCCAAGTCTTACATTATCTTCACTTAGTTGTTCCATCTCCAACACTCTCAATTTAGACAACTTTCATTGCTCCAAAGAGAAAAATAATTGATAAACGCACCCTCACCAAACAGAAAGTCCAAACCTACTCTTAACTCTAGTCCTGCCCTCACCACCAATTATTTACCCCTGGTATTGGTGTCATACTGTTGATGTCTTCCTGTTAAATATAGCCCATAGCATGCAATAGCAGTTTTCCCCCTATGCCCCTAAATTATACACTCTTTGTACAAGAATCATAACTTTGCAGTAGTTCATTCAAGAACATTTATATTTGAAGTGTTAATCATTGGGATACCTGGCTCTATACAACCCCTTTCAATCATGTTCATCTTCAATATGGCAATATTACTTATAAACCCCCTATTGAACTGCCTTCATTTCTATCCATTATCTTACATTTAAGTCTAATCACATTAGTTAACTGTTCACCCATCTCTAGCTGTAGGGTATCGCTAGGTCTCCTATATTCTACATTATATGCCTCTGAGTTTACCTTTACCAGTGTCATAATAGCGAAATCCTACAGTATCTATCCTTTTGTGTCTGGCTTATTTCACTCAGCATTATGTCCTCCAGGCTCATCCATCTTGTCATATGCTTCAGGACCTCACTGTGTTTTACTGCTGCATAATATTCCATCATATGCATATACCACATTTTGCTTATTCACTCGTCTGTTGATGGGCACTTGAATTATTTCCATATTTTTGCAATTGTGGATAATGTTGCTATGAACATCAGCGTGGAAATGTTTGTTTGTGTAACTGCTTTCAGCTGTTCTGGGTATATGCCGCATAGTGTTATTGCTGGGTTATAGGGCAAATTGATATTTAGTTTTCTAAAGAATCACCAAACTGCCCTCCACAGCAGCTGTACCATTTTACATTCCCAACAGCAGTGAGTAAGTGTACCAATTTCTCCATGTCTTCTTCAACATTTATAGTTTCTTCTTTTTTTAATAGCAGCCAATCTTATAGTTGTGAGGTGATATCTCATTGGAGTCTTGACCTGCATTTCCCTTATAGCTAATGAAAATGAGCCTCTCTACATGTCCATTTTAGCCATCTGTATTTGCATTCATATCTTTAGCCCATTTTATAATTGGGTTGTTTGTTCTTTTGTTATGAGTTGTACGATTTCTTTATGTATATAGGATATCAAACCTTTGTACGATGTGTGATTTCTAAATATTTTTCTTCCATTGAGTTGGCTGCCTCTTCACCATTCTGACAAAGTCCTTTGAGGCACAGAAACATTTAATTTTGAGGAATTCCCATTTATCTATTTTTTCTTTTGTTGCTTGTGTTTTGGGTATAAAGATGCTACCTCCTCTTAATAGGTCCTGAAGTTGTTTCCCTATATTTTCCTCTAGGAGTTTTATGGCACTAGCCCTTATTTTTAAGTCTTTGATCCACTTTGAGTTAATTTTTGTATGGCATGTAAGGTAAGGGTCCTCTTTCATTCTTTTGGCTATTCATATCCAGTTCTCCCATGTCCATTTATTGAAAAGACTATTCTGTCCCAGTTCGGTGGATTTGTGGACTTTGTTGAAGATCAATTGACCATAGATTTAGTGTTCTATTTCTGCACTCTTGACTCAATTCCATTGGTCAATTCTTCTATCTTTGTGCCAGATATACATGCTATTGTGACCACTGTGGCTTTACAATAAGCTTTAAATCAGGAAGTGTCTGTCCTCCCACTTAGTCCTTCTATTTTTTTAAGGATATTTTTAGCTATTTGAGGCCTCTTTCCCTTCCAAATGAATCTGATAACTAGGTTTTCCAAGTCTTCAAAGTAGGTTCTTGGACTGATATTGCACTGAATCTCTAGATTGATTTAAGTATAATTGACATCTTAACTACATTTAACCTTCCTATCCATGAGCAGGTAATGTCTTTCCACCCATTTAGATTCTTAATTTCTTTTAGTAATATTTTGTAAATTTCTATGTGTAGGTCCTTTGCATACCTGGTTAAGTTTATTACTAGGTACTTGATTATTTTAGTTGCTATTTTAAATTGATTTTTTTCCTTAATTGTCTTCTCAGCTAGGTCATTCCTTGTGTATAGAAACATTACTGATTTTTGCATATTAATCTTGTATCCTGCCACTTTACTGAATCAGAGAAAGTACTTTGAAAAATTTCAATCTTCTTAAATTTATGAAGAACTGCTTTTTGCCCCATCTTATGATCTATCCTGGAAAATGTCCCATGGGCACTAGAGAAGAATGTATATCCTGGTATTTTAGGGTATAAAAATCTATATATGTTAGGTCTAATTCATCTATCAAATTGTTTAAGTTCTCTATTTCCTTGTTGATCCTCTGTCTGGTGGTTGTATTTATAGAGGAAAGTGGTGTAGTGAAGTCTCCCACTATTACCATTTAATCACCTATTGCTTCCTTCAGTTTTGCCATTGTTTGCCTCTTCTTGGTGAATTGTCCCTTTTATTATGATATTGTGTCCTTCGTCTCTTAAGATGTCTTTACATTTAAAGTCTATTTTGTCTGATATTAGCATAGCTACTCCTGCTTTCGTTTGGTTACAACTTGCATGGAACATCTTTTTCCATATTTTCATTTTCAATCTATTTGTATCCTTGGGTCTAAGATGAGTCTCTGTAAGCAGCGTATAGATGGATCATATTACTTAATCCATTCTGCCAGTCTGTATCTTTTAATTGATGAGTTTCATCCACTAACATTCAAATTTATTACTGTAGAGACATATTTTGATTCTACCATCTTTTCCTTTGTTTTTTATTTGCCAGATCTATGTATTCCTTTTCCTCTTTCTTTTTTTTTTTTTTATCCTTTAAGCTATCCTTACTAGTACTCTTTCATTCTGTGCCCTCCTCCAGACCTCCCGCTCCTGTTTTTCTGTTTTAAGAGGACAGAACTCCCTTTAGTATTTCTTGTAAGGCCAGTCTCTTGTTGATAAATTCTCTCAGACTTTGTCTGTCTGAAAATTTTAGTCTCTCCATTAATTTTGAAGGTCAGCTTAGCTGGATAAAGAATTCTTGGCTGGAATTCTTTCTCTTTCAGGATATTTCATATCACTGCCTCCTCACCTCCATGGTGCCTGTTGAGTAATCTGATCTCCATCTTATGTGGTTTCCCTTTTATGTGGTGTGTGGCTTTTCTCTTGCCACTCTCAGAACATTTTGCTTTTCTTCAACATTTGACAGACTGATTAGTATGTGTCTTGGATTAGGTGTATTTGGGTTTATTCTATTTTGGGTTCATTGGGCTTCTTTGATTTGCATATTTAGGTCTTTTATAAGAGTTGGGAAGTTTTCCCCCATTATCTTCTCAACTAATCTTCCTTGCCCTTTATTCTTCTCTTCTCCTTTTGGAACACTGATGATTCTTATATTCGTGTGCTTCAGGCTGTCTATCATTACCCTGATATCCAATTCAAATTTTTCCATCTTTTTTTGTTCTTTTGGGCACTCAGATTCAATTGTCCTGCCCTCTAATCTGCTTATTCTTTCTTCTTCCTCTTCAAACTTGCAGTAGTGTGTGTCTCTAGTATATTTTTAATTTGGTTTACAGTAGCTTTCATCTCTGTGATATCTGCTATCTTTCTATTTATTCTTTAAAATTCTTCTTTATGCTCTCCTAGTGTCTTCTTGATATCTTTAATGTCATTAGCCAACCCATTGAATTTATTTAGGAGATTTCTATGAACATTTTTTATTTGTTGTTCCAAAATCTGTGTCCCTGCCAATGATTTGATTTGTTCATTTGGCTGGGCCATAGCTGCCTGCATCTTCATATGCTTTGTGATTTTCTGTTGGCTTTGAGGCATTTGATTATCTTGAAAGTGTTATTTTGGAAGTTGATTTCCCTAAGTCATCTAAGGTTTTGTCTTTCTTGAGTTTGTGTAGAAGGTCTTATTTTGCACTTGGTTTGTCAGTAATTCTTTGTCAAACTAAGGCCCAGAATTCATGCAGGGGATGCAACTCTATTTGAGGATCTGTTTGAAGCTAAATGGATAAGCAGTTTCCCAAACTGCACTTTCCATTTCTTCCCAGGAGATGGTGCTCTCTGACCTCCTATTCACCTCAGGCCTGAGGTGACTGCAGCAGTCAGCTGAGCTGGTTGGAGACCTGGTGCAATTCTAGCCAGGTGTACTATTCCCGGTGCACACTGAATGCTGCCAACCCCAGGGCTGGGGGGTTGGCCGTGTGCATCTTATTGAGATTCTGATTGTATGATGGGTCTGGTGGACCCCAGGCCCCTGTTTGGAATGACCTTGGTTTATGGAACTGGGTATTTCAGCTGCCTCTGTCCATAGCCAACCTGGGTATGCTTTCTGGCTAGGTGTGGTAAAGGGCACATGGTACAAGAGTGTGTGGTACATCGTGTGAGGCACAGTACATTGGGTGTACAGTGGGACATTGGGGTGCAGGGTAAGATGGCGCTGGATGTGGAGGGGCATGGCATTCGGTGTGGTGTGGGGTGGGGCATAGGGCATCGCTCAGGTGCAGGGCATAGGATATGGCTCAAGGGTGGGGCATGGGGTATGGGGAGGGGCAAGATGCAGGGTGTGGGGTATGCCAGGGCATGGGGCATGGCACAGGGGCATGGGTGCATGGGGCACAGTGTGGTTTATTCCCCCATCTCTGCTTCCTCATCCATGCACTCCAAGGGACTTAGGAGTCTCTTTGATGCTTTTTTTCTTTTTCAAAAATATGAATTGGGCAAAATTGGTTTTTAGCAACTCCAAACAACCCCACCACAAGTCCTCATTTTTTATTCCTGATACCCTTGGGAATGTCTTCAAAGAAATTTACTGGTTCTATATCTCATCCTCTCAAGATTTCTTAAGGTTTCTTGTGCTGACAGAAATATGTAGTTAACCTGCCAAAGCAAAAGAAAACTCGGTCCTGTACAATAAAAAGCCAGCTAGTAACCAGGAAGTTGTCTTCCTTTGTAACCTGTGAAGACTGTTGCATCTTCTGTGAATTATTGTTATGGCTTAATCCTACAGAAAGTTGCTGATAAAATAATCTACAGATCTGGCAGTAAGGCCACATTGGTCAGTGAGGGAGGATGAGGCATGGGCACTGTTTTCTCTGTGGTTGCTGTATGTATATATATATATATATATATATATTTTGTTATTGTTGTTAACTTTCCCATGTGATTCCTATATGAAGCCAGGGTGTAGAACAACTAGAATGGACAAGCTTGGCATCATGGAGAACATGAAAGGGAAATAGAATGGGCAGTTCTTGCTGAAGAGATAAGGTAGGGCAGGTCTTTTGATTCAGGGACCTGAAACTCAAACTGACATTTTTATTTGAGTAAGAGTGGTATCAGTAAGGTAGTGTTTTAGGCAGGTAAGCTTGGTGGGTATATGCACAAGATTGAGTATATTGGCAATGATGGTAAGAAAAGGTCTGCCAAGAAATCAGGTTGGAGTAATCATTATAGGTGAAAAGGGGTGAGGCTCTTTGACGCATCTACTGTGAGAATGAAGACCATTCTCAGCAACAAGACTGTCGACATTCCAGAAAATGCTGACATCACACTGAAGGGAGGCACAGTTATTGTGAAGGGACCCCCGGGGAACCCTGCGAAGAGACTTCAATCATATCAATGTAGAACTCAGTCTACTTGGGAAGAAAAAGAAGAGACTTTGAGTTAACAAATGGTGGGGAAATAGAAAGGAGCTGGCTATGGTTCACACTATCTGTAGCCATGTACAGAACATGATCAAGGGCTTCCGTTACAAGATGAGGTCTGTGTATGTGCACTTCCTCATCAACGCTGTTATTCAGGAGAGTGGTTTTCTTGTTGAAATTTGAAGTTTCTTGGGTGAAAAATCCATCCACAGGGTTCGGATGGGCCAGTATTGCCTGTTCAGTATCTCAAGCCCAGAAAGATGAGTTAATTCTTGAAGGAAATGACATTGAACTTGTATCAAATTCAGCTGCTTTGATTCAGCAAGCCGCAACAGTGAAAAACAAGGATATAAGAAAATTTGGAAATGGTATCTTTGTATCTGAAAAAGGAACAGTTTAGCAGACTGATGAATAAGATCTAAGGAGTTTGTGGCAATGGAAACAACAAGATACCAGACCTATTTGATTTTAAAGATGCAATAAAGTTTAACTGTTAAAAAAAAAGGAGGTGGGAGGGTGAGAATCTGAATGGGTATGGTAATAGTGGGGAAAGAATAAATGATGAACTTTAGATACATGAATATGTCTTGTCTCTCAAAAACTAAAACTATCTGAGACCACATTGGAATAAAGATTGAAATATACTGGCATAAGTTCAGTTATTTTTAATTCACCCATGTTTCCTGGCCACTCACTTCATAGCTGCTCAGGCCTGCTATCTCTCAATAAGGAATACAGAGATGACCCTCATCAAATGTCCTTTCAGATTAGCCCATACCCTTAATTAAGTACACCTGCTCCAAAGAATGATCACTTTGAGAATTAGCACATGCTGGATAGTATATGGTGGCTCTATTTGGTTCATCCTTTTCTCCTCCGACACACACAAATATACCCACCCTTCAACTTCTCCTCTACACTACTAATCTCACTTTCCCAGACCAGACATGTCTGACCCTACCCAGGATGTTCCTATAAACAAGAAATAGAACATTTCCAGTACCCCAGAAGTTCCCTCATGCCCTTTTCCAGTAGATGCCACCACCCACTTAAAGAAAATCACTATTCTATTTTTCTGTCACCGCAAACCTGTCTTGCCTGTCCTTGAACATGAAATAAATGCAATAATAATGTATTATTTTGTGACTAGCTTTTTTCATACAATATAAAATCTGTGAGATCCATCCATGCAACTGTAAGTAATTTGTTTTATTTGTTATGTAGTATTTCTTTGTATTGATACACTGCAATTCATTTATTCATTCTCCTATTGATGGACATTTTAGTTGTTTCCAGTTTTGGCTATTATGAATAGTTCTGCTATGATCCTTCTTGTACAAGTACTTCTGGTGGTCAGAAGCACTCACTTCTCAGGTATATATGTAGGAGTGGATTGCTAGGTCAGAGGTTAAATGTATGTTTAACTTTGTGGATAGTCAAACAGCTTTCAAAAATAGCTGTACCAATTTCCACTCCTTTCAGCAATGCATGAGAACACACATACATTGTTTCACACTTTACAATCCCTTCATATTGCCAGTCTCTGTAATTTTAGCTATTCTGGTAGATACATAGCTAAGCACCGCTTAGTAACTAAAGTGACAGGTCTCTTCCCATTTGATAAAGAAATCTTAGAGTGATTTCTGGGTAAGGAATAAAGGAGTTCCAGAAAAAAAGAAAGCCCACTAAAAATACAGGAAATTAAAAAAAAACTTTTATTGTATAAAATAATATATATTGGGCAGGCAGTGGTCGCTCCGTGGCAGAATTCTTGTCTGCCATGCCAAAGACCCGGGTTTGATTCCCAGAGACTGCCCATGCCAAAAAATAAAAATAACATATATTAAGAAGCAATAAATTTCAAAGTACACTGAAACAAGTAGTCATAGAACAGATTTCAGAGTCTGGTATGGGTTACAGTTCCACAATTTTAGGGTTTTACTTCTAGCTAGTCTAAGCTACTGGAGACTAAAAGAAATATTAATATAATGATTCAGCACTCATACTCGTTTGTTAAAATCCTACCTTCTCTGTATAACTCCATCATCAGCTTTGATTTTTCTTCCGCTCTTTAGGAGTATTTGGGCTATGCCCATTCTAGCTTTTTCATGTTAGAAAGGGTCTCAATAATATGAGATGAGATGAAACTAGTTGATGTTCTTAAAGAAGCTGGTCCCTCTGGGTTTCAGGGCTTATCTGACCTAGAAAACCATCTGAAGGTTGTAGGTTCCTGGAAAGTTATCCAAGTTCATAGAACCTTGTAGAATCTGATAGAGTCCTAGATGTTCTTTGGGTTGGCAGGAACGCTTTTGATTGGGGGTTGGCAAACCATGGTAAGTAGCAATATCTGGCTGAAGTTGTATAACAGTAGCCTCCAGAATAGCCTCTCCACTCTATTTGAACTCTCTCAACCACTGATACCTTATTTAGTTACAATTCTTTCCCTTCTTCTGGTCAGGAAGGCATTGTCAGTCCCACAGTACCAGGGCCAGATTCATCCCTGGGATTCATCTTCCACGCCACCAGGGAGACTTTCACCCTGGGTGTCATGTCCCTCGTAGAGGGAGAGGGCAACAATTTCACTTGCAGAGTTGGGCTTAGAGAGAGAGAAACCTCATCTGAGCAACAAAAGAGGTCCTCCAGAAGTAACTCTTAGGCATACCTGCAGGTAGGCTAAGCTTTCCCACTACATACATAAGCTTCACAAGAGCAGGCCTCAAGATCAAGGGCTTGACCTATTGACTTGGGAGTCCCTAATGTTTGAGACTGTCAAGTGGTACAGTAAATAATTTTTTAAAGCTATAAACCCAGAAGGACTGGGAAAATAGAAGTGACAACAGTAACAATATTTTGGAAATGAAAGACAAATGGGAAGTTGTATCTTAACAGAATGTTAAACTGGCAGTAGGAAAACAGAAGTAACCTGATTTATTGTGTAGAATATCCAAAAGGTGCTGAAATAGCAGCACTAGATACCTCTAGACAAGATGTAAAGTAGTTGAGGCCAAAAATAAGGATTGGTTGAAAACTGCTTACAAAAAATAGATCCATAGATGACCTCTCTCAACCACACTGCTGGGGAGACAACTGTTCCTCTCCTTAACCCCAGCTTCAGATTTTATCCCCAATAAATCTAAGGAGGTATTGGGCACAGGACAAGGGTACCTTACAGAAAACAAGAGAATTAAACAAATGTATGCATGCTGAATGAAAAAATAACCCCCACCTAGCCCTTTTCCTCCATTTGGCCCCTAGAACACTGCCACTTTGAAATTTACCCTTCAAACAAGAAACAGGAGAATCTTCTCAGGGAAACTGGATTGCTGCTATCAGAAAAATCTAAAAATACTGACATGGATTTCCCAAATAGCTTACCCAAATTCACCTTACAGTGAAGTTCATTCAACAAGCTCCACCCACACTTAAACTTTCCAGTCAGTTTTATAGCACTTCTTTTGAAAGCAGTGAACATGGATTACCAAACCTAATTTGAGATAGAGGCTGAAACAAGCAGAAAAAAGAAAAGTGGAATAAATAAACTCTGCAGAGTAAAGAGAATGTAAAAAAGGAGAAACTTAGAAAAATAGCATGAAATAAGAACAGAAAGCTGCAAAAAATGGAATATGCAGGTAACAAAAAATCACTCTTGGAACATATAAATGTGACAAGAAACAGTGAAAAATTCAAGAGAAGAGTTGAAATAACAAGCTAAGGAACTCTCCTCTGAAAGTATAATCTTTCTTAAGGATGAAAAATAAGAACAAATACATGAGAATATTAGAGGATTATCTGAGAAGACTCATCATTTGAATAATAGGAATTCTAAAGAGAGAGAATAAAGAAAATGGAGGGGAAGATAGCAATAAAATAAGTCAAGAAAATTTCCTAGAACAGATGAACATGAGTTTCAGGACTGCAATGACCTGGCACAATTAATGAAAACATACCCATACCAAAGAAAGGATCAGAGAAATCAGAATATCTTTAAATTGCCAAGAGTAACACTGGAAGCTAGATGACAAAAGAATTGCATCAAAGAAAGAGGAAATAATCCAAAGAACAAAAAGACATGGGATACAGGAGACAAGAGATCCAATACATGAGAAAGGTGAAGGGAAATCCCAGGATAATGTTGAAGGTAGACCTCAAGATAATAGATAAAGGAAAGAAAATAATCTAGATTCAAGCAGGTCCAAATGTTTCTACGAGACATTTCCTCAAGAAGATGAAATTGTTAGAATTCTTACTGGTGGAGATTGGTAAGTACATAGAAAACCGAGCAAATAAAAAAAGACAGTTATTAGTTCCAAGGGGTTAAAAATGTAGGAAAGTAAAATTAATTTAGATTTTCTACTACACATTTCAGCTCTGAATAGCATAATTATTATGATGTAAACATTTATCATTTATCTAAGTAAACATCTCTATTTGGAGGATGGGAAGTGTGCCTATGTATTGTGAGAGGTCAATAAATAGTGATGATTAAAATAAAAGATAATTATGAGAGTAACAGATTCCATGTACCTGGCAGAATCCTTATTTCTTCTGATGACATCATCCACAGCTTTATACCCCACTGTGGGAAACTAGGGAACTGGGACATCATTAAAAAACAAACAAAGCTTGGGACAGCAAAATCACAATCTTACGTCTAGACCTGATGGATCTTATGGACTATCACATCCCCTAATTTTTTTGTCATTTGTCTTTCCCTCTTTGTAAGGAAATCTCCTTTTTTGGGAATCTACTCTTTTTTTAAAAGAGTTTTATTGAGATATATTCACACACCATACAATCCATCTAAAGTGTACAATCCATGGCTCACAATATATTCACAGAGTTGTGTATTAATCTCCACAATCAATTTTAGAACATTATCATTATTCTAAAAAGAAAAAATCCATACCATTTATATCCCCTTATTATTGATGCTGAGCACTGGTGTGATGCCTTTGCTGCAACTGATGAAAGAATATGAAAATATTACCATTTTAGGACTTCCGGAGAAGATGGCGGCTTAGTAAGACGCGCGGGTCTTAGTTCCTCCTCCAGAAAAGCAACTAAAGAAACAGAAACAATACGAAACAGCTCCCGGAGTCACGACAGAGACCAAAAAGACAGCGTACCCCATTCTGGAACAGCTGAACGGGCAGGGAGAATCTGCTGCGGTGAGCTACCCGAGGGGCGCGCGTTTTCCCGGCTGGGGCGGCTGGTGACTGGGGTCCCCTCCACGCACGTGGCTCCCCGGTCTGACTGGGAACGTTGGATAGCGGGGCCCTCCCGTCACGCTTGGCGTTTCGGGCCAGCTGGGCAATTAGGACCGGCACTCTCCCAAGCCGCAGCGGCCAGCGACCCCCACCTCCACGCGCGGTTTCCCGGGCCGACTGCCGTGCAGACAGACGAGCGCCACGAGCGCCACCTACTGGGCAGGAAAAGAAAAACAGAGCCCAGAGATTTCACAGAAAAACCTTTCAACCAGCTGGGTCCCACACCCAGGGAAATCTGATCAAATGCCCAGACACCAGCAGAAAATAATGGATGACGCTCGGAAAATTGAAGATATGGCCCAGTCAAAGGAACAAACCAATAGTTCAAATGAGATACAGGAGCTGAGACAACTAATGCTGAATATACGAACAGAAATGGAAAAATTCTTCAAAAACCAAATCAATAAATTGAGGGAGGACATGAAGAAGACATGGGCTGAACAAAAAGAAGAAATAGAAAATCTGAAAAAACAAATCACAGAACTTATGGGAGTGAAGGACAAAGAAGAAAAAATGGAAAAAACAATGGATACCTACAATGGTAGATCTAAAGAGACAGAAGCTACAATTAGTGAACTGGAGGATGGAACATCTGAATTCCAAAAAGAAACAGAAACTATAGGGAAAAGAATGGAAAAACTTGAGCAGGGGATCAGGGAACTGAATGACAATATGAAGCGCACAAATATACGTGTTGTCGGTGTCCCAGAAGGAGAAGAGAAGGGAAAAGGAGGAGAAAAACTAATGGAAGAAATTATCACTGAAAATTTCCCAACTCTTATGAAAGACCTAAATTTACAGATCCAAGAAGTGCAGCGCACCCCAAAGAGAATAGACCCAAATAGGCGTTCTCCAAGACACTTACTAGTTAGAATGTCAGAGGTCAAAGAGAAAGAGAGGATCTTGAAAGCAGCAAGAGAAAAACAATCTGTCACATACAAGGGAAACCCAATAAGACTATGTGTAGATTTCTCAGCAGAAACCATGGAGGCTAGAAGACAGTGGGATGATATATTTAAATTACTAAAAGAGAAAAACTGCCAACCAAGACTCCTATATCCAGCAAAATTGTCCTTCAAAAATGAAGGAGAAATTAAAACATTTATAGACAAAAAGTCACTGAGAGAATTTGTGACCAAGAGACCAGCTCTGCAAGAAATACTAAAGGGAGCACTAGAGTCAGATACGAAAAGACGGAAGAGAGAGGTATGGAGTAAAGTGTAGAAAGAAGGAAAATCAGATATGATATATATAATACAAAAGCCAAAATGGTAGAGGAAAATATTATCCAAACAGTAATAATACTAAAAGTTAATGGACTGAATTTCCCAATCAAAAGACATAGAATGGCAGAATGGATTACGACCCAGCAATACCACTGCTAGGTATCTACTCAAGGGACTTAAGGGCAAAAACACAGACGGACATTTGCACACCAGTGTTTATAGCAGCATTATCTACAATTGCAAAGAGATGGAAACAGCCAAAATGTTCATCAACAGACGAGTGGCTAAACAAACTGTGGCATATACCTACGATGGAATATTATGCAGCTTTAAGACAGACTAAACTTATGAAGCATGTAATAACATGGATGGACCTAGAGAACATTATGCTGAGTGAGTCTAGCCCAAAACTAAAGGACAAATACTGTAAGGTCCCACTGATGTGAACCGACATTTGAGAATCAGCTTGGAATATATCATTGGTAACAGAGACCAGCAGGAGTTAGAAACAGGGTAAGATAATGGGTAATTGGAGCTGAAGGGATACAGACTGTGCAACAGGACTAGATACAAAAACTCAACAATGGACAGCACAATAATACCTAAGTGTAATGTAACTATGTTGGAACACTGAATGAAGCTGCACCTGAAATATGGTTTTTTGTTTGTTTGTTTGTGTGTTTGTATCTTTTGTTTTTGTTTTTTTTCTTTTTCCTTTTTATATATATATATATATAATTAGTATTATTATTTTAATTCTCTTCTCTATATTAACATTCTATATTTTTTTCTGCTGTTTTGCTAGTTCTTTTCCTAAATCGATGCAAATGTACTAAGAAATGATGATCATACATCTATGTGATGATACTAAGAATTACTGAGTGCATTTGTAGAATGGAATGATTTCTAAATGTTGTGTTAATTTCTTTTCTTTTTTTTAATTAATAAAAAAATTAAAAAAAAAAAAGAAAAAGAAAATATTACCATTTTATAGTCTATTAGCTGGCATTAGGTGTATTTTCCCATATACCAACCTATTGTTAACACTTTGTAAAAGTGATGCACCCTTGATCTAATCCATGAAAGAACATTCTTATGTTTATACTATTAATCACTTTCATCATCCACAACAGGGTTCTCTGTGTTACACAGGGCTATGTTTTATCCTCTACCTTCCCTTCTAGTGACATGCACGAACCTAAACTTTCCCTTTCACCCACAATCCAACAGATAATTTGGTGCTGTTAATTATCAATAATGTGCTATCATCACTTCTATAAACCCCTAAGCATTTATGATCAATCTAATAAAAAATTCTGCACAAATTAAGCATCAGCTTCTCATCCTCTTCTATCTCCTGGTAATCTATATTCTAGATTCTAACTCTATGACTTCGCTTATTATAATTAGGTCATATAAGTGAGATCATACAGTATTTACCCTTTTGTGTCTGGCTTATTTCACTCAACATAATGTCATCAAGGTTCACCCATGCATCGCATGAATCAGGATTTCATTCCTTCTTACAGCTGAATAATATTCCATCATAACTATATACCACATTTTGTTTATCCATTTATCCCTTGAAGGACACTTGGGTTGCTCCATTTTGGGGCAATTGTGAACAATGCTGCTACGAATATCAGTGTGCAAATGCCTGTTCAAGTCTCTGATTACAGATTTTCTGGGTATATAACTAGTAGTGAGATTGCCAGAGCATATGGAAATTCTATACTTTGCTCCCTGAGGAACTGCCAAACTGTCTTCCAGTGGCTGTACCATTTTACCTTCCTACATGCAGGGATGAGTGTTCTCATTTTTTCACAACTTCTCTAACATCTGTAGTTTTCTGTCTTTTTTTTTTTTAATGTGGTCATTCTAGTAGGTGTGAAATAATATCTCATTGTGGTGTTGATTTGCATTTCTCTAATACTTAGGGATGGTGAGTATCTTCTCATGTGCTTTTTGGCTGTTTGTATTCAAGTCTTTTGCCCATTTTTTTAAAACTGGGTTGTTTGTCTTTTTTATTGTTGAGCTGTAGGATTTCTTTATACATTCTGGACATTAAACCCTTATAGGATACGTGGTTTTCAAATAGTTTCTCCCATTCAGTAGGCTGCCTTTCCACTTTGTGATAAAGTCCTTTGACACACAAAAGTATTTAATTTTGAAGAGGTCCCATTTTTCTATTTTTCTTTTCTTGCTTGTGCTTTGGGTGTAAAGTCTAAAATACCATTGCCTACCACACGACCTTGAAGATGCTTCCTTAAATTTTCTTCTCTAGTTTTATGGTCCTAGCTCTTATATTTAGATCTTTGATCCATTATGAGTTAAGTTTTGCATAAAGTATGAGATAGGGGTCTTCTTTCATTCTTTTGGGTATGGATATCCATCCTCCCAGCACCATTTGTTGAAGAGACTATCCTATTTCAGTTGAGTGGACTTGGAACCCTTATCAAAAATCAACTGAGGGCAGTGCAGTGGTGGCTCAGTGGCAAAATTCTCGCCTGCCATGCCAGAGACCTGAGTTCAATTCCCACTACCTGCCCATGTAAAAAAAAAAAAATCATTTGAAGGCTGTGCACTGGTGGCTCAGTGGCAGAATTCCCACCTGCTCTGCCAAAGACCCCAGGTTTGATTCCCGGAGCCTGCCCATGCCAAAAAAGAAAAAAATCAACTGAACATAGTTATGAAGGTCTATTTCTGAACTCTCAATTCAATTCCATTGGTCAATATATCTATTTTTATGTCAGTACCATGCTGTTTTGACCACTTTAGCTTTGTAACATGCTTTAAAGTCAGGAAGTGTGAGTTCTCCAACTTCTTCCTTCTTCTTCAAGATGTTGTTGGCTGTTCTTGGCTACACATTTCCCTTCCAAATAAATTTGATTATTAGATTTTCCATTTCTTCAAAGTAGGCTGTTAATTTTTTATTGCAATTGCATTGAATCTGTAAATCAATTTGGGTACGATTGACATGTTAACAATGTTTAGTCTTCCAATCCGTTCATGTGGAATTTACTTCCTTTTATTTAGGTCTTCTTTGATGACTTTTGTCAATATTTTGTAGTTGTCCTTCACATCCCTGGTTACATTTATTCCTAAATATTTGATTCTTTTAGTTGCTATTGTAAATAGATTTTTTTCTTTGATTGCCTCCTCAGACTACTCATTACTAGTATGTAGAAACACTACTGGTTTTCACATGATGGTCTTGTATTGTACCACTTTGGCAAAGTCATTTATTAGCTCTAGTAGCTTTGTTATAGATCTTGGGGGACTTTCTGGGATCGTGTCATCTCCAAATATGGAAAATTTTAATTATTTCTTTCCAGTTTGGATGCCTTTTTTGTCTTTTTCTTGACTAACTGCTCCGGCTAGCACTCTAGCACAATGTTGATTAACACTGATGACAGTTGGCATCATTGTCTCGTTCCAAATCCTAGAAGGAAAGCTTTCAGTCTTTCACTACTGAGTATGAGGTTAGTTGTGAGTTTTTCATATATGTCTTTTGTGCTAGTTAGAAACTGTTGTGTGCCCAGAAAAGCTATGTTCTTTAGTACTCATTCAATATTGCTGGGTGGGATCTTTTTTATTGTTTTCAAGGAGATGTGGCCCACCTGATTGTGAGTGGTACCTTTTGATTAGCTGGACTTTATGCAGATGTGTTGCAAGCCATTCCAAGTAGGTTGCTTACTAGAGTCCTTTAAGAGGAAAACATTTTGGAAAAAGCTTCAGAGCCAACAGAGCCCACATAACCAGAGACCTTTGGAGATTTAGAAGGAAAATGCCCCCAGGAAAGCCTTATGAAATGAGGAGAGAAAGCTAGTAGACATCATCATGTGCCTTCCAGTTGAGAGAGGTATTCTGGATGGCATCAACCTTTCTTGAATGAAGATAACTGCTTGTTGGTGCCTTAATTTGGACATTTTCACAGCCTTAGAGCTGTAAACTTGCAACTTAATAAATTCCCTTTTAAAAAGCCACTCCATTTTTGGTATATTGCATTCCAGCAGCTTCAGAAAATTAAACACCCTTTATCATGTTGAGGAAGTTTCCTTCTATTCCTAACTTCCAAAGTTTTTTTATCAAGAAAGGACGCTATTTTAATCAAATGTCTTTTCTGCATCAATCAAAATCATCATGTGGTTTTTTCCCCTGTGATTTGATAATATGGTACATTACATTGATTTTCTTGCATTGAAACACCCTTGTATTCCTGGGATAAATCCACTTGATGATGGTGTATAATTCTTTTCACATGCTGTTGGATTATTTTGCAAGTATTTTGTTGAAGATTTTTGCATCTATAGTCATTAGAGAAATTAGTCAGTAATTTTTTGTAGTATATTCATCTGGTTTTGGTATTAGGGTGATGTTGGCTTCATAGAATCAGTCAGGTCGCTTTCCCTTCCCTTCAATTTTTTGGAAGCGTTTGTGCAGGATTGGTTTTAATTCTTCTTGGAAAGATTGGTAGACTTCACCTGTGAAGCCATCTGGTTCTGGGCTTTTCTTTCTTGGGAATTTTTTGATGACTGATTCAATCTCTGTACTTGTAATTTGTCTGTTGCAGTCTTCTATTTTTTCTAGAGTCAGTGGATGTGTGTTTCTAGGAATTTGTCCATTTTATCTATGTTGTCTAATTTGTTGGTGTATAGGTATTCACAGTATCCTGTTATGATCCTTTTATTTCTGTAATGTCAGTAGTAATGCCCACCCTCATTTCTGTTTTTATTTATTTGTATTTTCTCTCTTTATTTCTTTGTCACGCCACCTAAAGGTCTGTGAATTCTATTGATCTTTTCAAAGAAACAAATTTTAGTTTTTTTTTAACTCCATTGCTTTTTTTGTTGTTGTTCCCAATTTCATTTATTTCTACTCTAATCCTTGTTATTTCTTTCCTTCTATTTGCTTTGGGTTTAGTTTTCTGTTCCTTTTTCTCACTCCCATGTGAACAGTTAGGTCTTTAATTTTGCCCTTTCTTCTTTTTTAATGTAACTGTTTAGGGGCCATAAATATCCTTCTCAGCACTGCCTTCACTGCATCCCTTAAGTTTTGATTTGTTGAGCCCTCATTTTCATTTGTCTCAAGATAATAACTGATTTATCTTGCAATTTCTTCTTTGACCCACTGATTTTTATAACATTTTTAATTGTGAAATATAACATATATACAAAAAAGCAATACTTTTCAAAGTACATGTTAACAAGTAGTTATAGAACAGATTTCAAAGTTTGGTATTGGTTATGATCCACTGATATTTAAGAATGTATTTTTAAAAATCCATATATTTGTGAATTTGCCAGTCCTCTGCCTTTATTGATTTTCAGCTTCATTCATTATTGTCAGAGAAGTGCTTTGTATAATTTCAATTGTTTGAAATTTATTGAGATTTGTTTTATGACCCAACCTGTGGTCTATCCTGGAGAATGATCCATGAGCACTTGAGAAGAATGTACATCCTGGTCTTTTGGGGTGCAATGTTCTGTACATGTCTGTTAGGTCTAGTTCATTTATCACACTGTTCCAAATTCTCTGTTTGGTCATTGATCTTCTGTCTAGATGTTCTTGTGTATTGATGAGAGTGGTGTATTAAAGTCTCTAAGCATTATTGTGGAGATGTCTATTTCTCCCTTCAGTATTGCCAATGTTTGGGCCAGGTATTTGAGGCACCCTGATTAGGTGCGTAAATAATTATGATTGGTATTTCTTCTTGGTGCATTGCCCCTTTATCTTTAGTGTGCTTCTTTGTCTCTTATAAAAGCTTTGTATGTAAAGTCTATCATGTCTGATATTAGTATAGTTACTCCAGCTCTTTTTTGGTTCCTCTTTCATAGAATATCTTTCTGCAACCTTTCACTTTCAATCTATTTGTGTCCTTGGAGTTAAGTTGAGTCTCATATAAACAGCATACAGATGAATCATACATTTTTATTCATTCGTCCAATGTCTGTTTTTTGATTGGGGAGCTTAATCTAATAACTTTCAATTATATTATTGAATAGGCAGTACTTCAAACATTTTATCCCTTGGTTTTTACATTTTCTACCTTATTTTCATCTCTATTTTTATCTTTTTACTGCCCTTACATGCAATCTTCATTTCTATATTCTGCTCCAAGCCTCTCTCCTGTATTTTCCTTCAGCCTGCAGAACTCTCTTTAGTATTTCTTGTAGGACAGGTCTTTTGTTGATGGTTGCTTTTCCAACCCCCCTCATTTAAAAAATTTTTTTTTCTTGTATAGTATAACATATATACAAAGCAAAGAAATAAAAAAGCAATACTTTTCAAAGCACTCTTCAACAAGTGGTTACAGGACAGATCCCAGAGTTTGTCATGGGCAACATATGATCCTCTCATATTTTTCCTTCTAGCTGCTCCAGAATATAGGAGGCTAGAGGGCTTAAATATTGTTTTATCACATTTGACTTTTTTTTCCTTCTTTTTTTTAATTAAAAATAACATATATACACAAAAGCTATAAATTTCAAAGTACAGCACCACAATTAGCTGCAGAACATACTTCAGAATTTGATGTGGGTTACAATTTCACAATTTTAGGTTTTTACTTCTAGCTGATCTAAAATATTGGAGACTAGAAGAGATATCAATTTAATGGTTCAGCATCCCTCTCTTTAACGTTGTTTGGGCTATGGCAATTCTACATTTTTGCTATTGAAAGGGTCTATCACTAATATGGGGTAGGGAGATGGAACACTCCGATGTTTTGGAGAAGCTGGGCTAGATTTCAGGACTTATCTGGACCAGGGACCCATCTGGAGTTGTAGGTTTCTGGAAAGTTACTCTAGTGCATGGAACCCTTGTGAAATCTTATATATTGCCCTAGGCGTTCTTTAGGATTGGCTGGAATGGTCCTGGTTGGGAGTTGACAGGTTATGATAGGTAGCAAAGTCTAACTGAAGCTTGCATAAAAGCAACCTCCAGAGTAGCCTCTTGACTCTATTTGAACTCTCTCTGCCACTGATACTTTAATTACACTTCTTTTTCCCCTTTTGCTCAGGATGGAATTGTTGATCCCATGGTGCAGGTCTGGATTCATCCATAAGAGTCATCTCCCACGTCACCAAGGAGACTTCCACCCCTGTATATAATGTTCCTTGTACTGGGGAGGGCAATTTCACTTGCAGAGTTGAGCTTAGACAGAATGAGGCCACATCTTAGCAACAACAGAAGTCTTCCAGAAGTAACTCTTAGGTATGCCTATAAGTAGTCTAAGCGTCTCTGCTGTCTACATAATCTTCACAAGAGTAAGCCTCATGATCGAGGGCATGGCCTATTGATTTGGTTATGTCTAAAGTTTGACACAGTATCAGGGGATTCCCTGATAGTAAGGTTTAATCGTTCCATATTCTTTCTCCCATTCTTCAGGGGACTTTGCCAACATTTTTTGATTATCTGTTTAATATGCTCCAGGATGTTTCGAGGCATTACAATAATCTATACAGGATTAAAGGACCTCTTTCTTATTTTGTGCTACCTGGGTTTCAATTGTTCAAATGAGTATACAGATAAGTTGAATTAGATTATGAAGTACAGAAAATTTCAGTTCCAGATCAAATAAACCTTTCTTCCATTGGTCTCAAAGAGTATGTGTGGTTCTAAAATATAGACACTATCTTCCTTACCCCTATGTTCTAAATTATTTTAACACCAACCTGTTTGGCTTCATTCTTATTTGTAAATATCATGTTACATACATAAAACAGCCTCTCAAAATCCAGAAATAATAATCACCACTCTGGATTTAGTGTTTCTGCTCTAAAAGCTTATAATCTAGGCCTCTGTTTTCTTATAAGCATTTTCTAAAGGTGACCATACAATTCTTGTTCTTTTACTTCTGGCTTATTTTGTCTCACCAAATGACCCACATGTTCATTTACATCGTTGCATGCCTCATGACTTTGTTGCTTTTTGTAGCAGCACAGCCTTTTTTCATAAGTATACACCATCATTCGCCAATCTACTTCTCTGTCAGTGCATCCTTCAGCCACCTTCATTAATCGGGCATCATGTAGAAGGCCAAAGTCTACAGTCCGTCAACATTCTCAATTTTAGATAATTTCATTGTTCCCAAGAGAAAGAAAACCAATAAACACACCCTTGCCAAATAGGAAATCTAAACCTCCTCTTAACTCTTGTCCTTCACCCCATTATTTACCTCTGCTGTTGCTGTGGTCGTGCTGCTGGTTTCCTTTTGAACATAGCTCATAGCATGCAATAGCAGTTTCCCCCCTGTACCCTGGACTCTTTATACAAGAATCATATCTTTGAAGTACTTCTTAAGAGAACTAATTCATATTTCTAGTGTGAATCAGTGGGACATATAGGTCTATACAACCCCTTTCAATCTTGTTCATCTTCAATATGGTAATATTATTTCTAGACCCACTAGTGAATCACCTTCACCCCATCTATTCCCTTACATTGGAGTTCAACCTCATTAGCTAACGGTTCACCCATCTCTAGTTTCTGTGTATCTTTAAGTCCCCTATATTCTGTATTTAATGCCTCTGATTACACATTCATGCTGGTCATAAAAGTGGACTCATACAGTATCTATCCTTCTGTGTCTGGCTAATTTTGTCCATCATTATGTCCTCAAGACTCATCCATCTTGTCATGTGGTTCAGGACATTATTTTCTCTTGCTGCTGCATAATATTCTATCGTATGTATATACCACATTTTTTTGATCCACTCATCTGTTGACAGGCATTTGGTTTGTTTCCATCTTTTGGCGATTGTGAATAATGCTGCTATGAACTTTGGCGTGCAAATGTCTGTTTGTGTCATTGCTTTCAGCTCTTCTGGGTATGTACCAAATAGTGCTATTGCTGGGTCATAGGACAATTTGATATTTAGTTTCCATAGTGGCTGCACCATTATACATTCCCACCAGCAGTGCATAAGCGTCCCAGTTTCTTCACATACTCTCCAACATTTATAGTTTCCTGTTTCTTTAATAGCAGCCATTCTAGGTATGAAGTGGTATCTCATTGTAGTCTTGAACTGCATTTCCCTTATAGCCAATAAAAACGAGCATCTCTTCATGTTTTTTTGTTGTTGTTGTTGTTATTGTTGTTGTTGTTGTTGTTTTACGTGGGCAGGTACCAGGAAACAAATCCAGGTTTCCAGCATGGCAGGCGAAAAATCTGCCTGCTGAGCCACCATGGCCCACCCTTGTCTTGTGCTTTTGAGCCATCTGTGTTTGCACTTCAGAAAAATGCCTATTCATATTTTTAGCCCATTTTATAATTGGGTTGTTTGTTCTTTTGTTGTTGAGATGTATGATTTCTTCGTATATACAGGAAATCAAACCTTTGTCCAATATGTGATTTCCCAATCTTTTCTCCCATTGAGTTAACTGCCTCTTCAGCTTTTTGACAAAGTCTTTTGATGTTCAGAAGCATATGATTTTGAGGAGTTCCCACTTATCTAATTTTTCTTTTGTTGCTGTGCTTTTGTGGTAAAGTTTAGGAAGCCACCTCCTATTACTAGGTCTTGAAGATGTTTCCCCACATTGTCTTCTAGAAGCTTTATGGTGCTAGTCCTTATATTTAGGTGTTTGATCCACTTTGAGTTAATTTTTGTGTAAGTTGTAAGATAGGGGTCCTCTTTCATTCTCTTGGCTATTGATATCCAGTTCTTCCATGCCCAATTATTGAAAAGACTATTTTGTCCCAGTTCAGAGGATTTGGGTGCCTCGTCAATAATCAGTTGACAATAGATTTGGTGGTTTGTTTCTGCATTCTTGATTCAATTCCATTGGTCAATGCTTCTGTCTTTGTGCCATTACCATGCTGTTTTGACCACTGTGGCTTTATAAAAGGTTTTAAGGTCAGGGAATGTTAATCCTCCCACTTCATTCTTCTTTTTTAGGATGCTTTTAGCTGTTCAGGGTCTCTTTCCTTTCAAGAAAAATATGGTAGTTAGCTGTTCTAGTTTGCTAGCTGCCAGAATGCAATATACCAGAAATGGAATGGCTTTTAAAAGGGGGGATATAATAAGTTGCTAGTTTACAGTTCTCAGGCCAAGAAAATGTCCCAGTTAAAGCAAGTCTATAGAAATGTCAATCAAAGGCATCCAGAGAAAGATAGGCTGATGATATTCAGAGTTTTTCGCTCATCTGGAAAGGCACATGGTGAACACAGTCACAGTTTCTCTCTCGGCTGGAAGGGAACATGGCGAGCAAGGCATCGTCTGCTACTTTCTTTCCTGGCTTCCTGTTTCATGAAGCTCCCCGGGAAGCATTTTCCTTCTTCATCTCCAAAGATCACTGGCTTGTGGGCTCTCTGCTTCTCATGGCTATGTCGTTCTTCTCTGCTCTTTCTGAATCTCCCATTCTCCAAAATGTTTCCTCTTTTATAGGACTCCAGAAACTTATCAAGACCCACCCTAATGGGTGGAGACATGTCATCACCTAATCCAGTTTCGCAACCACTCTTGATTACATCACATTGCCAGGGAGATGATCTAATTACAGTTTCAAGCATACAATGCTGAATAAGGATTAGAAGAAACGTTTGCTTTTACAAAATGGGATTAGGATTAAAACATGGCTTTTCTAGGGGACATGCATTCATTCAAACCAGCACATTAGCTTTTCCAAATCTTCAAAATACGTTAGAATTTTGAATGGTACTGTGTTGAATCTGTAGATCAATTTGGGGAGAATTGACATCTTAACCATATTTAGCCTTCCTATCTATGAGCAGGGCATATCTTTCCACCTTCTTTGATTTTAGATCTCCTTTGATTTCTTTTATCAATATTATGTAGTTTTCTGTGTATGAGTCCTTTCAAACATAGTTAAGTTCATTCCTAAGCATTTGATGCTTTTAGTTGCTATTTTGAATGGAATTTTTTCCTTAACTGACTCCTCAGCTAGGTCATTGCTTGTGTATAGAAATGTTATTGATTTTTACACATTCATTTTATATCCCACCACCTTGCTGAATTTGTTTATCAGCTCAAATAACTTTGTGGCAGATTTCTCAGGATCTTCCAAGTATAGTATCATATCATCTTCAAATAATGAAAGTTTTACTTCTTCCTTTCCAATTTGGATGCATTTTATTTCTTTTTCCTGCATGATTGCTCTAGCTAGAACTTCTAGCACAATGTTGAATAATGGTGTTGACAGTGGGCATCCTTGTCTTGTACCTGATCTTAAAGGGAAAGTTTTCATTCTCTCTCCATTGAGTACAATGCTGGCTATTGGTTTTTCATATATTCTCTTTCTCATATTGAGGTAGTTACTTTTGATTCCTGTCTTTTGGAGTGTTTTTATCAGAAAATGATGCTGAGTTTTGTCAAATGCTTTTTCAGCATCAATCGAGATGATCCTGTAACTACACCATTTAGTAGACTACACCATTTAGCCTGTAGTTTTCCTTTCTTATAGCCTCTTTACCTGGTTTTGGTACTAAAATGATATTAGCTTCATAAAATGAGTTAGGTAGAGTTACTTCTACCTCAATTTTTGGGGAAAATTTGAGGAGGATTGGTGTTGGTTCTTTATGAAATGTTCGATAAAATTCCCCTGTGGTGCCATCTGGCCCTGGGCTTTTCTTTGTAGGAAGATTTTTTATTTTTTATTTTATTTTTTATTTTATTTTTTAATTTTTTATTTTTTTATTAACGGAAAGAAAAAAAAAGAAATTAACACAACATTTAGAAATCATACCGTTCTACATATGCACTCAGTAATTCTTAACATCATCACATAGATGCATGATCATTGTTTCTTAGTACATTTGCATCGGTTTAGAGGAACTAGAAACACAACAGAAAAAGATATAAAATGTTAATATAAAGAAAAGAAATAAAAGTAGTAATAATAGTAAAAAACAACAACAACAAACAAACCAACAAGCAAACAAAAACAAAAAAAACCCTATAGCTCAGATGCAGCTTCATTCAGTGTTTTAACATGATTACTTTACAATTAGGTATTATTGTGCTGTCCATTTTTGAGTTTTTGTATCTAGTCCTGTTGCACAGTCTGTATCCCTTCAGCTTCAATTACCCATTGTCTTACTCTGTTTCTAACTCCTGCTGAACTCTGTTACCAATGACATATTTCAAGTTTATTCTCGAATGTCCGTTCACATCAGTACGGATGGCCAAGAGGCACATGAAGAGATGCTCAATGTCCCTGGCCATTAGAGAAATGCAAATCAAAACCACAATGAGATATCATCTCACACCCACCAGAATGGCCATTATCAACAAAACAGAAAATGACAAGTGCTGGAGAGGATGTGGAGAAAGAGGCACACTTATGCACTGTTGGTGGGAATGTCAAAGGGTGCAACCACTGTGGAAGGCAGTTTGGCGGTTCCTCAAAAAGCTGAATATAGAATTGCCATATGACCCAGCAATACCATTGCTAGGTATCTACTCAAAGGACTTAAGGGCAAAGACACAAACGGACATTTGCACACCAATGTTTATAGCAGCGTTATTTACAATTGCAAAGAGATGGAAACAGCCAAAATCTCCATCAACAGACGAGTGGCTAAACAAACTGTGGTATATACATACGATGGAATATTATGCAGCTTTAAGACAAGATAAACTTATGAACCATGTAATAACATGGATGGACCTAGAGAATATTATGCTGAGTGAATCCAGCCAAAAACTAAAGGACAAATACTGTAGGAAGATTTTTTAAAAATAATTTATTAATTAAAAAAATTACAAGAAACGCAAACATCCTTAATATATGCTCATTCCACTCTACATATATAATCAGTAATTCACAATATCATCACATAGATGCGTATTCACCATCATGATCATTTCTTAGAACATTTGCATCAATTCAGAAAAAAAAATGAAAAGACAACAGAAAAATAAAACAAAAACAGAAAAAGAAAAAAAGAATTTTACATACCATACCCCTTACCCCTCCCTTTCATTGATTACTAGCATTTCAAACTGAATTTATTTTAACATTTGTTCCCCCATTATTTATTTTTATAACGTATGTTCTACTCGTCTGTTGACAAGGTAGATAAAAGGAGCATCAGACACAAGGTTTTCAGAATCATACAGTCACATTGTGAAAGCTATACCAGTATACAATCATCATCAAGAAACATGGCTACTGGAACACAGCTCTACATTTTCAGGCAGTTCCCTCCATCCTCTCCATTACATCTTGGATAACAAGGTGATATCTCCTTAATGTGTAAGAATAACCTCCAGGGTAACCTCTTGACTCTGTTTGGAATCTCACAGCCATTGACACTTTGTCTCATTTCACTCTTCCCCCTTTTGGTCGAGAAGGTTTTCTCAATCCCTCAATGCTGGGTCTCAGCTCATTCTAGATTTTCTGTCCCATGTTGCCAGGAAGATCCACACCCTTGGGAGTCATGTCCCACATAGACAGGGGGAGAGTGTTGAGTTTGCTTGTTATATTGGCTGGAGACAGAGGCCACATTTGAGCAACAAAAGAGGTTCTCTTGGGGGTGACTCTTAGGCCTAATTTTAAGTAGGCTTGACCTATTCTTTTTGGGGTTAAGTTTCATGTGAACAAACCCCAAGACTGGGGGCTCAGCCTATAGCTTTGGTTGTCTGCACTGCTTCTGAGAATATCAAGAATTCAACTTGGACAGGTTAAATTTTCCCCCATTCTCACCATTCCCTGAAGGGGACTTTGCAAATACTTTTCCACTCACTGATCAAATCACTCTGAGATTCATTGGGACATCACTCTGAGCAAACCAATAAAATCTAATGTCCTACCCAGGGTTCCATGTACTTATATTTCTCAACCAACTATCTACATAATTTATATTAGGAGATGCACTAGTCAAAATATAAATTTTGTACCAAATAGACATTTTTTAATTTAGTCTCACATGAAAGTTGAAATTTTAAAATATTAATTACCATCTATTTTCAGCACCCTGCAGTAATGACATTCCTTTGTTCTTCCTCATACAAAAACATTTTAAAATTTGTACATTTACTTATTATCATTATACACTCTAGGCATTCCTAGATTGTACCATCTCAATCTTTATCATCTATCTTTCTTTATGATTTCATTTATGCCCCCAGTCCTCCTCCCTCTATCATGCTCACATTCAGCTTCATTCAGTGTTTTAACATAATTGTATTACAGTTAGGTAGTGCTGTGCTGTTCATTTCTGAGTTTTTATATTCAGTCCTGTTGCACAATCTGTATCCCTTGAGCTCCAGTTACCCAATATCT
The DNA here is from genome assembly GCF_023851605.1 of Tamandua tetradactyla. Lineage (NCBI taxonomy): Eukaryota > Metazoa > Chordata > Mammalia > Pilosa > Myrmecophagidae > Tamandua > Tamandua tetradactyla. The sequence goes on along the minus strand of NC_135353.1, from coordinate 61,359,102 downwards.
TACCCTATTTCTATCTCCTGATGGTCTCTGTTACCAATTAAATATTCCCAGTTTATTCACTAATGTCAGTTCATATCAGTGAGACCATACAGTATTTGTCTTTTTATTTTTGGCTAATCACACTCAGCATAATGTCCTTAAGGTCCATCCATGTTGTTACATATTTCATAACTTTATTCTGTCTTACAGCTGCATAATATTCCATCGTATGTATATGCCACAGTTTGTTTAGCCACCCATCCGTTGATGGACATTTGGCTGTTTCCATCTCTTGGTAATTGTAAATAATGCTGCTATAAACATTGGTGTGCAAATGTCCATTTGTGTTCTTTGAGTAGAGAGAGCATATAGATGGGTCTTGTTTTTTAATCCATTCTGCCAGTCTATGTCTTTTGATTGGGGAGTTTAATCCATTAACATTTAGTGTTAATACTGCACGGGTAGTACTTTCTACCATTTTGCCTTTTGGATTTTATCTGTCATATTTAATTTTCCTTCTTTTTACCTTTACTCATAGTCTTCCTTTCTACACTCTTCTCCACATCTCTCTCTTCTGTTTTTGTATCTGTCTCTAGTGCTCCCTTTAGTGTTTCTTGCAGAGCTGGTCTCTTGGTCACAAATTCTCTCAGTGATTTTTTGTCTGAAAATGTTTTAATTTCTCCCTCATTTTTGCAGGACAATTTTGCTGGATATAGAATTCCTGGTTGGCAGTTTTTCTCTTTTAATAATTTAAATATAACATCCCACTGTCTTCTCACCTCCATGGTTTCTGCTGAAACATCTACACATAGCCTTATTGGGCTTCCTTTTTACATGATGGATTGCTTTTCTCTTGCTGCTTTCGAGATTCTCTTTCTCTTTGACATCTGACATTCTGATTAGTAAATGTCTTGGAGTACGTCTATTTGGATCTATTCTCTTTGGGGTACGTAATCTTGGATCTGTCATTTTAAGTCTTTCATAAGAGTTGGTAAATGTTCAGTGATAATTTCCTCCATTAATTTTTCTCCTCCTTTTCCCTTCTCTTCTCCTTCTGGGACACCCACAGGACATATATTCATGTGCCTCATATTATCTTTCAGTTCCCTGAGTCCCTGCTCATATTTTTCCATTTTTTCCCTATATTTTCTTTTTCTTGCTGGATTTCAGCTGTTCCATCCTCCAGTTCAGAAATCCTATGCTCTGTCTCTCGAAATCTATCATTGTAGGTTTCCACTGTTTTTTTCATCTCTTCTACCGTGACTTTCATTCCCATAAGTTCTGTGATTTGTTTTTTCAAACTTTCGATTTCTTCTTTTTGTTCATTCTTTGCCTTCTTTATATCCTCCCTCAATTCATTGATTTGGTTTTTCACGAGGTTTTCCATGTCTGTTCGCATATTCTGAATTAAATGTTTCAGCTCCTGTATCTCATTTGAATTGTTGATTTGTTCCTTTTACTGGGCCATACCTTCAATTTTCCTAGTGTGATTTGTTATTTTTTGCTGCCATCTAGGCATTTAATTACCTTAATTAGTTTATTCTGGAGATTGCTTACACTTCTTTTACCTAGGGTTTTATTGCTGGATGAATTTATTGTCTATCTGTTCTTTGACATTCAGTTCAGCTTTATCTGCACCTCTAACTTAAGTTTTGTTTAACAGAGGAGAATTTTTCTGTTCTTTTTTTCTTGTTTCTTGCCTTGCTTGTATGATGCCTTTTCCCCCCACACTTAGGAGGGTCTACTTAGGTATTATAGACCACAGCCAGATTTTCCCAGACCAAACTGGCCTCCTATCAGGAGGAAAGAGTCACCTGCATTGGTTTTCCCCAAAGGTGAGACCCAGCAGGTTGAAAGACTTTCCTGTGAAGTCTCTGGACACTGTTTTTCTTATCCTACCCAGTATGTGGTGCTTGTCTGCCTGAAGGTCCCACTAGCATAAGATAATGCGGTACCTTTAACTTTGGCTGGGACATGGTGGAGACCAAAGAGAGGTTGTAGGCTGGTTTTAATGGTTTCAAATTACCAAGCCCTGGTGTCTGAATTCCTTGAGAGAGGGATTCCACCTGAGTTGGGCTTCACCCCTCCCCTGGGCAAAAATGAACGACCTCTGCTTTGACCAGGTTCACCTGAGCTGGGGGCCTATTTTTAGTGGTCATAATTTGTTAATTAATTCCACAATTGGTGTTTGGTTGGGCTCAGCCCCTGTTGCTGATAAAGTCTCTTTCCTTTCCCCTCAGGGAAGTGACCTGTGGGGGAGGGGCGCTGGCCACCACACTTGGGGAACTCACAGTTCTGGGGGGGCTCACAACCAGTCAAGCTGGTCCAGATTGGGGTATGCTGTGTGTCTGGTCACTGATGTGGCCCCAGGAGCTGTTCTGTATTGTTTCTGGTTATTTAGTAGTTGTTCTGGAGGACGAACTAAAATGCGCACATTGTTAAGCCGCCATCTTGGCCCCATGTTCTGTAGGAAGATTTTTGATGACTAAATCTCTTTACCTGTGATTGGTTTGTTGAGGTCTTCTATCTCTTCCTGAGTCAGTGTAGCTTGTTTGTGTGTCTCCAGGAATTTGTCCATTTCATCTAAGTTGTCTAGTTTGTTGGTGTATAGTTGTTCATAGTATCCTCATATGATTTCTTTTATTTCTTTAGGGTCTGTGGTAACGTACCCCTTTTTATTTCTGATTTCATTTTCATCCTCTGTCTTTTCTTCTTTGTCAGTCTTGCTAGTGGCCCATCAATTTTATTGATTTTCTCAAAGAACCACCTTTTGGTTTTATTGATTCTTTCTATTGTTCTTTTGTTCTCCCATTCATTTATCTCTGCTTTAATCTTTGTTATTGCTCCTCTCCTATTTGCTTTGGAGTTAATTTGCTGTATTTTCTCAAGTTCCTCCAGGTTTGTTGTTAAGTCCTCGATTTTTCTCTTTCTTGTTTTTTTTTTTTTTTTTTTTTTTTTTTTAAAGTGAGAGGGAGGAAGGGAAGGAAAGACAGAGAAGGAAGGAAGAATGGAAGGAAGAAAGGGAAACATTTTTAAACATTTTCTTGTTTTATTATATTTTGTTTGTTTGTTTGTTTTTTACATGGGCTGGGGCCGGGAATCGAACCGGGGTCCTCCGGCACGGCAGGCAAGCACTCTTGCCCGCTGAGCCACCGCGGCCCGCCCTCTTTCTTGTTTTTTAATATAGGCATTTAGGGCAATAAATTTCCTCCTCAGCACAGCCTTTGCCACATCACATAAATTCTGTTAAGTTGTACTCTCATTTTCATTCATCTCCAGATGGCTACTGATTTCTCTAGCAATTGTTTCTTTGACCCACTGGTTGTTTAAGAGCATGTTATTTAATCTCCATATATTTGTGAATGTTCTCATTCTTTCATGGTTATTGAGATCCAGCTTCATCCCATTGTGATCAGAAAAAGTGCTTTGAATAATTTCAATGTTTTTATATTTATAAAGACCTGTTTTGTGCCCGAGCATGTGTTCTATCTGGAAATGTTCCATGAGCACTAGAGAAGAATGTATAACCTTGTGTTTTGGGGTGCAATGACCTATATATGTCCATTAGATCTAATTCATTTATCAAATTATTTAACATCTCTATTTCTTCATTGATCTTCTGTCTTGTTGTTCTATCTAGAGAGGACAGTGGTGTATTGAAATTTCCTACTATTATTGTTGAAATATCTATTGCTCCCTTCAACTTTGCCAATGTCTGTCTCATATTCTTTGGACTCCTTGATTGGAAGCATAAACATTTATGATTGTTATATCATCTTGGTAAATTGACCCTTTAATTAGTATATAGTGTCCTTCTTTGCCCTTATGATGTCTTTACATTTCTTTTGGCTACAACTTGCGTTGAAAACCTTTTTCCATCCTCTCATTTTCAATCTTATTTGTATCCTTGTGTCTAAGATGAGTCTCTTGTAAGCAGCATATAGCTGGATTATGTTTCTTTACCCATCCTGCCAATCTGTATCTTTTAATTGGTAAGTTTAGTCCGTTAACATTCAAAGTTATTACTGAAAAGGCATTTCTTGATTTCACCATCTTATCTTTTTTATTTTATTTGTCAGATCTATATATTCTTTTCCCTCTTTCTCTTTGTATTCCTTAAATTACCCTTAGTGGTACTCTTCAATTTTGTGCCCTCCTCCAGGCCTCCTTCTCTTGTCTTTTTTTTTTTTCAGCCAGCAGAACTCCTTTTTAGTATTTCTTTTAGGGCCAATATTTTGTTGACAAATTCTTTCAGGACTTCTTTGTCTGTGAAAACTTTAATCTCTCCCTCAGTTTTGAAGGATAATTTGGCTGGGTACAGAATTTTTGGCTGGAAATCTTTCTCTTTCAGGATCTTGAATATATCATACCACTGCCTTCTCACCTCCAGGGTGCTAGTTGAGGAGTCTAAATTCAGTCTTATTTGATTTCCCTTGTATTTAGTAGATTGTTATTCTCTTTCTACTTTCAGAATTTTCTGATTCTCTTCAACATTTGACAGTCTGATTAGTATGTGCCTTGGGGAAGGCCTATTTGGATTTATTCTGTGTGGAGTTCTTTGGGATTCTTTGACTTGTGTATTTGTGTTCTTTATGAGGTCTGGGAAGTTTTCCCCCATTATATCCTCAACTACTCTTCCTAGCCCTTTATGCCTCTCTTCTTCTGGGACACAAATAATTCTTATATTTGTGTGCTTTGTTTTGTCTCTCATTTCCCTGACTTCCCATTCAATTTTTTCCATCTTTTTTTGCCAATCACTGTTTTGAGTCTTTGAAGTCAATTATCTGTCCTCTGTAGCATTTATTCTTTCTTCTGTCTCTTCAAATCTGGTGTTGTGTGCCTCTAGTATGTTTTTTATTTGGTCAACAGAGACTTTAGTCTCTGTGATATCCGCTATTTTTCTATTTATTCTTTCAAATTCCTCTTTATACTCTTTTACTGTCTTCTTGATCTCCTTTATGTCATTTGCTGTCCCGCTTATTTTACTAAGTAGAGTTGTATGAACATCTTTGATTAGTTGTTCCAGCATCTAATTCTCCTCTGGTGTTTTAATTTGGTCATTAGGCAGAGCTTTACCTGTCTGCATTGTGATATGCTTAGTGATCTTCTGCTGTCTTCATGACATGTAAATATCTTGATTGATTTACTTTGGGGGTTGATTTCTTTCAGTAGTCTAAGGCCTTGTGCTTGCGGGATGGTTGTACAGCAGGGAGCAGGGTACAGGGTGGGCACTCAGTATGGTGATTTGTTTCAGGGCAGGTATGGGCACAGGTAGGGTATATTATGCTGATGCTTGTGAACGTGGGTGCCCAGAAGCCAGGGAGGATATGCACCGGTCTGGGAGCCATAACCCTGGTGTGTACTGGTCTAAGGCACACAGCCCTTTGTGTACCTGTGTAGAGCTCTGGCAGCAGGTCGGCGTTATACCTTCGTGGATTGGGGGCAGATGTGACCCGGCTGTGCAGGTCAGCACTTTCTCAGAGCTGGGAAGTGTGGCTGAAGGCTGTGCACATGCAAGGTTCTGGGACTGCTGTAAAGTTCAGTTCCCAGAGCTGAATGACGTGATTGGGGGCCCATGCACATGCATGGGCCTTGGAGTGCCGTAAATGGATGTGTAGAGCTCAGGTGGGATGGAGTGGGGCTGTTGGGCTCTATGGGCGAAGGCGCGGGCAGGGGTAGCCTAAGTATGGAGGTTAGTGTCCACAGCCTTTATTCACTGGCAACAGCCTGCAGGGAAAAGGGAGGTGAAGGTAGTGCCCAGGAGGGATGCAGAAGAAGTGGGTTGGGCTGCAATTGGGGTGGGGGTGTGGGGCAGGTATTTGCACTGGAGGCTGGTGGGGTTGGGGTGCCTGGAGTGTGGGGAATGGGAGCATATGATGGGGTTTGGGTGTGTGGGGTGTGGAATGAGTTGCTAGTCATTGGGCTGTGCTGGTGAGGGTAGTGCACCCAAGGAACACAGCCTGGCTTACTTCTTAGTCCCAGGCTCACTTCCATGCACTCCCACAGGCTCCGCAGCCCCACACCACTGCACCAGGCACCAGGCTCCAGCTTTCTGTCTTTCATTTCCTCAGCTTCTGCAACCAGGGCTGCCACATGTGGTGCAGAAGGCTCTCTCAGGTCAGCTGCACTCCTGAATCACCACCTCAGTTGCCCTCCTGTCCTTTCTCTAACTTTTCCATGGATCAGGGCTAAGCTTGAGCTAGTTTATTCAGCCATCTTCCTGGATGTCTGTCCCTCCCTTATTTTTTAAAATCTCCTTCATTAAAAAAAATTTTTATTGTGAAATACAACATATATACAAAAAGCAATACATTTCCAAGTACATTTTAACAAGGAATTAACAAGGAACTTAAAACAGATTCTGAAGTTAGGTATGGGTTACAGTTCCAGGATTTTTCATTTTTTCTTATAACTGCTCCAAGACACTGAAGATTAAAAGAAATATCAATAACTCAGCAGTCATACTCATTTGTTAAATCCTATCTTCTCTGTTATGCTCCTCCTTCTCTTCTTTTCTTTTTTTGTGATAAATAACATATATACAAAAAAAGCAATAAATTTCAAAGCACATCACAGCAATTAGTTGTAGAACAGATTTCAGAGTTTGGTATGGGTCACAATTCCACAATTTTAGGTTTTTACTTCTAGCAGCCCTAAGCTACTGGAGACTAAAAGAAATATCAATATAATGATTCTTTTTTAAATTAACTTTTTATTGTATAATATAACACATATACAAAGAAAAGAAAGAAAAAAGTAATAGTTTTCAAAGCACTCTTCAACAAGTAGTTATAAGAAAGTTTCCAGAGTTGTCATGGACTACCATACCAACATCTCAGATTTTTCCTTCTAGCTGCTCCAGAACATTGGTGATTAGAAGGATTTTTTAAAGACTAAAGTCAACTTTCTTTTCTTTTTTGTGAAAAGTTACATATATATATATAAAAGCAATAAATTTCAATGGCCAGCACAACAATAGTTATAGACCAGATTTCAGAGTTTGGTATGGATTACAGTTCCACAATTTTAGGCTTTTACTTTCAGCTGCTCTAAGATACTGGAGACTAAAAGAAATATTCATATAATGATTCAGAAATCATACTCATTTGTTAAACCTTATCTTGTCTGTATAACTTCAGCATCACCTTTAATCTTTCTCCCACCCTTTAAGGGTATTTTGGCTATGGCATTATAACTTTTTCATGTTGGAAGGAGCTGCTAACAATACGGGATAGGTGGATGGAACTAGTTGAAGTTCTGGAGAGACTGGCCCATCTGCATTTCAGAACTTATCAAGTCCAGGACCCCATCTGGAGGTTGTAGTTTTCTGTAAAGTTATCCTAGGGCATGGAACATTTGTAGACTCTTATATAAAGCCCTAGGCATTCTTTAGGATTTGCCAGAATGGTTTTGATTGGGGTTTATCAAGTTTTGATAGCTAGCAATGTCCAACTAAAGTTTGTGTGAGAGTGACATCCAGAGTGTCTTCTCAACTCTATTTGAACTCTCTCAGCCACTCATACCTTATTTGTTATACTTCTTTCCCCCTTTTTGGTCAGGATGGCATTGCTGATCCCACAGTGTCAGGACCAGGCCTATGCCTGAGAATCATCTCCCACACCACCAGGGAGGCATTCGTCCCTGGATGTCATATCCTATGTAGTGGGGAGGGCAATGGTTTCGCTTGCAGAGTTGGGCTTAAAGAGAGAGAGAGGCCACATCTGAGCAGCAAAATAGATCCTTCAGACATGACTCTAAGGCTTATCTATAGGTAGGCTAAGCTTCTCCACTACATACATAAAAGCCTCAAGACCAAGGGCTTGTCCTATTGATTTGCATGTTCCTAATATTTGACACAGTATCCAGGGTTTCCCCAATGGTAAAGTCTAAGAGTTCCATATTTTTTCTCCCATTCCTCAAAGGACTTTGCCAATACTTTTTGACTATCTGCTTAATATACTCTGGGATGTATCTAGGCATTACATTAAGCTATACAGCATTAAAGGCCCTCATTCTTATTCTGGACTCCCTGCGTATTTGGATTGTTTAAATGATCTATCCAGACAGGTTGAGTTAGACTATGTGCTACAGAAAATTTAGTTTTGGACAAAATAAGTCTTTCTTCTTTTAGTATCAAAGAGTAAGTGAAGTTCTAAAATAACGATAATGTCTTCTTTACGTGTATTCTGAATTATCTTAATCCCAATCTGATCAGTTTTGTTTTTATCTTTAAATACCAAATTATACATAGATAAAACAGCCTCTCAAAATCCAGAAATAAAAATGGTACTCCAGACTAAATGTGACTGCTAGAAGAGCTTACAATCTTAGGCCCCTGTTTTCTTATAAGTATTTTCTAAACGAGATTATACAATATTTGCTCTTCTGTTTCTTGATTATTTTGCTTCAACAAATGTTCCACAGAATCATTTGCATCATTGCATGTCAACTTCGTCCTTTTCACAGCAGCACCCTGTTCGATCATATAGTTACACCATCATTCACCAATCTACTTCTCAGTCAGTGCATCTTTCAGCCACCTCCATCTACTGGGCTTCAGGTATAACGTCTGAAGACAACAGTCCTTCAACACTCTCAAATTTAAATAATTTCATTGTTCCCAAGAGAAAAATAGCCCATAAACATACCCTCACCAAATAGAAAATCCAAACCTCCCCCTACATGTTGCCTTTCCCCCTGTTATGAACCCTCGGTATTGCTGCTGTCCTGTTGATGTTACCTGTTAAACATGGCCCATAGCAAGCAATAGCATTTTCCCCTCTATACCCAGAAATTATACATTCTTTGTATAAAATTCATAACTTTTTACTCGATTTCTTAGAAAAGTTTGAGCAGGTTTGGCATTAGTTTTTTTGGAAATGTTTCATAAAATTCCCCTGTGAAACCATCTGGCCCTGGGCTTTTCTTTCTAGGAAGATTTTTGATGACTGATTGAGTCTCTTTACTTGTGATTAGTTTGTTGAGATCTTCTATTTCTTCTTGAGTCGGTTTGGTTTGCTTGTGTATTTCCAGGAATTTATCCATTTCATCTAAGCTGTCTAGTTTGTTGACGTATAGGTATTCATAGTATCCTCTTATGATTTATTTTCTTTCCTCAGGCTGTGTGGTAATGCACCCCTTCTCATTTCTGATTCTGTTTCTTTGCACCCTCTCTTTTTTTCTTTGTCAGCCTTCCTACTGGCCCATCAATTTTATTGATTTTCTCAAAGAACCAACTTATGGTTTTATTAATTCTATTGTTATTTTGTTCTCCCATTCATTCAACTCTGTTTTTAATCTTTTTCTCTTCTTCTATTTGCTGTGGGGTTAGTCTGCTGTTCTTTCTCAACATACAGGTGAGCAGTTAAGTCCTCAATTTTTTCTTTCTTTCGTTTTGTTTTTTTTTTTTTTTAAATGGGCAGGCACTGGGAATTAAACCTGGGTCTCTGACATGGCAGGTGGGAACTCTGCCTGCTGAGCCACTGTGACCTGCCCTCTCTTTTTTATAGGTATTTAAGGCAATAAATTTCCCTCTCAGCATAGACTTTGCCACATCCCATAAGTTCTGATATGTTGTATTCTTTTTTTCATTCATCTCCAGATAGCCACTGATTTCTCTAGCAGTTTCTTCTTTGACTCTTTGTTTAAGAGTGTTATTTTATCTCCATATATTTGTGAAAGTTCCCATTTTTGGGTGGTTATTGATTTCCAGCTTCATTCTATTGTGATCAGATAAAGTGCTTTGAATAATTTCAATGTTTTTAAATTTATAAAGACCTGTTTTGTGCCCCAACAAACGATCTAACCTGGAGAATGTTCCATGTGCACTAGAGAAGAATGTATATTCCTGGTGCTTTGGGGTAAAACTACCTAAATATGTCTGTTAGGTCTAATTCATTTATCAAAATGTTTAAGTACTCTATTTCCTTGTTGATTCTCTGTCTGTTTGTTCTATCTATAAAGAAGAGTGGTGTATTGAGGTCTCCTCCTATTACTGTTGAAACGTTTATCTCTCCCGTCAGTTTTGCCAATGTCTGTCTAATGTACTTTGGAACTCCTTGATTGGGAGCATAGACATTTGTGATTGTTATTTCTTCTTGGTTAATTATCCCTTTTACTAATGTATAGTGTCCTTCTTTGTCTCTTATGATGTCTTTACATTTAAAGTCTATTTTGTCTGATATTAGTATAGATACTCCTGCTTTCTTTGGGTTACAGCTTGTGTGGAATATCTTTTTCCATCCTTTCAGTTTCAATCTATTTGTATCTTTGTGTCTAAGATGAGTCTCTTGTAAGCAGCATATAGCTGGATTATATTTCTTTATCCATTTTGCCAATCTGTATCTTTTATTTGGTAAGTTTTGTCCATTAACATTCAAAATTATTACTGTAAAGGCATTTCTTGAATCCACCATCTTATCCTTTGGATTTTATTTGTCAGATTACATATTCCTTTCCCTCTTTCTCTTTTTATCCTTTAAGTTACCCTTATTGGTACTCTTCAATTCTGTGCCCTCCTCTAGACTTCGCTCTCCTGTCTTGTTTTTCTCAGCTGGCAGAACTCCCTTTAGTATTTCTTGTAGGGCTGGTCTGTTGTAGACATATTCTCTCAGCCTTTGTTTGTCAGTGAAAATTATAATATCTACTTCAGTTTTGAGGGACCACTTGACTGGGTACAGAATTCTTGTCTTGAAGTCTTTCTCTTTCAGGATCTTAAGTATATCATACCACTGCCTTCTTCCCACCTCTACGGTGTCAGTTCTGTAGTCCGAACTCAGTCTTATGTGGTTTCCCTTGTAAATAGTAGATTATTTTTCTCTCGCCAGTTTCAGGATTTCCTGCTTCTCTTCAACATTTGATGGACTGATTAGTATGTGTCTTGGGGAAGGCTATTTGGAATTCATTGGGCTTCTTTGATTTGCATATTTATGTCCTTTATAAGGGTTGGGAAGTTTTTCCCCATTATATCCTCCACTAATCTTCCTAGCCCTTTAGATTTCTCTTCCCCTTCTGGGACACCTATGATTCTTACATTTGTGCACTTTATTTTGTCCCTCATTTTCCCTGAGATCCAATTCAAATTTTTCCTTTTTTTTTTTTTGTCATTTGCACTTCTGTGCATTCAAAATCAGTTGTTCTGTCCTCTAGTTCACTTATTCTTTCTTCTGCCTCTTCAAATCTGCTGTTGGGTGTCTCTAGCATATTTTTTATTTGGTCTACTATTTGTCTATCTATTCTTTCAAATTCCTCCTTATGCTCTTCTAGTGTCTTCTTGATCTCCCCTATGTCATTAGCTATCCCACTGATTTTATTTAGATTTATATGAACATTTTGATTAGTTGTTCCAAAGTCTGTGTCTCCTCTGGTTTTTAATTTGGTCATTAGCCTGGGCTATATATATCTGCATCTTGATATGTGTAGTGATCTTCTGTTGTCTTAGCGGCATATAAATATCTTGATAGGGTCACTTTGGAAGTTGATTTCCTTCAGTAGTCTAAAGCTCTGTATTTGCAGGATGAGTGCATAGCAGGATGTGGGGCACAATAATGCAGTGATGGGTTGTGGCACAGATATATGCACAGGTTGGTGATGCTACACTGGTGCCTGTGAGCATGGTGTGTATGTAGATCGTGGAGTTGTGGAGGTGTGGTGTGTGGGCCATGGGGGCAAGGTGCAGCTCTGGCAGGCCTTGGAGCACAGGAATAGTGTGGGGCATGGGGGACACCTATGTAAGGTGTGGTGGGGGACTGATAGGGGTGTAGTGTAGATGTGCTGGGGCTGGAATGTGGGCAGGATGGGGAGTTATATGGAGCATGTGCGTCATGGGTGTCACTGTGGGGTACAGGGCACAGAATCAAGGCACAGGTAGGGCAGGGGTCAGGTATTTGTGTGTCCTTGTGTAGGGGGAGGTGACCAAGGGGGCTGGATGTGGATGTATGAGTGTGCAGGGGCAGGATACAGGTCGCAGACATTGTGAGACTTGTGTCAGGGATGAGTGATGTTAGATGGGCAGGGCCCTGGTGCCTATGTGGCAGTGCAGAGTGGTGGGGTGGTGTAAGGGTGCACACGTGTGCAGGGTGGGGGCTATGTGTCATAGATAGAGCACCCGCCAGATGGAGGAGAAGGGTGGGGCAAGAGTGTGCATGTGTGCGGGGCAGCGGGGGTGAGGTGCAGGGGTCAAGAAGTCAGTGCATGAATAAGTGGGTGAGTGTTGCACCTGCACAGGCTAGGGCAGTTGTGGCCATTATGAAGGTGGGCGCCTGCAGGGAGGTGGAGGTGGGGGTAAAGAGGCTAGAAGCAAGTGCGTGGGTCTTGGGAGGGGTGGGGTGAGACTGCACTTACATGAGAGGTGGGTTGGGCGGGATAGGCTTGCATGCACGCATGAGGCAGGAGTGTTGGGCGGGGATGCATCGAGGGGGGAGTTGAAGTGAGGTGCTTAGAGTACGATGGGGGGGCGGGTGCTAGGGTTCAGGTGCATGGAGTTTGGGGGGAGTCATGGTTCGCAGGGCTGGGGTGGCAGGTGTGAGGATAGTACTTTCAAGAAATGCTGCTTGGCTTCTTTCCTTGTCCCTGCCTCTCTGTCCCTGCACTCCTGATGGCTCCAAGCCTCTGTTTGGAAAGGGGCACATTAGGTTATTTGCACTAACTGAACGGTCTCCAGTTCTTTGCATCTCAATTCTTCAGCTTTTGCAACCAGGACCTTCCTTTGTGGCGTAGAAGACCCTGCTAGGTCACTTACACCCTGGAATTGCTGTCCTAGGCGTTTTTCTGCCACGTCTCTAGCTGTTCCTTGGAGTAGGGGTTGAACTCAACTTATCCTATTCTGCCATCTTCCCAGAACTCTATGTCCTGAATCTCCTTCATTTTTTTTTAAATGTTGAGAACTCAAAAAAAATTTTTTTTTAATTTGCATGGCCAGGCACCAGGAAGAAAACCCGGGTCTCCAGTATGGCAGGCAAGAATTCTGCCACTGAGCCACTGTCGCACCTCCCTCTCCTTCATTTTTGAAGGACAGTTTTTCTGGATAAATAATTTATGGCTGGCAGTTTTTCTCTTTCAGTATCTTAAATATATCATACCTCTGTCTTCTTGCCTCCTGTGGAGGCATGGGTGAAACAGTGACTGCCAGCCGCTTTTGTCCCATGCGGGTTTAAACCTTAGCTCAGAGCCAGTGTTCTGAACTCGTTAAGCAAAGCCCATGAACAGCGCTGGGCTGCTGCCACCACCTTTTTGGGGAAGAGCCACACTTCAGAAACTGTTCCCAGCAGCCCCAAGAAGTCACTCTTTGAATTGCCCCCATTTCCACCCCTGTAGTGGGTAGGGTTGAAACAGAGGCTGGTGGCTTTTTATTTTGGGCTGTTCGAAGTTGTAACTGCCCTCAAATCTGGGGTGTAGGCTTCCCTATTTGCTAATCAAAAGCCATGATTGGTGCTAGGCTGTGCCCCACCTCTACCCGCTCTTGGAGAAGAGGACTTTTATTTCTAGACAGAGACTGGATCCTGAGGCACCCTACCATGAGAATGGGAGATGGGCACTAGCCTTCCTAGTGTGAAAAGTAACTCCCAGCTCTTTACTGCAGGTTATCAGTCTCTTCTGCTCTTCCCTGGATGGTGTACAGTTTTCTTCTGTCTCCAGAGTCCTGTTTCAGACAGTTCCTGGCTGTTTACTAGCTGCCCTGGAGGACACACTGATTCTTGACACTCCCTACTCTACCATCTTATCTGGAATCTCCAGAAATGTAGTTTCTTTTATAAAAGTAAAGCAAAACAGAACAAAAACAGGAAACTAGGGTGTGCTGGTTTGAAGCTACTATATACCCCAGAAAAGTGATGTCGTTTAATCCTCATTCAATATTGCTGGGTGGGATCTTTTTTATTGATTCCATGGAGATGTGATCCACCCAGTTGTGGGTGGTAACTTTTGATAAAATGGCTTCCATGGAGCTGTGTCTCCACCCCTTCAAGGTGGGGTTGCTTACTGGAGCCCTTTAAGAGGGAGTCATTTTCAAAAAAGCTTCAGAGCCCACACAGCCAGAGGCCTTTGGAGATGAAGAAGGAAAATATCCCTGGAGCTTCATGAAGTAAGAAGCCAGGAGACAAAGCTAGCAAACTTCCCCACATGCCCTTCCAGCTGAGAGAAAAACCCTGAACTTCATCGGCTCCTTCTTTGGAGTTAAGGTATCTTTCCATTGATGCCTTAATTTGGACATTTTCATGGTCTTAGAACTGTAAACCCACAACTTATTAAATTCCCCTTTTATAAAAGCTGTCCGGTTCTGGTATATCATATTCCAGCAGCTTACAAACTAATATATAAGGCTAATAGGAGTGTTAAGAAATTTGCCCATGGTTACAAAGCTAGTGACAGAATGACCCCAGGTTTCGTGACCTCTAAATCCAAAACTCTTTCCACAGAATCTTTAGACTAGGCAGGCAATCTTCTTAAGGCCCTGAGTGTGCTTAGCTGGTACTTGAAAATAACTGAACTAATGTATATTGTCTGGATACAATAATGATAATAGATAACATAAGTTTATTATTTATTAGGCATGGTTTTAAGCAGTTTAAATGAATTAACTCATTTTAACCCTCACAAAAACCTTCTGAGGAAGATACTGTCACCATCAACCCCATTTTTCCAGGTGAAGAAATGCAGCTCAGAGATGTTAAAACTTGCTCTAGTTACACAACTAACAAGTGGCAAAGCCTGGAAACAGACTGAGGCGGAGTGAGTCCAGAGCTTTTAACACTGTTTTATATACTCCCTCTTGTAACTCAGATAAACTAATTTCTCCTTAATTTCTAACTAGCCTATATATTATATATTATTATATTAGCACCTACTAATAATACACACAACATGGCTATATTTTGTCCCATAATTATAAGCATTACACAGGGGTTCTACTCTATTAAATGTATTAAAGAAACAGAATGGGTTCAAATACTCCAAACTAATGCCTGGGACTGGCACAAGTCAGGTTAACTGATTAATTTCATTAATCTAGAGATGCGTACTTTAAAACTGTGTTCAAAAAATAGTTAATGGCTATAATAAATAATTTGGAAAATATCAAATGTTGGTAAGGATGTGGAGACTCTAGAACCCTCGTAGATTGTTGGTGGGGATGTAAAAATGTTTCAGCTACTGTGGAAAACAGTTTGTGGGTTCCTCATTAAGTTAAGAATAGAATTGCCATATAATACCACAATATTCCCCCCAGGTATTCAAACCTAGGATTTTGAACAAGTATATAAACATGTATGTTGAAAGCAGCACTATGCACAAAAGCCAAGAGGTGGAAAGAGCTCAAATGTCTGCCAAAGGATGAATGGATGAACAAATTGTGGTATATCCATACAATGGAATATCATTGAGGCATGAAAAGGAACAAAGTTCTGATACATTCTACAATGAGGATTAACCTCAAGAACACTAGGGTAAGTGAAATAAACCAGACAGAAATGGTCACATATTGTATTATTCCACTTATATGAAATATCCAGAATGGATAAACCCATAGAGACAGAATACAGATTGGTGGTTGCCAGGTGCTGGTACGAGGAAGCAGTGGGGAGAAAGAGCTTCATGGTATGAGGTTTTACTTTGTCATGATGGAAATGTCTTGGAACTAGAAAGAGATGGTGGTTGCACAACATGTATGTTCTAAATGCCACAGATTTGTTTACTTTAAAATGGTTAATTTTATCTTATGTGAATTCCACTTATATATATATATATATATATATATATGTATTTTTTAAGTTTAGCTAATACTCTTCAAACTCGCAAATTTCATTCTTGACATATAATTAAGCACAAACTGGCTTGATAACATGGGTGGATTTATTTCTTAAGATTCAAGTGCAAACTTAAAAAAAAACAAGAACAAAGCTTTTCATCAAGAATAAACACAAAAATCTAAACAACAATCCTGCAATCGTGCATTTTAACAGAAAGTACAAATATGAATACATTTAATCCATAACTACATTTGAAAATCTAGTATTTCTCTGCAAATCCAAAATGTCACACATTAATCTTTAACCTGTTCTCATATCATTACCGTAGAAACATTTGTCATATGCTATCAGGAAAATATAAGCAAGGATTATTAATCAGTCCCTATGACCAAAGAAACAATACCCTCCTTAACTTCTGACTTTTTGAATAATTCATCTGTATTTCAATTTTGAAAAATCACACAATTATACCTCCATTCTAGAGAAAAAAAGAATGAATACAAATATCAAGGTGGCAGGAAGATATATTTCATTATATCATTAAAAGCAAAATGTCTCAAGTGTTCGGCTTAGAAATGTAAGTATCTGTAAATTTTTAAAGTACTTTGATGGCTGATGTAGTAATAACATTTAACAGTGAAAGATTTAAACAGGTATAAAAATGTGGGATTAAAATCTTTAGCCTCAAATACTTGAAAAGTCACCATGAATATGGAAAGATTTGTTTACATAAACGTATATTTTTAGATGAAAAATCAGGGGGTAGTGGCATCTCCCTGGTCCCTTAATAATTGGATTTTTGCAAAGAATTAACAGCACCCAACCTTAAGTGTTAATTACGTGTTTCTAAAGGACCTATACAACAGATTAGATGGCAGTGTTCCAGCTTTCGGGAGATGGGGATAGGTGGGGGTGCAAACATCTGAGGTACGATAGCAGGCATATATCACACATTTAAAATCACCATTTAAAATGGGAAAAAATCACGTATTAAAAAACTCTAAGAAAATCATACTTAAAGGATAAACAAACGGTGGGCTAGGAGCAGAAGTTGAATAGTAGTCTACTTGATAATAATGGTCTTTCACTCCTCAGAGGCAAGTTGTAAAGAATGAGAATACTCACATACACAGAACTTCAGGGAAAACTTGTCAAGAATTTTATATTGTAGAACAATGAACAGAAATCTTTACAAAAACCTTCATTCTTGTTTATGATAATATCAGATGATTTTTTCCTTTATTACCACCATATACATAACAGTTAAATACTTCTTTATAAATATTTCAGAGCAAAACAGAATTCATTTTGTTGCAGTGGTGGCCCACATCTGTACAATGCAATGTAAGCAATATATATAATGATTAAGAAAAAAATGCAAAGAATAACAGCATTAAGAATTTTTGCCTTTTACAGTAACTATGGTTCAAGTGTGAATATCTATCAGGGATATATGAACCCAAATTATAATAAAGATTCAACAAGAAATCCACACTCCAAGTTGCTGTATAAATATCAGTTCCTTACCGAGTAACTCTTCCCTCCTCCCAAATCTAGCATTTCCAGTTTCTAAACTCTTCATAAACAGGAAAAAAAAATAACAATGTTTTCTTTTCTTTTACTTTACCTTCCCAACATTCATCCAAACTGATAGGTTTAAATAAGAGATTGGGGAAGTCATTCATTATAACCCACTTTGCTAAAATTAAAGCAAAATGAAAGGCTTTCTGAAAATACAAAGTAAAGATCAAGAAGCAAACCAGCAACAGCAAATGAACCTTAAATTACAAAGGTAATTTAATGCAAGTACATTTTTAAATCAATTCCTGTTACTAAAGACAATTTCAGAGTCTAAATATCTTTCCCAGATTCAGTGCTGTGCAAGGGTCACAATTGCAAATATTTATGATTTTATCAGCTTTTTTTAAGAAAATGCTTCCTGCTAAACTTTAACTCTATCCTTCTACTCTTGGTCTCAGGCTATCATTTTGAACAAAAATAGAAAGACAGTTTTCAGCATTTTAAAAGATATATTTTCTTCTTAAATCATTAAAATAATTAGCTACTGATTTTATAACTCAAAGTTCAAAAAGGCAGTTCAATTTCCCTGTAAGTCTATTACTAAATATTTTTGGTGTATACATGTTGTTGTATTCTTACTTTAGGCACTGTAATTGTTCACGATATTACAATGTTTCTACATCTAATCTATGCAACAGTTATGAATCTTAAAATGGTTTCCAGAGTATTATTTGATTCTGTATATTATATTACAGTTGAATTTTCTCTTCATGGTAAATGATTGGAAGAGAATTTTAAAGCCCTGATGCACATTTGCTTTGAGTAGTGTTAATACCTATATTTTGTCATGCTTAATATGTAAGCTTCTTCTGAACGAGGAAGACAATAGACAGTAGAAGCTGCAGACTCAAACTACATTCTACTCCAACTCCACTTTATTTTGTTCAACATTAAATATTTCCTTAAGAAAACAAGTATACCTTAGGCTAATTTTTAAAAACAGAATTTCCACTATAAAATTAATAACAGTTAAAAGGAAATAACTTTTCAATTTCAGCTTTGCTAGAACTATGCAAAACTAAGCTAAAGTAGACAACAGCTATTTCAATCATTTTTGTGTTTTTTTAATTACCATATCTTTAGAATGAAACACCTACATTCTTACAGACAGCTCGACATAGGCTTAAAACTCTACAACTGAAAGCCACCAGCCTCCTCCTATACTACTATAAATAAGACAGCAGAATTTATTTGCCTCCATACATTCGCTCAATGTCCTTGAGGTAATGGTTCTTCAGTTCCTTCCTTTTCAGTTTGAAAGCATCAGTTACCAAACCAGTTTCCGGGGTCCATGGTTCTGGGCTTAAGCAAACCTTGATTGGAATTTCAAATCGTTCCAATTTCACTAAAATGAGAATGGGAGAAAAAAAGAGAGGGAAAGAGAAGTAATTAATAAACAGGAATTTTGCAGGATTTACCTAGATAATGCAGGTGATGAGGCAAATTTATTTAACAGTATGGTAAAATAGATGATCTACTATGGTATTTTATTATGGTAAAATAGTTATACTACTAACTTGCAATTTCATTTTATATTTCTCAAAGTACACAAATTCTTTCAGCTAGATAAAGTTGTAATCTTTAACTTTTTTTTATTCTAATATATATATATAACCCCTCCACTTCAGAGCCTTTATATTTGTTGTTCCCTCTGACTGGGATGCTCTTCCCCAACATAGCTGCATGGCTCATTCCCTCACTTCGCCCAGGTTCAGGTCAAATGTCGCCTCTTCAGAGAGGACTTCCCTGACAACTCTTTAGAAAACAGAAAAGCCCCCTTTGTCTCTCTGTATCATCTTACACTATGTTTTCTTCAAAGTACTTATCACAACCTATCATATTACATATTTCTTTGTCTCACCTACTAGAAGTAAGCTTCAAGAAAGCAGAGCCATTGTTTTATTCATTGCGATCCCTGGGGCCAACACTGAAAGGCCTCAATAAATACATATAAGTTTATTAATTCATTCTATAGAAAGTTAAGTCTCTAGACAAATGCTCTTCATAAGTTTTCATTATACACTCAAATAAGAATCGAAAAGGGGTGTATCAGTTTCACACTTTTAAACAGTTTGAGAATTAATGTAACACGTGTTTGAGTTGGAAAATGTACGAAAATAAGGGCATAGAAAAATCAATACAGTATTCAATAATTTTCAATTTGATAACATATATCCCATAAATAAATGCACTTTCATCCTTAAGATTCTGAAGGTCTATTAACAAATGTTAAGCTACAGATGAACCTTATTTTATGTGAGCATTTAAAACAGTAATTGCAAAGAAGCAAACATCTGTATGTTTAAAAACTACTTCTAAACAGCCTTGGTGACTTTAAAAACAATCTGGTTTCAGTGACAAGTCAAAGAACTCAAATTCATGAAAGTTCTAGTTTTAACACTAGTCTGGGTTTTGATGAAAACTTGGTTAAATTTGTCAGTTTTTCATTCAAACATGAGAAAAACATAAAGCTTATTGTGAAAAACAATCTTTCAAATATTACTTAGAATCAACTTCCTAATAATGCCTGAATATGTAATAAAGGAACATAAAACATGCTTAAGTGAACAATTACTAGCTGCTGATATATTTTAGCGTAGTTACATAGAGGTACAAGCAAAGGAGTTCATTTGCATTTGATCTCAAGGAAACAGTTGAATTCTCAACTATAGTCTTGACTGTAAAACCTTTTATTTAATCTTAATATTTACATGGACTCCATTTCGAAAACACTGACAAAACAGGGTCAAGGCAGAAACATTATTTCAGATCCATACAAGCAAACTGAAGCATATTTATAATGTTCTTGTATTTAATCTTTATTAACTATATTTCTGTTCAAAGGGGGGAAAAGGCTGCTTTAGTAGTATCGTTTTGCAAGCCCCTAAACATTTTCTAGTACGACAAGCTATAGAGCAATGGGCAATCACTCACTTTCCTATGAACAAAATTAATTGTCAGAAAGTGAGAAAGATTAGGGAAAAATCCCATGACTTTACATGTGGGTATTTTTATCCGATTAAATAGAACATTGTGAAATATGACTTGCAAGTGGCAACAAAGGTCAATTTTTACAGACATTGGTCATTGCTCAAATCACTCCAAAACAATTATTTTGCATTCTTATAATAGTACCTATACCTTACACTTCTATTTAAAACATGAAAAGACCTGGTATTAAAGATGTATGGTTTCTGAGAGATTTAGCTGATAAGAGTCAAGACTATTTTACACTTTCTTATTGAAGTCTCTGAAATTACAATTTGAAGAAAAATCTTTTGTGACACACAAAAGTTGATGAATGTACATTTAACTCATGATTAGTGTTCACTATCTAAAGCATTAATTGTTCAATTACATGCCTCATACCAATACAGGGAAGTTATTTGGCCTAGGTATCCTTGGATTATATTCTGCTTTCCACCTGATCATGATACAGCTCAACTATCACCATTAGCGCTGTTAGTTACCCAGTCAAGTGTCCAATGACAAACTACTCAAGTCACATTCTATTCCACTAGCTCATTCAGGTAGTGACTCAGAATCTCTGCAGTACACCTCTGACACATAGCCTATTGGTTAAAATACATTTTAATTTGTTTTATATTTTACTTATATAATATATTCACATACTATGTAATCATCCAAAGTGTTCAATCAATAGCTCACAATATCATCATATAGCTGTGCATTTATCATCACGACTATTTTTTATGAGATTACATATATACAAAAAAGCAATAAATTTCAAAGCACATCACAACAATTAGTTGCAGAACAGATTTCAGAGTTTGGTATGGTTCACAATTTTAGGCTTTTACTTCCAGCTGTTCTAAGATACTGGAGACTAAAAGAAATATCAATATAATGATTCAGCAATCATACTCATTTGTTACACCTTGCCTTCTCTGTATAACTCCACCATCATCTTTGATCTTTCTCTCACCCTTTAGGGGTATTTGGGATATGCTCATTCTAACTTTTCATGTTGGAAGGGGCTGCCAACAATATGGGATAGGTGGATGGAACTAGTTGATGTTCTGGAGAGACTGGCCCCTCTGCATTTCAGAACTTATCAAGTCCAGGGCCCCATTTGGAGGTTGCAGCTTTCTGTAAAGATATCCTAGTGCATGAAACATTTGTAGACTCTTATATAAAGCCCTAGGCATTCTTTAGGATTTGCCAGAATGGTTTTGATTGGGGTTTATCAAGTTTTGATAGCTATCAATGTCCAACTAAAGTTTGTGTGAGAGTGACATCCAGAGTATCTTCTCAACTCTATTTGAACTCTCTCAGCCACTCATACCTTATTTGTTATACTTCTTTCCCCCTTTTTGGTCAGGATGGCATTGCTGATCCCACAGTGTCAGGACCAGGTCTATGCCTGAGAATCATCTCCCACACCACCAGGGAGACATTCGTCCCTGGATGTCATATCCTATGTAGTGGGGAGGGCAATGGTTTCGCTTGCAGAGTTGGGCTTAGAGAGAGAGAGAGGCCACATCTGAGCAGCAAAATAGATCCTTCAGACATGACTCTAAGGCTTATCTATAGGTAGGCTAAGCTTCTCCACTACATATACAAGCTTCACAAGAGCAA
The DNA here is from genome assembly GCF_023851605.1 of Tamandua tetradactyla. Lineage (NCBI taxonomy): Eukaryota > Metazoa > Chordata > Mammalia > Pilosa > Myrmecophagidae > Tamandua > Tamandua tetradactyla. The sequence continues at coordinate 61,337,200 of NC_135353.1, read as the reverse complement.
GCCTCAAGATCAAGGGCTTGGCCTATTGATTTGCATCAATATTTGAAACAGTATCAGGAGTTTCCTTAGTGGTAAAGTTTAATAGGTCCATTTTTTTTCCCCATCCCTCAAGGGACTTTACCAATACTTTTTGATTATCTGCTTAATATACTCTGGGATATATCCAGGCATTATATTATGCTATATAGGATTAAGGGCTCTCATTCGTATTCTGGGCTCCCTGTATTTGGATTGTTTTAATGATTATCCAAACAGGTTGAATTAGATTATGTGCTACAGAAAATTTAGGTTCTAGACAAAATAAACCTTTCTTCCTTTGGTCTCAAAGAACAGGTTCTAAACTACACAAATGTCTTCCTTACCCCTGGATTCTGAATTACCTTAATCCCAAACTGACTGGCTTCATTTTTATCTCTAAATACCAAGTATTCATATATAAAACAGCCTCTCAAACTTCAGAAATAACAATTACCGCTCCAGACTAAATGTGACTGCTTTAAGAGCTTACAATTTAGGCCCCTGCTTTCTTATAAGTATTTTCTAAAAGAGACCATACAATATTTGCTCTTTTGTTTCTGGTTTATTTTGTCTCACCAAATGTCCCATAGGTTCATTCACAATGTTGAATGCCTCACAAATCCATTCCTTTTTGGTAGCAGCACAATATTCAATCATATGTATATACATCATTCACCAATCTACTTCTCAGTGTATCCTACAGCCACCTCCATTCATTGGGCATCATGTATAATGTCTAAAGACAACAGCCCATCAACACTCTCCATTTTAGATCATTTCATTGTTCCCAAGAGAAAGATAACCAATAGACACCCTCACCAAATAGAAAATCCAAACCTCCCCCTTAACTCTTGTCCTTCCCCCATTATTTACCCCTGCTATTTTGTGATACCGTTGATGTTTTTGTGTTAAACATAGCCCGTAACTTACAATAGCTGTTTCCCCTCTATACCCTGAAATTATACAGTCTTTCTACAAGATTCATACCTTTGCAGTAGTTCATGCAAAAACTTACTTACATTTGTAGTGTTAATCAGTGGGACACATGGGTCTATACAAACCCTTTCAATTATGTTCACCTTCAATATGGTAATATTTTTTATAGATCCACTAGTGAACCACCTTCACTTCTTTCTATTCCCTTACATTTACGTTCATCCTCATTAGCTAACCCTTTACCCATCTCCAGCATCTGTATATCTCTAAGTTGCCTATACTGTCTACTATAAGCCTCTAATTTTACCTTTAATATGGTCATTAAATTGGACTCATACAGTATCTATCCTTTTGTGTCTGGCTTATTTCACTCAGCATTATGTCCTTAAGGCTCATTCACCTTGTCATGTGCTTCAGGGCATCATTTCACCTTACTGCTGCATAATATTCCATCATATGTATATACCACATGATTTAATCTCCAACAGTATCCAAATTGCATAGTGTACCAGTTTGAAGCTATTATGTATCCCAGAAAAGCCATGTCTTTTAATCCTCATTCAATATTGCTGGGTGGGATCTTTGTTATTTTTTCCATGGAAATGGAACCTACCCAATTGTGGCTGGTAACTTTTGATTAGATTGTTTCCATGCAGATGTCTCTCCACCTATTCATGGTGGGGCTTACTGGAGTCATTTAAGAGGGAACCATTTTGGAAAAAGCTTTAAAGTCAACAGAGCCCACACGGGCACACAGTTTTTCTTTAAAGTCAACAGAGCCCACACAGGCAACAGAGCCCAACAGAGGCACACAGTTTTTCTTAATGCATCTCCTTTGGAGATGCATTAAGAAAAACTGCCCCTGGGGAAAACATTGAAGAGGCCTGGGGAGAAAGTTAGCAGCCGTCACTGATGTTGCTTCCTATGAAACAGAACGCGAAGGATATTATGGAATGAGGAGAAAGACAGATGGGATCAGGGATCTGAAGCATAGCAATAACAGACAACAGACAACTTTATTCTTAACTAGCTCCTGCTTATATACTGCAGGGTTTACATGACAAAAAGCATGCATGCATTTCGTGATAAAGCAGAGTGTTACTCTTCAGTATTTTACTCCCTACATACAAAAGATAGGTAAACCTTGGGGTTTAAGAAAAAACAAACATTCGCTCCCTCCCAGACTGTCCTCCAATTAAGCAGACAACAGTCTCCACAGTTTACTCTGAAGCCAGCTGCTCCCAATAAATTCCGCAGGTCTTCCATTAACCCTTGCTCCTACAGGCACCAGGTATCTTTTCAGCTGAGAGAGAAACCCTGAACATCATTGGCCTTCTGGAACCAAGGAATAGTTTCCTAGATGCCTTAATTTGGACATTTTTATAGCCTTGCCTTAATTTGGACATTTTCATGGCTTTAGAACTATAAACTTGCAATTTAATAAATTATCCTTTTAAAAGCCATTCCATTTCTGGTATATTGCAATCCAGCAGCTTAGTAATTGAAACAGATTTTGGTACCAAGAATGGGGTGCCGCTGCAGTTTGCAAATATAAAAACATTGGAATGGCTTTTTAAAGGGATAAGGGGAAGATTCTGGAAGATTTGTGAGGATTTTGATAGAGAAGGCCTGTGTTACTCTGAAGAGACTGTTGGTAGAAATGTGAACTCTAAGGGTAATTCTGATAAGGCTTTAGACAGAAATGATGCATGTGTTATTGCAAACTGGAAGGAAGATGATCCTTGTTTTAAAGTGGAAAAGAATCTGGCAAAATTGACTGCTGGTTTAGACGGAAGGTAGATTTTAAAAGCCATGAACTTGCATATTTAGCATAATGGATTTCCAAATTAAATGTGGAAAGTACAGCCTGGTTTCTCCTTACAGTGTATAGGGAAATGTGACAGGAAAGAGATAAGTTGAGAACTGAACTCATGTGTTCAAGGAAAACAGAATTTGATGGTCTGGAAAACTCTGGACTTCCAGAAAGGGAGATCACAGAGAAAAGTGCCCCATGCAAGGATTTAACCAAACATGGAACCAGTCAGCCATTTCAGAAAAAGCCAGGATTGGAGATGGAGTTATCCAGGAGGATTTGTGGAAAGTCCTTTTGTCTGATGGGCATGATCCCAGCACACTGCATAGAAAACCAACAAGAGAGTTGTGGGATCTGTATAAATGGAACCACTTTTAGTCTGGACTGAAAGGGACAGAAAAGAGACAAATTGAAGGAAAAATAACTTCCATGGCAGAACCATGGAAGCTAAGGTCTGAAGTCAAAACCTCAGGCCAGGAGAGCAGACCTACCCAAGTTCTTGGAGAAGGTGAATTTGCTGCAAAGGCAGAGGGTGGGCCTTCTACCTCGCTGCAATGGGACAGTTGTGCCCCAGGCCTTGGGGAGTGTGGAGCACATTCCTAGGGGGTTGGGGAGAGCCTGGTTGCCACCACATTGTTCTGGAGGGGTTAGATCTGTACCCCAGAGATGACAGACAGATCAGATGTGGTCCCAATGCTTAGAGAGGGTGTACCTGAGAAAAAGGTGGTCTCACCAATGTCCCCCAAGGTTGTATTTGGAAAGAGGTGGGCTACTGCTAGGCCCTTGGAATGGGTGGGAGCTCTATTTTCTAAATCCCCAAGTATAAATGATTCTGAGACTTTGAAATCTAATGGAGTTTGCCTTGCAGGTTTTCTGAGCTGCTTGGGTCTGGTGACCCATGTGTTCCTTCCAATTTCTCCCTATGGAAATGGGAACATCTATCCTATAACTGTTCCTCCTTTGTATGTTGGCAGCAGACAACTTGTTCTAAATTCTACAAGTTCAGAGCCTGAGGAGAATTTTACCTTAGGACAGACCATGCCTGTAGCTGACTTTGTTGAAATTTTGTACTGTTTCTGACTTTGTAAGGTATTTGTATTGTAACTGAAATGGTTTAAGGCTTTCTGATAGTATTATGGAAGGCATGTACTTTCCATTTGGAAAGAACATGTCTTTTGGGGGTCCAAAGGGTAGAATGTGATGGTTTGAAGCTATTATGTACCCCAAAAAAGCCATGTCCTTTAATCCTCATTCAGTACCAATGAGTGGGAACTCTTTTTTCTTCTTTTTTAAAATTATTTATTTTTCCCTCACACAAAAACATTTTTTAATTTGTACATTTAATCACCATCACTGTACACGCTACACATTCCTAGATTATAAGATCTCAGTCTTTACCGTCTATCTTTTCTTCTGGTTTCATGTGTGCCCCCAACCCTTCTTCCTCTATCATTCTGTTTGAGCTTCACTCAGTGCTGGGTGGGAACTTTTTTATTATTTCCATGGAGATGTGACCCATCCAATTGTGGGTGTTAACTTTTGATTAGATGGTTTCCATGGAGATGTGTCTCCACCCATTCAAGGTGGGGTCGCTTCCTGGAGCACTTTTAGAGGGAACCATTTTGGAAAAAGCTTTAGAGCCACCAGAGTCAAACAGAGCCTACACAGCCAGACACCTTTGGAGATGAAGGAAAACACCCCTGGGGAAGCCGCTGAAGAAGCGTGGAGAGAAAGTCAGCAGCCATTACCATGTGCCTTTCTAGCTGAGAGAGAAACTCCAAACATCATCGGCCTTCTTGAACCAAGGTATCTTTCCCTGGATGCCTTAATTTGGACATTTTCACAGCCTTAAAACTGTATACTTGCAACTTAATAAATCATCCTTTTAAAAGTCATTCCATTTCTTTATATTGCAATCTGGCAGCTTACTAACTTAAACACATAAGAAGAAGTAAAGCAATGTCTATCTCGAGACCACATGTTCTATATATAGAAAATCCAAAGAATCTACAAGAAATCTACTAGAGCAAATAAATGAATTCAGCAAAGTTGAAGGGTACAAGATTGACATTCAAAAATCAATTTTTGTTTTCATACGCACAGACAATTTCTTGTAGATACATAATAATAGTTAACTCTGGCAGGTGTATGGATTAGTATGGTACTTTTATTTTAACTTTATATACAACCATTTTAGTTGAATTTTAAGAATAAGCATGATTTTAAAAATAACAAAACAAAAATTTCTAATTACACATGTCAAGTGATTTTAGACAAGAGTACCAAGAGAATTCAATGGTGTAAGAATAGTCTTTTCAACAACTGGTGCCTGGACAACTGGATAATTGCATGCAAAAGAATGAAGTCAGACTCCACATAACACCATACAAAAAAATTAACTCGGAAAAGATCACCTAAATGCAATAGCTAAAACTGTAAAAGAAAAGAACTGTAGAAGAAAATAAAGGAATGTATCTTATGACATTGGGTTAGAAAACTGTTTCTTAGATACAACATGAAAAGCACAAGTGACAAAAGAAAAAATAGATAAATTAGATAATCAAAATTAAAGCCCTTTCTGCTTCAACTGACAATATCAAGAAAGTGAAAAGACAACCCACAGAATGGGAGAAAGTATTTGCAAATCAGACATCCATTAAGGGATTTGTATCTAGAACATATAAAGAACTTTTACAACTTAATAAAAAGACAAATAACCCAAATAAAGAGTATGTAAAGGCCATATGACCCAGCAATTCTATTCCTAGGTATATACTCAAAAGAATGAAAACACTGTACACCAATGTTCATAGCGGCATTTTTCACAATAGCCAAAAGGTAGAAATAACCTGAGTGTCCATCAAAAGATAAACAGATAAACAAAATATGGATTATACATGTAATAGAATATTATTCCTATTATTAATAGGAATGAAGTTCTGATTCATGCTACAACATAGATGAACCCTAAGAATGTTATGCTAAATAAGTGAAAGAAGCCAGTCACAAAAGGACAAATATTGTATGGTTCTACTATATGAAACTCTGGAACAAGCAGAAAAGACAGAAAATTGGTGCGAGGTACTAGAGTCCAGGGAGAGGGAAGAATGGAGAGTTATTGTTAAATGGATACAGAGTTTTTGCTCAGGTAACAAAAAAGTTTTTGTAATGCACTGTGGTAATGGTAGCACTAATGAGGATGTAATTAATGCCACTGCACTACACACATAAAAATGGGTAAACTTGCAAAAAAAAGAAATAGATTGGTTTTTTACACTAGCAATTAACAATCTGAAAAAGAAATTAAGAAAAAAAACTTCATTTACAATAACATCTAAAAGAATATAATATTAGGAATAAATTTAACCAAGGAGATGAAAACTATACTACAAACTACAAAATACTGCTGGAAAAAATTAAAGATGACCTAAATAAATGGCAAGGCATCCCATGCTCATGGATTGAAAGACTTAATATTGTTAAGATAGTAGTACTCTACAAATTTATCTACAAATTCAAATGCAATATCTATCAAACTTTTAGCTGCCTTTTCTGCAGAAATGGAAAAGTCAGTCTTTAAATTCGTATGTAATTGCAAAGAGCCATGAATATCCAAAATTTTTAAAAAGAACAAAATTGGAAGACTCAAACTCCCTCACTTGAAAACTTACTACATAGCTGTATAATCAAAGGAGTGTGGCACTGGCTTGAGGGGTAGATATATAGACCACTGGAATAGAATTGAAAATTCATAAATAGAACCATTTATCAATGGCTAATTGATTTTTGACAAGAGTACCACATACATGCAATGGGGAAAGAATAGTCTCTTTAAGAAACCATGTTAAGAAAATTGGATAGCCACATGCAAAAGAATGAAGTTGGACCCCTACTTCACATCATACACAAAAACTAATTCCAAATGGATCAAGGTCTTAAATATAAGAACTAATAAAACTCCTTGAGGATAACATAGGAGAAAACCTTTATGGTCTTGAATTCAGCAATGTACTCTTATATTTGATACCCAAAGAATACAAAAGAATCAATAAATTCTGCTTCATCAAAATGAAAAACTTTTGTACATCAAAGAAAATTATCAACAAAGTGAAAAGACAATGAAGAGTGGGAGAAAACAGTTGCCCATCATGTATCTGGTAAAGACTTGCTATCCAGAGTATATTAGGAGATCTTACAAAGCAACACTTAAGAAAGAAAAAAAAGAAAAAAAAAATTTAAAAATGGGCAAAAGATTTGAACAGACATTTTTCCAGAGAGGATAGACAAATGGCCATTGTAAGCACATGAAAAGATGCTCAACATCATTAGTCATTGGGGATATGCAAATCAAAATCATAATGAGACACCACTTCACACTCACAAGTATGACTATTATTTAAAAAATGGACAATAGCAAGTGCTGGAGAGTATGCAGAGAAATTGGAACTCTAGTGCATTGCGGATGGAAATGTACCACGATACAGCCACTGTGGAAAGCAGTATGGTGATGCCTCACAAACTTAAATATAGTATTGCCATATGACCTATTAATTTCACTCCTGGGTATATACTGAAAGAAACTGAAAATAGGGACTCAAACATACTTGTACATGAATGTTCATAGCAGCATTATTCACAATAGCCAAAAGTTGGAAACAATCCATGAGTCTATCCACAGATAAATGTGGTAATACATACAATGGAATATTATTCATTCACAAGAAAGAATGCAGTTCTGATACATGCCGCAACATGGATGAAAACATTGTGCTGCATGAAATACACAAGGCACATTAAAGAAAAATACTATATGATACTCAGCATTTTAATGTAAACAATATTTCTTCCTTCAGGAGGAGTGCAGTTTTGACCTGTATGAAGGTTAAGTGAAATCTGGACTTCTATTAGAAAACAGCCATTCACATTAATGGCAACAGAAGGTTAAAGAAGAGAGCCTGGAGATAGTCCTCAAGAGCAGATAAAGGGTGAACTTGACAGTCACTCCTGGGGTTCTAGCCAAAGGAGCTGAGACATTCAGAGAAGCAAAGCAGCTCAGAAGACTATGTAGGGGCTTCACAAACAACAGCTTCAATTTCAAATTCTGGCTCTTTCCATTGGCTGTGATATGACCTTCAACAGCTCATCTGGTTTCTATTGGTCTGTTTCTTCATACAATGAGAGAATTCTTATCATAGAGGCTCATTGGGGAGATTAAAGGAAACAGTGCTTGTATCTTGCTAGACCCATAATGTGCTAAAAGAAAAGTGCATATTGTATAGAATATGGAAAAATTATGTTGTACTGGAACTATGTTTCATTTTAACAAATGTTTACACAGCACCACCTGTGTACTAAGGCACTGTGCATGGAGCAGGAGACAAAATAAGTTAGCCCTCAAAAAGGAAGAAAGAGACAAACTAAATTCTACTGTTAGGTATTTACCCAAGAGAAATAAAAACATACATCTGCACAAAGATTTCAAGAATGTTCATAGTAACTTTATTATTAATATCCTCAAACTGGAAATAGCCCAAGAATCTATCAACAGACAAATGAATGCACAAATTGTACCACATCCACACAATGGAAAACTCAGCACTAAAAAGAAAAGAACTACTAATTTACACAACATGCCTGAATCTCAAATACATGCTGAGTGAAAGAAGCCTTACGCAAGAGTTTATCCCATATGATTCCATTTATATGATGTTCTAAAATAGGCAAAACATGAAAAACCGCAGAAGAGTGACTGCCAGGGGTGAGAGTGAGGGAGGAGATTGACTAGGAAATTGCTGGGTGTCGATAATGTTCTATACGTTAATGGGGTTGGATTATGTAGGTTTGTGAGCTTGTCAAAATTTAGTAAATGTACACTTAAGATTTATGTATTTCATTGCATGTAAATTTCGCATCAAAATTGAAAAAAAATAGTAAGCACATATTGAACTCTGATAAATGATATATATCCAGAAGTATATTTGTAAGTTATACTGAAATGTATCAAATGTAAGATGGATTAATGGATAGATAGAGGCAAGGAGAGATGGACAGATGTCATGTAACAAGTATGATAAAACGTTAATGACAGACATACTAATATAAGATTTTAATAATAGGGGGCCATGTGGAAACTCTCCTTTTTTATGCATGGTTTTACTGTAAACCTGTAACCTCTTTAAACAAAAAATGTTAATGGTAGAAACTAGGTGCTACGGATAGGGTGCTTGCTGTAAAACTGTTTCAACTTTGCTTATGTTTGACATGTTTCAAAATAAAAGGTTGAAGGAATAAACAGAAAAAGTAACCTCACTACCCTCAAATAACTACTAAGCAAATAATTATTACTCTTCATCATAATTTTCTGTCCTTTCCAAATTTTTATGAGTATGGCTACAATTCAATCTAAAAACAATGGACTGAAATTAGGTTAACAGCTTCCAATTATATTAAACATAAAGAGTACAAATTTATCTCTGCTCCCCTAGAAAAGAATTTAAGTAATTTTAAATAATTAAAAACCTAAAAGGTATTACAATGATAAAAATAAAACAAGAATCAAAGTTTCTGTATGGGTGGTGAAAAATTGGAGTAATCGATGTTGGTGGTGATGGTAGTACAATATTGTCAATAATTAATACCATTGAATAGTACACTTGAAAGTAGTTAAAATGGGAAATTTTGTGTCCCATGTATGCCACTACAACAAAAGTTTAGAAAATAATAAAATAGAACAAGAGAAGAGGGCACTGGATGAGAGATTTCAACAAAATTTTAGAAGACAAAAGGCAAACAGATTTAGAGCAGAAAAAGCTAAAACCTAACTGTCTATAGGGAATGATGCTAAGAAGAAGCACACGGACCTCACAGTAACACTTTGGAACGTGCCTCTGAGCCCATGCCTCTGAAGATAGGGATGAGGGGTAAAGCTAAGAACAGGAGGCCTTGTTCCAAGCCAATTCACAGAACTGCTCTCCCTCACCCTGTACAGTCCTTCCCCAACAAGAGTGGAGACAAGAAAACCTGAACTAGAGGATTAATGCTCTAAATAAGAGCTAAAACTATAAAACTCTTAGAAGAAAACGTAGCGAAGCATCTTCAGGACCTTGTATTAGGCAAATGGATACTTAGACTTTACACCAAAAGCATGAACAACAAAAGAAGAAATAGACTAATTAGACCTCATCAAAATTAAAAACTTTTGTGCACTGAAGGACATTATAAAAAAAAGTGAAAAGATAACTTACAGAGTGGGAGAAAATTTTTGGAAACCATATATCTGATAAGGGTTCAATATCTAGAATAAATAAACAAATCTTACAACTCAATAACAAGAAGACAAACAACCCAATTTAAACATGGGTAAAGGACTTAGAGATTTCTTCAAAGAAGATATACAAATAGGTATTAGCTATTTGCACATGAAATGGCCAATAAGCATATGAAAAGATAAGCAACATCATTGGCCATTAGGAAAATGTAAATTAAAACTACAATGAGATACCACTTCACATCCACTAGAATGGCTACTATTTTTTTTTAATGAAAATAATAAGTGCCAATGAGAATGTGGAGAAACAGGATCTAGTACATTGTTGGTGAGAATGTAAACTGGTGGTGCAGCCACTATAGAAAACAGTTTGGCCAGTTCCTCCAAAAATTAAACACAGAACTACCATAAGACCTGGCACATACCCAGAAGAATTTAAAGCAGGGACTCATACAGACATCTATCTGTACACCAACATACAAAGCAGAATTGTTCACAAAAGCCAGAAGGTGAGAACAACCCAAATGCCCATCAACAGGTGAACAGATAATCAAAATGGGGTACACATGCAATGGAATATTATTCAGCCACAAAAAAGGATGGAGTTCTGATTCATTTTACTACATGGATGAACCTTGAAGATATCATGTTGAGTCAAATAAATCAGACACAAAAGGACAAGTACTGTATGGTTCCACTTATATGAAATAACTAGAATGTGCAAACACTTAGAAACACAAAGTAGAGTGCAGGTAGTTACCAGAGGTGTGGGGAGGGAAAATGGAGAGTTAAAGCATAGTGGGTAGAGGGTTTCTCTTTGGGGTGATGAGAAAGTAATGTTAATGGATGGTGGTAAGAGTAGCACAACATTGTCAATCTGATTAATGGCAGTGAATGCTTGGCAGTGGTTAAGACAGGAAAGTGCATGTTACATATAAGTTTCCACAGTGGACAAAAAGAGCAAATAAAAGTACAATGTCAGTTAAATGCAATACATGATCCAGGACTGGATCTTACAGTGGAGGAGAAAATACCAAAAGGCTCTTTACTGAGACAATTTGAAAAAATTAGAAAATAGACTATAAGCTTTATATCAATGTTTAAAGTCTTGAACTTGATAACTGTACTTAATGTTACTATATAAGTGAATGTCCCTGTTCATAAGAAATATGCATGGAAGTATTAAGTGTTCCAGGAGCATGATGAATGCAACCTATTCTCAAATATTTAGAAAATAAACAGACAGAAAGAATGAATAATTTAACAAATGTAGTAAAACGTTAAAAGTTGGTGCATCTGGGTGTCTAGGTAGGGGGTTGTTCTAGTTTGCTAGCTGCCGGAATGCAATATACCAGGAACGGAATGGCTTATAAAAGGGGAATTTAATGAGTTGCTAGCTTACAGTTCTAAAGCCGAGAAAATGTCCCAATCAAGTCTATAGAAATGTCCAATCTAAGGCATCCAGGGAAAGATACCTTGGTTCAAGAAGGCTGAAGAAGTTCAGGGTTTCTCTCTCAAGTGAGAAGGTACATGGTGAACACAGTCAGGGCTTCTCTTTCAGCTGGAAGGGCTCATGGCGAACACGGCATCATCTCCTAGCTTTCTCTCCTGGCTTCTGGTTTCATGAAGCTCCCTGGGAGGTGTTTTTCTTCATCTCTAAAAGTCACTGGCTCATGGACTCTCTGCTTCATGGTGCTGCAGCATTCTCTGCTCTCTCTGAATTGCTCTCATTCTCCAAAATGTTTCCTCTTTTATAGGACTCCAGAAACATCTCAAGACCCACCCAAATGGGAAGAGACATGCCATCACCTAATCCATCTTAACAACCACTCTCGACTAAATCACCTCATCCAGGGAGATGATCTGATTACCATTTCAAACATGCAGTATTGAATAGGGATTATTCTACCTTTATAAAATGAGATTTTGATTAAAACATGGCTTTTCTAGGGTCCACACATCCTTCAAACCAGCACAGGGGTATATTGGAGTTCTTCTGTATTGATTTTGTATTATTTTTCCAATGGTCCAGTAGTTTGAAATAATTTCAAAATTTAAAAATTAAAAGAAATATATTGAATGAGAGAGATGTTGGACTCAAGAACACCAGGAACAACAGAGGTTGGGAGTAAGGCTGAAAACAGGAGGATTCGGTGAGAGTTAAAGCCTGCCATCCCTTCACCCCTTCTGGTTACCAGAATACGGACACCCAGACAAGAGACTGGAGAATTCTTTGGAGAAATGGAGTGAGCAAAAAGATAAAGACATAAATATTTGAATAACTTTTCAGTGACGCCCACTAAAGCCTTCTAAACAGCATTTTAGTACCTCATAAAAATTAATGGAGGGTGCATGGGTGGTTCAGTTGTAGAATGCACACCTTCCATGCAGGAGACCTGGGTTTGGTTCCCAGGCCATGCACCACCCCCCCCCCCCCCAAAATGGACAAGCTGGAAGATGGCAGAGTGGAGTGGACTGAATTTACCCCTGTTCTGTGGGACAAGATAGGGGACAGGGAGAGAATGACTGGGACTGCAGTCACAGGGGGTAATTGAAGAGGGTCTCCAGGGTCTGAGGATGAGAGAGGGGCAGGGGTATCGGGTTAGGGAGAGCAGGACAGGTCAGGGAAAGCATCGTGGGTTGGACTGACAGTGATCCCCACCGGGGACTGACAGCAGGGAGGTGCAGATTGGAGGGAACTGACCGTCCTTACACTCCAACCTACACCAGTAGCTATCTGGGGAAAACTCCCTGAACGGCTCCACCACTACAAACAACTGTGGGGAGTCTGGAGGCACAAAGAGCTGTAGCCCAAAGTTCTGGAAGAGGCTATCCAGCCGGGTGCCACAAATAACCACCTAGTCGAGCATGGCATGTATGTGGATCCATGGGGCACCAGATATTTCAGGTCAGCTGATACCCCCGGGCCACCACAGGCTGGAAGTAGACCTCCACCTTGTATGGCATCTCTCCAGCATGCAGCTGCAGTCAAAGAGGAGGAGCCTGAGGGGCACCACCTGCTGGTTAGAAGTATAAGTGCAGACTGGCTGCTGCAGCTGTGGAGGGGAGGGTCTGAGGGAGGAGGTACCTCAGAAGTGTCACCTTCTAGTGACAAGCAATAAGTATAAGCACTGGACTCCTATCTGCCTAGGTTGTTTTTTTATTTTTTCCCTTTTTAAATTTTTTTCTATTTTTATTATAGTATTATTGTGATTTTTAATTTTATTTTTATTCATATATTTTTACATATTAATATTTGATTTCTTTTTTATTATTCTATTGCATTTATTTACTTTTTATTATTTTCTCTCCCTTCTGAGGTACCAGCTTGAGTACATTCCCAATATATCTTGGGGTGTCCACTTCTTACTTTGGGACGTACTGCTGGTGATCTGTGTTTTTTGTTTTTGTTGTCCATATTTTTATTATATTTTCATTTTATTATTATTATTTTTGTTGTTGTTGTTATTATTTGGATGCATGGGCCAGGAATCAAGCCCAGGTCTCCTATATGGCAGGGAAGTGTTCCACCACTGAAGTACTATGCACTCCACCCTAGCTTTTAATAGACCTTCAAGTAGAATTGTACACACTACATGAAACGTGCCTTGGTTTGATGGAGAATTACTGACAAACCAAGTACAAAAGAAAATCTTCAATGCAAAACTAAGGAAATACAAAACTTTAGATGAATGAAGGAAAATAACTTGCAAAATAACCTTATTAAGATAATCAATTGCCCCAAACACAAGAGAAAATCACAAGCACAAGAAGATCCAAGCAGAAACGGCCCAGCCAAATGACCAAATCAAAACTCCGGAGGGGACAGAGAATATGGAACAATTACTCAAGGAAATTTATAAAGAAATAAAGGGTATCAGGAAGACAGTAAAAGAGCATAAAGATTTAAGAAAAAGAAAAAAGTGCATAAAGAAGACTTTGAAAGATTAAACAGAAGAATGGCAGATCTCATAGAGATAAAAGATACAGTAGACCAAATTAGAAATATTCTGGAGACATAAAATTCGAAGAAGCAGAAGGATGAATAAGTGAGCTAGAAGACAGAACAACTGCATCAGAGCACATAAAAGAACAAATGGCAAGAAAGATGAAAAAATGGAGCTGGATCTTAGGAAAATGATACACAAGAGGTACACTAATATAAGAATCTTTGGTGTCTCAGGAGGAAAAGAGAAGAGTAAAGGACTGGGAAACTTACATGAAGATATAATTGGGGAAAAATTCCCAACCCTTATAAAAGACATAAATATGCAAATCAGAGAGACGCAATGAACTCCAAATAGAATAAATCCAAATAGGCCTACTCCAAGACACATACTAATCAAACTGTCAAATGATGAAGAAAAACAAAAAGTCATGAAAGCAGCACGAGACAAGTGATCTACTACATACAAGGGAAAACACATAAGACTGAATTCGCACTACTCAACAGGTACTGTGGAAACAAGAAGGGAGTGGTATGATATATTTAAGATCCTGAATGAGAAAGGCTTCCAACCAAGAATTCTTTATTCAGTCAAGCTGTACTTCAAAACTGAGGGAGAGATTGAAATTTGCAAAGACAAAGACTGAGAGAATTAGTCAACAAGAGACTTGTCCTATAAGAAATACTAAAAGGAGTCCTGTCAGCGGAAAAAAAAAAAGGAGAGAGAGGTCTAGAGGAAGTCACAGAATTAAAGAATACCAGTAATGGTAATTTAAAGGAAAAAAAAGAGAGGGAGGGAAAAGAATATATAGATCTGACAAATAAAAACTAAAGGATAAGATAGTAGATTCAAGGACAAGCAGAAGAAAAATTGACAAATGGGAATTCCTTAAGATCAAGAGCTTCTGTGCCTCAAGGACTTTGTCAAGAAGATGAAGAAGCAGCCAATTCAATGGGAGAACATATTTGGAAACCACATATCAGATAAAGGCTTGATATCCTGTGCACATAAAGGAATTATACAGCTCAACAAAAAAAGAACAAACAACCCAATTATAAAATGGGCAGAGACACTTTTCCGAAGACCAAATACAAATGGCTAGAAAGTATATGAAGAGATGCTCATTTTCATTAGCTGTAAGGGAAATGCAAATCAAGATGACAATGAGATATCACCTCATACCTATAAGAAAGGCTACTATTAAACAAACAAAACTGCAAATGTTAGAGAAGATGTGGAGAAACTGGAACACTTATTCACTACTGGTGGAACTGCATAATGGTGCAGCTGCTGTGGAAGACCATTTGGCAGTTCCTTAGAACTCTAAATACTGAGTTTCCCTATGACCTGACAATACCAATACTCAGTATATGACCTGAAGAGCTGAAAGCAGTGACACGAACAGACATTTGCACATTGATGTTTCTAGCGGCATTATTCACAATCGCCAAAAGACAGAAAAAATCCAAATGCCTATCAACAGTAGAATGGATAAACAAAATGTGGCATATACATACATTAGAATATTATGCAGCAGTAAGACAAAATGAGGTCCCAAAGCATATGACAACATGGATGAACCTTGAAGACATAATGCTGAGTAAAATAAATCAGACACAAAAGGATAGATAATGGAATACTGCATGATTCCATTATTATGACTCTGGTAAAGGTATTATCCATTAGGCGGGCCACGGTGGCTCAGCAGGCAGAGTTCTCACCTGCCATGCTGGAGACTGTTTCCCAGTGCCTGCCCATGTAAAAAAAAAAAATTATCCATGATGCACAGCAGATGGAGGGAGCCAACAAAAGGTACAATGACTGAGAAGCAGAACAGTGAACTGTGATACATTTATATGATGAAATATGGTATGGCTACAAAAAAGGAAGGATGTCAAGATGTTTATTCACAACTGAATAAACTTTAGGGACAATGTGTTAAGCAAAATAAGCCAGAAACAAAAAGAACATATATGTTAAGGTCTCTTTCAGAAAATATTTAGGAGAAAAATTGAGCCTAGATTGTAAGCCCTTACAGCAGCCACACTTAGTTGTAAATGTATTTCTGGATGCTGAGACACTGAGCTATATGTGTATCAACTGGTATTTCACTGAAAATCTGAATAACTCTGTGACACCTAGGACCCGGAGATGGAGTGCTACAGCCTTGAAAGTTGGCAAGCTATATATAATGACAGTTAAAGTAGCTGAAGGGAAGATTAGGTTCAAATCAAAGTTAAAAATGAAGCCAATCTGGCAGGGTCTTAGGCAAATTAGAATACAGGATAAAAGATGATAGTGTATGTCCTCTAGACCTTCACCTACAGTATGGGACCAAAGACAGGAACCCAGAACCCAGATTTTCTGTAAGACATAATCTAAATCAATCTGTCTGAATAGCTTATTTGAACAACCCAGACTTCTTGGGTCCCGGGCAGGAATGAGGCCTTGTATTTCTGTGTAGCTTGGTGTAATGCAGGGATACATCTCAGACTGTGGTGGGCTGATAGTTGGGAAGTGTTGCAGTCCATTGAGGGTCTGAAGTAAAACACACACACACACACACACACACATATACATATATATACACATATTGAACTTTTCCATCTGGAAAGTCCCGGGTACTATCTCAACCATTGTTGACCCAGGAAAATGGGCCAGGCCCTTGATTTTGAGGCATGCTCTTATGAAACTTGTTTCTGTGGGGGAGAAGCCAAGAATGTTCATGGTGAGTCCTAGGAGCTGCTTTCTGGAAACCTCTTTGTTGCTCAGACGTGGTCTCTCTCTCTCTTTCTAGGCCCAACTCTGCAAAAAAACGTCATTGCCCTCTTCCCTGTGTGGAACATGACATTCAGGGATGAAGGTCTCTCTGGCAGCGTGGGGCATGGCTCCCAGGGATGAGTCTGGTCCTGGCACCATGGGCTCAACAATGCCGTCTGGACCAAGGGGGTGGGGGAAGAGATGTAATAAAAGTATGCATCAGTGGCCAAGAGAGATCAAAAGGAGTTGAAAGGCTATTCTTGGAGGCTACTCTTATCTAAACTTCAGTTAGATAGTGCTGATTGCTCTGGTCTGCTAAACCCCAACCAATATCACTCCTGTTGAGTCTTTTTTTTTTTTTAACTTTTTTTTATTAATTAAAAAAAATTAACAAACAAAACATTAAGATATCATTCCATTCTATATATGAAATCAGTGATTCTTAATATCATCACATAGTTTCATATTCATCATTTCTTAGAACATTTGCATCGACTTAGAAAAAGAAATAAAAAGACAACAGAAAAAGAAATAAAACGATAATAGAGAAAAAAAAGATTATACATACCATACCCCTTACCCCTCGCTTTCATTTACAACTAGCATTTCAAACTAAATTTATTTTAACATTTGTTCCCCCCTATTATTTATTTTTATTCCATATTTTCTACTCTTCTATTGATACAGTAGCTAAAAGGAGCATCAGACACAAGGTTTTCACATTCACAGAGTCTCATTGTGAAAGCTATATCATTGTTCAATCATCATAAAGAAACATGGCTACTGGAACACAGGTCTACATTTTCAGGAAGTTCCCTCCAGCCTCTCCACTACATCTTGAACAACAAGGTGATATCTACTTAATGCGTAAGAATAACCTCCAGGATAACCTCTCGACTCTGTTTGGAATCTCTCAGCCACTGACACTTAGTCTCATTTCACTCTTCCCCCTTTTGGTCGAGAAGGTTCTCTCAATCCCTTGCTGTTAATTCTCAGTTCATTCTAGGGTTTTTCTCAGTCCTATGATGCTGAGTCTCAGCTCATTCCAGGATTTCTGTCCCACGTTGCCAGGAAGGTCCACACCCCTGGGAGTCACATCCCATGCAGAGAGGGGGAGGGTGGTGAGACTGCTCGTCATGTTGGCTGGAGAGAGAGGCCACATCTGAGCAACAACAGAGGCTCTCTTGAGGGTGACTCTTAGGCCTAAATTTTAAGTAGACTTGACCTATCCTTTGTGGGGTTAAGTTTCATGTGAACAAACCCCAAGACTGGGGGCTCAGCCTATAGCTTTGGTTGTCCACACTACTTGTGAGAATATCAAGAATTCAACTTGGGGAAGTTGAATTTCTCTCCACTCCCACCATTCCCCGAAAGGGGCTTGCAAATACTTTACCAGTCACTGATCAAATCATTCTGGGATTCATCGGGGCATCACTCTGGACAAACCAACAAAATCTCATGTCCTACCTGAGATTCCAAGTATTTATGGCATTCAATCAAACTATCTACATGAGTTATATTAGGAAATGCTCTAGTCAAAATATAAATTTTGTAACAAATAAACATTTTTGCTTTAGTCTCACACATAAGGTGACACTTTAAAGAATTAATTATCATCTATTTTCAGCACCCTGCAATAATGACATTCCTTTGTTCTTCCTCATGCAAAAACATTTTTAAAATTTGTACATTGTACATTTCCCTATTATTATACACTCTAGGCATTCCTAGACTATACCGTCTCAATCTTTAACATCTATCTTTCTTTCTGATTTCATTTATGTCCCCAGCCCTCCTCCCTCTATCATTCTCACAGGTAGCTTCATTCAGTGTTTTAACATAATTATATTACAGTTAGGTAGTATTGTGCTGTACATTTCTGAGTTTTTGTATCCAATCCTGTTGCACAGTCTGCATCCCTTCAGCTCCAATTACCCAATATCTTACCCTGTTTCTATCTCCTGATGGTCTCTGTTACCAACGACATATTCCAAGTTTATTCACTAATGTCAGTTCATATCAGTGAGACCATACAGTACTTGTCCTTTAGTTTTTAGCTAGTCTCACTCAGCATAATGTTCTCAAGGTCCATCCATGTTGTTACATACTTCAAAAGTTTATTCTGTCTTAAAGCTGCATAATATTCCATCGTATGTATATACCACAGTTTGTTTAGCCACTCGTCTGTTGATGGACATTTTGGCTGTTTCCATCTCTTTGCAATTGTAAATAATGCTGCTATAAATATTGGTGTGCAAGTGTCCGTTTGTGTCTTTGCCCTTAAGTCCTCTGAGTAGATACCTAG
Source organism: Tamandua tetradactyla (assembly GCF_023851605.1). NCBI lineage: Eukaryota > Metazoa > Chordata > Mammalia > Pilosa > Myrmecophagidae > Tamandua > Tamandua tetradactyla. The sequence goes on along the minus strand of NC_135353.1, from coordinate 61,318,154 downwards.
CAATGATATTGCTGGGTCATATGGCAAATCTATATTCAGCTTTTTGAGGAACCGCCAAACTGCCTTCCACAGTGGTTGCACCATTTGACATTCCCACCAACAGTGAATAAGTGTGCCTCTTTCTCCACATCCTCTCCAGCACTTGTCATTTTCTGTTTTGTTGATAATAGCCATTCTGGTGGGTGTGAGATGATATCTCATTGTGGTTTTGATTTGCATTTCTCTAATGGCCAGGGACATTGAGCATCTCTTCATGTGCCTTTTGGCCATTTGTATTTCCTCTTCTGAGAAGTGTCTGTTCAAGTCTTTTTCCCATTGTGTAATTGGATTGGCTGTCTTTTTGTTGTTGAGTTGAACAATCTCTTTATAAATTCTGGATACTAGACCTTTATTTGATATGTCGTTTCCAAATATTGTCTCCCATTGTGGAGGCTGTCTTTTTACTTTCTTGATGGGGTTCGTTGATGCACAAAAGTGTTTAATTTTGAGGAGCTCCCATTTATTTATTTCGTTCGTCAGTGCTCTTGCTTTAGGTGTAAGGTCCATAAACCCGCCTCCAATGATAAGATTTATAAGATATTTCCCTACATTTTCCTCTAACTGTTTTATGGTCTTAGACCTAATGTTTAGATCTTTGATCCATTTTGAGTTAACTTTTGTATAGGGTGTGAGATACGGGTCCTCTTTCATTCTTTTGCATATGGATATCCAGTTCTCTAGGCACCATTTATTGAAGAGACTGTTCTGTCCCAAATGAGTTGGCCTTACTGCCTTATCAAAGATCAAATGTCCATAGATGAGAGGGTTTATATCTGAGCATTCTATTCGATTCCATTGGTCAATATATCTATCTTTATGCCAGTACCATGCTGTTTTGACCACTGTGGCTTCATAATATGCCTTAAAGTCAGGCAGCATGAGACCTCCAGCTTCGTTTTTTTCCCTCAAGACAATTAAGGGAATTAGCAATTCGGGGCACCCTGCCCTTCCAGATAAATTTGCTTATTGGTTTTTCTATTTCTGAAAAGTAAGTTGTTGGGATTTTTACTGGTAGTGTGTTGAATCTGTAAATCAATTTAGGTAGAATTGACATCTTAACTATATTTAGTCTTCCAATCCATGAACATGGTATGCCCTTCCATCTATTTAGGTCTTCTGTGATTTCTTTTAACAGTTTCTTGTAATTTTCTTTGTATAGGTCTTTTGTCTCTTCAGTTAAATTTATTCCTAAATATTTTATTCTTTTAGTTTCAATTATAAATGGAATTCGTTTCTTGATTTCCCCCTCAGATTGTTCATTACTAGTGTATAGAAACACTACAGAATTTGAATGTTGGTCTTGTAACCTGCCACTCTGCTGTACTCGTTTATTTGCTCTAGTAGTTTTGCTGTGGATTTTTCAGGGTTTTTGACATATAGTATCATATCATCTGCAAACAGTGACAGTTTTACTTATTCCTTTCCAATTTTGATGCCTTGTATTTCTTTTTCTTGTCTAATTGCTCTGGTTAGAACTTCCAACACGATGTTGAATAACAGTGGTGATAGTGGACATCCTTATCTTGTTCCTGATCTTAGGGGAAAAGCTTTCAATTTTTCCCCATTGGGGATGATATTAGCTGTGGGTTTTTCATATATTCCCTTTATCATTTTAAGGAAGTTCCATTGTATTCCTATCCTTTGAAGTGTTTTCAACAGGAAAGGATGTTGAATCTTGTCAAATGCCTTCTCTGCATCAATTGAGATGATCATGTGATTTTTCTGCTTTGATTTGTTGATATGGTGTATTACATTAATTGATTTTCTTATGCTGAACCATCCTTGCATACCTGGGATGAGTCCTACTTGGTCATGATATATAATTCTTTTAATGTGTTGCTGGATTCTATTTGCTAGAATTTTGTTGAGGATTTTTGCATCTATATTCATTAGAGAGATTGGTCTGTAGTTTTCTTTTTTTGTAATATCTTTGCCTGGTTTTGGTATGAGGGTGATGTTGGCTTCATAGAATGAACTAGGTAGCTTTCCCTCCACTTCAATTTTTTTGAAGATTTTGAGCAGGGTTGGTACTAATTCTTTCTGGAACGTTTGGTAGAATTCACATGTGAAGCCATCTGGTCCTGGACTTTTATTTTTGGGAAGCTTTTTAATGACTGACTCAATTTCTTTGCTTGTGATTGGTTTGTTGAGGTCATCTATTTCTTCTTGAGCCAAAGTTGGTTGTTCATGACGTTCTAGGAAGTTGTCCATTTCATCTACATTGTTGTATTTATTAGCATAAAGTTGTTCGTAGTATCCTGTTATTACCTCCTTTATTTCTGTGAGGTCAGTGGTTATGTCTCCTCTTCCATTTCTGATCTTATTTATTTGTGTCCTCTCTCTTCTTCTTTTTGTCAATCTTGCTAAGGGCCCACCAATCTTATTTATTATCTCATAGAACCAACATCTGGTTTTATTGATTTTCTCAATTGTTTTCATGTTCTCAATTTCATTTATTTCTGCTCTAATCTTTTTTATTTCTTTCCTTTTGCTTGCTTTGGGGTTAGTTTGCTGTTCTTTCTCCAGTTCTTCCAAGTGGACAGTTAATTCCCGAATTTTTGCCCTTTCTTCTTTTTTGATACAGGCATTTAGGGCAATAAATTTCCCTCTTAGCACTGCCTTTCCTACACTCCATAAGTTTTGATATGTTATGTTTTCATTTTCATTCGCCTCGAGATATTTACTGATTTCTCTTGTAATTTCTTCCTTGACCCACTGCTTGTTTAAGAGTGTGTTGTTGAGCCTCCACGTATTTGTGAATTTTCTGGTGCTCTGCCTTTTATTGGTTTCCAACTTCATTCCTTTATGATCCGAGAAAGTGTTGTGTATGATTTCAATCTTTTTAAATTTGTTGAGACTTGCTTTCTGACCCAGCATATGGTCTAATCTTTGAGAATGATCCATGAGCACTTGAGCAAAAGGTGTATCCTATTGTTGTGGGGTGTAATGTTCTATAAATGTCTGTTAAGTCTACCTCATTTATTGTAATATTCAACTTCTCTGTTTCTTTATTGATCCTCTGTCTAGATGTTCTGTCCATTGATGAGAGTGGGGAATTGAAGTCTCCAACTATTATGGTATATGTGTCTATTTCCCTTTTCAGTGTTTGCCTCACGTATTTTGGGGCATTCTGGTTTGGTGCATAAATATTTATGATTGTTATGTCTTGTTTAATTGTTCCTTTTATTAGTACATAGTATCCTTCCTTGTCTCTTTTAACTGTTTTACATTTGAAGTCTAATTTGTTAGATATTAGTATAGCTACTCCTGCTCTTTTCTGGTTGTTATTTGCATGAAATATCTTTTCCCAACCTTTCACTTTCAACCTATGTTTATCTTTGGGTCTAAGATGTGTTTCCTGTAGACAGCATATAGAAGGATCCTGTTTTTTAATCCATTCTGCCAGTCTATGTCTTTTGATTGGGGAGTTCAATCCATTAACATTTAGTGTTATTACTGTTTGGGTAGTACTTTCCTCTACCATTTTGCCTTTTGTATTATATATGTCATATCTAATTTTCCTTCTTTCTACACTCTTCTCCACACCTCTCTCTTCTGTCTTTTCGTATCAGTCTCTAGTGCTCCCTTAGTATTTCTTGCAGAGGTGTTCTCTTGGTCACAAATACTCTCAGTGACTTTTTGTCTGAAAATGTTTTAATTTCTCCCTCATTTTTGAAGGACAGTTTTGCTAGGTACAGAATTCTTGGTTGGCAGTTTTTCTCTTTTAGTAATTTAAATATATCATCCCACTGTCTTCTTGCCTCCATGGTTTCTGCTGAGAAATCTACACATAGTCTTATTGGGTTTCCCTTGTATGTGATGGATTGCTTTTCTCTTGCTGCTTTCAAGATCCTCTCTTAGTCTTTGACCTCTGACATTCTGATTAGTAAGTGTCTTAGAGAACGTCTATTTGGATCTATTCTCTTTGGGGTGCGCTGCACTTCTTGGATCTGTAATTTTAGGTCTTTCATAAGAGTTGGGAAATTTTCAGTGATAATTTCTTCCATTAGTTTTTCTCCTCCTTTTCCCTTCTCTTCTCTTTCCAGGACACCCACAACATGTATATTTGTTTGCTTCATATTATCATTCAATTCCCTGAGTCCCTGCTCATATTTTTCCATTCTTTTTCCTATAGTTTCTGTTTCTTTTTGAATTTCCGATGTTCCATCCTCCAGTTCACTAATCCTAATCTCTGTCTCTTGAAATCTACCATTGTAGGTTTCCATTGTTTTCTTCATCTCTTCTACTGTGCCTTTCATTCCCATAAGTTCTGTGATTTGTTTTTTCAGATTTTCCATTTCTTCTTTTTGTTCATTCTTTGCCTTCTTCATGTCCTCCCTCAATTCATTGATTTGGTTTTTGATGAGGTTTTCCATTTCTGTTCGTATATTCTGAATTAATTGTTTCAGCTCCTGTATCTCATTTGAACTATTGGTTTGTTCCTTTGACTGGGCCATATCTTCAATTTTCCTGGTGTGATTTGTTATTTTTGCTGGTGTCTAGATATTTAATTACCTTAATTAGTTTATTCTGGAGATTTCTTTCACTTATCTTACCTAGGGTTTTCTTGCTAGATGAGTTTGTTATCTATCTGTTTTTTGACCTTCAGTTCAGCTTTTTCTGGGCCTCTAGCTTAAGTTTTGTTTAACAGAAGGTAATTTTTCAGTTCTTGTTTTCTTGTTTCTTGTCCTGCTTGTAAGGTGCATTTTCCTTCCCCACCCTTAGGAGGGTCTACATAGGTATTACAGACTCCAGCCAGGTTTTCCCGGACTAAACTGGCCTCCTATCAGGGGGAAGGAGTCACCTGTGTCAGTTTTCCCTGAGGGTGAGACCCAGCAGGTTAAAAGACTTTCCTGTGATGTCTCTCGGCTCTGCTTTTCTTATCCTGCCCAGTATGTGGTGCTTGTCTGCCTGCTGGTCCCACCAGCAAAAGATGTTGTGGCTCCTTTAACTTTGGAAGGCTCTCCCTGCTGGGGGCGTGGTGGAGACATAGGAGAGTTTGTAGGCTGGATTTAATGGCTTCCAATTGCCTAGCCCTGGGGTCTGAATTCCTTGAGAGAGGGATTCCACCTAAATTGGGCTTCACCCCTCCCCTGGGGAACAGGTGGGAGACAGCCCTGTAAGCAGTCTGTTTCTGCCTATGCCTGGGGCAGTTGCAGCCCGAGTAGTCCTGCCACTGAATCCAGAGGCAGCCAAGCCTCGGTAGAAACAGCCACAAAAACTTCCGTTTCATCCACTTTCCTCTTTTTCGGTTAGCCCAATAAGCGACCTCTGCCTTGACCAGGTTCACCTTAGCTGGGGGCCTATTTTTAGTAGTCAGAATTTGTTTATTTATGCCACAATTGGTGTTTGGTTGGACTCAGTCCTTGCTACTGTTAGAGTCTCTTTCCTTTCCCTCTGGGAAGCCGCCTGTGGGGGAGGGGCACCAGCCGCCGCAGCTTGGGGAACTCACGGTTCCGGAGACTCGCAGCCAGTCCAGCTGGTCCAGACTGGGGTACGCTGTGTGTCCGGTCACTATCGTGGCTCCGGGAGCTGTTCTGTACTGTTTCTGGTTATTTAGTAGTTGTTCTCCTGTTGACTCTTGAGAACACCTACGGCTCAAACTGAGACTCTATAAAGGTTTCATGCACTAAGTTTGCTTTCCTGGAACCTATAATTCCAGAACAGTTCCTAAGTCAGATAAATCCTGAAACTCAGAGGGACCAGCTTCTCCAAGATTATCAATTAATTATACCCTCTTATCCTTTCGTGTTGACAACCCTTCTCAACATGAAAAAAGTCAGAATGGGCACTGCCCAAAGATCCCTATAGACTGGGAGAAGTATCAAAGAAGAAGAAGGAGGTATAACAGAGAGAATAGCACTTGGCAAACAAGTATGACTGCTGAATCACTACATGAAAATTCCTTCCAGCTTCCAGTGTTTAGGAACAGTTAGAAAGAAAAATCTGAGATGGTAGAATAAGTAGCCCATGACAAACTCTATGATTTAACCTGTAACTACTTGTTGAAGTGTGTTTTGAAAATTGTTGCTTTTTTTCTTTCTTTGCTTTGTATATGTTATATTTTACAATAAAAAAAAGTTAAAGAAAAAAAAAAACAGACCAGAACCTGAGAGGAAGGCTCTTCATTCTTCGGCATTTATACATACAAGAGAAATAAAAACATTTACTCATGTGAAGAAAAAAATAAATGGACAGACAAGGATCAGAAGTCACCAAGAGGCTAAAATTAAAGTAAGCAAAATTGGAACTTGGAGGAAAATGAGACAACAATAGAAGAAAATGTCATTAAAAAATCCCTCATCCTCATAGAAATATGGCACAGCACAATGCACTCATGAAAAAGCAACAAGACGCTATTAAAAAGAACATGAAAGAGCTAGAGGACATGAAAGAGCTCCTAAAAATTAAAACTGTAATAGTAGAAATTGAAACTTAAATAGAACAGAAGATAAAGTTGAAAGACTCTGCCAGAATATAAAACAAAAAGATAAATAGATCCAGGAGAAAAAAAAAACAGACGAAAAAATAGAGGATAAAATCAGGAGGTCTACCAGCCATATAAAAGCTGTCCCTGAAACACACACACATACAAACAAACACACACACACACACACACACACACACACAAACAACTTAGAGGGAATAAATTATGAATGAAAAACAAACAAAAAGATCATAAGGGGACATCAATAGAAACTAGTATCAGAATATCAAGAATTTAAAAAATAACCCTGTAATCTTTGTGAGATAAAATACAAACACAAAGGATTAGGAATTAGAATGGCACTAGACTTCTCAAACAGCAACACTAGAAGTTAGAAGACAATGGCCCCAAGACTTCAAAGATCAAGGAAAATTGATTTTCAATCCAGAGTTCTAAAATATGCCAAATTACTTCTCATATGGATAGAATAGATGTATTCAGACATGTAAGGTATCCAAAATTTACTTCCTATGCACCTTTCTCAGTAAGCTACTGGAGAATGTGCTCTACCCAAATGAGACAGTAAACCAGGACAAAGACAGACATGAGATCCAGAAAACAGAGTCCAACACAGGAGAGAAGAAAAGGAAATTTCTATGATGATACTAAAGGGAAGCCCCAGGGAGCAAACACTCCAAAATTTTTTTGGGGGGGGAGGCTGTACATGGTCCAGGAATCGAACCTAGGTCTCCTGCATGGAAGGCGAGCATTCTACCACTGAACCACCTATGCACCCAAACACTCCAAATTTTAGTATGAAGAGGAAGGGTTCTAAAAAGGATATCTCCAAAAATATCCTTTTTTTTCTTATCTTTCTCTTATTTTTGAGATAAGTTGCTGTTAAGACTTCTCAAACAGCAACACTAGAAGTTGGAAACACATCTCTGATGTGTTTTCTTGTATACGAGGACTTTTATAACTCTTACCAGAGTTTACACTTAATTATAGGTACAAAGGAAACTAATAAAGAAGAGAGACAATTTTTAAATCCAGGAAAAAGCAAAAAGTTGTCCAAGAAAGACCTATAATCATAAAAATACTACATTACTCAGCTATGAATATTTTCATAGTCATAACAGTATAAACATGGATATAAAATGTAAAATTGTACTGTATATCAGGAATGGAAGTGTGTGGACTTGGACACAAGAAAGTGAAATCATCCTCTATGGTAGGAAGCCAAGAGATAACATCTAAAATGAAAACAGTCAAGAAATAGCAATATAACCATTTTCTTTAGAAAATGGGAGACAAATGCCAGAAATTACAAAATAGCTGAAGTGGAAGGGGCATGGGATTTCAGGGTGAAGAGGGACCCATCATGGGCTGATGTTTGAGGAAAACTGCATAATACTACATGATTTTTAAAAACTATGTACATTTTTATTACACTGATAAAAAAATGAAAATTAAAACTTAAAAAAGTTATACAAACCACTCTGTATTTGGCTTATTGAAAGTTAATTGTTAATCTAATTTCCCAATACAATGTTCCAAAAAGCCTTTTCAGACCTATGTGCTAAATTTGAAACCAATGTTTACTTCCTTTTTCCTGAGACTCCCTTAACAGTGTCCCACACTGCCTTTGCTTGCCTTGCTTCTTACTCAACATTTCTCCCATGACTTTTCTTCCATCCCTTCCTTAAATGATGGTTGACCAGAGACCCATCCTCATTTTACATTCTTTCCTCAGTTGAACCCATCTTACTTTTCATGGCTTCAAATATTCTCAAGTCTATATGTAGACCAGGTATCTCTTATAAAGTTTGGACTAACATATACAACTTCCTACTGGACAATTAAACTTTGATTATCCAACTGGTACTTCAAAGTACTTATGTCCCAAACTGACCCAATCACTTTTACATATAAGCCTGCTCTTCCTTATGGACTTTCTAGTGAAATTAGTAGTACTAATCTACCCTATTGTTTAAGCTATAAATCTGGAGGTTAACCTTGACTCCTCTTTCTCCCTTACCTACATTACCCAATTAATCAGCAAAGCTTGCCAATTTTGCTTCATGTTTTTTGACATCTATCACTTCCCTGGTTCCAGCCTTATTCTCCACCCCCCCCATCTAAACTTCTACAGCCCTTTTAAACTAGCCTATGGCCTCAGTCCTGATCCCCTCAAATGTATCTTCAACATAACCATACAGTGAACAGATCTATCTGAAATGCAAATATGACCATTTCAATTACCTGCTAAACTCTATCAATGACTCCCAACTGCCTACAAGATTAAGTCCAAATTTCTGAGCATGGCACACAAAGCACCCTGTGACTTGGCCTCTGCCTACCTCTACAGCCTCATCTTACACTGTGTAACCTTACCAATGACACCAAACTCCTTGGTCGTTCCTTGCACACACTATCTTTTTCACAACTCTGCCTTTATCATGTTGCTCCTTAGCCTAGAATGCCCTCCCTAATTAATTTCCAGTCAAGCCTTAAAGATGAGCTTAGGTGACCTCTCCCCAAGGAAACCTTCCATGACCTCCCAGGTAGGGTTAGGTACCCTCCTCTGTGGTACCATGTTTCTCTATGCTGTTAAGATTGCTGTCCCTCTATGTGTCCTTCTCACTAGACAATGAGTTCCTTCTGTATTCCTGATGCCTAATATAATGCCTGGAATGTACTGTATACTCAGATGATCTCCAATTGGTTGAATTAATGCATCATCTCGGACAGTCCACTTAAAGAGCCAATATACATAAACAAAATATAATCAGGGTTATGATACTATTAACTAAAGAATTATTAGTTTCTACTTTACAGATATAAGGTAGAACTTCATAATAGTTCTATCCAGATTTGGATCTTGGGGAAGTGTAAATTCCATTCCAAAAACAGGGCTAATTTTGCAGGGATATTATAATATGGAATAAAGAACTAGATAGGTTATTTCACTATATGGCATTTAAAGATTCTTCAAACACAAAAATTCATTCTATATAATGTATTTGAGAGGAAGTTTTTTTAAACCCTATATTTTATTATTAAAAGAAGCACACTTCTTTGAAGAGCCATAATGCCCAAGACACCATTGAATGAATTTTAGGGACTTCAAAAGACAAGCCATCTTACTTACTGGCATTTGCAGCTTCTTTAATTTCTTTCAGTATTTCAGCTTCCATGGCAGGGTTATTGCAGATATCAACCCAAGTTCCTTCTACCCCTTTCTGCTGTGCCAAAAGAGTTAACCTTTTCTGATTAGGGACCACAAAACTGATCACATAGGACTGATCACTAAAATCAAACAAAATAGAAATTGGAACATTGAGAACAATTATTTATAAATTACTCAAAGAAACAATACAGTACAGAAAAAGCCAAATATATATTTTTTCTTATTTGATAAAGTTTAATTAAGAAATAATAAAGATCATAATAACAAATACATATTGCCACATAAAGAAAAGGGTTCAATCTCTCAGGCTTTTAATTTACAAAGACCTGGGTTCAAAACTGATATCAACATGTAGCAGTTATGTTACCATCTTGGGAAAATTATGCTAAATGAATAGATATTGAATGAAACAACTTCTGTGGCATAGCCAAATATTAACAAAATATAGTAGGTGTTCAATAAATAGTTAAAATATCTGGATTATCTCAACTGATCTTTAAACTACTGAATTCAAGTACTTTCAGAAATGTATAACATTTTCCAAAACTGATGACTATTCCAAGAAGAATTTGAGATTACCCTTAAGATTATATATAGTCTTATATATATATATATATATATAAGAGTTTGAAACTGTTTGCTAATCACCCTTTTAGTGTAAGTATATGAAACACAAAGTTCAACTTTTGAAAGTTACCTTTTGGCAAAAGCACAGATGTTGTCAATAAGTGGACAGTTCTTCAGTGCAGCCTCTACTTTCCCAAGAGATACATATTCTCCTGCTTGCAACTTTACCAGATCTTTCTTACGATCTAGAAGTCAGGAAGAATGTTAAGTTATCCACCGTTCATTTACTAATGTATGTACAATTCTGATTTTCTTTGAATCTCTTTGCCTTGATCTTTATTTACAACGGTACTTCTTTTAGGGGTGCAATGGTAGTTCAGTGGTAGAATTCTCAACTGCCATGCAGGGGACTAGAGTTCAATTCCCAGCGCATGCACTAGCCCCACAAAAAATTCAACAAACGGTGCTGCAATAATGGGATAGTCACAGGGAAAAAGAAAGTATGCTCCCACCATGCAGTATATATATATAAAAAAGGTACTTTTTTTAAAATCTTGTTATATATAATGCTTGCTCATACACATCAGTTAAAAAGAAAATGCAAAATGCTACATCCTATACCCAAGCCTTTAACATCTTAATCATAATCTTAAATATTATAATGAAGTTATTAGAAGGAACAAAGATTTTGGAGCATTTTTTTTGAATTGCAGCTCTGTTCATTACTTGCTATGTGACTCTAGGCATGACAGCTAATCTCTAACTCTCAATTTTATCAGAAATAATGAGGCCTACCTCAAACAGGCATGTAGCACAATGTCTGGCATGCAGAACATGCTCAACAAATAGTAATTCACCCTTTTCCATATTTCACATCATTTTGCTAAAATGACAGTGCTCTAAGAAAGTGCTGGCACAGGATAACACAGCTTATATAATCATCAGGTTGCTAGAACCTTTGTGTGAGTGCTGATATGACTATCTATATATTGGGAGCCCACCCTATATGCTCAGGAAACAACCTGTAATTCCAGAGAAATTAAGAATCAAGGGAGAAAAAAAAAGGATTACCAGTTCTAGACTGGACCATGTTTCCTGGAAATTTCCCCCGAAGATAAGACTTCCCAATGGGCTGCAGAAACAACCTTCCTAGGAAATTTCTAACTAAATTCAGGCCATGTGAGCTCTAGCGGCAGACTGCAAGGGGTCACGAGATGGGATAGGGGAAACTTTTATGTCTCGAAAAAGATCTGACAGTGATCGTGCAGAATAGTTCTTATCAGCCAGTCAATTTTTATTCTAACATTTGCCTGATTAAAAATGATTAGCATTTAGGGCCCATTTTAGAGAAGCTTTTTGAACTTGAAGGTCTCCTTCAGTAGGCCCCAAAATGGCAATGTCATAGCAACCGGCACTTTCAGAGTAACAGACTAGTATTGAGAGTTTATATCATCCTTTTCTAAAATTCAGGGTTAGTTAGAGCCATATAGATGGCCACCAGAAAAAAAAAATTTTCTCTTAGATGGGGAGGGAAACTGACTACAGGGGTCATATCAGGTAAGAGTAAAATGATAAGGTGGAGGAAGGCCTAGAATAGGTATGGTACAGTAGATAATTATACAGAACTACATGTGGTTGACCAAAAAATACCTCTTCTGACTTCTTTTGCTTTCTCATTACCAATCTGCTGCTTTCCTGCCCATTTCCCCACCCCTGTTGCTGCTGCTGCTTCTGTTACTCCTACTATCTACCAAGTATAGATATTGCTTTAAACACTGTATATATGTCAATGCCTTTAATCCTCATAACAACCCTATGAAGTTGGTATTGTTATCTCTATTTTACAGATGGGAAGGCACAGATATAAACTGAATAACTTGTCCAAAGGTTGAAAAATGGAACCATCAACCCTATTAATGACCCCACCAATATTACCTGTCATACATATTGAAGTTATTAAAAGCAAAAAAAAACAAACAAAAAAACCACACAAAAAGAGAATACACTGACCAATAATCTGTAAACATCCATCGGGATGGAATTCTCCAATATCGCCAGTGCAAAACCACCTTTGACCATTTTCATCCACAGAATAATCCTCTGCTGTTTTCTCTTCATTTTTAAAATATCCCATGGAGATATTCTGTCCACCAATTACGATTTCTCCTCTGGGATTTGGCTTGTCATGAACTGTATAACCACCTGGTAATCACAAATTAGTTAATATTCTAAAACAAAACTGACATTCATTAATTCTTAAATATCCTAATATTTTCTCTGCTGGTCAATTTTACATCACTTTATGTAAGAATATTAATTTATATTTACTCAGATTTATGTGAGGATAGTGACCGCTTGCTGGGTGTGATTTCAGAAGTGCCCAGGAAGGCTCAATGAGAATCGTCACCAAGAACCACCCATCCCAAACCCTCCCATAACTATAAAGCTAAGAAATGAAATCTTACAATTAGACCATCATTCAGCTTAATGATTTATACAGTATTGGTAAGATAAAATTACCCTCAAGAAGGAGGATTTTAAAAAAATTACTAATACCTTGATATTCATGCATTTCAGATGTTTTCTAAGGAGGTTTTAATTAAAGAGAGCAAGAAGTAAGTGCCTAAGGAAGGCAACACCAATAAATGACAGGAAAGGGAGGCTAGGGGAAATAGGAGGAAAATTTTTTCTTAATTTTGCCCATGGCCAGTCATAACTTTAAAAGCTGACGCACTGAAATAATTGACAATAACTACTGAAACATTTTATCATGACCTCTTTATTAAGGAATAAGCATTACTTTAAGGAAAATACATAAAACCCTGAATTCACAAATTTAGATATTGGTTGGATTTTGTGTCATAAAAGGATTAAAAGCAGAGTTCCTCTCAGCTGTTAACTGTTCTTATAAATTTGAAACTTTTCAATATTCCAACATAACAATTCCCATTACATGTAAATCATAAAGATCATTCCTATTGTATAAAGCAAAGGAGTCTTCATAGCAAGTAAACCTCTCCCAAAAAAAGAGCAAACAGACCTACTCCCAAAAACTGACACTAAAGCACAACACAAGAAAATCAGAAAATAAAAATTAATGGTAAAATTCTCCTTACCAATTTTTACTAAAACATTGTTTCTCTGACTCTATTGCCTAACAAATTACCCAGTACAATAAGACAATTTTGATGCTGATGCCCAATATACAGTATTCTGTTTTTATTTCTTCAGGTTTTTATTATAAAATTGGAAAGGCATTATCTGAGGAAAAAGAAGGAAGAGGACTTAGTCCCAACCTGCAAGACTCCTGGGAATATAATTGGATTTTAAATGTGATTAAAGAAAAAAAAGTTATTTGTTCATAGAGCATTGGCAATAACGTGCATATCAAGAAAGTCACAAAGGAGAAACACCTTTAGAAACTTAGTTTACATCAGATAAAGCCCATTCCTGGGATTTGAACAACCTAAGGAAAATGTCTTCCAAGGTAATTAGTTCTTTTATTTTTAGTCCATGGATTCATCCCAAGGTAATATATCTCCTTTAGTATCTTACATGTTTTAATTACTCTTGCGTCATCTGGTGTGACTAGGCTGTTAATTATTGGTTTATTTAACAATCCATCTTATTGCAGTTGAGGTGCTTATTTAATACCTTTCATAAATTCATTATAGAAAGACTGGTTTACTTTTGCCTTCAGCTGATGTGTAAAAAGATTATCGCCATCACCGAGTTTCAATGTCTGTAAAGTGTAAATTTACTCTAAGTGGCTCATCTCTGCAGTTACATATCAAATTCAACTATATAAGTAGCTAGACAATTGAGTCTCAATTACGAAAGTGTTGCTGAGGTCATGATATAAGAAGTGTGTGTGTGAGCATGTGTGCATACACATACACATAATCAGTTACTCCAACTTCTGAAAATCTGAGGTTTCACTTCCTATCTCAATATGCTCACTAGCAAAGTTGAGCTTCTAACAATAGGGCATACATATCCTCACCTTCTCCAAACCCAGGGAAAGCCCCACCAAGCAATTTTTCTCTCTTTACCATCAAGTAGTCCCAAGTTCAGAATTCTCATGCCTAGATTCTAGAAATTTCCTTTCCTCTTGGGAAACCAAAGATAAAAATTTACTGGTGAAAAAGAAAGCAAAAAACAAGCAGTGACAAAGAATCATTTGGTACTCATGCAACCTAGCACTTTAAAGAAATTAACATCTTAAGGCTCACAGTCGTTTTCAACCTATCTAGTATCACTGGAGATTGTCATAAAATTCTTACCTTCCTGCCAGTCTTTTAGCTTAATTTCACAGCAAATAAGAGGGGCTCCAACCCTGCCAGTGGTGTAGTCAGTAACTATGAAGGAAAAAAGTAACAAAGATATTGGCATACCACATTTCAGATCAGCACTAATATGAGACAAAGAATACTGGAATTAGAGCCAGTGTTTGAAGAATGACAAAAGAAGAAGCCATAGTGAAAGAAAGCACAAAATATGATCATTTTTCAATATTTAAACTCCATTTCAACAGTAAAATTAATTCCAATGTTGTTACACCATTTTTACTTCTTATGATTTTTATTTATTTATTTATTTATTGCATGGGCAGGCATCAGGAATCAAACTCGGGTCTCCAGCATGGCAGGTGAGAATTCTGCCACTGAGCCATTGCTGCACTGCCTGATTATATTTTGGATAATTAAGTACAAAAATCTCTGTTAAAAAAGGAGAACTGAGGCTTTGATTGGCATTCCAACTCTACTACTTCTTAGCTGTATAACTTGGGCAAGTTATTTAACCTCTCTAAACCTCGGTTTCCTCATCTATCAAGTGGGGATAGTAACAGAACCTAGTAAGGATTAAATGAGATGATACACAGACAGTGCTTAACACTTTCTGGAACAAACTAAGAGTTCAATAAATGTCAGCTGCTATTATTAAGTATGATGATAATGATCCTATTATCTTTTAGAAATTTGCAATTATTTCTAGTACTAATCAAGAGTTTTTGGGCAGTCTATTACACCATCAGCATTATATTCAATGTTGTGAGGAAAACATATAAAGGAGAAGGAGCTCCTGCCCTCAGTGAGCTTACAAACAAACTATTGGGAACAAATGTACATGAAACAACTTAAAAAACATTTAAATACTAAACAGTGTGGTACTGATTGGTAAGCACAATAGTACCTGAGAGACCAGAAAGATAAATGTAAAATGAGTTAGTTGGGAAATAATTTATTGAAGAGTTAGGCCTTAAAGGACAACTGTGAACAGTAAGCCAAAGAGCATTATAAGACAAGAGAATTGAAAATGTAGAGATGTAAGAGAAAGAATGCTTGCATGAGAACTACTGAGAAGACTGGACTGTTGAGAAACAAAGCCAGGCGTGTGTATATATATATAGAGAGAGAGAGAAAATAATGGAAAGTAATGATGGACAGGTACAATGGTGACAAATCAGAGAGGTCTCAAAAGCTAGGTAAAGGCAAGTTTAGATTTTATACAGCAGGTATCAACAATGTGTGAGGTGCATCCAAAGACATACAGGATAAATTAGAAATGATATAATATAGGCAGACACAGCAGTTGAAAGCTTTACCTCAGAGCAGTGAGAAGTTATAAAAGGTCAGGTGGCAAAGATGGCACAGAGTGAAAGGGGAAACTAATGAAGAAATAGTAAGACCTGATGAAAGTTAAAGACAATAAAAAATAACCAGATGACTGTAAAGCTTATACCCTAAATTACTTTTAGGATGGTAATACCACTGACACAAACATTTTGGCTATGGGGAGACAGTATAGATAATAGCATTGATGAATGACAGAATAAGCTTGAGGTAAAAGTGAGATAATCCAAGGAAAAACAATCTGATAGCCCAGAGATTCTCAACTGGGGATAATTTTGTCCCCCTGGGTTGACATCTGGCTGTTAAATGCCCTAAAGTAACAGGAGAGCCCCCAAACAAAATAGAATTTTCTGGTTCAAAGTTTTGGTAACTCCAAAGTTGAGAAACCCTACTACAGTCTGTTTTAAAATAAAAAACTGAAAGAAAGCAAGAAGACACAGCAAGTATATAAATTCAAGGGGTAACATAAAAGTCATACTTTAAGCCAAGTTTGCAGTTCTGCAAGGAAGTGAGCATTTAGACCACGGAGACAGAATGTTGAGGAATGACACTGTCATAAGTCATTATAAGACTTAAAAACAAGGTACACATGATATTCTAACTCAAAGTTTATAAAACTAAAATCTAGGTAGGTTTGCATAGAATCAGATATTACTTAAGAGATAACATAAAGTTATCATGGTTTCCAAAGGTAATCCAAATGGATTTTATTAGTAGTGGCTAATGTAGAATGATTTGCCACATTAACAATGCTTACCTTAACTACAGAGGCAGTAAAAACACAGTGGTTACCAGGGGATGTAGGGTAGGAAAGAATAAATAGACAAGAGCACAAGGCAATATTAGGGCAGTGAAATTATTCTGTAAAATATGATAATGGTGAATAAATGACATTATGCATTTGTTAAAATCCATAAACATGTACAACACAAAGACTGCACCCTATTGTAAATCACGGACTTTAATAATTTATCAATAGTGGGTAATCAATCATAACAGATGTACCACACTAATGCAAGATGTTACCAACAGAAGAAACTGTGTATGTGTGGAGGGGGGTATATGGGAACTTTACTTTCTGCTCTATTTTTCTGTAAACCTAAAACTGCACTAAAAAATAAACTCTATAAAAATTTGTTTTGAAAGTTGTGCTGGTTTGAAATGATGTATGGACCCTAGAAAAGCCATGTTTTAATCCTAATCCCATTCGTAATTAGATCATCCCCCTGGAGATGTGATTCAATCAAGAGTGGTTGTTAAGCTGCGTTAGGTGGAGGCATGTCTCCACCCATTTGGGTGGGTCTTGATTGATTTACTGGAGTCCTATAAGAGAGGAAACATTTTGGAGAACGAGAGATTTAGAGAGAGCGGAGAAGAATGACATAGTCATGAGAAGCAGAGAGCCCACAAGCCTGCGACCTTTGGAGAAGAAGAAGGAAAACGCCTCCCGGGGAGCTTCATGAAACAGGAAGCCAGGAGAGAAAGCTAGCAGATGATGCCTTGCTCACCATGTGCTCTTCCAGCTGAGAAAGAAACTGTGACTGTGTTCACCATGTGCCTTCCCACTTGAGAAAGAAACCCTGAACTTCATTGGCCTTCTTGAACCAAGGAATCTTTCTCTGGATGCCTTTGATCGGACATTTCTATAGACTTGCTTTAATTGGGACATTTTCTTGGCCTTAGAACTGTAAACTAGCAACTTATTAAATTCCCCTTTTTAAAAGCCATTCCATTTCTCGTATATTGCATTCCGGCAGCAAACTAGAACAAAAGTGCTTTACCTTCAGTAACTGTCCCAGCACCACATGATTCTGTCAATCCATAGCCCTGGCCAATTGGACAACAGAAACAGACATTCATGAATCTATGTGTCTGAGGAGACAGCGGTGCTCCACCAGACAGCATCATCCGGACATTCCCTCCTAGCAGAGCCTTCACCTTTTTAAACAGTATTCTGGATAAAAAAAGGGAATACATTATTTTAATAGATACACACACCAACACTATTCTTACTAATATGCTAATTAAGCCCTGGGAAGGATTTTCGCAACATTACTTGAACACCTCAATTTCAGAATCATGATGATAATGAGAGGTTAACAAAGCAATAACTAGTAACACTGAAAAAATGCCAGAAAAAAACTTTTTAAAATGCAGAAGTATATACAGTGCCTGGAAACTGCTTTGACACACAGCAAATGAAAGAAAATGATGATGTCAAAGAAAGAACAAATTTTAAAGTTATCTTTGGAACATTTAATCACCTATTTTATCTCCCTTCCAATGAAATACGGTTCTCCATTCCCACTCCCCAGCCCCACATTTAAAATAAGTATTATATTTTCATATACTTACTACACTGTTTTATGAGTACAATAAATCAGAAGGCTTCATGCAGAATAAATCTAAAGGTAAAGCTCACTTTTTTAGCTAGAAAAAAATACTGTTTTTCAAATATGTTGATTCAAAAGTCTATTCTAGCTTTTCTTCATGACACCAAATTTTATCATTAAATCTGTTGGTTTTTTATTATGATAACATATATATATGTTATATATATATAAACACAACTTTCCCATTTTAATCATTTTTAAGTGTACACTTCAGTGGTATTAATTATATTCACAGTGTTTGCCAACCAATCACCACCATCTATTACATACAATTAAATCTTACATATTCACTCAATTATTAAAATGTATATGCTGGTTTAAAGCTATTATGTACCCCAGAAAAGCCATGCTTTAATCATGGCTTAATTTTGTGGGGGCAGTCATTTTTTTTAAACCTGATTCAATATTGTAGGGTGGAAACTCTTGATTATATTATCTCCACAGAGATGCGATATGCCCAATTGTGGGTATGACCTTTTGATCAGATGGAGATGTGCCCCACCCATTCCAAGTAGGTCTTGATGTTACTGGAGCCCTTTGAAAAAGGAAACATTTTGGATAGAGTTCAGAGCTGAGACAGATGCTTGAAATCAGACAGAGAGGGCTGATGCAGATACTTGAAGAACTGGTAACTTCAGAGACACAGATGTTTGGAGATGCTTGGAGTGCTGACAGACAGAGAAGATGTGTAGACACAGGCAGAGCCCAGCAGAGGTAGCCATGTGCCTTCTCATGAGATGCTAAGCAAGCCCGAACCCAGAGTTGTGTCCCAGAGGAACTGAGTGAAGGCCCACAGGTGCTTAGAGAGGAAATTATTGGCATCAGAAGCTGGAATAATGAACCGGGAATAAGGACCAGCAGATACTAGCCAAGCAATTTCCCAACTATGTTCCGGCCAGATTCAGCCCTTCTTGAGGGAAAGTAACCTCTTTTTGGTGCCTTAATTTGGGCACTTTGACTTCCTTAGAACTGTATACTTGTAATTTATTAAATTCCCTTTTCAAAAGCCGTTCCATTTCTGGTATATTGCATTCCAGCAGCATAACAAACTAATACACTGTAACTGCAAAGATCAAAGTTCAGGGTTCTCTGCTTGCTATATAAGCAATGAGAATTAGAATTGAATGAAAGAGAAATTTGATCTTATTATTGTGGTGGTGACACTCAAATTAAATTAACTTGTCATGTATTTATTCATCTCCCAGATTTAAAGAACTCAAAAAGATTTAAAGGCTCAAACTACAGAGCCCATGAATTGTACTTACAGATTGCAAAGAGGTGCATCATATCCCTTTTTAATCTGTTCCAGTTTATAATCATACCCTATTTTGAACAGAGTTTTCTGAATATAGTTCATCTCTTGTACTTTGCTCATAACATTCTTATAAATTCTATCCATGATTTCCTAAAAGGTAAACAAGATATTCAATATTCTGAAAAGAATAACACCAACACTGAGACAGTCTTTAGTTGCAGATAACTTATTTACAACATTTCAGTTAAAAGCCTTTAGTATAATAGACATATTTATTTCTTTTATTATATAATTAATTTCATTGGCTTTACTTGTTCACTATTTTAAGAAAGACAAGTATAGGGGTTTCTTCAGTTCTTTATATTAAGTTCATCTAAAATTTTAAGAAATGGTCAACCGAAGTGTAGATCATTCATTCAACTCCCAAAGAAAGGAATTTTTTTAAAATTCTCTTATCTCAAATATATTCACTTATTCTGAAACACTAGCAAACATTCCCAACTATGTTAAACTTGATCCTGATGCTTTTCTCTTTTTTACTGCTAACTTCTGACTCTCTCATAGCATGGTAGAGAGCTCTATAGATTCTTAAAAATCTGACATCCTTAAAATTTAGTGATTTGTATTCCATTTTAATAGAAATAAAGTTGAAAAAAAATAATAGAATTCTTTCTCATAGCTATTTAGAAAATTAGGCAAGACCAGGTTTGGGTTATACTGACTCCCAGGTTAATATTTTCAAAACAAAAACCAAACAAATTCAACCCAGATTATCATTAAATGATATTTTCTTGAAATCACTTAGCAGCAAATTAAGAAGAATTATTCCATAAAGCACATTTATTTATAAATACCTAGCTATAAATATTTTAAAATAGCAATTATCAATATAAATTATTCAACTGTGCTATAATAAATAGCTTTATGGATGGCTCTTTCAAAATTAGAATACAGTCACCCGTTTAAAAGGATATATCATTCAAGCATGGTACACTGCTGTTTTCTCTAGTTCCACAAAAGGAATCACCATTATAAAACTGAAACAAGTGTCTAGATCTGTGGTTGAGAAATCCCAGTAGATCCCTAGAAGGACTTTAACATACTTACAGCTATCCCTCCTAAAAAGTGTGTAGGAGACAGATGAGTAAGAACCACTTCCACTGCTCTCAATTTTAAAAATGAGGAAACCACTCCCACTGTTCCTTCCTTCACTATTTACTAGTCATAGGCATGGAAAGGCCCCAGTGAGTAAGAAACACAATAGAGTTGCAACAAATTGACAGGGTTTATTATTAGCTCATCATTTTTAAAATTAAGTGCTTAACAATACTACCTAATTGTAATGTAATTATGTTAAAACATTGAATGAAGCTGCATGTGAGAATGATAGAGGGAGGAGGGCTGGGGACATAAATGTAATCAGAAAGAAAGATGTTAAAGATCGAGATGGTATAATCTAGAAATGCCTAGAGTGCATAATAATAGTGAAATGTACAATGTACAAATTTTTAAAATGTTTTTGCATGAGGAAGAAAAAAGGATTGTCATTATTGCAGGGTGCTGAAAATAGATGCTATCTAATACTTTAAAATGTCATATTATGTGTGAGACTAAAGCAAAAAATGTTTATTTGTTACAAAATTTAGATTTTGACTAGAGCATTTCCTAATATAACTAATGTAGATAGTTTGATTGAATGTCATAAGTACTTAGAATCTCAGGTAGCACATGAGTTTTTGTTGGTTTGTCCAGAGTGATCCCCCGATGAATCCCAGAATGATTTGATCAGTGACTGGAAAAGTATTTGTAAGCCCCCTTTGGGGAATGGTGAGAGTGGGGAGAAATTCAACCTCCCCAAGTTGAATTCTTGATATTCTCACAAGCAGTGTGGACAACCAAAGCTATAGGCTGAGCCCCCAGTCTTGGGGTTTGTTCACATGAAACTTAACCCCACAAAAGATAGGTCAAGTCTACTTAAAATTTAGGCCTAAGAGTCACCCCCAAGAGAGCCTCTTTTGTTGCTCAGATGTGGCCCCTCTCTCCAGTCAATATGACAAGCATTCTCACCACCCTCCCCCTCTCTGTGTGGGACATGACTCCCAGGGGTGTGGACCTTCCTGGCAACATGGGACAAAGATCCTGGAATGAGCTGAGACTCAGCATCATAGGACTGAGAAAAATCCTAGAATGAGCTGAGCATTAACATGAAGAGACTGAGAGAACCTTCTCGACCAAAAGGGGGAAGAGTAAAATGAGGCAAAGTGTCAATGGCTGAGAGATTCCAAACAGAGTCGAGAGGTTATCCTGGAGGTTATTCTTACGCATTAAGTAGATATCACCTTGTTGTTCAAGATGTAGTGGAGAGGCTGGAGGGAATTGCCTGAAAATGTAGTGCTGTGTTCCAGTAGCCATGTTTCCTGATGATGATTGAACAATGATATAGCTTTCACAATGAGACTCTGTGAATGTGAAAACCTTATGTCTGATGCTCCTTTTAGCTATTATATCAACAGAAGAGTAGAATATATGGAATAAAAATAAATAACAGGGGGAACAGATGTTAAAATAAATTCAGTTTGAAATAGTGGTAGGTGAAGGCGAGGGGTAAGGGGTATGGTACGTATAGTTTTTTCTCCATTATCGTTTTATTTCTTTTTCTGTTGTCTTTTTATTTCTTTTTCTAAATCGATGCAAATGTACTAAGAAATGATGAATATGCAACTATGTGATGATATTAAGAATTACTGATTGTATATGTAGAATGGAATGATTTCTAATTGCTTTGTTAGTTTTTTTTAATTAATAAAAAGAAAAAAATTAAGTGCTTAAACAAAATGATCTGTAAAGTGTATTCTACCTTAAAATACTATAACCACATTTCTCACTAGGTAATTTGAATTAGGTTATTTTCATTACTTAATTTTCAAGTATCGGCAAACATTAACGGGCATACATTACAGAAATTTGCCATTTCATCTTTCTCAGTACTTATAAACCTTTAAGGAACACATCTGCCATAATTTCAACAAAGTAAAATTATCTAAAAATATACAAGCAAATATGGAGAACATTACTTTTTTAAAAGCCCATGTGCAATCAAATAAATTATTTAAGTGATCCTTTTCTATTCATATTCATACCCTATACTCACCGGAACAGCTGCCATAAGTGTAGGCTTCAATACAGTACAATCTCCTTTGCTTCCTTTTTTAATTTTGCTGGACTACATTAAGGAAAAAGTAAATACAATCATGGAAACCAACTTCAGCAACATTGTTCAATTATTAACAATAATATAACCAAAACTGTATTCTAATGTGGCTGTTTCCAAAAAGGCAAAGATTACACATGGAATTTGATCTACTGCTCTGTGTCATAACCTATATATTATGTTATTCCAGAGATTATTTCTTCTAACACCTATTAGACACCTTACAAGAGAAACTGATCCAGAATAAGCAGAAATGGATACTCTGACAAATCAAACATTCTTATAAATAATGTATCAAATATAGCACAGACTACCCAATTTTATTAAATAAAATTTAAAAAACCAGGCGGGCCGCGGTGGCTCAGCGGGCAAAGTGCTTGCCTGCTATGCCGGAGGACCTCGGTTCGATTCCCGGCCCCAGCCCATGTAACAAAAACGGAGAAACAGAATACAATAAAACAAGAAAATGTTTAAAAACGTTTCCCTTTCTTCCTTCCTTCCTTCCTTCTCTCTGTCTTTCCTTTAAAAAAAAAAAAAAAAAAAAAAACCAAAGTAAGGTAGAGCAGACACTAAAACAAAATTGAAAAGAATCTGAACTTTCTTTGAGTAGTCAAAAGGCAAAGCCACATCTCAAAGTCATCATTATGAACATCAATTAAGATCATATAGAATTACTAATTTGATAACATTCTGGTTGGCAGAATTACAAGGACAGGACACCGCCAGTGATCAAGAAAACTAAGTAACCATACTATGCACACATACACACAATTTGTATGTTTTTACTTGTGTGTGTGGGATTTCATACTAGTTGGGATTTCAAATGTCAGAGATCAAAAGGTACAAAGTTGATTAAGAGTGAACCACTAAAAAAGTATATAAAAATAAGAAACTGACTTCCTGGAAGATGGCGGCTTAGTAAGACGCGCGGATCTTAGTTTCTTCTCCAGGACACCTACTAGGGGAGTAGAAACGATACAGAAAGCGCCCAAAGCCACAACAGAGATAAAAAAGGCAGCGTACCCCATCCTGGAACGGCTGGCTGGCTGAGAGAAGCAGCTCGGGTGAGATCGCCGAGGCGCGCGGGCCTTACCGGGCGGGGTGGCAAGCGGCCGGAGTTACTCCCTTCCCCCTTCCCGGGCCGGCTGGGAGAATTGGAGAGGCGGTCCCCTGAAACAAAGACGGCTGGCGCCCACACCACGCGCAGCCCCCGGACCAACTGAGAGAATTGGATCGGAAACCCCCAGGCCGCGGAGAACGGTGACGGGTGGGGGAGGCCCCTTCCAAACCCGTGACTCCCGGGGAACGTGCACTCTCTCGGGCGGGCCGCTGCCGCTGGCGCCCTCCCGCCACGCTTGTTGCCCAGGGCCGACTAGGAAATTCGGACGGGCTCTTTCCCTGGCTGCGGCGACCAGCAACCCTCCCTGCGTTCGGACCCCGGGCCGGCTCAAGCCGTTTCGGCTAGCGAACCCCCCGGACGGCGAGAGTTTTCCAAAGTTTAAGGTCCCACAGCACCTTTTACTGGTGGGACCCGCAGACAAACGTGTGCCACGAGCGCCACCTACTGGGCAGGATAAGAAAAACAGAACCCAGAGATTTCACAGAAAAATATTACAACCTTGCTGGGTCCAACACCAAGAGAAATCTGAATAAATGCCCAGACGCCAGCAGCAGAAGATAACTGTCCACGCTCAAAAGATTGAGAATATGGCCCAGTCAAAGGAACAAACCAATAGCTCAAATGAGACACAAGAGCTGAGACAACTAATCCTGAATATACGAACAGAAATGGAAAACCTCTTCAAAAATGAAATCGATAAATTGAGGGAGGACATGAAGAGGACATGGGCTGAACATAAAGAAGAAATAGAAAAACTGAAAAAACAAATCGCAGAACTTATGGAAGTGAAGGATAAAGTAGCAAACATAGAAAAATAATGGATAGCTACAATGATAGATTTAAAGAGACAGAAGATAGAATTAGTGATTTGGAGGATGGAACATCTGAATCCCAAAAAGAAACAGAAACTATCGGGAAAAGAATGGAAAAATTTGAACAGGGTATCAGGGAACTCAAGGACAATATGAACCGCACAAATATACGTGTTGTGGGTGTCCCAGAAGGAGAAGAGAAGGGAAAAGGAGGAGAAAAACTAATGGAAGAAATTTTCACTGAAAATTTCCCAACTCTTATGAAAGACCTAAAATTACAGATCCAAGAAGTGCAGCGCACCCCAAAGAGATTAGACCCAAATAGGCGTTCTCCAAGACACTTACTAGTTAGAATGTCAGAGGTCAAAGAGAAAGAGAAGATCTTGAAAGCAGCAAGAGAAAAACAATCCATTACATACAAGGGAAACCCAATAAGACTTTGTGTAGATTTCTCAGCAGAAACCATGGAAGCTAGAAGACAGTGGGATGATATATTTAAAATACTAAAAGAGAAAAACTGCCAACCAAGACTCCTATATCCAGCAAAATTATCCTTCAAAAATGAGGGAGAAATTAAAACATTCTCAGACAAAAAGTCACTGAAAGAATTTGTGACCAAGAGACCAGCTCTGCAAGAAATACTAAAGGGAGCACTAGAGTCAGATACAAAAAGACAGAAGAGAGAGATATGGAAAAGAGTGTAGAAAGAAGGAAAATCAGATGTGATATATATAATACAAAAGGCAAAATGTTAGAGGAAAATATTATCCAAACAGTAATAACACTAAATGTCAATGGACTGAATTCCCCAATCAAAAGACATAGATTGGCAGAATGGATTAAAAAACAGGATCCTTCTATATGCTGTCTACAGGAAACACATCTTAGACCCAAAGATAAACATAGGTTGAAAGTGAAAGGTTGGGAAAAGATATTTCATGCAAATAACAACCAGAAAAGAGCAGGAGTGGCTATACTAATATCCAACAAATTAGACTTCAAATGTAAAACAGTTAAAAGAGACAAAGAAGGACACTATATACTAATAAAAGGAACAATTAAACAAGAAGACATAACAATCATAAATATTTACGCACCGAATCAGAATGCCCCAAAATACGTGAGGAATATACTGCAAACACTGAAAAGGGAAATAGACTCATATACCATAATAGTTGGAGACTTCAACTCACCACTCTCATCAAGGGACAGAACATCTAGACAGAGGATCAACAAAGAAATAGAGAATCTGAATATTACTATAAATGAACTAGACTTAATAGACATTTATAGGACATTACATCCCACAACAGCAGGATACACCTTTTTCTCAAGTGCTCATGGATCATTCTCAAAGATAGACCATATGCTGGGTCACAAAGCAAGTCTTAACAAATTTAAAAAGATTGAAATCTTACACAACACTTTCTCGGACCATAAAGGAATGATGTTGGAAATCAATAATAGGCAGAGTGCCAGAAAATTCACAAATACGTGGAGGCTCAACAACACACTCCTAAACAACGACTGGGTCAAAGAAGAAATTGCAAGAGAAATTAGCAAATACCTCGAGGCGAATGAAAATGAAAACACAACATATCAAAACTTATGGGACGCAGCAAAGGCAGTGCTAAGAGGGAAATTTATTGCTCTAAATGCCTATATCAGAAAAGAAGAAAAGGCAAAAATTCAGGAATTAACTATCCATTTGGAAGAACTGGAGAAAGAACAGCAAGCTAACCCCAAAGCAAGCAAAAGGAAAGAAATAACAAAGATTAGAGCACAAATAAATGAAATTGAACACATGAAAACAATAGAGAAAATCAATAAGGCCAGAAGTTGGTTCTATGAGAAAATCAATAAGATTGATGGGCCCTTAGCAAGATTGACAAAAAGAAGAAGAGAGAGGATGCAAATAAATAAGATCAGAAATGGAAGAGGAGACATAACTACTGACCTCACAGAAATAAAGGAGGTAATAACAGGATACTATGAACAACTTTATGCTAATAAATACAACAATTTAGAGGAAATGGACGGGTTCCTGGAAAGACATGAACAGCCAACTTTGACTCAAGAAGACATAGATGACCTCAACAAACCAATCACAAATAAAGAAATTGAATTAGTCATTCAAAAGCTTCCTAAAAAGAAAAGTCCAGGACCAGATGGCTTCACATGTGAATTCTACCAAACGTTCCAGAAAGAATTAGTACCAATTCTCTTCAAACTCTTCAAAAAAATCGAAGTGGAGGGAAAACTACCTAATTCATTCTATGAAGCCAACATCACCCTCATACCAAAACCAGGCAAAGATATTACAAAAAAAGAAAACTACAGACCAATCTCTCTAATGAATACAGATGCAAAAATCCTCAATAAAATTCTAGCAAATCGTATCCAACAACACATTAAAAGAATTATACATCATGACCAAGTAGGATTCATCCCAGGTATGCAAGGATGGTTCAACATAAGAAAATCAATTAATGTAATACACCATATCAACAAATCAAAGCAGAAAAATCACATGATCATCTCAATTGATGCAGAGAAGGCATTCGACAAGATTCAACATCCTTTCCTGTTGAAAACACTTCAAAAGATAGGAATACAAGGGAACTTCCTTAAAATGATAGAGGGAATATATGAAAAACCCACAGCTAATATCATCCTCAATGGGGAAAAATTGAAAACTTTCCCCCTAAGATCAGGAACAAGACAAGGATGTCCACTATCACCACTATTATTCAACATTGTGTTGGAGGTTCTAGCCAGAGCAATTAGACAAGAAAAAGAAATACAAGGCATCAAAATTGGAAAGGAAGAAGTAAAACTATCACTGTTTGCAGACGATATGATACTATACGTCGAAAACCCGGAAAAATCCACAACAAAACTACTAGAGCTAATAAATGAGTACAGCAAAGTAGCAGGTTACAAGATCAACATTCAAAAATCTGTAGCATTTCTATACACTAGTAAGGAACAAGCTGAGGGGGAAATCAAGAAACGAATCCCATTCACAATTGCAACTAAAAGAATAAAATACCTAGGAATAAATTTAACTAAAGAGACAAAAAACCTATATAAAGAAAACTACAAAAAACTGCTAAAAGAAATCACAGAAGACCTAAATAGATGGAAGGGCATACCGTGTTCATGGATTGGAAGACTAAATATAGTTAAGATGTCAATCCTACCTAAATTGATTTACAGATTCAATGCAATACCAATCAAAATCCCAACAACTTATTTTTCAGAAATAGAAAAACCAATAAGCAAATTTATCTGGAAGGGCAGGGTGCCCCGAATTGCTAAAACATCTTGAGGAAAAAAAACGAAGCTGGAGGTCTCGCGCTGCCTGACTTTAAGGCATATTATGAAGCCACAGTGGTCAAAACAGCATGGTATTGGCATAAAGATAGATATATCGACCAATGGAATCGAATAGAGTGCTCAGATATAGACCCTCTCATCTATGGACATTTGATCTTTGATAAGGCAGTCAAGCCAACTCACCTGGGACAGAACAGTCTCTTCAATAAATGGTGCCTAGAGAACTG
The DNA here is from genome assembly GCF_023851605.1 of Tamandua tetradactyla. Taxonomy (NCBI): domain Eukaryota; kingdom Metazoa; phylum Chordata; class Mammalia; order Pilosa; family Myrmecophagidae; genus Tamandua; species Tamandua tetradactyla. The sequence goes on along the minus strand of NC_135353.1, from coordinate 61,289,941 downwards.
GATATCCATATGCAAAAGAATGAAAGAAGACCCATCTCTCACACCCTATACAAAAGTTAACTCAAAATGGATCAAAGATCTAAACATTAGGTCTAAGACCATAAAACAGTTAGAGGAAAATGTAGGGAGATATCTTATGGATCTTACAACTGGAGGCGGTTTTATGGACCTTAAACCTAAAGCAAGAGCACTGAAGAAGGAAATAAATAAATGGGAACTCCTCAAAATTAAACACTTTTGTGCATCAAAGAACTTCATCAAGAAAGTAGAAAGACAGCCTTCACAATGGGAGACAATATTTGGAAATGATATATCAGATAAAGGTCTAGTATCCAGAATTTATAAAGAGATTGTTCATCTCAACAACAAAAAGACAGCCAACCCAATTACAAAATGGGAAAAAGACTTGAACAGACACCTCTCAGAAGAGGAAATACGGATGGCCAAGAGGCACATGAAGAGATGCTCAATGTCCCTGGCCATTAGAGAAATGCAAATCAAAACCACAATGAGATATCATCTCACACCCACCAGAATGGCCATTATCAACAAAACAGAAAATGACAAGTGCTGGAGAGGATGCGGAGAAAGAGGCACACTTATCCACTGTTGGTGGGAATGTCAAAGGGTGCAACCACTGTGGAAGGCAGTTTGGCGGTTCCTCAAAAAGCTGAATATAGAATTGCCATACGACCCAGCAATACCATTGCTAGGTATCTACTCAAAGGACTTAAGAGCAAAGACACAAACGGACATTTGCACACCAATGTTTATAGCAGCATTATTTACAATTGCAAAGAGATGGAAACAGCCAAAATCTCCATCAACAGAAGAGTGGCTAAACAAACTGTGGTATATACATACGATGGAATATTATGCAGCTTTAAGACAAGATAAACTTATGAACCATGTAATAACATGGATGGACCTAGAGAATATTATGCTGAGTGAATCCAGCCAAAAACTAAAGGACAAATACTGTATGGTCCCACTGATGTGAACGGACATTCGAGAATAAACTTGAAATATGTCATTGGTAACAGAGTTCAGCAGGAGTTAGAAACAGGGTAAGACAATGGGTAATTGAAGCTGAAGGGATACAGACTGTGCAACAGGACTAGATACAAAAACTCAAAAATGGACAGCACAATAATACCTAATTGTAAAGTAATCATGTTAAAACACTGAATGAAGCTGCATCTGAGCTATAGGTTTTTGTTTTGTTTTGTGTTGTTTTGTTTTGATTTTACTATTATTACTTTTATTTTTTTCTCTATATTAACATTCTATATCTTTTTCGGTTATGTTGCTTGTTCTTCTAAACTAATGCAAATGTACTAAGAAATGATGATCATGCAGCTATGTGATGATGTTAAGAATTAATGATTGCATGTGTAGAATGGTATGATCTCTAAATGTTGGGTTAATTTCTTTTTTTCTGTTAATTAAAAAAAAAAAGAGAAGGGATAATTGGAGATGAAGGGATACAGACTGTACAACGGGACTGGATATAAAAACTCAGAAATGGACAGCACAATACTACCCAATTGTAATGCAATTATGTTAAAACACTGAATGAAGCTGCATGTGAGGTATAGGTTTTTTGTTTTTGTTTTTTTTGTTTTTTTTTCTTTCTATTATTGTTTTAATTCTTATTCTGTTGTCTTTTTATTTCTTTTTCTAAATCGATGCAAATGTACTAAGAAATGATGAATATGCAACTATGTGATGTTATTAAGAATTACTGATTGTACATGTACATTGAAATGATTTCTAATTGTTTTGTTAATTCTTTTTTTAATTAATAAAAAAAAGAAAAAAAAAAAAATAAGAAACTGATATATAGTTCATTTGTCCTTAAGTTCAGATATATCACATTTCAAGCAATGTTCCTCAAGTATTATATTAGCTATAGCATACAGAAAAGAAGAAAACAAACAAACAGGTATTCAGAAGCAGTGTGAGCCCCAGAACCACCTGCTTTGCCATATAGGAAATTCTGCTGGTAGAACTAAATTGCTTTTATCTTGCTTTTCTTCATAAGGATAAATGAAAGAAAAAAATTACATGTATTTTCTATATGGGCAAGTGTGTATGCATTTGCGAATGTAAGTCTACACAGGCACACATACACCATATGTGGAAGGGCTGCTCTGTAAGGAGAAAGATCTCTTTCACGCCAAAGCTGCCTTCAATGTGCTGCTAACTAGGGTTTGCTATCAAAAGTAGTTCCAGGATAGCAGTAGTCACAAGAAGTTCTTCCTTGTTTCTTTGTCACTCTAGGTAATAGCACCAGTTCTTTTGTCTTATTATGATCACAAACACCCTGGTTGTGACAACACAGCTATCATCTGCTGACTTCAAATGTGATGGTTCTGGTCTCTCAAGTCTTTCTGATATCCTTTGTGAGAGAGATTCCTGGATTACAGATTCTATATAAGACTGAGATTCTTTATAAAAAGATTAATGAACAAAAGTGGTTATAAATACCCCTGGCTTTTTAGCAATAAGCTTCTAATGTATTACTTAGCCTAGGACACCAGCAACAGACTCTAACAGCCCCTTCCTTATTGAGGCTATTGCTTGTTTTAAAAAAAGAGTCGTTAGTCACTGGCTTCTAAGCTTCCCCAAAGGGCAGAAAGCAAAAAGCATACTCAGAGTTTATTACATCTGATAACATCTCTGAACATAAGAGAAACCCACTATAATGTATCAAAACATACTCATCATAATTATTTTTAATTTAAAATTTGAGTCCTAGTCTTATTCCTAGGTCTATTTGGGCATTATGGAAACAATTTTTGTTTATTAGTTTTCTTGACAGTTTACTTCTCTCCAGTACTATTCTAGAAGATTTTTAACTTGAACTTTTAGCGGAGTGATATACTTAAATATAGCAGCACCCTATTTTACAAAAAGGTTGTGTTCCTTAAAGTTCTAAAAATAGCCAGTTGTCTGGTGTATAGAACATTTTCTCATTGAAAAGCCACCTTAAAAGGGAGTGTCAATGACTAGGAGGGGATGCAAGGGACCCTTCTGGACTGCTGCAAATGTTCTTTTTCTTGATCTAGATTGTGATGATCACAGCAGCATATGTATGTATATGTATTAAATGTACCAAGCAGTACATTTAAGGTTGGTGCACTTTAAGTTATGCATTTAAAAAAAAAAGGAGGTTGGAATCTCAAATAAATCCACACAAATCTATTTAACTTTTTTGTCTGAGTACCTATCACCTCCCTAAAGTGGTGTTTCTACAAAAAATAAAAAGTATTACAATTTCTAGCTGGTAGCACCCAAGGGCACATCTTGCCAAATACACGCTCCATCAAGACCCTCATGCAAAAGGCAGCTTTGCCTTGGGTTCTAAAAAATAACAATGGGGTTCCAGTATGGGAGTGGCAGAAGCCACATACATAGATAGGCAAGTCATTCCTACCTATACTCAGTTGATCTTTAACATGGTAAACCTCACAGCACCCTAAATAGCTGTTTTTATTTAACCCTGCTTATGCCTGGTTCAGGTTTTCTATAGCAATTATTCCAAAGAGCAGTTTTTCTAATTGTGGACAGTAGATATTAGAGGTGTGATTTCAAATGGGCTTAAAATACATGAGCTAGCCTTATCCACTATTGGATTCCTGCTATGAACAACAGAGAGAAGAAGGAAGAACCTTCAATCAGTGTAATAACCAGAGGGATGCCTTTGAAGATGTTATAGCATTATCCAATAGAATGTTCTATGATGATGTAAATGTTCTATATCCATTGTGTCCAATATGGCCAACACCAATTACACATGGCTACTGAGAATTTGAGATGTTACTAGAATGACTCAGAAACTGAATTTTTAATTTTATTTCATTTTAACTTAGATTTAAATATATGGCTTTTAACTCCTGTATCTGATAGCACAGCTCTGGAGAAAACTGAGGAAAACTGGGATAAAACCTTACATTCACATCCCTTCTAAAAATCCCCAACAATATTCATGGACAATATGTCAAAAAGGCTCACTATATTTGCTATCTTAGCTATCCAGAGAAAAAATTCTAATCAAGACAGACAAGATAAAAATAATGATTAGTTTCAAAATAATTTTTAAATATATAGATGCTACAAATCCACAAATCACTCATGGAAGCTATGTTTGAAGGAGAAAGTTTTAGATGAATTAAAATACCTAATGAGTTTTTAATAGTATGTTCTCAGCCATACAAAGTAACTTAATATGATCATGCCAATGTACTGAAAAATTTTGTCACCTGATCAGAGAGTGTAAGTGGAGAAGAATATCCAATCCTACAGCCATAGGTAAAGCAGGATATCTCTGCTGTCAATTCTAGCACATGTGCCAAAGGCAAGTAGCCAATATATGTGTCATTTGGTCTAAAACAAAATAAGAGAAACATTTTAATTATTCTTAAAAAGACATTTTAAATTAGAAATGTCAATAACTTTTCATTGTAATATAGATTGAATTTAAAGAATGCCAAACATGAGCCCTGACTTTGGAATTCTTAAAAAGTTAAATAATTCTTTCTTACCCCAATCCAGGTATTCTTTCACATTGGCCTGTCATTCCAGCTATCAAATTGCTGTGATGCATCATCACTCCCTTAGGTCGGCCAGTTGATCCACTAGTATACATTACTATAGCCATGTCTGAAGGTGTTGGTCTATTTGGAGGAATGCTTGCTAAATGAATGAGAAAGTAACACGTTTTCTTCAGGTTAAAAGTTAAATTACTAAACAAAGCTATTTAGATTTTGAAATAATGATAGACCATAGACTACTTCTACTGATAATTCAAAGCAAAAATGATTATCAAATTCCAGTTAAATGCAGTGAAGATTTCAAAGTCAATTGGGCCGATTTTCTGGATACTTAGCCCACTCCCTGTCTTCCCATGGCTCTCCACAGTGTAATATTTAGAGCAGTGTTGTGGAACACTCTCTGGGACTTTGGAGATTTGGGAGGATTGTGTATCATGTTTAAGCTCTTCAGGTCTCAAGTTTCCTAATCTCTAAAATAAGATGGTGGAACTAGACTGTGGTTCTTAACCAATGGTGGGCATAAAAATCACCTGCAGAACTTTAAGAAGATACTATTCCTGGACTCTATTTCTGAAAATTCTGATTCAGTATGTCTGGGATGGATCACAGGCTCCACAGGTGATGTTCATGCACAACCCTGGTTGAAAACCAGTGAACTAGATCTTTAAGGTGACTTCGACTCTAACATTCTTAGATGTTAAGTTTTTTCTGCTTTTGTTTGTTTGTTTGCAGGCAGTGCATGGCCTGGGAACCAAACCTGGGTCTTCCAAGTGGAATATGAGCATTCTACCACTGAACCACCCGTGCAACCCCAGATGCTAAGTTTTAAACACCACACTGGAGCTTCAACTTTCAAAATAGTGTATTGTGCTAACCTAGGAATCTCCTTTCCTTTCCAGAAAACACCAAAATAGACAAGAATCCACATATATACCATCAGAATTAAATAAGGGTTTAACAAAATTGTTGGATTACAGAAAGTCAGTTTATAAAAAATAGATTACATTTTTTATATACCAAGCAGTTAAAACTACAGTTTTAAAGAGCATTCTTTACCAAAAGAAATAAGAAGATAAAAGGTACACTGCAGGTAAAGTTATTCCTAAATTGACTATTTCTAATGATTTATAAAGCTATCTACTGTCATAGTTTATAAACCAAGCAGATAGAGAAACTGTAACCCTTCTCAGAGAATTAATCAAAGCATTAGCAGTAGCTATGTTACGCTCTTCTGAGTCTAAGCAAACAATGTGATGGTTGGCTTCTGCCCATTTTTTTTGACAAATATGCAAAAAGTGTCATCATCGTAACAATTTTCTTCTCAAATAAAGTAGCACAAAAATATAGGTATCCTATCTGTGGTAGGTTGAATTGTATACTCCAATTTAGACATGTTCTTAGTCTTAATCATATTCCTGGGGGTATGAACCCATTGTAAATAGGATGTTTTGAAGATGTTATTTTTTTAGTCAGGGGTTGGGGGGGAGGCAAACTGAGCCCTTATAATGGGAAGCCTTACAAGGAGAAGGTCACAAGGCAAAAATCAGTGGAACCCAGAAGAAAAAGGAGAGGACATTTCCATGTGATTGGAAAGCCTATCGTCAAAACTGTGAGCCAGTCAATTCCCATTGTTTAAGCCAAAACCAGTTTGTAGTACTTGTGATAGTGGCTCTGGAAAACTAAGACACTATCAATTAAAGAGATAAGTGGAACGAGGTGAGACACATGGTCTAAAATGATACTGTTCAATCAAGATTATAAGGGCTACTATTTCCTTAGCTTTTTGCTAACACTCTTTAGTGAATCCACAGAATTAGCAACAGATCCCTACCAATCAAGACTTCCTGGTCAAATTTATTCCCATTTTACAGGGTCAATCTGGTGTCAAGAGACAATTCTCCACAGGTCTCCTGCATTGCTGCACATCTTATAAGGACAGCCGCTTACTGCCCTTTATTCCAGACTATGTCTTCAAGTTTGTGTGTACAATGAACAGTCTTGGAAGATGGAGATAATATCTCCCTCTGGAGCAAAAAGCAGGCATGCTTACTATCCAATAAAGATAATATGTCTTTCCAGAGCAAAGGTCAACATGCTTACTGCCCATTATGAAAGATTCAGGTTCCCTAAGCTCAGGGTTTCTCTCTATTGCACAATCCACTGTGCATACAGGTGTCAGCTTGCCCTCTTCAGATTGCCTAATGAAAACTGGGGTGCAAGGAAACAATACAAATGCTGATACTCTGGTTACTGCTATGCTTTGTGTAAAAAACTGTCTTTTATCCCTGACAAGGAGTCTTGTGTCTCTCTATGTAAAACCATGGCTGGCTAACTGTAAGCCTGCAAGTAAAGTGAAATCTCAGTGACTCTTCCCTGTTCTTGACACTGGGTTGAGAAAAGTATCTGTACATATTGTAATCACGTGTTCAGTTTCAAACGGTAAAATATTCAGCAGCTGAGCAGACATTCAACCAACATTTTCCCCTGCCAAAATAATCCTTTCCTCACATAGTAGGGTATCTGACCTTCACATTACACACAAGAAGGAAACTATTCAACCGGAGTATTATATCCCCAACTCTGTCTTGATGACCAATTTTTTAACATACTTTTGGCTACAAGATGCATTTACTTATTTCAAATATAACACCAGTGTCATGGTCAGGTTCATGTGTCAACTTGGCCAAGTGGTGGCACCTGTTTGTCTGGTGGGCAACTGCTGGCCTGTCTGCTGCAATGAGGACATTTCATAGAATTAGATCATGATCATGTCAGCTGCATCCACAGCTGATTCTATTTGTAATCAGCCAAGGGGAGTGTCTTCTGCAATGAGTGATGCTTAATCTAATCACTGGAAGCCTTTTAAGGAGGATTCAGAAGAGACAGGCTCTCTTCCTGCTTCGGCCAGCGAGCCTCTCCTGTGGAGTTCATCCAGACTCTCCATCGGAATCGTAAGCTTCACAGCCTGCCCTGTGGATTTTGGACTCTGCATTCCCACGGTTACGTGAGACACTTTTATAAATTTTATATTTGAGAGTGTTTCCTGTTGATTCTGTTTCTCTAGAGAACCCTAACTAATACAACCAGCTACCAAATCCTTGGTAGATTAAATCCAAGCATGACTCTTGGTAATCAGCAATGCATTCTCTGAAACACTGTTAAGATCAATACGCTTTAAGCATTAAAAAAACAATTCATGGAATAAAAGGCCTCAGATTGTTTCCTTATATGAGACCCCAAATAGATAGCTATGATAAGTTATTTACAAAAAAGAAAAGTTTGGGAGCAATTGCCAGAAAGTCTGAACCCCTGAGTGCATCTCAACTATTTAGTAAATTTTAAACAGTTGTTATCTTTCTGTGGAGAAATGAGGATTAAAAAGCCATTATATATTATCATGATAGTTTTTAAATATTTAAAAACATATTTTTATATCAAAGAACTTTAGCATTTTCACTTGAGTCACTTCTTTTACTAACTTATTGAAATATACTCCAAACAGATTAATAAACTTGCTTTACTTACAGTTTTCTGGCTTGGATCCCAACTCTTCTACTGTTTGCATGCTGTGAATCTCAAATCCTTCAGGGTATTCTGTTTTATTGATAGTCTTGTTGTCCACATAAATGATATGTTTAACACAATTGATTTCTAACAATGCTGTCTGTTGAGCAGAAAGAAAACCCAGCATTAAATTTGGGCCTGTAATGAAAACTAAATTACTGAACATTTTCCTATCCTGCCAGATGGGTTAATGGGTTAATGAGAAGGGGTTAATGAGAAGGTGATTTCTCATTGGTTAATGAGGAGATTTCATATTTACCTTAAGTTTATTTTCCAGCAGTTCAACACTAGTAATCAGATAGGAAGCCTCAGATTCATTTAGTCCATGAACTACTGCCTCTTTGCCAAGTGTGGCATATAAAGTCACAACTACATAATAAAAAAAACACAAAAAGTAAACAAAAAAAATTTGTAAGAATGACATATTAAGTTGGCCTTTAATGCCACGTATACTCACACACATAAAAACCTTTTATAATTTAACTTGATTTCCAAGTCTTGCTATTGCCCTTCAACCTTGCTCAAGCACCCCAGAAGCTTGAAATTTTCGTATAAATTCTCAGGATTCTAAACCTAGAGAAATCCAGAATTACTAGAAGTCTAAAATCATCCGATTAAGATTCTCAAGGCCAATAGGTTCTAGATGAGTTCTTAATTCAGGATAGAGCTAGCCCAGCTAGGGCTCCCTTGTGGTACCCACTCTCATTGGTTATAACCCCAAAGAATGGGTAACTCCTTAAAATTCCTCAAATTTTGAGGATCTCAAGTCAGAAGATCAACCATGAATCATATTCTCACTCCTGCCAAAAAGCTTTTCAGTGGGTCCACTGTCCAATCTGATTGGTGACCTCCGTGTCTGAACTGTAGTGGCTGATAAAATTTACTCCCTAGGAGCCACAAGGCAAATATAACATAAACTGAAACCAAAAGAACAGTTAGAATTGAAGGATATCTGCTAAACTTAAAACAGACTGGGATATTCACCTCTAGGCTATAACTAAAAACAGTAATATCGTTAAAATGGCCACTTTCCAGGAGTGATGTAGTGTTGAACTTGGATGATGGGTACATAGAGGAGCATTTTCATATTACTCATTTTTGTTTCTTTGAAAGGCAAACTTTTGATTACTACACTAAGCCTACAGTGTGAAATTTCATTCAATAGATAATTGACTGATTAGTATTGACAGGCACATACTCAACACAATTGCAAAATAAATGCTTAAGTAGCAGAAATACACCACATTTTACAACTCTCCAGTGTATCTAATGCCAGTTCACATGCTTATTTCACACGTAAAATGGAATAGGTCAAGTAAGAGGTCTCAAAGTGAAGCAATGAACTAGAATTCGCCCAAGCAATATTTTTAATGTTTCAATCATTATTTTGGGTATCACCTTCCAAAACATACCCCCAAATCCAAAATCATTTGCATATAATTTGATTCCAATTCAAAAACAAAATTCTAAACTATATCCATAAACTGCCAATTCCCATACTAGTCTTAGAAGTTCTTACATTTACTAGGATTAATTAGATAGCTTTTAACCACATTACATACTGTCTTATGGACATAATTTATGTGGAAAAATAGCTAAAAAGAATATCTACTTTGAAAGCAAGAGCATCACAGGACAATTTTCACATATAAGAAAAAGCCCTCCCCCACCCTCTCTGAAAACACACCACACCAGGAAATACACTTACGAGGAAAGTTGTACTTAAAGCAGGTCTGTGCTGCAATCATCCACTCGGCCCTGGTCTCACAGAAAATGGCGATAGTGTTCTTTGGTTTTAGTCCCAATGCAGTGAGTCCACTACCAAAGTTATTCACTCGGCAGTTCACTTCAAGATAGTTAATCCATTTATAATTCCCAAGTATTAACTGTTAAAGTGAGACATTCTCTAATATTAGTACATTTATTCAAGCAAACATGTAAATTACTACTTGAAATGTAGAGCTTTAAAAACTTCTTTAAGTGAATATACAAAAGCTATGAGTACCTGTAGAATAAGTTATACCTACTGTAGTAGAAACTCTACATATTTGAAATGCATTCCACTTATGATAAATCACAATGTACCTTCCCCCTTAAAACGAAATAAAAAGCACAAAAATTCTTCACCTTCTTAAAAACCTTTCCATTCGGCTGCATTTCATTTTCTTCACTCAGGATTTCCCTGGTCCCAAGGCTGTCCTTCTTCCCAAACTTGGATACAGCATGATCAAACAATTTATCCAGGGTGTCTGCTCCAGGGATGTCTATGACAGCTAGCGAGTCGAAGTGCGTGACAGAGCGATATGGACTTCCAGGTTTGTCAGAAGTGGGCTTAGCTTTTATTCTCTTTGCCATAGCGTTTTTCTTCTTGGCATTGGTAAGAAAATACCATGGAATAAATATAAGGGCACTGTATATTGTTATTAACAAGTGGACAGGCAGCAAAATAATGGTGAGAACATTTAGCTTAAGTTTCATAGTGGATATGCTTCTAAAACTGGTGTTTATTTCTTGTTATTCTGTGGCTTCTGAAAGGCTTATTTTGCTGAAGAAGGCAATAAGGGAAGCAGCAGTAAGAGCAGCAGTATAGCCAAGGCAGTTCAATTTTAATATTATAGATAAAAGTTAGTAATCTTTGGAAGCCGACAATAAAGTACACCTGTAGGTGAAGACAATGAACCAGGCTGAGAGCAGGAAAAAAAAAAAACAAAAAACAAGAGAGTGTTAACAAGTTGATAGCACTGTTGATTTAAATACTCAGGTCTTGATTAGTTTACATAATTGATTTGATTCAAGAAGCTGAAATAACTGGTCTGAAAGACTGGCATTTTCCATTTTTTATCATTATTGCCATAAATTCTTTTTAGTGCACCACATCTGAATTTAATTTTTCTCTAGGCTATGAGGTGTTCTGCACATCATTCTATAAGTTAGTTGAATAACACAGCTTCAATGCTACATGAATGATTGAATGAATGAATGATATTTAAGTTTGCCCAAACAATGGTGGTTTTCTCTTAAATATGTTTATATAACCCAGACTTCTCTAAATAGGATTAAATTTTGGATCCAAAAGGGGAAAAAAAAAAACACCAATATATGTTTATTTCTCAAAGATGAACCAGAATTATTCTGGTTTCTTCATTAAGGTAAATGTCTGAGGTAATTCTATTTACTATCTCCTACCCCCATAACTGGACCAATACAATCACTAAAATAATTTTCCAAGTGTCCACTTTGTGTTCAAAATTGTACCAGTTGCCTGAGAGCAATAGGATAAGTCTGAAGTAGGGTAAGGCACTTAGGAGGAAATTAGCATGCAAGATAGATCCGGTGTTTTCAAACTTTGTCTTCAAATATAAATTCACACAGACTGCCAATACATAGAACTAAAAGTGGAGCTGCTCTGGCTAAAACAGGGACTGGGAGGGTGTCCAAGGTCCCATCCTGGATTTCCCTGAACCACACTACAAAGGTGATCACTGAAGCATTTCCAATGAAAAACACAGAGGTAATAATAAATAAGTGCTAGAGCATGCAGTACAAGCAATAAATGCAATAAGAGTTCAGAGAAAGTGCAAACTGGCCAAGAGTAACTGAGGGAGACTTTGTGGAGACAGTTTAAATTGGACGTCATATCGGGGAACCTGGAAATGAAGGAGGAAGAATAGAGGGCATTTCAGGCAGGGTAACCATATGAAAAAAGAGCCAGAGACTGTAATAAAAGGACTTTGAGAGAGCAAAGAATTGCTTATTCAGTGGAAACACTAGCCTGTCTGGGGTATAGGGTACATGTTGGTTAAATAGGCTATGGTAGTACAGGACCTGACAAACCAAGTAAAACAGATTTTATTTGATTAGGCAGAAAACTAGGGACCACTGAAGGTCCAGTAAAACAGTGCCAAGTGGGAAAGAGCTGTGGAATGAGCCTCAGGGATAATAATTCTCTCAAGGAATTTGCCTTCACCTGAGAGGGCAGGGCTCTGGCACTATTTTGATGAGTGGCAGCATATTTCAACCACAAAAACTAAAATATTAGTTCACATTGAAAAGACAAACAAGTCCATCTTTCTGCAGCACTTAATTCAGTTAACCCCACTGTTGGGGATTCAATCATGTTCCCCACAAAGGGCATACTCAGGTCCAAACCCCTGGTCCTGTGAGTGTGAACCCATTTGTAAATAAGACCTTTGAAGATTTTATTAGTGAAGATGTGTCCAAATTGAATGAGGGTGGGCCTTAATCCAATATGGCTGAAGTCTTTATGAGCAAAGGAAATTGGACATGGAAGGAGAGGACACGGGGAACAGCCAGAAGAGAAAGAAGGCACAGCCATGTCCATTGAAAGGGCAAGGAACCCCAAAGAGTGTCAGCCAGCCAGAAGATACTGGCCACGGGAGGAAGCAAGCCTTCTAGCCTCTGAAACAGTAAGCCAGCAAATTCCTGTTAAGTCAACCGATAATAGGTTATTCGTTTTAGGAGCTAGGAAATGAATACACCCACCTTAACAACCATATTCGGGCTAGGTGTTTAGTTTCTTTGCTTTTACACCAAATTGATAGCTTAATCCTGTTTGTGCCTTTGCTCCTGTCCTTCAGCTGAATATGGAGGAATGAACAAGAAACCAGAGGTGGAAAGACCTGGTATGCCGATTTGAATCTGTTGTGTACCCCAGAAAAGCCATGTTCTTTAATCCTCATTCAATATTGCTAGGTGGGATCTCTTGTTTCCATGAAGATGTGACCCACCCAACTGTGGGTGATTCCATGGAGATGTGTCTCCACCCATTCAAGATTGGGTTGCTTACTGGAGCCTTTTAAGAGGGAACCATTTTGGGAAAAGCTTTAGAACCAACAGAACCCACATAGCCAGAGTCCTTTGGAAATGCAGAAGGAAGGTGCCCAGGAGAAACCTGATGAAATGAGTAGAGAAAGCTGGCTGATGTTGCTGTATGCCTTCCCAGCTGAGAGAGGTGTCCAGAACCCAAAGACCCCAGCAGACACCAGTCACGTGACTTCTCAGCTGACAGAGTTGTTCCTGACAGTATCGACCTTTCTTGAATGAAGGTACCTCTATTGGTGCCTTAATTTGGACAATTTTCATGGTCTTAGAACTGTAAACTTGCAACTTAGTAAATTCCCCTTTTAAAAACTTTTCCAATTTCTGGTATATTGCATTCTGGCAGCTTAACAAACCTAAACACCTGGGTTTCAGTCTCCACCTCTGCCACCAAGCGTCTGTGTAACCTTAAGCAAACCATCTATTAGAATTTGGGCTCAGACTATATCAGTGGCCCACTTTAACCTCTTAGAGGTGATGATCCCCCCTGAGAATCCAACGAGAACTATGAACTCAATATTCTCCTCAGAAAAATATGCAAAATTGTATATACAATTTTAGGGGATTCATGAGTTCCCTGAAATCTATCCACAAATCCCAAAAAGTGACACCAACCCTGACCTAACAATTTCTGGTCTAGATGATTTTTCCAGGGCCCTTCCAACTCTAAATTCTATGAGTTACCCAACTTAGAAAGTGTTTTCCCAATTTCTCTGACAAGTCTGGTCGTTCTTTTTTCATGATAAGGTATGTCATGTGTCTCAACATGGGGCCAGGTCCTCAATATGCGAAATCCCCTCTTACAATTCTTTCCTTCATGCACCATTTCATAACTACCCAAGTTCACAACAGTCTGTCTTTTTTTTTATAAGTTTCTATATCACTAGAAATATCTGCTACACATTCTGATACCAGATTATACTACCATTATTTCCAAACATCTGAGCTTAAGTATAGAGCATAGACCAGTAGTTCTCAATCCTATCAAACTCAACACCTCTTTCATTTAAGAATTATTTTGTTATACTGCTTTATAAATCTTAAAGGAAGGTCATAGATGATAGCTTGCATACATAATTTTTAAAATAATATAATTCCTTAATGGTAATAAAAAGGAATACCAAAAGAAAACTAATTAGAAATAAAATAATACTTATTTAAGTATGTAAATTCTCAGGGACAATACCAAAAGACCAAAACCAAAATGCCCTCACATTCATAAAATGCCTCTAGAAATGAGTACTACTCTATCCTCAATTGAAAAACTGTCAGATTTAGGACAGAAGATAAATAAAGAAGCAGGACTTATAATCTGGTTGGATTTAAACTCTATTGTATTTTTCAGTTCTCCATGTCTGACACATACTTTATCTTTTATACATATTTGCCTTAAGCCTTGGTGGAAGTGATATGCCTTCTACTTAATCCTCATGATGCTTTGTACACACACACACACACACACACACACACACACACACACAATAGCAAGGCATGGTTTTCTATTTTTAAAAAGTCTTACTTGATTTCTACCCTTTCAAGTTAGCATTACCAATTCAATTATCTTTTGAGGATACTGCAGAGGAAGGATCCAACCAGAAAAGGTAAAACTCCTAGAATAAAATATATGGTTGGGATATATTTCAAACACAAGCAAATCCCTATAGTTTGAGAAAGGTAGTGGGTGAAGGGGGTAGACATAACAAAGGAGCATATGGAGGAAGTCTAGAAGGCACTAACGGCAGGCATGCAGACAGACTAAACCCAAGGTACTGATCCCACATCTTACAAAGAAGTAATCAGTAGCAGAGTATAAATTGACTGTGGCCCATCTCCAAGTCCAGTGTTCTTTTAAGCATGCCAGCCAGCCTCTAACTAGTTTTGCCTATCATCTTAAAATCCTTTCTTATCAAAGGCTTTTTGTTTTGGTTATACACAGTCTGTTGATAAATTTATTTCAAAAACGATTTGAACATCTACATCGTATAAAGGTATGGTGTTGAGCACTTAATACAGGGATGAGTAGAACTCACTCTCAATCCTGTAAATGCATGTACGCACACATGTGCTCATGCGTAGTAGGGGGGCAGGGAGATCAATTTACAAATAATTATAGGACAGAATATGATAAGTACCATGAGAGAAGCAAGAATAAAATGCTAAGGTTATTCAAAAGATGAGGAAAATACATAGTTTTGGGAAAAAAGAGATGAGGGAGGAAATGCAAGATCAAGAAAGGCTCACAAGAAAACACAGTATTTGAGGTAGACACGAAAGGTGAGTATGTTTTCAAAAGGAGGGGGAGAAGTCTGGGATATGAGAAAGACAGTCCTATCAGAGAGAACAAGTGGATGAACAAATTAAGGACAGATCAGTACAAGACACATTAGAAAAACAGCAAGCAGTTTAGCAATGCTAATGCTTTCTGTGTAAAGTGCTACTCTACTTTTATGATGGAAGTCAACGGGAAAAATTGAATTACTTTGTAGTCAATCTTCTAGAACATCACTATACCACAAAAGACACATGCATTTGATAAATGGCAACCAAAAATTAAACACCCTATTAATGTATTAAAGGAAAATGAACTATTCTATAAAGAAAAGGAAGTCTGGTATTCTGGGGGACTTCTGCTAAACTGACTTAGGAGATCTGAGTTCTAACCTCAATGTCTGCTGTCAAGGGTAACTTTGAAAAGTTATATGCCTTCTCACTTAAAGGCTCTATATCACAGTGACTTCATCTGTAAAACGGAAATACTGCTTGTATTGTGTACCTTGTAGTATTATTGTGAGAATCTTTTTTCTTACCCAGTTTATAATCTATGGGCAATCATTATAACCAGTTCTTGGCATACACCCTAAACCCTCTTGCTTCTTCCTCATTTTGTGGATTTAGCTAAACCACAACCTGGTTAAATCCAATTCTCTACCTCATCTACACCTGTATCCATGCAGTTGCATATGACCGGAGAAAAACAGGAATGTGCTAAGTACCTCTCTACGTTCATGATTGCTACCTTAAGTGGGCCCTTAATGTTGCACAGAAACCATACTGTATTTCTCAAATCTATTCACTGGCCCACTCTCTAAGATGACTATTTTATACTTTATTTTCTCTCTTCAGACCACCAACACTCCTCCTCCATCCTTATTCTTAGCTCTTGACCTGGCTTCCTATTTCATTGAGAAAGCAAAAGCAATCCAAAGAGAACTTCTACAGACTCATACCACTATATCTGCCCACCTAATTTGCATCTAGGGCCAGATACTCTTTTCCTTCCTGTGACAGGGTGAACTGTTGATGCTCTTAGCTAAGGCCAGCTACTTCACTTGTCTACACAAGGAACTCATAGTGCCCCTCTATCAATGCTCCCCCCTCCTACATCATAAATTTCCATGTTCTACTGAATCATTCCCATCAGCATCATAAAAGGTCACATTTCTTTCATCTTAAAAACACTTGATCCCACCTTTACCTCATGCTGCAGACCCATTTCTTCTCCTTTCCTTTAAGACTCCTTGAAAGAGTTGTTTATGCTCTCGTCTCCCATTTCTCCCTTCCTATTTTCTCCCAAACCCATTGTTCTAGTTTGCTAGCTGCCAGAATGCAACACACCAGAGACGGATTGGCTTTTAATAAAAGGGGATTTATTTAGTTAGTTCTTCAGAGGAAAGGCAGCTAACTTTCCACTGAGGTTCTTTCTTACGTGGAAGGCACAGGATGGTCTCTGCTGGTCTTCTCTCCAGGCCCCTGGGTTCCAACAACTTTCCCCGGGTGACTTCTTTCTGCATCTCCAAAGGCCTGGGCTGAGCTGCAAGTGCTGAGATGAGGAATGCTGAGCTGCTTAGCTGTGCTACATTGCGATCTCTCATTTAAGCACCAGCCAATTAAGTCAAACATCACTCATTGCAGCAGACACGCCTCCTAGCTGACTGCGGATGTAATTAGCAACAGATGAGGTTCACGTACCATTGGCTTATGTCCTCAGCAACAAGACCAGGTATGCTCACCTGGCCAAGTTGACAACTGAATCTAACTAACACACCCACTAAACTCGGGCTTTTGCCACCCCCACGACCCCTGCCCACTCCACAAAATTGTTCTGATCAAGGTTACTAATTACTTCTGTGGTATTAAACCAAAAGTTAATTAAAACTCAGGCTTCATCTTCCTTGACCCATGAGCAGCCTTTGAACACAATGGATTCCTCTTCTCCTGCTTGAAACTTCTTCACGTGGCTTTCAGGATACCAGATTCTTCAGGCTTTCTTTCTACTTTTCTAGCCATTCCTTTTCTGTCTTCTTTGCTGATTCTTCATCTACCTGATCTCTAAATGCTAGAGTACCCAAGTGCTCAGTCCACGAAATCTCTTCTCTTCTTTATCTATACTCACTCCCATGGTGATCTCATTTAATCTCGTGGCTTTAAATACCATGTATGTGGTGATGACTACCAAATTTCTCTCTCTCTGGAGATGGCCCTTATATACCAGATATGCATACCCAACTGTTTCCTCAACAGATCCTCTTAGATTCAGGTAAGAATCTCAAACTTAACATGTTCAAACCTGAGCTATTGGTCTCCCGTCTACAAACCTATATTCTACTAGTCTTGACCATCTCCACAAATTCTAGTTGCTTTGACCAATAAACCTTGGGTTCACCCTTTTACTCATCTCTCTTTCTCATACATTCCCCACCCAATCATTAGCAAATCCCATCAACTCTACTAGATAATCTAATTAAACTATTTCTCATCACCTTCACTGCTACCATCCTGATTCAAACCACTCTCATCTCTCTGGATAACTGCAATAGCTGACCTGATCTTCCTGTTTCTACCTTTGTATCCCTATCATAAACCATTAAAATGTTAAAAGTTAGATCACGTCATTCCTTTGCTCAAAATCTTTCAAAGAATTCCCATATGATTGAGAATAAAAGCTATAATCATTACAATGACTTTCAAGACTACATGATCCTTTTTACCCCTTACTTCACATCCTACCATATTTACAGTTGCTTATTCTGCTATAGTCCTACTTACTTCTTGATGTTCCTGGAACATACCAAGCATGATCTTGTTATAGGGCCTTTGTATTTGCTATTCCCTCTGATTGTAATGTTATTCTAAGATACCTGAATAGCTCCCTCCTTTTCCCCCATTTCATCTTTATTCAAATTTCCACTTCTCAGTGAGGACTTCTCCAGCCACCCACTCTAAAATTACACCCCCAAAGCTTCTTGTCCCTTTTCTGTTTTATTTTCCTCCTTAACACTTATCACTAAAACCATGTTTTATTTTTATGTTTATTGTCTATGTCCCCATTAGAATATAAGCTCCATGAGGCAGAGTTTGTTGTTTGCTGCTGTATCTTCAGTGACTAGAATAGAATACTAGAATATAAGTTGTTCAAATAAGTTGCTGAATTAAATAAGAACATATATGAATTGCTCTGAAACTATAAAGTAAAAACGTATGCGAGTACAATAGACTGAAAGTAACTAACCTTAGTCATCTTAAAAAATTACTTGTCCATGCCAATAATCTAGGAAATAGGATACTTATAATCTCTGGTAATTAAAATAAATTTGAACATGTTATTAGTTGCTTAATAGAAAATATGGAACTGGAAAAACTGCCTGTTGCACAGAGGGAAAAGATGATGCTGTAAAAGCATGAAGGTTACACAATTGTACTATGTACTTTTTCACTGATTTGCCTTTTATAAAGCTATGCTGTCCTTCGATGTATGAGGAGTGATACTACTGTCCCTTAATGAGTAGAACATGAATTCTGAGTTATACTTTCTTGAGATCAAGTAATGTATCTTTATGTCAGCTAGCAAAAGTCAGAAGTCATCTTCATTCATGGAATAGTTAGTCACTCTTGTACTTTAACATTTCATATGGAAAACAGATTAATAGCCATTTATTTATGTGCTTTGCACTGTGCTATGTCCTTCAGATCCATTACTGCATTTAATCCCTCAGAAAACACCTTTAGGGTAGTACCTTCATTTTATAGATAATTTAACAGACTCAAAGAGATTAAATATGATGTCCAAGCTAACAGTTAAGCAGAGATTTGAACCCAGTGCTATCTGATTTGAACGTCACATTGTTTGTGACCCTAGCAATTTTGATATAATCTAAATAGATGAGAGTGGCAAACCTTGTGTATGAAGAAGTCCTGGTAACAATTTTGAACACTGATGTTTATCCTACACAGCTAAGACATTTTTACAGAAAAATAAAGGCCCTTTAGATATCTAGTAAATATGCGATGTTTCAGTGTAAAGTCAGACACAATTTTCTTTTTTTTTTGAGGTCCAATTTACTGATAAGTGTTTCATTCCAGTTACTTCAAATACTCGGAGATAGTAAGGTTACAATTTTTAAAAAAAGCATTAGTGGTACAAACAAACACTAAATACTGAATTTAAAAGAAGAAATCATCTTCCCAGAGCATATGACACAAAAACAACTTCAGAATGAAAGAGAAAAATTAATAAACTGAACTCAGTTAATGCCAAGTTGTTTTTACAAATGCTTTAGAAAATGGACTACACCAACATGGATCCATGTATCTGCCAAGTTCAAACATATAGTAGTAACTAATTAACTTTACCTGTCCTTAACATAACAGCTTATGAAAATATAAATAAGGCAAGTATGAAAAAAGGATTATATAAGTACTACTTTAAGAAATCACATTTCCAAGTCATACATCATTTAAGGATAATTTTAATTCCAAATAAAGTGATAAACTGCCTTCTGAAAAGGATTTTATCTGTATACACTAAACATTAAATTAGAAAACTATCACAAAAAGTTCCAAGAGATTAAACAGATAAAAATACCTGTTGTACTTTAAAAGATCCTATTTCTAAATAGATGTTGCATCATCAAGATTTTTATAAAAGGGTGGAGTGCTTTTCAAAAAAATTAAAAACTTGGAAATGATTTTAAAACATACAGGAAAAAGCTCAAATACCATGTGAACAAAGAATGGACTGCATTTGGTTAATGAACTCCAACTTTATAAGAGATATATTACAATAAATTAACTTTATAATATTAAAACTTACAAAATGTTAATATTTTAAGAAAATAAAGGCATCAAGACCAGCAGGATCCTTTGCTATTGGACAGTCTGCAAGACTGAATAATCACGTGAAATGTTTATCAGTCTTTCCTTTGGAAGTCTCATTTGATTCAAATTGCTATACTGCAACTAATGATCAGTCTAATCAACATGAAATAGCTTATCCAATCACACTTTAACCCCCGTATAGAGTAATTAGAATAAACAAACACATTTGAAAAGAAAAGCAAAGCAAAAGCATAAAACCTAAAATTAATGTATAGATGCCTCACACCAACACATTATACCTGTACCAGCTATTTTTGACTAGCTATGACTGATCTTTGGGTGCGTCTCTCACAAGGTTAACCAAACCTGTTTACTTCATCACCTGAAGTGATATTAACTCCTGAAGTCGCCATCCTGCCAGTCTCTTTCCAGCTTTTCCCAGCAAAGAAAGCACCTTGGCAGCCATGATAAAGATGCTCTTTCATGGTCTAGCAAGAGTTCCCTCCCATACTGACTTAAGAACAACCCCAGCATGCATCAGATACTTTTTTTTCTAGGTCATAGGATGGAAAATTGGGATCCTATCTATATATGTTGAAATGAAGGGCTCTAGAAGCCAATGTTGCTGCCTACACACTTCACACACACCATGTATAATTATATTTAGCTATTCCTCATTTAAAGTGATCACAACACACTTGATTTTAAATATGTAGATTTCTAAAGTTAGATATTAGTTCTTAAAAAAAAAGAAATCAGTTCTATATAATTTAATCACAAGCTTAAATTTAAGGAATTTTGAGGACGAATCATGCTGGTACTGGCACCTACTGGATAAGTATGATGTCATAAATCCAACTTTATTAGACATCATGAAAAAGAGGGGAAAACTAAATTCTGGCAGTTATGGGTTTGGGGAGTAACTGCTATAGATCCCTGTAGACAAAACCTTGTCACTAAATTAGACTGCCAATTGAGCTATCGTGTAGACTTTTCGTTTCACCTGTAAAGTATTCCTTACTGGGTTTTTTTTCTCTATGGGAACATTTTTATGATTTTAACATAAGTTAACAAAAAAAAATGAACTGCAGAATTTAATTTTAACACTAACTTAGTTATAATAAATGTGTTTTGTTCATGTAGGGAATATATACACTATATCTATAGGTTACACAACTATCTCCAGTCATCTTACATATTTATTATAATAAAATAATATAACTGAAGGCTGCCAACCATGAATACAGATTCAAAAAAAAAAAATCTGTAACCAACAGTAGGAGTACTTCTTACAGGAACGTATTGTCTTTACAGGGAGAATTTTGCAATCATATCCTCTACATTTGCTTGAGGAAAGCCAATTTAAAAGGTTAGTTCTTTGCTAATGTTGTTTCCCAGTACTTCACACTGTTAAAAATTATTCAGCAACAACAACAAAAAAAAAATTATTCAGCAATGTGGTCTTAAACTTATTTCTTAGAAAATGGCCAAAACAAGTCACCACAATTCAGTTGCCTGGCTACCATAAAGTAAAACTGTATCATGGCACAAAAGCTCACTCTGTTCTTCAGTATAAAATATATCTTGTAAATGAGACTAATAAAAGAACTCAAAGACTACTAAATCTGTTAAAGATTGAAATCTTATGGCCATTCAGTCAACTCTCAAATATCAGTGCTAATAAAGACCAGCGGCACATATATTCCAAAGACTGCAGATAATTATAAAAATGTATTTTTATCCTTAACATTTGTATCAGACATTTCAGAAATTAAAGAATTCTTAACTAAATAATGAAGCCATACAATGGTCAAATATAAGAAGCCACAGAAGAGTACTCCCAGAGTTAATGTAGCTATGCTAGGGATGGGAAATAATTTCCATACTGTTCTCTCTCTTTTTTAATTCATTGGTTTACCTGGCCCATACTTCAATAAAGTGAGTGAAGCCAGGGAAATAAAGGAATTAAGTATTTCCATTTTGAAATGCATTTAGAATAGCTGAGGGAAAGGTATGCCAGTTGAAAGGGGAGCCTATAAAGTGTCACACAGTACACTCTGTAAACTCCTGAACACAACAGGCCAGATGTTCCTGCCAGTGCTAGTTACTTCCACTCTTTACCTTTGTCATTTATCACCTTCCAAGTCTAGATGGGCCGCAGGCCTATTGCCACATATGTGTGTGTGTATGTGTGTGTGTGTGTATGCAAAGTAGGGGAGGGAAGGAGGGGGAAGGAGGAAGAGGGAGAGGGAGAGAGAGAATGCACTCTGTGGATAAATAAGATAACTACAGAAGCTTGACTAATACTACCCTCATAATGTAATCAGTCTGTCAGTTTCCCAAAGGCAACACTAAACTCTTTTGATAATTTACTTCCTTTGTCAATCATGCAGGTAGTATGGTTCCTAACCAGCAGAATTCAGAAACAGCTAATTCTGTCCTGCTGATGGAAATCTTTAATCAGGTTTAAGATTTTTCTGATGCTGGCTAATTGGTGAACTTGCTACACAAGTACATATGGTCTTTTGAATTTCTCTGCTTGCAATTCAAAAATAGTCATTAGCTCATAAGAGACAGTAGATATTTTTGTTTTAATTTTACAATCTATTAAAATGAAATTTATTCTCTGAAGACCAAAAATACAAGAGAGGCAGCATCGCATACAGAGTTTTAGTCCTGCTTCAACAGCTTTCCAGCTCTAAGATGTGGGGCAAATTAAATAACCTCTCAAGATCTATTTTCTCATCTGTAAAATGAGAAAGTTGGATCTAGATTTTAAAATATCACAGGCCAGTAAAATTTTTAAAAAGAAAAACAGGATGGTGGTGGGATTAACACAAGGCTGCCAATGTTTTGCCAGGTATGGACATCAAAAAAAGCAATACAAACACACACAAAAAATCTATCAAAATCATTTCAAAAAACAAGGATATGTTTAATCTCCTTAAATTAGAAGGATACAGCTTATAATAAAAGGAAATCCTTTAAATTGAATAAGTTTAGCTTTAAAAAACTCAGGACCTAATTGTCCTTATTTTCCTCACTTTCCCCTGAACCAGTAAGAACTTCATCACTGTTCAGCATTGGTTTAAAAATCTATGTTTGGGAAACACTGGACTAGACAATTTTAAAAGTCCAAACCTCAAACACTATGGCTCTAGTTATAGGTGCTTTTTTTATTTCTTTAACTCTAGATTACAGTCTAGAGAGTAGACAGTTCAATGAAAGACAGTGTGAATACTTAAATTTTTAAAGATCAGAAATATACTTAAATTAGTCTGAGAAATAGCCATTAAGCTAGAATAAGCTTCTATTTATTGGGGCAAGTATAAACTGATAAAGATTTAAATTCATCAATAATAAAGAACCATTCATTATACACTTACTATGTGAGACAAATCCTTTTTGGGTATTACTCAAAGAAATCCTTTATACAATACGTCCTTTACTCCTCAAAAATTCTGTGGAGAAAATATTATAAAGCCCTTTTACAGATGAAAAAAAGTGAGGCAAAGTGAAGCAAAGTGAAGCTCAGTAGCTTGCCAAAGTCTCACAGCTGATAAGCCTTAATAGTCAGAATGAGAATCCCAAATTGATGACTCCATTTTTGGGGCATTACTTAAAGAAAATAATTTTAGTTTAGTTGGATTTTTAATGATTATTTTCTGATTTACAAATGAGTGGCAAGTACTTAAATTTTAGAACTTGCACAGGATAAAAAATTTTCCTATTTTACTTTTTCAAACATTGCCTTTTTAACGGAAACATAAATATCGGTAGGTTTTTTCACTATAAAGAGTCAAGATGGAAGTTCCAGGTAAGATGGCAGAGGGGGAGCAGCTCAGTTTATCCTCCAGGGCAGTCAACAGCTAGGAACTGTCTGAAACAACTGTTTAGGGGCTCCAGAGATCAGAAGAACACTGTACAACTTCCAAGAAAGAGCAGAAGGAAGAGACTGATAACCTGCAGTTAAAAGACTGAAATTATACAACACACTTTCTCTGACCACACAATGGAATGAACATGGAAATCAACAACAGGCAGAACTCTGGAAAATTCATAAAAATATGAAAGCTAAACAAGAAATTCTTTAAAAAAATCAGTGAGTCAAAAGAAATTGCAACAGAGATCAGTAAATATCCAGAGATGAATGAAAACATGTATACAACAGATCAAACCTATGGGATCCAGCAAAGGCAGTGCTGAGAGGGAAATTTATAGCCATAAACGCCTACATTAAACAAGTAAAAAGAGCTAAAACCAAAGATCTAACTGTACCTGGAAGAATTAGAAAAAGAACAGCAAACGAACCCCAAAGCAAGCAAAAGGAAAGATATAACAAAGATTAAAGCAGAAATAAATGAAATTGACAATAAAAAAAAGATAGTATTAACAAAACCAAAGGTTGGTTCTCTGAGAAGCTCAATAAAATTGAAAACATATAGCCAGATTGACAAAGAAAAAAAGAGAAAAGATTCAAATAAATAAAATCAGAAATGAGAGGGGGGCATTACCATTGACCCCAAAGAAATAAAAAGGATCATAAGAGGGTATTTTACACAACTGTATGCCAACAAATTAGACAACACAGAAAAAAACAGACAATCTTCTACAAACACACAACCTACACTGACACTACAAGAAATGGAAGACTGCAAAAGACAAATTACAAATAAAGAGACTGAAACAGTCATCAAAAACTTCCCAACAAAGAAAAGCCCAGGACCAGATGGCTTCACAGGTGAAGTCTACCAATCATTCCAATAACTAAAATCAATACTGCTCAAACTCCAAAAAAGTGAAGAGGAAGGAAAGCTACCTAACTTCTATGAAGCCAACATCACCCTAATACCAAAGCCAGATAAAGATACTACAACAAAAATACCAATTTCTCTTATGAATATAGATGCAAAAATGCTCAGCAAAATACGTGCAAATGAAATCCAACAGCATATTAAAAGAATTATACACCCTGACCAATGGGTTTTATCCTAGGTATGTAAGGGTGGTTCAACACAAGAAATTCCATTAATGTAAGATACCACATCAATTAATTAAAGAGAATAATCCACATGATCATCTCAACTGATATAGAAATGGCATTTGACAAAATCCAGCATCCTTTCTTTATAAAAACATTTTGAAAGATAGAAGGAAACTTCCTCAACATAATAAAGGGCATATATGAAAAACCCATAGCTAACATCATGCTCAATGGTGAAAACCTGAAAGGTTTACCACTAAGATCTGGAAAAAGACAAAGATGCCTACTGTCATCACTGTTAGGCAACATTGTGCTAGAAGTTCTAACTAGAACATTCAGCAAGAAAAAGAAGTAAAAGGCATCCAAAGTTGAAAGGAAGAAGTAATGCTTTCCCTATTTGCAGATGACATGATCCTACATACTGAAAACCCCAAAAATTCTACCCAAATTGACTTACAGATTCAATGCAATCTAAACCAGAATTATAACAGCCTACTTTGCAGAGACAGAAAAGTCAGTTATCAAATTTATTTGAAGGGCGGGCCACAGTGGCTCAGTAGGCAAGAATGCTTGCCTGCCATGCCAGAGGACCCAGGTTCGATTCCTGGTGCCTGCCCATGTAAAAAAATAAAAAATAAAAAATAAATTAAAAAAAAATTTATTTGAAAAGGTAAAGGGGCATGCATAGCCAAAAACCTCTTGAAAAAGGAGCATGAAGTTGGAGGACTCACATTTCCTGAGTTCTGAGCATATGACAAAGCTATAATGGTCAAAAGAGCATGGTACTGGATATAAATATATTGTCCAATGGAATCAATGAGAGTTCAGAAATAGGCCCGTACAACTATGGTCAACTGATTTTTGATAAGGCTGCCAAGTCCACTCAACTTGGACAAGACAATCTCTTCAACAAATGGTGCTGGGAGAACTAGATATCCATAGCCAAAAGAACGAAAGAAGACCCCTATCTCACACCTTATGTAAAACTTATCTCAAAATGGATCAAAGACTTTATATAAGAGCCAGGACCATAAAACTCCTAGAAGAAAATTTAGAGATGCGTTTTCAAGGTCTTGTGGTAGGCAATGGTTTCTTAGACTTTACACCCAAAGCATAAGCAAGAAAAGAAAAATAGATAAATGGGACCTCTTCAAAATTAAATAATTGTGTACATCAAAGGATTTTATCACAAAGTGGAAAGGCAGCCTACTCAATGTGGATATGTGGTATCTGTAAACCACATATCCACAATACCTGTTAATAATGTCCAGAATATATAAAGAAATCCTACAACTCAACAATAAAAAAAAGACAAACAACCCAATTAAAAAATGGGCAAATGACTTGAAAAGACTCTTTACCAAAGAGGAAATATAAATGGCTAAAACACACGTGAAAAGATGTTTACTATCACTAGCCATTAGGGAAATGCAAATCAAAACTACAATAAGATATTATTTCACACCTACTAGAAAGGCCAGCCTTATAAAAACAGAAAAGTACAAGTGCTGCAGATGATGTGGAGAAATACTAATACTCATTCACTGCTGGTGGGACTGTAAAATGGTGTAGTCACAGTGGAAGACAGCAAGGATGCAAACAAATATTTGCACACTGATGTTCATAGTCACATTATCTACAACTGACAAAAATGGTAGCAACCCAAGTAAGTGCCCCACCAACCAATGAATGGATAAAGAAAATGTGGTATATACATACAATGGAATATTATTCAGCTGTAAGAAGGAATGAAGTCCTGATGCATGCATGGAAGAATCTTGAGGACATTATACTGAGAAAAATATGATAGAAAAGGATAAATATTGTATGATGTCATTGATATGTACTAATTATAATAAACAAACTAATAGAGTTAGAATATAGAATATAGGTTACCAGGAGATAGAATAAAGGTAGAAATGTAGCACTCATGCTTAATTTTTACATAATGTTTAATTAGGTTGATTTTAAATGTTTGGAGATGAATAGAGGTGATGGCAGCCCATTATTGTGAGTTTAATTAACAGTGCTGAATTATGGTTTTCATTGTGTCTGAAAGGGGAAGTTTAGGTCGTGTATGTCACTACAAGGAAAGCTAGAGGATAAAACACGAGACTATATAACACAGTAACTCTGTTGTGGCCAATGACTGTGGTTAATAGTACAAATATAAAAATGTTCTCTCCTGAACAAGAATAAGGCATATCACTATAGCAAGTTGTTGACAACAGGGTGATATAAGGGAAAATGTATACCTGGTGGGAAGCTATGGACTATAGTTAATGGTAAAAGTTTTAGTATTCTTTTATCAGTTGTAGCAAACGTACCACACCAATGCTCAGTGCCAATAATAGGGGAGTAAAAGGGGTATGAGGTTTTTCTTTTTGGAGTAATGAAAATGTTCTAAATTTGATTGTGCTTATGAAGGCACAACTCTGTGTTTATACTGTGAGCCAACTGTACACTTTGGATGGACTGTATGGTGTACGAATATATCGCAATAAAATTTGCTTTAAGAAAGCATCACAATGCCTGTTAATATGGTCACTGGGTTTTCTCAAAAAAAAAAACATAAAATTTCAAATTTAGAATTTTTAAAGGACAAATACTTACAGATTTCCTCTTTTTTTCTTTAGGAAGAAAATATGTATATCTTCTGTGATTTTAATCTGCAATAAGAGACAAAAGTTGTTAGTACAGAAACATGAGAAAAGAACCCCTTTACTAAAATTGAAGTGCAGCTTCACTTCACCTGTGCACCTTGGCCCATGATAAGCCAGGCACCAAAGGAAAAACAAGAAATTACTAGAGATAAGTGTCTGACTAGAGGCAGTGCTATTAGGTTCTCAGAAAAATATCTTAAGCCAGATTCTAAAAACTTATAGTCAAAAGTGAGAAAAGCACAAGAAGCAAGAGTCATATTCTTAATGGTTTTATTTATACCTTTACCCCACCACTTCCTCACTGTCAGGATAAGAGCAAAGAGACAATGTCTGACCATAGCAAACTTTCAGTTAATCTACCAAGACAGGCATCCCCATTCTCAAATATCTATAGATGCCTAGCTATTTTTCCCATCAAACCCAAAAATGAATAATTTCCTTTAAAAATGTGGTTCTTTCCAAAATCAAATACAGCACTGTTCTAAGAAGAACCCTAAATATATTTTCATCTTCCCTGAATTTATATACAGATCAATTTGCAACATTTTTCAGGATATACGTGCCAATCAGGTTTAGGATCAGTTTACAATCAAGGATTGACGTGGTTTGGACAAAGCAAGAGAAAACTAGTCACCTTCTGAATACCTGAGAAGGTAAAATAGGGTCCTTCAGTAAATTGGATACTGCTTACTAACATTTCAACACTGTTGGCATATTGGACATGATTGGCCTTAGTCTGGAGAAGAACTGTGGTTTCATTTCCATTTAGTAGTATTCACTGCTGCTTGAATATAATTATATTATAAAAATAACCCTTCAGGTTAAAAAAAATCTGGACAGCCAAACAGAAGTCATAAAAATAAACATCTACATAACTGCAATTACTATACTAACTAGCTGGAGTTATTTTCCCATTTGATACTATTAGAAGGACAAAGGAAAGATGATTGTACCCAGATCTATGACTAAGTAAAAGAGTATGCCTTTTGTTTTATGAGAACTAATTCTCAACTTCAAGTTAACCACAATCTAATTTGGGGGGGGGGCTTGTGTGTGTGCTATAGACAGTATCAGTACATGAACAAAAATGATTATATCTACTATAAATAGAATGGATGCTATAATATTTTCTTACTTCTTTCTCAGAGGGCTAACATTTGATATTAACAGGGAGTGGGTGGGAGGTCTATATATAAATATTAAAATAAGGTCCAAAGAGTTCCTGAGGAAAAGAAAAACTTCTCATTTCTATATATAAATGTATGTGATTTCCCCCACATATGATTCAGATAACTGAAAAACAAGCCTAACCTTCCATAAAATCATTTAAAGACCTTTATGTGGTAGGGAGTAGTGCTGGGGAAAATACAAAACTATCCACTAGTTTGCTTGATTTGCAAAGTAATTTCATCAGTAAATATTTGCAAAGTACAGTCAACACCTGATCCCTTTGCGCTGGCGAGGGAGAAGTGGGAAAGGAAAATCTAAAACATCACTGAATTCCTCAACTGGATTAGGGCCCCAACTTCAACCACTCATCTCCAGTCCAGTCTAAGCCCAAAAATCAGTTGGGCAGGAAGAAGCAACTCTCTCTCACACACATGAAAAAACATTAATATAAGAGAAAGATACAATTTTTTCTCAGTGCCTGTAATCTTAAAGGACATTTATTTCATGAGTAAAAAAAAAAAAAAGACACAACCAGCTACCCAGCAGATAAAAAGTAACTAAATTAAATCTTTGAAAACTGACCTGCGCCCTCCTTTCTTTTAGCCTCCCCACTAGAAAATTAGCATACTTCTCTTAAAGTCATTCTATTAAAATAAATTGAATAAATAATTTAATATAAAATAACCAAGCAGATTATCATCATGCAGGTTCTATTTACAGATGATCAGGAATAGGGATGATTTGGCTAAAATTATAATGAAAACTTGAGTCACATTTTTCACATTATGTAAGTTTTTGTAATATAAAAAAATTAGAAAGCCTTAGATTAGATGAGTTTCAACAGACTAAAGCATAAAATATGGTTTCTTGCAACTTAACAATAACCTGATGGCTTAAAAAATAAAAGAGATCTTACAGATTCAAAAGTTTATCTTCTTACAAAGGAAATAAAGCAGCACTGCAAAAGCCTGATTCAAAAAATAAGAGAGAGCAAAGCAATGTCTGTGCAGTTAAGAGGACAATAACTTAGGTAAAAAGTGAAACAAATTCAATGCAGTGTTGTTCAACTTAAGACAGCCTCACATTGTAGGACAAATTTAAAACAAACCAATACTGTTCTTTTTTTTTTTTTTAGGTTTTGGCCTCTCTGAAAATAAGTTATTCTGCTAACCAATATTTTAAAAAAATTCTTCCATAAGTAAAATGTAATAAATCTGAGATAGCAACATGTTGGAAATGCTTCAAGCATAATTCATCTTTACCTTTACTTAATGTCAAAGTCCAGTCTTAATTAAGTTTAAAATTGCATGTTTCAGAAAGAGTAAAAATATTATAAAAGCCCTTAGCATTTAATTATAAAATATTAATGTAAATTCTAGCAAATTCTTTTCAAAACAATTAGCTAAGCAATGATCTTTTATAGGTCTTCTTTCAGAAATATGTGTGTGTGTGTGTGTGTGTGTGTGTGTGTGTGTGTATAAATCATATATTGGCAAGTACTAGTGGATGAAAACTGCCATACTACAGTACAGTTTAAAGTTTAAAAATGTTGATATCAAAAAATATAGGTGCAAAACAGAGAAACGACAGAAGCCAACAGAAACTTCACAGCAGGGCTGACATGGATATGGACACGTGGAGAACAGAGACATGGATGTTTGGAGCTGCTTGGAGCTGCAGACATGAGATGTTAAGCAAGCCAGAACCTGGAAAGAACCAAGGGAAGCCAAGAAATGAAAGCCAGACCTGGAGAAACAAAGTGAGGAACCTCCATAGGCTTAAAGCAATGGAACTCAAGAGTAAGGGACCAGCAGATGACAGTCTTGAGTGAAGACAGTGCAACATAAGCTAGCAGAATTAAAAACACACATTTGTGTAGCCAGAGCTTTTGTGGACAGCTGTCTTCAGCGGCATGAAGTGAAACGTCTGGACTCTTGCCACTGCTCCCATGGCAAAATATTGGGCATCTGAGTTACAAAATAGTATAGCTTATGACTGTGTACAGTTCCACGGAGGTTGGGGATACATGTGGGACTACCCAATTGCAAAAGCTTATGTGGATGCCCGAGTTCAGCCAATCTATGGTGGTACCAATGAAATAATGAAGAAGCTGACTGCAAGATAAATTGTCCATGACAAACAGATCTGCCCACATCCTGGAATCCTATTACTGCTAATCTGGTTTTAAATCTACTCTAGAAAAAATGTTACCTGGAATAGGGTAATACACTATGTTTTTATATGTTCTCTCTATAGAGAAAGAAATCAATGTAAATGTAATAGGTAACAGAGTAGAAAGAGATATCTTTGAATCCAAAGATTTTAAAATTCTTTAATATAAGGTTTAATTTTTAATTTTTTATATAGCTAAAAGTCAACGATTTTCTGGTACTAGAAGCCTTAGTACTGCATTCATCCTTAAAATTCTTTAAAAAAAAGTTATTGCTTGATGCTTTAATATTGAGGCAAAATAAATTTGTATTGTGATACTATAAAAACTGATAATACAGCACATTAATTTTTATAGGGAAATACAGATATTATTTAGAATGTTCAGTAATTTTAGGTTTTTGCTCCATAATCCACAGAACAGTGGTTCTACCAACACCCCCTTCCCCGATTTTAAGCACTGGAACCCTTTCTTCAGACAGAAGCTTATGCAGAAAGTCTCTGTTAACACTGACAAATGCAGAGCTGCTCTGGCTGAAGCCAGAAGCCTTCCTATCTTACTGTCTTGGAACCCCAAGGACTTGGCTAAGCATTTGCCTCATCTCAAACAGAGGATGCCCTTGGTTCTCTCAACTTCTGACACCTGGGCTTTCAACAGATTTCCATTTCAGTTTAAATTATAGGAGAATACAGAATATAATGCTGTAATTTCAAGATATTGGTATATATCAAGCAATGGCTTTTATTTTGGAACCACATACTTAATTATTTTAACAGATGTTTTGTGTTTTCTATAAGGGAGGAGGAGATTAAAAGTACAGTGGTAAACAAAACTGGAAGACCATTGTTAATAAAAAAAGAGAATAAGTTTAGTAATAGTAATAAGGTAATAATTAAACAAGATAATTTCAAATTGTGATAAGGTCAATAAAATAAATAAATAAAAATAAGAAAATGAGGAAATGACATTTGAGATTTAAAGGATAATTGTTATTGAGAAATAAACCATTAATTTGTAAATAGCCAGTCTCATTTCAGTACTTGTTTTTCTTTGCACATACTGGTGAGACAGTGAATAAAGTAACTTTTAAATGAAAAAAATATTTATATAGGTGCAAAACAGTATGTGTGAAGGGGAAAGGGGAGTTAATGCTCAATTGATAAAGAGTTTCTTTTGGGGGGTGGTGGAAAAGTTTTAGCAATAGATGATGGAGATGGAGGCACAACTTTGGGTAATTAACATCACTGAATTGTATATTCAAAAACATTAAAAAAAGGTTGTCCTTTTTTGTTTTATATAAGGTTGTATATAAGTTACCACACACACACACACACACACACACACACAGAGAACTGTAAAAAACAAAGAATGAACCCTAATGTAAACAGCTGGCTAAAGTTATAAGCATAATTTCATGAATTGTAACAAAGTTATCAAATTAATGCAAAATATTAAGAATAGGGAGAGGGTGGTACATGGGAACTCTGTATTTTTTTCATGATATTTCCATAAAGCTATAGTTGCTCTAGTAAAAAATGAAAGAAACATTTTAAATGGTAGGAAAAGCTCATGGCACCCTTGTGCCACATCCCTACACCCTTCAGTGTGGAGCCTGCCTAGACTCTTGGTTTTGGTCCTTCGCTTCATTCTGGAGGTACAGAGTAATCCCTATGTGCATACTGGGGTGCATGTATGGCTGTGCCAATCTGTCTGGTGGTAGCCTGAAGGACTAAATCAGGATACTCATCACTGGTTCACTGTCCCAAAACTTACATGCATGCAGAAGTAGCAGGGCACACAGCTTGCAGACAGCTAAGTCAATGTAAGAAACAATGAAATCAAAGCAGCCTGGGGCAAAGAATAAATGGCTTTAAGACCAACAAGAAAGCATCTGGGAGGGGAAGAAAGTCTATTTCATAAGGAGAACAGTGGACATTCAGATCCCTGTAAACAGAGGAATTCCTAAAGCCAGGAGCACATGTCCAGGACAAGATGCATTCTCAGAAAAGGCCAATGAGGTCCTTGTGCTTTGCCAATGGCGGATCTTCTATGTAGGAGGACTAAACTCTGAAAGTGAGCATTGGCCAACACAAAGAAACCTGTGAGACACCATTAAGCATAAGAGTGGGCACATAATGAGAGTCCCAGAAGAAAGAAAGGGGGCGGAAGGAACGTCTGGTGAAATAATTGCAAAAAAATGGCCCAAACTCAACAGAAGACATGAATATACACAGTTGAGAAATCTAACAAACCACAAACAGGATAAAGTCAAGAGATCCATCACCAGACACATTATAATTAAACTGTCAAATGCCAAAGACAAAAAGAGAATCCTGAAAGCTGCAAGACAAAAGCAAAATGTCATTTATAAGGGAAGATCAAATAAGATTAATTGAAAATTTCTTATCAGAAACCATGGCGGCAACAAGGCAGTGGGATGAAATATTTAAAAGAAAATAACTGCCAACGAAAAATTTTATTGTTCAGTGAAACTGTTTTTCAAAAATGAGGGAGAGATAAAGATGTCTGCAGATAAACAAAAGCTGAAGGAGTTCATCACCACTAGACCAGCCCCACAATGAACGCTAAAGGCAGTTCTTCACATTTAAAGGAAAGTACACTAGACAGTAAATCAAAGCAGCATAAAGAAATAAAGATCTCTGGTAAAGGTAACCACATGGTTAATCACAAATGCCAATACTAATATTGTGTTTTTGTAACATAACTACACTTTTTACTTCTCACAGGATACAAAGTTCAAAATCCTAAAAGTAATAATAAATGTTTGGTTTGCAACACACAATACATGAAGGTATCATTTGTGACAAGAACAAGAAAAAAATTGGGGGGATGGGGAGGTATAAGAACATATATGCTACTTTGTGTATGCTACTGAAGTTAAGTTGGTATCAAATCAAATGAGCTTGTTGTAGATTTAGGATGTTAAATATAGGCCCCATAGTAACCACAAAAAGAATATCTGAAAAACACACACAAAAGGAAATAAGAAGGGATTCAAAATGATTCACTGCAAAATATCAAATAAATACAAAAGCAGATGTAAGGGAAGAAATGAGGGGGTAAAAGGTATAAAACATAAACAAATAGCAAAATGGCAGCAGAAAGGCCTGCATTATCATTAGTTACATTAAATGTAAATGGATTGAACTTCTCAGTCAAAAGGCAAAGATTGACAGAATGGATAAAAAGCATACCCCAATATAGGCTCTTTATAAGAGATTCACTTTAAATTCAAAGACACAAGTAGGTTAAAAGTAAAGGAATACAAATAATATTCCATGCATGTAGTAGCCAAAAGATTACCAGTATAGCTAGTAATACATATTATTTAGTATATATATAAACATGTATACTAAATATTTATTATATAGTATATATAATAAAAGATTACTAGTACATAGCTAGTATACTACACTAATATAGCTGTATTAATATCAGATATAACAGACTTTAAGTAAAAAACTGCTGAAAAGGACAATATACTGATAAACAGTTCAGTTCAACAAGAAGATGTACACAATTATAAATATATAAAGATGCACCTAACAGCAGAGCCCCAAAATATATAAAATGATTATCAGCAGATTTGAAGGGATAAATAGATGGTTCTACATTAACAGGAGACGACTTCAATATACCACTTTCAGTAAAGGAGAGAACATCTAGAAGAAAGTCAATAAGGAAACACACAACTTGAATGATACTATAAACCAACTAGACC
This sequence comes from Tamandua tetradactyla, assembly GCF_023851605.1. Classification (NCBI taxonomy): domain Eukaryota; kingdom Metazoa; phylum Chordata; class Mammalia; order Pilosa; family Myrmecophagidae; genus Tamandua; species Tamandua tetradactyla. Next base: position 61,255,158 of record NC_135353.1, on the reverse strand, counting down.
TAACAGACATATAGAGAACACTTCATCCAACAGCAGCAGAACAGACATTCTTCTCTAGGGCACATGGATCATTCTCTAGGGTAGACTATATGCAAAGTCACAAAACAAGTTTCAATAAATTTAAAAATATTAAAATCATACAATGTATCTTTTCTGACCACAATGGAACAAAACTAGAAATCAACAGCAGAGGGAAAATGGAAAATTCACAAATATGTGGTAATTAACAATACCCTCTCAAACAACCAATGCATCAAAGAAAAATCACAAGGAAAACTGCAAAATATCTTGAAACAAATGAAAATGAAAATACAACATAAAACTTATGGGATGCAAAAAGGCACTGCTAATAGGGAAATTCACAGCTCTATCTGCTTACATTAAAAAGAAGAAAGATCACAAATCAGAGACCTCATCTCACAACTGAAAGACCTAAAGAAAGAAGAGCAAGCTAAACCCAAAATGAGCAGAGGAAGGAAATAACAAAGATTAGAACAGATATTTTCACAGTGTGTTCACAGCAGCGTTATTCACAATTGCCAAAAGGTGGAACAACCAAGTATCCATTAACAATGAATGAATTGACAAAATTAGGTATATTCATATAATGGAATATTATTTAGTTGTAAGAAGGAATGAAGTTCTGATAAATGCCTCAACGTGTGTTCCTTGAAGACATCATGTTGAGTGAAATAAGCTAGACACAAAAAGACAAATGTTGTATAATATCACATATGAAATAATTGGAATATGCAAATTCATAAAGTCTGAAATCAGAACACAGTTTACCAGGGGCAGGAGTGGGGAAAGGGAATTTGGAGTTAAGGCTTAATTGGTACAGATTTTCTGTTTCTGGTGAGAAGTTCTGGCAATAAATGGTGGAAATTATAGTCCAACATTCTGAATGTAATTAATACCACTGAATTGTACACTTAGTAGTGGTTAAAATTGAAAATTTTAGGTTATAGATGTTACCAATATAAAACTTAAAAAACACACAAAACATGGAACCATTCAACATAAATGTGAACCCTGATGTAAACTATGGACTACAGTTAATAATTATAATATCGGTTCATCAATTGTAACAATGGTTACACACTAATGCAAAATGTTAATAGTAGGGAAAACCAGGATGGTAGAGGTGGGATATATGGGAAATCTGGATTTTCTGAATGATTTTTATGTAATCCTACAACTATTTTCATAAAAAATAAAATTTAAAATAAAAAAGGACAAAACAGCCAATTTGAAACCCAATGGGTAAAGATGGCACAATCTGAGCAAGAAAATAAATAACAAGAGCATTAGATTGTATCCCTGGGAATAAAATAAATAATTCATGAGTCTATACTAATACAAATAAATGACTTAAAAAAAACAAATAAATGGGGAGGAAGGGACAAATCTTCCTTACAGAATAACTCTAATAGATGTAGAAGGAATGAGAGAAAGAGAAAATATACATTAGAAGGCCAGAGGAATAACTGCCACAGACAAAACCCATCAATGAATACCAATATTAGTGGGCCAGAGTTAAAAGTTTAAACTGGATATTTACATGGTCTCAAAGTATCTCCTCCCAAATATTTATTAACACAAGATAATAAAAATATTAATATTCATTAATTACAAGGGGAAAAATAATACTGTGAAGAAACACATTTGATACTACCTCAATCAAGTAACCAAAGTTAACATCTCCAGTAACAAGAATACTGATATATATCTGCTAACATGATGTACTAAGAAGGGCACATCATCACTTCTGTGGTATTCTTTCTCAAAATGTATAACCTCAATTTAATCATCAAAAGACATCAACCAAGCCACAATTAGGGATATTCTACAAAATAACTGACTGTTTAAAACTGTAAAAGTCATGAAAGTCAAAGAAGAACAGAAGTATAGGGGACAAGATGAAGGCTTAGCAATGTGCGTGATTTAGTTCATCCTCCAGAACGCTACTAAATAACCAGAAACAGTACAGAACAGCTGCGGGGCCACGTCAGTGACTGGACACACAGCATACCCCAGTCTGGACCAGCTGGACTAACTGCAAGCCCCCCCCAGAAACGTGAGATCCCCAAGCTGTACAGGCTGGCGTCCCTACCCCACAGGCTGCTTCCCACAGGGGAAAGGAAAGGGGCTTTACCAGCAGAAAGGGCTGAGCCCAATGAAACGCCAATTGTGGCATTAATCAACAAATTCTGACTTCTAAAAATAGGACCCAGCTCAGGTGAACCCAGTTAAAGTGGAGGTCGCTCATTTTTGCCCTTGTACCAAGGGGTCAGGGCAGATGGAAAAAGAAAAAAAAAAAGAAACAGAGGTTTTTGTGGCTGTGTTTCTACAAAGGTTTGACTGCTGTTGGATACAGCGGAAGGAATTCTCAGGCTGCAACACCCCAGGGATAGGCAGAAATAAGCTCCTTTGAGGGCTTGTCTGGAGCATGTGCCTTCCCCAGGAGAGGGGTGAAGCCCAACTCAGATGGAATCCCTCCCTTAAGGAATTCAGATACCAGGGCTTGGTAATTTGAAGCCATTAAAACCAGTCTACAACCTCTCCTCTATCTCCACCACGCCCCAAGCAGGGAGAGTCTGCCAAACTTAAAGGTACCACATCATCTTATGCTGGTGGGACCTGCAGGCAGACAAGTGCCACATACTGGGCAGGATAAGAAAAACAGAGTCCAGAGACTTCACAGGAAAGTCTTTCAAACTGCTGGGTCTCTCCCACAGGGAAAACCGATGCAGGTGACTCTTTCCTCCTGATAGGTGGCCAGTTTGGTCTGGGAAAATCCGGCTGGGGTCTAAAATACCTAAGCAGATCTTCCTAAGGTGGGGGCGGGGGTGGTGTGAGGCACCATACAGGCAGGGCAAGAAACAAGAAAACAACTGAAAATTTTTCCTCTGTTATACAAAACCTAAGCTAGTGGTCCAGAAAAAGCTGAACTGAATGTCAAAAAACACATAGACAACAAATTCATCCAGCAAGAAAACCCTAGAAAATCAATTAATGTAATACACCATATCAACAAATCAAAGCAGAAAAATCACATGATCATCTCAATCGATGCAGAGAAGACATTTGACAAAATTCAACATCCTTTCTTGTTGAAAACACTTCAAAGGATAGGAATACAAGGGAACTTCCTTAAAATGATAAAGGGAATATATGAAAAACCCACAGCTAATATCATCCTCAATGGGGAAAAACTGAAAACCTTCCCCCTAAGATCAGGAACAAGACAAGGATGTCCACTATCACCACTGTTATTCAACACTGCGTTGGAAATTCTAGCCAAAGCAATTAGACAAGAAAAAGAAATGCAAGTCATCAAATTGGAAAGGAATAAGTAAAACAATCACTGTTTGCAGATGATATGATAGTATATGTTGAAAACCCCGAAAAATCCACAGCAAAACTACTAGAGCTAATAAACGAGTACAGCAAAGTGGCAGGTTACAAGATCAACACTCAAAAATCTCTAGTGTTTCTATACACTAGTAATGAACAATCTGAGGGGGAAATCAAGAAACAAATTCCATTAACAATTGCAACTAAAAGAATAAAATACTTAGCAATAAATTTAACTAAAGAGACAAAAGACCTATACAAAGAAAACTACAAGAAATTGTCAAAAGAAATCACAGAAAACCTAAATAGATGGAAGGGGATACCGTGTTCATGGATTGGAAATATAGTTAAGATGTCAGTTCTACCTAAACTGAGTTACAGATTCAACACAATACCAGTTAAAATCCCAAAAACTTACTTTTCAGAAATAGAAAAACCAATAACCAAATTTATCTGGAAGGGCAGGGTGCCCCAAATAGCTAAAAGTATCCTGAGGAAAAAAAATGAAGTTGGAGGTCTCACGCTACCTGACTTTAAGGCATATTATGAAGCTACAGTGCTCAAAACAGCATGGTCCTGGCATAAAGATAGATATATTGACCAGTGGAATAGAATAGAGTGTTCAGATACAGACCCTCTCATCTATGGACAATTGATCTTTGATAAGGTACTCAAGCCAACTCACCTGGGACAGAACAGTCTCTTCAGTAAATGGTGCCTAGAGACCTGGATACTCACATGCAAAAGAATGAAAGAGGACCCATATCTCACACCCTATGCAAAACTTAACTCGAAATGGATCAAAGACCTAAACATTAGATCTAAGACCACAAAACTGTGAGAAGAAAATGTAGGGAAATATCTTATAAATCTTATACTTGGAGGCAGTTTTATAGACCTTACACCGAAAGCAAGAGCACTCAAGAAAGAAAGAAAGAAATGGGAACTCCTCAAAATTAAACACTTTTGTGCATCAAAGAACTTCATCAAGAAAGCAAAAAGACAGCCTACACAATGGGAGACAATATTTGGAAACGACATATCAGATTCTGGTATCCAGAATTTATAAAGAGATTGTTCAACTCAACAACAAAAAGACAGCCAACCCAATTACAAAATGGGAAAAAGACTTGAACAGACACTTCTCAGAAGAGGAAATACAAATGGCCAAAAGGCACATGAAGAGATGCTCAACTTCCCTGGCCATTAGAGAAATGCAAATCAAAACCACAATGAGATATCATCTCACACCCACCAAAATGGCCATTATCAATAAAACAGAAAATGACAAGTGCTGGAGAGGATGTGGAGAAAGAGGCACACTTATCCACTGTTGGTGGGAATGTCAAATGGTACAACCGCTATGGAAGGCAGTTTGGTGGTTCCTCAAAAATACAGAATTGCCATATGACCCGGCAATACCACTGCAAGGTATCTACTCTAAAGACATGAGGGCAAGGACACAAACGGACATTTGCACACCAATGTTTATAGCAGCATTATTTACAATTGCAAAGAGATGGAAACAGCCAAAATGTCCATCAACAGACGAGTGGCTAAAGAAACTATGGTAGATACATACTATGGAATATTACGCAGTTTTAAGACAGAATAAACTTTTGAAGTATGTAACAACATGGATGGACCTTAAGGACATTATGTTGAGTGAGATTAGCCAGAAACAAAAGGACAAATATTGTATCGTCTCACTGATATGAACTGACATTAGTGGATAAACTTGGAATAGTTCGTTACAGAAATAGGGCAAGATATTGGGTAATTGGAGCTGAAGAGATACAGATTGTGCAACAGGACTGAATGTAAAAACTCAGAAATGGACAGTACAATACTACCTAACATTTTTGTTAATTATGCTAAAACACATGAGAATGATAGAGGGAGGAGAGCTGGGGGCATAAATGAAATCAGAAAGAAAGATAGACGGTAAAGATTGAGATGGTATATTTATCTACCTTGTCAACAGATAAGTAGAAGATATGGAATAAAAATAAATAATAGGGGGAACAAATGTTAAAATAAATTTAGTTTGAAATTCTAGTGATCAATGAAAGGGAGGGGTAAAGGGTATGGTATGTACAATTTTTTTTTCTGTTTTTGTTTTATTTCTTTTTCTGTTGTCTTTTTATTTCTTTTTCTGAATTGATGCAAATGATTATGATGATGAATATGCAACTATGTGATGATATTGTGAATTACTGATTATATACGTAGAATGGAATGATCAATATATGAATGTTTGTGTTTATTTGGTGGTTTTTTGTATTTAAAAAAATAAATAAATTATTAAAAAAAAGATGAACACTAATGGACTGGAGGAGATGAAGGAGATGTGACAATCAAATGCAAAGTTAGATCCTTGGATTGGATACTGGGACAGAAAAAGGACATTAGTGGAAAAACTGATGAAATTTGACTCAAGTCTACAGCTTAGTAGTATTTACTGTATCAATGTTAATTTCTTAGTTTTGATAACTGTACTACAATTATGTAAGATGTTAACACTAGGAGCTGGGTGAAGGGTCTGTGGAAATGCTGTGCTATTTTTGCACTCCTCTGTAAAAGTCTAAATTATTTCAAAATTAAAAAGTTAAAATGCCCACTATAAAAGAATGTTCTATTTCACGTTCCCACCAGGAGCATATTAATGTTCCTATTTCCCCACAGCCTCTTCAACAGTGAATTTTTTTGATAAACAATATTGACTTTAATGAACTTATTATTAGTTATGGTTGTCCAACTATTTTCAAGGTAATATTTTCCATACTCTTCGTTCTATATTTTGTCTCATCTTTCCCTCTGAATATCCAAAGAATATATAGAAATAGCTTATTTCATCCAATATATTAAATTTTGGTGTCATTTCCAATAATCATCAAGTTATATTCCACTTTTTTAAAATCCAAAAGCATTGTCAATCTGCTTAGACTCCTGATAGTTTAAAATTTAATTTCCAATATATCTAGACCTTTCCTTAAAAATTTTTTGCATTGTAACATCACATTTAGAGTAATTACCAATTATTTTTGGAATATGTAACATAACATAAAAACATATAATTAATAATAATTAACACTTTACAGCTTATACTACATGCCCGGCATTGTGCTCTTATGTACTCATGTATTCTAAGAAATTAGAAAAGCACTTTGAAAATTCTGCCCTTTATATTAAAGAAAAAAAATATTAGATGCTTCGATGATGAACTTTTTAAAAATGCCTAATCCTTTTTTTTGAGCTACATTAATATACTATATATTTATCCAAAGTCAATCGTTTGATTGTTTCAATTGCTTCAATTGTTTCAATACATTGATTGAATCAATGGTTCACAGTAACATCATATAGTTCATGCATTTATAATAATAGATTTTTTAACATTTTCATTATTCCATAAAAAATAAAAATAAAAGTAAAAAAGAACACCCAAAACATTCTATACCCCCTACTCCTCCCATTACTTATTTATTTTTTTGTCTTTATTTTCTTTCTCATCTATCCATACACTGGATAAAGAGAGTGTGATTTATAAGGTTTTCACAATCACATTGTCACACCTTAAAAGCTCCATAGTTATATAATCATCTTCAAGACTCAAGGCTACTGGATTACAGTTCAGTGGTCTCAGGCATTTCACTCTAGCTTCTACAATACACCATAAATTGAAAAGGGCTATCTATATTTGCATACGAATGACCTTCAGAATCACCTCTCAGCTCTATCTGAAACCTCTTAGCCACTGTAACTTTATTTTATTTCATTTTTCTTCCCCCTTTTGGTCAAGAAGTCTCACTCAATCACATTATGTCAGGGCCAGAGTCATTCCCAGGAGTCAGACCCCACGTTGCCAGGGAGACTTACACCCCTGGGAGTAGTGGGAGGGCAGTGAGCTCACCTGCAGAGTTGGCTTAGCAAGAGAGGCCACATCTGAGCAACAAAAGGAGTTCTCTGGGGGTTACTTTTAGGCATAATTATAAGTAATCTTAGCTTCTCTTTTGCAGGAATAAGTTGCTTAAAGGCAAGCCCCAAGATGGAAAACTTGGCCTATTAAACTGTTAATCCCCAATGCTTGTGAGAATATCAAGTCTTCCTCAGGTGGAGAAGTTTAATATTTCCATTTTCCTCAGTCCTCACACGAGGACTTTTTAAGTACTTTTTTTATCTTCTGCCCAGATTACTCTGAGATGTATTACAGCATCATTCGAACCTCCAACAGTGAATTTAACTACATTTGAGAGGTGCTAAAAAAAAGCCTGTTTGAATTTGTCTGTTTTTCATTATTAGCCAATTAACATATGAAAACACTTCACGATATCTAAATTTCTTCTATGAATAATTTGTTCAAGTCTTTTACCTATTTTTCCATTTTATTATTCATTTTTTTTCTTATTGATTTCTAAGAGACATTTGTATATTAGGGATATAAGCCCTTCGTCTGATGTACAGCAAATATTTTTCACAGTATGGCTTTTCTCTTTGTTTTCAGTGCTTCTTTGGCCAAATATTGGATTTTAAATTTTAAGTAGTAAAATGTATCAATAGTCTTTGTGGCTTCTGATTTTCCGACATCAAGATTATAATATGCCCTCATATTTCTTAGAAGTGTGATTATCATATCAAAGATGCATCTATTTTTGATATGGGGTGGGGGGAATAGAAGGGAAGGCTTTTGCTATATACAACAAAATTACTTTCAAGAAAGGCTGTATATATATATATATACACACATACATATATATGTAATATGTATATATTTCCATCACAACACTTAATATTTTACAATCATTTCATTAATTGAATAAACAAAAATATCTACCTTACCTGTACTCTATGCAAAAGAACACAACTATTACCCACAAAAATTCATAGTCACATTTTCTTAAGTATAATTGATTCTGAGACATTATTCATACCCTTCTTTCTGCCCAAATTTGTGATCAGAAGTCACCTTTTCTTTGATGCCTTCATGAATACTTCTAGTTAAAATGTCTGGCCTTCTTTTTGAACTACTATTGCATTTTCTTTCTACTTCTCTAATAGCTCTTACCTCATATTATTTATGAATTTATCTTAATTACTTATGTAAACTGTAAGCTCATTCAAAGCAAGGACATTGTGTTATCCCAGTATCCTACCTTTACTTGTAAATAAGAGCATCAATTATTTTTTGGAATGGATAAGAGAAATAATTAATACTTGTCACAGAATACAACCGGTTTACAGTTTTTCATTTACAATATCAGTCTTCATTTGTTCATAATTATTTTCAAGCTAGGATTTTTTTAGGTAATCACTTTCAATAGATATTTTGGAAAAGTACTTATGACACAAAGCCATTATTATTTTTCAAAATAATGATATTTTAACTTAGCCAAACAGAAAATCCTTGGTTTGACTGAAAACCCACAAATTATTATTTTCGGTGCTAGAAGAACACATCTTAAATTGCATATCCATGACAACAGTAAGTCTTCCTTTGCATATTAAATCTGCAGTATTCTGGGAAAGACGTTTTTAAATTTCTCTTTATCTGTTTTGAGGCAATGCTTATTTATACTAGACTTATTGTCTTCACCAAAGCTCAAAGACAGGGCCTAATTAGTATGCCAAGAGAAATATTCAAATTCTAGCTAATAATTCTGTTATCGCAAATTCTGTTATATAACTTCTCCCTCTAATTTTGGTATGATAAATAAGAAAAGTATATAACAAGCGCCCAATCCACAAAATGAGTACCAGACTTCATATGGGACAAGAAAACTACGTGCTTATTAACTGCCACTCCTGACTTAGAAAGTTGTAGAAATTCAGAGCTGAAATAGAATTTTAAATGAGAGTGAAATAGTCTCTAAAAATACATCCCCCGACTGCTGCACATCATACTAAATGACCACAGAAGCTAGAATAGGGCCTGCTTTCTAGAACATTAGTCAGGCACCCTATGTGATTCCCTAATCAGTAAAATTAAGAATTTCTTTCTAATCAGTTTTGATCATGGTTTTACTCTTAAGATCATCCTGAGAGACCAGATAGAAGATAAGTATGAGAATATAGGAAAACAACAAAAAGAAGTGTACTGTTTCTAACCTTTTCATTAGTTACCTAGGATGAAATTAACAGAATCAACAGGTAAACAAACACATTCTCTCTGTAAGCTCCTAATATATCTATTGTATTATAAGATTTGTTAAAAGTCATAAATATCAATAGACTATACTTTTGAGGTTCACTAAGATGTAGCGTAAAATCGGTGTAAGACTATTATGAAACGACCACTGGAGGGGGATGTTTCAACAGATGAAAAGTGCTGTCACACTCATAATTCTTGACTCAGGAGATTAAGAATCTTGCATTACTGATTTTAAAATATGTTAGACAAATAGCATAATATCAAATATTGAGCATACCAAGTTTATTCAAGGAGTGTGTTGAAACATAAATAAATCTAAACTTACAAGGCTTTAATTAAAATACTAAAGACAGAACAGCATTTGAAGGAAGTGTTTGTTACTTTAAGTGATCTCGACTAGAAAGTACTCCAGCATGACAATCAAACCTTTCACAAAATTTGTACAATTTTTACTGGAAATCATGTAAAACACGACTACTAATAAATATACACATGGAAATGACTAATAAAAAAAAGCAATAAGCACTCATGAAGAAATAATTTTAGGAGAAAAAAATAGCACTTCCCCTAAATTAAAATTGAGATCGATAAACTAGTTGATAAAGGAAAAATATAGAAACTAGACTCTTAAGAGCTAAAATATGGTCTGTTACAATAATTCCTATAATATCACCTGGGACCACCAGTTCCTAACAGTATTATGGTTTATAATATTACACCCACACTTTCATTTCTGCTATGAAAAATTTACATTTGCTAAAACAGACAACAATGCACCAGGGTTACATCAAAAGTAGTGCCAATTACGAATAAAGACATTACCCAGTGCTGCCAAAGGTATACAAAAAGGCACTTTTATGTACTATTGATAGAAATGTAAATTAGTACAAGCTTTATAGAAAGCAATTTGGTAATACTCATCAAGAGACTTTAAGTCATACCTCATGACTCAGTAATTTCATTTTCTACTTCTAGGAATATCCTAAGGAAATAATCAGATGCACACCCAAAAAATCTAAAGGACAAGCACTCCCACTTCTTGGCATATACCCAAAAGAACTGACAGCAGGGCCTAAAACAGGTATTTGCACACCAGTGCTCATAGTGGCATTACTCATAATTCCAAAAGATAGAAGCAACCAAAATGTCCATTAAAAGATGAACAGACCAAAAAAAATGTGATATATACCCACGATGGAATATTATTCATAAAAAGGAATGAAGTTCTGATACATGGGACAACATGAACGAACCAGGAAGATAACATTAAGTGAAACCAGCCAGGTACAAAAAGACAAATATTAGACGAGTTCATCATATGAAATAATGAGAATATGCAGATTCATAGCACTAGAAAGCAGATTACCTGTTACCAGGGGCCAAATCTGAAGGGAATGGGGAGTTATTGCTTAAGGGGTGCAAAGTTTCCATTTGAAGTGAGAAAAAAGTTAGGGTTATGGATGTAGGTGATCGTACTCAATATTTTCAATATAATTAATACCACTGAATTTTACACTTGAAAGCAGTTTAATGGGGACATTTCAGTTGCATATTCATTACTATAACAAAAAGTTTTAAAAATGTAAAGGATAGTCATCATTGTTTTATAGATAGCAGAGGAAAATTAGAAACAATTTCAAATGTGCTACCATCAGAGGTGTTTAAATAAGGATATATCCATATGATTAAATGTTACCCAGCCATCAAACTCAGCATATATGGCAAAATGTTCAGGATATATGAAGTAAAACTGGTTAGAAGATGAAATTAAAAGTCAAATATCTTTTAACTAGAATTCAGTGTTTATTTACAGTTTCTTTCGAGAGAGAACTAACATAAAGTGAAAAGCACCACTGTAAGTATGCATTTATTGAATTTTGACAGAAAACTGTCTTTTTCTACAAGGTAGGAAGCCAGAGGCTCTGAGGTAAAATAGGATCTTTGCAGCCTTTGACCTGCTTGCATGATTTTTGTTGTGAAATGGAATCTCTTCTGGGTTTCAGCTTAAACCACCCCAAGTATTATGACCCATTCCCAACATACATGTATTTGTTGGTGAACCCTACTCAGTGGCTTCTCCAAAATGAGGGTTTCTACACCTACTGTGGCATTGTTGCCAAACAGCACAGCTTGGGTAGTAGCACGGAAAAGAAGGTGTGTCTGCTCCTCTTGCTCATTTCCTGCATTCTTAGATAAATCTAAAGTGAATGAAACCTATTTTTCATACCAAACTTGCTATAACATCATAGGGAGGTTTTTTTTTACGAAATCTAACTTATTTTATAAAATAGGGTACCAGATGATGGCCAATGTTCCTTGTACGAACCCTAAACGGATCTGAAATGGCACCTGCAACATTGTTTAAAGTTAAGAAAGATGTTATAAAAAGCTTCCATCACCTGGTCCATGGTTTCATTGTTTTTTTTAATATTTTTATTGTATACAACAAACATACAAACATTCTTGACATACAAACATTCTATACATGTTATACAATCAATGGCTCATAATACCATCACATAGTTGTATATTCATCACCATGATCTTTTTTTTGAACATTTGCATCTCTCTAGCAAAAGAAATAATAAAGAAAAACTCATACATGTCATACCCCTTACTTTTCCTTCTCATTGACCACTAGTATTTCAATCTATTTAATTTATTTTAACTTTTGCTCCCCCATTATCAAATATCAACTTTTAAAAATACATGCAGACTACAAGTCAAACTGTTACTCTCTAGGTTGTGGAGTTACAGGCAATTTTTAGTTTTATCCTTATATTTTTCCTATATTTCCTAAAACATCTACAGTGAATATATTATTTTTATCAGTTAAAGGTAAAGTAGAAAATACAGCATCAGTCTTTCAATTAATTCTAGTGTGTGTGTGTGTGTGTGTGTGTGTGTGTGTACATTTGTGTGTTGACAATGAATATGGCCCATAAGGCATTTGGCTCTACTCAAGTGGCAGTGATACTGTAAAAGGAACCACAAGTGTTTCACTGCACTAAGTTAAAGAAGATTAGACACTTCTGTTTTTAAGCTAGACTCAAAGTAAAATAAGCTCTTCTTTTGCTCATATGATATAATCAATGTGGCAAAACAAAATGAGGTTGTTTTTTCTTATATAATGGCATAATAAATGTTTTCTAAAGCTAAGTATCCTTGTGTTTCCCTATGTCAAACAGAAACCCAAATGCCAGATGATATCTGCATAAGATTTAAGAGGCCCCATTTCATACTCAAACTCTTCTGCCTCACAATGAAAATATTTTGCAGCCCCTAGGAGGAACAAGGCCTGCCCCAAGAAAATATATCACAAGCAAAAGGCACCAAAATGGGTCTCTCTACTTTAATTATTACTATGCCCAGAGTGCTGCTTTCCAAACATATGATCACAGTGAATATAAAGAGAGGGGGTTTTAGAAGTTAGTTCTCCATCAGTCCCCTATAGTTTACAATTTGAACTCTAGGACCAAATACTCAAGAGTTCAGAGGATCTCATCTTACCTAAGGTTGGCCTGCTTCAGAAATTCCAATCAACCATGATATCACATTACAAATGTGTACTAGCTGACTTCAAAAACAAGTAGGAGGTACAAAAGGCTAAATCATCTCTTTCCCTCAAAGTTTTCATTTCAAAATGTTTCAGGCAATGATGAGGTATCATTAAGTAATCTCATTTCCTGTTAGGGCCCACACACATTTAAAAAAAAATGTCCTGCAATAACCTCTACTGGGTCTAGCAGCAAGGCCACGATAAGAAAAATTAGCAAAAGAATGCAGCTGCTACACATAACAATATATAATACTTTTAGTCCAAAGTAAAGGGAAACCTACCTGTGGCTGCTGGTTACCCAGGATTGGCTTGATCACTCGAGGAATCATTTAAAAGAAGGTTGAACGCATTTTCCAGATTGCCAACTGGCCTCTGGTTTAAGTCTGTTATTGCAGTGTAATTATTAGTATTGCAGTGAAATTACTGCCCTTTCTTCGGCAAAAATATCCCTAGTGATGACCTTATTTATAATACTAACTGTTCCCCTAGAAAACAGTACAATAATGCGTGACTACATCAGCAGAAACCAACTTTCACTACTGGCAAAACACTTCCAGGTACATACTATGGCTTGAATTGAGTCATATATGATGAGTAAGTAACAAATAAAAGCAACTGCTATGTGCCATTAAACACACACAGAGTTCTTTAATTCCATTGTTTTAACAATATCAAATGATAACAATCTTAAATAGTTTAGGTATAAGAGAGTATTTATAATTCACCTTCTAAAATCTAGATTAATATCTTAACTTATGATTTAAACTGAAATCCATTCCTCATCTTACAGAAAACGCATTTGTATTTTAAGTACATAAAGGGTAAATGAGAACTACTGTAAGAAAATATCTTCATTTATAGTTTATTCATTGACTTTTAAAGACGGTAGTCTTATTTAAAAAGATGTGTTCACCCTTTAACTTTTAAAAGCCAGAGAAAAGGATACTGCCAAATTAACCTTAGCAATCAAAGAGAAACTCAAGCCACCTTCCAGGGAATGCATATCTTACACTAGGTTTATTTTTTGCAAAAAAGTATAACCAATTAAAACTTTCCATCTATGATTTTCTGGAAAATACAAGTTAGCAAACTTGGAGTTGCATACCAAATGATGTATTTAATCAATGATAATGGACTAAAACACACCTGAGAATTTCTGGGCTAACCCAGATCCTGCAAGCCTAAGGAAATTTTCAGATATTTATAAGTTCTGGTTCTTAGAATAGTCTTTGCCTAGTATAGTCTAACATTCAGTTTATTAAGAAATATTTTACGTAAAATGTCCCATCAGAAAAAAAATACCACAATTTATTGGAAAAGGTATACCAAAATACCCCAGCTGAGAAGCCACGACAATAGAGCCAGATGGCTTGTGTTCAATTCTTGGCTGGGACACTTACTAGAGATAGGTGACCTCAGACAACTCATTTTTGTCTCATTTTCCACCACTACAAAATGGAGAGAATAATAGTATCTACTAAATCTATTGTGAGGCTTAGAGTTAATCTCACAACTCTGGCCATTATGACCTTTCAATGTCCTTTTGTTTTCTCAAAAGCACCAAGCTTAAATCTCTCACCTCTGGTTCTAGCACATACTTTTCCCTCTGCCAAGAACATTCTCTTCATCTTTTTCCTGGCTTCCTTTAGGTCTTAGCTTAAATGAAACCTCTAGAAAGCCTTCCTTGACCTTCCCACACTATGTTTGGTGCCTACGCTATTTGCTCCTAAAGCACCCTATATCCTAGCACTTAAACATGTTTAAGTTTCCATTCCCCTGTTCCTTAAAGGCAGAGGTCACATCTGTCTTGATCACCACCATAATCCCCAGTACCTTGTACAGTACAGGTACACAGTAGGTACTTAATAAATATTTCCTAGTGAACACAGAATGGAATGACAAGTCATATTATGGAGAAGGGAAACCAAAGAAGAATTGCCAAGTTAAATATTTCACTCTAGGTAGATGTTTATACCTCTTCTTATCTGAAATATGTAACAGTGCTTCCTCTCATATAGTGAGAGGCTTGAAAGTAAGCATGGGAAGTGTCCCTCTGAGAACAACTTTAAGCCCATTTGGGGAAAGAGCCATGACTTTACAAGCAGAACGAGTAAGTCTGTTTATTGTGTTCATGCTTATTATTTCATGTCCTATATTCCATTAAAATAAAGACATCACAGCAAAATTACATGACATATCTTCCTAGATATTATCAAATGGGCTAAATGAAACCAATAAATGCCACTGGCATAGGTAGGGAAAAGAAAAGGAAGGTGAGACCATGAAGACATAAGTATAAAAAAAGAAAGAAAAACAAAAGTTAAAATATTTGATATGGTAGAGAGTGGTGGAGTAACATAAGCAGCTTGTCTATAAGGTACCACTGGGTGGCATCAGTGCCATGGTCTATCCAATGCAGATATGGAACCAGGAGACTGTCAAAACAAATCAGGCTACCTTACAGAGCTCAAGTTGAATGCTCATAAGTCTATCTCCAATTTATTAACTGGAAGGTGCAATTCACTGGAGTTCAAAAGTTCCCTGCATGTTACCAACACAAGGATAAGTCTTAAGGATATGTTTATCAGACACCCCTTGAAGGGGAGCTTGTATAGGCCAGAAATTCTCAGTGGAGTGAGGGTGAGAAAGGGATTAAAGTAACTACAAGAGCTTTTTCAAACTATTAGTTTGAACTGGATAAAATTACCAATAATCTAAAACGTGTGACATACCAAAACCCAGCAATTTCATACAGTTCAATATAATCCCCTACATTTAGAATCACTGGCTTAATGAGTCATCATTACTGATGAGAGTACATCATATTTCTCAGGTTTGTTAGAGGAATAAAGGTTGGGAACATATGCACGCACATTTCTTAAAGTCATGAAGAATGAACTGAGTAAAGAAGTGGGAACAACACAGTATCTAAGGATAGGGAACAGATTAAATGATAATACATCTGTTAAAAACAGCAGACATGGGAAGATGTTCACACCAAAAAGCAAATGCTATATTAAGTGCTAAAAAAAAATACAAAAGGGAACATATGATAGATATGTTTGGCAACCTGTCTTTTACAGAATTCCAGTTTTGGAGGGACTGGATATACATTCTCCACAGAAAAAAGTATAAAATGATATATATTAAAATATCAGTAGTTGTCTCTGGGTAAGGGATTACCTATACATTGTTTTCTTATTTTTTTATCCAACATTTTCTAAAACAAACATGGATAATAATTGTCTCTTAGAACAAATAAAAGACAGTAACAGAAAAACTAGGAAAATCCATTCTATAGTTTAGTTAATAATATTGTACCAATGTTAGTTTATCAGTTTTGACAACTGCACCATGGTTATGTAAAATGTTAAAGGTGAAGGGTATGTGGGACCTTTGAATTATTTCTGTAAATTTTCTGTAAATATAAAATTATTCCAAAATAAAATATCTATTTTATAAAATAAGTCATGTATTAAGATCACATCTTAAAAATCTAAACGAAATAATCCATTTGGGTAAGAGATACCTACATATAAACTAGAATGCTTTGGAATAAAGCTTCTTTGGTAATGAGATGCCTTGTAGCTTTACAAAAGAAAGTTTAAAGACAGGTACAAAATATGGCCTTGCCTAAATAAGATGACAACACATTGGGTACAGACTCACATCTCTGTTTTGTTTGGTTTGGTAAACGTCATTGCTGAAAACTAAGTATCATAATAACATGTCTATTTGAGAGGAGAAGGAATTATAAATAATTATAGGAATAACCAACAATAACTAATATGAACGTCTTTCTTAAAACTCCAGAAAACATTTAAAGGATGCAGTAACCGGGCAAGCAAGCACTGAATCAAGAAAATGTCCCTAAGCCAACTTGGCAGGTGAGCCCACTGCGCTCCACTCTACGTGGTACACGACTCCCAGGGGTGTAAAGTTCCCTGGCAACATGGGACAAAACTCCAGGGATGAACCAGCACCTGGCATCATGGGAATGAGAAAGCCTTATTGACCAAAAGGGAGAAAAGAGAAATGAGACAAAAATAAAGTCTCAGTGATTGAGAGATTTCAAATAGAGTCAAGAGGTTATCCTGGATATATATCCTGCAATATATAGATATCCCTTTTTAGGTTATGGTGTATTGGAGTGGCTAGAGAGATGTATCTGAAACTGTTGAGATGTGTTCCAGTAGCCCTGATTCTTGAAGAAGAGTATAACTATATAGCTTTTACAATGTGATTGTGAAAACCTTGTGTCTGACGCTCTTTTTATCCAGGATATGGACAGGTGAGTAAAAAAATATAAATAAATAAAGATAAATAAACAAATAAATAATGGGGGGTAAAGGGTAAAAATTGGGTAGATTGAAATACTGTGAATGAGAGGGAGGGGTAAGGGGTATGGGATGTATAAGTTCTATTTTTTCTTTTTATTTATTCTTCCGGAGTGATGCAAATGTTCTAAAAATGACCATGGTGAAGAATACACAACTACGTGATGATATTGTGAGCCACTGATTGCATAACATGGTTGGATTGTATGTGTGTGGATATTTCTCAATAAAAATATTTTTATAAAAAAAAGAAAAAGACCTTAAAAGCTATAGTATTTCATGCTGCCCTGGCTAGCCCCACTCCCACTCTCACCTGTTCAGCATAAAATCTCTGCTCCCAGTGTGGACCTTGGTCCCAGTACTAGAGGGAGCTGAATAACCCTAGTACACATACTCATTGTCTGGTCCAATCTGTCTGATGGTGGCCTGAGGGACTCACTATCCCAGAACTTGCCCTGCACATAGAGGCAGCTCACTGAGTTCTCTTATAGAATGCTATGGGAGAACACTCAAGTGGCTACCTAGGACAAGGGATTTCTGGCTCTGGGGCATACAGTACAGTACCTGGGACTGTGTGGAAACTGTTTTCGAGGGGAAAGGGTACATTTATATTCCTGTAAACAGGGGAACTTCTAGGGCCAAATGTGCATGCCAAGACAAGACTCAAGTACAAAAGGGATGATGGAGGCCACAGTGCTTTTGCCTGCAGCCATTGTCTAAACTGTTAAGAATAAACTCTAAAGGAGAGCACTTGTCCAGGTCAATCTGCAAAGAATGGGAAAGGTATTTCTTCTTTTCCTCATTGTTTTTTTGCTTTTGTTGCTAGCTCCAAGCATTCAAGTAAAGCACTGTCAAAACACTGGATGGATACAAACTTAAGGAACAGACACCTCAGAGTATAAATTCCAGTGATAACAATTAAAATATCAAAATGTCTAGGTTTCAATCAAAGATTACAAACATACAAATAAATAGGAAGTCATGGCCCAAGCAAATGAAAAGATTAAAGTATTCAAAACTATCAATGAGGAGGAAAAGATATGGGACATACCAGACAAAGACTTTTTAAAAATGGCCCTTAATATGCTCAAAAAGCTAAAGGAAGACATGGACAGAGAACTAAAACAACAGAGGAATAGAAAGAGAGTATCAATAGAGAGGTGGAAATTATGAAAAGGAACCAAACAGAGGTGAAGACCACTGAAACAAAAATGAAAAATTCCAGAGAGGGGTTCAACAGCAGATTAGAGCTGACAGAAGAAAGAATCAGAGAACTTCAAGATAAGACCAGTGAAATCATTCAGTCTGAGGAATCAAAAGAAGAATGAAGAAAAATAAACAGAGCGTGAAGAACCTGTGGGACACCATCAAGCAAATCAATATACAGATTACCAGTTCCAGAAGGAGAAGAAAGAGAGTAAGGGGCAGAGGGAATATTCAAGGAAATAATTGTTGAAAATTTCCCAAATTTAACAGGAGACATGAATATACATATCCAAGATGCCCGACAAACTCCAAATAGTGTAAACCCAAACAGATTCATGTTGCAGTATATTATAATCAAACTACTAACTGCCAAAGATAGAGAATTCTGAAAGCTGAAAGAGAGAACCAATGGTGTTACATACAAGGGATACTCAATTAGATTAAGTGCCAATTTTATCATCAGAAACCATGGAGGCAAGAAGGCAGGGGAATGACATATTTAAAGTACTGAAAGCAAAAAAGTAACAACCAAGAATTCTATATCCAGCAAAACTGTCTCTCAAAAATAAAGGAGAGATTAGGATATTCCCAAATACACAAAAACTTCAGTTCATCACCATTAGACCAGTCTTACCGGAAATGCTAAAGAGAGCTCTACAGGTTGAATAGAAAGGACAACAGACAATAGATGGAAGCCTCATGAAGAACTAAAATCTCCACTGAGAATAATGACAGATAACTATAAATGCCAGTACCATTGTATTTTTGGTTTAACTCCACCTTTTACATCCTATAGAATCTAAAAGGCAAATACATAAAATATAATGATGAATCAGTGGTTTTGAACTCATAATGAATAAGCATGCAATATGTGACAAGAACTAAATAAAGGTGCGGGGTAGAAGAATATAGGAACATAGTCTGTATATACTATTGAAGTCAATTTGGCATCAAAGCAAACAAGATTGTTACAGATTTAGGATGTTAAATTTAAGCCCCAAATTTAACTACAAAGAAAATATTGGAGAATATGCAAGCTCACTGAGACAGAAATTAGAATACAGGTTGCTGGGGGTGGGGGTGGGGTTGCAGGGAGAATGGGTAATAGTCAATAGGTATAGGGTTTCCTTTTGGGTATATGAGAGAGTTTTAGTAATGGAAAGTGGTGAGGGTACCACAGTATCGTAAAAGTGATTAATCTCACTGAATGGTAAGCTTGGGAATGGCTGGGATGGGAAAGTTTATGTTGTGTATAAGTTCCCACAATCAAAAAAAAAAGAAAGAACAACTAAAAAGACAATGACAATTAACTGCAATACATGATCCTGGATGGGATCTACCAAAGGAAGAGAAAAAGCTCAACAGGATATTATTGTGACATATGGAAAAAACTGGAATAGAGACTATAAGTTTTATTTATATGAATGTTAAATTTCTTGAATTTGATAACTGCACTTAAGGTGCATGCATAAATAAATATGCATATACTTAGGAAATGACTATGCAGTAGTAAGTGTTCAAAGAGCATGATATATACAACCTACACTCAAGTGTTCATAAAATGGATTAATGGATGGACAGACAGACAGGTAGAGAGAATCATATGGAAAACATGGCAAAATATTAAAATGGTACATCTGGGTTTCTGGGGGGGGTAGGTGTATACTGGAGCTCTATGTATGGGATGTGTATAATTTTTGTAATGTCCTATAAGTTTGAAAGTATTTCAAAATAAAAAGTAAAAAAAAAAGTATAACCAGTAACAATCTTTTTTCTTCATATATTTAAAAATCTAGTTTACAAATCCTCTGTTATTACAGGTATATGTTCATGTGTTTGTTCAAGAAATATTCAGTGATAATATGTTATGAATAAGGTAGCCTATAATGCCTTGCCCTCACTGAGCTTACTGTTCAATAGATCATTATTTTAAAGGGATAGCAGATTAAAACAGAGAATAGGAAAAGAGAGCCACCATGAGGGAGCCATCAACAGCACATGAGACCTAGCCAGAGGACTTAATATTTTTTTAAAGTTAATAATAATAGTTACCTTCTTGGATTATCCAAGTTATACCTATAACTGCTTAGATATCAGCTGGCTTGCCTAAAAATGGATTTTTTAAAAAACAAAAACTTCCTTCAAATTATGGAGAGAAATTGATTGGGGTAAGAAAAAGTATGCAGAGCCAAAGGATTAAAGTGAAATTCTGAAAGAGAAAAATAAAAACACAAATCCAAAAAGCACAAACAGAAAAATAAAATGTCTTGAACAATTTCATCTATAGTGTAACCTAGCCAGCTACCCTCTAGTTAGAATACTACCAGAGAGTGTAACCTTTGGAATATGTTAGTTCCATTGTACAATACACTGTACAATACACTCAATGGAGGTTTCACTATTTAAGTTATTTAAAATTCCTCAATATAAAGTTATTTAAAATTCCTCAATAGAAAGTACCTTTGCATAGAATGGGATCCAAGAACTAAGTCAAAGAGAAACTCTAGAGGACTAAAAAAAAATCCAAGCAGAGCAGGAGTCTTTTTCTCATCTTGATGAAATACTATTTAAAGAAGGGGAGCTATGTACTTCATCCAATTGCTAGCTAATAAAAATGCTGCAATTCCAATCATGTTGATATTTCATACTAGTAGGTATTTTTCTCTGATGCATTTAGCTTCTATATCTGCAATATAATTTGCCTTTAAAACATCCCTTTGCAGTTATTTCTGCAAATATTAATTGAAAATATATCATCTTTAAACCAGGTCATAACTGAATCCTCCTTAAAGTGTCTGAAATCAAGTTGAACAATAGTAAGAGATAAGAAGATGGTTTGCTTTTTCATATATGAGGCAATCTGTGATTACTCCTCTTCAAAACTAAGGTCAACACAGAGAACAGTTTTGAAAACTGTCTTATTCTTCAAAAAAAACCTGACCTGTAAGATACTGTCACAAAACCATCAGAAAGGAATGGTAAGAAAGGACATTTTAAGAATAACAAGACAAGATATTATCAAAATGGTTTGAACACCCCCATCTTATGGTTTCTAGGACTGCTATGCCTGGAAGTAGAAGGGAAAAGCACTGAAGTTCAGAGCCTGGTGCCAAGCTCAGACAACGTTCTGATCTTTCAGTAGCAATGGCACAGTGTCAGGAAAAACAAGAGAAAAAAAAAAGAGATCTAGCAATAGCAGGACATGGTCCCAGACTTGGTCAGTTACAAAACTCAACATGAATTATAACAGTTTAGAGTAGCATTCCATAGAACAACTTTATGCAACTTTAAGTACCTGTGCAACTATGAAATTTCATTGATTTTCTTTAATATAAGAGGAAGAGGTCAAATGCAGAGTCAGCAAATCTAGGAAACCATTTTCATCCTAAACAAATTCCTGCTTATTCCTCCCATGTAGAAGAAATAGTTTCCCATGATTTCATACAGAATGTTACAACATCTAAAAAATAATGAACAAATAAAATGATCTTAGTGTTATATTAGACAGGAATCATACAAAATTAGAGAAATCAATCTAGGTTGAAAAAGCATTCTTTCAACAAAAATAGTCGTTTCACCTTACAAAACATTCAAGACATTACATTTACGTTTAAGTATTACATAACAATAATCTCACCTTTGAAAAAGAAATAGCATTTTCACTCAAATTTGCAGATATTTTTCCTGAGACTTTGACATTATCAATTTAAATACTATAGAGCTTCCCAATACACTACTTAGGTTTAAGGAATTCCATGGGCTACAACTTGTTTTTGTTTTTTTTTTCCACTATTAATGTTTTGCTGTATTTCTTTCTATTTACTTTTTTTAACTTTTTTTATTAATTAAAAAAAATTAACAAACAAAACATTTAGATATCATTCCATTCTACATATACAATCAGTAATTCTTAATATCATCACATAGTTGCATACTCATCATTTCTTAGTACATTTGCATCGATTTAGAAAAAGAAATAAAAAGACAACAGAAAAAGAAATAAAATGACAATAGAGGGAAAAAAGACTATACATACCATATCCCTTACCCCTCGCTTCCATTTACCACTATTTCAAACTGAATTTATTTTAACATTTGTTCCCCCTATTATTTATTTTTATTCCATATGTTCTACTCTTCTGTTGATATAGTAGCTAAAGGGAGCATCAGACATAAGGTTTTCACATTCACAGAGTCTCATTTTGTGAAAGCTACATCATTGTTCAATCATCATCAAGAAACATGGCTACTGGAACACAGCACTACATTTTCAGGCAGTTCCCTCCAGCCTCTTCACTGCATCTTGAACAACAAGGTGATATCTACTTAATGCGTAAGAATAACCTCCAGGATAACCTCTCGACTCTGTTTGGAATCTCTCAGCCACTGACACTTTGTCTCATTTTACTCTTCCCCCTTTTGGTCGAGAAGTTTCTCTCAATCCCTTGATGTACAACTTGTTTTTAAAATGTATTTTATATACAGACTGTATTTAAGGTTCCCAGTTTTCAAAACTCAAGGTACACTCTGGCTATTCACCATGAATTAAATTGCTACTTTCTCATCTTTGCTAATGTCCTAGTCTATCATTCACCCCCTCTTCCTGTCTGCAAGGGGATCCCTCAATCAAGGATGGGGGAGAGCAGTCAACAGTCTTTTTCAATTGAGGACAATTAGAAACAAGATTAAAAGCAAGAATTTTTCCCTATGAGGTTAAAACAAAAAAAGGAAGGGCTTTTTGTTTTTTTGTGTGTGTGAAAAAGATCAGCATTCCGAAATGAGTTAGGAACAAATCTTCCATTTTACTGGATGTTATCATTGCAATCAGGCCAAGCACTCCACAAACATTTCATGTAACCAGACAATAAATAAATGCAGGGTACTTCAGATATGAGACAGGAGTGGGGGAGCTATCAAACACTGGAATGTCCTCCTCCCAAAGGGGTCAGCGGTGCCACTTTTGTACAGATGGCATTTCTGCTTACAGCAGATCAAGGATGACCCCACTGACCTAGGTTTCAAGATTGCTACCAGAGATGATGCAAGTGTCTTTCTAACCCCACCGAATATTTTATACTCCCAGGGTTGAAAATCAATTCTCATTCAGTTCGATTCACCCAGTCCCAAAATGATTGCAAAGATTTGACTGAGCTGTAAAAGTGATGTTGTGGAATTCCATCTCAACACAGAAGTAAAAAAGGAGCAGGGCATGCAGCAGGTGGCAGCATTCTCCATGAAGGTCTTCATTTTACAGTTGTTTCATCTATAACAGTCTATACTTTAAGGGATACCACTTGCGCATTATTTGGGGGATACTTCCTTAAGAAAACTACTCCCCCACAAACTTTATAATGTTTATTCTCTTGGTGATTGGGGAATGCTAAAATTAATGTAAACAAATATATAAATAAACCTCCTAACATATGAAAATTCTGGACTTATACTTGACGTTAAGAACAAAATCTAAGTAAAGCAGTCCACCAAATTCTAGGGGAAAAATCGAGTTATGTAATGGCCTTAGGAATTCAGTCATTTTGCTTAAAAAATGTGTAACATGTAACTATATTTGAATGAATACGCTAATGCTATCGTTTCTTTCTATTCAGGGAAAAAAACATTACATGGCTTCCCATCTGCAGGTTGCTATAATGATAGGAACATAGAGCTCTCCCCCTCAGTGGTTCTGAACCCTGACTTTTCTAGTTTCCAAGATAAAGAAACTACTTGCTTCACAAAAATTCTAACTTACTGTTGTAAGGAATCAATACCTGGGCACAGAGGAATTGTCTGTGGGGACTCACTGTCTTCCAAAACCTTCTGGGTCTTGCCTTGGTTCCTGATACTTTCTGAACCCCAAATACTCTTCCAAAGACTTTAAAACATCCTAGGTTATCCTTGCAATTGACCTTTGACAAAATCTGAGGGTTTCTGTGGTTCCAGGTGTAGGAATTTCTCTCTTTTGTCTGAAACATATTCATCTGGCAATTGTTATGGCTACTTCTGCCCAGTTCTAAGTTCTATCCTTCAGTAAAGTTAGGATTTTTAAATGTTTCTTTTAAGCTACTTCCTTAACCTAGTATCTTCTATGGTCATGTGGAACATAGCATCTTTTACTTGGCTTCATCCCATGTTATATTAGTGCCCATTCTCTCTCCTCTTCTTTTCTTTTCAAAGCCACAACTGAATTTTATGTTCATTTACCTTAAAGTAAGTTCCTGCTGCCTGTCCAAGGGAACCTTTTAGCTTTCAGTTCATTTGAGAAGCAGCAATGACTAATATATTCTGAACACAACAGATGACTGATGGCCATCTCATCAGTACCAGCTCTGACCATTTCCCCAAGTTTTTTTGGATGACTCAGATACTCCTAGGGGAGTGGTCTTTCAAAATTCTATTGCTTCTTTTCTATAATATTAAGATAATTTAAGCATACATTAAAGTTAACAAACAGAATATCTAAGAGAAGACAGGTCTTTAGCCATGCCTTCCAACTTCATTAGCCTTTTAATAATCACTAGAATCCATCATTAACATTTTCAACACTCTTCTAATATTCTAATCTCTCATGCCCCTCTCATTAATCAAGTGAGAAATGGGGAACATCTATCCTTTCTTTCACCCATAAAATCTGTTAACTTGGCAGCACCTATGAGAAAGAAATTCTAGTGCTGTGAAACCAACTCCAATAAGGCCAAGATGCACAGCCTTGGAAGACAGAGACTCTGTTTCAATTACCATAACAAAAAAATGGACAGCTATACTGGGCTCACATTAAAACCACTGTCTTCAAGGTCGAATCTTTTTCCTAAAACTCTACTGGATTCAGGGAAAATGATTTAGGTATCAGTCTTCAGCACAAAGTAAGGTACTTTTGCCTTTTAAGTCCCATGGCATACATCAGGAGGAGGTTATAATGAGGTTTCAGTGGGACTGTTTAATAAATGCTTCTAGTGATGTGAGAAAGCAGAATACATATTGCCTAAATCAAACTTGGACCTCCAATACAGTCCTCAGAATATTCAACTGCATATACTGTAAACTAATAAAGACCAAGATTTTTGTTGCTACAGATACCCACAGTTTCTTTATATTTCTAAGTTTTAAAATAATGCAACCACACCCAAACCTTTACCAAAAACTGTCAGAGCAATTGGTTTTTCTTTGAACAAAAATATCTGCTCAGGTTCAGTTTTTAAATTTTCATTAAAATTAAACTCCTGGGTGGTTCAGTGGTAGAATGCTCATCTTCCATGCCGGAGACCCGGGTTCAATTCCCAGACCATGAACTCAAAAAAAAAAAGAAAAGAAAAGGTTACAACTAAACTCCTACCAAAAGATTCCTAATGACATTTTAATGCATTGCACTTATATAACATCACTAGTAACTATAATTTGAATAATGTGCTCATAGTTAAATTCAAAACCGAAGTGAACTGGTTCAGCATTGAGAACTTAAAAATGCCTTGGTGAATTTTTCAAAATTCCTTTTTACTTTTGGTGATCATGACTTCTTTTTTTCTTCTAAGATTATAGTTTGTCCTAGAAACCAGTTATCTTAACTAGAACATTGTATTTACATAGCACAGTGTTGTTCTTTTCCCACCAGTTGTCCTCTTCATTTATTTAGGGTTATGGACTAGGAAATATGCCTACAATATAGTGTTAAGCTAAAGAAAGCAAGTTATAAATCGGCATGTACAGTAAGATCCCATTTTTGAAGAAGATACATTTATGTGTGCATACATGTATACATGAAGAAGTGCACAAAAATATATATCAAAAGGTGGACAATTAATCTCTCTAGATATGGGATTATGGGATTATACCTATATTTTCAGTGTAAAAAATACAAACAGTACTAAAGCAAAGGGGGTAAAGATATTAAAAAAAAAAAACCTGAGTGCTCACTAAGCACAAGGCACTGGATTTCTAGCACAACACCACTGTATAATGCATAGCAAAGTATTGTTAAGTAGCTTCCAGTGTGCAAAATGTTTTATTACTCTGCATAGTTACTATGAGAATAGTAATTATAATTTTTTAAGTATATTATAGAATTATATAGGGTAAAATGTAAAAGCATCCCACCACTCCCTTTCTGTAACACCACTCCCTTTTCTCTACTCTTGGTATGTATCAATTAGACCTTTTTGTATTATCTATAAACACAATAAGGTTTGTTTTTAAATATTTTTTTTTAGTTAAGTGGAATTATGATACACATATTGTTCTGATTCCCAACTCTACCCCTCTCCACTTAACGTACTTTGGAAATCCTATGCTAATATATACAAATCTCTTTGAGTTTTTTTTTTCTTTAATAGTTTCATGGTATTTTTGAGTATGGCCTATTATTTAAATGGCTCCCCTACTGACGGACATTTGGACTGCTGCCAAGTTTCCACTCTTATGAACAATGCTGCAGTGAAACCGTGTATATATCTTTATATACATGCGCGGATATTTCCCTAGACTACTTTCCTAATAGACTTGCTGGGTCAAAAGACAAACACATTTAAAAATGAATGGATTTTGATATTCTCTATCAAAGGTCTGTACCAATTTACACTCTTATTCACAGCATATGAGAGTGTCCATTTCTTTGCTAACAGTGGCTATTATAAATACTTAATTTTTGCCCTATATTGGGTGAGAAATGGTTTGCATTTGCCTGATTACTTGAGTGAAGTTGGGCATCTTTTTGCGTTTATTAATCAACTGTATTTCTTTTTCTGGGAAATGCCAATTCATAACTCTTTGCTACTTTTCCTAACTTGTGCCTTTTCTTATTAATTTGCAGGAGCTCTTTGCACAGTTATGGATTATTAGCACTTTGTTATATAATAGAAGCTCTTCGATCTAATGAAATTTGAAACAGTTGGCTGGTTAATTGAAAAGGTCATAAGGTGAGCTATCATAAAATAATGTGTGCATAGCTTACATATTTTATCTTCAATTCTTTAACGTACAATCATTCACTAATCTTTTGATACAAGGCCGTGATCTTTTTCTTTGACTCCAACACCACTGATTATAAAGAAATTAGTTTAAATTTAAATTTTTAATTTAAAGTTTAAATTCCAGTTTAGAATTCTTAGGGTAGAACTTCATAGTGGAACAGAACTTAAAAGAAACTTGCAAAGCAATTTGAGTGCAGAACACTTCCTGATTTTATATTTCTTTTACACAAAACTCTTACTCAAGCTAATTGTACAGCCAATTTTTAAGCAACTTACTTTCACCAACTCTTTCCACTCACTCATTTTGTTATAGTGAACCTAATGTACCTATATCTAGCTTCAACAATGACCAATATATGCTAAATTTTGTTTTTATGATATCCCTGCCTGCTCCCCAACTCTACCTTCCTCGTATTGTTTTGAAGCAAATCCAAGACATCGTATCATTTCATGTTAATTTTCAGTAGAGAAGGACTTCGCTTCCCCCATTTACATTTCATCATATTACAAAATATTAAAATAAATGATTTATAAAAACGAATACAACCAGCATATACAGGTTTAGTAATAAAAACATCACCTCTGCTGGTAGGTATGCAAAGATATTGGGATATCAGAGAACAACCTACTAATAGCAAATGTTTAATGTATTTTGCAAAGGAAAAGAAGAATATTATTTAATCATCTGAGTGAGTTAAGCAGAAGTCAATTAAAGTTTCTACTGCATATGTGGATGCTATTTCCCCCCGTTCTGTCACTTATTATATCACATAAATTTATTACGGGGCTTTATGTTTTTCTGTTTTTAAAAATATATACTTAATTTTTTAAAATACATTCATAATTTATTTTTGTGTATGATATCATGTGGAGATCCAGTTCTTTCCAAAAGAATAGCCAAATATCCTAACTCAATTTCCATTTTAAGCATCTCACTTAGGGCATTTAAAAGACATGTCAATCTCTAACTTATAAAAAAAAGAATATGTACAAACAAACTAATAAAACAACAGTCTAAGTTCAACTTGATAAGATCATACCATACCACTCCTGCTTCCAAAGGCTTTTAACTTTAGAAAGGGGTACCTTCTGTCCTACTATAAATGTAAAGATTGCACAGCAGTCCCAGGAGCAGAAGCAATGACACTGTCATACCTGGTTCTCTTCTTACCACTCTGACTCACAATGGGATTGCCAAAGAGCAGTCATCACAATGGCAAAGGCCTCTTTCTGAATCTCAGTGCCACAACTGTAAATTTATATTCATATTGAAATAATCGATACTTCACAACAAAAAAAGTCAAACTTTCTAACTCTCCATCCAGTCCTTAATACTGCCCCTCGAGTACAAGGTGTCCTGTAGATATTGCTGAATGAATGACTTAGGAAAGAAGATGCATTTACTTTTCCACAATCCAATTTCCCATGGAAAGGTCATGAAAAGGCAGTAAAAGTCAAGGTAAAGTTTATTAAATTTCCTTTTTAACATAGAAATTCAATCATATATCAGGCTGCCTTACCTCGGGTGTCAGCACACTTCTTTTTCTGTAAAGGGCCAAATAATAAATAGGCTTTGTAGGCCATAAGGTATCTATTGCAATTACTCAACTCTGACACTGTAATGTGAAAACGGCCATAGAAAACACATAAAAGAATGAGTGTAGCTGTGTTCCAATAAAACTTTACTTACAAAAAGAAGTGGTGGGTGGGATTTGACCCACAGGAGTATTTTGCTAACCCCTGCTCCTCCCTGCCTTATACAAATGATTGATCTTTTCCAAACAGCACTCCATTATTCCGTACACTTATTTGACAAAATACAATGACACCAAAGGAACCAGAAATAATTTCAGTGCCACCTTATAGATGTGAATACTTTCAAAATTAATCACTAACCTTTTTCTGTAAGTTCTTCTCATGATGAACACATAGGCTTTTCAAAAATACAAGATTGTAAATCACTTTAAAGATAATGTTTACTTTAAAAGATGGTTAAAGTGAATATTAAATAGTTAGTAAAAAAGGGAAATAGGCCATCTGAATAAATTGAACAATCTTCCATCCATTATTCTGACAATTAAATATGAGTAGTAAAAATCCCACTAAATACATGGTCATGATTCATAACATCACTACTCAAAATGCATAAGGAGACTTCAAAGAATACTTAAGTGAGAACACACATTTGGACCTCTGATTACTACCATAAACCTTGATTGTAAAAAAAAAAAACTATACAGCTTTGCCAAAATATTTTTAATTTAGAAAGTGAAACAAAAATCTTCCTTGGCACAGTGTGCATATTTAATTTAAAAATACTAACTTTAATGTTTCATCTTGACAGACTGGTAAGATCAACTTAACATGTTAAAGGCACACAAGGGTAGCAGCCATTTTAATGTAGTTAGAACACATGTAAGTATGCATTCTCACTCTAAGCCATCAAGGCTACTTGCTCGCAGAATATATTTGAAGTCCAGGATTGTCGAAAAAGAAAATGCTTCCGTTAGGGATGTTCACACTGCATACAGAAATATTGGGAGTTATACAAAATATAAGGGAAGAAAAATAATTGACAAAAGTATATAAGACATCTTAACATCAAAAGCACAGCCCATAAAAGAAAATTAAAACCTTTTGCTCTGTAAAAGGTCCCATGAAGAGGATGAAAAGACAAGCTACAGACTAAGAGAAAATGCTTGCAAACTACACATCAGGCAAAGAACTAGCACGTAGAATATATAAAGACCCCTCAAAACGCAACAGCAAAAAAAGCCAACAGACCAATTAGAAGATGGGCAAAAGATATGAATGGACATTTCACCAAAGAAGATTTACGGAAGGTATATAAGCACATATACATACATATAAGCACAAAAAATGTTCAACATCATCAGCTATAAGGAAAATGCAAAATAAAACTACACTGCAGAACAATCAGAAAAACTAAAATAAACAAAATTGACAACACCAAATGCTGACAAGGATGCAAAGAAACTGGTTTACTTTTATATTGCTGGTGGGAATGTAAAATGGTACAGTCATTCTGGAAAAGTCTAGCAGTTCCTTACAAAATTAAACATGTAACTACCATATAACCTAGGAACTGCACTTCTGGGCATTTATCCCAGAGAAGTGAAAACAAGTTCACACAAGACCTTCACATCACTGTTCACAGCAACTTTATTTGGAATAGCCAAAAATTGGAAACAGCCCAGATGTCCTTCAACAGGTGAATGGTCAAGCAAACTGTGCTACATCCATACTATGGAATACCACTCAGCAATAAAAAGGAAAAACTATTAAGATATAAGCAATGTCAATAAATTTCCAGAGAATTATGCTTAGCGAAAAAAAGCCAATATCAAAAGGTTATATACTGTATGATACTATTTATAAAGCATTCTTGAAATTACAAATTACAGAGATGGAGGATGGATGCCAGGGATCACAGAAGGAAGGTGATCGATGTGGCTATGAAAGGACAAAAACAAGGGAACCTGTGGTGATGGAGCTGTTCAGTACCCTGACTATGGCAGCGGTCTCACGAATCAACACGTGATAAAACTGCACAAAACTAAATACACACATGCTAATGAGTGTATGCAAACCGGTAATATCTGAACAAGGTGGATGTAGCGTATCAATTTCAATCTCCTTGTTGTGGTATTGTACTATAGTTATACAAGATGCTACCACTGGGGGAAACTATAATCTGTAGTTATCTCAAAATAAAACAAAACAATAAAGAAAGGGAAAAAGTATATACAAAACTAGCCAATGGTAGAAATAGAAAAATAAAGCTTTTATTTTTGCTAATGGCTCAGCAACTGAAAATGGGGGGGGGGGGGGGTAGCAGGAAGGATTACCAAAAAGAAAATCTACAGTCTACAATTAACAAAATCATCTGCCTCTCCCCTATGGAGCCTTACCCTCCCCAGGATTTTGTTTATATCCCTGATTTGACTGCTATTATTGTTTTTTTATATAAAAATAAATAGTATATAATTTGTCTCTCCACAACCCTACCACAACTACCACCACCACCATTCCAGACCATAAACTCGTAGAGTAGGGATAGTCTTGTCTTCCTAATCTTCATCTCTCAAGACCCTGGTACAAAATAAACAATAGATGGAGGAAGAAGTTGAATGAATCAATGGATGAATGAGATGTGTGCATATTCTTTTAATGTACCTAGTCATTACAGTTATATAAGGCAGAACACACACATTTTCTTATAAATTTCTAAAAGCCATAAACATTAAAACCATTTCGCTTTGCTTCCAAGCAATAGTTAACACTACATCAATATCTTACTTATGTAAAATGCTTCTTGATTTACAGTCTTCCAAGGATTACATATACTTTGGTTGGAACTAGTCTATGCAGATCTTTCAGGAAAACTGTATAAACACCTTGCATAACTAAGGATTTATAACACAGCCTTAAAAAGTATGTATATGTGTATACATACATATATGCACATGCATATGTATATGTATATATAAAATCAGTCAAGAATACAGAATTTGAATTGGGAGGTGGGGAGCCTATAGATCATTCTACCCAACCATCAAGACTTATATATACTAAAACTGAGAGGTAAAATGACTTGTTCAAGGTTATACAACTAGTTAGAGAGATAGGACTGGTACCTGAGCCTCTCTGGAGTCCCAATTAGTTTCTCACTGAATTGGGCCGAGGGTCTCCTTTATCCACTCACCCTCCCTATCAAAAATAAACAAACAAAAACCTTAATCTGAATCACTTGTGGTTTGCAAAATAGAAATTTTTTTTCAAAAATAAACTTTTAATTGCTGCATTATACCTTCCACGGATTTTTTAGGTGTCAAATTATTTCTCCTATCAGGCCCAAAAGGTTCTTTATTCTATGGTGCAAGCATACTGATGTTTTAATGTTTCATCCCCCATCTAAATGGCAGGAAGGGTTAATTCTAACAGGAGTCTTACATATCTTACACTTTAGCAGCTTCAGTTGATAAAATGAGCTATTTTACAATTTAACGAAGAGCCATTACTCTATTAAAATCTTTAGTTGATATGCTCATTGATGGTAATTTATTTGAATCGGTTTCTTCTCCACTTGCAGCCACTTGTATCAAGAACAGTTAAAACTTCAAGTGACAAGCAACTACCTGGAAATCGGGCTTTTTTATCATGTTAAATATCCATTACGCAGCAACGTGTTACTAAGCACGAATTCAGAGATCCTAAAATCTAAATACTAGAACGAACCTCAGTTGTGCTCTGGTCCAACATCCTCATCTCATTTCTGTATATGAGGAAACGGAGGTGTTGATTTAACCAATAAAACAAACAGCTTACTTTTTCAAAAGGATTCATTTAAATGCCATTTCACTCTTACAAACCCTTATTCTACATCCCACCGTCGTTTCTTAGAACGATGGTTGATTTCTTTTTAAGGTGAAAAGAGTGAACAGGACAAATTAATTTCAAGAGATTGAAAAAAAATGCCTTTGAAGGAGGCGATGCTGGAGTGAAGAGGAGAAATGACGTCTTAGTTAAAATATGCAACCCCTTGATGGATTAGGCAATGAATCATATTCTCCTAGATTTTTCTATGTGCTAAAGACATCAGCCACAGTTCTGTCCGGCACTCAAATGAGAGGAAGAGGAAGTGAATAAAGCTAATACTAAATATATAGCACCCACTGAAGGCAGAGATGCACACAGAAAGAACAGGAAAAATTAAGACCATGCTTCTGCTAGAATCTAACCGTTTTCTAACATACCTGATGGTACGGAAGCTAAAACGCGACCGGGAGCCAGAGCATCCCTCAAATTCGACAGGGCGATGCTTCTAGGGCCAGAGGGACCCCCTAGCCCTCGGATATGGAGCGACTGGGAGGGGACAAAATGGAGTTGAGGTCTAGGGGCGTCCGAAAGGTCGTTTGGAGGTCTAGCAAGCACTTGACGTGCTCCTCTCGAAAGGGTGGAGGCTAAGCAGAGTACCCCGATGAGGAAGATGACTTCTGGTTCTTGGGCGGAGGTGAGGATCAGGAAGAGGCAGGCCGGCTTCTCAAGGTCCCCCGACTCCAGTTGGGGAGTCGAGGTGACCTCGGGACTCTTTCCCGCCCCGGGTGAGGAGGGAGGGTAAATCGCCCTGGTTTAAAAAGAAAGCTCGTCGATTACGGGAACCGGCATCCCCACTCAACCTCCTCAGTCCTCAGGTAAAATCGACAACGCAGGGGTGAAACCAGGGTCGCAGCCTTACCGGCAGGGGTTTACTCACCACAGGCACTGCCCACCACAGCTTCCCAGCCGGCCGGCGCCTTGCACTCGGGAACCTAACGAAAAGGAACCGCGTGCCCGCTAGCGCTAGGACTAGGAGGAGAGAACAGCGAAGGCCAAAGAAAAAACCGCAGCAGCGCGCGCGCACCCGGAGGACCGACGGGGGCGGGGCGCGGCACGGCGCGAGCCCGGAAAAGACGCGCCCGAGGGGCGGGCGGAGCGGGCACGCGCAGTGGTGTGGCTGAGCCCGCCGAATCGCGGGCGGCCTAGGGCTGGGCCCACCCACGCGCCGGCCCCCGCTCGGCTGACTACGTCACCGGAGAATATGGGGCCTAGAGGGCTTCTAGCGGGAAGGGAGGGGCGTTGCGGTGGAGCTGAGTCGGGTAACGGCTACCCGCGGGTTCGCCTTGGCTTGTTGATCCTGCTGGTCTTGCTTGCAGCATTATTAAGGTTGTTTTTCGGAAGGTCCTGATGCCTAATTTCAGCGAGGTGAAAAACGGGCCCAAGCCCGCACCTGCGCTTGGTTCTCTGGACTCCACCCCTGGATAAAAGTTACCCTCAGGTCATCTTCCAGCTGCCCTTTAGAGATATTCATCTGTGAATTACACTGTGCTTCCTTTAGAGAGAGATCTTAACTTTCTTTAGCTTGAAGGCATTCTGCTCCTGGAAGACTTGAGTTAATGCTTCTCTTCCATTTCTCTTTCCTCTCATTGCACTAAGACCCCACCCCCGCCCCCCGCCCCGCGCTCCCTCCCACTAATTAAAATTACAATGCATGATTTTCATCTTTTGCCCCCTATTTTCACGGTGGCGGAATGGCAAAAGAGCCAGCAATTTATAAGGAAAAGTCACAGCAGCACTATGACATCTTCGTAGCCTCTGATCGCTGCTTAAGGGCCAGTCTTCCAAACACCGTTCCCAAGAGATTCACGAAATTGCTCTCTTAAAAATAAAATTCCAGTGGAATAGTCTCAAGACTTCAAAAGGGACAGACCATAATTGCAAATCAGTCCCTACAAATTGCCAAGAATATTTCACCAAAAGAAATAAAGCTCTAATAGTATACTCTTCCGGTTCCCTGATGCATACTGGTGGACTAGCTTTCTCTTTCTGCTAGTAATGGACATTTCACTTCACTTTACCACAGATTCCTCTCAATTTCCTTAGAAATTTTTCTATTATTGCTTTATTTCATAACTTACTATTTTCTATTTTCCCATAGAGTTACCAGACGTAAAACAACATATATCACTGCCTCGGATTAGAGACCAGAGTAGTCAAACTTTAATAGATGTCAGAATCATCTGGGGTGCTTGTTAAAATGTGAGTTGCTACAGCCAGAACCCCCAGATATTTTGATTTGGATCTGCGTACGGCTGAGAAATTTGAATTTTTAATAAGCATCTCAAGTGACACTACAGAGGATTGGAGACCCACAATTTGAGAAGCACAGAACTAAACTTTTGTGTGTTTCTACCCTGAAATTGGATTACTCATCCAATTTCCAACAGGGCCCACCCACTTTTAAATAATGCCTGTAAATGTTGCTATGGAAGTCATGTAACTTCCTTTTTCAGGGTTGACCTAGAAAGTTCAGAACTTCAAAGAAGAAGTTTAATTGTCATATTTATTTTATGAGGTCTTGTTGTAATACCAGAAATAAGTAATCATTTTGTCAGCTATAACGCACTGGGTACCTTCAGTGTATGGAGCACTGTCGTCTGCAGTAGGATAATGTAAAATAAATCGAAGAGATGATCTATCTGTGCCCTAAACAAACTTAGTGTCTTTTTGTGGAATTAAAAACACAGACACAAAACAGACCCCGTGCAGCACATAGATCAATCTATTGAACCAAAATGAAAAAAGAACTTGTCATTTAAGTGTGCTTTTGTCAGTTTCCTTTACTATCAGTCTCTTAGCCCAGACCTTTTCAATTAGCTAACTTCCTCTGAACAGGGAGTCCGCGGCTTACTGAAGTTCCTCCAACTTTACCAGGTAAAAAGGAAATAAATCACCGGAGTCTGAAGAAACTATCAGGGTTTTTTTTTGTATGTATGTATGTATACACACACATATATTTCATCAGACCAAGAAACCACTTGAATTTTTAGGATCTTTATCACTTAATCTGTTAATTAATGCATGCAGTTCTAGCTACCTTTATCAACTACTTTATCTCACTTTTTCCTCCACATTTAGCCATACCCAGCATGAAGAGGAAAGAAGAGCTACATCTCCAAAAGGAAAATAAAGTGTGTCCACAGTATCTCCTGCTTCTTTTTTTCCTTTTTCAAGGTCAAAACAAACTCAGCTTAATTTCTTGTCATCAGAAACCCTCTGAAACAACTACCCAGGAGCAAAATATTCTCCAAGCCAGCTGTTTGACATTTTAGAAAGAACATTTGCATCATTGTTTACTAGTTAGGAAGACAAGAGGTTACTATCCGTGTTTTACAGATGAAGAAACAGACACAGGTTAAATGGCGTATCTAGTCATAACTAAATAGCAGTAGAGCCTGGATTTCCTAGCACAAGTCTTGGGACTTCTTAGACCAGAGCGATTGCTACTATGTCAGGCTCCCTCTCTAAATCCTACCCAGAATTACCAGTCGAGTTAGAAACTGAATATATTAACCCATGGCAATGGAAAAGAGGAAATATACAATGTGATTAACAGTTTCAAAGTACAACTGAAAAATGTACTGAAAGCCTGAAAATTAAACTGTTCAAAGCTAGATAGAATAGAACAGGAGAGCTCTGTTAGCAGGCACTGATATTTAGGCCCAGCCCATTTTGCTCTCCTGTAACAAGAAGCTGAAATGGATAGCCAAGTTGCTCTTGGCATTAGTTATTTATGGAAGGACGAAAACAACTGGTCTTCAGTGACTGGATAGCAAGCTTTTACGTGTTAAACATACTTCAGAGGTTTGTACAATAATAATTTCCTCCTGTGGTCCAACTACAAGCAGCAGGACTTTTTAATAATATTTTATAGACAAGTTATATTAGGTTTTGTCATTAACAAAACCTTATTCTTTGTAGACCCCATAACTATCCAAATACTGTCTTCAGTGGTGTGTCTTTGAAGGTTTTTCAACTACTGGTAAAATCAGAAACCTAGGCAGAAAATGATCTCACGAAGAACATAAATAATAACCTAAGTCCCTCCTTTCAAAAAAATGGTCAAAGGCATGGTTGTTAGAAGTAAATGTTATTTTTAAAGAAACAATTCTTTCATCTTTCACATAACCACTACTTTTAACTCCAGCACATTTTACAGGTTTTTAAATTAATTGAAAGACCAAAACAAATGAAAAGACATAATGCTTCTAGATGAGACACAGTATCATAAAGAGGTTCAGTACTTCCCAAATTAATCGATAAAATCCCAGCAGGATTTTAATGGAACTTGATTTCACTTTCTCTCACTAAACTCATTCTTTGCCTTTTTTAAAGCTGACTCCTATTCCCTCTAGGTAAAATCCTCCATAGTTATCCTTGCAATTTTCTTTAGCAACCATCCCAAAAAGGAAAGAAAAAGAACAAAATATTCACATTATCCGTAAGGCCCGAGGCAAGTGAAATGGGCTGTGGTTGTGTCACATCTGCAAGAATGTTATCTTTGGTACATTTTTGTCCATGTTCACTAGTGACTAGGCCATCAACACCACAACTCACCTTAAATCTCTCTTTATTACTCTGTCCTTTTCATATGCAAAATATTCAGTTATCTCCCACTCTAAAAGACAAGTAAAAAAAATGACAACCAATTCAGACTCATGGACTATTAAAGCTGGGAGACCACTTAGAAGCAGAGTGACAGTATGGAAACCATGTAGATGGGCTTTGCGTTAGACAACCCTAAACCAAGTTATATAATCTCTTTCTGAGCCTCAGCCGCCTCTTCTGTAAATTGGGGATAGTAATGGTACTTCCTTCATTGGGCTCTTCTGAGGGAGGATTAAATGAAATTGTGTTCATAAAATGCCTTATGGCAAGTGAATAGAAAATGGTGGTTGTTAATTACCAAGTTCAGTCTCATTTTACAGATGAGAAAAAATGAAGCCAGAACAAGAACTCACATCCTTCCATTACACTACACCAGTTTTCCTCCAGATTCTCCTACTTATTGAATGACTTTCTTTAAAGCCAAGGGCTTAATTCCTTGAGATTATGATCTAGAACCAGTCTTCACTTTCACTCACTAAGTCACTCTCTGACCTCCAAGCTAGTCCCCATTCCCGTCAATCCTTCAAATATATCCTTCGTAAATGCCTTCTATGAAATGGACAAACCCCATAATTATACCTCAACATTTACTCTGCTTAAACCTTCAGACATTCATTCAGACATTTATTCAAAGCAATCCTCTTTCAAACTAAAATGCTGTAATAAAGCTGTCTTCTTCACTTGGTACATATTATGGTACTTCATACAGGCCACGTTAATGTTATGCAAATGATAAATCTTTAGCAGCGTATTTGCATGACATAACCACCATATATTGAGCACTTACTATATACCAGGCACTGCCCAAGCTCTTTACTTCTGTCACTTCACTTAACCCTCAGAATAACCCTATGAGGTAGGTACTATTATTATTTCACAGGAAACTATGCATATTGCTCAGTAAGCAGTGTCTCATATGTCCATCTTATTATCACAGAAACCAATCTAAAAGAGAAGCAAAGTCTCTTTTCAGACCGCCCTGCTTACATATTGGACCCAGGAGGAATTCCCCCCCGTGAGTAGACATTTATAGTAACTATATTGAAAAGGAATGCATGGACTTTGATAAATAAAATTTTAGCTATTATATGGATGTAATTCAGACTGTCTATATAGGAAGTTTTCAGAATTAGTGGCTAACATCAACATTCTACAAACTCACATCCATAGTATTTATGTCATAATTCAATAAATCTGATTTTGTTGCCACTGGACAAGAATTTAGGTATGGCGATACAGATCAGTTTGTGAATCAGTTCCTCCCTGGGACTATACTCTCTTTATTGAGCCATTGTGCACATTAGGTCCCATGTGAAAGTGTCCATACTCTTATGTTGCATTACATTACTGTACATAGACTACATATTTTCCTGAGAGGCTCATTATAAAGTAATAAAGAGCTTTATTTTTTCATGCCATAAGCCCTACGTTCCTTCTGATGGCCTCTTTATTATTTTTATTATAAAAAGGTTCATTATGAACAATTCAAAGAAATTTACCTTATATAAGGTAAAGAATCTCTAATCCCACTCCATAGAGATAACAACTGTTTATATTCTGATATGTATCTTTCCAGATGTGTCCTGTGCACATATATGGTCACATATAGGTATTTTTTTCAAAATGAAAATATTATGCAGATTGCTTTAATAATACACAAACATCATTCCATGTCATTATGTTTGTATGCAGAGATATAAACAAAACACTTCATTCTTTATTTTTACTGATATGTAGTTTTCACAATATGGGCATACCATAATGTATTAACCATATCCCTGTTGTTGAGCATTCGAGATTTCTTGCCAATTTCACTATTACAATTATTCCTACAATTAATATCCCTGTACATATATCTGTGTGTATTTGTTCAAGCAACCATGTATAGTGAAAGCCTATAAGTGAAAATAATACTCGATCAAAAACTATATGCACTTAAATTTTAAAGGATACTGCCAGGGCAGTGCAACAGTGGCTCAGTGGCAGAATTCTCACCTGCCATGCCGGAGACGTGGGTTCGATTTCCGGTGTCTGCACATGCAAAAAAAAAGAAAAGAAAAAATACCACCAATTTTCCACCTTGTGAAGCTTATGTATGTAGTGAAGAAGCTTAGTCTACCTATAGGTATGCCTAAGGGTCACCTGCAGAGGACCTCTTTTATTGCTGAGATGTGGCCTCTCTCAACTCTCAAAGTGAAAACATTACCCTCCCCTCTACGTGGGACATGACATACAGGGATGAAAATCTCCCTGGCAGGGTAGGAGATGACTCCCACAGGGATGAGTCTGGTCCTGGCACCGTGGGATCGACAATGGCATCCTGACCAAAAGGGGGAAAAAGAACTGTAACAAATAAGGTATTAGTGACTGAGAGAATTCAAATGGAGTCAAGAGGCTTCTCTGGAGGTCACTCTTATATAAGCTTCAGTTAGACATTGCTACCTATCATAACTTTACGAACCCCAACCAAAACCATTCCTGCCAATCCTAAAAAATACTAAGGGCATTATATAAGATTCTACAAAGGTTTCATGCACTAGGGTAACTTTCCAGAAAACTATAACCTTCAGAAGGGTCCCTAAATCAGGTAACTCCTGAAATGCAGAGGGGCCAGCCTCTCCAGAACACCAACGAGTTCCATTCCCCAATCCCATATTGTCGACAGCCCCTTTTAACATGAAAAAACCAGTATGGCCAAAGACCAAATACCCCTAAAGAGTGGGAGAAAGATTAAAGGTGATGGTGGAATTATAGGTTTAACAAATGAGTATGATTGCTGAATCAGTATATTGATATTTCTTCTAATCTCTAGTATCTTAGAGCACTTACACATAAAAACCTAAAACTGTGGAATTGTAACCCATATCAAACTCTGAAATCTGTTCTGCAACTAAATTGTTGCAATGTCCTTTGAAATTTATTGCATTTCTGTATATATGTTATTTTTCACAAAAAAGAAAAAAATGAGAAGGAAGAGTATAATAAAGATAATATTAAAAAATGAGGGTGGGCCACGGTGGCTCAGCAGGCAAGAACGCTTGCCTCCCATGCCAGAGGACCTGGGTTCGATTCCTGGTGCCTGCCCACGTGAAAAAAAAAAAAATGACCGCTGAATCAATATATTAATATTTCTTTTGGTTTCCAGTTTCTTGAAGCAGCTAGAAGAAAAAATGAAATATCATGGAACTGTAACCATTCCAAAACTTAAAATCTGTTGTATAGCTGCTTGTTAAAATGTACTTGGAAATCTATTGCTTTTTTGTATATATGTTATTCTTCACAATAAAAAAAAATTGAAAAAAGATACTGCCAAATTGCCTTTTAAAAGGGCTGAACTGTTATTCACTCTTACTCAGAGTGGATAAGAGTATTAGTTTCCTCTCATCGTTGCCAACATTGACATTCTGACAGGCAAAAAATGCTATCCTATTAATTGGCTTTCATTGCAAAAATTTGTAATCTTTTATATCTATTTCTGAAAGTAGTAAGTATTCATTGTAGAAAATATGGAAAACACCAAAAATACATAAATAATGCTTTTTAAATCCATAATTCTACCACCTTGGGAGTGCCACAGCTAAAATTTTGATATTTTCTACCAGTTTTTTCTTATGCATGTTTTTTTTCCAAAATTGAGACTATTCTGTATATGTAGTTTTATATGCTTTTTTCACTTAACGTTTTGTCCTGTGCTCTTTCCAATGTTATTAAATATTCTTAAAAACATAATGTTTGGGACTGCATAATATCCTGGTATGTAGATGTCACAAACTTTTTAAGTAGTCTCATATTGTCTGTGGGACATTTAGGTAGGCTTCTACATTTTTCTAGTATTATCAATGATGATTACTATAAACATGCTTGAATAAAAATTTGTATGCATCTCTATTTTCTTAGAATAAGCTCCTAAATGTAGACTTGCTGGACAATATGATAGATTTTAAGGTAATTGACTCAATATCACCAAAACACTTTCTTTCTGATTTTCAAGCAAATTGAGAATAATTTATAGTAATAGTTCTATTGATAAACAGACCTCAATAATAAACAAATTAACACACCAATTTGTTGTAAAATCACAAAGGTGATTTTAAATTAAATTAAATATCAATGATTCATTAAATAAGTCATCAACCCAAAATAAATAGAATTTGATTCAGGAGTAGAGAAATTGTTTCTTTTGTTTAGGATTTGTGTTCAGAGAATTTCTTGCAGGAATGCAATATTTTAGCATTCTACTGGGAAAAGGGAGAATGGGAGACAGATTAATTGGATAGAACACAGTAAATTTACTTAAAAGTCCCTTCAGCTTCAGTTACACTTCCCTCCCCATACTCTATCTTATTTCTCAGCATCTTGTAGAGGCTGCTGCTTTCTTGCAATCAGCTGACCTAGGGCTAAAGGGAAGACTAAATGCAGAAACAGACAAAAGCACTGGTGCAGGTACGACCTGTAAATTAACAAAAAATAACCTAGAGGTAATAAAAAATATCAAAAACAGGTGTTCAAATAATGCAAATCTGATCGGTTTGCTGATAAAATACTGTGATATTGAATTTTGATAGATCCTTCATCTGCTACAGTTTTTAAAATGAGAAAATCTCTAAAATTGGGAATAAATACTAATGCAATCACCATGTCAGCTACACTTACCTGAAATGACCAGCCTCACCCTTTCCATTGGCTTTTTATTTTAGTCCCAGGATTATGAACAAATTCATGTACCTAAGTGTAACATAATCCTTCCCAGGTAGATTTGACACTCTTGACTTGTCATCTGAGGGTAAAGTTACCAATTGTACTGTCTTGGCAATAAGATAACCCAGAGCTAGCTGGAGGCCTTTGTTAGAAGGCCTGGAGGGGCACCCTTATGATAGCAGGCCAGAATCACCTCACTGTTTTTTATGACTATTCTTAAAAGTGAAGAAAAAGAAAGAGTTTCAAAACCCGGTAACTTCCTGCAGGACATAAAATGCATCATCAGAGTAAAAGTTTCCTTATTTGAGGTCACAGAAGCCATGGAATGAATGACTGTAAAAGTTCAGGAGATGAGAAATGTTTTAGCTACTGATAGAAAATAGTGCTGTGTCCTAAGGCAGTTGTGCTATATTTGTTAAAGAAACATCTATGACACACATTGCAAAATATAGATTAAGTAACCTCAGGGCAGATGGCAGATCATCACTCATACAACTGTACTGAGGCACTTGCCCAGAACACAAAATGGAGCATGTTTCAGCACTCCAGAGTCTGTGTCCCTAAGCTTTCTGTTTAACTTGCTCTGTTGAAACAAGATTGAGCTGAGGCAGAAGTTTTAATTTCTGCACATGTAACAAAAAAAGAATATGAACTTTCTTTTGATATTTAAAATACATAATAAATTAACTTCTCAAATAGAATTTTAGAGCCTGAAGGCTCTTTAAAGACCACCTAGAGTTCAATCATCTATTTATGAATGATACAGGGAAGACGAAGAGGACACTCCAAGAGGTTAAGTAATTTATCCAAGGCTACAAAAGTAGTTATTTCATAACTGGGGCTGGAACACAGAACTCTTGACTCCTGTTTCAATGCTTATTCTACTCTGCCACATTGCCTATTTCATACCAACTTCCCAGAGGTTATGTGATCTAACTGGAAGCTAAATTACCATGACCATGTTTATTAAAGTGCCTTGAGTTACTTGGATAAAAATATCAGGAGTATCCAAGGAAAACTGAAAATCAGGTCTGTTCAATTTATGTGGAAAATGACTGTGAAGCGAGTGGAATTTTTGAGGGGGGAAATGATTTCTTCTGTCTACACAATTCGTGAAGGAATAAAAACAAACTTTTCCAATACATTTGTGGATCATGCTTTCTACTCCTGTAGTAACTCCGGATTTCAATCTTCTCCTTACCCAGTGAATGCATGGGGTGATAGACCGCTTGCTCCATCTACCATTGTGTTTCTTATTTCCCATTTGCCACTTTTATGACATCCTTGCTACTTCCTTTCACTGTATCAGAAATAATAAAAGTGTTAAGACGTGATATTAGAAAGGTACTTTCCAGTATTACAGAAAATGCAACCTCTACAAGGGTTAGGGCCAGAAAGACATCTGCCAAATATAATTTTGTAAAATAGCTCAACCTCTCATTCTTGTTTGCTTCTGATACTTCCATCTTCTGCATTATATAAAAGAAACTCTGAGGGCTCAAAAATATCCTAAAGTAAGAAATAATCCACATTAAAAGAACAAAGCAAGGGCGGGCCGCGGTGGCTCAGCGGGCGAGGTGCTTGCCTGCTGTGCCGGAGGACCTCGGTTCGATTCCCGGCCCCAGCCCATGTAGCAAGGGCGGAGAAACAGAATACAATAAAACAAGAAAAT
This sequence comes from Tamandua tetradactyla, assembly GCF_023851605.1. Taxonomy (NCBI): domain Eukaryota; kingdom Metazoa; phylum Chordata; class Mammalia; order Pilosa; family Myrmecophagidae; genus Tamandua; species Tamandua tetradactyla. The sequence continues at coordinate 61,211,213 of NC_135353.1, read as the reverse complement.
GTTAAAAAAAAAAAAGAACAAAGCAAAAGATTGTGAACTTTCCATTTTCAGAAGTTCGTGACATGACGCATCAAGGAAAACAGTACTGATAGTATTATTCCAGAAAATAAAATGAATAGACCAATTCCCTTCAGATAAAAATTTGTATTCAGTGAGTTTTGGGGTGTTTTTCTTGCTCATTTCTCTCTGCTCAATTTCTAAGAATGAATCTTTTTTGTATCTTCTCAGGATTCTAAGCCCTAAAACCTAACAGCTTCATTTATTTTACATCAGTGTTTTCATCTCTCTTTGAGGGTTTTCTTGCTTCTCTTAAATGAGCAAAAACTAGAAACAAAATTTTATTTAAAAAGAAAATTCAACAGTAAATTCATAATTACTTGAATTATGCTTCATTTGCATACAATATAAAAAGTATAATCATTTTTTACCTAAACAAATTTACATACTATATAGTATGTACCTAAATTATGAAGCATTGAAAGTTTTAATGGTGTTTTGAAAGTATTTCATATTTTGAAATTTAACCCCCAAGTTTCCATTTATCCTTAAAAAGCAAAGAGGCAAAAAATGTTTTCTATAAATTTAGAAATTATCAGCAATTTTAAATCTCTACCCCAAACTCATTCATCCATCCATTCATTCAGCAAATATTTATTTAATTCAGACTCTGTGCCATTCTAGGTATGGGGCACTATTCACACAGCACTGCACTGAAGAGACATGTTCTCTGCTTTCAGGGAGCTTGTATCTTAATATAGAAAACAAACAAAAGATAACATCAATAGGTGATAAGTGCTATGGGCAACAAGAAATGTGATTATAAGATGAAGGGTGTGTTTTATATGAAGGTTCACTTTAGGCACGGTGATTAGGAAAGGCCTTTCTAAGAAGGAAACATTTGAATCGAGGTGAAATGATGAAAATAAACCAGCTGTGCCTCAATCCGGAGAAGGGTGATCCAGGCAGAAGTATCATCAAGTGCAAAAGTCATAAAGACAGCCTGGCCTTGAGTCTTGCACACTTGGACACATGATAGAGACCCAAGGGTAGAGGGATATGGAATAATGTTTAAGAAGTGGGGAGGGGCCAGTTTTTCAGGTGTTTTTTTTTTATGCCAGTGTAAGGAATTGATTTCACTCAAAGTGTACCTACACTCTGAAATGTCTTTCAAACAAACAGTAATTTGGTAAAAGCAGTAGATAAAAGGGGTGATGAAACATACAAACACACACCTGCACACACACAATATTTAAAAGGGCATATACCAAGACAACTATAACTTGTTCTGGTTATGAGAAATCAATTTGGTCAACCCAGAAGACAGTTTTCCTTACCTCTAGCCCAGAGTTTCTCAACTTAGGCATTATTGACATATTGGGTAGGATAATTATTTATTGTGGGCAGCTGATAAATGTACTACAGGATGTTTAGCAGCATCCCTGGATTCTACCCACCAAATGCCATAGCAAACCACCTCTCCCCCAAGTTGTGACCATCAAAACTATCCCCAGACATTGCCAAATGTCTTCTGGGGGGGAGGGTGGGACAAAATTGACCTCAGTTGGGAAACACTATTCTAGTGCAAGGCAAGGAAGTGAAAGGGTGCCATGTAGAGGAGGTACACTTTGACAGAAATGGTATTTTCTTTTTAGTTTCCTCTTTCCCACTTCCAGGCTCATTCCAAAGGCTCTCTTGATTTCACAGCCTCTGCAACTCAAACGTTCGTGCTAAGTAAGTGTTCAGTAAATTCATTCAATACAGACTGCCACTCTGTACACATTGAGTCAAAAATTTTCCTCAATAACAGAGTAGTGGGTGGAGGATATCATTGGACTTGAATTATGTGGTAACTGCTTAACCTTCCAGCTCATTTTGTTTATACAGAGCCTTAGAGAGACTAAACCTCCTACAGTATGTCTACTGGATACCAAAAGAATTATTTATTTTATGCATTCCAACAAAGTTTTCTAAAAGCACCACTTTTATTCACTGACTTCAATTATAAAATTAGAGCTGCATTTCTATATACAACATCTCCTAACACAATAGAATATTAGAGGCTCTATAGCAGGGTTTCTCAACCTTTGCACTATTGACATTCTGGGTCAGATAATTCTTTGTTGTGGGGAGCTGTCTTGTGCATTTTAGGATATTGCAGCATCCTCGTCTCTGCTACTAGATACTAGTATCACACTCTCCCAACCCTTCATGAAAATAAAAATTTTCTCCAAAAGAATCCATTATCCTGTACTGCTATAAAAAAATTATTTAATAAATGAATAAATGTGGAAGCAGAGAGAAATTTCCCATACAGAAGAATTGCAAATAATTTAGATAGATGTTTCCCCCTCAAGGAAGTGAAGCATAGCTCCTTACCCTTGAAGTGAGGGCTGCGCATAAAGACTTTCTTCCAAAAAGCAAAGTATGCAAAGGGGTGGGGGGAAGTATCTTTACAATGGAGAAACCTCTCAAGCACTACTTTGGAAAGGTGATCAAGGTTAACACTATCAGTGATAAGTCATGACAATAGCCCATATCTTAAATATGATATGATGAAAATGGTATTTCACCTCTATGGTCTTCCCCCCCAAAAATCCAAAATCCCAATCTAATCATGAGAAAAAACATCATACAAATCCAATTGGGAGAAACTCCACAAAATAAATGGTTAGTAGTCCTCAAAAGGTCATGAAAGCCAAGGAAAGTCTGAGAATTGTTCACAGACCAGAAGAAGCAAAGGACACATGATGACAAAATGAAATGTGATAATCTGGATTAGATATTAGGTAACAATTTAGGAAATTGGGATAAAGTATGGACTTTAGTTAATAGTAATATATCAATATTTGTTCCTTAGTTGTAGCAAATGTATCATACTAACGTAAGATTTTGGCATTAGGGAAAGCTAAGTGGAGGTATGCATTATACAGGAGCTCTACTTTATAAGGAAACTACATTATACAGGAATTCTGTACTGTGTTCACAACTTTTTTTTATAATTCTAAAACTATTCTAAAAGAAAAAATGTATGGTAAGAAATATTTATAGACATTGTCAAACATCTCCTGGGGGCAAAATTCCCCTCAAAAGAGAACTACCACTCCAGGCCAATTTAGCCATTTGCTTTTTGTTACAGCACGTTACATCTTTAAAATATTCTTCCAACTCCAAGTTCTCCTCTATCTTGTCTGCAACAATTCATATTAAAAAATTCTTCTAACCACTTTAAGATTTCTCGTGTCATAATACTGGTCTTTGATAATGATTGTCAAACTAAATCGCAAAAGGGGAAAAAAGTCAGTTGCCCATGTTTGTGTGGATTTACTTCTGGTTGTTTTGTTCTGTTCCACTGATATATATACACGACCGTATTATACTGTTTTCATTAACCTACCTCTATGGGGTAGAGTCCAATACTAGTGGTCAATAAGAGGGTGGGGGAAAGGGATACAGGATGTTGGTTGTTTCTTTTTTCTCCTTATTTCTTTTTCTAGGGCAATGCAAAAGTTCAGAGAATGATCATGGTGATGAATGCACAATTATATGAAGATACCATGAACTGCTGGTTATATACTTTGGATGGACTGTATGGTATGTGAATATATCTCAATAAAACTGAGTTTAAAAATATATATATCTCCTGTATCCCCACTCATAGCTTCCAGAATTTTCTTCTTCTCCACTTTTGGCTGGCTATCCAAAACTTACCAATGGAAGTGGGTTTCAATATAATTTACTTAGGAATAACACTAACAAATCAGTCTATAAATTCTTCTAATTTAAGACTGGCGGAAATGGTTTGGCTATTTTTTTTCTTTTTTTTAAATTTGAAAATCCGCACGCTGAGATGATTGAGTCAAAAGGGCTACTTGGATCAAAAACTTAAATTTAAGGGATAAAACTATAAAACTCTTGTAAGAAAACAGGAAGATATCTATAAGACTTGTATTAGGCCACAGATTCTTAGATTTTACACCAAAAGCACAGGCAGCAAAGAAAAAAATAAATAAACTGGACTTCATCAAAATTAAATCCTTTTTGCATCTAAGGACATTATCAAGAAAGTGAAAAGACAGCTAATAGAATGGAGGAAAATATTTGAAAACCATACATATGATAAGAGTTTAATATGCAAGTCATATAAAGAGCATCTACAATTCAACAACAAAAAGAGGGAAAAAAAACAATTAAAACCGGGCAAAAGATGCTACAAAAAGGAACGAAGTGGTGAGGCATGCAATGTTGTGAGTGAACCTGTGGGACATTTGGTGAGACAAAATAAGCCAGAAACAAAAGAGAATATATTGTATGGTCTCCTTTAGAAAATATTTATAAGAAAATTGGGGCCTAGATTGTAGGCTGTTTTGGCTGTCACATTTGGTTCAGAGCAGTAACTGCTATTTCTGAATTTTGAGAGGCTGAGTTAAATGTGTATAACCTGGTGTTTAAAGATAAGAATGAAACTGATCAGGTCAGGATTAAGGTAATTCAGAATACAGAGGTAAGAAAGACATTACCTATATTTTAGAACTTTACCTACTCTATGAGACCAAAGGAAGAAAGGTTTATTTTATCAAGAACCTAAATTTTTCTGTAGCACATAATCTAACTCAGCCTGTCTGGATAGATCATTTAAACAACCCAAACACAGGGAGCCCAGAATAAGATGAGGGCCTTTAATCCTGTGTAGCTTAATGTAATGCCTGGATACATCCCAGAGTATATAAGGCAGATAATTTAAAAATATTGACAAAATGCCTTGAGGGATGGGAGAAAAAATATGGAACCATTAAACTTTACCACTAGGGAAAACCCTGATACTGTGTCAATCATTAGGGACACCCAAATCAATAGGCCAAGGCCTTGATCTTGAGGCTTACTATTGTGAAGTTTATGTAGGTAGCAAAGAAGCTTGGCCTACCTATATGCAAGAGTTACTTCTGGAAGACCCCTTTTGTTGCTCAGATGTGGCTTCATTTTCTCTAAGCCCAACACTAAAAGTGAAATCATTGCCTTCCCCCCTATGGGGGACATGCCATCCAGAGGTGAAAGTCTCCCTGGTGGCATGGGAGATGACTTCCAGGGATGAATCCAGCCCTGGCACCATGGGATCAACAATTTCATCCTGACAAAAAGAGGGAAAAGAAGTGTAACTAATAAAGTTTCAGTGGCTGAGAGAGTTCAAATAGAACCGAGAGACCACTCTGGAGGTCACTCTTATGCAAGCTTCAGTTAGACATTCCTACCTATCATAACTTGCCAAACCACAACCACAACCATTCCAGCCAATCCTAAAGAACACCTAGGCAACATATAATATTCTACAAAGGTTCCATGCACTAGAGTAACTTTCCAGAAACCTATAACCCCCAGATGAATTCCTGGGTCAGATAAGTCCTGAAATCTAGAGGGCCCAGCCTCTCTAGAACATCATCTAATTCCATCCCCCTATCCCATATTATTGACAGCCCCTTCCAACATAAAAAAGTTAGAATGGGTGTCATGGTCAGGGACATGTGTCAACTTGGCCAAGTTGTGGTACCTGTTTGTCTGGTTGGGCAAGTGCTAGCCTGTCTGCTGCAACGAGGACATTTCATAGAATTAGATCATGATCACGTCAGCTGCATCCACAGCTGATTCCATTTGTAATCAGCCAAAGGGGAGTGTCTTCTGCAATGTGTGATGCTTAATCTAATCACGGGAAGCCTTTTAAGGAGGATTCAGAAGAGACAGGCTCTATTCCTGCTTCGGCTGGCCAGCCTCTCCTGTGGAGTTTGTCCAGACCCTTCATCGGAGTCGTCGGCTTCACAGCCTGCTCTGTGGATTTTGGACTCGCATTCCTGTGGTCATGTGAGACATTTTTATAAATTTTATATTTGCGAGTGTTCTCTGTTGATTCTGTTTCTCTAGAGAACCCTAACTAATACAATGGTCATAGTCCAAATACCCTTAAAGAGTGGGAGATAGATCAAGATGATAGTGGAGTTACATAGAGAAGGTAAGGTTTAATAAATGAATATGATTACTGAATCATTATACTATTTCTTTTAGTCTCCAGTGTCTTGGAGCAACTAGTGATAAAAACCTAGAATTGTGGAATTGTGACCTATGGCAAACTCTGAGATCTGCTCTACAACTAATTGTTGTGGTATCCTTTGAAATTTATGGCTTTTTTGTATATATGTTATTTTTCACAAAAAAAGGAAAAAAACTTGATTATGATAATAAATACACAGCTATATGATAATACGTGAACCATTGATTGTACACTTTGGGTGATTACATGGTATGTTAATATATAATATAGCAATAAAATTGCATTAAAATAAAAGAATAAGTTAGGTGCATCTATAAATCCTGAAATAAAATGAGCTTCAAAATACACACACACACACAAAAAAAAAACCAGGCAAAAGGTTTGGATAGACATTTCTCCAAAAAAGACATGCAAACGGCCAGTAAGCACATGAAAAGATGCACAACATAATTAGCTATTAGGAAAGTACGAGTCAAAACCACAATAAGGACGGGCCATGGTGGCTCAGCAGACAGAATTCTTGCCTGCCATGCCCAATACCCAGGTTTGATTCCTAGTACCTGCCCATGCAAAACAAAAAAAACACAATAAGATATCACTTCACACCCACTAGAATTGCTATCACTAATTTTTGAGAAAGAAAAATAATGAGTGCTGACAAAGATGCAGAAAAACAGGAACCCTCATAGTTGGTGCAAAAGTAAAATGGTGCGGCCACTGTGGAAAACCATTGGGCCATTTCTCAAATTGGGGATCTGGGTATGTGTGTGTCTGTGGGGGGTATTTTGGAGTTCTCTGTATTCATTTTGTTTCACATTTTCAACTGTTCTGTAAGTTTGAAATAATTTCCAAATAAAAAGTTTAAATAGAACAAAAGGGCTACTTGCTCTTTATTGCTGTTGCAATAACAGTGTTTTGAGAGTAATTCTGTCTTCCTATTAAGCATGTTTTGCCCTGGAAAGATATTCCACTGATTATGGAACAAAATTCTTCAGCTGCCATATGAAATTGAGTTAATTTAAGGCAAAGATGTCTATCAAACCCAATGTCATCAATCACTTTCCATAGCATTTTGTGATGAAAAACCACCTTATTTAATGGTTGTTCAGATCTGAAGTCTTATTTCTATCCTCTTTTAGGTCGAAAGGTGAAGAAAAAGTGTTTGACTCAGTATTGAAATTAAATCTGAAAAACTGAAAGCAGTATGAAAGACAAGGGTAGTTTCTGACTTTTATGAAGTTTAATTCTTTCTGAAGTGGAGTTTCCTTTTACAACACAGTTTCCTTCCACTAATAATGCTCTGCATATTCCCACTCAAGGCCCTATTTTAAAAGAATAGCCTATGTTTTATTATAAGTGCAGCAGAGTGTCTTGGCTGGGCTGGAGCTAGTGCTAGAATCTTGACTGCTAGGAATTAGGTGACACTTTCGGGAATTAGGTGACCATTTTTTCCTCTATTAATTTATATTAAATCTATGTGCATGGAGACTTTGGAATGTGGGCTGAAGAAGGAACATTAAGTTGGTTTCAGTTGTTGTTTATTTCAGAAGTGCACAGAAGAAGAGACAGAGCTTGAAAGAGTATAAGAGAAGATAGAGTGTCTGTGTCATCGCTGGCCCTTTGGATTCAAGGCCCAGTTGGGAGAGGGGTGGAGACAAAACTAAAGGAAACATTTTCATGAAAAACTTTTTGTGCTTCTGGACTCAAATAATGCTGTTCAGGGGCCTAAGGGACAAAATTATCATAGAGTTTGGTTAGGACCCAAGATCCCAGTCCTTCAAGGACTGGCAACTTTGGGATATTTAAGAGGAGGCACCCTTGACAAGAGATAATGCTGGTTTTCTGGAGGGCATCCACTGCAGATGCTGTGATAAGGTGCCTTGCCTAGTAGGTTGGGGCATAGGAACATGAATAGGATCCTTACAAGCACATGGTGAGGACCATCCTGCTGAAGACAGCCAAAAATAACTGGAGAGTCTTTGGAAGGGGCTTAAATTCTTTCGTGAGCAGGTGGGGACTTGCAGTAGATGAAATTTGGATGTTGGTTTTCATGTGATCTAATTTCACATGAAATATGGGATATTCGACTTATATATTCCTTGTTTTCTAGGCCTCACTTCTAATAAGAATGGAGATTTCTTAAATCTACCTCCATTTTAGAAGAGTACTGCTCCAAACCCAAGCCACCATTCCCCTCCCAGTCCTAAAAGAATCTTACTGTACTTTCTATTGAGAGCCCTTTGGACTATCTAGTTTGATATCATAGTAACTAGCTGTAGCTTGTATCCTTCTGTAAGTTCCCCAGAGTTAGTCTTCCTCAGGTAGCCTCATGAATCAACAAGGACATTCCTTCTTCAAAGATAGCTTATTTTTACTTTATCCCCCTTGGTAAGCCCCAAGTATCCTTTTATAAACACTTCCCATAGGGAGTCATTTGCTTCTTTCAATGACCAGGGTTTCTTTTTATGAACATAGATTATTTCGACCATTACTTTGCTGAAAATCCAGAATTTTGTAATGCTTGGATAACCACAATCATCAGTTTTCTACTTGTCTCATTTTATTTGCACCATCTAGCCAACATGGAGTAGCAGGCATTTATGTTCTTAGCATTGTGGCAGACACAGAAAAAAATTCAATGAACATCAAGACTTCTAAACTATATTATCAATTGATAAGCTATTTAGAAAGCACAAATGTCCCTGGAATCTAGCAACATGTGTTGTTGCCTGAGAATTTCTTTAAGATCTAAAGGTATGCTATAATAATATGGTCAGTTGTACTGTAGATTTTGGTATCCTGACCATTGCCCTCTATCACTAAGGGGGTGCAAGGAAGTTGTATAGTACACTTTTTTTTATCTTTGGTAGTTAGGGTTAATTACCCAAGGAATTTATAAACTGGTAGTTGGAGTAGGCTTCCAGTCTGTTTCTTAATTGACATGTAATTCATACAATATCCAAGAGCTCCTGTAGTCCAAGTGTGTGCTATAGAAATTATTCACAGATTGATGTGCAAAGGATCAAGAAAGTGATTATGAAGATGACTGAGGTCATATACCAGTCTATATAATGGAAGTCTTACATAACATCCTAAGATAGTCATGAAGATAGGCAGCTGAAATCTAGTGCTGAATTCTGCTATCTAGACAAAGCAGAAAACCAAAATTATAAAATTGATGTCACAGGAGATTTGGGTAAATGGAAATAGCATTAAAATAGCATTAATCTTTAGACCAATTCAAAAGCCTTCAGAGTTGGATCTCGGGTTTCTTTATTAAGTATATCACCATTGCCTTTAAAAAATCCTTAAAATCAAAGGATAAACCTGGATCGCCAAAAAAGAGGTTTTAAAATGAAGGAAAGTGGAATTCTATAATATCTGGCACAGAGTTCAACAGTTTCTACATGACAAAGGCAAGTTGGATAATTATAAACAGATTCCCCCAAACTCTAAAACACCATGAAGTCAAACTAAAGCAAAGCTTTGAGCATTTTCCCATAACCATAGGATTTCAGATATCCAAAGCAGTACACACCAATGTGGCAGACAACAATGAGACAACCAATCAACAAGCAGTAGCTGTTATGTACCTACCACTATACCATATAGGTGTTGTGGGGACTATTAAAGAGATATAAGATATAATCTCTTATTGAGGAGGCAATGGTTGAATACTTAAACAGAAGAAACTATAAAGCAGAATAAGTGGGCTCAAAGATGTGACGCAGACTAGAATTGGAAGAACAAGTCCAAAAAGGGAGAGATCACTAAAGGCCAAAACAGTCAAGAGTTTCACAGACAAGGCTGGATTTGAGCTGGATGGACACTGAAGGATGGCAGATAGGACAAGAGAGTACTTCATCGGAAGAAGAAACAATTAGGGTAATTAGCCCTAACTACCAAAGATAAAAATAAGTGTACTATGAAGTGAGGGTAGAGACTGGGCATGAAGAAGACTTGGAGAGAGTCAGGAGTCTGGTCTGTCTGATAGTGAAGATTCATGTTGAAGAATGAAAGGAAGTTTGGGAAAGGTAGGCTGCAACTAGGACTAGATTTTTAGAACTATAAACCTTGACCTTTCACAGCAATGGCACCTAAACCTCCATACACACAGCAGCATAGAGGGGTATGTACTCCTGCCACAGTCCCACCACTCCTACATGCTTTTATATATCATTTATATTAAAAAATAATAATAAAGGGTTCCTGAGTCTTCTTTATTTCCCTATTCCACATGGAACTGGATTATACTAGAGAGTGCCAAGCAATGGAGGCCACCATCTAACCTCAGACCTGCCTCCTACCTCCCTGGGACCCACTGAAGGATGTCTGGGCCTGCTTCCTAATGGATAAAAAGTGCCAGGAGATATGATCTGAGGACTTATCAGCTACAGGACCTGAACAAGCCACAAGAGAACAGACTGATGTGAATATAATACACAGACGGAATCAAGGAAAAGGTGGCATTTCTACCTTAAAATTATTTACTTCATCTAAAAGACCCTTACCTCATTCACTGATTTCTTCAGCATATTTCCTTATCGATCTATACAAAAATGTAATAAAGTCTTCACAGTTCAAAACATAAATTATAGTATTATTAAACCTAGCCATAACTGGGTATGCCATGACAAAACTAAAGGACATAATATTATACACATATAATGCTGGATTCAAATTTAGGCTGTTTATAGAAAATTGTGATATAAGACATTATAGTGAAAGAAATTAAACAATTTTCATGGAATGACAAGGTGCATGGAAGAAATTCAAGATGAAATCTGATAAAATTAAAAATTGTGTAAATCTTCTCTTTGTAATCAGATTTTTTTTCTAACAGTATTTTGTTTTCTGCTATGCAGTATTTCAGAGTTTCAGATATTTCCTCTCCTCAACTTAAAATTGTCCTTAAGAAGATTAGAAGAATTGAATAAAGTAGAATTTTCCCAATATATTAGAAGCAAAAGCACATGATCTATGAGTGCAAAACACCTAGGACAGGACCTAGAATTTCAGACTCCCATGATTGGTATTTAATTCTTCATTTGACCCTAATATGCCAGGCATTGAGCCCCTGAGTCTCAACGAAAATGAATGCTTAATTACCCCCACATATGCTGCTTTATGGAATTCATTATCACCATTTTGCATCATGCTCATTTCCACTCATTCTCCACTGGAATCAATGCCTCTCTGTACTTAACCTTCATACCATCTGGTTCAAGTGTCTATTAGATGCTAGTTTGTCCAGCAATATTTGGTGACTCCCCTATGCCTTGATTTTCTTGATATATACACCAGCAGTCTCTCATTCTTTTACTTTGTCCCTTGAGAATGGTTGTGGCACATACTACCCACCCTAAATCTCAGACTAGCATTATGAATTGCTCCCTAAGCATTTCTAATATAAATTGAATTCCTCCTCTTCTCCCAGCTCCCATAATCTGTCTCTCATCTCAGTCTGTTTTCCCTGTAGGCAGTACCAATCCTTAATTCAGACAACAAACAATGAATTTCAAAATTTTCCAGGGCCATCAAGAAACCAGTCATCAGAAATTCTAACTGAATTAGCGGCAACATTAAGCACCAATATGAAAATATTTCAGAGACAACATAAGCTAAAACTTCCTTAGATTATAATTTATGCCCTACCTAGAAGAAAGGAAGCATTAAATTTGAAGTCAAAACATTTTATTGAAATCTTCTAAATCCTGACAGTCAATGTCAAAATCAAAAGAGATTATAATATTAAACTGGTTTAGGATGATTAATCTACAGCAAGAAAAAATAGAAAAGATTTTTGAAAATTTCTAATTTAAGTGGTAATTAATGCTTCAAAGTCAATTTTGGGTAAATCACTAAGGCAAATACCTTATTTTGGAATAAAATTCTATCTACTCATTTCATAAACATGCACAAATCTACTTATTTTTTATAATGTCAATAGCAGACATTTCATAATAAATATGATAAAGCATCATTAACCTGAAATCACACATTTGTCAATCCCTAAATGGAAACAGGAGTTTCAGAACCAGGAATTTTTTTAAAAGCCCATGTGCAAACAAAAAGTAAAAGCAAATCTTTGGACTGATAATCACTGCTTTCACTCACCAGGAAGCTTCTTAGATAATTTACTCAGGGTTGGATATTGACTGAACTGACAAATTTAGTAAATCAGGGCATATGATAGTCCCAGAAAACTAAGACAAAATCATCAGATCACATTGGGAGGGGGACTGCTAAAGTAAACACACAAGCAAGAAGAGAAATGACAGCTAACATCTCCAGAGAGGGTGAAATGTTCTTCATAAAGCCCAGTCATCCTCACATGACATCAGTGATTTACAGCTTAATAAATTTCAGGCAGATATCCTAGAGTAATTTGGGCAGTGAATAAAGAAGTATTGGCACCATCCCCTTGGGGGACTGGGGAGAAAGGAGGAAACATTCAATTTCCCCATTTGGAGAATTTCTGATATTCTTACAAGCAGTGGGGACAACCAAATCAATAAGCTTACCCCTCAATTTTGGGCTCGCCCTTATGAAACTTATTCCTGCGAAGGATAAGTTAAGCCAACTTAAAAGTAGGTCTAACAGTCATCCCCAAAGAACCTCTTCTGTTGCTCAGATGTAGCCTCTCTCTCTAAGCCAACTCAGCATGTGAACTCACTGCCCTTCCCGCTACGTGTGACTTGACTCCCAAGGGTGTAAATCTCCCTGGCAATGTGAGACAGAACTCACAGGATGAGCTGGGACCTGACATCAAGGGACTGAGAAAGGCTTCTTGACCAAAAGGTGGAAGAGAGAAATGAGATAAAGTTTCAGTGGCTGCGAATTTCAAACAGTTGAGAGGTTATCCTGGAAGCTATTCTTGTGCATTATATAGATATCCCTTTTTAGTTTATGGTATTTTTGGAGTGCTAGAAGTAAGTACCTGAAACTGGTGAGCTGTATTCTAGTAGCCTTGATTCTTGAAGACAATTGTTTAAAGATATAATGTTTACAATGTGACTGTGGGATTGTGAAAACCTTGTGTCTGTTGCTCCTTTTATCCAGGGTATGGACAATTCAGCAAAAAAAAAAAAGGAAAAAAAATAAATAATAGGGGGAACAAAGGGTAAAATAAATTTGGTAGATGGAAATACTTGTGGTCAATGAGAGGGCAGGGTAAAGGGTATGATATATATGAGTTTTTTCTTTTTATTTATTTTTCTGGAGTGATTAAAATGGTCTGAAAAATGGTCATGGTTATAAATACACAACTATGTGATGATATTGTGAGCCACATTGAGTGTACACTATGTATGGTTTGTATGTGTTGAAGATTTGTCAATAAAAATACTTAAAAATTAAAATTAAAAAAAGGGAAACAGTGGGAACTCAAAAATACAAATGGAATTGGGGAACGAATAAGAATTCCCTTTATTTCAAAGTGGTATTGATGTGAGCAGTTAAAACAAATTGTGTTTTAGTTCAATTTTCTTCTATGATTCATGCATCTAAAATTAGTGGCCAAATTAATAAAAGTAATGTGAGAAAAATGTTTTGACAAAGATTGTTAGAAATTAAGCTATTTTTCTGCAACTCTCATCTTTACTGTTATGTCATATTTCTCAAATATATTTTACAATGTATGTTAGGAATAATAAAATAAATTTTAACCTGCTTTAAAAAAACACAGTGGGCAAATGTTAAAAATTAAATTATTTGAATGGCACTAACGTGCCGTTCTTTATGACAATTTATCATCAGAAATTCCAATTGCAAAACTCTATTTATTCCTCTTATTATACTAGTATTTAAATTTATGGGAGCCAAAACTAGATCTATTTTTTTGCCATTATTCAATGTACTGTTACAAAACATAGGCATCTATTTGAACTTGGGCAGGGTTATTGAATCCAGTCAATGGTTTAAGGAAAGTCCAAAACTGAACAAGTCCAGTTTTTACCCCAGGGGCAAAAATACTGACCCAATATACTAAACACACTGAGACATTAACTCAACAAGTATTTCAAAATATTAAGGGTCTACTATGTGCCAGACACTATGGTAGGCACTAGGGATACTGTGGTGAGTTCCTAGTGAGGCAAGACAGACAATGATCAAGTTATCACACTAAAAAATGTAAAAATGAACTGTGACAAGTGCTACAACTTGAATACATAGTGCTATACTTTATAACACTAGTAGTTGACCTGTTCCAGGGGTTCAAGGAAGACTCTTCTGAGGAAGTTACTCATCTGAAGGATGAATAAAAATTAGGTGACAGAGGAAGGAAAAAGGACTCTAGGTAGTCAGAGAAAATATGCAAAATGTACAAGGGCCCCACGGCTGGGGGGATGTTGACATGAAGAACTTAAAGCAGACAAATGTGGATGTAGTGTGGAGAGGGAGGGGGTTTGAGATGAGGCTGGAGAGATAAGCACATACCAGATTATGCAGGGTCTTGTAGGCTGCATTAGGAGCTTTAGGTATATTGGAATAAAATGGATGCTCTAAAGGTTTTAAGCATGAGGATGATATTGTGATTATTATGAAAAGACCACTCTGATTGTATTCAGGAGAACATATTAGGAGGGAGCCAGAGTAGATGTGGATGGATTAGGAGCTACTGAGGTAGTCTAGGAAAGAGGTGATAGTAGGATGGCAGTAATGAAGATGGAAAGAAGTGGATGGATTCTAGACATCCTTAGGAAGTAAAATAAACAGAATTTGATGAAAGGTAGGATATAGGGGAGGGGGAGAACAAGATGTCAAACGAACCCTAAGTACAATTACATAGAATGGTAGGGCATCCACTGAGATAGGGAAAGCTGGAAGACAATCAGATTTGGGGAGCAAGTTGAGTTTGAGGGGACTTTCAGATATCCTGGAGGAAAGGTCAAGTAGGTAGTTAGATATATCAGTCTGAAGATCAGATGAGCAGTCTGAGATAGAAATACAGATTGGGGAGATCTACATATATTCTTTGTCCAATAATATCATCCCGTTTCCTCTGGAGAGAAGGAAACAGTGACTGGTTCAAGGGAAAGTGTTCATGTGATACATATTGAATGAATTGTAGTTCTCCCCCCAGATTTTCTGAAATAAATGTACCTCCCTCACTTTGACCATGAGCTGTAAGCATATATGATTGGGGGTGCCACTAACTGTCTTTACTGTGATGTCGAGTCTATGTACATAATGAATGCAAACATATAAAACAGAAATAAAGATGAGTTGAGAAATTTCTGGCAATGTCAAGCTCTTATTCCAATCTCTGAGGCCCTGGTTCTTGCCACTTTTCCTTCCTTCACTTATGCCAGCTATCACTGAGTTATGTGAATGAATAAATCCCCTTTTGTGTTAAAGTTACTCTTCCAGTTGAAAGAGCTTGGAATAATATATTACAGGAAGTTATTTAACCTCCTTTTGAACTTAGTTTCCTTATGGGCACATCTATTCCCTCATCTCATAGAGTGGGAGGATTTACTGAAACAATATTAAAACATACTGAAAACTGTAATGTGTTGTACACATGCTGAATATAGTAAATATTTTCTTTTACACCCAAGTGGCAAGATAGCTAGCCTCTGCTTGACCCAGAAACTATTTTTAGACCAGTGAGTATACTTATCCCAAACCCTTGGGTTTGTCAATGACTTAGGAGGCCCTGGAATTTCCTCTTGAAGTAAAGTAAAGTTTAGAAACCCTTTCTATCATGGTTAGCCTGTCTAAAGGGTTCAACCTGCTCTTAGACTAGTTAAAAAATCATGAAGAATCCAGGAAATCAGTGACCGTTCAAGGACCTGTTTGGAGGTCTGGATGAGCTCTAAAAGGCCTTTAGGAGGTCTAGACCAAAAAGAGGAAAGAGAGAGGAATAAAAACACCTGTGACTTATCCTTGCTGAGGTTTATTCAGCTGAAATTAAAGAAATAAAGACTAGAAAAGCTTTAGGAGATTGTCACATGTTAGCAAAAGAGGACTGCTATACAACTCAATGTCACTTACTATAAAGCATAAATGAATGAACCACCCCACCCACCACCACCACCAACAACAAAAAACTCAAATGGTGGGAGGAACAAAGCTAGGTAAATTATCTGTGGCATATGGAATTTGGGGTGTAGGTGAGATCCAAATGCCATGGGAATATTAGTGACCTCTAAAGCCTGCTTGGCAGCTCTAGGGTGCAAGGATATTATAGACAAGTATTTTCACAGTCGTGTAAGCTATCAAAGGACTCTACTGGATCAGAACCAAGGAGTTTTAATTAATTAGTGTCTGTTTTACACTGTATCACTTTATAAAATGACATGAGGAAATCTGATGCCTCCTGGGGGACACTTTTTGGTTCTGACTTATCAAAAGACTGATTTCCCCTTAAATGACTAATGTTTCTCATTGCCCTAGTAATAGAATTTTAATATGTGGCTACAGAGAGCACAATTTCTTAGGTAAGTCTATCCACCAGGAAGTGAATCATTTCAACACCAATGTGTGATAAAGCACCCTGTAAGAACATGGGAGCATCAGGACAGCAATTTTACTTCAATTGTCAAAATAGGAATCCTTCTCACTCATCTCACAAAATTCAAGGACAGTGAGACAGGCATTTATGGTTTATATTCAGAGTAACCATATGCCATTTTTATTCATTAAATGAGGAATAAGAATGGTTTTTAATTTTAATCAAGGACCTAATAATTAAAGTTCTTTGTTTCTTTTTCAGTTCTGCTAAGGGTCTGCCAGATGACCTTGTTTCCTAGGGAAAATGTCTCACTCATAATCCAGCTTTCTTTGATGTAACAATGTGATAATTCTCCTTCCATTTGTATAGTCCTTAGGCCCTCTTTACCCATCAGTAAGAAATCACAAGCTTCATAATTGTTAAATCCAGACATGAACATAACAGAGCCACCTCTTGAAGCCCTAAATTTATAACACCTCCAAAATACATTGAACTTATTCTCCTTGTTAAAAAACAAATTTAATCTCTGAGAAATTTTTATTTGTCTATGTCAATAGATAGTATTTCATTTATAACAACAAAGAATCAACTTTGCAATGCCTGGAAGTAAATTTGGAACATGAAACTTGTAGCTTCACCATTTCACATGAATGAAATAAAGATGTCAATTCAGTTAGCCACAGAGAAAGGAAACTCAGCACATCAGTGAAGCCAGAGGCATATTCTTAACAGTTCCCATGACCCAAACTACCTACAGTTTGGCCTAAAGACTGGATAGACCAGAACAGTAAAAGAAAATACTTTCATTAGCTCTGCCTTACTGAGAAGCATGCTGTTTCCTTACCCAGAAGCATGTTTGTTTGCTTGATATGGGGTAAGAATAAGTTAATGTTCCGTGTCATTCAGGTTTAGCTTTATTATTACTCTAATAAAAAGAAGTAGGTTTAGCTGGTACAGAAAATTGCAGATTAGGAAATACCAAGGTAAAGGCTAAGGGTTAGGGTGGTGTTGGAACAGTCAGCCACATCTCTGAAAAATATAAATCTCTGTTTAACTTTGGTACAAGGTCATTTGGCATACTTTGTTTCCAGACACAACTTGGGTACTGTCTAGGCCCCAGGGCACCCTCAACCCACTCCACGTGACTCCAAGTTGTTACAGTACCATGAATGACTTCCAGGCCTTTTTTTCTCATAGAAAATAGAAGCAATATTTTAGTAGACAATATTAAGTTGCACTAACAAACATTGCAAATGTTCACAGAGAATTTGCAGTGATCCACTGAGGCTAGATCTTTGACTATGACTATTTAGTGCATGTGAGAGCTATATTAAAGATGAGCCAATGCAGTCATTAAATTCAGTAAGTTTTCAGGAATTATTTCTTCAAATATTCCTTCTGTCCCATTCTTTCTTTTTTCTCTTTCTGAGACTCCCATAATGCATATTTTGGAATGCTTGATGGTATCCCATAGGTCACATAGGCTTTGTTCATTTTTTTGTTGTTCTTTATTTTCTATTCCTGTATGAATAATTTCAACTGTATTATCTTTGAGGTCACTGACTCTTTCTTCTGTCAGCTTCAGTCTGTTAATGAACCTCTCTAGGGAAATTGTTATGTCAGTTATTGTGGTCTTTTAACTCCATTATTTCTGTTTTGTTCCTTTTTATAATTTCTGTTTCTTTATTGAAATGCTCATTTTGTTCATAAATTATTTAGTACTTTGTGTTTTCTTTTAGCTCTTTGAGAATATTTAAGACCAATTTTTAAAGTTTTTTTCTGGTATGTCCAAAATCTAATGTTCTTGACTGATGGTTTCTTATGTTTTATCTTGTGTCTTTGGGTGGGTAATCATATCTGTTTGTTTTCTTTACAATCTTTTGTTGGCACACTATACATTTTAATATTTTATCTAGTCCCTGAAGTGTCTGTTCCTTAAGTACATATCTAGCTAGTGATATGACAGAGATTTACTTTAATGCCAGGAGTTAACGAAGACAAGCAAACAAACTAACTTAAAAACCAACTATCACAGTCTTGGCATTTGGGTTTGTATTGGTTGGTGATCTCATTCAGAGCTTAGCCCTCCTAACAATGAGCTTAAAGAATAGCCTGAGGTAAAAACAAAAGGTCTTCTCTGTTTTTTGTTTTTTTTTTTTTTTTTTTTTTCTGAGCATGTGTCTTGGTCTGGACATGTATGCATGGCCTTAGGAATTCTATTGTTTGTATGGACCCAAATTCCCCCTTTTCTCTTTATGAAATATTCTTTCTTCCTAGTCCTTGATGCTATGACATAAGCTTTAAAGCCAGTAATCCTTTGCCCCAGGCTGCTGCAATTTTTTTTCTCTACAGAAGTTGTAGATTTACAAAAAAATCGTGCAGAAAATAGAGTTCCCATATATTCCCCTATTATTAACATCTTTCATTAGTGTGGTATATTTGTTACAATTGATGAAAGAATAATATTATAATTTTGCTATCAGCTATGGTCCATGGTTTACATTAGGGTTTCCTGTTTGTGTTATTCAGTTCTATGTTTTATTTAAATTTTTATTCTAGTAATGTATATGCAACCTAAAATTTCTCTTTTTTTAAACCAAATTCAAATATATAATCTAGTGCTATCAATTAAATTCACAATTTGTGCTACCATCACCACCACCCATCACCAAAAGTTTCCCATATTCCCAAATAGAATCTCTGTAGAGATTAGCATTAACTCCTGTGCTGGTTTGAAATGATTTATGTACCTTAGAAAAGCCATGTTTTAGTCCTAATCCCATTTTGTAAAGGCAGCCGTTTCTTCTAATCCTTATTCAGGCTGCATATGTGAAACTTTAATTAGATCATCTCCCTGGAGATGTGACTCAATCAAGAGTGGTTATTAAACTGGATTAAGTGGAGGTGTGTTTCCACCCATTTGGGTGGGTCTTGATTAGTTTACTGGAATCCTATAAAAGAGGAAAAATTTTGGAGAAAGCCAGAGATTTCTGAGAGAGCAGAATGACACAGTCATGAGAAGCAGAGTCCACCAGCCAGCAACCTTTGGAGATTAAGAAGGAAAATGCCTCCTGGGGAGCTTCATGAAACAGGAAGCCAAGAGAGAAAGCTAGCAGATGACACCATGTTTGTCACGTGCCTTTCTAAATGAGAGAGAAACCCTGACCATGTTCACCATGTGCCTTCTCACTTGAGAGAGAAACCCTGAACTTTATCAGCCTTCTTGAATCAAGTTATCTTTCCCTGGATGCCTTAGATTGGATATTTCTATAGCCTTGTTTTAATTAGGCCATTTTCTTGACCTTAGAACTGTAAACTAGCAAATTATTAAATTCCCCTTTTAAAAGCCATTCTGTTTCTGGTATATTGCATTCCAGCAGCTAGCAAACTAGAACAGGTATATACCTAAAATAATTGAAAATCAGACTTGAACAGATATTTGTACTCCAATGTTTACAGCAGCATTATTCACAATAGACAAAAGGTGAAAGTAACCTAAGTGTCCATTAAAAAAATAAATGGATAAATGAAATGAAGTACATACACAATGAAATACTATGCATCTGTAAAAAGGGTTGAAGCCCTGATACATGCTACAATATAGATGGATCTTGAAAACATAACATTGACTGAATAAGCCAGACAAAACAAGATAAATATTGTGTGGTCCTGCTTAAAGACATAACTAGAAGAAGCAAACTTAATAGAGAAAGATAGTGTATACTAGGTTACTAGGGGTAACAGTTTGATAAAGGTATAAGAAGAAGGGGTAGTTACTGTTAATGGACGCAGAGCTTCTGGATAAGGTGATGAAAAAGTTGGGTAATGGGTGTGGGTGATGGTAGCACAATATTGGGAATGTAATTAAGACCACTGAATTGTACACTTGAAAACAATTAAAATGAGAATTTTTTAGTTGTATGTTATTACAATAAAAAAAACAGAAAAAAAAATTTCAGGTTCTGCATTTGTTTAATTTTATCCCACCATGGAATTGTCTACAGCATTATAAATTCCATGAAAGCAGGGGAACATGCATGTGTTTCATTCATTTGCAAACACTCAGTATACCAAGAAGTATTTAGAGACTGCTGTATTTGACAGAACAGTCATTTAAAAATGAGGGAGTATTTAAAATATTCACAGATAAACAGAAACTGAGAGAGTTCATTGCAAGAGAACTGCCATACAGGAAATACTAAATGAAGTTCTGCAGGCTGAAAGGAAAAATCAAGAGAGAGAGGATTGGAGGAGCGTGTAGAAATTATAATTACTAGTAAAGTTAACTAAAAGGGTAAAAAGAAAGACAACAATAAGGTGTGACATATAAAAACCAAATGATAAAATGATTGAAGTAGGTACTGCCTTTACAGTAATAATATAGAATGCTAATGGATTAAACTCCCCAGTCAAAAGACACAGACTGGCAGAATAGATAAAGAAGTATGATCCAACTATATGCTGTTTATAAGAGACTCACCTTAGACACAAAGACACTAACTGGTTTAAAGTGAAAGTTCGAAAAAAGATACTACATACAAACAGTAATGAACAAAGAGTTGAGATAGGTATACTAATATCGGACAAAATAAACTAAATACAAAACTATTTCAAGAGACAAAGAAGAACCCTAAATATTAATAAAAGGAGCAATCCACCAAAAAGAAGTAACAATCATGAACATTGATGCGCCTAACATGTTCCCTCAAAATACATGAGACAAACACTGGCAACACTGAAGGGAGAAATAGACAGCTCTACAGTAATATTTGGAGACTTTAATTCACCACTTTCATCAATGGATAGAATATCTAGACAGAGGATTAGTAAGTAAAGATAGGACTTGAATAACATGATGAATGAACTGGATCTAAAGACATAACAGAACACTACACCCCAAAACAGCAGGATATATATATTCTTCTCAAGTGCTCATCGATCATTCTCCAGGATAGACCACATGTAGGGTTACAAAACAAGTCTGAATACATTTAAAAGGATTGAAATTATACAAAGCACTTTCTCTGACCATAATGGATTAAAGCTGGAAATCAATAGCAGGCAGAGAATTGGAAAATTCCCAAATATATGGAGGTCAAACAACACCTCCTTTTAAACTAAAAGTAGGTCCAAGAAGAAGTTGCAAGAGAATTCAATAAATATGAAAAGATGAATGAAAATGAGAACATGACATCAAAATTTATGGGATGCAGTGAAAGCAATGTTGAGAGGGAAATTGATAGCCACAAATGCCTACATTAAAAAGAAGAGGAGAGAAAATCAAAGACCTAACTGTACATCAGGAGGATAGAAAAAGAACAGCAAACTAATCTCAAAGTAAGGAGAAGAAATAACAAAGATTAGAGCAAAAATTAATGAAATTAACATTAAAAAACAAGAGAGAATTAACCAAACTAAAAGTTGATTCTCTAAAAAGATCAATATAATTGTCAAATGCTTAGCTAGATTGACAAAAAAAAAAGAGAAGATGAAAATAAATAAAATCCAAAATGAGAGGGGGAACATTACTAATGACCCCACAGAAATAAAAAGGGCCATAAGAAACTGCTATGATCAATTCCATGCCAAAAATTATACAACCTAAGTAAAATGGACAAATTCCTGAAAATAAACAAATGTACCACTATGACTCTAGAAAATTAGATGACCTCAACAGACCAATTACAAGTAAAAAGATTGTATCCATCATCACAACTTTCCCAAGAAAGAAAAACCTAGGACCAGATGGCTTCACAGGTGAATTCTATCAATCATTGCAAGAAAAATTAATACCAATCCTTCTGCTTACTTTGAGGCCAACATCACCCTCATATCAAAACCAAATGATAATACTGCAGAAAAAGAAAACTATAGAACAATTTCTCTTATGAATGTAAGTGCAAATATTCTCAACAAAATACTTGCAACTGATTCCAACAGCACATTAAAATAATTATACACCACAATCAATAGATTTTTATACCAGCTGTGCAAGGGTGGTTCAACAAAAGAAAATCAAAACACCACTCTCATCAGTAGATAGAAAATCTAGACAGAGGGTCAGTAAGCAAAGACCATATGTGCTGGCTTGAATCTATTATGTTCCCTAGAAAGGACTATGTTTTTTTAGTTCATTCTTGTGGGTGCAGACCTACTGTAGTGGGACCTTCTGATTAGGTTGTTTCCATGGAGATGTGACCCAGCCCATTCAAGGTGGGTCATAATCCTTTACTGGTGACTTTTAAGAGAGCTCATGGAGACAGAAATCTGAAAAAGAAATGCCTGAAGAGAAGTTAAGAGAGAAAGAAATACCCAGAGACATTTTAGAGACAGCCATTGAAACCAGAACCAGGAGAGAAGGGCCAGCAGTCATTGCCTTGTGCCTTCCCATGTTACAGAGGAACCCCAGATGCCAGCAGCCTTTCCTCCAGTAAGGTATCTTCCTCTTGATGCTTTCATTTGGACATTTTCAAAGCCTTAGAACTGTAAATTTGTAAATAATAAATCCCCATTGAAAAAGCCAACCCATTTCTGGTATATTGCATTTTGGCAGCTTTGGCAAACCGAAACACTACATTAATGAATAACAGGGGGAAAATCACAATGATCATCTCAGTTGATGCAGGAAAGGCACTTGACAAGATCCAGTATCCTTTCTTGATAAAAACATTTCAAAAGAAATGAATAGATGGAAATTTCCTTGACCTGTTAAAGAGCATATATGAAAAACCCACAGCTAACACCATGTTCAATGGTGAAAGACTGAAAGCTTTCCCTCTAATATCTGGAAAAAGACAAGGATGTCCACTGTCACTACTGTTATTCAACATTCTGCTAGAAGTTCTAGCCAGAGCAGTTAGGCAAGAAAAAGAAATAAAAGACATCCAAATTTGAAAGAAAAAATTAAAACTTTCCATATTTGCAGATGACATGATCTTATATATTGAAAATCCTAAAAATCTTCACAAAGCTACTAGAGTTAATAAATAACTTCAGCAAAGTGGTGGAATACAAGGTTAACACATAAAAATCGGTACTGTTTATGCACTAGTAATGAGCAATGAAGAGGAAATAAAGAGCAAAATCTATTTATGATAGCAACTAAAAGAACCAAATATCTACAAATAAATTTAACAAATGATGTAAAAGACTTTTACCCAGAAAACTACAAAACATTGCTAAAAAAAGTCAAAGAAGACCCAAGTAAATGGAAGGTCATTCCATGTTCATAGATTGGAAGACTAAGTATCATTAAGATGTCAATACTCACAGTTTGATTTACAGATTCAATGCAATTCCAATCAAAATTCCAACAGCCTACTTTGCAGAAATGGAAACAGCCAATTATCAAATTTATTTCGAAGGGTAAGGGGCCCTGAATAACCAAAACCATCTTGTAAAAGAAGAACAAAGCTCCCATTTCCTGACTTTAAAGAATATTTACACAGCTACAGTGGATGAAACAGAATGGTACTGGCATAAAGACAGATATATTGACCAATGGAATCAAATCGAAAGTTCAGAAATAGAACCTCACATTTATGGCCAATTGATATTTGATGAGACTGCCAGGTCCACTCAAATGAGACAGAATAGTCTTTTCAAGAAATGGTGCTTGGAGAACTAAATATCCATTTCCAAAAGAATGAAAGAGGAACTTGATTTCACTCCTTATACAAAAATTAACTTAAAATGGGTCAAAGACCTAAGTTTAAGAACAGGACCATAAAACTCCTAGAAGAAAATGAAGGGAAGAATCCTCAAAATCTTGTGGTAAGCAGTGGTTTCTTAGACTTTACCCCCAGAGCACAAGCAATGAAAGAAAAAATAGATAAATGAGACCTCCTCAAAATTAAAAACTTCTGTGCTTCAAGGAACTTTGTCATGAAAGTAAAAAAAACAGCCTTCTCAATGGGAGAAAATATTTGGAAACCACATTTCTGATAGTGGTTTAATGTCCAAAATACATAAAGAAATTCTACAACTCAAAAATAAAAAGACAAGCAACCCTATAAAAAACTGGACAAAAGACTTCAATAGACATTTTTCCAAAGAGGAAATACAAATGGCTAAGAAGCAATGAAGAGATGCTTAACATCACTAGCTATTAGGGAAATGCAAATCAAAACCACAATGGAATATCATTTCATATTTACTAGAATGGCCACTATTTAAAAAACAGAAGACTACAAGTGTTGGAGGATGTGGAGAAATAGGAACACTCATTTCCTGTTGGTGAGAATGTAAAACAGTGCAGCTGCTGTGGTAGACAGTTTGGTGGTTCCTCAGGAAGCCAGGTATAGAATTGTCATATTATCCAGCAATCCCACTACCAGGTTAATACACAGAAGAACTGAAAGTAGAAATTTGAACAGACATTTGCACTCTGGTGTTCATAATGGCATATTGACTATCGCTAAAAGATGGAAGCAACCCAAGTGTCTATCAACCAATGAATGCACAAACAAAATATGGCATATACATACAATGGAATATTATTCAGCTCTAAGAAGGAATGAAGTCCTGATCTACATGATAATGAGGACATTTTGTTGAGTGAAATAAGCCAGACACAAAAGGACAAATATTGTATAATCACACTGATATGAACTAATTATAATAAGAAAGCTCATAGAGTTAGAATCTAGAATATAGGTCACCAGGAGAAAGAATGATGGTGGTGATACTTCATTTGTGCAGAATTTCTATTTAGGTTGATTGTAAAGTTTTCGAAATGGATGGTGGCAATGGTAGCACAACATTGTCAGTGTAATTAACAGCACTGCATTATATATATATACATGAATGTGATTAAAATGGGAAATTTTAGGTTGCATATATATACTAGAAAAAATATAAAGGTAAAGCTTAGGACTGTGCAACACAGTAAACCTTGTTATGGACGACGACTATGGTTAATAGTACAAATAAAAGAATGTTTTTTCATGAATTATAACAAATGTAAGCCACTATCACAAATTGTTAATAATAGGGTGATATATTGGAAAAAATACACCTAATATAAACTACAGACTATTGTTAACAGTAATATTTCAATGCTCTTTCATTAATTGTACAAAGGTACCAGACTAATGCAAGTGTCAACAATAGGGGGGTATATGGTAGTGTTGTAGTTTTACATGACTTTTTTGTAAACCTACAGCTACTCTAATTAAAAAATATAACAATAATTTAATTAAAAGTCACCTTATATTGCCATTCTGAATAAGCAGGCACCAACTGACGCTAACCATGGATGTCAAACTATTTGGTGTGCTGTGACATAAGTTCTGTGTTTATCCAAATAAAGTCTTAATTAATGTCACAGGGGAAAGAAAAGATCATTTGCCTCAGAAGGCATTAATTAGACTCAGACTTTGCAGACATTCAGACCAGGCATTTTCCTTTACCTAAGCTACTACTTCTATTTGGCTTATTAAAGGGCCAAAGGTAATTTTTAAAATTTGCTTAGCATCAAGAGGCAACAATTGCAGAAGGGCATGTTTGGTTAATCCTTAGATCATTCCCTACTCCTGCTCCTTTATCTAGGAATCTTCTAGGACTTATTGTACAAGAACAGCAAACCAAAGAATTTAGAACAAAAATGCAGTGAAATACGGTAGGGTTCAGTTCCCAAGGAAGGTCACGTACTTCACCAATATGCAAGTCAATGAGCTCATCTTACTAAATAAACCATGTTTTGGAGTTCATAGCAGTCTGAGCTTTCCTTCTGAAAACATAAGAAGAAAGTGGTTTAGTGGGGAAAAGGTAAATTTCCTGTTTCAGAACCAACCTAGACTCCTTCAGACCAAACTTTCACTCAGTGTGAAACTAGCAGAAAAGAGTAACATTTATTTAAGCCAGCTGGGTGCCCCTCTAAGACAAAACTTTTTAAAATTCAGTAACCCCTTAAAAAGGTATTTCTTACATGTTAGAATGTTTATTTGGTACAATGTATGAGCATACATAAAATCACATTTGAATCCCAGAAAGATGTGCATATAATAAACTTTAAATTAAAAAAAAGAGAGAGAATGCTTTAATCCTAATTATGATGAGGATATAGATGGTGGTAAAGATGTCTCCCTTGACTATTTGCATTTCAGTCCTTAAGCTTGGATGACAAACCAGTTTTCCCACTTCTATTCTTGTTTTCTGGTAATACCTGATTTGCAACTTTGATTCCAGAGTATCAGTTCTCAGCCAAGTACTTTTCAACACCCTACTAGTATTAGGAAAATTAGAAGCCGCTCACATAATATGTGACTTGGCCTTTTTTTTTTTTTTTAGGGTTTTTTTTATTAATTAACGGAAAAAAAGAAATTAACCCAACATTTAGAAATCATACCATTCTACATATGTAATCAGTAATTCTTAACATCATCACATAGATGCATGATCATCGTTTCTTAGTACATTTGCATCGGTTTAGAAGAACTAGCAACACAACCGAAAAAGATATAGAATGTTAATATAGAGAACAAAATAAAAGTAATAATAGTAAAACAAAACAAAACAAAAACCTATAGCTCAGATGCAGCTTCAGGGATACAGACTGTGCAACAGGACTAGATACAAAAACTCAAAAATGGACAGCACAATAATACCTAATTGTAAAGTAATCATGTTAAAACACTGAATGAAGTGACTTGGCCTTTTGAAACTCAATTCTTCTATGGAGTAATTCCTAATGTGTTTATGTTGTTGGGTGCTGTTACTGAGCCATCACAACCATTTGGTACAGTTAGGTTTGTCTTCTAATGCTTCCAATCTTCTTGTCTTTTCCCCTTTGTCATTGTTCCTCATCCCAGGTGCCTACAGTTTCCATGACACCTCCAGGTCTTCTCAGAGCTGCCCATGTGGCATCCTTCTCAGGCCTGTCTTCTCTGCCTGCCCTCTAGACCATTTCTTGTCTCACTACTTTGTTAGTCCTCTTTAAATGTTCCTGTTGCATTTTAACAAGTGACTTCTGGAGCTAACTCTTTCCTCAAAAAAGTAACAATTATGGTGGGAATGTCATGTATTGTGGCAGTTCAAGAGGGACATTTTGGGGTAAGGAGATTGTTGATCACCCTTCAGATCACACCAGGTTAGTGGCTGCCTACATGTAAGCCCGAGTCCATGTATTAGCATTTGTATCACCTGTAAGTATATAATTACATTTTAAATGTTTAACTATATATTCTCATATATGGATATGAATATAATTTTCATAGTTGCATGTCTGTAC
This sequence comes from Tamandua tetradactyla, assembly GCF_023851605.1. Taxonomy (NCBI): domain Eukaryota; kingdom Metazoa; phylum Chordata; class Mammalia; order Pilosa; family Myrmecophagidae; genus Tamandua; species Tamandua tetradactyla. Next base: position 61,183,487 of record NC_135353.1, on the reverse strand, counting down.
AAACCATTCATTTAGGCATCATTAAAACATCTTCTCTGCTCACCTAGTATCACTAGTTTCTGGAAAGAGTATGCATGTTGATCTCATAAAACTAATTGCTACTTTCTTTACAAAAAAGAAAAAAAAAAAGCCGTACTGGATATACTGCTATAAAAATGGCCAGCCTGGAATACACCCACCTCCATCTATCATTTAGCAACCCGAATCCCCACCTTCATGCCTCTCTTGAACTTAAAACTGCCTTGGCTTAGAGTAGACTTCTCGGAGTGACTCTTCATCACATAAAACCCACTTCTCTCGCCCTTAATTAGGTTCCCGGTCCTAGGAAGTTCCAGACCAGCTTCAGAGTCCAAGGTAAGATACCATGTATCTCTAACTCCCACCTCCAACCCTGTGGCCTTCAACCATTTGCTATTATTTCATTTGTATTCTGCTTCTATCTGTAATTCAGATATACAGGGAAATTTGTAATAAGCAAACAAGATCACTGTGCATCCCTTTGGAAACTGTGCACTGTTTAGAGCAGACTCTTTCAGGTCATTTAACTATAGCCATTCATTGTCTTTGAGCTACTTTAAAACTCTCAGTTGAAAAAAAAAACTCTCAGTTGTAAATAACCCATAAGCAATGCAAAATAATTCTTATCCATAGATATAGAAATAATTCTGTCTGGTGAAGACAAAATTTATTTCCCTCTTCTCTTCCCCTCCATGGAATAAGCCAGTTTCCAATCTATATGTAAATTCACTTCAACATATAAATGTGTGTTTCTTTGAATACTCCTTTGAACTGGTTGTAACATCTTACCAGTTCTCTCATTAATAATGAATTTAAAAAATTCTTTAGCACATGTTCATTTTATACCTGTCTCAGAGTCATGGTTAATGGGTGTAAACTCGTTGCAGGTTGAGGCTCAGTGGGAGCTGGAGTGGTGAGTGACTTCCACTTACTGTTTGTATACCTCGGGAAAGTTACTTAACCACTTTTTGCAACAGGATTCACCTATCAGTCAGGATAAGAATGTTTTTTCTGTCTGCTTTAAGGGCTTGCAATGAGAATAAAACTAACCTATATATGGAAAAAGTTGTACAAACAAAAAGTGTCAAAAAATGTAAAATATTCACCTTTATCCTCTCTGCCAGTCTGTTAAGACTCAGCAAAATTTCTGCTTCTACCATATGAAAGTTTCTTTGCCTGCTTTAGCATCACATTGCTCTCAGTTTCTCTAAACTTATAAAGTACTCATATGAGTATATATGAGTAATAATATACTGATCATTATATATTCCCAACTATTGATCCCATATGTGTATGTTTCATCTTTTCAGGGAGATTTTAAAGTTCTTTAGGGCCAGGAAAATGCTTTAAACTTGCTGCATGTAACAGTGTAAGGTCCCCGGTAGGGTGAGTTGTTTGATTGAAACGGGGTATCATTTTGGTGTAAACACAGTACCACCTTGCAAATAATATGCACTTTTGAAGATGATGATAGTGAAGAAGTTGAAGATTATCATGTTCACCATCAATCAAGGGTTTATTGATGGAAAAGATGATTCAGAAAAGTGAACAGAAAAACTAATTGTTATTAAACTATTACTGTGTGTTTGGCTGGTATTTTGTAAGCCCTTTATATATATATATATATATATATATATAAACCCATTTGAGCCTTACAACAATCCTTCAAGTAGAAAAGTAGATATTGCTATTATCACCCATTTTGCAGATGAGGAAACTGAGACACAGAGAAAGTAAGTAAGTTGCCGCAGTGTCACCCAGCTATTGAGTAGAGGCAGGTTCCCAGAGTCTGTACTATTAACTACCATGCTGATTATCAAATCTGGGATTTGACCCTGCTTGTAAGTGAAGAAATTAACTTGCTGCTGTATCATAGAGGCTGTTCTTCTATGAACTCCTCTAATTTCTTTTCCCTGATTGCAGATGTAGTTTCCTCTGACTCTTGCTTCAAATTTTACTTCAGCCAAGACATCATAAAACCTTTTAATCTCCTTCTTCCCTCTGAAATAGGTATTTTGAAAAAGTATTAATTATGTGTAACCGGAAGGGGTGTATTATCTTAGCATAACATCTCAGTCTAGATGTTTCCATATGGATCTGAATAAAGTGTCAGTTTCTGGGCAAGATGAGGCTGTCTCCAGAATGAGCTTTGAAGATTTAGGATCAATATAAACCTCATTGGACTGCCTTGAATAGCCATATATATTTCACTGGATATTATACATGCCTGACACTGTTAACGTGCAACATTTGCCAGAAATTCTTTTCTAATCAGAGTCACAAAGTGTTAGTATGGAAAGAGAACATAAGTATTGAGTGATCTAAATTTTTATTTCACAGATGATAAAACTGAGGCACAAAAAGATTATGAGGTACCCATAGTCACTAGTCTTCAAATTTCATGTCTTTTTCGATTTTGGACCTTTCCCATCTTCTCCTGTAAGGACTGCTTGAGCCCTCTCACTTTACCTAACTTCTTGTACTTTTAACCCATTCTCTGTGTTGACTTCTTAAAAATACTTTTTTATTTGAAATGATTTCAAACGTACAGGACAGTTGCAAAAATAATACAAACTCCATAAGAAGAACTCCAACATATTCCCACCCTCTCCCAGATACCCAGATCCAACAATTTAAATATTTTTCCAAAAATAAATAAATAAAAGAAAACAAAACCAAAAATAATTAAATAAATGTTTTCCCACCTTTGCCATATTATTCTATCTATCCATCTATTAACTCTCTAACTATCTGTCTATCATCTATCTGTTTTCTGAACATTTGAGAGCAGGTTTCGCGCATCATACTCTTTGAACATATATTACTTTCATATACATTTCCTACAAACAAGGGTATTCACTTATCTAATCACCTTAAGTACAGTTATCAAGTTTAAGAAATTTAACATTGATATAAAGCTTACATTCTATGTTCCAACTTTTTTTTTTTTTTTTAACATGGGCAGGCACCGGGAATCAAACCCAAGTCTCTGGCATGCCAAGCAAGAACTCTGCCTGCTAAGTCACTGTAGCCTGCCTTCCAACTTTTTCTAATGTCTCAACAATGTCCTTTTGAATCTTTTTTCTTCTATTCTTAGATGCCATCTAGTATCATGTATTGCACTTAATTGTCATTATCTCTTTAGATTATCTTTCTTTCTTTCTTTTCAAATTTGGAAACATATATACAACATAAATCTTCCCACCCAATCCCTCCCAAACATACCATTTAGTGGGATTAATTATTTTCACAATGTTGGAATAGTCTCATCATCATCCATTACTAGAACTTTCCCTTCTTCCCAAACAGAAATGCTACACTACTTTTCATTAACTCTCCATTTCTCCTCCCCCTCCCCTTGGCAAACGGTACTCTGACTTCTGGTTCTGTGAGTCTGCATATATTTTCTTTGTGGTTACTTTGGAGTTAAAATTTATAATCCTAAATCTACAATAATCTCCTTTCCTTTGAGACCAACTTAATTTCAATGCCATATATAAAGTATGTTCATATACACCTCCCCCACCTTTATATTGCTCTTGTCATAAATTACGTATTCCCACATTATGAATACAAAACCATTGATTTATCATTACATTTTATGCATTTGCATTTTAGATCCTGTAGGAAATAGAAAATTGAACTACAAATCAAAAATACAATAGTACTGTTAGTTATATTTATCCAAGCCATTATCTTTATTGGAGATCTTTCTTCATGTCTAGTATTTCTTTCCTTTCAACATGTGGAACTTTCTTTAGCATATCTAATAGTGCCAGTCTAGTGGTGATGGACTTTCTGAGCTCTTGTTTACCTGGGAATGTCTTAATCCTTTCCTCATTTTCGAATGACAGTTTGCCAGATATAGAATCCTTGTTTGACACTTTTTTGTTTTCAGCACTTTAAATATGTCTTTTGACTACCTTCTTGACTCCACCACTTCTGATGAGAAATCAGCACATAATCTTATTGAGGCTCCCTTGCATGTGACATGTTGCTTATCTCTTGAGGTTTTCAGAATTTTTTCTTTATCTTTGGCATTTGACAGGTTGATTATAATATGTCAATGTGTGAGAATATTTGGGCTTATCCTGTTATACATCTTGAATATGCATATTCATGCTTCTCATTAAATTTAAGAGGTTTTCAACCATTATTTCTTTGAATAGCCTCTCTGGGGCTTTCTCTCTTTTCTTCTCCTTTTGAGATTCCCACAATACATATATAGGTTTGTGTGACAGTGTCCCACAGGTTCTTTGGACCCTATTCATTTTTCTTCATTCTTCTTTCTGTGCCTCAGACTAGATACTTACAATTGTCTTCTCTTCAAGTCCTCTGATTCTTTCTTTTGTCAACTCCAATTTGCTGTTGAACCCCTCTAGGGAATTTTAAATTTCTATTACTGTGGTCCTTAGCTATATTTGGTTTCTTTTCATAATTACTATCTCTTCATTGAGAATCTTTTTTGAGTTCATCTATCATTTTCCTGGTTTCCTTTAATTCTCTGGCATATTTTCCTTTAGCTCTTTGAGCATATTTAGAACCATTTTTTAAAAGTTTTCATCTGGAATGTCCTGGGCCTGATCTTCTTCATTAATGGTTTCAAATATTTTAATTTTCTCCATTGCCTGGACCATTGCTTCCTGTTTCTCTTCATGTTTTGTAATCTTTTGTTAAAACCTAGACATTTTGATATTTTAATGTGTTATTACTGGTGTGTAGACTCTGAAACATCTATCCTTACCCTTGTGTACAGCTAGTGTTATGGCAGAGCTTTCTGTGAATTCCAGGAGTTAACCACTACAAAAAGAAGGGAAGAAAAGAAAATACCTTTCCCATTCTTTGCAGATTGACCTATGTTAGTGTTCTCCTTCAAGACATATCCATACAAAGAATTTAGAGAATGGTTCCAGGCCAAAATGTAGATGCCTCCAAGGTCCTTTCTACACATGCAGCTTATCTTGGTGTGCTCTTTTGGCCCTAGGAATTCCGCTATTTACAGAAATACCAAGTCCCCTCTTACTTAGCAGTTTCCTCATGGTCCTGGGCACTGCATTGTATATCCTACAGCCAGTAATTCCTTGCCCCAGGCCACCATTTGACTTTCCCACAGTGTTCTGTGGGAGAATTCTGTGAGCTGCTTTCTACATGGTGGGCAAGTTCTGGGATAAAGAGTCCCTCAAGCCACCATCAGACAGATTGGGCTAAACATACATGCTCCCAGTACATGCATGGTGGTTACTCTGCATCCTTTAAAATTGGGATCAGGAATCTAAGCCGAGAGTGTAAGCCAGCTCCACAGCAATTTTAAGAGAATGAGGGAGGGGCCAGTCAAGATGCCATAGGAGCCTACTGCTTTTAAGTGGCCTTTATCTTCATTTAGTGCTCATCCTGTTACTGCAGTCCTTTGTTTTCCAGAGTTTTGAGAAAGATGTTTCTATCAGTTCTTGCTGGTTGTTCAAAGCTTCTGTGAGGTGAGAAAAAGCCCTGAAGCTTCTTGTTCTGCCATCATGATCGAAGTTTCTGAATTGACTTTTAATATTTTATCCACCATCCCTTCCTGAGTCCCACTCTGCTGAATGACCCTTGCCCTGATGCCACCCATACCCAGGAGTATAGGCAATAAGAGGTGTCCTCACATCACTGAATATTCCAACATAAAGAGACAATAGGCATTTAAATGCATTTATGGCTTTGCTTCAGATGATTGAGTCAATATGAGTCTCTTGGGGAACATGTTGGCCAGGACAAAATTAATATAGGCAGTGTTCCTATATGGGACAATTTACTGTTGAAATTCTTGGAATGGTAGCTAAATAATAACCATAAAACTTAAAGTGATACAAAACAAAGTAACATAAATGATTGAAGTCTTTTTTCAGAATATCACAGGGCAAGTATGAACATGTGAAAGCTTTGGACCATCTCATTTTAAAGCCTTTTTCTGGCTGAGGGGATTTGGTCATGTTCCTCTGTGGTTGTAAAATACTCAAGTGATTCAGAGCTTCCTTTGTGGGTTAATGGCTCAAAAGCCAAACCCTCTGGGCAGGCAAAATTTCCTTTCGACTTCTTGGGATATTTTTCTTTACTTAATGCTGAAGGTATTTCATGTACTAATTAGGAAATATTTGCCTTCTCATTTTAACTAAACTGTAAAATACCTATACAAAGACTGTATCAAGTTCACACCTATCACAGAATGGATTTAGCAGTGTTATTTGACATTATTGAAACATGTAAAAAACCTCTTCTACTGCTTTTAAATTCTGAAAATGTTAACTACATGGGGAAAAGGGAAGGAGAGATATTAGCAATTAGTCAAATTCTTAAAATTTAGAAAAATAGCATAGCACTTTCAGGATCTAAGGAACCTTTTTTAAAAAGCTGTCTTACACAGCACAGCACTCATTTTTGCTTCCAGAGTTCATCAAATTTCAAAACTAGGGTCAACTGGCAGGGTTAATTAGGTTGCTACTGCATATTGGAGCAGAAGTGGTAGAGTTGGTTCCTCAACTCTACCATAACCCACATCCATTATTTTGGGTCTTAAGTAAAAACAAAGCTGTGGACTTCCTTTAATATCCAGACTGAAGTTGTCATGAACATAAGTCAACCCTATTCAAAGGTAGATATGGTACTGTGGTTTAATAGGAGCCCTAAAGTCTCAGCTACCCTAAAGCCTCTTTTCAATGGCCTACTCTATTACCTAATAATTTCCCCACCCTGATTAGAATCCCTCATTGAGGTAAAAGCACTCTCTAGATCAGGTCTCCATTTAAAGCATATATGGATTTGCAGGGGGAGAACAGAGAGTCAGATAACTATTAATGAACTACTTTATTAAAAATGTGTAGGTGAATAAGTACATGGAGCCTTAAGTAGGGTATGAGATTTTGTAGATTTGTCCGGAGTGATGCCTCGATAAATCCCAGAAGGATTTGAACAGTGAATAAAAAAGTATTTGTAAAGTCCCCTTGGGGAAATGGTGAGAAAGGGGGAAAATTCAACTACCCCAAGTGGAGAATTCTTGATATTCTCACAAGCAGTGTGGACAACCAAAGCAATAGGCTGAGCCCACAATCTTGGGGTTTGTTCATATGAAACAACCCCACAAAGGATAGGCTAAGCCTACTTAAAATTAGGCCTAAAAGTCACCCCCAAGAGAACCTCTTCTGTTGCTCAGATGTGGCCTCTCTCTCCAGCCAACACAACAAGCAAACTCACCACCCTCCCCCTGTCTATGTAGGACATGACTTCCAGGGGTGTGGACCTTCTTGGCAACGTGGGACAGAAATCGTAGAATGAGCTGGGACTCAGCACCAAGGGATTGAGAAAACCTTCTCGACCAAAAGGGGGAAGAGAGAAATGAGACAAAGTAAAGTGTCAATGGCTGAGAGATTCCAAACAGAGTCAGAGTTTAGCCTGGAGGTTATTCTTACGCATTAAATAGATATCACCTTTTTAGTTAAGGCATAACAGAGAAGCTGGAGGGAACTGCCTGAAAATGTAGAGCTGTGTTCCAGTAGCCATGTTTCTTGAAGGTGATTGTATAATGATACAGCTTTTGCAATGTGACTGTGTGATTGCGAAAACCTTGTGTCTTATACTTCTGTTATCTACCTTATGGACAGATGAGTAAAACATACGGGTTAAAAATAAATAAATAATAGAGGGACCACAGCGACACCAGCACCTGTGCCCTGAGAAAAGCTGGCTCAGTGTGTGCCACCTCAGATAGGAGCTGACACTCAAAGGAGCCATGTGAGGCAAAATAGCTGTACACAGAAACTGACGTACATTTAATCAATAACACAATCAAAAAGCAAAAGGCATGTTTATTCCATTTGCAAAGTAATACTCATAGTGATTTAATCCAGTCAGAGACTTAAAGAAGTTATATTTTCTCTATAAGTTAACAAATGTACAAGTCAGTTTTAATGAATACAACTGAGATAAAAAGACACCAATATAAAATTGGGCAAAGAGCACCTGAGACATAGAAACACTCAGGTAAATTTGAAACTATTTCATTTCTTTTGTCATTATGCAAATGCTGGTATGCAGCTTGAAATTATGTATGTTTTACTGCTGGAACAATTAATAGTCAACTCATTTAATGTCATTTTTGTTTTTGTTACCTTTGCAATCGCTTAGATGTATTTTTAATTGTACCTGTGTCCTGCATATTAGCCACAAATTCCCCTGTACTGGTTTGGGAATGCTCTTGTTCTTTGATCACAGATGTAGTACAGTGACTTTTCTGTTCGAGATAATCTTTTGAACTAGTGGGTGCAGTCCTAGTGGATTTACTGATAGAAATAAGTTGATTTTCTCCAGCTGAACCAGACAAAAGGATCTGGCCATTTATCAATGCAAGTTCTTCATCAGGTATTGAATCATTTTCCAAAAGAGAGATTTCACTACATTTTTTTAGGTGGAGTCATCCGAGGAGATTTCAATTCTTTTTTCTTGATAGGTGTTTCATATTTGGTGCCACAACTCCGTGGTGGCTGAAATGCCTTCTGTGCAGCTGGAGAAACAAACGTACAAATCGGACTAACCGGTGGAGGTAAAGGGAATCTACTCAGGAAATCTAAGGCTCTTCTCTTTTTGCAGATTTTTGGTTCATCGATTTCTTTCTCCCCTTTATAAGACTTTGAAGTCATTTGGGTGGATAGAGGTGTAGGAAAAAACTTCCCTTTTGGATTACAAAGTGATAAAGGACTTTGATGATTTATCCATTAATAAGAGGAGACATCAGAAACTTATTTCCTGTACCAAGGACTGCTTGGGCAGTATGTGGCTCTGATGTATAGTCTTTAATTGGGGTAGACCACTTGGGATCATTTGCATTAAGTATATGCATAAGCTTGTCTTCTGCATCCTGGCCAAAGTCAAGACCAAAGAGGATATTATGGTGGCGTTTGCTTTTGACCAGTTCTTCACCTTTCTTTCAGTCAGCGTGACTCTAAGAAAAATAAAGCCATCAGTGTAAGTCCTTTTTATGATTTCAAGTGTGATCTCTGAAATTAAATTGTTCAGTTAAAAATTCAAAAAAAGAATAGAGGAAAGTGTTAAAATAAATTTAGTAGATTGAAATGCTAGTGATCAATGAAAGGGAGGGCTAAGGGGTATGATATGCATGAATTTTTTTTTCTGTTTTTTTATATCTTTTTCTGAATTGATACAAATGTTCTAAGAAATGATCATGATGATGAGTAGACAACTATGTGATGAAAAATAATGTTCATATTGTATGTTGATTCATTTTATTAATAAAAATTTTAAAAATAAACATTAAATAAAACAAAACAAAAAACATGTGTAGGTGAGAAATTAAGACAAACTACATAATGTTTGTTGGAAGACAGGAATCTAGAAAAATTGGAAATATGGGATACCAGGAGAATACAGACTTAGGAAGGATGAGTGAGGTAATAGAGAGGTAAGAGTTGCTAGGACAGAAGGCTAAATCATTAATATGAATGCTGAAAGTATTTAGAAGTATAACTAACATGCTGTTTATATAATGCACTATCAAATCTATGTTGACACTGAATCAAAACTAAGAACATGAATGCTGACAATGTTAGGGACCAGGAAAACAGAAACCAATGTTAGATGCCCAAGAAAGCTGGTTATGCAAGTAAGTCATACCTGGTGAAGAGTCCATAAATATTTTCTTCTGGTAAAGCTAGAAATCTGAGAACAGGTCAAGATAAAAATATCATTAGAAACAAATGGGGTTCAGAATAAGGTACTCAGACAAGAGTGAGGGTTTAGGAAAGGTTAAGGTTACAACAGAGAGCACTTCTGGGATAGCACTGGACTGCGGGGACTTTGTATTCAGGCAAACAGCATGTTATAAGAATTTAGAAACGAGATTAGGAATCTTGGTGTCAAATATTGGAATAAAGTCAAGAAGTCCTGTCAATGTGTAGTCGGGATAAATAAGGACTTGATGCTGATCCAATTTTCTGTCTCAAATTAGAAGCTTAATATAATTTCTGTTAAGGAAAGAACTAACCCAGAAAATCTTCATCCAGGTCCTGTAAGAGAAAGTAGCTGTTTGGGACTCCCTGGCTGAGAAGTAAGTGTGTGGGAAATAGCATAATTTATGACACAAGGATTCTGACACTTTGATATTAAGGACACATGGCAAGGAAAGTTATCCTAAAAGCATAGGCTTTTAATTGTTTATTTTCACTGCTTCTTAGACCTCCATGTTGTTCTGTTGTTCACTTGATATTTAAAGTTAACATATACCCTTTTAATTTTGCAATTTTGCTGTCTTTCCCCATTTATTCAGCATTTCCTATCAGTGTCTGGACATGCCAACACAAGAGCCCATATGCAGTCTTATGTTCATCGTGGGCATTCTGTGAGAGATGTTTTGTAATTCTGCCTTAATCTGGTAATCATCATGCATAGTTTTATTTATTTATTTATTTATTTTGTATGCTGTATGGCAGGGTCACATCTTATTATTTTTTGATGTAAGTATCCCATTATTGCAGCACCACTTGTTGAATTTTTTTTTATTGTTTGTTTTGCTTGTTTGTCTTCTGGGAAGTGCATGGTGCCAGGAATTGAACCCAGGTCTCCCACATGGCACCACCCATGTATAGTTTTTATATGAAATATACAGAGTGCTGTCAAAAATGTGCATGGTTTTGAGCAGTGCAAGGGTAGTTTAGTGGTAGAATTGCCTGTCATGCAGGAGACCCAGGTTTAACCTGAGTTTGATTCCTGGACCATGCATCCCCCCAAAAAATAAAAAATAAAAAACACAAAATGAGGAAGATTTAACAACAATTATTACACCCAATTAGTTGTTATTTAAATTTGATGTAGAGTTGTTTTGTTTTGTGTTTTTCTTTTTTTTGTGTGGGCAGGCACCAGGAATCGAACCCAGGTCTCCAGCATGGCAGGTGAGAATTCTGCCACTGAGCCATCGTCACACTGCCCTGATGTAGAACTTTTAAGGATAGCAAGGGGTAGATGAAATGACCTGGTTAGGTCATTTAGACCTCACTTGAAGACACAGCTCCATCCTGGTCTCGAGGACCAATGGTGATCTTAGTCAAGGAGATTTAAGGAACACTGCACCAGTAGTTCTCGTGTCTCAGCATTAAATCAACTGTGGTGTTAGTTTTGCATCTCCTTTCCCTGTCAAATGGGAATGAGACAATGGATATGACCAACTGGGCAACTCTAGTGGAATTAGAACACAATTTCTCCATGGCTAAAGAGAGCATTGCCAGATTTTCAAGTGCCCTGGAAGACATCAAAGACCACAGTCAAGATAGTATGTGCAATTACAGAGGTAACATTCCATTGGGTTATATATAGTGTAAGACCTGAGACTCAGAGTTAGAGCTCTTAAGCTATGAAAGTCAGCAGTACCCCATACAGGAATTGTTTAAAAGTTTAAAAAGTAATCAGATTTCAAGTAGAAACATGAATGAAGCTGATCTGGACAGGACTAGTTAAATCGAAATACAAAGTAAAGGTGGATATTGTCCATATTTTAAAACATCAACTTCTATGTGAGACCAAAGGGAGAGATGTTTATTTGGTGCAAAATTTATATTTTGAGTAGCATATTACCTAATTTAGTTTAGGTGAACACCATAAGTACATGGAATCTTGAATAAGGCATGAGATTTTGTTGGTTTGTCTAGGTTAGTGTGATTCCCCGATATATCCCAGAGTAATTTGAGCAGTGAATAAAGAAGTATTTGCAAAGTCTCCTTGGGACTGGAGAAATATTCAACTTCTCCATTTGGAGAATTCATGATATTCTCACAAGCAATGGGGAAAACCAAATCAATAGGCAGACCCCTTGATCTTGGGGTTTGCACCTATTAAACTTATTCCCACAAAGGATAGGCTAAGCCTACTTAAAATTATGCCTTAGTGTCACCCCCAGAGAATCTCTTTTGTTGCACAGGTATGGCCTCTCTCTCTAAGCCAACTCAGCAAGTGAACTCACTCCCTTCCCCTCACTATGTAGAACATGATTCCTAGGGGTGTAAGTCTCCCTTGCAACATGGGACATGACTCCCAGGATGAGTGGGGACTCAGCATCAAGGGATTGAGAAAGCCTTCTTGATCAAAAGAGGGAATAGAGAAATGAGACAAAATAAAGTTTCAGTGGCTGAGATATTTCAAACAGAGCCAAGAGGTTATCCTGGAAGTTATTCTTATGCATTACATAGATATCCCTTTTTTAATTTATGGTGTATTGGAGTGGTTGGAGGGAAGTACTGAAACTGTTGAGATGTGTTCCAGGAGCCTTGATTCTTGAAGACAATTGTATAAAGATACAGCTTTTACAATGTGACTGTGTGATTGTGAAAACCTTGTGTTTGGTGCTCCTTTTATCCAGGGTATGGAAAAAATTTGTGTATTTTTAATAAATAAATAATAGGGGAGAAAAAGTGTAAAATAAATTGGGCAGAAGGAAATACTAGTGATCAATGAAAGGGAGGGGTAAAGTATATGGTATATATGAGTTTTTTCTTTTTTCTTTCTATTTCTTTTTCTGGAATGATGCAAATGTTCTAAAAAATCCTCATGGTGATGAATACACAACTATGTGATGATATTGTGAGCCATTGACTGTACAACATGTATGGAATATATGTATGTGAAGATTTGTCAATAAAAATATTTTTAAAAAATATAGTGCAGTGGTTCAGTGGTACAATGCTCACCTCCCATCCAGGAGAACCGGGTTAAATTCCCAGACCATGCACCACCACCAATCCTCCCCCAAAATATATATATATAGTACAGGGGGGTTGAGAGTAATTCAGTGGTGGAATTCTTGCCTGCCATGTGGGAGAACCTTGTGTCTGATGCTCCTTTTATCTACCTTGTCAACAGACGAGTAGAACATATGGAATAAAAATAAATAATAGGGGGAACAAATGTTAAAATAAATTTAGTTTGAAATGCTAGTGATCAATGAAAGCGAGGGGTAAGGGGTATGGTATGTATAATCTTTCTATTTTTCTGTTTTTGTTTAAATTTTTTCTGTTGTCTTTTTATTTCTTTTTCCAAATTGATGCAAATGTTCTGAGAAATGATGAATATGCAACTATGTGATGATATTGTGAATTACTGATTATATATGTTGAATGGAATGATCATATGTTAATGTTTTTGTTCGTTTGTTGTTAAATTTTTTTAATTAATAGAAAAAAAATCCAACAAGCCGATGATAGCTGAGTTCATTGGAATCAAACTTAGAGAAATTCTAGAGATAAACTGAGTGCAGAAGCCTCCCATCTTTTTTTTGCCCTATCACGGCAAGACTTAAGTGAGTTGATATATCAGGTTCATATAAAGTGGTTCAAGCAGATGGAAGAGTCTGACCTCTTTGTACACAGATTTTTTTTTGACATGGTCAGGATCCAGGAATCAAACCTGAGTCTCTGGCATGGCAGGCAAGAATTCTGCCACTGAGCCTCTGTTGCCCACCCTGTACTCAGATTTTGATAATTAAATTCTTGCTTTGTTTCTTGTAACAGTGCCCCATCTTGAAATTTAGTCTTCATCTTGCTCCCTTTTTCTTGCATATCGTATTTGATAATCTCAGAATCCTAGCTCCTTTAGACCAGAGACCCTGAATCCCCCTTCCCGTCTGCATCACAGCTTGAACTTCAGTCTCTACCTGTTTCTTGATACTCATATCAAGGACTTTAATTATAGCCAAATACTCCTTTAAGTGGATTCTGCCAGGCTACTAGAGGACCCATCTATCTCCTTTAGCAAATCTCCCCTGATGCCAATTATCTGTTTACATATGACCTGTTGTCATACTCTGCCAACGTGCTGTACACTGATCCAGATGTCCTCTCATTGCACAATAATTTTTTATTGAATTTAACTTCCTGGAAATGTCCCATATTGCCATGCCTGCTCCAGTGGGTCTAGCTCTCCCCAGAGAGGTTGCCAGGTGTCTGATTTTGATGGTGGACAGTCTGGCATTTGAACTTGGTAGTCCTTTAAAAAATTCCAGACATATGGCTGTTCTTTTTAACCAATTAGATTAATAATGTCATTATAACAGAATGTTATAACAGAACTTGTATACAAATAAGAAGTACAATCTAATAGAAGTTAGAGATTCTTATTAGTGCATTTTCTATATTATGCCTTTTAAAAATTAGGGTATGGGATTTTGATCCAACATATCCAGTATATTTCTGGATATAATCTAACAAACTTATCTAGGCTATCTTTCTTCCAACTGCATTTTACAATTGAAAATAATGAGAGGAGAAAAATTGGTCAGCTTATAACTTAGAAAATAAGTTTAATTATCAGAACGCCATTATCATCAACAAAGATTTTGAGCAACCTGCTTTAGTGATTTGAGCACAGCTTTAGAGTAAATGCTATGATTACTATTATCTCTGCTTCTTAAAGAAGAAAAAAGACTTTATCTGTAACTTCCTTAGATAGCTTTCTTTAGAGATATATATATAAATAAATATATAAAATAAGCATGGGCACAGATTTAAAAAAATAAAATAGGTGACTTCTGTGTCTGGGAAGATGGAATAGACATATATTTTCCTAGTTCTCCCACTAAAAACAACTAAAAATCCTAGACACGGCATATAAAACAATGATAAGAAGACTTTATAATGTGAAGAGAAGAAGACTGACTGGCTAAGGGCTTCAAGCCCTGAGGAACAACATGGTAGTGAGTTCTTTGAGTTTTCTTTTTGCCTCCTATGTCTCAGAATTGGAGTTGAAGAAGCCAGCAACACAGAAATGTGAATGGGCACAGACAAAATGAATCACAATAAAGAAGCCTGCTCTCTCTAGCCAAAGAAACAGGTAAGGGTCAGTCTAGCAAGATAGAGAAGTTTTAGAAAAATGACTGCTCTACTCCAGCCAAATACCACGGGGAAAATATCTTTGACCCCACTGCCACCCACACCAGCAAAGTGGAAAGCCTAGATTTCCCCCTTACCAGGCTGTAATGAGGCAACCAAATATTTATATATGGGTGGTATCAGAGAAGGCCAGGTAGGGAGCCTGGACTTTCATCTCAGCCAGCCCCTTCCCCATGGTATCAGTGGAGACCAGGTGGGCAGCTGGAATTCCCACCCCATCTGACTGTAACAAGCATCCCAAACCCTTCCCCTGCCAGAAGTGTGTCAGAGACAGTCAGTTAAAACAGAAAATCCAGCATCTCATAAAATAAAAATGTACAAGTCTTGATTGAAAGTCAGTCATCATATCAAGAACCAAGAAGATCTCAAACTGAGTGAGAAAAGACAAGCAACAGTTACTAACACTGAAAAAATATGTTAAAATTATCTTGTAAACATTTTAAAGCAGCCATAGGAATGTTTCAATAAGCAATTATTAATACACTTGAAGCAAATTGAAAGCTTCAGCAAAGAAATAAAAGACAAAGTAGAACCAAATGGAAATTTTAGAACTTAAAAATACAATAATAGAAATAAAAAGCTCAGTTGATGGATTCAATAGCAGAATGTGGTGAGAGAGAAAAGAATCAGTGAACTGGAAGATGGAACAAAAGAAATAACTTATCTGAAAAAAAGAGAGAAAATAGATCAAAATCTATTGAATGAACAGAAAGTCAAGGATCTGTGAAACTATAACAGAAAACCAAAATGGCATAGCATTCATGCCATCAGAGTCCCAGAAGGAAAGGAGAAATAAAGAAGAGCTGAAAAAGTACTTGAATGAATAATGATAGAAAACATATTTGGCAAGAGACATAAACCTACAGAATCAAGAAGATGAATAAACCCCAAACAAGATTATTTGAAATGAAATCTGTGCCAAGACATACCATAATTACACTTCTAAAAACTAAAGATAAAGAAAAATATTGAAAGCAGTCAAGAAAAAGCAATACTTTGCCTAAGGGGGAAACAATTTAAATGTAGATTTCTCATCAGAAACAGGAAGGTGAGAAGTAAGTGGTACAATATTTTTCATGTATTGAAAGAAAAGAATGGTCAACTCAGAATCTTATTCCCAGAAAAAAAAATATCCTTCTAGAATGAAGGAGAAATACAGACATTTTCAGATGAGGGGAAACTAAGAGAATTTGTAACTAAAAGAATAAGTGACAGAAGTTGTCTAAACAGAAAGAAAATAATAAAAGAAGAAACCTTGAAATATCAGGAAGGGAGAAAGAATACACTAAGAAAAAATGTGGATAAATACGAAATACTTTCCTTCTTCTTTTGGGTTTACTGAATTATGCTTGATGATAGTATCAAAATAACACTGATGTAATTCTAAATGTATGTAGAGTAAAAACTTAAGACAAATATATTATCAACAGGGAATAATAAAGAGACATGAAGGAAGACAAAGTTTCTATGCTTCAATCATTCTGGTAAAATGACAGCATAAGTAGACTGCAGTAATATATAAATATGACTTAGAATAGTCACACACACACACATACACACACATACACACACACATACAAAGGAATACACCCCCAAAACACTAGATAAACAAAATAGAACTCTAATGAATGTCCAAATAAGTCACAGGAAGATAGCAGCTGAAAAACAGAAAAATGAAAAATAGAACAGAGAGAAAACAAAAAAAATGACGTATGTAAGGCCTAACATATCAACAATTACATTAAATTTAAAGAGACTAAATACCTCAATTAAAAGACAGAGATTGGGAGAGTAGATTTAAGAATATGACACAACTATATACTGTCTAAAAGAAACTAACTTCAAATGTAATGATACAGGTAGATTGAATGTAAAATTATGGCAATAGTTACATTATACAAACATTAATCAAAGAAAAGCAAGAGTTGCTATATTAATGTCAGATGAAATAGACTGTGGAAGAAAGAAGCTGACCAGAGACAGAGAGAGATATCAAAGACAAAAAGCCCAATCCACCAAGAAGATACAGCAATAACAAATGTGGATCTAATTGCATTTATAGTACACTCTACACAATGGTAACACAATACAGACCATACACTTGGCTGCAAGAAAAACTCAACAATCTAAAGGATTTATAATAATACAGAATGTGTTCTCTAACCAATATGGAACTAGAAATCAACAACAGAAAGATAACAGGAAAATGCAAACTACTTAGAAACTAAACCACATTCCTCTAAACGACCCATGAGTCAAAAATAAAGTCTTAAGGAAAATTTTTAAAATACATTGAACTGACAGAAAATGAAAATACACATATCAAATTCTGTGGAACACAGCTTAAGCATTGCTGAGAGGGGAATTTGTAGCACTAAAATGTTTATATTTGAAAAGAGCTAAGTCTCAAATGAACAGTCTAAGTTTCCACCTGAAGAAAGTAAAAAAATGAAGAGAAAAATAAACCCAAATAAGCAGAAGGAAGGAAATAATAAAGGTATGAGTTGAAATCAATGAAATTGAAAGCAAAAAACAATTAAGAAAATCAATGAATCAAAGACATGTTTCTTTGAAAAGATAAAAAAAAAATTGACACATTTCTAGTAGGATTGACAAAAAGAAATGAGAGAAGTCACAGATTACCAATATTAGGAATGAAACAAGGGATATCACTTGAACCTGCAGACACCAAAAGGATTTAATAAGGGAATACTATAAACAACTCTACACATAAATTTGACAACTTAGAAGAAATGGACTAATTCCTCAAGAAACACAATCTACCGCAATTCACCTAATACGAAATAATTTGAAAGCCCTAAAGCAATTAAGAAAAATAAATTTGTAATTTAAATATTCCCCTCAAAAGTCTTCAGGCCCAGATATTTTCATTGGCGAATTCTACCAAATGTATAAAGAAAAATTAACACCAATTCTACACAATCTACTCTCTGAAAATAGAAGAGGGAACACTTCTCATTTCATTAGAAGTAGCTAGTATTACATTGATACCAAAACCAGATTATTAAATACAGCATGAAAATACGCACTACGAGTTAATGTTCCATATGAATATGCATAGAAAAATTCTTAATATAAAAAAATAAAAATTAGTATTAAATAAAAAGAATCATATACTATGAGCAAGCGTGTTTTATTCTAGAGATGTAATTCTGCTTCAATATTTGAAAATCAATTAATATAATCCATCATATTAGCAGGCTTAAAAAGAAAAATCACATTATCACATCAATCAATACAAAAAAAATGTGGCAAAATTTAGCACTCATTCAAGATAAAAATTCTCAGTAAAATAAGAATATGAGAGGGTCTTCTTTAATTGATAAAAACATCTATCAAAAAATGCCACTTCCATTTTACTTAATAGTGAAACACTGAAAGTTATTCTCCTAAGATCAAAGAAGGAAAGGATGGGGCAGGCCACGGTGGCTCAGCAGGCAGGAATGCTTGCCTGCGATGCCAGAGGACCCGGGTTCAATTCCCGGTGCCTGCCCATGTTAAAAAAAAGAAGGGAAGGATGCCTACTCTCAACAATTCTAGCCAATGCAATAAGTCAAGAGAAGGATATAAAGTACATATGTTGAAAAGGAAGAAATACAAATGTCCCTATGAAGATGACATGATTGTCTATGTAGAAATCCCAAGTAATCTACAAAAAATTCTAGCACTAAGTGAATTCAGCAAGGTCACGGACACAAGAAAAACATACAAACAACAATTGTATTTCTATATACTAGTAATGAACATATAGACACCAAAATAAAAGATACAATATCATTTATAACCATTGAGAAACCAATATTTAAGTGTAAATCTAACAAAACGTGCAAGATTTTATGCTGAAAACAACACATTGCTGATTAAAGAAGTAAAAGAGTATCTAAATAAATAGAGAGGTATGTTCATGGACTGGAAAACTCAATTTCATAAAGAAGTGAGTTCTACGCAAATTAATATATATGTTTAATGCAATTCCTATCAAAATCCCAGCAAGATTGTTTACAATATAAACAAGATTAATCTACAAAACACATGGATAGGAAAAAGAACTAGAATAGATACATGTACTAGTTTCCTGTTGCTGCTGTATAAAATGACCACAACTAAGTGGGTTAAAACAATGCAAATGTATTATGGTACAATTCTGGGGGTCAAAAGACTTAAGTCTATCTCATTGGGCTAAAGACAAAGAATTAGCATGACTGCATTTCTTTTGGAAGTTATAAGGGAGAATAAATCTTGCTTTTTCCAGATTCTAGAGATGTCCTGCATTTCTTGGCTTCAAGTCCTTTCCTCACAATAGCATTACCCCACCTCTACTTTAATCATCACATCTCCTATCTCTGACTCTGTTCTTGCTTCCTTCTTATCAAGACCCTTGTGATTACTTTGGGCCTACCTGGATAAAACAGTATAATCCCCCGTTGCAAGATTCTTGACTTAATCATATCAGCAAAGCCCCTCTAATCATGAAGGGTAATATTGAGAGATTCTGGGAATTAGGTTATGGACATCTTAGAGTGGCCATTTTTCAGCCTACCAGACTGCATTAATTAAGACTTTGTGGTTTGGGAGGAGAAATAGACACAGATCAATATAACAAAACAGAGAAACAAAAAAATCGACCCCCACAAATATACCTGAATTATTTAAAAAAAATTTATTGTGGTAACATATGTAACATAAAATTTACTATTTTAACAATTTTTAAGTTACAATTCAGTGGCATAAATTACATTTACAAGATTGTGCTAATATCAACACTATCTCTTATCAAAACTTTTTCTTTCCCACACATAGAAACTCTATATCTATTAAGCATTAACTCCTTATACACCCCTACTCATGGCACCTGTTAACCTCAAATATAATTTGTCTATTAATTTTCTTATCATAATTTAAGTGGAATCATATGATATTTACCTTTTGGTGCCTGACTTATTTCACCTAGCATAATGACTTCAAGCTTCATCCATCATTTAAAAAATATTATTATGGAGAAATATCCACACACATACAGTCCATACATGGTATACAATTAATGGCTCAAAATATCATCACGTAGTTGTATAGTCTTCACCATGATCATTTTTAGAACATTTACAACAATCAAACAAATTAAAAAATCAGTGTTTCTGGTATAACCACATAGCCATGACTTCACCACCACAATCTATACAAAGAAACTTTCTTTTCTTCCACAAAGATTCACATATCCTTCCCCCATATCCCCTGCTTGCCAACATTTGCTTCTGGCATAATGCCTCTGTTACATTCAGTGGAAGCACATTACAATGTTACCATTAAGTATAGACACTAGCATGCATTGATTGTATTTTTTCCTGTACACCATCCCATTTTCAACACATTGCAAGGTTTATATTCTTTTGTTCTCCCCCAGGCAAAAACATTTGTACATTAAATCATCATCATTGTCCATGCTAGGCATTCATAAGTTATACCATCTCAGTCTTTATCCTCTCTATCTTTCCTTCTGGAGTCATACATGCCCCCAGCCCCTCTCCCTCAGCCATACTCCCATTCAGCTTCATTCAGTGTACTTCTGAATTTTTACAATCAGTCCTGTTCACATTCTGTACTCCTTCAGCAATAAATACCCAATATTTACCCTGTTTCTATCTCCTGATAACCTGCGTTGTTAACTTTATATCTCAAAGTTCACTCATTAATGTTAGTTCATATAAATGAGGTCATGTAATATTTGTCCTTACGTTTCTGACTAATTTCACCCAGCTTAATGTTCTCAAGGTTCATCCCCATTGTTACATGCTTCATGACTTTATTCTGTCTTATAGCTGCGTCTTATACCATCATATGTATATACCACAACTTGTTTAGCCACTCATCATTGATGAACATTTGGGCTATTTTCATCTCTTGACAATCATGAATAATGCTGCTAAAAACATTGGTGTGCAAATGTCCATTTTGTGTCCCTGCCCTCAAGTCCTCTGAATAGATACCTAGTAGTAAGATTGCTGGATCATATGGCAATTCCGTACTTAGCTTCCTGAGGAACTGCCAAACTGTTGGCCATTTTTGAAAAATTTTTTGATTGTGAAATATATATATATATATATATATACACAAAAAAAAATTTCAAAGCACATGGCAACAATTAGTTGTACAACAGATTTCAGAGTTTGATATGGGTTATAATTCCAATATTTTATGTTTTTCCTTCTAGTTGCTACAAGACACTGGAGACTAAACAGAAATATCAATAAAATAATTCAGCAATCATACTAATTTGCTAAATCCTAACTTCTCTGTTATACCTCCTCCTTCTCCTTTGGTCTTTTTTCCCAATTTTCAGGGATATACGGGCTATGCCAGTTTTAACATTTTCATATTAAAAAGGGGTGTCGACAATATGCAATAGGTTGATGGAACTTGCTGACATTCTTGGAGAGGCTGGTCCTTCTGTGTTTCAGGACTTATCTGGCCTAGGAACCATCAGGAGGTTATAGGTTTTGGGAAAGTAAACTTAGTGTGTGAAACTTTTGTAGAATCCTAGGTAGAGCTTGTGCCACTTTGAAAGTATTATGTACCCCAGAAAAGCCATGTTTTAATCCTGATTCAATCTTGCGGTGACAGCCACTTTTTAAAATTCTAGTTCAATACTGTAGGCTAGACACGTTTGATTAGATTATCTCCACAGACATGTGACATGCCCAATTGTGGGTGTGATCTTTTGATTAGATGGAGATGTGACTCCATCCATTCCAAGTGGGTCTTGATTAGTTTACTGAAGTCATTTAAAGAGGAAACATTTTGGAGAGAACAGAGCAGAGCTGATAGAGAGAAAATAAACAGAAACTTCAGAGCAGAGCTGACACAGATGCTGACACTTGGAGAACAGAGACACAGACGTTTGCAAATACTTGCAGCTCATCAGATATCAACATTAGATGTTAAGCAAGCCAGAACTTGGAGACAGCCAAGGGAAGCCAAGAGATGAAAGCAAGCACTGGAGAAGCAAAGTGAGGAACACCACCCCTCCTTCCCAGGAACAGACACTGAAAGCAATGGACCCCAAGAGCAAGGGACCAGCAGATGCCAGTCACGTGACTTCCCAGCTGACACAGATGTTCTGGACCCATTGGCGTTCCTTGAATTAAGGTATCTTTTTCTGGATGCCTTAGTATGGACATTTTACATTTTCAATCAAAATCCCAACAACCTTCTTTGCAAAATTGAAAAAGCCAATTATCAAGTTTATATGGAAGGTAAGGAGCTCCAAATCTCCATAACCATCTTGAAGAAAAAAAACAAAGCTGGAGGTCTCATACTTCCTGATCCTAAAACTTATTACAAAGCTACAGTAAACAAAGCAACAAGGTATGAGCATATAGACAGATGTTCAGACCAACTGAATTGAATTGAGAATTCAGAAATCAACTCTCACAAATTCAGCCAATGGGCAGGCTCTGGAAATCAAAACCTGGGTCTCCAGCTTGACAGGCAAGAACTTTGCCACTGAGCCACCATTGCATTGCCCCAACGAACTGATTTTTGATAGGTGTGCCAAGTCCACTCAATTGGGAAAGAATAGTCTCTTCAACAAATGTTGATGGGAAAACTGGGTGTCCACATGCAAAAGAATGACAACCCTTTCTTCACAGCATATGCAAAAACCAACTCAAAATGGATGAAAGACTTAAACATAAGAACCAGAATTATAAAACTCCTAGAAGAAAACATAGGGAAACATCTTCAAGACCTTGTGTCAGGTAATGGTGCATGAGAGATTATGCTCAAAACACAAGCAAAAACAGAGAAAAAATAGATAAATGGGACTTCATAAAAAATAAAAATTGTTGTGCTTCAAGGGACTTCCTCATGAAAGTAAAACAATAATCTATGCTTTGGGAGATGATACTTGGAAACTACATATCTGATAAAGGTTTAATATCCAAAATGTATAAAGAAATCCTACAACTCAACAAGCAAAAGCCAACTTAATTTTAAAATGAGCAAAACACTTGAGTAGACATTTCTCCAAAGGAGTAATGCAAGTGGCCAAAAAGCACATGAAGAGCTGCTTATCTGAATGGGTGGGTGGGTGTGGTGGGCAGCATGAAGCCCAGCCCCAGCCGGAGCTGGAGCAGGTGGTGGGCAGCGGTGGCTAGGATGGCAGTGGCGGGACAGGTAAAGCTGCTGCTGCTAGTGATCTGGAGGTGGCAGCTGAAAATCATCTCAGGTTATTGTCCGCTGTGACCTAAGCCTTGTGCCAAGGCTTAAGTCACCATCTGCTGGGTAGATTGTGGTGGCCCAGAGAGTAGAAAGTTGTGCAAGAAGTTAACCTGAGCCCAAAAGACAAAAAAGTCAGTTTATTCCATTACCAGGATGGTGCATTTCATACTGAATATAACTGAACTGTAACATTTAAGTCCATGGTGGCCTTTCTGAAGGATCCCAAAAGGCCCGTACTGTGAGAGGAAGATCCTGGAGCCAAAGTTGTCGTTCACATAGACAGTGAAAAAGACTTTAGATGACTCCTGAAGAAGGAAGAGGGGCCTCTCCCGGTGATGTTTTATTAAGATCCCTGGTCCATCATGGGCAAGAGGGACATGATGCATTTCCAGGAGGCTATAACTGAGCTTCAAGGCAACTTCCTGCTACCCCTCCAAATTTCAGAACCTCAATGTGGAGTACAATGTGCATGGCTACCTGACCATCTGCTATTCTGAGAAGGGAAGGTTTCTGTTCTAGTACAATAACTACATATCCGTGGCCAAGGACATTGTGGAGTGGCGAAAGAATCCACCGCTGCCACAGCCCCAGGTCCCTGAGACTCCCTGGGCAAGAAGTGTGGCTTTGTTTATCACTTGACTGTTAAAGACTTTGACCAGTTTGTAAAGGAACATTCCTCTGTCCTCATCTTGTTCCATGCCCCATGTGAGTGAAACACTGCTCCTCCCCCTCTAATCCTTCTCTCTTTCAGAGCAGGATTTACGCATGGAGCCCTACCATCTTGAATGACCCTCTGTACTGAGCCCAGAGATGTGGCAGTCAGCATGACAGGCAAGGTGCCTGCCCTCCCATCACATGCAGCATCATTGTCATTATTGCACAGAAGTCCTGATTAGGCTGCACATGCCCCTGCAAGCTCCATGAGGCTGCACCACCTGGCCAGCCTGAGCCAGCTTCCTCTAAGAATTGGAGGAATTCGGACCAGAAGGAACCTCAGGTATTGCGAGGAATGGTAATTGCCTCATCTTATGGGTGGGAAACCAAAGAGCCATGAAGTTTTGTTTCTTGCCCAGCAGCTGAGAGGGCACAGTGAATCCTGGGCTGGAGCCTCTGGTCTGCTGGCTCCAGAATGCCTTCTCTCTGTTTCACCCTGACAGTGAATCAAGGAAGTCTGCTGAAAAAATTTTTGCAATGACGAAAGACCTGTATCTGAGGATTTTTCTTGGGGAAAAATCCTCACCATTCCCTTGGAGAATGGAAAATTGACTGTAATTGGTTTCCACCAGTGAGAAGGCTGCTTTTGGGGGTGGTGGGGGTGGGTAAGCAAGGCTGAGACCTGAAGGAAAGCCAGGGGATGATGGCCTGGGACAGAACATCCTGGAACCATCTCCTGGGAAAGGACTGCCCCATTCCCATAGGTGAAGAGAGGCGGGTCCTTAGCACAGCCTGAGTGGGATGGGAACGGGGTGGGGTGGGGGCGCTCCTCTCTCTCCTCTGCTTCCTTCTCACAACCTCTCTGCCAACTCTTTGGCCCACTAATGGTGGAAAAGAAACTGTAGAGAAGAAAAAATGCAAGAAATAACTCTTTATGAATCATTGTCATAATTATAAGACCACAGTGCCTGAGGCTAGTTATTCTAGATCATATTGACATATTCAATGAAGAGAATACATTGTGAATTCTCCCTATCACGACTCCTCGGGCCTAGCAGTTGTATTGCACCTATGCTTACATAGTGGCTTCCAATGGAGTAATCTCCTTTCATTTTAACCCGGTGCTGCAATGTAAGTATTATTAGTGCATTAGCAGAAAAGGGAATAGTTCTACAGATAAGTGACACAAGTTGTTCACTGTTCCGTGAGTCCCATATCACCAGAATTCACTGAGCCCAAGAATCCCAGAGGAGAAGTCTCCTGCCAACTTTCCCTTTCCTTCAGTACCCAATGTATTTTGGCCATTTCTGAATTGTTCATAAACAAGTCATTGCCATGCATTTCCTTAACTCCTTTCTTACAAGGCCAAATTCTTCAGAAAATCCAACAGCAAAGTATTCCCCATGGCCCCTCTCCTTCTGAGTTTCTACATAAAAGGCAAATCCACTAAGTTTCCAAAATCCTCCAGCCTCATGGGACCCTCCTGCAAAGGGCAAAACAAACCAGGTCTTAGCAGCATGTTCAACCCTCAGCTCTGCCACGGCCTTAGTGAAGGTGTCCCCAAGGTTGCAGGTGCCTGAAAAACTTCCTGCCATAAGAATTTGGATTTGTTCCCAGCCAGTATAGAGCGTAAGAGTAGGGGAGGCTTCTAAACTGACCAAGAAAATGATTGTCCCCACTGAGGGTAGTACTGGAGTGTCTTGGAATAGGACACTCTAGAGGTCTGAAAGTGGGATGATGGAACTGGGCATGGACTACGTACTCTTTGGTTGTCTGAACCCTCTTATCATTCCCCAGGATCAGTACATTTAGTCCAGACAGGCAGCACTGCAGCCAGATTCCTTGTTAAAATAGGCCCTCCTGGCCAGTCTCAGAGCTGCTGATGGAAGCAAGTCTTGGAGGAAGTTATTATACTGAATCTAGAGCTGAAATCACCCTGACTGCTTCCCTATCCCAGCAGGAAAGGCAAATATTGCCTGACTGTTTTCAGTTCCCCACTGGGGAATCAGGCTCATTCACCTGCTCCCCACCCATGTGTCTGTCTTTCCTGTCTGAGTCAAGGGAGCTCGGTCAGCTCCTGGAAGGGCAAAGAGTGATTTGAGCAGCAGTTTGTGTTTTATCCATCACAGTATAAAGAGTGTGTGTATGTGGGTCCCCTTGGATGAATCCCATAAGTTATCCAAAACAATGTATGCCAGGTAGATATGAATTATTTCATAATTGTTTATTAAGCCCCTTCTTTTTAAGAGCACTGGTTGCAAAACAGAAATATGTTTTGACCCATATTCTTTTTTTCATTCTTAAGTTATTAGCAACCCATTGTAACAGCTGATGTTTTCAGAGCCTGGGGATCAGAAGCTAGCTTCAGGGTTCCTCCCATCTTCTCCCACTTGTAATACATCATCATGCCTCCCTGAACCAGAAAGTTCTCACTCATTTTCTTGCTCCCTCACATCACCTATCAGGCATAGAGGAACAGCTTAATGAAAAATGAAATAAACAAATGAAGTCGTCACAGGGCTAAATTAGAGAACGAGAACTAGAAATTAGATGACAGCTTTTGTTTACCCTGTCAAATCATTGTTACTAACAAATATTACTGAACCTCAACCTGCTGTATGTACAGCCCCACTGAGGGGTGTCTGATTTCAGACATAGCAACTGGACACATCTGAGCTTGTCCTAGTGGGTGTCTGCCCCGTTAGGAATGCTGCATTCTAGGATGATGTGTCCATCCGCCATCATTCTCCCTTGCCTGCCCCAGCCATGCATGACTCTGCATGTGTATGAAGGTGTAGGTTTATTTCTACTTAACTGGCAGACTGAGAGGGATCAGGGCAAAAGAAAGTGGCTAAGCCTCCAATGAACTGTCCATTGCAATTCCTGTCAGATAGGAATGACTTAGTATTAAATAGCCTCTGTACACACTCTTTCTCCTTTATCTGGAAGCATGGTCCTTAGCCTGGAAAGGGATCGAGTACACATGGCTTAACAGGAATTTGGAGCCCACACGGGTGAGCCCAGAACTGTCAGATAACCCTTGGCTGCCTACCTTTGTACCTTATACAAGAGTGCTCCAGAGATGTGGTCAGGAAACTGCTTCTGCATTACTGGAGGGACCTCAGGGGAAAAGAAATGTCATGAGGCCAGAGACCAGCAGAGCTGTCCTAGGTTTCCAAAAGGCAGAAAAGGTGAATAGTGGAAATCATACTCTTATAGGTGTCAAACCCAAGCCAATATAGAAAAGGTTTTGAAACAGATCATTTTGGAAACTTAGAGTGATAAACTGGTATATGTCAAGATAGTAGACTATAGAGTCAACTAAGGATTGCCTGATGATCTTGATTTGCTCCTTGGGGTCCTATTACTTGATTGATGAATTAGCCTGTCTTTTTTTATGAAGACACTTGACAAAGTGAGTTGATGTTCTCCTGGCTGTGATCTGTGATGGGGAGAACTGGATGGGAAGAATCCACCCTGAAGGAGAGCATCGACTTGGTGTTCTGTGATTCTGAATCTGGCCTGCTTCTCTTTAGAGGGTATATGTTTGTTTTTGAAGCTATAAAAAGCAAGGCATACTTTCAAGCTTGCAAGTGTCAGAGTTGGTAAAAGGATAGCTAGCTAAAATATCGAGTGAACTACGTTAAGATTTTAAAAGATCCCAACAGATTGAAATAGTGAGGGGCAAATTGAATAGGGCTCAATTTATTTTTATGACTTTTTGCTAATTATAAAAATAATACATGCACATT
This sequence comes from Tamandua tetradactyla, assembly GCF_023851605.1. Taxonomy (NCBI): domain Eukaryota; kingdom Metazoa; phylum Chordata; class Mammalia; order Pilosa; family Myrmecophagidae; genus Tamandua; species Tamandua tetradactyla. The sequence continues at coordinate 61,155,910 of NC_135353.1, read as the reverse complement.
TTATAAAAGTGTAATACAAGAAGGCAGAAGGAAGAAAATGAACTTATTCTTTTTTATTTTTTAATTTATTTATTAATTTAAAAAATTAAGAGCAAACAAAACATTAGCACATCATTCCATTCTACATAGATAATCAGTAATTCTCAATATCATCACATAGTTGCATATTCGTCATTTCTTAGAACATTTGCATCAATTCAGAAAAAGAAATAAAAAGACAACAGAAAAAAATTAAACGAAAACAGAGAAAAAAATAACGATTATACATACCATACCCTTTACCCCTCACTTTCATTTATCACTAGCATTTCAAACTAAATTTATTTTTAACATTTTAAACTTATTCTTTATACTGACAAAAAAGATGCTTATCATCATCAGCCATTAGGGATATGCAAATCAAAACCACAATGAGATACCATTTCATAACCACTGAAATGGCTACTATGAAAAAATGAAAAATTACAAGAGTTGGAGAAGACGTGGAGAAATAGTAACACTAATTAATTTTTGGAAGGAAGAGGAAATGGAGGAGCCAGAGTGGAAGATAGTTTGGTGACTCCTCAAAAAGGCTAAATATAAAATTACCGTATGATCCAGCAATCCCGCATCAAAGTAAATTCCTAAAAGAATTGAAAACAGGTACTGAAACAGATATTTTCTCACTGATATTCATAGCAGCATTATTCACAATTGCCAAAAAAAGCCCCACAAAACAACCCAAGTATCCGTAAATCTATGACTAGATAAACAAAATGTGGTATGTATGCCCAATTGAATATTATGCAGCCATAAAAAGGAAAAAAGTTCATATACATGCAATAACCTGGATGAAACTTGAAGACATCATGTTGAATGAATAAGCCAGACACAATAGGAAAAACTTCTATAATCTCATTGATGTGAAGTAATTAGAAAAAACAAATTCATAGAGTCAGAAACTAGTCTAGAGTTTACCAGGAGCCAGGGTGGGGAACAGGGAACTGATGCTTAAATTGTATGGAGGTTCTATTTGGAATTATGGAAAACTTTCGGTAATGGATGATGGTAATGGCAATGATACATTGTGAACATAAGTTACAGCACTGAAATATATATCTGTATGTTGCTAAAAGAAAAAATTTGATTCGTATATGTGTTACTATAATAACAATTTAAAAATCGATAGTACTGTACAACACAAACAGTGAACCCTAAGATGAACCACGGTCTATAGGTAATGCTACAATTTTTAAAATGTACTTTTATCAATTACAACAAATACACCACACTAATGAAAGATATTAATAATAGGGTGGTATATGGGAAGTATATATTTTATGCATGATTTTTCTGTAAACCTACAACTTCTCTAATAAAAATAGTTTTTTAAATAACCATAAAAATGAGGATGAATATAGGACATTACTATATAAACAAATGAGGGACTGGCCCTAGAAGAGATGTTAAAAAGAGTTCTGTAGGTTGAAAGGAAACACAATAAACAATAATTCAAAGCCACATATAGAAATAACGATTTCCAGGAAGGGTAATGATATGGGTGTATATAAATGCCAGTACTACTATATTTTAGGTTTGTAACTCCACTTTTTATTTCCTATAGGATTTAAAAGGCAAATGCATAGTATGTAAGTATAACACAGTGGTTTAGAATTATAATATATAAACATGCAATTGTGGCAAGAATTACATAAAGTTGGGGAAATGGAAGGTTATAGGAGCATAGTTTGTATATATCATTGAATTTAAGTTGGTATCTAAGTAAATGAATGTGTTATAGATATAAGATGTTTAATTTATGCCCCATGGTAACCTCAAAGAAAGTATCTGAGAATATGCAAGCTCATAGAGACAGAAATCAATGTACAGGTTGCTAGAGGCAAGGGCAGGGGGAATGGGGAGTTAATGCATATTTGTAGGGTTTCCATTTGGGGAGCTGGTAAAGTTATATTAATGGAAGATGATGAGGCTATGGAAACATTGTAAATATGATTAATCCCAGTAAATGGCATGCTTGGGGGTGGATGAGATGGAAAAGTTTAAGTAGTAAATATGTTCCCATAATTTAAAAACAGAATGAGCAACTAAAGAATCAATGATAATTAAATGCTATACGTGATCCTGAATGGAATCTATCAAGAGAGGAGAATAGCTCAAAAAGACATTATTGGGGCAAATGAAAAAATTAGAATATAGACTGCAAGCTTTATATCAATGTTAAATTTCTTGAACTTGTTAACTGTACTTAAAGTGGTTATATAAGTGAATATCCTTTTTCTTAAGAAATGTACAAGGCACTATTGAGTGTTCAAGGATCATGACATGTACAATTTACTCTCAAGTGTTTAGAAAATGGATTGGTGAGTAGACAGACAGAAAGACAGATGTACAGGCATAATGATATGGCAAATGTGGCAAAATGTTGGAATTGATAGATCAGGGTATCTGGGGATGGGAGAGGCAGAAGGTGTGTTGGAATTCTTAGTATTGAGTTTGTGTTATTTTTTTATATGTCCTGTGAGTTGAGAATATTTAAAAATAAAAACTTTAAAGACAAAGAAACCACATTAGATATCACTATACACCTATCAGAATAGCTAAAATAAAAAATGGTGACAACAGAAATTGGTAGTGAGGATGCAAAGAAACTATATCATTCGTACATTGCTGGTGGGAATGTAAAATCATGCAGCCACTGTGGAAAATAGCTTGGCAGATTCTTATAGTACTATACATGCAACCAGAATACCACCCAGCAATTGCACTCTGGAGCATTTATCCCAGGTAAATTAAAAACTTATGTTCATGCACAAAATGTGTAAGACAAATGTTGGTAGTAGCTTTATTCATAATAGTCCCAAATTAGAAACAACCCAGATGTCCTACAGCTGGTGAACGGTTAAACAAACTGTGGTACAATCCATACCATGGAATTGTAGTCAGCAATAAAAAGGAATGCAATATTGATACACACAAAAACCTTGATGAAACTCCAGAGAATATATAATGAAAGCAGCTAATCCCAAAAGTGCACACATGCATGATTCCATTTATATAACAGTTTCAAAATAACAAAATTATAGAAATGGGAAATCAGTTCAGTGGTTTTAGGTGTTAATGGAGGGTGGGGGTAGGATGGAAGGAGGTGTAGCTATAAAAGAGCAATATGAGGGATCCTTATGGCCATGGAAATGTTCTAAATCTTGACTATATCAATATCAATATCTTGGCTATAATATTGCACTATAGTTTTGCAAGACTTTCCACTGAGGAAAACCGAGTAAAGGGTGCAATGGATCTCTTACAACTGCATGTGAATCTACAATTATCTCAAAATTAAATGTTTTATTAAAAATATATAAACAATGACAGGAAGATATATTAGAATCCATTGAATAAAAGAGGAACTCAAAGACTGTACTGACATAAAATAAACAAAACTATAAAATAAAATGCTACTAAAAAGGCTCATAATGAAAAATGAGTCTTTTCCCCTTCCTCAACACCTGCCCCCCATCACATTACCCCGCTTTGGATTCTTTTAGCTGGGCTCTTCTAGTATATATCTACTTATTTCTATTTACAATCATTAAGTTTATGTTATTTCTTTATCAGACTCAGCATCAAGGGATTGAGAAATACCCTAGAATGAGCTAAGACTCAGCATCAAGGGATTGAGTAAACCTTTTCCACCAAAAAGGGGAAGAGTGAAATGAAACAAAGTGTCAATGACTGAGAGATTCCAAACAGAGTCGAGAGGCCATCCTGGAGGTTATTCTTATGCATTAAGTAGATATCACCTTGTTATCCAACATGTAATGGAGAAGCTGGAGGGAACTGCCTGAAAGAGTAGAGCTGTGTTCCTGTAGCCGTGTTTCTTGATGATGATTGAATAATGATATAGCTTTCACAATGAGACTGTGATTGTGAAAACCGTGTCTGATGCTCCTTTTATCTACCTTGTCAACAGACGAGTAGAACATATGAAATAAAAATAAATAATAGGGGGAACAAATGTCAAAATAAATTTAGTTTGAAATGCTAGTGATCAATGAAAGGGAGGGGTAAGGGGTATGGTATGTAAGAATTTTTTCTGTTTTCATTTTATTTCTTTTTCTGAATAGATGCAAATGTTCCAAGAAATGATCATGATGATGAATATGCAACTATGTGATGACATTGTGAATTACTGATTATATATGTAGAATGGAATGATCAAAATAGGAATGTTTGCGTTTGTTACGTGTTTTTTGGTACTTAAAAAATTAATTAATTAATTTTAAAAAAATTAGAGGATGAGCGGGAGGCAAAATTTTTAAGTTTTTCCATACCCTTTCATGACTGACAATGACTTTAATCTCACTGGGTATAGAATTTAGGGTAAAAATACATTTTACTTAGAGACTCTAAAGTATTAAAGTCATTGACTCCAGGCTTCATACTGATGTTGTAAAATTAAGTGTAGTTTTGGTTCCCGTTCTTACCATGAAAAAGAAGAGTCATAGCTACATATGTCAAAGCTGTAAAATTTTAAAAGCATAAAGGATAATATAAACAACTTTGTGTAAATAAATATGAAGACAGATGAATAGTCTCTTTATAGAAAAAACATAAATTACCAAAATTGACCAGAATAGAAACATTTATACAAACCAATAACAACCAAATAAATTGAACCCTTGCCAAAAGGCTCTTCACCAAATAAACCACATGCTCCAATTGTTTTAGTGGTGGATTTTGTCTTAACTATTTAAGAAAAGGTGAAAAGTTTCTCAAATTCATTTGTTGAATATATTTTAACTTTGATACCAAAAACATGTAAGACAACTATGAGAAAAATTATAGACCAGATACCCAAATATAAATGTAAAAATCTACAGTAAAATCTTCTCATTTATTCAGCAGAGTGTTAAAAATACGTATTATGAGCAAGTAGCCTTCGTTCTAAGAATATAGAAATATTTCAGAATAAAAATACTATCAATGTGATCACATTTAACATACTAAAGAAGAAATATGACTACATCAACAGAGCAGGAAAATTTTATTATATTTTGACATTCAGTCATGATTTAAAACAACTGCAAACTAGGAATAGAATGAAACCTATTCTTAACCTAATAAATCTGTGTAGGCTCTACAGAAAACATACTTGTTGTGGATAGAATCATGTTCCCACAAAAGCCACATTCAAATCCTAATCCCTGGTCCTGTGGGTATGAGCCCATTTATAAATAGGACCTTTGAAGATGTTATTAATTAAGGTGTGTCCAAACTGAATGAGGGTGGGCCTTAATCCAATATGGCTGAAGTCCTTATGAGCAAATGAAATTGGACAGAGAAGCCATGTGGAACAGCCAGAATCTGGAAGCCAATTGAACCCAGAAAATGAAAGAGATGATGCCACTACGTGCATTGCAGTCTGACAGAAAAGCCAAGGACCACAGATCACTGGCAGCAAACTCCACAATGCCATAGTCTTTGGGGAGAAAGTATAGTCTTATTGATATCTCAATTTTGAACTTCTCCTAGCTGCAAAACTGTGAGCCAATAAATATCCATTGTTTAAGCCAACCCACTTTATTTTGTTTTAGCAGCTAGGACGTTAAAACTGGTTTTGGTACCAAAAATTGGGGTAGCTGCTATGAAAAATATCTAAAAATGTGGAAACAGCTTTGGTGTTGGTTAATGGGTAGAGGCTGGAAGAAGTATGAGGTGCTTGATAGCAAAAGCCTAAATTCCTTATAAGAGATTTTTGGAAGAAATATGGGCATTAAAAGTATCTCTGATGAGGCTTTAGAAGGAAATGATGAGTGTGTTATTAGAAATTGAGAAAAGTTGATCCTTGTTATAAAGGATGTTATAAAGTGGCAGATAACTTGGCAAAAAAATGTGTTCTGATGTCAGAGTGAAAGTGGGGCTTGTAAGTGATGCACATGGATGTTTAGTTAAGGAGATTTTCAAGCTAACTGTAGAAAGTAGAGCCTGGCTTCTCCTTGCAGCTTATAGTAAAATTTGAGAGATAAAGGATAAATTGAAATTAAACTTTCAAGCACAAATGAATTAACACTTGATGATTTTGAAAATTCCCAGCCTATCCAGATAGTATGTTCTGAGACTAGGACCAAAAGAAGCTCTATCAGGGATTTTTCTGAGCTTTCTGGAAGTGAATCCCCAGGAACAGGGTTCCATGTAAGGATTTAACTTAAAAACACTTTCCTAAAGAAGGTATAGCTGATTTTGAGGCTTGCCCTTAGAAAATTTATTTTTGTAGTGGAAAAGGTAAGATTACCTATAAATTATGCCTAAGAGGTGCTTCCAGGAAACCTTATTTATTGCTCAGATGTGGCCCCCCCCCTCTCTAAGCCCAACTCTGCAAGAAAAATCATTACCCTCCCCCCGACATGGGACATGACATCCAAGGGTAAAAGTTTCCCTGACAACATAGGACATGACTCCCAGGGATGAGCCTAGCCCTGGCACCATGGGATTGAGAATATCTTCTGGACCAAAAGGAAGAAAAGAAATGTAACAAAATATGGTATCAGTGGCTAAGACAGATCAAATGGACTCGAGACGCTGTTCTGGAGGCCACTCTTATGCAAACTTCAGCTAGATACTGCTAATTGCCACAGTTTGCCAACCCCCAACCAACATCATTTCTGTTAACCCTAAAGAACACTCTAGGGCTCTTTCTGAGAGTCTAAAAAGTTTCATGCACTAAGTTTACTTTACAAAAACCTAAAACCTTCAGATGAATCTTAGGCCAGATAAGTCCCGAAACACAGAGGTGCCAGTTTCTCCAGGAACATCAACAAGTTCCATCCACTTATTCCATATTGTTGACACCCCTTTTCAACATGAAAAAGTTTGAATGGCCATAACCCAAATATTCCTAAAGATTGGAGGAAAGATCAAAGGAGAAAGAAGAGTTATACCAAAGAAGATGGGATTTAACAAATAAGTATGACTACTAAATCATTATATTGATATTTCTGTGTAGCCCCCAGTGTCTTGGAGCAGCTAGGAAGAAAAGTTTGAAATTGTGAAACTGTAATCCATGCCAAACTTTGAAATTGTTTCTATATACTTTGTTAGAATGTACTTTGAAGCGTAAAAAAAGAAAGGTATGGCTGATTACGGATCCAGTTAGCCATGTCAGTATGAGTCAACATTTGAAATGTAATCATCCAATAAGGATCCGTGGAAAATTTTATTGTTTGATAGTTTGAACTCCCTTGAACTGCATGCAAAGTTGACAAGGTTTTTTTGAAATGTGTATGAACTGACTATGCCTGAAAGGAACAGAAAAGGTATAAAATGAAGGAAAAATGACTTCAAGAGCAGAGCCATGGATGTTGAAGTCTGGACCAAAGAGATCTTAGGCCAAGAGAGTGGCCCACCCATGTGCTTGAAATGGATATGTCTGCCACTGCACTCAGAGGGGTGAGGCCATCTGCCCAGACACTTAGAGGGAGTGGACAATGTGCCCATCATTCAGGGAAAGTGCTGCCACCCCAAGGCTCAGAGATGATGGTGCCTGTGCCCTGGTATTCAAGGAAACCCTGGCCACCATTCTGGTGCTTGGAGAGGGTGGGGTCTTCACCCCAGTGTCCAAGTGAGAGCGTGGGTATTTTACAAGCCCTTGAAAGGGGTGGGGTTCCTGTTACATCAGGCTGGAGGACAAGGTATTAAACCAAAGATGGCTCTCAGACTTTAAAATCTAATAAAATTTGCCCTGATGGGAGATTTGTTTGGGATCTACGACCCTTGTTTTCCTTCCAATTTCTCACCTCTGGAATGGAAATGGGAATAGGAATATTTATCCAATGCCTGTCCCAGCGTTGTATATTAGAAGGAGACACAACTTGTTTTCTAGGTTTTATAGGTCCAGACAGAAAGGAAATTTTGCTCTAGGATAGACCCTACCCATAGTAATTTGATAAGACTTAGGACCAACAAGGCACAATTTAGAAACTTCCAATTGCTCTACCAGGAAGGATGCTACCAGGGGTCTCCAATAAGAGTCTAAAATTAGAAAAAAATCCAGAGGAGTATTTCTGATGGCTCCTCGTGAATTAACCAACACCCTTGATCAAGCCACGCATGAGGTTGATTCTAACAGAACATGTAAGTTTGCAGTGTGCTATAAATTGCTTGCTTTACTTAAATAGGTTCGTGCTTTTTTTTTTCTTGTCAGTAGCAATGAAAGGATCCTAAATAATATGGACTGCTTTTCCTGGCCCCCAACCCACCTCAAGACAGGATTTCAATTTTTTACAGTGCCCTGATTATTAGGCCTACCAGTCACTTAGTTCCTGCGTATGAAAGGAGGGATATCAGACAATTCCTCTACCACAGCAATATGTAAAGTGGGGTCCCAAGTAACTCACAAAAAATGGCATTAAACAGTTGTGATCCTTTTACTGAAAAGTTATAAAGGAATTGGTGATTATAAAGGCTGCAAAAACTTCTGTAACTTTGGCCACTTATAAAAATACTCTAGTTATTAAAATGCTTGCCTTACATGTGGGAGACCCAGGTTTTATTCCTGGACCATGCACTCCCTCACAAAAAAAATACTGTGGTTAAGAAAATACCACAGTTATAAAAATATTACAGTAAACTAAATTCAATTCTGACTTTACCCAGAATTAGGACAGAGTCCACATGTTATGGGCAATCTTTCACAAGACTGTCCTCATTCAAAACACCAGCCACAAGTTTGGGGACCCAGACCATCCACACTTCTGACCAACTGACTACAAATTCAGTCCTATCCAGACCCCCTTGGGTTCAATAATTCACTAGTATGACTCACAGGACTCACTGAAAGTGGCATACTAATGATTATAGTTTATCATAATAAAATGATATGAATAAGAAGAAACCAAAAGAAAAGTGTCTAAAACACAAGCTTCAATGTTCTCTCCACATGGAGTCAGAAAGCAGCACTGGAAAATTGATGTTTATTATCAATTGCAGAATCTCCTCTGAGTTTCAAGTGGAGTTTATATAGAGTTACATAGGTATGACTGGTGGAATTAATGCCCAAGTGGTTGAATGCAATCTGCAGCAACCCCTCGTCCTTCCAGAGGTTGGGGGAATTGGGTTGACAGATGTGGCTTAAAGCTCCAACCGCTAATCACATGCTTAGTCTTTATGGTATGCCCAGCCCCCACCCCAACTCTATACAGGTATGGCTGGCTCCATCAGCTCATCAGCATATGCACTATTAGGTATGGTCTGGAGCCTACTATGAATAACAAATGATGCAACTATCAAAGGAAAAATGTAGAGGTTACTTACTCAAGAACTGGAACAAAGACCAGTCAATTTTTTTCAATATACCACAGTGATGGAAGAATGCAGGGCAATGCTACTGGATTCAGGAGTTATTCTCATCTTACCCCAAAGCAAGAGTGGTTTATTGTTAAGACGTGGGCAAAGAGTGCGCAGGACTCAATAACCTGGAGAAAGGGTAAATAAGGATGGCCTCTGAGAATTAAAATAGTAGAATCCCCACATTAGGAATGCCATTAGCCATCTGTGAAAGCCAACCAAGAAAGTGCCTATAAATGTGTGACTTGAGGTTAGGAAATATCTAAAACTACAATCAAGGTTGTCATCTCAGAGAGACCAAAATGGAATGCGACAGTAGTTGTATAATTATGCTCTCTTGTACCGAGCCTCCGCGTGAAACAAAACTGACTCAGTAGATATTTGTTGAATGAATGAATGAACCTGCTTCAATAGAAGGCTCAACAAAGAAAAGAGAAATCTAGGGAGCCCAAAGCAATCAGTCATCTTCCACGTGCAGTCAGGGGATAAGGTATCTTACATAGATAATGGCATAGGTATGGATATGAATGTGCATATGGATAGAGACAATAGAGGTATAGGTATATATGGAGACCTGGTTCTGTGCGCTTCATTAATGTGCAGCTACAACTGGACTACCGACCCACTCTCAGTGTGGGGAATAGACCTTGGACCCTACTGCACTGCTTAATGCAAATTTCACCTTCTGTGGCCTCTTGGCAGTGAGCCAGTTTGCTTTCATCTAGTGATAACCTCGGCATTTGCCATGGCCTGAGCTAGTCTTTGCTTGGCAACTACTTCATTTTTTCTGAAAAATCCTAGCCACTGAGCAGTGAGAAAAGCAACCACATCATCGAGAAAGCTGTTTAAAAAGTAGAAACCATGCGAGATAAACAGTGTATGTAATTTTTGCTTCTTTCTGCAATCTTATGTTGGGAGCCCTTGAAAGTGGGTTGGGTGAGAATATTGCCTATGCAAAAATAGTCCTAGTCCCATGGTAGCAGGAAAAGTAGGACCGAAGGGCCCTCCCCTATCTCCATTGAGGACACAGCAGTCACAAAGGCACTGCTACATCTCATATTTTGGATAAAAACATGCTCCAGACAACAAGCAAAAGCAAGTTTTCTATTTCCAACCCTACGAGGTCAACACATGGCCTTGCTTTGCTCTGTTGTGAAGCTGCACTTTCTTTTCAAAAGGAAACAGAAGAGTCTCACTGAGTTTTCTGTGTCAATCATAAATAGAGAAAGGGAGTTTGAGCCCACCTTGATTTATATCCTTTCTTTCTCTCTCTCTCTCTCTCCCTCGCTCGCTCGCTCTTATTTTTGTTCAAAAGGTCAAAAAAACACATTTGCTCAGAGAGAAAGAATATTATGTAAATTAGCCCATTCCAAGATTAAGTTGCACATATATAGTAGAGTGGAAAGCTTAAAAAAAGGACTTGAATTTGCAGTTGGAAAGGACAGTTCATGAATTTGGGAAACAAGAATAGTCTCTATAGTTCTGCTTATCTAGAATGCATGAAAAATGGATTGTGCTGGTTACAATAATCCCCTAGCCTACATGTGGATTTTCAACTCATAAAGAATCAGAAATCAGTGAGGGAGACCGAAACGCTAATACCATACTGAACTGAACAGAATCTCTTCATCAATTGATAAAGATACTGTGTTACACCCTAGAATGATGTAGAATCTGGGTCATTGGTATGTACACCAATTCCTCCATATTAAGCCAAAAAGAGAGAGCTTGAGAAGAGGCTTTGACAGTGCATCTCTAAGATAACCAGGTAAGGGTCTGATCAGACTGGCACCCAGGAGCACCTGGTCAGGCTCATCTTGATGATGCTTTCTTTCTCTGATTTTATAGGCTCAACTACAACTTTCTCACTTATGAGTTAGTCCTCAGAGACTGAATTCTAAAGATAGGTACCTTTAGATAAAGGTAACAATTCTAAAGGCTTTACATGATAATTAGCCATCTTCTCTATACCCCTTAAGTACAAACAGGAATATTTATTCAAATATCTTTGTGAATTTTTTCCCCAGTGTTGTCCTGTTTTCAAAGAAAACAGTGCCAATAGCAAAGGCTGGTGAAAATTGTGCCACCCATCAATAATTTAAGGGCATTCAGGGTCCTCAGTAGATCTACTATACTGAGAGTGGAGCATTTTGTGGAAGGTTATGGAGGGCTACACTATACTAAAAATGCCAGCTGCCAATAAGAACAGAAGTGTCACACCCTCACCTTTTTCCTGACCTCCTCAATCTGCTCTGCATTCCTCTTCCTACTTTGTTTCAGGTATCCTTTCCTTGGGGCCTAATCTTGATTTCAGCCCACAGTACTGATGCCTCATACTCTTCTTCTGGAGAGGACTTTTTGCTAGGCCTCACCACAGCTCACATTTGCCACTTGGATTACTCTTGCTCTCTCTTTGAGGTGAACACTCTACCTCTTTCAGAAATGAAAACAAAGCAAAGTTTGAGCGTGGAGAAACACATGGAAAAATATATTGTTCACATAGAGGCTCTGAAGATCCCAGCAAGCATCATAGATCCAGCTGCAGGAACACCAGCACCAGCAGTAGCAGGTCCTACAATTCTAACTCCACTTGAAGATGCTACTTCCATTGCAAGTAGTGGGGTAAATATGGGGCAGAAAAGCAGCAATCAAATAGACAGTGAGGAGATCGGGAAAATGTCAGACCCATCTTCAGATGGTCTTCAGATCAGGCTATATTTGAAGGAGCAACCCCTGCTGCTAACAGTGGGGGGAGCATAGGGAAGAAAAACAGCCATAAAGGAGGAAGAGAAAATAAAATAAAATAGTGTATTTTCCTTGGCCTCTGACACTACAGACTTAGACATCTTTTGCAACTCCAGGTCTGAATCAGACTTGTATCTTGGAGGCTTTACTAGTTACTAATAGTGGAGTAAAAATGAGGCATGAAAGCAGGGAACAAATGGCAAATGGTGAGAAAGAAAAGAAATCAGTTCTCACTCAGCCTTGGAAAGCACTGGCTGATGCCCTGTTCCTAGCATCAAGTCTAGTTCAACCCTCTCTTGGGGGGGGGGGGGCTGAACTAGAAGCCAATAGACAAATAAATATGGAACAGAAAAGCAGCATAAAAGGAAAATAAAAAGAGTAAAAAAATTGTGGCTAGTTCCAGGCCTCTGACAGTGCATCCTTGGGCATCTTTCACTGCCCCAGTTCCAAAACAAATCACTTTTGCAGAGACTTCACCAGTTGCTAACAATGAAGTAAATGTGGAGCAGAAAAGCAGGGGTCAAAAAGTGAGATGGATGAAATATCAGTTCTTCCTTGGTTTCAGAGCACATATGCTGATGCCCTATGCCCAGATGCAGCTCTGGGACAGACTTCACTTGAGGACTGTTTCCTTGCTCCTAACAGTTAGGTAAATCCTGGGAAGAAAAGCAAGCACAAAAGGAGGCATAGGAAGGATGAAAGTATCTTGGGTTGTCCTTGGTCTCTGACAGTACAAGCTTGGGCATGATGCACAGCACCAGATTCAGATCAGATTCCTTTTAAGGAGAGTCTTCTGCTGCTACTGCAGGGGTGAATGCGGAGCAGATAAGCAGGAATGAGATAGAGAATAGTGAGGAAGAAACAAAGCCTGTTCTTCCTTGGTCTGTGGAAGTACAGTGTGGTGCCCCCCTCTCAGCAATAGCTCCTGTGCAGACTTCATTTGAAGGGGCTCCTTCTCTGGAAAAGCTACATTTCAAGCCTAACAAATCCAGGAGAAAGAGGCATAAAAAGGGTGATAGGGAACAACTACAGTGCAGTGCAGAACCAACCTTAGATTTCTCTCTGGTTGGAGAAATCCACAGAGATATCCAGATAATCAGGACTTTTGGGAATATATGATGATGAACTTTGCTAGGCAAGTTGACTTTTATTATTGTGGGGAACTCTGCTCACAGGAGAGAATGGAGGCTTTGACCTTGACCAAAGACCACACCAGATCAGTACTATGGCAATGGGAACTAAGGGATCAGAGAGGTAAAGGGCTCCATTTCGGTCTGGACAGGGAAATTGGGACGTTTGTAAGATATGGAAGAGGAAAAAAAAGAGACTTAAGGAGAACTCTGGATCTTGAGGGGCAAATGCCTACATTTGTTTGGGAAAGAGGAATATTTAAAATACCGCTCTGAAGAAAAAGAGGCTCAATGCACAAATAGTAAATGTCTCCCTATTATATTGCAGTACCACAATCACTTTCTTGATGGGCAATTTCTCTCCCAATTAAATATTTTAAGTTTAAAGGTAGTTGCTACATACAGGGTAACACTTCAGATGAGAAAAAAACCTTTTTTCTCTATCTATCTTCTTTTCCCTAAGTTTCATTATAGCTTTGAGAAAGGTCTGCTATTTATGGCTGATAAAGAGTATTGCACGTTTAGATCATAAACCAATAACATTGTATGTTGGATTCTGAGAACACTTCTCTTGACTAGAAACTGTTACTGTATATTAGGTTATAAGCTGCCTCGATGAAAGCATTTAGTTCTAGGACAGGTCAGTTTACACAGTTGTTAAGAGACCAGATTCTAGAGTCACCATGCCTGGGTTCAAAGCCCAGCTTTGCCACTCACTACCTATGTTATTCTGAGCAAGTTACTAATCTCTCCTGGGCCCCACTTTCCCCCTCTGTCAAATGAGACTAATGACAGGACTTGCCTGAGAGAGCTGATGTGAATAGTAAATTAGTTAATACATGTGAAGCACTTAGAAGAATACTTGGTATATAATAAGCCATCATACAATGTCATCTATAAATTACTTTATCTTCCAGTGCAACATTTCATGGAAAGGTCTGGTGCCTGAAAGTTTTATAAATGGCAATGCATACATAAGAAGAATATGATGCCTCCATTTAAAATTATGATAGTGATTCTTAAAGTAATGGGGGAAAATGTTTGTTATAAAATGCTTAAGGGGAAAAAGCAGGTAATAAAATCATTGCTAACATTTTGAGAGTATGACCTGAACTATGTCAAGAAGATGTGTACATAAAAAGACTGGGAGATAAATATGCTACCATATTAGCATTGGTTATTTCTTCATGTGGGATTATGGGTGATTTCTTTCTGCTTCTTAACCCTTTTCTTAATTTCCAACTTTCTACTATACCGTACCGCATTTTATAACAAATATTCAAGAAAAAAAAAATGAGGGGAAAACATCAAGAACAAAGAGACATCTCCATAGTGGACTGAATGGAGGAGAGTACCCAACATTGGAAGTGCTGAGGGTACAGGACTTTTGTTCAACATGCTCAGTAACCAATTCCAGAGACACTGGGCTTTCAAAGAGAGAAATAGTTTACTACTAGGTACGTAATAGGAGAGCAGATGGCCTAGCAGTCCAAAATCTGTCTCCCTGAACTGCAGTAATTCTGATGGTTTTATTAGAGAAAAGATCGGCAGGATTTAGGATAATGAGCACAGTGGCCCCAGATGATGTTCCCCCAAGGGGACTTTGCAGATACTTTTTATTCACTGTTCAAATCACTCTGGGATTTATCGGGACATCACTCCAAACACTAACATTCTTAACGTATGAAAATTCCATACTTGGTGTGCAATCAATGGCTCACAATATCATCACATTGTTGTATCTTCATCACCATGATCATTTCTCAGAACATTTATATCATTCCAGAAAAGGAAATAAAAAGGAAAAAGAAAAAACTCATATATAGCATACCTTTTACCCCCCCGTCTCATTGACCACTAGTATTCCCCTCTACCCAATTTATTTCATCATTTGTTCCCCCTATTATTTATTTATTTTTAATACGTATTTTTTACTCATCTGTCATACCATAGATAAAAGGAGCATCAAGACAAGGTTTTCACAATCACACAGTTACTTTGTGAAAGCTGTATCATTATACAATCATCTTCAAGAATCATGGCTACTGAAACACAGCTCTATAGTTTCAGGCACTTCCCTTTAGCCTCTCTAATACACTTTAAAACTATAAAGGGGATATCTATATAATGCATAAGAATAACCTCCAGGATAACCTTTCGACTCTGTTTGGAATCTCTCAGCCATTGACACTTTATTTTGTCTCATTTCTCTCTTTCCCGTGAACTGAGGTTTTTTTTGTGTGTTTTTTTTTCAATTATGTACCTGTGGAAGATAATTTGAGCATACACATACGTAATGTGTGTCTATATATGTTTTAAGTTTATAAGTTTTGTTTACCAGTAGAGTAAACTAGACTACAGGGACAACTTTGAGGAACAGCATAAACAGTGAGAATTCTTCTCTAAATTGAGGAAGGCATGTACAGTTCATTGAAGGATGTGATGAGGCTGTAGTAAGTTTTTTCATCATCTGTTAATCCTGCGTTGCCAGGTCTCACCATTACAGCTACATGCATACCTGCTTCCTCAAATGCACTGGCCTCTAGAGAAACAGAATGTTGTTGGTTGAGTACCCAGTGCTGTCTGTGATCACTCAGTAACTCTCATTCTCCACTTTGTGACCAATCTTGGTATCAGAGTGACCATCAACAAGCTCAAAAATATCTCCCTCTGTAGAATGCCCAAATAATAGTTTCTGTGCCTCTACACTCCCTGAAGAATAGATATACACTTTCATTCCAGCCTCTCTGCATTTCTTGACTGCTGGAACTATATCTTCAAATAACTCTGCTTTTATGCACCCAGCACTGAACGCCACCCTCCACATGTGGCTGCTTCAATGCCATGGTCCTTCAGTCCAGAGATATCAGCCAGCACATGTTATCTGCCACAGCTTGGATCATCTGTTGCAGGTCATCCACCCCATTTCCAGAAACTGCAGGGATTGGAACAGCCCAATACAGATGGGAATCCTCTTCAGCCTGTTTCCTCAAAAGATTGACATCTTGCTGGCAATCTTCTTCCCAAATGTGTCTGCAGATACTCTAACATTTTCTTTTGTAGGGAAATAAAGTGTCCTTCACGAAAGCAATCGGGATTGTGGTACCTTTGATATCTAACAGGATGGCAGTGACTTCCATGGGCACTGAAAACACGACCATTTCCCTGCCAGATGCAACTATGGTTTCAACCTAGCAGTAGGGAGGGCAGAGGGTTGTGGCGGTAGCCTCTGCTCCCCCAGAACCAGCCTGAGTTTTGGACAACCCAACAAGGACGTCGAAGCCTGCAACTGCACATGGAGAAGAGGCCACTTCAGACTTGGAAGTGGGGAAAGAAGCTGCACAGAATCATGGAACTCATGTGCTGCTCAGGGGCTGCCCCAGTATTCTTATGTAAGTATTTTCTAAATGAAGTCATACAACATTTACTCTCTTGTTTCTGGCTTATTTTGCCTCAACAAATGAGACAAAGTAAAGTGTTAATGGCTGAGAGATTCCAAATGGAGTTGAGAGGTTATCCCGGAGGTTATTCTTATGCATAAAATAGATATCACCTTGTTAGTGAAGATGTAATGGAGAGGCTGGAGGGAACTGCCTGAAAATGTAGAGCTGTGTTCCAGTAGCCATGTTTCTTAAAGATGATTGTATAATGATATAACTTTCACAATGTGACTGCGTGATTGTGATAACCTTGTGTCTGGCACTCCTTTATCTACCTTATCAGCAGACAAGTAAAACATATGGAATAAAAATAAATAATAGGGGGAACAAATGTTTAAATAAATTTAGATTGAAATGCTAGTGATCAATGAAAGGGAGGGGTAGTGGTATGGTATGTATGAATTTTTTTCTGTTTTCTTTTTATTTCTTTTTCTGAATAGATGCAAATGCTCCAAGAAATGATCTTGATTATGAATACGCAACTATGTGATGATATTGTGAATTACTGATTATATATTTAGAACACAATGATCAAAAGTTAGGAATGTTTGCATTTGTTTGCTGTTATATATTTTTTTAAAATTAAAATTGATAAAAAAAAAGAATGGAATGATCATATAAGAATGATCATGTTTGTATGTTGTTTAAAAAATTAATTAATTAATTAAAAATAATGTTTGCGTTTGTATGTTGATTGGTTTTATTATTAAAAGAATATGTAAAAAATTAAACAATCAAAAACTTCAGTTCAGTGAAATGAAAGCATATTTAATAATGTGTTATATGTAGAAATTATTTGAAACCACAACTCTAACCCTTATTAAAGTCGACGTGTAGTAGATAGAAGAAATTACTAAAACACAGGTCAAAAATACAGATCAAAGGTGTTAGGTTTATCAGGTCATGTACCAAAATGGAAAACTCAATTTTGAGAAGTTACTCAGAAGCCTTGTTAGTTTAAAAATTCAAAGAATTATTTCTAAAAATAACCAATTGCCCCATTTAATTGTTGACTTAGTTGTCTGAAGATTACAGCAGCTGTATTTCACAATATTTGCCTCTCTGTGTTCACAAGACAAAGGTATTTGGTTTTGCTCCAAAAGATAGCAAAATTGGGAACGAAAACACTTCAATCATGATGAATCAAGTATCTGTTACTGAAGAAGATACTTGCTGTTCATCATTCACAGCAAGTAATTGCTTTACAGTGAAAAAGGTACATTGATATAACAGCTAAAAGAGAGATTAACATTTGTTAATGTTTAACAAAACAGTCCTAATCTTGCCGGTTGTCATTATTAGAGAATTTATAGTTACCTTTCCAAACTACTTTGCACAATTTAAAGATATACTTTTTTATAAAAGCAAAATGGTTTTACTGAAATCAGTCCATAAAGTCAATAAGAGCTCTAACATGTATTATTTCCCTCTGAAAGGGATAGGAGAAATGTAACGGCATTATTTATCCTTGTTCAATTCTAGTAGGATGTCATGTCAATTTCATGTTGTTATTAATAAAAACATTTTCTTCACTCAAAAACAAACAAACAAACAAAGAATACTGGGGCCTAGACTTGTAAGCTGTTATAGCAGTCCCATTAAGTTTGTAGTGGTAATTGTTATTTCTGAATTTCGAGGGGCTACTTTACGTATGTATGTTCTAGTTTTCTAGATGTCAGAGTGCAATATACCAGAAATGGAATGGCTTTTAAAAAGAGGAATTTAATAAGTTGCAAGTTTACAGTTCTAAAGCCGAGAAAACATCTAAATTAAAACAAGTCTATAGAAATGTCCAGTCTAAGGCATCCAGGGAAAGATACCTTGGTTCAAGAAGGCTGATGAAGTTCAGGGTTTCTCTCTCAGCTGGAAGGGCACATGGTGAGCAAAGTGTCATCTGCTAGCTTTCTCTCCTGGCTTCCTGTTTCAGGAAGTTCCCAGGGAGGCGTTTTCCTTCTTCATCTCCACAGGTCACTGGCTTGTGGACTTTCTGCTTCTTGTGGCTATGTCATTCTCTGCTCTCTCAGAATCTCTCACTTTCTCCAAAATGTTTTTTCTTTTATAGGATTCCGGTAAACTAATCAACACCCACACAATTTTTCTAAGGTACATGCATCCTCTCAAACTGGCACAATGTATAACTTGGTATTTAGAGATAAGAACAAAGCCAATCAGGTCAGGATTAAGGTAATTCAGAATACAGGGGTAAGGAACACATTGTCTGTAATTTAGAACTTCACCTACTCTTTGAGACAAAGGGAAGACAGTTTTATTTTGTTCAGAATCTAAATTTTCAGTAACACATAATCTAACTTAACCAGTCTAAATAGATCATTTAAACAATCCAAACACAGGGAGCCAGAATAAGAATGAGAGCCTTTAATGCTGTATAGCTTAATGTAATGCCTGGGTACACCCCAGATTCTTTAAAACAGATAATCAAAAAGTACTGGCAAAGTCCCTTGAGGTATGGGAGAAAAACTATGGAACTATCAAACTTTACCACTGGGGAAACCCCAGATACTGTGCCAGACATTAAGGACACCCAAATCAATATGCCAAGCCCTTGATTTTGAGGCTTGCTCTTGAAAAGCTTATGTACGTAGCAAAGAAGTTTAGCCTACCTATAACATGTCTAAGAGTCACCTCTGGAGGACCTCTCTTGTTGATCAGATGTGGCTTCTCTCTCTCTAAGCCCAACTCTCCAAATGAAACCATGCCCTCCCCATTATGTGGGACATGACATCTAGGGATGAAAGTCTCCCTGGTGGTGTGGGAGATGACTCCCAAGGATGAGCCTGGTCCTGGCACCATAGGATTGACAATGCCATCTTGACAAATAGGGGTAAAAGAAGTGTAACAAATAAGTATCAGTGACTGAGAGAGTTCAAATAGTGTCAAGAGGCTACTCTGGAGGTCACTCTTATTCAAGCTTCATTTAGACATTGCTACCAATCATAACTTGCCAAACCCCAACAAAACCATTCCTGCCAATCCTAAAGAATAACTAGGGCATTATATAAGATTCTACAAAGTTTCCATGCACTAGGGTAACTTTCCAAAACCTACGATCTCCAGATGGGTCTCTGGACCAGATAAATCCTGAAAGGCAAAGGGGCCAGCCTTTCCAGAACATCAATTAGTTACATCCCCCATCCCATATTATCAACAGTCCCTTTCAATATGAAAAATTTAGGCTAGGCATAGCCCAAGTACCCCTAAAGAATGGGAGAAAGATCAAATGAGATGGTGGAGATATACAGAGAAGGTCAGGTTTAACAAATGAGTATGAGTGCTGAACCATTATATTGATATTTCTATTGGCATCCAATATTCTGTAGCTGCTAGAAGAAAAAACAAAAAATTGTGGAACTGTAACCCATACCAAACTTTAGAATCTGTTCCATAAGTACTTGTTAAAATGTACTTGGAAATTGATTGCTTTTTTGAATATATTTTATATTTCACAATAAAAAACATTAAAATAAAAAGAAGCCATGCATAAAAAAAATTATATACTATGATCAAGCTAGTTTTATCTCAGGCATGGACAAAGTGCTTCAATATAGGAAAATCAATTAGTGTAATATGCCACATTAATAGAACAAAGAAAAAAAATAACATGACCTTCTCAATTGATGCAGAAAAGGCATTTGACAAACTCCAGTGCCTCTTCTTGATAAAAATGCTTAGAAAACTATGAATAGAAGAAAAATTCCTCAACATGATAAAGAACATATATGAAAAACAAACAGTTAATATTACCTTCAATAATGAAACAGTGAAAGCTTTCCTCTAAGATTAGAAACAAGATAAGGATGCCCACTGTCACCACTGTGATTCAACATCATAAAGTTATAGTATGGAAAATCAACTAGGTGAGAAAAATAAATAACAGACATCCACTTGGAAAGAAAAAAGTAAAACTTTTGTTATGTGCAGACAATATTATCTTATATATATATATATATATATGGAAAATTCAGAAAAACTTACAACAAAGTTCCTAGAGCTAATAAATGATTTCAGCAATATGCAGGGTATAAGACCAAGACACCAAAATGAGTGACATTTTTATACACTAGTAATATACACTTTGAAGAGGAAAATATTCCCTTTATGATCGAAACTAACATTATAAAATATCTAGGAATAAGTTCAACCAAGGATGTAAAGGATTTAAACACAGAAAACCCCAAAAGATTGCCTAAAAATCAAAGAAGGGTGGTGTGATGGTGGCTCAATGGCAGAATTCTCACCTGCCACGCCAGAGACCTGGGTTTGATTCTGGTGCCTGCCCATGTGAAAAAAAAAAATCAAAGACCTACATAAGTGGAAGGAAATTCTATGCTCAAAGATCGGAAGACAAAATCTTTTCAAGATGTCAGTTATCCCCACAATCAGTTACAGATTCAATGCAATCCCAATCAAAATTCCAACAGCCTTCTTTGCAGAAATGGAAAAGCCAGTCTCAATATGACATGGAAGAGTAAGGTCACAAATAACTAAAGCAATGTTGGAGGACTCATACTTCCTGATATAAAAGTTTACATAACTATAGTACAATAATCAAAACCAAGGAATTGGCAGTGATATACAGCAATTAACTCAATTATTCATTTTATTAAAATTCATTAGTTTTAAAAAAAAACATTAGACAGTTGTTTTATATTAAGAAACCATAACAGAAGCTTTGTTGTTTCACATTTACACATCTGATAGGCTCCAAACACCTCCAAACATTGATGTCTCTGTTCTCCATGTGTCTACATCTGTGTCAGCTCTGCTCTGAGGTTTCTGTGATTTCTCTCATTTCTGACTGTCTCCAAAATATTTCTTCTTTTAAAGGACTTCAGTAATCTAATCAAGACCCACCTGGAATGGATGAAGTCACAGCTCCATCTAATCAAAGTCACACCCACAATTGGGTGTGTCACATCTCCCTGCAGATAATCTAATCAGAAGTTTCCAAATTACTGTGTTGAATCAGGATTAAAAGAAATGGCTGTTCTCATAAGATTGAATCAGGATTAAAACATGACTTTTCTGGGGTACATAATATTTTCAAACCAACACATGAGGTAAGCCTTTTAAGCTGGTATTTCCAATCACAAAACTATTTCTTCCAATTTCAAATCTAATAAGAACTTCTATATGCTGTGCTCCCCTAAGCGTACTTTAGATTTTGCTATAGCTGTCACTGCTCCCAA
Source organism: Tamandua tetradactyla (assembly GCF_023851605.1). Classification (NCBI taxonomy): domain Eukaryota; kingdom Metazoa; phylum Chordata; class Mammalia; order Pilosa; family Myrmecophagidae; genus Tamandua; species Tamandua tetradactyla. The sequence continues at coordinate 61,134,046 of NC_135353.1, read as the reverse complement.
ACAGGAACCATCAACTTCAACCAAGTTCCTCCCCTTAGTGTTCCCCAAATACTCTGTGAATATCCCCACTTCCAGTGCTTTGCTCAAATTCTCCCCTATGCCTGGCCACTCTTGGTAGACCAACCTATTTTCCCACTCCTGTTGACAAAGTACAACCAGGCCTTCCCCTCAGCCTAGTGATGCATTTTCATTGTTTCATCCTGGGCTTTCTTTTTTCACATGAACCAAAGCTGTTTACTCTTTTGCTTTGGGGACTTGGTGAAGCTTTGCATTACAGGAAGTATTCCTGCAGGATATATATTGTTTTAAGACTGAATCAACCTGTTGGGGGCCACTTCCTGTATACAAGAAGTGGGCTGGGTGTCCAGGGGACTATTATTTAATTTCACAGCTAGGTAAAGAAATTCCTGAATATCACTCATTTCCTACAGTAACAGACACAGGCCCCTTAGGGTCGTAGTGAGGAATCCTGTGAAACACAAAGACTCTTTCATGGGACCTGCCTTAAATAACAATCCTGTACTACCCAGAGTTTATATAGTTCTTAGTTTAGGAGTTCACAGTGCTCTGTAATATCAAAACAAGCTGCCCTTCATATATGAATATGACATAAATGACACATTAGCAGTAGGATATGGGCTTGGAGTTATTTTGCCAGGAGCAGGGTTGAGGTTGCACTTAGTTTTTTATTCTCTTATTCAGGCTTCATGTGATCAAGGTTAACCATTCTCCACCAGTGTTAGGTCTTAGAAGGGTGCAGAACTAATTGATCTACAGCATGCACTCCCCTGCCCCTGAGCTGTAACCACCTCAGCTAACCAGCCTTAAATGCTTCAGTCTTTCCATGCTTTTATGTTCATCATTTCCTCACACAACTCTGGAGTGAAGGCTCTGGAGTCTATGTTCTTACTAGCTTGGGTAAATTACTTAACCCTTTAAGCCTCAGTTTCTTCAACTGTAAAATGGGACTAATAATAGTATCTACCCCTTAAGATTGCTGTGAGGATTAAATGACATAATATATGTAAAGTGCTTGGAGAAGTGCCTGGTATGTATTTAAGTGCTCAATTAATATTGCTATTATTAATATCATTTTTTCTCCCAATAAGGAAACAGAACTGAAGCATCTTGCCCTGCAGGCATTGCTTTGCTCTATAAGCCCTTGCCAACTTCTTTCCCTACTTCCTTTGGTTATTCATCTTGACTACCATGTAGCACCCATCCCCAGCCCTCACTTACTGCCCATACTCACAGCATTGCTCAAGCACTTTTCTTTTTAGTGGACATTGCCAAAGGTATTGTGAAGCAGCACCAAGGAAATATTATCTCTGCCCTCAATGAGTTCAACATTTACCTGGGTAGATGGGCCAAAAGGAAGGTGACTTTAACAGTATACCATATTACATTAATCATAGCCCAAACCCACTAGGGGACTGGCTTAGACCCAGTCCCATTTTGTCTTGGGAAAACCACAAGAAAAGGTCTGGTAGATGTCTTATAGGAGATTCCTGATTTACAACTTTTTTTCTTGACTGTTTTTCTGACAAAATGAGTGAAATCTACATCTATTAACCATCCAGTTGAGTACTGTGAGGATGCGTGTGTGTGTGTGTGTGTGCACATTTGTTTATCATTTTTACAGCATGGTACTGAACCCTTGAAGAGTTACCAATCTAGAGGCTTTGAAATGTATTTTCAAAATAATGAAGCAAGATAGTAAAAAAAAAAAAAAACACTCAGATAATTGCTAATTTATACGATCTGTGCTATAAGACATTTTAGGCCATAATGAGCTCATAATAAGGAAAGATCAAAGAGGGCTGGAGCAGCTGAGGAAAGTTTTCTAGAAAAGATAAGATATGACCTGGGCTTAGATGAAAGGGTAAAATTTGGAGAAGAAGAAATAAGGAGATAACAGCTGGAACAGAGGCCTCCCAGTAGAGATGAGTATGGACCAAAGAATGAGCAAAGTAGCTTGATTGAAAGAGGTATGTGTGCATGACAGAACAGTGGGAACTGTGGCTGCTTGGGTGGGGTATGGAATGAACAGAAAGAATTGAACACAGGCAGAGACATTTGAATCAGAAACTTTGGACACTGGGGATTCATTATAGTGTTTTAAAATTAATTTTTTACTGATGAAATCTTATCAAGATCTTTAATGTAATTAATTGTAGTAAGCCAACTAATTTCTTAGTATTTCCATGATAATGAGCTATAATTATGTGAGATGCTACCATTTGGGGAATCTGGGTAATGGATACAAGGCACCTCTCTGCACTATTTTCATTTCTTTTTTGGTTTTCTCTCTGTACTATTGTTGCAACTCCTTGTGAGTTTATTAATATTTCAGAATAAAAGTTAAAAAATAATTTTTGAAAGATCAATCTGTCAACTGCATGAGAAGAAGAAAAAAAATAGAGGTAGGATAAGAAGTTGTTCCAAGCAGAAATTTCTTCACTTAAACATTAAAACAGAGTTCATTCAGAAAAACAGATTGGCCCTGAATAAACTCTCACTCCCACTATTCAGCCAAGGAAAAGGACTTTGAGCTTACTAAATTTTTGAGACAAATGTTGTGTTGTTGGATGAAGATATGTGGTCTTGGGAGTTAGCATTTGAGAGTGACTTTCTAGTCAGCAATCTAAAGTGAGGCAGACAGCAACCTGTCTATAAACAGACTGTGAAGAATCTGTCTGCTCAGCTATTAAACCAACTCAATTAGAGCTTATTCTCAAGTGAAACACAATAGATATATCTCTAAAGGTCTGTAGCCTACAGAGAGCATACTGAGTTTGGCACAATCTTCTGCAGCAAGTGAATGGGCATTTAGCTATACAGTGTGCCCATCCTGAGTGATGGAAACTCAAAAGTTCATCATCCTACCATATCTGCTGGCCCAGCCAAACACATTCTGCCTCCAAAATCTGCCAAGGAAAAAGCCAGAGGCCAACAACCAAACTTCCCACTGCTTTCCTTCCTTGTGTTTCTTTTCAGAGATCAGATATTGGTTGAGATAAACAATGAAGTGGTATGGGATGTATGAGCTTTTTTTCTTCTTTTTTCTTTTTATTTCCTTTTCTGGAATGATGCAAATATTCTAAAAATGATCATGGTGATAAATGCACAACTATGCGGTGATATTGTGAGCCATTGATTATATACCGTGTATGGACTGCGTGTGTGAAGATTTCTCAATAAAAATAATTTTTAAATAAAGATGAACAATGAGGGAAGGGGCAGGAGTTGGAGGGCATCCAATTATCTCTATTTCCCCAGCCTTACCACACCTCACGCTGGGTGGGATCCCTCAAAAGCCTCTTGAAATAAATCCTGCCAGCTGGCTTCATCTGGTTATCTGGATACAGACCAAAAGAGGTGGGGAGAAGTTGCCAAAAGGAACCAGAAGATCTTTTCCTTCTTTTTGTTTTCCCTCTGGCTCTTCCTAAAATTATGCCCTTCATCCTATTCAGTTTGTTGTTTCAGCATTCCTTTCCCGGGGACAGGGTTCCTGCTGCCAGTTAAATTTGTTTTCTGCCTAACACAGCAGCTGACTTCCTTAATGCTTCCGAGATAGCTCAATTATCTTGATTGTTTCAGTTTGGGCTGCAGAATTAAACCATCTCGTCATGAATACACAGAGGATTCATCACTTAATAGCTGAACTGTTTGGGTCATTAAGGAGTAGGAAAGACACAGCCAAGTGATTGTTAATGCTGCGGAAAATTTAACATGAAAATGGCTGCCTGCTTCCTGTAGTATCCCTAAAAGTTTTCCTCTGTGAAAGGAAGTCTTGTACTTGTCTTTGCTGGCCTTAGCAGGGGGAAGTGCTGAGAGGCATGGCAGGGTAAAGGGAAAGCAGATGGTCCCCTGCTTTTTTGGCTTTTTAAAAATATTCTTATTGAGATATCTTCACGAACATATAGTCCATCCAATGTGTACAATCAATGTACACAATACCAACACATAGTTGTGAATTCATCACCATGATCATTTTAGAACACTTACATTACTTCAGAAAAAGAAAACAAAGTAAAAACCTCATACATCCCATACCCTTAACGCTCCTTCACATTGACCACTAGTACTGCAATAGGCCAATTTCTTTTATACCCCTTATCCTCCCCTATTATTTATTTATTTTTTGTCCTAACTTTTTTTTACTCACCTGTCCATACCCAGGATAATGGAAGCATCAGTACAAGGTTTTACAATCACATGGTCACATTGTAAAAGCTAAATATTTATACAATCATCTTCAAGAATCAAGGATACAGGAATAGAGTTAAACAGTTTCAGGTACTTCCCTCTAGCCACTCCAAAACACCATAAACTAAAAAGGGATATCTATATAATGCATAAGAATAGCATAAAGGATAACCTATTGACTGTATTTGAAATCTCTCAGCCACTGAAACTTTATTTTGTTGCATTTCTCTCCCCTTTTTTGGCCAAGAAGACTTTCTCAATACCATGATGCCAGAACCCAGCTCATCACTGGGAATCCTGTCCCACATTGCCAAGGAGATTTACACCCCTGGGAGTCAGGTCCCATGTAGGGGGATGGCAGTGAGTTCACCCACCAGGTTGGCTTAGAGAGAAGTGTCACATTTCAGCAACAAAAGAAGTTCTCTGGAGGTGACTGTTAGGCATAATTATAAGTATATTTAACTTCTTATTTGCAGAACTAAATTTCATAGGGGTGAGCCCCAAGACCATGGGCTCAGCCTTTTGAATTGGTTGTCCCATTGCCTGTGAGAATATCAGAAATTTGCTAGATGGGGAAGTTTATTTTTTTTATTTATTTATTAAATGTAACTACATACAAACAAAAGATTCTTACCATATGATCATTCCATTCTTGATATATAATCAATAACTCACAATATCATCACATAGTTGTATATTCATCATCATGATCATTTCTTAGAACATTTGCATCAATTCAGAAAAAGAAATAAAAAGAAAAAAGAAAAAGATTCATATATACCATACCCCTTACCCTTCCCTTTCATTGATCACTAGCACTTCAATCTACTAAATTTATTTTAACATTTGTTCCCCCTATTATTTATTTATTCTTAATCCATATGTTTTACTCATCTGTTGATAAGGTAGATAAAAAGAGCATCAGACACAAGGTTTTCACCATCACACAGTCACATTGTGGAAGCTATATCATTATACAATCATCTTCAAGAAACATGGCTACTGGAACACAGCTCTACATTTTCAGGCAGTTCCCTCCAGCCTCTCCATTACCCCTTAACTAAAAAGGTGATACCTATACAATGCACAAGAATAACCTCCAGGATAACCTCTCGACTCTGTTTGGAATCTCTCAGCCATTGACATTTTATTTTGTCTCATTTCGCTTTTCCTCTTTTGATTGAGAAGGTTTTCTCAGGCCCCTGATGCTGAGTCCCAGCTCATTCTAGGATTTCTGTCCCACGTTGCCAGAAGGTCCACACCCCTGAGAGTCATGTCTCACTTAGAGAGGGTGAGGGAGGTGAGTTTGCTTGTCATGTTAGCTAGGAGAGAGAGCCACATCTGAGCAATAAATGAGGCTCTCTTGGGGGTGATTCTTAGGTCTAATTTTAAGTAGGTTTAGCCTTTCTTTTGCAGGGTTAAGTTTCATATGTACAAACCCCAAGATTGGGGGCTCAGCCTATTGCTTTGGTTGTCCTCACTGCTTGTGAGAATATCAAGAATTCTCCACGTGGGGAAGTTGAATTTTCCCCCTTTCTCACCATTCTCTCAAGGGGACTTTGCAGATACTTTTTTATTCACTGTTCAAATCACTCTGGGATTTATTGGGGCATCACACTGGACAAACCTACAAAATTCCATGCCATATTCAAGGTTCCATGTACTATGGTGTTCAATCAAGCTGCCCACATAAGTTATTTTAGGAAATGCACTAGTCAAAATATAAATTTTGTACGAAATAAACATTTTTTGCTTTAGTCTCACACAAAAGTTAAAGTTTTAAAATAGTAATTGCAGATGGGGAAGTTTAATATTTCCTACTTTCTCCTCAGTTCCACAAGCAAACTCTGCAAATACTTTTTTATTCTCTGCCCAGATTACTCTGGGATGCATCAGGACATCACACTAACCTGGACAAACCAACAAAGTCTCACATCCTATTCAAGATTTCATGTAATAATAGAGTTCAAATAAACTGACCGTACACATTAAATTAGATAATGTGCTTCCAAAAATATAATTTTTATACCAAGTAAACATCTCTTTTTTTAGTCTCACACAGAAGTTGAAGTTCTAAAATACATACCATATCATCTTTTACCCTGTATCCTGATATACCTTAGTTCTATCCAGATCAGCTCCATTCATATCTCTAGTCGAAGTCTGATCATTTTTTCAACTTTTTAAACAGCTCCTGTATGGGGTACTGTTCACTTTCATACCTTCAGAGCTCGAATTCTGAGTCTTAGGTGTTACATAAATGCCCAGAGTTTCTGGGAAAGACCATCTTATATACAGCTCAGTATCTCAGAATTTAGAAATAACAGTTACAACTCAAGAATATATGTGAGTGCTGTAAGAGCTTACAATCCAGGACCTTTTACAATAGGCCCCAACCTGACAGCCCATGTGCTAAACTTCAATTCACTGAGTTTTTATATTATAGTTAGTCCATATGAGTGAGGCTTGATAATATTAGTCTTCTTGCTTTTGACATTTCATTCAACATGATGTCCTCAATATTCATTCATCTAGTTGCGTGCCTCACAACTTCATTCTTTCTTGCAGCCACTCAGTAGTCTGTTGTATGCATACACCACAGTTCCCCACTCCATTCCTAAATCAATCTACCCTTAGGTCACCTCCATCCATTGTGAATCTTGAAGACCAGTGCAACACTAGTGTGCAAATGTCCATTCGTGTCCCCACACTCAGTTCCTCCAGGTATATACTAAGCAACAGGGTTTCAGGATCATATGGCAATCCCACTGCTAGCCTCCTGTGGAACCATCACACTGCCCTCCAGAGGGGCTGCACCTCTCATTTCTCTACCAACAGTGAAAAGGTACATCTTTTTCTCCATATTTTCCTGAACACTTTTTTCTCTCTGTTCATTTCTAAACAGTTTTATTCACACATCATACAATCAAACCCAAATTTAAAAAAATCAATGTTTCCTGGTATAATCACATAGCCATGCTTTCACCAGTACACTCTATATAAAGAAACTTCCTTTTCTTTCACAAAGAATCACATACCCCTTCCCCATATCCTCTGCTTGCTGACATTTACTTCTGGCATAATGCATTTGTTACATTCCGTGGAAGCATATTACAATGTGACGGTTGACTATAGACACTAGCATGCACTGATTCTATTTTTCCTGTACACCATCCCATTTTCAACACCTTGCAATGTTTACATTAATTTGTTCTCCCTCAGGCAAAAGTGTTCTTGTGTTTGTACTTTTAATCACCATCATTGTCCATGCTAGGCATTTCTAAGTTATACCATCTCAGTCTTTATTCTCTGTCTTTCCGTCTGGAGTCATACATGCCCCCAGCCCCTCTCCCTCAATCATACTCACATTCAGTTTCATTAAGTGTACTTCTGAATTTTTGCAATCAGCCCTGTTGCACATTCTGTACCCTTTCAGGAATAAATGCCTAATCTCTACCCTCTTTCTATCTCCTGATAACCTGTGTCCTCAAATTTAACTCTCAAAATTCACTCATTAATGTTAGTTCATATAAATGAGATCATGCAGTATGTGTCCTTACATTTCTGTTTAATTTCACTCAGCATAATATCTTCAGGGTTAATCCATGTAGTTACATGCTTCATGTCTTTATTCTGTCTTACAGCCTGTAATATTCCATCATACATGCATACCAAAGCTTGTTTAGTCCCCCAACCATTGATGGACATTTGGCCTGTTTCAATCCCATAGCAATAAAAATTAATGCTGCTATAAACATTGATGTGTAAATGTCTATTTGTGTCCTTGCCCTCATGTCCTCTGAATAGATACCTAGCAATGGGATAAATGGATCATATGGCAATTCTATACTTAGCTTTCTGAGGAACCATCATACTGTCTTTCAGAGTTATTGCACTATTCTACACTCCCACCAACAGTGAATCAGTGTGCCTCTTTCTTCACATCCTCTCTACACTCCTCGTTTTCTGTTTTTTTATTTTTATACCAGCCGTTCTAGTGGGTATGAGATGATATCTCATTGTGATTTTTATTTGCATTTCCCTAATAGCCAGTGAAGTTAAGCATGTTCTCATATGCATTTTAGCCATTTGTATTTCCTCTTCTGAAAAGTGACTGTTCATGTCTTTTGCCCATTTTTAATTGGATTCTTTGTCTTTTTGTTGTTGAGTTATATAATCTCTTTATAAATTTCAGATGTTAAACCCTTTTATGAAATGTGGCTTCCAAATATTGTCTGCCCTTGTGTAGTCTGCCTTTTTACTTTCCTGACAAAGTTCTTTGATGCACAAAAGGGTTTAATTTTGAGGAAATCTCATTTACTTATTTCTTTTTTTCATGCTTGTGCTTTGGGTGTAAGTTCTAGGAAACCACCTTCTGTCACAAGGTTTATATGATATTTCCCTTAATTATCTTCTAAAAGTTTTATGTTCTTAGCTCTAATATTTAGGTCTTTGATTCATTCTGAGTTAATTTTTGTATAGAGTGTGAGATATGGATCCTCTTTTATTATTTTGCAAATGGATATCCAGCTCTCTAAACACCATTTATTGAAGATGCTGCTTTATTCCAGCTGTGTTCACTTGACTGACTTATCAAAGATCAACTGTCAAAAAAAAAAAGATAAATTGTCTTTAGATGAGGAGATGTATTTCTGAACACAAAAATCAGTTCCACTGATCAATACATCCATCTTTATGCCAGTACCATGATGTTTTGACCACTGTAACTTTGTAATATGTTTTAAAGTCAGGTAGTATGAGACCTCCCACATTGTTCCTCTTTCTCATGATATTTTTAGCTATTCAGGCTACCCTACCCTTCCAAATAAATTTGATTATTGGTTTTTCTATTTCAGCAAAGTAAGTTGTTGGAATTTTAATTGAATCTATAAATCAATTTGGGCAAAACTGACATCTTAATTTTATTTAGTCTCCCAATCCATGCACATGTTTGTCCTTCCATTTATTAGGCCTTCTGTGATTTCTTTTGGCATTTCCTGTACTTTTCTGTGTATAAGTCTTTTGTGTACTTAGTTAAATTTATTTGTAACTATTTGATCCTTTTGGTTGCTATTGTAAAAAGATCTTTTTTCTTGCTTTACTCCTCATATTACTCATTACTAGTGTATAGAAACAATACTGATTTTGGGGTGTTGATCTTGTACCCTGCTACTTTGCTGAACTCATTTATTATCCCTAGTAGCTTTACTGTAGACTTTTCAGGATTTTCATGTCTTCTGCAAACAGTGAGAGTTTTACTTCTTCCCTTCCAACTTGGATGCTTTTTATTTCTTTTTCTTGTCAAATTATTCTGGCTAGAACTTCAAGCACAATGCTGAATAGCAATGGTGACAGTAGGTATCCTTGTCTTGTTCCTGATCTGTGTTTTTCTCATATATTCACTTTATCATGTTGAGGAGGTTCCCTTCCATTCCTATCATTTGAAGAGTTTTCATCAAGAAACGGTGTTGAATTTTGTCAAATGCCTTTACTGCATCAGTCGAGATGATTATGTGCCTTTTCCACTTTGATTTGTTGATGTGGTGTATTACATTAATTGATTTTCTTATGTCGAACCATCCTTGCATACCTGTAATAAATCCATCTTGGTCATGGTGTATAGTTCTTTTATGTGCTGCTGGATTCAATTTGCAAGCATTTTCTTGAGGACTTTTACATGTATATGCATTAACAGATTTGTCTGTAGTTTTCTTTTTTTGTGGTATCTTTGTCTGGCTTTGGTATTAGGGTGATGTTGGCTTCAAAGAATGAGTTAGGTAGCTTTCCCTCCTCTTCAATTTTTTTCAAGAGTTTGAGAAGGATTGATACTAATTATTTCTTGAATGCTTGGTAGAATTCATATATGAAGACATCCGGTCCTGGACTTTTCTTATTGGGGAGCTTCTTGATGACTGATTCAATCTCTTGTGCTTGCTTTGTTGTTGTTGTCTATTTCTTCTCGGGTCAGTGTTGATTGTTCATACCTTTCTAGAAAGTTGTCCATTTCATCTATGTTGTCTAGTTTATTAACATAGTATCCTCTTATTATCTGATTTATTTCTGCAGAGTCAGTGGTTATGTCCCCTCTTCCATTTCTGATTGTATTTATTTGCATCCTCTCTTTTATTTGTCAGCCTACGTAAGGATCCATCAATTTTATTGACATTCTCAAAGAACCAACTTCTGGTTTTATTGATTTTCTCTATTGTTTTCGTATTCTTAATTTCATTTATTTCTGCTACAATCTTCATTATTTCTTTCTTTTCATTTCCTTTGGGGTCAATTTGCTGTTTTTCCTTTAATTCTTCCAAGCAACTAGTTAATTGCTCAATTTTTGCTCTTTTTTCTTTTCTAATATAGGCATTTAGTGCAATAAATTTCCCTCTCAGCATCACCTTTGCTGCATCCCATAAATTTTGATATGTCATGATTTCATTTTCATTTACCTGGAAATATTACTGATTTCTCTTGCAATTTCTCCCTTGACCTCTTGGTTATTTAAGAGTGTGTTGTTTAACTTCCATATATTTGTGAATTTTCTGGTCCTCTGCCTGTTATTGATTTCTAGCTTTATTCTGTCATGATCTGAGAAAGTGTTCTATATAATTTCAATCTTTTTATATTTATTGAGACTTTCTTTGTGACCCAGTATATGGTGTATCCTTGAGAATGATCTGTGAGCACTTGAGAAAAATGTATATTCTGCTGCTGTGGGGTGTAATGTTCTGTAAATGTCTGTTAAGTCTTGTTCAATTATCATATTATTCAAAATCTGTTTCTTTATTGATTTTCTGTTTAGATGTTCCATCCACTGCTGAGAGTAGGGAGTTAAAGTCTCCAAATATTGTTGTAGATGTGTCTACTTCTCCCTTCAGTATTGTCAGTGTTTGCCTCATGTGTTTTGGAGCACTCTGGCTCTGTCCATAAATATTTATGATTGTTTTGTCTTCCTGTTGAATTTTTCTTTTTAGTAATACATTGTGTCCTTCTTTGTCTCTTTTAATCTTTTTACATTTAAGTCCAATTTCTTGATATTAGTAGAGCTACTCCTACTCTTTTCTGGCTGTAGTTTGCAGGAAATATCTTTTTCCAACCCTTCACTTTTTAGTCTGTTTTTGTCCTTGGGTCTAAAGTGAGTCTCTTGTGGATAGAATATAGGTGGGTCCTATCTTTAAATCCACTCTGCCAATCTATCTTTTGATTGTGGTGTGTATTTCATTTACATTTAATATTATTATTGTAAAGGCAGAACTTTCTTCTACAATTCTGTCTTTTGGATTTTGTATGTTGTATGTTTTTTTTTTCTCTTTCTACCTTTACTGATAGTCTTCATTTCTACACTCTTCTTCAGACCTCTCTCTCCTGCTTTTTCCTATCTGCCTGCAGTGTTCCCTTTAGTATTTCTTGTAGACCCAGTCTATTAGTCACAAAATCTCTCAGTGACTGTTTGTCTGAAAATATTGTATTCTTCCCCTCATTTTTGAAAGAGAGTTTTGCTGGGTATAGAATTCTTGATTGACAGTTTTTCTGTTTTAGAATTTAAATACATCATACCATTGCTTTCTCATCTCCATTTTTTCTACTGAAAAATCTACACATAGTCTTATTGAGCTTCTCAAGTGTGTGATAGATTGCTTTTCTTGTTCTGCTTTAAAGAGTCTCTCTTTGTCCTTGATATTTGACAATATGATTAATAAGTGTCTTGGAGTAGGTCTATTTGGATCTATTCTGTTTGGGGTATGCTGCACTTCTTAGATGTATAATTTTCTGTTTTTCATAAGAGATGGGAAATTTTCAATTATTTTCCTCCATTATTCTTTCTCTTCCTTTTCCCTTTTCTCCTCCTTCTGGGACATCCTAACATGTGTATTCATGTGCTTTATGTTGTCATTGAATCTCCTCTGACCCTGATCATACTTTCCCATTCTTTTCCTTATCTGTTCTTTTGTGTGTAAGATTTCAGATGTCTTGTCCCCCATTTCACTAATCCTTTCTTCTGTCTCTTCAAATCTACTGTTATAGGTTTCCATTGGTTTTTTTTATCTGTTCTATTTGCCTTTGTTCCCATAAGTTTTTCCCTTTCATTTTTCAAACTTTCAAGTTATTCTTTATGTTTTCCCAATGTCTTCTTTATATCCTTTATGTCTTTTGCTGTCTTTCTTCAACTCATTGATTTGCTATTTGATGAAATTCAGCATGTCTGTTTGAATATCCTGAATTAGCATTTCAATTCCTGTATCTTATTTGAAATATTAGTTTTTTCCTTTGACTGGGAATTAAGTTTTATTTTTCTAGTATGCCTTGTTATCTTTTGCTGGTGTCTAGGCATTTGATTTTCACATTTAGTTTATTCTGGAGATTGTTCTGACTCTTTTATTTAGAGTTTTCCTTTTGGATGGCTTTGTTCTCTATCTGTTCTTTGGCATTAGTTCACCTTATCTAGACATCTAGCATAGCTTCTGTTTAACTGATCAGAATGTTTCAGCTCTTGTTTTTGTGTTTCTTGCCCTGCCTATATGGAACCATTGTTTTGAGGAGGGTCTCCTCAGATATGTTCGACCCCAGTCAGATTTTCCCCAACCAGACTGTCCCACATCTCAGGAACAGAAAGTAGCCAGCATCAATTTTCCCTGAGGATGAGACCCCACAGGTTGTTAGATTTTCTCATGAAGCCTCTGGATGCTGTGCTTTTCCTATTCTATCCAGGATGTGGTTCTTGTTTGGCCATAATTTCTTACCAGTGTAAAGTGATGTGATGCCTTTAATTTCAGCAGCCTCTCTGTTTTAGTTTATAAGCTGCTGGAATGCAATATATACCAGAAATGAAGTGGCTCTTTAAAAGGGAAATTTTTTAAGTTGCAAGTTCATCATTCTAGGGCTCTGAAAATGTCCAAATTAAGTCAAGACTATAGCAATGTCAAACTAAGACATCTAGAGAAAGATACCTTCAAGAAGGCTGATGATGTTCAGCGATTCTCTCTCAACTGGAAAGGCACATGGCAACCTCTGCTAACTTTCATTCCAGGCTTTTTCAATGGCTTCTCCTGGGCATTTTCTTTATTCATCTCCAAAGGTCTCTAGCTGTGTGGGCTCTGTTGGTTCTGTTGGCTGTCTGCTTTCTCCAAAATGGCTCTCTCTTAATAGGCTCCAGTGATGGACTTGGCATCAAAGGATTGAGGAAAAGAGGGAAAAGAGAAAAAAGACCAAAAGAGGGAAAAGAGAAATGAGACAAAATAAAATGTCAGTGGCTGAGAGATTTCAAACAGAGTTGAGAAGTTATCCTGGAGGTTATTCTTGCACATTATATAGATATCCCCTTTTCAGTATATGATGTATTAGAGTGGCTAGAAGGAAGTACCTGAAACTGTAGAGCTGTGTTCCAGTAGCCATGTTTTTTGAAGGTGATTGTATAATGATACAACTTTTGCAATGTGACTGTGTGATTATGAAAACCTTGTGTCCGATGCTCCTTTATCTACACTGTGGACAGATGAGTAAAAAATATGGGTAAAAAATAAACAAATAATAGGGGGAACAAAGGTTAAAATAAATTGAGTAGATTGAAATGAGAGGGAGGGATAAAGGATATGGCGTGTATGAGATTTTTCCTTTTATTTTTTTATTTCTTTCACTAGAGAGATATAATTGTCCAAAAAAATTATCATACATGAATATACAGGTAAGTGATGATATTGTGAGCCATTGATTGTAACCATGTCAAGAATATTTGTATGTCGGGCAGGCCATGGTGGCTCAGCAGGCAAGAATGCTTGCCTGCCATGCCAGAGGACCAGTGCCTGCCCATGTAAAAAAAAAAAAAAAAGGAATGTTTGTATGCCAAGAATGTTTTTATGTTTGTTTGTTGCTTACAATAAAAATATCAGAAAAAAAAGACTTCAGTGAGCAACCCCACCTTGAATGGGTAGAGACACATTCCATGGAAATCATCTAATCAAAAGTATGACCCACAGTTGGGTGGGTCCCATATCCATGGAAACAATAAAAAAAACTCCCACCCAGCAATGAGGATTAAAGAACTTGGCTTTTCTGAGGTACACAACAGATTCAAACTGGCACACTCTCCCTGCCAATTTTCTGGTTGAAACAGAGGCTGAGATAGGGGACAGGCTGTGGTTGATTCTGTTTTCCACACACTGGGGTTTGAACTCCCTAAAGGAGCACAATCACTTGAGCTGGGCCCTGCCCACCTTTTGTGGGAGAAGATGCTACCTTTAGGGAATTGTCCCTGTTCACCTGAGTATTTACTTTGTCTCTCAAATTTGCCTTAATTCTGCCCTTGCCTGAGGTAGCCCTAAAGTTTAAGAGTGCTTGCAGTTCTACCTAATGAACTGTTAAGAAGTTAAAAAAAAAAAAAAAAGACAAAAAAAAACATTTTCAGACATGGACCCCAGATCTCTGGTCTTGCCAATCAAGAGCTGGATTTGGTACTTGGCTCTATGTGGGGATTTATGTGCCCCCTTTACTTGGAGTCCAGTCCTTTTCAGTATTTTGTGCTTTCCAACTCAAAAAGCCTCTGTTTTGTTTTTGCTTCTGCCAGCCCTGCCGCCTCTCTGCCAGGGCAAACTCCTGGTGCTAGGTATCTACTCAGAGGAGATGAGGGCAAGGACACGAACAGACATTTTCACACCAATGTTTATAGCAGCATTATTACAATTGCCTAGAGATGGAAACAGCCAAAATGTCCATCAACACATGAATGGCTAAACAAGCTGTGGTATATACATATGATGGAATATTATGCAGCTGTAAGACAGAATAAAATTATGAAGTATGTAACAACATGGATGGACTTTGAGGACATTATGCTGAGTGAGATTAGCCAGAAATAAAAGGACAAATATTGCATGGTCTCGCTGACATGAACTGACATTAGTGAGTGAACTTGGAGAATTTCAGTTGGGAACAGAGACCATCAGGAGATAGAAAATAGGGTAGACATTGGGTTTTTGGAGTTGAAGGGATACAGATTGTGCAACAGAACTGATTGTAAAAATTCAGAAATGGATAGCACAATACTACCTAATTATAACACAGTAATGTTAGAACACTGAATGAAGCTGAATGTGAGAATGATAGAGGGAGGAGGCCTGGGGGCACAAATGAAATCAGAAGGAAAGATAGATAATAAAGACTGAGATGGTATAATCTAGGAATGCCTAGAGTGCATAATGACAGTAACTAAATGTACAAATTAAGAAATGTTTTTGCATAAGGAAAAACAAAGGAATGTCAATATTGCAGAGTGTTGAAAATAGGTGGCAATTCATATTTTGAAACCTTAACTTATGTGTGAGACTAAAGCAAAAAATGTTTATTTGGTACAAAATTTATATTTTGACTAGTGCATTTCCTAACATAACTTATGTAGACAGCTTAATTGAGCACCATAAGTACATGGAACCTTGAATAGGGCATGAATTTTGTAGGTTTGTCTAGCATGATGCCCTGTTAAATCCCAGAGAGATTTGAACAATGAACAAAAAAGCATTTGCAAAGTCCCCTTGGGGGAATGGTGAGAAAGGGGGAAAGCTCAACTTCCCCAAGTGGAGAATTCCTGATATTCTCACAAACAGTGGGGACAACCAAAGAAATAGGCTGAGCCCTCAATCTAGGGGTTTGTTCATATGAAACTTATCCATGCAAAGGCTAGGCTAAACCTACTTAAAATTAGGCCTTAGAGTCACCCCAGGAGACCATCTTTTGTTGCTCAGATGTGGCCTCTCTCTCTCAGCCAACATGACAAACAAACTCACTGCCCAGGCCCTCTCTACATGTGACATGAATCCTAGGGGTGTAAACCTCCCGGCAATATAGGACAGAGATCCTAGAATGAGCTGGGACTCAGCATCAAGGGATTGAGAAAACATCCTCAACCAAAAGGGGGAAGAGTGAAATGAGACAAAATAAAGTGTCAATGGCTGAGAGATTTCAAACAGAGTCGAGAGGTTATCCTGGAGGTTATTCTTACGCATTTTGTAGATATCCCCTTTTTAGTTAAGATGTAATGTAGAGACTGGAGGGAACTGCCTGAAAATGTAGAGCTGTGTTCCAGTAGTCATGTTTCTTGAAGATGATTGTATAATGATACAGCTTTCACAATGTGACTGTGTGATTGTGAAAAAAACAAAACAAAACAAAACAAAGCTCCTAGTTCCTTTAGTGTTTACTGCAGGTTTATCTGCACTTGGGGCCTATTTTCAGCGTCCAAATTTGTTAATTAATTCTGCAATTGGAACTTGGTTTGCTAGTACCTAAGCCCTTGCTACTAGTAAAGTCTGTTACCTTTCCCCTCGGGGAACCATCCTGCCATGCCGGTGGGGGAGGGGAAGGGGGGTCACTAGTCTCTGCAGCTTGGGAAACTTATAGTTCTGTGCAGAATCTGAGACATTCCACCCATTCCATAATGACGTAAGATGTGTCCATTCACTGATGTCTTTCCAACAGTTCTTCCATGCAGTTCCTGGCTATTTACTAGCTGCTCTGGAGCACAAGCTAAATTCTACAACTTACTATGCTGCATCTTGCCTCACCCTTGGGGCCTTGTTTTGAACTCCCAGACCAAGCTGTATTGTTTTGGTTTTTACATATCCCTCCAGTCCTGCAAGTCATGTTCAGAAGGTATTTGCATGGTTTCATTATAATAGTATTTGTATTCACCTGTACTGGAGTTAAGGTTTCACTACTTCCTGCTGCTCCTGTGTGGTTCCAGAAAGAAGAGAAAATTATCTGACAAGAGGACTCAAAACTATAATGTTTTCCTTTATTAAATCCAAAGCTCTATTTCTGAGTCAGTGGCTGGGGATTGTCCTTGGCCCTGGTTTAACCAGTGATATAGCAGAGTGGAACATTTTCCCCAAGGCCAAGGTATCTACCAGGGAAGATAATCATTTTTCACTCTCAAATTGTGTGCCAGAGGTAACCATGGATCAGGGCATTCTTGAAGATGGGGGACGCCCTCAAACACCTTTCAGCAGTTGTAGTGTATGATTGTGTATTCCTCTCAGCATATGTTTCCTTTTCCTGTGAATAGACTACTTTGGGCTAAACAGCCAGCTGGATGCTAAACCGGAGGTGTAACTGGACCCCTCAGGGCAGGAAGTGAGTAGGCCTGCTGTATCTTTGTGAAGGAACTTCACCAAAATCTCTCAAAGCCCCTGTAAGAGCATCTAGGATACATAAAATATGTGTTTGGCTCTCTCAGAATTTTCTATGAAAATCCATCTCTTCACTGTTGCCAGGACATCATTTTCACTAAATTGACCCTAAGGCTGGGTTATATAAAAGGCCAAAGCAAACTTTCCATTTTTTTTGCTATTTTTTAATTAGAGAAGTTGTGGGTTTACAGAACAATCATGCATAAAATACAGGATTCTCATATACCACACTCTCATTAACACCTTGTATTTGTTACAATTGATAATAGTACTTTTTTATGATTGTACTATTAATTATAGTCTGTGGCTTAACTTAGGGTTCACTGTGTGGTGTAGCTCCAAGGATTTTGTTTTAAAAATTTTATCGTTACTATATATACAACATGTGGGTCCATGTGTCAACTTGGCCAGGTGATAATGCCTAGTTGTCTGGTCAAGCAAACACTGGCCAACCTGTTGCTGTGAGGACATTTCATCAACTTAAATCATCAGCATGTTGATTACATCTTTGGCCAATTACATCTGTAGTCAGTTAAGGAAAGTGTCTTCTGCAATGAGTGATGTTTAATTTAATTAGTTGAAGGCTTTAAAGGAGAAGACAGAAGACAGAAGACAGAATCTCCCCACTTCAGCCAGCCAGACTCTCCTAGGGAGTTCATTGAAGACCTTCTTCAGAGTTGCCATCTTGCAGCTTGCCCTATGGAATATGAATTTGTGCACTTCCACAATTGTGTGAGACACTTTTATAAACTCTCATAATTACAGGTATCTCCTGTTGGTTCTATTTCCCTAGACTGAGAACCCTGACTACTACACAACCTAACATTTCCCCTTTGGATCACATTCAGATATACATATTTCAATGCTGCTAATTACAATCACAATGTTATACTACCATCATCACTATCCATTACCAGAACATTTCCATCATTCCAAATAAGAACTCTGTACATTGTAAGCCTTAACCCCTATTCCATATCCCCACCTATCCCCTAGTAACTGATAGTCTAGGTTCTGACTCTGAGTTTGCCAAAATTACTGAAAAAGTTTTCAACAAACATAGCAGGTGACAGCAACAATACAGCCACAGCGGTCGAGTCCCTGCAAAATCCAGACAATAAATGGTTACAGCATAAGAAAAGTAGTTGCCCCATACAGGCTCCCCCAAGCTGTCTGAGAAAAATTAATGTCTTTCTCCTCCTTCTCAATGCCTTCTGTTAAGTCTGAGACATAGGGGTCTGTGACATTTTTCCTCAGCTGCAAGCTAAGGAGTCTTCCATTAGGAAAGGCCCTGTATCCTCAGCACCTTCAATGTTGGGTACTCTCTTCCATTCAGTCCACTATGGAGATGTCTCCTTGCTCTTGATGTTTTTTCCCCTAATTTTTCTTGATTATTTGTTAATTATAAAGTGTTACATAGTAATGTTGAAATGTGGAAGTTACAGAAAAGGATTAAGAAACAGAAAAAAGTCCCCTATGATCTCACCATCCAAAGTAAACAACACTAATATGGTAGCATATTTTTTTCTCAGTCCTTTTTTAGCAACAGCTTTAATGAGATATGGCTCACATACCATACAATTTACCCATTTAAAATGTACAATTCAGTGATTTTTACTATATTCACAAAGTTGTGCAGTCATCATTACAATTAATTTTAAAACATTTTTATCACCCCCAAAAGAAACTGCCATATCCTTTAGCTTTCATCCCTCAATTTCCTCCATACCTCTTCCCCCAGACAATCACTAATTTGCTTTGTGTCTCATTGACCACTAGTATATCCATCTACCCATTTTTTTTGTCCCCCTATTATTTATTTATCTTTATCCATATTTTTTTACTCATCTGTCTCTACCCTGGATAAAAGGAGCATCAGACACAAAGTTTTCACAATCACACAGTCACATTGTAAAAGCTATATAGTTATACAATTGTCTTCAAGAATCAAGGCTACTGGAACACAGTTCAACAGTTTCAGGTACTTCCCTCTAGCCATTCTAATACACCATAATCCAAAAAGGAACATCTACGTAGTGCGTAAGAATTACCTCCAGTATAACCTTTCGAATCTGAAATCTCTCAGCCACTGAAACTTTATTGTGTCTCATTTCTCTTCCCCCTTTTGGCCAAGAAGGTTTTCTCAATCCTTTGATGCCAGGTCCTGTCTCATCCCAGAATTTCTGTCTCACATGAGAGATTTACACCCCTGGGACTCATGTCCCTCTTAGTGGGGAGGGCAGTGAGTTCATCTACTGAGTTGGCTTAGAGAGAGAGGCCACATCTGAACAACAAAAGAGATTCTCTGGGGTGACTCTTAGGCCAAAATTTGAAAAGGTTTAGCCTATCTTTGCAGGAATAAGTTCAATAGGGGTGAACCCTAAGATCAAGGGCTCAGCCTGTTGATTTGGTCAGACATGTTTTTAAACATCATGGGTATCGTCTTAGTTTTCCTTCAGTGCTATGACAAATACCGCACAATGAGTTGGCTTGAACAAAAGGAATTTATTGGCTCGTGATTTTGAGATTAGAAGTCCAAGATGGAGTCATCAAAAAGGCAATGCTTTCTCCCCAAAGACTATAACATTCTGGTGCTGACTGTTGGCCATACTTGGGGTTCCTTGGCTTCCATCCCTGCCTCATATCACATGGCAATGTCCTCTCCTTTCTCTTTCAGGTTCTTTTGACTTCAGACTTACAGCTTCTCTGATTATGTCTGAATTTGTTCTCCTTATGAAGGACTCCAGTAATCCAGATTATGGTCTACACTCATTCAGTTAGGCCACACAACTTAATTAGAATAACATCTTCAAGTGGTCTTGTTTACAATGGATTCACACCTATGGGAATGCAGATTAAGATTAAGAATATGTCTAAATTAGGGTACATAATTCACTCTATGAAAGGTATATACCAAGGAGTGGAATTGCAAGGTCATAGGGTAACTCTGTGTTTAACTTCTTGAGAAATAGGCAAACTTTTTAAAAATGGCCACCCTATTTAACATTTCCACTAGCAGTGTACGAGGTCAATTTCTCCTCATCCTGTCACACTTATTATTGTATGTCTTTTTTATTTTAGCCACCCTCATAAGTGTGAAATGGTACTTCTATTCTTTCTTACCATTTTTTTTTGCATGGACAGGCACCAGGAATTGAACCCAAGTCTCCGGCATGGCAGGCAAAAACTCTGCCTGCTGAGCCACCATAGCCCATCCCCATTCATTTTATCTACACATTTTCTTGACATGGTTTAGGTCATACTACTTTGAAATAGTAGTTATCACTTTATCTCCTGCTTTTTTTTCTATTAAATATTTCATCACATGCATCTTCCCATGCAAAGAATCTTTGTTTTGGGAATGACATCATCAAGACAGCAGTGTAAGGCATCCCTTGGAACATTTATCCTTAAAGAAAGCTAAATAAAATTCAGATTCACTTCTCCTGAAACTCTGGAGAATGGTTAAGACTGGAGAATGAATTTATAAATGCTGGATTAAGTTAAAAATAAACACCTAAAAACCTACAGGATCAGAGAAAATATTTGGAAACCATATAACTGACAAGGATTTAATATCCAGAATATATACAAACCTCCAACAACTCAATAACAAAAAGACCAACAACTCAATTAAAAAATCAGCCAAAGAGTTGAGTAGACATTTCTCCAAGAAAAGTATATAAATGATCAATAAGCCCATGAATAGATGTTCAGGGTCATTAACCATCAGGGAAATGAAAAGAAAAAACCAACACAATGAGATAGGATTTCCACCCACCACCATGGTTACTATTAAAAAAAAAAGGAAATAATAAGTATTACAGAAGATGTGGAGAAATATGAACATTCATACATTTTTGGTTGGAATATAAAATGGTACAGCCACAAAGAAAAGCACTTTGGTAGTTCCTCAGAAAGTTAAGTATCCATTACCATATGACTCAGCAATCCCACTTTTAGATATATACCCAGAATTGAAAACACAGTTTCGAACAAATATTTGTACACCAATGATCATAGTGGCATTATTCACAATTGCCAAAATTTGGTGGAAGCTAACCATGGGTCAATCATCAGATGAATGGATAAATAAAAAGTGGTATATACATACAATGATATATTCTTGGTCAGTAAAAAGGAATGAAGTTCTGATACATGCTACAAAATGGATGCACCTTGAAGACATCTTGTTAAATGAAATAAACTAGACACAAAGGAACAAGTACTGAATGATCTTACTTATATGAAATAATCAGAAAATGGAAATTCATAAAGTGTAAACTAGAACACAGGTCTCCTGATGCCTGGTGGGGGTAGGGTATGGGGAGTTAATGTCTAATTGGTATGGAGTTTCTGTTTGGGGTGATGGAAAAGCTTTGTCAATGGATGATGGTGATGGAGGTACAATTCCATGAATGTATTAACACCATTGACTTGTATATTTGAAATATGGGAAGGTTTAAATTGTATATAAGTTACTAGAAAATAAGACACAGTTGTACAACACAAATATGAACCTTAATATAAACTATGGTCTATAGTTAATAGTATAATTATAATAATATTATTTTATCCATCATACCAAAAGTAACACACAAATGCACAATGTTAATACTAGGGAAAACTGTGTGTGAGAAGATTGTATATGGAATTCTGTATATTCTGCATGTTTTTTTCTGTAAACTTACAACAACTATAATTTTTTAAAAGAATCTTTGTTACCATAATTTTTTTTTTGTTCAAAGCCCTTTTTTTTTAATTAATTAAAGAAAAAAAAAGAAATTTTTTTGGATTAGGGGAGATGTGTCTCCACCCATTTGGGTGGGTCTTGACTGGTTTACCGGAGTCCTATAAAAGGAAACATTTTGGAGAATGAGAGATTCAGAGAGAGCAGAGAATGCTGCAGTACCACGAAGCAAAGAGTCCAAGAGCCAGTGACCTTTGGAGATGAAAAAGAAAAACACCTCCCAGGGAGCTTCCTGAAACTGGAAGCCAGGAGAGAAAAAGCTAGCAGATGATGCCGTGTTTGCCATGTGCCCTTCCAGCCGAGAGAGAAACCCTGACTATGTTCGCCATGTGCCTTCCCACTTGAGAGAGAAACCCTGAACTTCATTGGCCTTCTTGAACCAAGGTATCTTTCTCTGGATGCCTTAGATTGGACATTTCTACAGACTTGCTTTAATTGGGACATTGTCTCAGCCTTAGAACTGTAAACTAGCAACATATTAAATTCCCCTTTTTAAAAGCCATTTCGTTTCTGGTATATTGCATTCCGGCAGCTAGCAAACTAGAACACCCTTAATCTTTCAACACTAAATTTCATGGAAGGGTCTTGCGCTGTGGTATTATGTGCCCTAAAGACACCCTGGAACTTTATTGGATGCAAAGCTTACCTCCATCTTTTTGTTGAAGCTGGGAAAACCTGGCCCTGAAAAATTTCCTCATGTCTAAAGTCAACCTCATGTCTAAAGACGGGGCATCTTAGCTGCATGGCTCCGAGTCACCTATGTGGCAATGCATCTATAGCTCTCAATGCAGCTCTCGTCCTGGTTTGTCCGCTATTTTCTCGGTTTTAGCACTGTTAAGTCCTCCTTACCAGGAACTGCCTCAATTCTGGGCAGATCTGAATATTTGTGTCCCAGTTTGCAGGGTATTGTCCCAGTTTTAGCACTGAAAGTTCCCCATATTAAGAAAACTCTCAGTCCTGTGTATGCTGAAATTTTTGGTCACTCTCCATTAGATTTCCAGGGTGACAATTGGCTTCAGGCATTCTCTTCACCAGGGTCATTAATAAAGTCCTCTTAAAGATCATAAAGCCTTCACAACCCACATAAATTAATGGCTAAGAGTGCAATTGTAGGTAATAGGACAGATTGGTGGGAAAGCAATTTCTGTATGGGTGGGCCACTAACTCGCCCAACCCCCTACCCCCACCCCCATATTCTCATTCACATAAGTGACTGTGTACTCTACCATTTCTGACCAGCAGAGTTCTATTACAGTTGTTGGGAAGTGGTATCCCCTAAGGCAGTGGTTCTCAAACTTAAACATCAGAGTCACTTGGAGGGCTTGTTAAAATAGATTGCTAGGCCTCACATCCAGAGTTCTTGATACAGCATGTGTGGGTGGAACCTGATAATTTATGTTTCTCACAGTTCCCAGGTAAAGCTTGTACTACTAGTCTCAGGAACGCACTTTGAAAACCAGAGATATAGGGGTTAGAAGTTAGAGATCTTGCCCTGATACACATTAGTTTCACAACCTTGAGCTAGTTACTTAACCTTTAGAGCTTCAGTTTGCTTATTGATAAAGTGGAGATAGTAATGGGACCTCTCTCATAGGATTGTTGTGAGGTAATAGAACAGTGCGTGACCCATAGTACGTTGTGTGTTCATTATCATTACCCCCAAGCTCTTAAGAACTGGCCTGCTATTTCTTCTTCTTTAGACTTAAAGCAATCTGTAGATACTTCAGGGCTAATGCACTCCTACAAGCATTCTTGTGATGCTCAGTATCTTCCCTGGTCACCACCTCCCACCCCATACACACACACACACACACACACACACACAGATGCTGACTACCTTCCTGGAGAAGTCTAGCTGAGTCAAAATTCAGTATTCTGTCTACATCCACCTTGCAGGCTCTTAAAGAGTTTCCCAAATGTTTTGCAGGAGAACATACATCAGTGTATCCACAAAGCAGCCAAAAGAATTTGAATAGCACTGGCCCTGTAAACTCTACAGACAAAGACTTAGCTACTGGGGAAGAAGG
This sequence comes from Tamandua tetradactyla, assembly GCF_023851605.1. Classification (NCBI taxonomy): domain Eukaryota; kingdom Metazoa; phylum Chordata; class Mammalia; order Pilosa; family Myrmecophagidae; genus Tamandua; species Tamandua tetradactyla. Next base: position 61,109,885 of record NC_135353.1, on the reverse strand, counting down.
ACTGCTTAGTTGAAATAGACACATGAACTTTCTTGTCTGAGGAAAGATAAGTTTGCGGCAAGATGTAAGCATTCAGCATTGTGTGTGTGTGTACTTAGCCTGTTTTGTAATTTTCCTTTCTGCATTAGAAAGGCCATTTGGTCCATTCTCCAGAGAAGGGCAACCTTCCCCAGGATGAAATGAGCACCAATTCTTCTCTCCAGAAAGTAGAGATAAGGAACTGTTTTGTGAACACTGAGTCCCTTCTCTGGCCTCTAAGAAAGATAAATCTGTTTTCTGCTGCCATTGATTCAGGCTCCAGTTTTAATAAGCCATTGAGACTCTTCTTGGTAGGCTCTGAAGAGCAATTATTGGTGTCAGTAAAAGTAAAAGAGAGAAGCGAACCTGCTGGGGACAATGACAAACCAGAGAATGCCTGGCTCATTTTAAAAAGATGGAAAATCCCCAGATTTTTACAGGAATTCTGATTTTTAAACATTGTCAACAAATTGAAAAAAATTTTAAATATTATGTGAGCCAAACAAAACATGTCCACAGCACATATTTGCTGCCAGTGTAACCTTTGGGTTAGTATGAGGGAAAAGAAGAGACTAGGACTTTTAGAGTGGATGATAAAAAAAGATTGGTAGCACATAGTCAGGAGAGGCTGGGCAAGTGGGAAAAAACAGAAGGGAGCAGGTGCCCCTAAGTATTGTCCTTGAGTTGGGGTGGGCACTGCTCAGCAGGGTCTGGGTGAGCCCGCTGCAAAAAACAACAAGAACTGGGAGAGGCACCATTTGGACTCATGAGCCATGTTGAATCAGTATCCGGGCTAGCTAGCTATCTAGTCTTCAGTGGGTGGAAACAACAGCTAACATGTATTCAGCCCTTATACTGTACCAGACATTTTTCTGAAGTCTTTACGTGTATTATTTCATTTAATCATCACATATCCTTAGGAGGTTATTATTATTATTATTATTATTATTATTATTATTATCCTCATTTTATTTTATATCGCCCAGGCTTGCAGCAGTTGATGTTACAGAGCCAAAATTTGTTCTGTCTGAGCAAAGTACCCCACAAGCCAATTCACTGCTGTGGGCAGAGTGCCCAGTTGGGACCTACTGGATTTCCTATATAAACCTACCTCCATCTTAAGAAACCTCTGGACTCCTAGTGAGGTGTCACGGAGGAGCTCCTGAATCTGTTTTTTGGGGTCAGTGAACTGAGTGTGTTAGTGTTCCAGAGTGGGGACAGTGAGATGTAACTGTGTTACAGCAGTTTTATCACCTGCTATCTTAGGAGCCAATGAGCAGAGCTCTAAGGGAGTGACCTACAGAGCAGGTCAGCTTTGATGGGAAAGAGAGGAGAGGGACAGGCCCAGGGCATAGGCTATCCATGCCCTGTAAAGTTATGTCACACAGGACATTGCAGGAAGGAATTTTAGGGTACAAGAGAAGACCATGGAGATACCTGGGATCCAGATTAAAGAGCAGTGGAGAGGCTACGAGGAGGTCAAAGTCAAACTTCACCTGCTACATAATTTTTCCAAGGACCAGTCCTGTATGAAGGCCATTGGTCTTGTCTGGGAAACAGCCACGGGAGGAAGTGCAGTGAGGAAACTCAATCAATACAAATATTGGACCAGGGCCCCTAGTCTTTTTGAACTTTTTTTTCCATTTCCTTGCGTAACTACAACCACAGAAGCAGGGGAGGAAATTGTAAATCTGGTCTAAAGTCTTGGTTTATCATTTTCTAAACATATATTTACCTAAGATTTACTGAGCAAGCTTTTTAAAGTTCCAAGTAATGTCCTTTCTGGTATTTTCTTAGGGAAATGGTCATATTGCATCATCAAATGATGGGTTATTTATTGATGGAAAAAGTAACAAGCGGGACCATTTCCCCATATTACTTAATAACTTTTGCACTCACTTGTAAGTCATATTTACATATTAGCTTAGGACTTGCAGTTACTGAATAACAGGAAATTCTGAAAGAGTTTTAATTTATAATATATCAAAATTTTTCAGTTAGAGACAATTTCACATCCACTTTATAATGCAGAGCTGAGATTGGTAGATTTTCCCTCTTAACTACTAAATATTAATACTTTGGACATGCTAGTTAATTGGTCATTCAACAACATCAATTGGGATTTTAGTGTTGCCATCACTGTGCCTAATTACGATAGCTATATTGAACACTTACTATCTTGCCACATGTTGGGATGACTAGATGATCTCATTTAGCTCTGATAATCACCCTATTTGGTTAGAGTTACTACTTCCATTTCACAGTTGAGGAAAGTGAGAATATGAGGAGTTAAGCAACTTGCACACAATCAATCACACAACTAGTAAGAGGCAGGACCAGGATTCTAGCCCAGGTCTCCTTTCTTCTTAAACCTATATCCTAAACTATAACAACACATGGTCATGTGGGCCACAGCCAGTAAAGACATATGGGGTAAAGCAATGACAACAGCCAATTCTTACTGAATATGTACCACATGCCATACTTAGCACTAAATTTTCTATGTGCATCATCTCGTTTAATCCTCATGAGGACTCTGTGAACTCAGCACTGTGATTATCATTACCCTGATTTTACATATGAGGAAAATGAGGCTTGAAAGTTAATCTGTCTAGATCACACAACTGGTGGGTGAAAGGACTGTGATTCAGATTAAGTCCATCTGACATCAGAGACCAACTCAAAGTTTACCTTCTCCAGGAAGCTTTCCTTAAGCATTCTAAACTTTCAGTTGTCCATCTACCATGCTCTCTCTTCCCATCCCATTCAACTTATTGCAACATGTGAGGCACCTATTTGAGTTACTCTTTGGGCTCAGGTAGTAGGTGTCCAGCTTCAGCCCACAGACCAAATTCAGTTGACTGCCTGTTTTTGTATGTCCCAAAAACTAAGAATGGTTTTTACATTTTTAAATGACTGGAAAAACATCAAATGAAGAATATTTTGTGGCATGTGAAAATTATATGAAATTCAAATTTACTTATTTATTGGGATACAGATTTATTGGAAAACAGCTATGCTCATTTGTTTACTATTATCTATTGCTGCTTTCATGTTAGAAAGGCAGAGTTGAATAGTTGTGACAGAGACTGTATGGTACACAAAACCTAAAATATTTATTATCTGGGCTTTTTCAGAAAAAATGATCCAACCCCTATGCTAATGTATTGAGGAATTCTATTAAAATACATAAGTTGCCTAGAAAAGTAACAGAGTAAGCCATTAATTATCTGCCATCGGTACTCAATTTTCGACTTGATTATTCAATCTGTTTCTTGATGCTGAAAGTGCGCAGCAGCCAGGGAAAAGGCAACCTGGGCAGAGGCTCTAGTCCTGCCATGCCGTGGGTCAGGCTTCTCCTTCTTTGTTTCAATTGTGATTGCACTTTGCCGATGCTTGGCAACCCTTGGGCTAGGGCACAGGTTGCCTGAAAAGGGGAGCTGAGTGGAGAGTTGTTCTGAATAACACTGAGCATCATGAAAGCCTGGAGTCCCTAGAAGATATAGAAAGGGAAAGGACTGAAAACCAGTATCACTTCATCCACAATTTTGCTCTTTGCACTCCTTCATACAAATCCTCCAGATTTAGGTTTGTAATCACTAAGACTTGAAAAACCACATTATTATGAAGTCCTCAAATTTATAACTTAATGGTCAATTTTAGGACAGAGGTATTCTGCCGTCCCTTAGTTCCACCAAGGGAAGTCTTTGCCCCTGGCTCTCTGGAGAATTTTCTTGGGAGACCGGACTCATCTACTGCTTTAGCTGAGTACGCCTACCACCCTGTCAATTGCCCTACATGTCCGCACAAAGACAAAACTCCCTTTCCCTTCTCCATCAGGCAAATTATTCCTGCTTCTCAGCATGAGTCACCATCCAGTAAGAGCTACCACAAGCCAGATTTCTGCGTCAGCAGTCCCAAAGCAATGTTTTTTTTAATAAAGGGTAGGGAAACAGAAGGGAGGTCAGGAGGAAGGGCAGAAGTGGAGACTAGAACAAAGCGAGCAAACCACCAACTGAAGAGGTATATCTGGTCTTCTAATTTCTATTGGCATGGAGGAGCCTTTGAATATTAGGCAGCCTTCCCCTTGCTACTCAGTTTTATTTCCCTCGCTTTTTATGTTCTGTTTATTTCCTTGTAAAATACTGTGGATTTGGGGCCCAGTGGACCCCCAGGGCGATGGCACAGGGGATTTAGGGCAAGAGCTCTATGAATAGCCTCACAGACCTAGAAAGGTGTAGCCTGGTCCTATAAAGTTAAAGGTACTTTTCAAACAATACATGTAGCATTGAAGTCAAAGTGTAATGTAGAGAACCCATGAGGGTAATAAGACAAGGCAGTCTGGAAGAGTCACTAGCCCTGGTAGTAAATTTAATAATAATTAAAAAAAATTATTATTATTAAAAAGCTGTTTTGACACACACACGTGTGATATATATGTGTTTAATATAATCCTCACAACAACACAACAAGGTAGGTACCATTGTTATTGTTATTTCCCAGATAAGAAAATCAAGGACTCTTGGGTAAAGCAATTGCCCCAAAGTCTCAAGGATACTAAGGCATAGGTAGTATCAGAGAAAATATTGGTGCTTAAATATAAATGGCTTTTATGGCCCCAGATCTGAGATAGTCCTTCGATCAATTCTTTTCTTATGTGGCAGACATTCTGACATGTAGTTCTTGGAAGAGGGAGGGAAGGGAAGAAGTATGTAAGATAAGAGATGCTTGCTATATATTAATACTCCCTTGCCCTACCTTTTTTTGCTTGAGCAACTGCATAGCTTTGGGACTGGCAGAGTTTAGTCAGTAAATGTCTTGAAGGCTGGTACTACAACATTCAAAATCCTTTGAGTGAATTTTTCCAAGCTGCCTGTGTGTTTCTTTAGGTCTATATCATGAATTTGCTGCTCACAGTCTCCTTTCCAATCACCATTATGTTTCAGGTATGATAGGGTTTTATGGGCCACTTTGACTTTTGGAGAATAGTATACAAGTTTTCTACTTCAGAGGGAGATTTTTTAATGAGAGATAGGAAAGGAGCAAGTGACTCACAAATTAAATTTTTCATTAGTCAGAACATTCTGTCTGATGCACTTGACCACTGATAATAGTGAGGAAGAAGCCTGCTATCATCACCATCTTCAAAACCAAAAGTTGCCTGGGGTAACTACCATGCTTTCCACTGAAACAAAGGTCACCATCAGAAACCTTCTGGAATTCACTCCAAACACATGTGCCTAGAATCACATTGTAGATTTAGGCTGTAATGCAGGTGCTTTCTTTACAAGTACAATCCAGGAGTTGTAGTAAACATTCAAAGACAGGCTAGGTTCTGGAGCATAGCCTGTGCATTTGCAAAGAAACAGTGATCACAAATACAGCTTTATTAGGATGAGAAACGGATGACTCTCCTATATTCAGGCTGCCACAGTATGCTTCATTGAAGTGAGACAACTACAACTGGGTGGACAGGAAAAAAAAGCTATAAAGATGTGCTGAAGCATGGCTTCAAAATATAGATTCAATAGGTGGGGAAAACTGCAACAGACAGAATACTAGTTGTGCCACAATTAGGAAATAGGGCTGCTACTTCCAAGAAAAGGCATCAGGAGAATATGAAGACAAAGATCTTCAATTTGAAACTATAAACCAAAGGACAGTCTTTATATATGGAATGTGGGTGGTAGTAATGGTCATTGGAATAGAGTTGCATATAGAATTATATAGGAATATATGTGACAGCTAGAGACCAAATGGTGATTAACATGAAGAGTATTAATGATTAATGTATAGAGCAGTACAATTAAATTACTTACAATAAATTAGAATGCTAACTTTGATATAAGCAAGTGATCACAGACAGAAATGTTACAAATCAGGTATGATTTACATTTTTTCAAGGAAGACCTATGACCATCTTTAAAGAGAAGGGCAAGAGACCGGAAGAAAAAATAGGAACTAATAATATGAAAGAAGTTTCTTTTAGAAAGAAGGTTTAAAAAAGGTGTGGTTATTTTTTAAATCTGTGTCCACCTAAAATTTTCTGCAAGGTTTTCCAGGGTTTTAAAGATAACTATCTGACCGGTTGCCCTGCCTCTCCAGTCTTGTGTACCACTGGTTCTTAACCTGAGAATTTACAGAGCCTAAAGAACCTCTTGAGATTATATGCAGAACTCTGTGGATTTATGGTGTATTTATGGAAAATGTACACATTTTTCCATAAAGAGGGATTTATTGAGCTGGTTAATCCTGATGTTAGTTGGTCTTTTTGCCTTTAACCATGACATATTTCCCATCAGTGCAATTAAGATATATGTTTCTATTCATTTAAAAAATACCTAGAATAAAACAGAAGATATAACCTTAACTGATTCTAGAGTATAAGGCTGATATTATGATCCTGTGGCTCAGGAAGAATAATTTGCTCCACTACAACATTCCATATCATACCTAGTTGGGATGAAAGAAGAGTGTATACTTAAAAGTCACCTGTTTTAGACAAGGCAATATCATTCATTCACAAATTTTACACATCTTTATTGAGTACCTAGTATTTTCAAGAAACTGTACATGCATTATTTTATTTTCTAAGCCCTATATGATAAGTATTATTTCCCACATTTTATGAATGAGGAAATGAAAGTTAAATCAGATTCAGAGAGGTTAATTCGTTGCCCAAGATCAACCAAGAAATGTTAGAGTGGGAATTTGAACACTGACTTTGATTCAAAATCATGAGTTGCTATCCTTAAACCCATTTTATAAATGAAGAGATCGAGGCCTAGAGAGTCAAAATGACTGAATCAGTGTCACAAGTAACAAGGTGAGGAAAGGTACTGAGGGCTGTCTCAGTTCTCTGTTCTCTATTCAGTTACTCAGTTCTTGGGATAAATCCATCTGTGGAACCAGAACCCTCAGCCTATATCTGGAGCTCGGCAAAAGCATCTTGGCAGTTCTCAAGTTGCATTCTCCAGAGAAGCCCATGCTCTTAAGCCCTTGTTTCCAGGAGAACTAAAGCTAATTAGATTATAGGCTTCCCTGGGTGATGTGACAAATGGATTCTTCAACCAACCAGCTACCTAAACGAAATATCCAAGACAAACTTTCCTAACAGGACAAACTCAAAAAGGTCAGCTATTTGTGATACTGTTGTTTGACTTTACCTGTCAGCCCTCCACCAGGTTTTGGTTGAGCAATGTGGTTTTTGGCTAGCCATTCCTGATTTATAATTAATCAGTCTGTCCCCTTTAACTGCCCCCATGGAAACCTAAGACAATATTTGATGTCTGTTTCTTAAATTAGGGCTTCTTTTGATCCAAACCACCTTTCCTCACACCAGATATGTCAAAGGTTATAGGCTGTGATGATAAAAGTACAAATTATTTTCATAGTGATCCAGGAGGGCTCAGACAGAAGAACCAGGGGTGAAATGCCTCAGGCCCTCCCTGAAGATTTAGAATCTTTAGGCTGCTTCAGAGATCAGGCAGAAGCGATAGCCCCAATCTCTAGAGGTTCATGGTGAAAGACTTGACATGGCACTCACATACTGTTAAGGTCAGAGCCACATGCCCACACTCATATCCATACTTCTACCATGCTCATGGCAACAGTAGGGGACACTGGCACTCTTCTGTCCCTTATATCCAATGGCAGTCCCAATTTGTCCAGTGCTGGTTCTTTGCTTGCACAGTTCCCTAGAGTCTCTTGTCTCACTTCTCCAAACAGAACTCCAGGGAAATGTAGAAAGGAACTCTGGTTGTTCCTCTCCTTAATAATATGAAGTGAAAATGGTGGGTATTCTTGAAGGAAACCTTCATATACTTTTTTCAGGACCCTGTATCTCCAAAAGAGTGAACTTGAGCTGCAGAAGTGTTCTAAAGACTCAGAAGATAACCCGAAAAGGCAGGAGTCAGACATTTCCTGGACTGAGGACATCATTGACACCCTTTGGAATTCTGGCCAGTTACAATTTCATTACCAACAAAAATACCTGTTTACTCTACCATGTCCTTCTGTACTATAGGATTTCTCAGAATCACCACTATATTCATGGAACCACTGAGTACACTTCATTGAAAGCCTGAAAAATCCAAATACATTCCCTGCTAAGATGACAACTTTGAAAACTCCAGGGTCACTCACTAGAAGGTTGTACTCTGAATGTGGTTAGAGTTCTTGATTTTCCAAATGTAACATACTCTAACCCCCATAACCCCAGCCCCCATGGTGATATTTATTGTACAGAGTAGCTGGATAACAAACCAATATGCATATCACTAGACAGGCCCTCATTTTTAAAATTAGAGGTTTAAATAACTTCACAAAGAAATGGAACCTCGGTCTCTCACTTTTGATAGGAGAAAGCCACCAGTCTTACAACCTTTATTTTTCCAGAGCTATTATTGATGCAGAGATTGTGTGTGTGTGTGTGTGTGTGTCAGGGTGGGGGGGAACAGAATTTAGAAATAATATATTGGATGCTCTGCAGACCTTATCAGCATTCTGAGGGACTGGAGTTGGTGATAACTGGAGTGTTGCATCTCATCCTGGGGGTTACCCAAAGATTCCAATGGCTGGCAAACAGAATTAAGTCCCATTGTCCAGACTCCATTCTTCATGTCAAAACACACTTAGTACATGACTTTTGGGTCCAAGGGGATTTGTTGGCTGAATATAGATCTGCAAACACATTTGTTCTCACTTTTTTTTGAGGGGAGGGTAGTCTCTCTCTCTCTCTACTTGTTCTTTCTCACAAATATGTGGAATAAATAAACTGTGTGATTTCTACTATGGACTCAATGCTCAGAAAACCCATCTCAACTTTCTACTCAACATGTGGTATAGAAAAAAGTTAATGGAACTTGTCCAGGTCTTGTGGAAAAGGTGGTTCTGGGTCTAGCTTATTAAAAAACTTTCCAGTTTATGTGTAAAATAGGTGAACAAAGGTATTTTTATACTGAATCTATGGCTTTGATGTCATTTACCTCTTGACCATCAAACACAAAAGTAGTGAATTTTTCCTCATATAATTGCATATCTGAACACTAAAGTGCATGTAATAATTCTTAGTTATGAATCCAACATTGATGTGTACTTACCAAAGACTTTGGGGACATGTCATAAGAAAATGTGAACTTTAAAGTTGCAATTCAGATCATTTGGCAAGCAGAACTTAGAGTTGAAAGCAAGGAGTTTTGAAAGTCTTGCCAAACCTGAGACTGTAAGTGTCATTTAAGTGGAAGAACAGAGTGAGATAGGAAGGTTCCCCATCTTACCTCATCCTACTATTTTTTCAAGACAAGAACCGCTTTGGAAAACCAAGGGAAAGGTCAAATGACATCTGGGTGAGGTTTGTTTGGGAGTTCATTCCTTGGCCATGCTCTTTGCTTTCATAAGCTCATTGTGCAATCCCAAAATTCACAAGAAGCAGCTGTTGGAATAATGGAGAAATGTCACAGAGCCTTACTAAGTGTGTATTTGTGTGGGTTCTACTAGGTATACCCAAGCACACATTCTGGGAAGGAAAGATACCTGAACTCAAAGGAATTCCATTAAAATGGAAGCTCAGACTTCAGGTTGAGAGGAATAAGTGAGTCATAAAACAGCATGGACTAGATGTTGCTGCAGGGTTCCTTGAACAGCTGCTTCATTTTGCCTCCTTGGTCTGAGGACTGGAGAGAGGCAGAAAGAAATGTCCTTGAAAGGTGGCTCAATGTGTATTTCTGAAGCCCCTAACTTTCCCCCTTACTTTCTCCATTCACCTCTTCCTATTTCTAAGTCTAACCCAAGCAATCATTTAGTGAATAAAACAATGAATCATTTTGTAAAACAGTCCTTCAGGGGATCTTTAATGCTGTCTGTGGCTCACAACTTGTAGTTCATTATCCCTGGAATCGTGGCTGATTTAGAGCACTTTACTATGTCTTTTGAGTCAAACTGCCCACAGTACTCATAAGTAAATAAAAATACTCATGGCACAAGGCACAGAAGCTCAGATCCACAGGCCTGTCTGGGTACAAACGTAGTCAAGAGAATGCTCATCATCCTTATCTATCAGGGCCCAGAAAACAAAACAATTGATCCTGCCCAGGATACCTCTTCATTGCCACGACCATCCTCTGTAAACTGTGGAGCTTGGAAAAAATAACACTCTGAGGCCCATGTAACCTTCCCTTCCCAAGAATGAAGTCTGTCTATCCAATTTGAATGTGGTTAAAATAAACAAGGAGAGGAGCGAAGGGGTCTCATGGAGCAAGGCTAGGGTAGATTCAAAGAAATGGGAGGGTACCCTATTTAAGCAGCCAGCCTCGACTTTGCCACTAATTTTCATGTACAGGAACACATTGATCTTTTGTTTTTTTATCTCCTGCTGGTGAAGCCTCCTGATTCTTTCCTTTCCCCCATTTTCTCCTCCTCACTCCACCCACCCCCACCCCAACAATCTGATATCTGCTGCTGGGTGGAAACTCCCAAAGTTCAGGGTTAGGGCAATGGCTTCCATTAGCCATGCCCTAAGGACAGTTTGGGTCACTGATCTTTCAGAAAGACAAGTCTCACAGAGTGGGAGGGGGTGGAAGAAAAGCTAGAGAAGGGTGTAGAAAGATTAATGGCATAGGAAGGGGAGGAGCTATCACATGGTAGGAAGGAGACATGATTAAAAAAGATTAGCCTCTCTTCAATCAGGGGCTCTGGGGGGTTACCTTAAAAACCTATAAAATTGCAAAGAGCCTCCTGAATTGAACAATGAATTCCAAAGAGAAAAAAGGAAAAACACCCCTTAAGTTTATGAGGTGAGTTGAGGCCAAATCAAAGAAATTCTGATTTTACAAAGTTGGGAGGAAATTTAGAGAATCCATTACCATGAGAAATGGCACAAGCTGGCAATATAAATAACATCTTCAAAAAGACATAGAGAGTGGGCCATGGTGGCTCAGCAGGCAGAGTTCTTGCCTGTCATGCCTGAGACCCAGGTTTGCTTTGGTGCCAGTCCATGCAAAAAAAAAAGGACATAGAAAGATTCACTATTAACAAATCCAAAGTAGAATTATCAGGTCAATTTAGGATAGGTTGAGAAAGACCTCAGGAGACTCCTGAACTAAAGGAACCCACGGGCATTTTCCATTCTTATGCAATTTAGTGAAGATCTGTTTGCATTTGGTCTCTAGATCTTTCATCTAGGTTGCTAGTTGAAGATTGTATCATATAGATGTCTTCTAAATACTTTCCCCGTGTATCAGCCAATGAAATTTCTACAATCTAACATGTTATAAATAATTTTGAACTTGGAGCCATAAACATTAGTTACTCAAACATCTTGGCCAGGTCCTAAAAGTAATTAGGATAGGTCAAAATGAAATCAGGCTCAAAGATTTAAGAATCAGAATAAAAATGGAAACCTATAACATATTTCATTTTTGCTAAAGTGGTGAGAAGGATCAAGGCAATTATATGGCTCTTTGGAAAACTCTATATGCAAATTTGAGCAAGGTGGACACAGAAGATGAGCTGTTTTCTCAAAAATTTGTCATGTCTACAGGTCACAGCATGGTAAATAGCACACTGAAAGGCAGAATGAGGAAGTTATTCTCATTCCATCTCTGCCCCAGTGTGGAGGCCTATTCTTGTAACACACACACACACACACACACACACACACACACACACACACACACACACACACACACACACAGAGATACCCAGCCTGTGGGAGTGATCAGAGACAGTGCAGGGCTGAATGCTTATAAGCAGCTGAATTCTATCTTGTCACAGGTAACCCCAGAAACTTGTCAGCCAGTCAGGTATTACCAGGTGGCACTAAAAATTCAGAATGGCCCCACACAGATGTACCATGTTTATGATGCCATTTTAGTGCTCACTGTACTAGAACAACTTTTAGGTATAACAGAAGAATTTGACTATTTTCCTGAGTGCTGCTTTTAGAGGAGATAGGACATTTTAAAATCACTTGAAGTAAGTGCCAAGGGAGACATTAAAAATGGATGGATGGGTTGTGGGTGATTTTAAGAACCTGGCATGGGCCTGTTAAAATTGCGACTTTACTTTGCTCTTCAGAATCTTTGCCAAAGGCAATGCTATTACCTTTGCTGGGGGCAAAGCCAGCCACTTTTGGTGACTGAGGCCAAGCAGGTTGTTAGGGAGCAATGTCTGAACATTTTTGCTGAGAAAATAAGAATTTTTATTGAGAATTCCAAGAAGCCAAAAAGTTTCTGAGCAATGTATAAATCACAGGGAAAAACCTATGTATGCCTTCTTGACCAAACATGCCTCTCCAGTATTGTAACAATGTCAGGTCATGAGGCCTTTGTTATCTAACTTTAAGCTGTTTGAAACTGACCAACAAAAGACCTAACACTATATTTAGCAGAAATACCCTCTCTCTAGCCCTCAGGGAATGATTGTAAAGAGGGAACATCCATCCTTGGATTAGAGCTATTAAGGAGTTTTCTCCTCTTTGTGAGGCAGGCACTTCCTCTCTCCAGGAGCAGGGTGGTCCTTGTTCTTCATGAATACCGCCCTGGTCCTTCTGGAAGCCACCATTCTTCCCAGCATCTTGCATTACCAGGACCTCTATGTGCTCCGAAAAAGTCATTTTTATTAACCTCATGTCTGTTGTAACATCATCTTTGTCTTCATCAGTTACACGGATCTTTAATTTAATTTAATTTTTAAAAAAAGTTTAATATTTGTTAAACAACCAATATTGTTTAACAAGTTGTACTGTATAACAACCAATATATGTTAGTTGTATAAAGATAGCTAAACACAGAAAAGCATAAAGAAGAAATTTGTAAGTTTCTGTAAATTCACCATGCCAAATTACACCATGTAACTGATAAATACAACGTGGCTTTAACTTTTTCCAAAACAACCAACTATGACTTTTCAAATTTCCTTTTGCCTTGGGGTGTCAAGCTCCCTAATGCCATCTCAGTATGATTCATAATATTGCAGTCACTATTAATTATTAAGACAGGCTCATTTTGATTCTTCAGACTTAGCTCCTTTTGTTTTGCAACATTAATATCCTATTTGTTTCAAAGCTCTCCTGCTCCCTCATGCCCTCTTTGTGCTCCCCACTCCACCATTATGTTGCTTACCCTTTTCATATTGGAGTCAGGAAAAGAAAGAAAGGAAATGGTTTACCATCTTGGTGGTTACCACTTGCCATTTCCCCTCATCAAATCTGCAGTCAGGCCTGCTGCTGAGGAACTCAGTGCTGGGCACTCCCAGCCCCCTCTTACTTCCCCATTTCTATCAACCCCCCAAATTATGACAGTTAGTCTTATATCCCCCAGGCTGGAAATTGGAAGCTTCCTCTCTAGGGGCTTTGATTGGCCTAAAAGAAAAGACTTGTGAATACTGACATTTGCAGAGTCTGCCAGTGAAATGGCCATATCCCCACCTAATCACCTAAGGATGTAAGTCCCAGCAGTTGACAAATACCACATGATACCATACACACTACATCACACACATGCATACTCACAGCTTTTTTATTCTATCAACAGAAAAAACTTTAACGGAAAAGAAGAAACTAAAGCACAATTTTCAGTATATGGGAATCATACCATGTGCAAATAGTTAAAATTTTACTTCCTCCTTTCCAGTGTGGATGCCTTTCATTTCTTTCTCATACCTAATTGCTCTGGCTAGAACTTCTAGTACAATATCGAATAACAGTGGTGACAGTAGGCACCCTTGCCTTGTTCCTGATCACAGAGGGAAAGCTTTCAGTCTTTTACCAATAAGTAGGATGTTAACTATGGGATTTTCATATATGCCCCTTATCATGTTGAGGAAGTTTCCATGTAGTCATTTCTTTTGAAATGTTTTTATCAAGAAAGTTTGTTGAGTTTTGTCAAATGCCTTTTCTGCATCAATCTATATGATCATGTGGTTTTCCTCTTTGACTTATTGATATGGTGTATTATATTAATTGATTTTCTTGTGTTGTTTCACTATTTCTTTTTTTTTTTCCTGATCCTCAGACTTATTTCAAGTGTCTTGTCTTTATAGTCCACTAATTTCTTTCTTCTGCCAGCTCCACTCTGCTCTTGAAACCCTCCTGGGCATTGTTCACTTCAGTTATCGTGGTCTTTAACTACTATTGTGGTAGTTCTGTTTGGTTGCTTTTAAAATTTCTATCTCTTTACTTAGACTCTCATTTTGTTTTCCTGCTAACCTTTAGTTCCTTCTCTGTACTTTTCTTCATCTCTGTGAGCATTTTTAAGGTCATTTTTTAAAAGACTTTGTTTAGTGTGTCCACATTCTCATCTTCTTCATTGTTGTTTTCAGTATTTTTATCCTCTTCTTTTGGATGGGCCATCATTTCTTGTTTCTTTGTTTATGTTGTACTCTGTTGTTACACACTGTACATTTGATATTTTAAAATGTTAACTCTGGAATTTAATCCTTCAGTTGTCTGGTTCATAGTTTTCTAACCAGCTAATGATAAAACAGTGATTGTCTTGAGCTTTGGCCCTCCTATCAGGATGGTCTGCCCACGCAAATGCAGTGTACAGGTTTTCCATCTTTCTGGACATCTGTCTTGTTTTGGGATTTTGCTTGTTAGTTGTTTTAGAGTTTCCCTGTTTACAGGAGTTTGGTTGTCCCTTGTGTTTCCCAGGAGATAGACTTCCCTCTCTTGGGTATTTGATGGGCCTTAGTCCCAGACTGTCCTCCTCTACAGTTTTCACATTCCTTTTGTTGTCTCATGCTGCTTTTGCCTGGAGGGCTCTGGGAGGAGGGTCACCCCAGAGAGGACATTCTTAAGTCAAACTTTCCCTGCCAAAACAGACCCAGGGACCCATGAAGGGGGTGCTGACCTACTCCAAAGTGCCCTGGGGAAAGAATCACAAAGGGCTGCAAAATATTTTCTAATGCTCTCCAAAGTTGAGCTTTCCTGGCCTTTCCAGCAAATGCAACCCTTCAGCTAAATGTCCCTGAAATCCTAAGGAAGCACTGTGTCTTTTTTTTAAATTATGATACCTTCACACGCTATATAGTCCATCCAAAGTATATAATCAGTGGGTTGCAATATCATCATATAGTTATACATTCATCACCATGGTAATTTTAAAAAATATTTTTGAGAAATATCCACACACATACAGTCCAATCATATCATACAATCAATGGCTCATAGTGTCATCACATAGTTGTGTATTCTTCACCATGATGAGTTTTAGAACATTTGCATCTCTCCAGAAAAAAGAAATAAACAGACAAAAGAAAAAACCCATATAACCATACCGCTTATGCTCCCTCTCATATAACAACTACTATTGTAATCCACCCATTTCTTTTAAACTCTTATCCCCCCACTATTTATTTATTTTTTATCTTTACTTTTTTACTCATTTGTCTATACCTTGGTTAAAGGGAGTGTCAGCCACAAGGATTTAACAATCTCATGATCACGTTGTAAAAACTATATAGTTATCAAATCACCTCCAAGAATCAAAGCTACAGGAATGCAGTCCAACAGTTTCAGGTATTTCCCTCTAGCCACTCCAATACACCATAAACTAGAAGGGGATATCGATATAATGCATATGAATAACCTCCAGGATCACTTTCTGACTCAGTTTGAAATCTCTTATTCACTGAAACTTTATTTTGCCTCATTTATATCTTTCCCCTTTCAGTCAAGTAGGCTTTCTCATTCCCATAATCCTGGGTCCCAATTCATCCCCGGGAGTAATGTTCCACATTGCCAGGGAGATTTATACCGCTGGGAGTCAAGTCCCACATGGGGGGCAGGGACAGCAGTGAGCTCACCAGCTGAGTTACAGCTCGTGTAACTGTACACGACAGTGTGGGCTATCGAGAGTGTGGGCTATCTGGTTAGGGCTTATTGCAAAAAGTCTTAGATTGTAAACTCTTACAGCAGTCACATGTATTCAGGACTTATAACTGTTGTTTCTAAATTCTGAGATACTGAGATGTTTGTATAAAACCTGGTTATTCCCAGAAACTTCAGGTATTTAAGTGACACCTGAGACTCAGAGTTAGAGCTGTGAAGCTATGAAAGTCAGCACTACCCAATATAGGAACTGCTTAAAAAGTTGAAAATATGATCAGACTTCAACTAGAGAGATGAATGAAGCTGATCCAGGTAGGACTTAGGTAAATCAGAATACAGAGTAAAGGATGGCATCGCCCATATTTTAAAACTTCAACTTCTTTGTGAGACCAAAGGGAGAGATATTTATTTGGTGCAAAATTGATATTTTGTATAGCACATTACCTAATTTGACTTATATGGTCAGTTTAGTTGAACACCATAATTACATGGAATCTTGAATAGGATCTTGTTGGTTTGTACAGGTTGGTGTGATGCCCCAATACATTCCAGAGTAATTTAGGAGGAAGATTAAAAAGGTATTTGTAAAACCCACTTGGAGTACTTGGGGGAAAATGTGGAAATACTAAACTTCCCCACCTGGGGAATCCCTGATAGTCTCGCAATCATCAGGGACTGCCAATTTGATGGGCCAGACCCTGGATCTTGAGGCTTGCCCTTATGAAACTTACTCCTGAAAAGGAAAAGCTAAGCCTACTTATGAGTATACCTAAGTTGGTCAGATGTGGTCTCTCTCTCTAAGCCAACTCCACAGGTGAACTCAGTGCCCTCCCTTCTACATGGGCTATGATTCCCAGGGGTGTGAATCTCCCAGAGGCATGACTCCCTGGGATAAGCCTGGCCCTGGAATCATGGGATTGAGAAAGTCTTCTTGACAGAAAGGGGGAAGAAAAATGAACCAAAATAAAGTCTCAGTGGCTGAGAGATTTCAAATAGAGTAGAGAAGTCTTTCTGAAGGTTATTCTTAGGCAGTATGTAGATATCCCTTTTAGTTTTTGGTGTGTTGTAGTAGCTAAAGGTAAATACCTGAAACTGTTGAACTGCAAATCAACAACCTTGACTTTTGAAGATGATTGAATAACTATAGGGTTTTAAGGTGTGACATTTGATTGTGAAAACTTTGCGACTGACATTCCCTTTATCCAGTGTATGGACAGCTGAGCAAGGGAAAAAAAAACAACAAAAAATATATAAATAAACAATAGGGGGTGCAGGGGGTATGGGATGTTTTCGGTACTCTTTTTTACTTTTATTTTTTTGGAGTAATGAAAATGTCCAAATATTGATTATGATGATGAATGAACAGTTACATGATGACACTGTGAACCACTTTGGATGATGATATGGTATGTAAATATATAATAAAATAAAATAATAAAAGAAGTAGGGTAGTCAGTTTAGCAAATACACGGCACCCAGGACCATTTGCAAAAATCAAAAACAAAGAAAAAATGAATCACCTGTTCTATAATGTCTTCTGTGACAGTTTTAAAACATGCCTGCAAATTTTTTGCCTTTTGTCTCATCCAAAGGTGGATTCTGTGTTCCCAACCCTTAAAAATCTCATTGGTCTTATGACTGCTCTGACTGATAAAGGGTGTTGGGGAGTGATGCTGCATGTCTTCTGAGGCTAGGTCATAAAGGCCATGCAGCTTCTGCTTTGTTCACTGGAAACACTTACTCTTGAACCCTTGAGTCACCACCTCAAAAGCTTAGCAACCCTGAAACTACCATGTTGGAGAGGCCACAGGTAGGCATTTTGTTGATAATCCCAGCTGAGCCCATTCATCAGCCAGCCCACACCAGACACATGAATGAAGGTGTGTCATGGAAGCAGATCCTCTAGCCCCAAACTTTACCTGTTCAGGTCACCTCCAACCATTAGAGTCATCTCTGCTGAGGCCTCAGACATATTAGAGCAGAAAAGACACAGCTTTGCAGGGTCTTGCCCAAGTTCCTGACCCACAGAATCTGCAAACATACATGGTTTTTATTTTATACCCCTAAGTTTTGGCCAACCCCATGATTTTTGTTTTATTTTGTTTTGATTTTTTTCAGTCTGACAAGACCAATTTATTTAAACTATATTTCTAAACATACAGTTTTAATAGAGATGAAGACAAGTTGAAAACAGTTATGAATATTCACATAAGTCTCTATAAGGTACAGAAGAATAAGATTGATATTCTTTCAAATGTTCCCAGCTGAAACAAAGCAAGCCTGTTCAGTTCAGTTTTTTTCCTGTAATCAGAAATAGAGAAAGTAATAGGATTTTACTAAATACTAATGAAATAAATCTTCCACCCAACAAGATCACATGAAAACAAGAGAGAAAACACTCAAAGTTAAAATGATTGTGTTTCTTTAAAGAACCCCTTCTCTAGGCAACATTCCAATCTTCAGGAAACTAATTCTTTTCCCACCATGACTGATATAGTAAGTACCCTGTCCCTGCAGGCTCTCAGCTAGTCCATTATTTCTTCTTGGCCATTTTCACCTGGCTCATTTCTGCCTCTGGCCATTTGTTTTGAGGACACCTAATACAATCTCTTTGATTCTTCCATCCAGTCTGAACTAGAAATCACCTTTCATTCCATCTGGATCTGTCACCCTTCGAACCTTCCAGGCCTTGCCCAGGAGTGTTGGAAAGAGAGTAGAAAGGAAGTAAGAGCTCTGGCAGTCTATTTTATAGTATAAATGTCATATTTCTTTGCCATGAGGAGACAGTCTCACTTATCATCTCAAACATTTGTCTGACCGTCAGCAGGGTTCCTGGGTTTCTTGGTGATGGTGGTGAGGAATCAAGAGTTCTTTTTTTTTAGGTATATGGCAGTATTTATTTTCTAAGCAAGTTTTCTTCAACTAAATACTTTCAATGTCACAGAAAGATCTGCTTCATTAGACACTTCACACAGTCTGGCCAGTTCCACATTTTTACTTTTACAGGGGAATTTCTTTTCTTAAACAATAAGCTCATTTGTTTTTTTGATTGTTTGTTCATTTTTATTAATTTTTAATTTTTTTAATACCAATAAACACCAAACAAACGCAAGCATTCTTAACTTTCGATCATTCTGTTTCTAGAGTTCTTTTATGGTAAGAATGAAGGAAGGGTCCACGCCCAGTTCTGGAGACCTTTGTTTACCACCAACCAGACAGTGAGGCTGATAAGGTCTGGAATATGTTCCATCAGAAGGCAGCAGCCAAGAAGGGTAGGTACAAACAGTAGAGGTCAGACAGCAGTAGAAGGCAACCAGACGAGCATAAGAGCAGTGAGTCACATGATCACATACATCAAGTGGTCCACTGCTGTTCTTCCTCGGCATTATTATTGTCAATCAATTGTCCACAGGCCAGTGCCTGGACTGTTGGATGCAAAGCAGAGTGTGTAGAGTGGGTTCCTTGTCAGAGCTAGTAGTCCAGGAGGTGGTAGCAAGATTAGAGGCCCTGGAAACTAAAGGGTCCAAGCAGTATCCACAAATGCAGTGCAGTCCACAGTATCATTTCCTTGGCTTAGAAGTGGTGGGAGCCATGGTGTGCCGCGAGTGATGTTAATGTAGAACAGCATGGAGGCCACATGAAACTGGAGGTGCACAGCCATGTACATTTCAATCTTGAGATTGAGAGAACTGAAATGTCCAGAGGAAGGAGGGTGCAGAAAGGTCAGCACAAAAAACGTAGAAGGCATACCCATTGCTGTTGCCTAAGCACATGACCAGCAGGAAGTGGGAACCAACCTTGTGCTGGAGTAGTTCCAAGGACAGGGGCTAACCAGACTGGAGCCCAAAGGGTCTCCACTGGCTTCCTTATTAGAGCACATCTGGCTCCTTGTGCCCCTTTTGTGCAACAAGTAGTATTGCAGTGGATTCGGCCACAGCTCCTCTTTGCAATCTCAGCAATCTTGTAAAGCTCTGGAAGGCTATGGTCTGAAAATCAGGTGAAGAAGCTGTAGATGATTTCTTGGTTCCTGCGAATGAAGAACTGGGATTCATGGCCCCAGAGCTATATAATCAGAGTGGAAAGAGACACCACTTGGGCAGAGGATCTGACCTCATATTCCTCGACAAGCAGCCTGTCGCTGAAAGAGGGGTTTCTTTGAATGAAGAACTTGAACTTACCACCTGTCCTAAGGTATCTGAGCTCCTTTACCTCCAAATTGGTTATGTACCTTAACATATCTGCAACTTGGCCCCTAATCCTGGTGGACAGCTGAGGGTGGTTGCTAAAGCAGCCTCAGTCAGAATATCCCAGAAGCCAGGGCTATTCTGAATGAGATTGTTCCTCTGCTGCAGAGAGTATCAACGAATCCTTAGAAACCTGTGTTCCAGCTGGAAAAAAGGCCCTGCTGGCCTGAACATTCTCTGCCTTCAGCTCCCAGTGGATGGTTTCCAGGTGGTTCAGGTAGAAGTCTGCATTCACCAGCCCAGGTTCAGCCTTCTCCACTGCCTCTACTGCCCTATGTTCCTCTGCCACTTCCATTTCTGCTTCTATTGGCTTCTCCTCTACCTCCACCTCTTCCTTCACTACTTTCGTCTCCTTCACTCCTTCCTTCTCTATCTTCTTCTCCACCACCGAAGCCCTCTCCAGCTCAACCCTCTCCTCATACACTATCCAACCTCATAATTTTCCAACATTTTTTTTATTGTGAAAAATAACATATATACGAAAAAGCAATAGATTTCCAAGTACAATTTAACAAGTGGTTATACAACTGATTTTAAAGTTTGGTATGGGTTACAGTGCCACAGTTTTTCGTTTTTCCTTTTAGCTGCTACAAGACACTGGAGATCAACAGAAGTATTAATATATTGATTCAGCAGTTATATGCATTTTTAAAAATCCTATCTTCTCTATCATACTCTTCCTTCTCTTTTTTTTGAAAAAATAACATATATACAAAAAACCCAATAATTTTCAAAGTACATCACAATTAGTTGTAGAACAGATTTCAGAGTTTGGTATGGTTACAATTTCACAATTTTAGGTTTTTATTTCCAGCTGCTCTAAAGTACTGGAGGCTAAAAGAAATATCAATATTCTGATTCAGCATTCACACTTATTTGTTAAACCCGAACTTCTCTGCATAACTCCACCTTCACTTTTGCAATTTCTCTCCCTCTTTATGGGTATTTGGGCTAGGGCCATTCTAACTTTTTCATATTGGTAGGAGTTGTTAATAATATGGCATAGGAAGATGGAACTAGTTGATGTTCTGGAGAGGATGGCCCATCTGCATTTCAGGACTTATCTGGTTCAGGGACCCATCTGAAAGTTGAAGGTTTCTGGAAAGTTACCCTGGTGCATGGAACCTTTGTAGAATCTTATATAATGCCTTAGGTATTCTTTAAGATTGGCAGGAATGGTTCTGGTTGGGGTTTGGCAAGTTGTGATAGGTAGCAATGTCTATCTGAAGCTTCATAAGAGTGACCTCCAGAGTAGCTTCTCAACTCTTGCTGAACTCTCAGCCACTGATACCTTATTTGTTACACTTCTTTTCCACCTTTCAGTCAGGATGAAATTGTTGATCCCATGGTGCCAGGGCAAGGTTCATCTCTAGGGATCATCTCCCATACCGCCAAGGAGACTTTCATTCCCAGATGTCATGTTCCATATAGGGAGGAGGGCAATGATTTCACTTGCAAAGTTGGGCTTAGAGAGAGAAAAGCCACATGCAACAAAAGAGGTCCTTCAGAGGTGACATTTAGGCATACCTATAGGTAGGCTAAGCTTCTCTGCTACATACATAAGCTTCACAAGAGCAAGCCTCAAGATCAAGGGCTTGTTAACATTAATGAATGAACTTGGAGAATTTCAATTAAGAACAGAGGTCATCAGGTGGTAGAGATAGGGTAGAGATTGAGTAATTGGAGATGAAGGGATACAGATTGTGCAACAGGACTGATTGTAAAAATTCAGAGATGGATAGCACAATACTGCCTGATCATAGCACAATAATGTAAGAACACTTAATGAAGCTGCATGTGAGAAGGATAGAGGGAGAGGGCTGGGGGCACATATGAAATCAAAAGGAAAGATAAGTGATAAAGACTGAGATGGTATAGTCTAGGAATGCCTAGAGTGTATAATGATAGTGACTAAATGTACAAATTTAAAAATGTTTTTGCCTGAGGAAGAACAAAGGAATGTCAATACTGCAGTGTGTTGAAAATAGATGGAAATTAATATTTTTTTTGTAAAAAATATTTTTATTGATAAAACAACATACAAACACAAACATTCTTAACATTCCAACATTCCATACATAGTGTACAATCAATGGCTTACAGTATGTTCATCACCATGATCATTTCTTAGAACATCTGTGTCACTCCAGAAAAGGAAATAAAAAAGAAAAAACTTGCAGATACCATACCCCTTACCCCTTCCTCTCATTGACCATCTACCCAATTGTCTAGGTTGGAAACCTATTTCCATCTACCCAATATATTTTAACCTTTGTTCCCTCTATTATTTATTTTTAATCCATATCTTTTACTCATGTGACCATGCCCTAGATAAAGGGAGCATCAGATACAAAGTTTTCGCAATCACACAGTCACATTGTGAAAGCTATATCATTATACAATCAACTTCATTAAACAAGGCTACTGAAAGACAGCTCAATAGTTTCAGGTACTTCCCTTTAGCCTCTCAAATACACCCTAAACTGAAAAGGGATACCTATATAATATATAACTATAACTTCCAGAATAACCTCTTGACTCTGAAATCTCTCAGCCACTGACACTCTATTTTTTTCTCATTTCTTTCTTCCCCTTTTTGGTCAAGAAGGTTTTCTTAATCCCTTGATGCTAGGTCCCAGCTCATCCTCGGATTTCTATCCTACATTGCCATGGATTTATCCACCTCTGGGGATGGTAATTAATATTTAAAAATTTTAACTTATGTGTGAGACTAAAGCAAAAAATGTTTCTTTGGTATAAAATTTATATTTTGACTAGTGCAGTTCCTAATACATCTTATGTGAACAGCTTAAATTGAACACCATAAGCACTTGGAACCTTGCGTAGGTCATAAGATTTTGTAGGTTTGTCCAGTGTGATGCCCCGATAAATCCCAGAGTGATTTGAACAGTGAATAAAAAAGTATTTGTAAAGTTCCCTTGGGGGAATGGCAAGAAAGGGGGAAAATTCAACTTGCCCATTTGGAGAATTCTTGATATTCTTGCAAGCAGTGGGGACAACCAAAGCAATAGGCCAAGCCCTCAATCTTGGGGTTTGTTCATATGAAACTTATCCCTGCAAAGAATAGGCTAAGCCTGCTTAAAATTAGGCTTAAGGGTCACCCCCAAAGAACCTCTTTTGTTGCTCAGGTATGACCTATCTCTCTCAGCCAGCACAACAAGCAAATTCACTGCCCTCCACCTTTCTATGTGGGACATGACTCCCAGAGGTGTAAACCTCCCTGGCAATGTGGGGCAGAAATCTTAAGATGGGCTGGACTTAGTATCAAGGGATTGAGAAAACCTTCTCAACCAAAAGGAGGAAGAGAGAAATCAGACAAAATAAAGTGTCAATGGCTGAGAGATTTCAAACAGAGTTGAGAGGTTATCCTGGAGGTTATTCTTATGCATTATATAGATATCCCCTTTTAAGTTTAAGGTATATTAGAGAGGCTAGAGGGAAGTGCCTGAAACTATGGAGCTGTGTTCCAGTAGCCATGTTTCTTGAAGATGATTGTATAATGATATAGCTTTTGCAATGTGACTGTGTGATTGTGAAAACCTTGTGTCTGATGCTCCTTTTTTCTACAGTATGGATAGATGAGTAAAACATATGGTTTAAAAATAAATAAATAATAGGGGGAACAAATATTAAAATAAATTGAGTAGATTGAAATGCTAGTGACCAATGAAAGGGAGTGGTAAGGGGTATAGAAAAAAATAGGGGGAACAAATGCTAAAATATATTGGGTAGATGGAAATATTAGTGGTCAATGAGAGGGAAGGGTAAGAGGTATGGTATGTATGAGTTTTTTCTTTTTTACTTTTTATTTCTTTTTCTGGAGTGATGCAAATGTTCTAAGAAATTATCATGGTGATGAATACACAACTATGTGATGATATTGTGAGTCATTGATTATATATCAAGAATGGAATACTCATATGTTAAGACTATTCATATTTGTATGTTGTTACATTTAAAAATAATAATAATAAATACAATTTTAAAAAGTAAAATTTACAAATTAAAAAAGAATTAAGTAATTCATAATACATTCATAAAATAAAATATGCAGTTACTAAACATATTTTCAAAGATTTTCATGAATATCGGTAAATGCTAGCAACATAATATTAATATGAAATGAAATAGCAATATTTGAAACCATATTGAGTGTGATCTTAATTTGTATATGTGTGTGAAGACTTAAAGGAAATACCCAAGTACAACACTGATTATCCATCTTTGAGTTATTAGACTTTGGGTTAGTTTGTTTCTTTGCATTTTTCTGTATATTATATGTTGTCTGTAAAGAACTCAAATGTCATTTTTATAATTAGGAAAACATAAAAGTTTTTTTTAACACTTATCATCCCACCTGCACCCCCCCAACCCCAGAAAAAGATCAAGGGCTTGGCTTATTGATTTGGGTATCCCAAATATTTGGCACAGTATCTGGGGTTTCCCTGGTAGAGTTCCATAATTGGCAAAGTCCCTTGAGACTTTGCCAATACCTTTTAAATTTTGTGTGTGTGTGTGTATTCTGTATGGCAGAGTCACATTTCATTCTTTTTCCTTGTGAATATCTCATTGTAGCATCATTTTGTTGAATTTTTGTTTGTTTGCTTATTTGTTTTTTTGGGGGGAAATGCATGGGCTGGATGCCAATACTTTTTGATTATCTGCTTAATATGCTCAGGGATGTATTCAGGCATTACATTAAGCTATACAGGATTAAAGGCTCTCATTCTTATTCTGTAACCCCATAATTTTTAAACCCAGCCTTATTTGCTTGATTGTTTTCTTCCTCTTATAATTTGAGACTGTCTGATTTTGATTAAAGGCCTAATCACACATAATTGGAATAAAATTTCATATATCCCAACCCAGTATAGAGTTTGTAGAGTAAAGAGAGCATACAAGTATGGTATTCAATAAAAGCCCAGACTCTGGAGTCAGGTGGACCTGGGCTCCTATCTCAATTCTGCCATTTTCTGCCACTTTAAGCAAGTTACATAACTTCTCTATGCTTCAATTTTCCCATCTGGTAAATGGGAAAATAATAACATTTACCCTCTAAGATTCCTATGAGGATTAAATGAGATGTGGAATGTAAATTGCTCTGCATTGTGCCTAAGCATAGTAAATAAGCACTGGTAAAAAACTAAATGTAGTTGTCTTTATTCCTCTGGCCTCTCTCAAAAGTGAAGCAGCCTCATTCCATACGTGAAGAAAAAGGTACCTAACTGAGCCTAAAGCCTCTTTATTATCCAAACCAGAAAATCACAAAAATTGAAAGAAGTCCGATATCAAAATTAATACTTTTATTTCATCAATCTAGTAAAAAGAAAGCTGCTTTATTTTCTAAATTCATCTATGGTTTCTACATTACCTCTGGTGCCGACTAGTGGCAAACACGTGAAATCTTCCTAACTTTCTATGCATTTTGAAATTACAACCCAATATATGAGATCTAAAATTGAAGAGGGAGATAATTATTTAAACTTCTGTTGTCATGTTTGCTTTTAACACCACATCGCAAATCAAGGTGCCTCACTTTTAGCTGCTTTTGTCTCTAAAGTCACAGGCTTGTATGTGTGTGCACACACACATACACGCAGTGCCCTGTGTCAATATCAGGCAAACTGCTGAGAAAAAATAGTTTCTTCTTTAGCTTGGGATGCTCTCCTTAGACAGAGATGAAAATACAGGAACTGACAAAACACCAGTAAACAATATCAGAAAATGCCAGGCCTGATCAATAGGAACCACATGGGCAGACAAACTCAGAGTACAGATTGGCACAGGCAGCTCATGGATGACTGATTCAGAAAATTACATCTTGTAGGCCGCACAAAGGATAAAGTTATTGGAAATTGTATTATTAAGAAGCAAATTATTTTCATATAATATTTTAAAATTTAGTTACTTATATTGGCTTTTTCTAACTGAATGCTTGAGAAAGATTTCAAAGAGGTCAAGACAGCTAAAAATTCAATTAAAAGATAACCACAAGAGCTTTTAATTTGCATCCCCATGCAACATTTGGCCTGGGGAATAAGGAAAAGACATTTCTGACTCTAATGGCTAAAGTAATTTCAGGTATAAAAGTTCTATTAAATGCTTATTTAATAAAAAAGAATGGCATTCGTGTTGTTTCATCTACTTCTCTATTCCTTCCTTCCTTTACTATTCTCCTTCTTTATTTCTTTTAGTATACATGATGCCACTCCTTTTCCCTGCACTTCCCTCAAACCAATTCATCTTTATCCTACTTACAAGACTTAGGTTTAGGAGTCAGATTCCATATTTCCTGAGACACTGCCCCACACAGCGATTTAATTGACATCATATTAAATAGTGTATTCCAGAAAATGTGATTAAACAACCAAAGTTGCCATGGTTTCAAAGCTTCTAGGAAAGGATGGAGTCACTTTTCTTGGCTTGAATCTGAAATATTCTCCCAAACCTTGTTGATTGTGGTTTCTCTTTATCAGACTATGCAGCCTACCCCATACTTGCTATAACTGCCATATTGCCTAAATCATCCCCCATCTTGATCTTGTTTATATTTCTGCTTATTTGGGAAATGAATACATTTACCCAGTAAATAGTGTCCTGTACCCATTATGTACCAAATGCAGAATACACTTGAGATTTTTAATGGGGCACAGAGAAATGTACCAAAATGTGCTGTACCAAAATGTGCAGTTATTCTGCCTACCATGGAATGCAACAGATACAACTAAAAAAGGAAAAAATAAGCAAAGCAACATAGAGACCCGAGGTCTCCCAAAATGCAACTGAAAAAAGTAGAGAACATAGAAGGTATAAAAATTGCCTGTTTTACTTATTCCTGCAAAAGAGAAGCTAAGCCTACTTATAATTATGCTTAAGAATCACCCCCTGAGAACCTCTTTTGTTGCTCAGATGTGGCATCTCTTTCTAAGCCAACTTGGCTAGTGAACTTACTGTCCTCCCTCCTACATGGGACATGACTCCCAGGGGTGTAAATCTCCATGGCAACTTGGGACATGACTCTTGGGGATGAGCTGGGACTTAGCATCAAGAGATTGAGAAAACCTTATTAATCAAAAGAGGAAAGAGAGAAATGAGAAAAGATAAAGTTTCAGAATCTGAGATTTCAAATAGCATCAAGAGGCTATCCTGAAGGTTATTCTTAAGCATTATATAAATATCCCTTTTTAGTTTATGGTGTATTGGAGTGGCTAGGGGAAAGTACCTGAAACTGTTGAACTGTGTTCCAGTAGCCTTGATTCTTGAAGAATGTATAACTCTGTAGGTTTTACAATGTGGCCATGTAATTGTGAAAACCTTGTGTCTGATGCTCCTTTTATCCAGGGTATGGACAGATGAGTAAAAAAAAATAAATAAAAAATAAGGACCAAAAAATAAGTGAATAATAGTGGGGGGGATAAGAGGCAAAAAAAAAAATTGGTTAGATTGGTAGTGGTCAATGAGAGAGAAGGATAAGTGATATGGAATGTATGAGTTTTTTCTTTATCCTTTTTATTTCTTTTTCTGGTGTGATGCAAATGTTCTAAAAATGATAATAGTGGTGAATACACAGTTAAGTAATGATATTGTGAGTCACTGATTTTGTATTTTATATGGGCTGTATGTGTACGAAATCTCAATACAAATATTTTTTAATTAATTTTTTTATTTTTTAAAATACCAAAAAATGCCAAACAAATGCAAACATTCTTAACTTTTGATCATTCCGTTCTACATATATAATCAGTAATTCACAATATCATCACATAGTTGCATATTCATCATTATAATCATTTCTTGGAACATTTGCATCCATTCAGAAAAAGAAATGAAAAGAAAACAGAAAAAAATTCATACATACCATACCCCTTACCCCTCTCTTTCATTGATCACCAGCATTTCAAACTAAATTTATTTTAGCATTTGTTCCCCTTATTATTTAATTTTATCCCATATGTTCTACTCATCTGTTGATAAGGTAGATAAAAGGAGCATCAGACACAAGGTTTTCACAATCACACAGTCACATTGTGACAGCTATATCCTTATACAATCATCTTCAAGAAACATGGCTACTGGAACACAGCTCTACATTTTCAGGCAGTTCCCTCCAGCTTCTCCATTACATCTTGACTAACAAGGTAACATCTATTTAATGCGTAAGAATAACCTCCAGGATAACCTCACGACTCTGTTTGAAATCTCTCAGTCACTGACACTTTATTTTGTCTCATCTCACTCTTCCCCCTTTTGGTTGATAAGGTTTTCTCAATCCCTTGATGCTGAGTCTCAGCTCATTCTAGAATTTCTATCTCACATTGCCAGGAAGGTCCACACTCCTGGGAGTCATGTCCCATACAGATAGGGGGAAGATGGTGAGTTTGGTTGTTGCATTGGCTGGAGAGAGAGGCCACATCTGAGCAACAAAAGAGGTTCTCTTGGGGATGACTCTTAGGCCTAATTTTAAGTAGGTTTGACCTATCCTTTGTGGGGTTAAGTTTCATATGAACAAACCCCAAGATTGGGAGCTCAGCCTATAGTTTTGGTTGCCTGAACCGCTTATGAGAATATCAAGAATTCAACTTGGGGAAGTTGAATTTCCCTCCTTTCTCACCATTCCCCAAAGAGGACTTTGCAAATACTTTTTTATTCACTGTTCAAATCACACTGGGATTTATCAGGGCATCACACTGGACAAACCTACAAAATCTTATGACCTACTCAAGGTTCCATGTACTTATGGTGTTCAATTAAGCTGTCCACATAAGATATATTAGGAACTACACTAGTCAAAATATAAATTTTGTACCAAATTGCACCCTGCAGTAATGACATTCCTTTGTTCTTCCTCAGGCAAAAGCATTTTTCAAATTTGTACATTTAGTCACTATCATTATACACTCTAGGCATTCCTAGATTCTACCATCTCAATCTTTATCGTCTATCTTTCGTTGTGATTTCATTTGTGCCCCCGGCTCTCCTCCCTCTATCATTCTCACATTCAGCTTCTTTCAATGTTTTAACATAATTGTTTTACAGTTAGGTAGTATTGTGCTTTCCATTTCTGAGTTTTTACATTCAGTGCTGTTGCACAATCTGTATCCCTTCAGCTCCAATTACCCAATATCTTACCCTATTTCTATCTCCTGATGGTCTCTGTTACCAACGAAATATTCCATGTTTATTCACAAATGTCAGTTCATATCAGTGAGACCATGCAGTATTTGACCTTTTGTTTCTGGCTAATCTCACTCAGCATAATGTCCTTAAGGTCCATCCATGTTGTTACACACTTCATAACTTTATTCTGTCTAACAGCTGTATAATATTCCATAGTATGTACATATCACAGTTTGTTTAGCCACCTGTCCGTTGATAAACATTTTGGCTGTTTCATCTCTTTGCAATTGTAAATAATGCTGCTATAAACATTGGTGTGCAAATGTCCATTTGTGTCCTTGCCTTCATGTCCTCTGAGTAGATACCTAGCAATGGTATTGCCGGGTCATATGGAAATTCTATATTTAGCTTTTTGAGGAACGGTCAAACTGCCTTCCACAGTGGTTGTACCATTTGACATTCCCACCAACAGTGGATAAGTGTGCTTCTTTCTCCACATCCTCTCCAGCACTTGTCATTTTCTGTTTTATTGATAATGGCCATTCGGTGGGTGTGAGATGATATCTCATTGTGGTTTTGAGTTGCACTTCTCTAATAGCCAGGGTAGTTGAGCATCTTTTCATGTGCCTTTTGGCCATTTGTGTTTGCTCTTCTGAGAAGTGTCTGTTCAAGTCTTTTGCCCATTTTGTAATTGGGTTGGCTATCTTTTTGTTGTTGAGTTGAACAATCTCTTTATAAATTCTGGATACTAGACTTTTATCTGATATGTCATTTCCAAATATTGTCTCCCATTGTATAGGCTGTCTTTTTACTTTCTTGATGAAGTTCTTTGATGTGCAAAAGTGTTTAATTTTGAGGAGTTCCCATTTATTTATTTCTTCAGTGCTTGTGCTTTGGGTGTAAGGTCTAGGAATCTGCCTGCTATTATAAGATTGATAAGGTATTTCTCTGCATTTTCTTCTAAAAGTTTTATGGTCTTAGATGTAATGTTTAGATCTTTGATCCATTTTGAATTTACTTTTGTATAAGGTGTGAGATATGGATCCTCCTTCATTCTTTTGCATGTGAATATCCAGTTCTCTATGCACCATTTATTGAAGAGACTGTTCTGTCCCAGGTGAGTTGGCTTGAGTGCCTTATGAAAGATCAATTGTCCATAGATGAGAGGGTCTATATCTGAACACTCTATTCTATTCCATTGGTCAGTATATCTATCTTTATGCCAGTACCATGCTGTTTTGACCACTGTAGCTTCATAATACACCTTACAGTCAGGTAGCGTGAGACCTCCAACTTCATTTTTTCCCTCAGGATTCTTTTACCTATTCGGGGCACCCTGCCTTTCCAGATAAATTTGGTTACTGGTTTTTCTATTTCTGAAAAGTAAGTCTTGGGGATTTTAATTGGTATTGCATTGAATCTGTAAATCAATTTAGGTAGAACTGACATCTTAACTATATTTAGTCTTCCAATTCATGAACACAGTATGTCTTCCCATCTATTTAGGCCTTCTGTAATTTCTTTTAACAATTTCTTGTAGTTTTGTTTCTATACGTCTTTTGTCTCTTTAGTTAAATTTTTTCCTAAATATTTTATTCTTTTGGTTGCAACTGTGAATAGAATTTTTTTCTTGATTTCTGCCTCAGATTGTTCATTACTAATGTATAGAAACACTACAGATTTTCGAGTGTTGATCTTGTAATTGCCACTTTGCTGTACTCATTTATTAGCTCTAGTGGTTTGGCTGTGGATTTTTCGGGGTTTTTGTCATACAGTATCATATCATCTGTAAACAGTGAGAGTTTTATTTCTTCCTTGCCAATTTTGATGCCTTGTATTTCTTTCTCTTGTCTAATTTCTCTGGCTAGAACTTCCAACACAATGTTGAATAACAGTGGTGATAGTGGATATACTTGTCTTGTTCCTGAGCTTAGGGGGAAAGTTTTCAGTTCTTCCCCATTGAGGATGATATTAGCTGTGTGTTTTTCATATATTCCCTTTATCATTTTGAGGAAGTTTCCTTCTATTCCTACCCTTTGAAGTGTTTTCAACAGGAAAGGGTGATGAATTTTGTCAAATGCCTTTTCTGCATCAATCGAGATGATCATGTGGTTTTACTGTTTTGATTTGTTGATATGGTGTATTACATTAATTGATTTTCTTGTGTTGAACCATCCTTGCATACACTGGGATGAATCCTACTTGGTCATGATGTATAATTCTTTTAATGTGTTGTTGGATTGATTTGCTAGAATTTTGTTGAGGATTTTTGCATCTATATTCATTTGAGAGATTGGTCTGTAGTTTTCTTTATTTTTTAATATGTTTGTCTGGCTTTGGTATGAGGGTGATGTTGGTTTTGTAGAATGAGTTAGGTAGCTTTCCCTCCTCTTCCATTTTTTTTGAAGGGTTTGAGCAGGGTTGGTACTAATTCTTTCTGGAATGTTTGGTAGAATTCATGTGTGAAGCCATCTGGTCCTGGACTTTTCTTTTGGGGGAGCTTCTTAATGACTGATTCAATTTCTTTACTTGTGATTGGTTTGTTGAGGTCATCTATTTCTTCCTGAGTCAAAGTTGGTTGTTTATGTCTTTCCAGGAACCCGTCCATTTCATCTAAATTGTTGTATTTATTAGCGTAAAGTTGTTCATAGTATCCTGTTATTACCTCCTTTATTTCAGTGGGGTCAGTGGTTATGTCTCCTCTTCCATTTCTGATCTTATTTATTTGCATCCTCTCTCTTCTTCGTTTTGTCAATCTTGATAAGGGTCCATCAATCTTATTCACATTCTCATAGAACTAGCTTCTGGTTTTGTTGATTTTCTCAATTGTTTTCATGTTCTCAATTTCATTTATTTCTGCTCTAATCTTCATTATTTCTTTCCTTTTGCTTGTTTTGGGGTTAGCTTGCTGTTCTTTCTTTAGTTCTTCTAAGCAGACAGTTAATTCCTCTATTTTTGACCTTTTTTCTTTTTTGATATAGGTATTTAGGGCAATAAATTTCCCTCTTAGCACTGCCTTTGCTGCATCCTATAAGTTTTATTATGTCTTCTTGTTTAATTGTTCCTTTTATTAGTATATAGTGTCCTTCTTTGTCTCTTTTAACTGTTTTACATTTGAAGTCTAATTTGTTGGATATTAGTATAGCCACTCCTGCTCTTTTCTGGTTGTTGTTTGCATGAAATATCTTTTCCCAACCTTTCACTTTCAACCTATATTTATCTTTGGGTCTAAGATGTGTTTCCTGTAGACAGCATATAGAAGGATCCTGTTTTTTAATCCATTCTGCCAGTCTATGTCTTTTGATTGGGGAATTCAGTCCATTAACATATAGAGTTATTACTGTTTGGATAATA
Organism: Tamandua tetradactyla; assembly: GCF_023851605.1. NCBI lineage: Eukaryota > Metazoa > Chordata > Mammalia > Pilosa > Myrmecophagidae > Tamandua > Tamandua tetradactyla. The sequence continues at coordinate 61,077,302 of NC_135353.1, read as the reverse complement.
TTTTCCTCTACCATTTTGCCTTTTGTATTATATATATCATATCTGACTTTCCTTCTTTCTACACTCTTCTCCATACCTCTCTCTTCTGTCTTTTCGTATCTGACTCTAGTGCTCCCTTTAGTATTTCTTGCAGAGCTGGTCTCTTGGTCACAAATTCTCTCAGTGACTTTTTGTCTGAGAATGTTTTAATTTCTAGCGTTGCCAAAAGGACATCAAAGCAATTCTGGTTTTCTGAAATGCAGCAACCATAAACTAGGCAGTGTTGGAGGGTGACCGAACCGAGGAAGCGAAGCAGGCAGCAGAGAAGGGACCGCCCAGGCCTGCGACTGCAGCAGCTCCAACCTCTCCGCAAGAAAGCGCTTGTGTGAGAAAAGCCCTACCGCTCTGCGCACAGCAGAGGATCAAGCCACAGCCCATCCCATAAGTTTTGATATGTTGTGTTTTCGTTTTCATTTGCCTCGAGATATTTACTGATTTCTCTTGCAATTTCTTCCTTGATCCACTGGTTGTTTAAAAGTATGTTGTTGAGTCTGCACATATTTGTGAATTTTCTGGCACTCTGCCTATTATTGATTTCCAACTTCATTCCTTTATGGTCTGAGAAATTGTTTTTTTTTAAATTTATAAATTTTGTACCAAATAAACATTTTTTGATTTAGTCTCACACATAAGTTGAAATTTTCAAATATTAATTACCATCTATTTTCAGCACCCTGCAGTAATGACATTCCTTTGTTCTTCCTCATGCAAAAACATTTTTAAATTTGTGCATTTAGTCATTATCATTATACACTCTAGGCATTCCTAGATTATACCATCTCAATCTTTATCATCTATCTTTCTTTGTGATTTCATTTATGCCCCCAGCCCTCCTCCATCATTCTCACATTCAGCTTCATTCAGTGTTTTAACATAATTGTATGACAGAGAGGTAGTGTTGTGCTGTCCATTTCTGAGTTTTTATATTCAGTCCTGTTGCACAATCTGTATTCCTTCAGCTCCAGTTACCCAATAGCCTACCTTATTTCTATCTCCTGATGGCCTCTGTTACCAATGAAATACTCCAAGTTTATTCACAAATGTCAGTTCATATCAGTGAGACCATACAGTATTTTTCCTTCTGGTTTTGGCCAATCACACTCAGCATAATGTCCTCAAGGTCCATCCATGTTGTTACATACTACATAACTTTATTCTGTCTTACAGCTGCATAATATTCCATCATATGTATATACCACAGTTTGTTTAGCCACCCATCCATTGATGGACATTTTGGCTGTTTCCATCTCTTGGCAATTGCAAATAATGCTGCTATAAACATTGGTGTGCAAATGCCCATTTGTGTCCTTGCTCTCATGTCCTTTGAGTAGAGACAACATATAAATGGGTCTTGTTTTTAATCCATTCTGCCAGTCTATGTCTTTTAATTGGAGAGTTTAATCCATTAATATTTAGTGTTATTGCTGCATGGGTAGTACTTTCTTCTACTATTTTTGCCTTCTGAATTTTATATGTCATATCTAATTTTCCTTCATTTTACCTTTACTCATAGTCTTCCTTTCTACACTTTTCTCCACACCTCTCTCTTCTGTCTTTTCATATCTGTCTCTAGTGCTCCCTTTAGTATTTCTTGAAGAGCTGGTATCTTGGTCACAAATTCTCTCAGCAATTTTTTTTGTCTGAAAATGTTTTAATTTCTCCCTCATTTTTGAAGGACAATTTTGCTGGATATAGAATTCTTGGTTGGCAGTTTTTCTCTTGTAATAATTTAAATATATCATCCCACTGTCTTCTCAGCCTCCATGATTTCTGCTGAGATATCTATGCATAGTATTATTGGGCTTCCCTTGTACATGATGGTTTGCTTTTCTCTTGCTGCTTTCAAGATTCTCTCTTTCTCTTTGACCTCTGACATTCTGATTAGTAAATGTCTTGGAGTACGTCTATTTGGATCTATTCTCTTTGGGGTACACTGCACTTCTTGGATCTATAATTTTAAGTTTTTCATAAGAGTTGGGAAATTTTCAGTGATAATTTCCTCCATTCGTTTTTCTCCTCATTTTCCCTTCTCTTCTCCTTCTGGGACACCCACAACACGTATATTTGTGTGCTTCACATTTTCTTTCAATTCCCTGAGTCCCTACTCATATTTTTCCATTTTTCCCTTTATTTTCTTTTTCTTATCAGATTTCAGATGTTCCATCCTCCAGTTCACTAATCCTATGTTCTGTCTCTACAAAATCTACCATTGTAGGTTTCCATTGTTTTTTTTCTTCTCTTCTACTGTGCTTTTCATTCCCATAAGTTCTGTAATTTGTTTTTTCAGACTTTCGATTTCTTCTTTTTGTTCATTCGTTGCCTTCTTTATATCCTCCCTCAATTCATTGATTTGGTTTTTGATGAGGTTTTCCATGTCTGTTCGTATATTCTGAATGAAATGTTTCAGCTCCTGTATCTCATTTGAATTGTTGGTTTGTTCCTTTGACCAGGCCATATCTTCAATTTTTCTAGTGTGATTTGTTATTTTTTGCTGGTGTCTAGGCATTTAATTACCTTAATTAGTTTATTCTGGAGATTGCTTTCACTTCTTTTACCTAGGGTTTTCTTGCTGGATGAATTTGTTGTCTATCTGTTCTTCGACATTCAATTCAGCTTTATCTGGACCTCTACCTTAGGTTCTGTTTAACAGAGGAGAATTCCTCAGTTCTTGTTTTCTTGTTTCTTGCCCTGCTTGCATGATGCCTTTCCCCCCACACACACACACACTTAGGAGGGTCTACTTAGGTATTATAGACCCCAGCCAGATTTTCTCAGACCAAACTGGCCTCCTAACAGGAGGAAAGAGTCACCTGTGTCGGTTTTCCCCGAGGGTGAGAACCAGAAGGTTGAAAGACTTTCCTGTGACATCTCTGGACTCTGTTTTTCTTATCCTGCCCAGTATGTGGTGCTTGTCTGCCTGCAGGTCCCACCAGCATAAGATGATGCAGTACCTTTAACTTTGGCTGGGGGTGTGGTGGAGACAGAGGAGAGGTTGTAGGCTGGTTTGAATGGCTTCAAATTACCAAGCCCTGGTGTCTGAATTCCTTGAGAGAGGGATTCCACTTGAGTTGGGCTTCACCCCTCCCCTGGGGAAGGGAAGGGCTCCAGACAAGCCCTCAAACAAGTTTGTTTCTGCCTATACCTGGGGCAGTTGCAGCCTGAGGAGCCCTGCCACTGTATCCAAAGGCAGTCAAGCCTTTGTAGAAACATAGCCACAAAAACCTCTGTTTTCTTCTTTGTTTTTCCTTTTTCCATCAGCCCTGTCCCCTTGGCACTGGGGCAAAAATGAGTGACCTCTGCTTTGACCAGGGTCACCTGAGCTGGGGGCCTATTTTTAATAGTCAGAATTTGTTAATTAATTCCACAATTGGTGTTTCGTTGGGCTCAACCTCTGCTGCTGGTAAAGTCTCTTTCCTTTCCCTTCTGGGAAGCACCCTGTGGGTAAGGGGTGGCCACTACAGCTTGGGGAACTCACAGTTCTGGGGGGCTCTCAGCAGGTCCATCTGGTCCAGATTGGGGTACGCTGTGTGTCCGGTCACTGACATGGCCCCAGGAGCTGTTCTGTACTGTGTCTGGTTATTTAGTAGTTGTTCTGAAGAATGACCTAAAATACACACATTGTTAAGCCACCGTCTTGGCCCCTGTTTGAAATGAATTTGACTTGTTCTCCCTGTTTTACATGAAGATTTTATTAGCAATAATGATGAAGTAAGGGAAAATAATGGCCATGATGTAATTGCTACCGAATTTGTTGCCTTTTTGACAAACTCATCTAAAAGTAACAAGTTTGCTTCTCAGTCAAGTGGAAGCCTGACAGTAGAGTAGCAACAAAGAATTGAGAGAAAGAAACAATTGGCCTTGGAAAGAAGGCAAGGAAAGCCACTGAGAAGCAGTCAGTCCCAAGGTAAGTGACTTGATAGTGAACACACCTTCAGCGCAGATAGTTGAAGAGGTTAATGCAGTAAAGATCAAAAAGAGTCAAATGGACTAAATGAAGACATTCTAGACCATCCACATAATGCTGTTGCTTCCAATACTATAAATGTAGAGGTGGAATTAAAATCAGAGAAAATACAACCAGACTAATCCTTTTTAAATGTACAAAAATAACTATGTTTCATCAAGAAATCATGTTGCTGAAGTTAGATAAGACTCACCTAAGTGTTTATTTTATATAGATGGATATGGCTTTATGAAATGCTGAGTAATTAATAAGCAGTTTCTGATGCTAGTGTGCCATTTGATGCTTTGTTTTCACTAAATTGTGTGATTTTAAGATGTAAGTATATATTGAGTATTAATATCCATTAAAACATGAAAATAAAAATTATTTTGCAAGCTAAAAATCAAGCAAGCAAACAACAACAACAAAAAAAACACAGCAGGGGCTCAGAAAAGTCTTGGTAATAAGCCAGAGTTTCCTGGGAGCTCCTTGAAAGCTTTTAGGGTCCATAGAGAGCACTTCATGAGAGTGATGTCACCAGGTTGCAGAGTGAGACATTTCAGGGTTTGATCCCCAACAAAAGCTTTAAACAGCAAACAAAACCTGGCAGAACCATCTTTCTCAGAGTTCCAGGAAACAGTTAAGGGATTGTAGTAACAGTGAGAGAGCTGAATCAAGAAAAAGCAAATTAAAAATGGTAAGAAAAGCTTCACCCAATTCTGCTCCTTTCTTTTGCTTGACTCGCCCTGAGCAATCATGTAGTTCTAACTTCTACAAACAGTACCCACTACAATAATTCTGTCTACCAAAGTCCTGGAAAGTGTTCCCTTCCAAAATCCACCTGATATGCAATTGGTGAGTTTTTAGGTAAAGAATTCTAACTTTAATGTTGTTTCAACTTTCACCAACATTGCTCTTTCTGGTTTGTAAACATGTCCTCAAAATCATAAATAGCATATAACTCATTTACTTATGCCTTCAGACACCGCACAGTAAAATAAATCTTTGATCTCTTCAGTGTTCCTAAACCCCAGAAATGTTTAGTCACTCTGAAAAGAAGAGTTATCCAACTGTGTCTAAGAGGAACAACAAGTTCCTTTAACTCTTTTGAATGAGCTAACACAAGTTTAAGGGGGAGGGGGATGGCAGCATACAAAAAAAATAAGTCACATTCTCTTACCTGTACTTTCAAGGTGGTGAGACTGCTTCACCTGTAGCAACTGTGACATAGTTCAATAAACAGGAATTTCTTGGGCACTTTTACAGAAAGTGGTTAAAAACCTGGGCTTGGAGAGAAAAATAGATGTGAATTCAAATCCTGGCACTAAAGTTTATGGACTGGTTAACATTATTAGCCACATCACTAATGCTCTTTAAGCCAACTTTCTTCATCTGTAGAATGAGGATAGTAATAGGTCCTACTATGGAGGACTGTGGTGAGGATTAATGAATCCATTCTTTGCAGAATCAATGCTTTATAAATATTAGTAACCATTATTTTTTACCTCATTCCCCCCCACATAGCAGAGTCATTGCTTTCCCCTATTGTGCTAAATCGTAGGGGATTCAGGCCTGGGGGAGCTGAGGGCATATCTGGACTTGGAACACTGAAGTGCCAGAAGCCAAGAGAGGCAACTGTAATCAAGAGGACCAGGATGACAGATCAAGATAAAGCATCACAAACCTTTAGAAATAAGCCATGAGAGGCCTACTAGAACAGCTGTAGGACATGATGGCAAGGGAAAAGAATATATGACTGAGTCAGCCTCCTGGCCCAATTTCAACTGTTCCTCCTCCCCACTTCCCCTGCCCCACCTTCAGCTTTGGTAAAGCCTAATCTCAAGCAAGACTGGCCCAGAGGCAGCCAGGTGGTTAAAAACTAACATTTAGCTTGAGTTAATGCGGGGGCAATAAACCAAAGTATCTCTCCAGCAATTTCCAGATGTGTCCTTGGAAAGATGTAGTATTTGCTCATCACAAAGTTTGCAAGTTTACATTGTAATAGTTGTTCTTTCCAGTTTGCAACATTTCTTATAAACCTGAGTGGGAGATTGAGTCACAAGTTTATTTGTAATCAATAATCTCATGGATTTATTTTGTCCTTTTATTGCTCAGTTTCTATTGCTGAGTCAATAATGACACAGTCTTTCAGTCCCTGTGGTGCCTTTTAATCAACTTTGGGGTTTGGCATTCTTCATTCCAGTAGTATCACACTGCCAAAATGGATGCTATCATTCTCTAAATTGAAAGCAGTTGTTTCCAGGCTCTGGCTTGGCAAGGATGCAACGTAGTGTCATTGTCTGGCAAAAGAAAACATACCTAGATGGCATGTAAAAATATCAGTACCTTTGATTCATTGTCTCCAAATGAAGTAGCGTGCAAAAACATATTTTACTCATGTTATAGTTGTTTTTATGTATTGGTCATTAGACTAATTTGATTGCTGGAAATAAACCCAGGAAGAATATATGTAATTGTTAGCTCAGTTTATTCCCTTGGCCCTTCATGTATTTACTTTTTTTGTGCATTTGTTTATTTTATTTCATGTATTTAATTTTTTATTACAGAAGTTGTGAGTTTACAGAACAATCATGTATAAAATACATGATTCCCATTTTAGACCTTAGGTTTCTATATAGTTTCTTTCGGCAAATATCTACATGAAATGTTTGCATGATTTCAGCTTTTTGCCTCATTGTGGTCTTACACATTTATTTATTTATTTTTTATTAATTTTAAAATTTTTTTAAGTATAACAAACATAAACCTTTTTAACATGATCATTCCGTTCTGCACATATAATCAGTAATTCACAATATCATAACATAGTTGCATATTCACCATCATGATTACCTCCCAGAACATCTGCATCGACCCAGAAAAAGAAACAAGACAGCAGAAAAAACTCACCCCACCCCCAACCCTCCCCCCACCAATCACCAGCATCCCAATCCAAATTCACTTCAAAATTTGTTCCCCCCACTATCCACCTTTACTCCATATGTTATACTCATCTGCCAACAAGGCAGACAAAAGGAGCATCAGACACAAGGCCCCCACAATTACACAGTCACACTGCAAAAGCCACACCACTACACAATCATCTCCAGAAAACATGGCCACTGGAACACAGCTCCACACCTTCAGGCAGTTCCCTCCAGCCTCTCCACCACACCCTGACCAACAAGGTGACATCCATTCAGTTCTTAAGAACAACCTTCAGTACAACCTCCTGACTCTGCCCAGAATCTCTCAGCCATTGACACTCTATTCCACCCCATTTTGCTCCACCCCCTCTTGGTCAAGAAGGCCTTCTCAATCCCCTGGTGCTGAGTCCCAGCTCACTCCAGGATCTCCATCCCACATTGCCAGGAAGGTCCACACCCCTGGGAGCCATGCCCCACGCAGACATGGGGAGGGCAGTGAGCCTAGTCCGCCATGCTGGCTAGAGAGAGAGAGAGACCACATCCGAGCAACAAAAGAAGCTCCCCTGGGGGTGATCCCCAGGCCCAATCTCAAGCAGGCCTGACCTATCTTCTGCGGGGTCAAGCTTCACATGAACAAACCCCAAAACTGGGGGCCGAGCCCACAACCCTGGCTGTCCACACTGCCTATGAGAATATCAGGTCTTACACATTTTATGTAAAGGAAATGCAGCTGCTATGTTGGTCTGAAATAAAAATTAAGCCAAGTGCTTAGAAACGAGATCCACCCACCATCTGTGCTGATTTGAAACGTTTATGTACCCAGAAAAGTCATGCTCTTATGATCCTGATACAGTCTTGTGAGGGCAGACCTACTGTTTGGTGGGATCTTTTTGATTAAATGGTTTCCATAGAGATGTGTCCCCACGAATTCAAGGTGGGTCTTAATCTGCTTATTGGAGTCCTTTAAGAGGAAATCACTTTGGAAAAGTTCAGAACTGACACAGAATCATTTGGAGATGCAGAAAGAAAATGTGCCCAGAATTTTTCTGGAGACATTTGGCTTGGAACCAGAAACCAGATGAACAGCAGCCATCAGCCATGTGCTTTCCCAGCTGACAGAGGTGTTCTAGATGCCATCAGCTTTTCTTTTTTTTTTTTAAATATTTTTTATTGACAAATCTTCATATACGTGCACTCCATAAATGCTGTACAATCAGTGGTTCACAATATCATCACATAGTTGTGTTTTCATCACCATGATAATTTTTAGAACATTTGCATCACTCCAGAAAAAGAAAAAACTCATACATCCAATACCCTTTACCCCTCTCTCTCATTGACCACTAGTATTTCAATCTATCCAATTTATTTGATCCCTTTCCCCCTATTATTTATTTATTTTTAATCCTTTTTTTAACTCATCTGTCCATACCCTGGATAAAAGGAACATCAGACATGAGGTTTTCACAATCACACAGTCACATTGTGTTCAGACTTGAAAGGATTATAAACCCTAGATAAGCTGTGTTTTAATCATGATACATCATGAAGCAGCCATTTCTTTTAATCCTTATTCAGAACTTTATGTTGGAAACTTGATTAGATTACCTCCATGGAGATGTGACATGCCCAATTGTGGGTATTAAAACCTGTGATTAGAGGGAGATGCCCTTCACCCATTACTGGTGGGTCTTGATTAGTTTACTGGGATCCTTTAAAAGAGTAAACATTTTGGAAAAAGCTCAAGAGCTATGAGAACCACAAAACCTATGCAGCCAGAAAACTTTGGAGATGAGGAAGGAAAACACCCCCAGGGGAGCCTCATGAAACAAGAAACCTGGAGAGAAAGCTAGCAGACATTGCCATGTTCACCTTGTGTCTTTCCAGTGCAGAAGGAAACCCTGAACATCATCAGCCTTCTTGAACCGAAGTGTCTTTCCCTGGGTACCTTACAGTGGACATTATCTATAGATTTGTTTTAATTTGGACATTGTTACAGCCTTATAACTGTAAACTTATTAAATTCTCATTTTTAAAAGCCATTCCATTTCTGGTAGATCAAACACCAGCAGCTAGCAAACTAGAACAAATTTTGGTACCAAAGAAGTGGAGTGCTGCTGCAGTTTGAAAATACCATACATGTTGAAATGGCTTTTTGAATGGATAAGGGGAAGATTCTGGAAGAGTTGTAAGGAGCTTGATAGAGAAGGTCTAGAATGCATCGAAGAGACTGTGGGTGGAAATGTGGACCCTAGAGATACTTTGAGACAGAAATGAAGCATGTGTTATTGCAAACTGGATGGAAGGCAATCTTTGTTTAAAAGATGTAGAAAATTTATCAAAACTGACTGCTGGCTGTAGATGGAAGGCAGATTTTAAAGGCTATGAACTTTGATATTTCTCAGAGGAGATTTCTGAATTAAATGTGGAAAGTGCAGTCTCATTACAGCTTACTGTGAAGTGCAACAAGAAAGAAATAAGCTGAGAACTGAACTCTTGGGTGCAAAGAAACCAGAAATTGGTGTTCTGGAAAATTCTGGGCTTTCAGGAAGGGAGACCCCAGAGAATTTTGCACCATGTGAAGATTTAAGCAAATGTAGAACCAATCAGCCATTTCAGGAAAAGCCAGGATTGGGCATGGAGTTATCCAGGAAGGGTTTGTAGAAAGTCCTTTCGTCTGATGGGCATGATCTGATCTTACTCCATAGAAAGCCAACGAGAGTGCTGTGGGATCTGTATAAATGGAACCACTGCCAGTCTGGACTAAGAGAGGCAGAAAGCAAACACATTGGAGGAAAAATAACTTCGGAAGCAGAACCATGAAAGCCATGGTCTGAAGTCAAGAAACCATGGGCCAGGAGAGTGGACCCACCTAAGCACTTGGAGAGGGTGAGTTTACCTGGAAGGTAGAGGGTGGGCCTTCCACTTTGTTGCAGTGGAAGGGTTGTGCCACCTCAGGCCTTGAAGAGGATGGAGCATATTCCTTGGATTTTGGTGAAAGACTATCTGCCATCATATGGAGGGGTTGAACATGTGTCCCAGAGATGGCAGAGAGCCCAGGTGTGCCTTCGGTGCTTGGAGAGGGTGGAGCTGAGCAAAAGGTGGTCTCCCTAATGTCCCCCAAGGTTGCATTTGGAGAGAGGTGGGCCACTGCATAGACCCTTGGAAAATGTGGACTGCCACTTTCTAAAGCCCCAAAGATAAATGACTCTTCAAAATCTAATAGACTTTCTCCTGCAGGTTTTAGAAGCTGCTTGGGTCTGGTGACCCCTGTGTTCCTTTCAATTTCTCCCCATGGAAATGGGGTATTTATCCTATGACTGTCCCTCCTGTGTATGTTGGCAGCAAATATCTTGTTCTGAGTTTTACAGGTCCAGAGCCAGAGGAAAATTTTGCCTTAGAACAGACAATTCCTGTAACGGACTTTGATGAGATTTTGTATTTGTTTTTTTTTAATTAATTAATTTTTTATTTATGACACATAACCACATACAAACACAAACATTCTTATCATATGATCATTCCGTTCTTGTTATATAATCAATAACTCACACTATCATCATGTAGTTGTATATTTATCATCATGCTCATTTCTTAGAACATCTGCATCAATTCAGAAAAAGCAATAAAGAGAAAACAGAAAAAAATTCATACATACTAAACCCCTTACCCCTCCCGTTCACAGACCACCAGCATTTCAATCTACTAAATTTATTTTAACATTTGTTCCCGCTATTATTTATTTATTTTTAATCCATATGTTTTGTCTGACAATATGGTAGACAAAAGGAGCATCAGACACAAGGCTCTCACAACCACACAGTCACACCGCGACAGCCATATCATCATACAATTATCTTCCAGAAACATGGCCACCAGAGCATTTTCAGGCAGTTCCCTCCAGCCTCTTCATTACACCTTAACTAAACAGGTGATATCTATTTAATGCATAGAATAATATTCAGGACAACCTCTCGACGCTGTTTGGAATCTCTCAGCCATTGACAATTTATTTTGTCTCATTTTGCTCTTCCCTCTTTTGGTTGAGAAGATTTTTTCAATCCCTTGATGCTGAGTGCCAGCTCTTTCTAGGATTTCTGTCCCACATTGCCAGGAAGGTCCACACCCCTGGGAGTCATGTCCCATGTAGAGAGGGGGAGGGCAGTGAGTTTACTTGCTGTGTCAGCTGAGAGAGAGAGAGAGAGAGAGGCTACATTTAAGCAACAGAAGAGGTTCTCTTGGGGGTGACTCTTAGGCCTAATTTTAGGTAGACTTAGCCTATCCTTTCTGGGATTAAGTTTCATATGAACAAACCTCAAGATTGGAGGTGTGGCTTATTGCTTTGGTTGTCCCCACTGCCTGTGAGAATATCAAGAATTCTTCACTTGGGGAAGTTGAATTTTCCCCCTTTCTCACCATTCTCCCTCAGGAACTCTGCAAATACTTCCCTATTCACTGTTCAAATCACTGTGGGGTTTATCTGGGCATCATTCTGGACAAACCTACAAAATCTCATGACCTATGCAAGGTTCCAAGTACTATGGTGTTTGATTAAACTGTCTACATAAGTTATATTACGAAATGCACTATTCAAGATATAAATTTGTACCAAATAACCATTTTTTTGCTTATCTCATGCACATGTTAAGGTTTTAAAATATTAATTACCATCTATTTTCAACACCCTGCATTATTGACATTCTTTTGTTCTTCCTCATGCAGAAACATTTTTAAATTTGCACATTTAGTCATTATCATTATACACTCTAGGCATTCCTAGATTATTTTGTACTTGTTTTAACCTTGTATTTGTATTGTTACTGAAATGGTTTAAGGCTTTTGTGATATTTTGATGGAGTGAATTATTTTGCATATGGGAAAAATATCTTTTTTAGGGTCCAGAGGGTGGAATATGCCAGTTTGAAAGGATTATGTGCCCTAGAAAAACCATGTTTTAATCCTGATCCATCTTGTGGAGGCAACCATTTTTTTAAATCCCTATTCAGCAATGTATGTTGGGAACTTGATTAAATTATCTCCGGGAAATGTGGCATGCCCAATTGTGGGTACTGACCTTTGATTAGAGGGAGAAGTGACTCCACCCATTCCAGGTGGGGTCTTGATTAGTTTACTGGAATCCTTTAAAAGAGGAAGCATTTTGGAAAAAGCTTGAGAGCCATGAGAACCATAGAGCCCATGCAGCCAGAGAGACCTTTGGAGATGAATAAAGAAAATGCCCTTGGGGAAGATTCATGAAAGAAAAAGTCTGGAGAGAAAGCTAGCAGATATCACCATGTTCACCATATGCATTTCCAGTTCAGAGAGAAACCCTGAATGTTTTTGTATGTGCAGATACCTTCTTGAACCAAGGTGTCTTTCCCCGGATGCCTTACATTGGACATTTCTATAGCCTTGCATTAACTTGGACATTTTTACAGCCTTTGAACTGTAAACTTGCAACTTAAGAAGTTCACCTTTTTAAAAGCCATTCTTTTTCTGGTATATTGCATTCTGGCATCTAGCAAACTGGAACATATTGTAAAAGCTATATCTTTATACCATCATCTTTAAGAATCAAGGCTATTGAAATACAGCCCAACAGTTTCAGGTTCTTCCAGCCATTCCAATACACCATAAACTGAAAAGGGATATCTATATAATGTATAAGAATAACCTCCAGAATAAAACTATTGATTCTTTTTGAAATCCCTCAGCCACTGAAATTTATTTTGTCTCATTTCTCTCTTCCCTCTTTTGGTCAAGAACACTTTCTCAATCCCATGATGCTGGGTCATGGCTCATCCCAGGAGTTCTGTCCTATCTTGCAAAGGAAATTTACACCCTTGGTAGTCATGTCCCTTATAGGAAAGAGGGCAGTGAATTCACCTGCCGAGTGAATACAATCCTTAAGTTTCATTCACCTAGTTGTGTGGTCATTGGCTTTTCTTGAGTCAAGATATCTTTCTCTGGATGCCTTAGTTTGGACATTTTCATGGCCTTAGAACTGTAAAGCAGTAACTTAATAAATCACTTTTATAAAAGCTGACCCATTTCTGGTATATTGCAGTCCAGCAGCATTAACAAACTAAAACAACTCCCCTCTAGCCATTCTGTAAGGTGGGATTCAGCCAGGCTAGGATTTGACAGGTGAGATTTGGGCAACATTTAGCAATTAACATTTTGCTAGCAGCTGAAAATCATTGAAAGAGGTCAGGCTGAAGCCCTAACTGGTTGGAATATGAAAATTAGACAGAAGAAATCCCAAAATTGTATTCAAATAAACTTGTTGTCCTAAAATTCCAAAGCCAAGCTGTTTCTCAAATTAGTTCTTACACACTACTTCCAGATAAGTGCTATTGTTTTAATCTAGTCTGTAGTAATGTTCAGGTGTCACCTTGCCAGGTGATGGTGCCTAATTGTTCTGTTGCTGTTGACTAAATCATCAGCATGTGAATTTCATCTATGGCTGATTACATCTGTGGTTGGCTAAGGGGAGGGCCTTCTGAAAAGAGTAAGGCTTAAAAGGAGAGGCTCAGAAGCAAGAGAAGGAGCTCAGCACAGCCTAGCACAACACAGCATAGAGTGCAGAGCCAGCTCGGGCCCAGACATTTGGATATTCAAAAAGGAATAGCCCTGGGGAGGGACTTTTGAACCTAGAAGACAGGAGAGAAGTCCAGCAGACATTGCCATTTGCCTCCCCATGTAACAAAGAAACTCAGATGAAAGCTAGCTGTCTTTCCACTGAAGAACTGTAAGTTTGTAACTAAATAAATCCCCTTTATAGAAACCAGTTCATTTCTAGTGTATTGCATTCTGGCTGCATTAGCAAACTAAAATAAAGTCTGTGATGCATAAATGAGGGCTTAACAGCTGAACACATGTACTCCAAATGGTTATTAGTCTAGTTCATATTGGAGTCCAGAACTCAAATTTCTTGATTCTCCATTTTTTTCACCATTTAGTGAGTACGCTCCCTCTGTCTTCTTTTCCATTAAATGAGATAAAGATACTTTCTTTGAACAATGATATAGCTTTCACAATGAGACTCTGGGAATGTGAAAACCTTGTGTCTGATGCTCTTTTTATCTACTATATCAACAGAAGAGTAGAACATATGGAATAAAAATAAATAATAGGGGGAACAAATGTTAAATTTAGTTTGAAATGCTAGTGGTAAATGAAAGCGAGGGGTAAGGGGTATGGTATGTATAATTTTTTTTTTTAAAGATACTTCCTTTATCATAGAATTTATGAAAGGCTCCAGAGAGTTAAAACATATAAGCAATCATTAAATGTAATTTAATGATTACTTATTTATTCATTCACTCATCCATTCACATAACAAGTATTTGTTTACCACCTACCATGCAGTACACAGGAAGGAACTAGACACTGTGGAACAATAAAACAGAATAAAGACAGGCTGCTTCTTTCAGGAAACTTGCATTTTCTTTGGGACGGCAATATACCCTTCATGAATCTGGACACAATCTGCATCAAGTTAGATGAACAATATAGGTTATAAGAAGTCAAGAGAAGAAGAGACAACTTCTAACTAATATTTCCTCTTCTTTAAGAGACCTCAGGTATCACTTCCTTCAGGAAGACTTCTTTTTTTGATACCTCTCTCCATCCCACTGCTAAACTCTGCTACATACCTATTCTCTGTAATCTCAATACTCTAGGCACACTACTCTCATTCACACCCCACATCACTGCAAATTGTCTATTTCTCTGTCTACCCCCATTTATCTGACTGTGACTTATTTATCTCTGAATCCATGGAATAGTGCATGGTATCTGGCACACAGCAGATGGTTAGTTCTGTTTTTTGAATGAAAGAGTCTGCAGTAATGAAAAGTTTACTAGAATGAAGGTCACAAATCTTAGATTCTGGTGCCAGCCCTACCACTAACTGGAACTCTGTGGGCCTTAGTTTCCTTCTGAGATAAATGAGGATTGAACCAAATGATCTTCAAGAGTGCTTCCAGACCTAACATTCTATAGCTGTTTCTTCTTTTAATGTCATGGAATGTCTGGGAGCTGAACTATTACTAAACATCTATTCTCCATAGCAAGTGTGGGTAAAAAATCATAGTGGAAACTTTATAGGCTCCAGGGATATATGGCTTTCTTTCAAAAGTTCCTTGGCTGAAAAAGTAATCTTTCAAGATTATGTCAGCAGGAAGAGAAGTTACTAGAACAATAAACATATGTGGGTTTGCTTGTGGTATAGATTTCCTTGCAGCTATGTGAAAACATGACTCTGACTTAACTCGAAAAAAGCAATGTATATCTCAGTATGAGTTTATCTTCCTTCCCCTTTCCAAGAAAGCCTCTTTTAAAATGCCTTTCTTCTATCAGCAGTTTCAGGTCAGTGCTTACCATGTTTCACCCTTTGTGAAAGGATTAACTAAGAATAGGAGTCTCGTCCTAAACTAGGGAAACTAGAAAACTGTCTTTGTTCACCCCTATGTCCTCTGCAACTTTCCTTCCTGCCTCACCCCTAATCCAACCTCTGTGCCTTAGCTTCTTAGACCCTTCAGTGCCCTGAAGTCCTCAATTCTGACACTTTCCCCCCATACTGGCAATCCTTGGTCCCATGAGCTACCTTTCATCCATTCATACATTTACCTATTCACCATCATTCATTAAGTGCCTCCTAACTATGGAATAAGAAAGTTTCACAAAGAAGATAATTGAGTTGTATCCTGAAGGAGAATGGGGATGGGGTGCAGGAGAAATAAGAATTCTTCCAGGCAGAGGAACAAAATGTACAAAATCAAAGGGGTTTAAAACTCATGACATGCTTAGAGGCCCTGCAAGTAACTTAGTATGCCTGGAGCATAGGGAAAGACCTGAATGTGGTGGAGAAGTGAGAGAAAAACAGATCATGGAGGGCCTTGAATGTTATCTTAAGGGTTCAAATTTTATCCAACAGACTATAGAAAGCCATTGAAAGTTCTTAGGCAAGTGTTCTAGTTTGCTAGCTGCCAGAATGCAATATACCAGAAACAGAATGGCTTTTAGAAGGGGGAATTTAATGAGTAGCTAGTTTACAGTTCTAAGGCCAAGAAAGTGTCCATAGAAGTCTATAGAAATGTCCAATTTAAGCCATCCAGGGAAAGATACCTTGGTTCAAGAAGGCTGATGAAGTTCAGGGTTTCTCTCTAAAGTGGAAAGGCACATGGTGAACACGATCAGGGTCCCTCTCTCATCTGGAAGGGCACATGACAAACACAATGTCATCTGCTAGCTTTGTCTCCTGGCTTCCTGTTTCATGAAGCTCCCTGGGAGACATTTTCCTTCATCTCCAAAGGTCACTGGCTGATGGACTCTCTGCTTCGTAGTGCTGCAGCATTCTCTGCTCTCTCTGAATCTCTCATTCTCCAAAATGTTTCCTCTTTTATAAGACTCCAGTAGGCCAACCAAGACCCACCCCAAATGGGTGGGGACACATTTCCTCCAATCCAGCTTAACAACAATTCCTGATTGGGAGACATCTTCAGGGAGATGATCTAATTACAGATTCAAACATAGAGTATTGAATAGGGATTATTCTGTCATTTTACAAAATGGGATTTTGATTAAAACATGGCTTTTTTAGGGTCTATACATCCTTTCAAATGAGCAAAGCAAGATATTAAAATTCAGATTAACATTTAGAAAACTTATTGGAGCAATAGAGGAAAGGATGTCTTAGAAATGAATGTAACTGATACGAAGGTGTCTTGGTAGGTCATTGTTGCAATTTTCCAAGTGAAAAAGAAAGCAAAGGGGCCAGATAAAAGCAGCAGCAATGGGGATGAATAGAAATGGATAGTTGCATACATGCATGGGATATTTAGGGAGTAGGTGAGAAGACTTAAGTAACTGATTAAAGGAGGGAGATAAGAGGTTGAAGGAGAAAGTTTCTGATTCATTTGATTTGCAAGGCAATGCTGCTTATTAGAACAGGAGACACAGGAGAAATTAAGTTAAAGGGAAAAGAAGTGAGACACATTTGGGACATGTTGAGCGCAAAAGGGTCTCTTTCAAGTTTGGTTTAATAAACAGCACCTGAAGGAAATGTGAACACTTTTCAAGTAACTTAATGAGAAATTGCATGATTCTGTACAGCTGATAAAATTGAAGATTAAGTTAATACTTATACTTGATTTCTTAGCAAAAAGTCTATTGTATTTAGAAATCACCATCAATTTAAAAAGTAATTTTAGAAATCAAAACTTTTATAAAACTGGGAAGACTACAAGAAAAACTACATTATCATGACCTTATTATGTTACTTGTGTAGAGCTTTTTTGCTGAGTTGCATGAAATAAGTTGATCTGCCCCTCTCTTCATTATAAAATCTTTTCCCCCCAAACTTAAAGCCAACTCAATTAACTATGCAAAAATAATTGAAAACCACAGATGAAGCTCCATGAGCACCTCCTAGGAAAAATGTGGCTCGTATTTTTTTTTGAATCCTGGGTTGACCTAACTGGCAGATACAAGTGGTCAGGCAGTGACCTTTATGGAAAATTTATGCTCTAGAAAGACTAAGTTTACAAGTAGGGGGTAGGAGAAAAGTGTAGGAGGAAGTAATAACATAATAACATAAAGAGTGAAATTAAAATGAAAAGCCTATTCATTGTTATTATCACACAGCTATTGATGGGGATTGGATTATTTGAGAAAGCAAAGTGTGAAAACTGAAGTATAATAATCAATGAGTGACTAAAACCATGATCTGAAATAAGGCAATTGTTTATTTGTAACTCAGACCACAAATCTAGAAATTATGCCTGTTTTCTCTTTTTCCTTCCCATGCATCAGCATGTCCTGCTAGTCCGTTCTCCCAAATACATCCCAAAGCTTTCCACTTATCTCCATCTTTTCTCCTACCATTTTAGTCCAGGCCACCATACCTCACACTCAGACGACTGCAATAGGCTCCTAACTGGGCTTTCTGCTTCCATTCTTTCCCCACTTCACAAACTATTCTTCACATGGAAGTCAGAGGAAACTGAAAAATTCTCACCAGACCATGTAATTCTCTTGCCTGAAACCCTCAATGGCTCCTTACCGTGTTTCCAAAAAAAAAATCCAAACTCATTTAAATGGACTAAAAGCCCTACACAATCTGTTTCCTAACTACTTCTCTCACCTTGTCTCTCTTCACTCCCTTCCTCATTTGCTAAACCATGGCCAAAGCAGCCTTATTTCTGTTCCTCAAATAAAGCAAGCTCTCCACACCCTCAGGGACTCTACACTGGCCAGTCTCTCTGTCTGAAAACCTTTTTCCTCAAATCGTTGTATGACTGATTGATTCACTCACTATTCATTTTTAGTTTTAAAGTGTTTTATTGTAACTTTGAAATGAGTAACAAAGGATTGTTTTCAGGTATTATTGAACAGATTTCTATCATTCTTTCTTGAGATATAGCTCATATTCCATAAAATTCACTTATTTTAGAGTACACAATCAGTGGTTTTTACTATATTCACAGATGTTTACATCCACCACCACTTTCTTATTACAGAACATTATCATCACCCCCAAAAGCATTATAGGTTCAAGACAGAGGAAAAAGAAAGGGGCAGAAGGAATATTCAAAGAAATAATGACCAAAAAGTTCCCAAACTTAGCAAAAGATGTGAATATACACATCCAAGAAGCCAAGAGAACACAAATCAGGATAAAGTTGAAGAAAAATACACCCTGTCATGTGCTGATCAAAGTGTTGAATACAAAGGATACGAAAAGAGTTCTGAAGGCTGCAAGAGAAAAGCAATGTGTTATATACAAAGGAGTCTCAATTACATTAAGTTCCAATTTCTCATCAGAAAACATGGAAACAAGCAGGTGGTAGATTGAAATACTAAAGAGCTTAAAGAAAAAAATGCCAACCAAGAATTTTATATCCAGTAAAATTTACTTTCAACACTGAAGAAGAGCTTAAAGCATTCTCAGATAAACTAAAACTGAGGGAGTTCATCTGCCCTACAAACAATGCTAAAGGGAATTCTTTAGACTGAAAGGAAAAGACACTAGACAGTGCTTCAAAGCAGCATAAAGAAATAAATATCTCCAGTAAAGGTAACCATTTGTGCAATTATAAATGCCAGTACTATTGTATTGTATTTTTTGGTATGTAACTCCACTTCTTACTTCTTACAGGTGCCAAAATGCAAGTGCATGAAAAGTAATGATAAATCTATGGTTTTGGACATAAAATGCACAAAGATATCATTTGTAACAAGTGCAAAAAAGGGGTGGTGGGTGGATGAGTATAGGAACAGTGTATGTAGTCAAGTCAAGTTGCTATCAATTAGTAAAGTAAATTTTAACCCAATGGTAATAACAAGAAAAACAGATGAAAAGTATAATCAGATAGACATGAGAAGGGACTCAATATGCTACAATATGAAAAATCAAATAAATATGTAAGTAAGCACTAACGGAAGAATTGAGAGCTAAAAAAAGGGTATGGGATTACAAAGACTAAGTAACAAAATGGCAGAAGAGATTATCAATAGTCACTTTACATGTAAATGCATTATCAATAGTGGCTTTGTATGTAAATGGATTAAGCTCACCAGTACAAGACAGAGATTTGCAGAATGGATTTAAAACCATGACCCACATATATGCTGTCTATAAGAGACTCACCTTAAATTCAAAAACACAATAAGGTTGAAAGTGAAAGGCTGGGATAAAATATTCTTTACAAGTACTAAACAAATGAGAGCTGGGTAGCTATACCACAATCTGATGAAATATCCTTCCAGTAAATAACAGTTATGAGAGACAAAGTCAGTCAGTATATAGTGATAAAGGGATCAACTCAACAGAAAGATTTAACAATTATAAATATATACGCACCTGAAAGCAGAGCCAAAAATATATGAAGCAAATACTGAAGATTTGAAGGAAGAAATTGTTATAGATTAATAGTAGGAGACTTTAACATGCCACATTCAATAATAGATAGACTATCTAGACAGAAGATCAATTTGGAAATACAAGATGAGCAATGTTCAAAACAGCTAGACCCAACAGACATATATAGAACACTTCACCTAACAGCTATAGAATACACATTCTTACCAAGAGCACATGAATCATTCCCCAGGATACAATCATACTGTAGGTGACAAAACAAGTCTCAGTAAATTAAAAAATATTAAAATCATACAATGCATCTTTTCTGGCTGCAAAGGAATGATGCTTGAAATCAATAACAGTGGGAGAAACAGAAAATTTACAAACATGGAAATTAAACTATGTAAATATAAACAACCAATGAGTTAAGAAGGATATCATAAGGAAAATTAGGGAACAAAAATGAAAATAGAAAATGTAAAAAATATGACCTTTCTGTTTTTCCAAGAAAAGGCCATGTTCTTTTAATCAATTCCTGTGGTGCAGACCTATTGTGGGTGGGACCTTTTTTTAATCTGATACAAATTATAACATCATTCTTTGGCAAAACATAACCAATTTTTATGACCCTTTAAAAATTTTATTGATAAATCTTTACACACATGCAGTCCATACATGATGTACAATCAGTGGCTCACAATATCATCACATAGTTGTATAGTTATCACCTTAATCATTTTTTGAACATTTTGTATCACTCCAGAAAAAGAAATAAAAAGTGAAAAGAAAAAAACATACCCCTTAACCCTCCCTCTCATTGACCACTTATATTTCCATCTCCCCAATTTTTACACTTTATCCCCTCTATTATTTATTTATTTTTTATCTATACATTTTTTACTCATCTGTCCATATCCTGGATAAAAGGGGCATCAGACACAAGGCTTTCACAATCACACACTCACATTATAAAAGCTGTATCATTAAACAATCTTCTTCAAGAATCAAGGCTACTACTTTTATCTACCTTGTCAACAGACGAGTAGAACATGTGGAATAAAAATAAATAATAAGGGGAACAAATGTTAAAATAAATTTAGTTTGAAATGCTAATGATCAATGAAAGTGAGGGGTAAGGGGTATGGTATGTGTAATCCTTTTTTCTGTTTTTGTTTTATTTCTTTTTCTGTTGTCTTTTTATTTCTTTTTCTGAATTGATGCAAATGTTCTAAGAAATGATATTGAGGATGAATATGCAACTATGTGATGATATTGTGAATTACTGATTATATATGTAGAACAGAATGATCATATGTTAATGTTTTTGTTCATTTGCTTTTAATTTTTTAAATTAATAAATAAATTAATTTTAAAAAGAAAGAATCAAGGCTACTGGAACACAGCTCAACTGTGTCCATCCAACCACTTCAATACACCATAAACTAAAAAGGGATATCTATATAATGCATAAAAATAACCTCCAGTATAACCTCTTGACTCTGTTTGAAATTACTCAGCCACTGAAACTTTATTTTGTCTCATTTCTGTCTTCCCCATTTTGGTCAAGAAGACTTTCTCAATCCCATGATGCTGAGTCCCAGCTCATCCTGGGAGTTCTGTTCCTCATTGCCAGAGAGATTTATACCCCTGGGAATAGGTGGGACCTTTTGAAGAGTTGCCCTGAGGTTGGTCTTAATACTTTTACTGGAGTCCTTCATAAAAAGAGATGAAATTCAGTGAGCCACAGTGGCTCAGTGGCAGAGTTCTCACTTGCCATGCCAGAGGACCTGGGTTCAATTCTCGGTGGCTGCCTACATTAAAAAGAGAAAGAGATGAGATTCAGAGAAACACTGAGAGAAGTGTTTCATTTGATAAAAGCCCTGAGAGGCTGAGAAACAAGGACACACCCACAGAAGCTGAGAGAGAATGCCACTATGCTGGTTTGGTATTGTCATGCAACCCATAAAAGCCCATCTTCTCTTAATCCATCTCTGTGGGTGGGATCTTTTGGTTAGATTGTTTCCATGGAGATGTGACCCAGTCCATTCAAGGTGGGTCTTAATTCCCTTGCTGGAGTACTTTATGAGAGGATAAAAGACAGATGAAACACAGAGAGAGAGAGAGCTCAGAGAAAGAAAATGCCCCCAGAGAATCTAAAAAAGAAATGCCCAGAGACATTTTGAAGATAGCCATTGAAATTAGAACTGGAGAAGGACCAGCAGATGTCCCCTTCTCATGTGACAGAGGAACCCTGGATGCCAGCAGCCTTTCTTCAAAGAAGGTATGTTCCTCTCAATGCCTTAATTTGGACATTTTCATGGCCTTAGAACCATAAACTTATAACTTAATAAATTCATATTGAAAAAGCCAACCCATTTCTACGATATTGTGTTCTGGGATCTTTAGCAAACTGAAGCAGCCACTGAAGCCAGAAGCTTAAGGCAATGAAACACGGAAGAAAAGGATCAGCAAATGCCATTCATATGCCTTCCCATGTGACAGAGGTGTGCCAGATGCTGGCAGCCTTTCCATAGAGAAGGTATAATTTGAATGGTGCCTTAATTTGGACATTTTCATGGCCTTAGAACTATAAATTTGTTAGCTAATAAATCCCTATTGTAAAAGCCAAACCATTTCTGATATATTGCATTCCAGCAGCTTTAGCAAACTGAAACATCATAGATGAAATTGATAATATTCCATCACTGTTCAATTTAACTCCACTTTTCAGCACTATTGAACCAGAGAGAGATGCAAAAGAAGCCATCACAATTTATGTGAAAGAAAAGAAGAGATTGATCAAGTGACAAGAGCAAACATAGTATATTACAGCACTGGCCTCAAGGATGAAAATGAGGACTACATTGTGGATCATACAATAATAATGCACTTGATTGGACCAGATGTTGAATTTCTAGATAATTTGGCCATAACAAAAAGAATGCAGACATAGCTTGTTCAGCTACTGTGCACAAGAGGGAACACAAGAAGAAGAGTTAGCCAGGTTGGTATTGTCAGATGCAGTTCTCTCTTGCTAAAGAGGAAGGTAGTTTTGTCTTCCATAGGAGCTGATATATATGCAACCTATAGAATGGACTTTGTGTCATGAGAATATCTATATTTTGGGCAGGGTGTGTTGCTCTGGGGTTAACCCAAGATACATTCTTGGAATTATAAAGATTATGACCAAAAATCTTTGAAGTAGTCTCTGTAAGACCAGAGGACCATGTTGATGTGAAGCCAGTGAACAGCAGACCTCACAGAGGACACAGCAGGATGCAGCACCTTACAGCAGTGACTTTACTCATGTAAATAAGGCCCCCCATTTAGTTTAGCTGCCTCTCCAGTATCTTGGATCCTTGCTTTCTGCAGGTTGTAGGGCTTAATTTCCATGAAAAGTGTGCATTTTCTATAGTGCTTGTCCTAGTTCGCGAGCTACCAGAATGCAATATACCAGAAACGGAATGACTTTTCAAAAGAGGAATTTTTTCCTCTTTTGTTGTTAGTTTACAGTTGTTAGTTTACAGTTCTAAGTCCAAGAAAATGTCCAAATTAAAACACGTCTATAGAAATGTCCAATCTAAGACATCCAGGGAAAGATACCTTGGTTCAAGAAGGCTGATGAAGTTCAGGGTTTCTCTCTCAAGTGAGAAGGGCACATGGTGAGCACAATCAGGGCTTCTCTCTCAGCTGGAAGGGCACATGGTGAATATGGCATCATCTGCTAGCTTTCTCTCCTGGCTTCTGGTTTTATGAAGCTCCACTGGAGACGTTTTCCTTCTTCATCTCCAAAGGTTGCTGGCTCGTGGACTGTCTGCTTCGTGGTGCTGCAGCATTCTCTGCTCTCTCCAAATCTCTTTCATTCTCCAAAATGTCTTTTATAGGACTCCAGAAACTTATGAAGACCCACCCAAATGGCTGGAGACATGTTATCACCTAAACCAGTTTAACAACCAATCTTGATTACATCACATTTCCAGGGAGATAATCTAACTACAATTTCAAATATACAGTACTGAATAGAGATAAGAATAAACAGCTGCCTTTACAGAATGGGATTAAGATTAAAACATGGCTTTTCTAAGGGATGTACATCCTTTCAAACCAGCACAGTGCTCTTGCTTTCCTCTTTGAGTTCTTGGTGGCTGAAATAGAAAAACAGTCAAATTATCCTCTCTATTATTCAAAGTTAATCTTCATACTTGAAGGCGTCAGCATAATCTTCCTTGTTAATGAATATCATTGCCAAACTTGCATTTCATTCCACTGTCAGAAAAGTGCTGATTTTGACTAATAAAGAAAAAAATTTATTGTTTGGGGAAATCTTGGATCAATTTGGGGGTCCCTTTTATATGATTTTTAGCAAAATTATATACCAGGTAGTTCAATGACATACCAAATAGAAATAAAAGGATATTGATTACAAGTGTTGAAGATGGTTTTTCACATAAACTGGATTGTACTGCATGGGAAAGAAAGGTACATTCAGTTTTGAAAAAAGAAGAAGAAAGATTTCAAAACAGAGACCTAACCTCAAAACTGGAAGAACTAGAAAAGGAAGAACAACTAAACCTAAAGGGGGCAGAAGGAAGGAAATAACAAAGATTAGAACAGAGTTAAATGAAATAGAGAATAGAAATCAATAGAATCAACAAAGCAAAAAGCTGTTTCTGTGGAAAAAATCAATAAAATTGTAAACCTTTAGACTGATGAAGAAAAAAGGGAAGACACAATTGACTAAAATCAGAAATGAAAACGGGGACATTACTACTGACCCCAGTGAAATAAAAAGGACTGTATGCCAACAAATTAGATAACTTATGTGAAATGGACAAATTCTTAGATGCAAACTACCTTCACTGATTCAAGAAGAGATAGAAGATCTCAACAAACCAATAACTAGAATACAGACTGAATCTAATCCAAAATTTCCCAACAAAAAAAGCCCAAGACCAGATTACTTCACAGGAGAATTTTACCAGAGATTCCAAGGAGAATTAACAACAATACTGCTCAAACTAGTCTAAAAAATTCATTTTATGAGGCCGACATCACCCTTGTACCAAAGCCAGATAAAGAGGCCACAAGAAAAGAAAATTGCACACCAATATCTCTCACGAATTTAGATGCAAAATCCTCAACAAAATAATAGAAAATGAAATTCAATAGCACATTGAAAGAATAATATGCTAATATCTTTCCTCAGTTTCTTTCTTCCTTGTCTCTCATTCTTATTTCATATCATTACATGTTTCTCCTGACAGCATGTCAAATTATTGACATGATAAGTTGAGCCTCAGTCCCTACCTCTGCACACCTGACATATACCCGATATTTTTCTCTTTCTTTGATTCAGCATCTGTGGGATCCTTCTCCAGTCTTTTCCTTCCTCCAGAGTTCTAAAAAATGAGAATTGTCCTTTTTCTGCTGAATCTCTGGGGAGAGATTTTCAGTAGCTGTTTACATCATCGTGTTGATGTTGTCCCTCCTGTATCTGTACAGTTTTGATTCCGCAGTTGGGTGGTGGATATGTGAGTGTTGCTTATATTATCTTTACTCTTTATCTGCCTATTTTTTTTTATTCCAGAATGGCTGTAAATGGTTTTACTAGCAATCCTTTATTCTTTAAATTCCCTTGCAGTTGTAAAATCCTAAGAAAGTCCTGTTCAAAATAGGATCTTAGGGAAAAATGAGTTAAAAACCATAAGTGGGAGGGTGCAAGGGTAGTTCAGTGGCAGAATTTTCACCTGCATGCAGGAGACCCAGGTTCGATTCCTGGTCCATGCACTTATCACTTCACCCCCCCAAAAAAACCAAAACAACCAAAAATTCAACAAATGGTGCTGCAGTAACAGAATACTCACATGGAAAAAGAATGAAATGTGACCCCCGCCATACTGCATTAAAAAAAAACATAAATGGTACATGTTACAATTTGCCATTTCTCACTTTAGGTCATTTTAATATATAGTATACTACCAAAATATGAAGAATTACATCATTTGGGTCAAGTGGAAGGGAATTTAATGCATATTGGGGGCAATTACCTTTTTTCTTCCACAGCCACCTTCCAGCCTGACCCTAAATTCCCACAAAGGAGATTCTGTTGTCTGTTGCCCTGTTCCCTTGCACTGATGGAAATGATCACCAGACTGGTTAAAATCCTAGCCTCAAGATTGTTTTAGCTTGGGTACTACCAATGCTGCCCTCTGCTGAAGGAAGACTCACTTTGTAGATGACTAATTACATTCATTTCCTGCTTTCAATCTAGGCCATTGCCAATTTATAAACAGGATGTGTATGTTGAAATCCATTGTTTAAATCTTGCCTGCATTTTCCCATAAACAGGAGCAATGTTTTGCATGGTGTTGGGGTCCCCAAATCCATAAAGTAATCAAAAGCTGTCCATGTGTCTATGGAAAATGGTTTCAATTTGAATCAAGTGTTCACCAAGTGCCTCCTATATGCAAGACACTGCAGTGGCTATAAATCTTATTTAGATAGAGTCCTTGCCTCTAAAAAGTTTATTTACCCTGTAAGGAGAAAGAAGCATTACCATGAGTGAATATAAACTGCAAACAATCTGAAGTGCCATTTAGAGGGATACAAACAGAGAATAACAAAGATCTAAAAGAGGAAGATAGCACATCTGGGGAGGAGAAACCATGGAAGGTGTTAAGAAAACAGTAGAATTTGAAATGAACGGTGGCAGTAAAGGGGGTAAAGGTGCTTCAAGAAGGAACAACAGTAGCAAAGACATGGCAGTAGGAAAATAGGGAATGTGGTATAGAAGTGGCAAATAATCCCTCCTGATGCATCAAATATTGGGGGAGAATCCAGGTATGAAACTTTTGGATCCAAGGTTATTCTTGACACCAGGAAAAGGGATATTCTCCTTCTCCCACTCCCTGTTTGGAGCAACTTCTCCAGTTTAGATGGGGCAGGGTGAATGGGGTGAAGATAGGGACTCCAGAAGTTGGAAGGCTGTTGATTTGCTGGGGAAAAGACACTGGGATATAAAATATGTTTGTGGGTTTGGAGGAGAAACCCTGGGTGAGGGCTGAGGAAATGAGAAGGAGCTGAAGAACAGAGTCCAGAGTGCCCCAATTTCTCCCATTTTTCTTCTCTTCCCTTTTCTCCTCTCTCTTACCTCAGGCAAGCCCAAAGGCTGACACTGAAATGACATGAGAGGTGAGGTGGGGAAACTTAGATGCATCAGACTGGCAGGGTAAGTCAGGTTCTCTTCCCTCTTTTTCTTCCCCTTGACGCTGCTATCCACCAGAAGGATGCTGTGGTGGCCTTGATTTTGGGGGTGGTGTGTTAAGGTGAGAGTAGCTAATGGAAAACAGTGACTAAAGGAGATTTTCCCTTCATTCTTCTTTCATTTTTGGAAGTGAGGTTTTTTCACCTCTGGCTCTGCCAGACCCTAGGACCTGGACCTGCCATGACGGAGAAATGGAGAAGGAGGTGAGCATCCAGGATGGCAGTTCCTAAGTGGCAGACATGTACATCTTCATGTACAGTTAGGCATACATCATACAGTTATTTATACACCAACTAGAGGTTCCCTGCCAGTTTCTACTATTTAAGTGTAAAGGAAAATTTATTGCTAAGTTTGTTCTTTCTCTATGTAGAGGGAAAGCCCAACCAATGGTCACCAGAGAAGCTAGGGTGGCATGGATTTCCAAACTCAGTTTGATAACAGTAAAAGTAATGATGAAACAGCCAGCATTGTTGAGGGAATGCTATGTAGCAGGCACTGAATATTCCTCACCTCATTTAATCTTCACAGTACAAGTAGTGCAGATGCAGGCTCTGAGATCAAACCAATCTGATTTTGAGTCCTAGCTCTGCCACTTATTAGCTCAAGCATCATATATGATACAGAGCAAGAGCTCAATAAATACATAACAAATATTAGTCAATTAATCAAATATTAATCAATGCCATTAAATTGACTTTAATAATTAATATTCATAAATATTACATTCATTTGTATATACACACTCCAATGAAGCAGATGCTATTGTTTTCTTCTCATAGATGAGGAAATTAAGGCCCAGAGAAGCTAAAAAATCTGTTCAATTTTATATAGCTAGTAAGTGGCAGAACCTGAATTCAAAGCCAGTTGTCAGAAGCTAAGATCTTAATCAATCACTGTGTTATACATACTGCCTCTCAATTAACATTAATTGAGTACCTACTGTTCATAAGTCTCTCCAGTATCATAGGGCAAAGGCTAGATAGGCAATCAAAAAACTTCTATTCAAATGCCACATCTGTTTCTTACTAATTGTATTATCAGTGAATGACATGCTGGTCTGGGCTTTCTTGGGCTAAATAGAGAATCAAGTCCCATGCAAGCCCCTCTCTAAAGGTTTCTAACTGTTATAGACACACAAGTCCTAGTTATGGAAGCTAACTGATCTTAGTCAGTTAGCCCAGGCAGCTTTGAGACTCTGACAAGGAAGGTAATCAGTTTATCTATTCTTAGTTACTCCTTTCACGAAAGTGAAATGTTGTGGGAACATATAAAAGAAGCAAGATAGCTGCTGATGGGGAACTTGATGAGGGCCCCTTGGAAAGCAGAAGGAAGATGAACTCATGTTGAGATAAACACTCTTAGGGGAGTTAAAACTACATAAAGTGAGTGTTTTCACACACCACAAAAATGAAACCCATACCACAAGCAATCTTAGCATCTACTTTCCCTTCAAAACTGGTCACTAACAGAAATGAAACTTTTTACCAAAAGTTCTTCGTAAAGAAGGCTGAAAGTCCTTGTTGACCTCTTTGGTCCCTCTATGATTTTTCACCATACTCTAAAAGATAATAGATACTCAATAATAGCCAAGTCCCTTGATAACCCATGACACTTTAAGAGAAGATAAAGCATGAAGAAATCTACTCACTCTCCTTCCCATTTTTTAGACCACACACCCCTTAAAATTTCAATTTCCCTAAAGTTGTCACTAGATTTGCTCAAGTATAGAAAAATATCCAGCAGATGCTGTCCCCTGTTGGAAAGCAGGACCTCACTAATTCTAAACAACCAAACCTGGCTTCTAAAAGAACTTAGAATTTTTCTAATAAAAACAATTTGGGGTGCCAAGTTGCCCATCAAAGGGCATTTATCCTTAACAGCCATAAACAATTATGCACCTAACCACAATGCTCCAGAATACTTCAGGCTATAGTGAAGAATACTGCCTTTAACATACACAAATATCTGCTCAAGTCCCTGCTTTCAGTTCTACATCACTTCCTGTTTTTAGTGTTCTACACATAGTGTAATAAATAAGATTAACATTCATAATGAAAAGAAAGTGTGTTTATCTCTAGAGGGGGATTGCAGAACAACTTGCCAGTGTACATGGCAGGAAAAGTCCTCTACCACCTCTAATGGAGAGTGCCTATTACACCCTAGAGGAATGCTTCACTGTTACCTGTCCCATCGACCCCATTAACTACGTCCAGCCTTTCCAGAGGGGAAAAAAACATTAGCAACCCAGCTAGGGGCATTGGATGACTGTGCTCTTCATTTGCCTCTTCCAGTTTTGCTTCAGAAGTCTGATTTCCATGCACCTTGGATCTTTAAGCCTGAGCTGACTCTGTGCATTGGCTCTTGTTCCTCCCCTCTGTCTGCTTCTGCTTTCATGCCTTATTTAAACTATGTCCCTCCATCAGGATTGCAGTAAGCTCTCTCGAATGTCATCCAACTCTTTGCCCTATGTCCTACACACTTACTTGACAATCCTTTGGACAGGACTGAACATATTCCGAAAGCTGGGGATACCATCACCTATCATCCACTCAAAAGCAACATTTATACTCCATGCCCTGTGCTTCAGTGCTAGGCAAAGAGGCTGTAGAACTAGCCTAACAATCACCTTGACCTGTCCCCTCATCGCCATTGCTGCTGCAATTTATGAGATTAACAAGGGAACCCACTAGACTGTTAAGATTTTGCTCAGATACTATTGTAACTGGAAACACTGAGCTTTAATGGTTCTAAGAGGACACAGTGTAATTCATGTTTCTTGTTCTCTAGCTGACAGAAGGGAAATAGAGTGAAACCCCTTTTGCAACAAGAATATGTTGGAATCATCATGGAACGATGTGGACTATGATGAAATTTTTCAAATTTCCAAACTTCTTTAAGGAACATGTTCTAGGATGTACTGGGGCAAGATGGCAGCACAGGGAGGTGTGAAATTTAGTCAGTCTTCTAGAGCAGCTAGTAAGTAGCCAGAAATTGTCTAGAATAACTGTTTGAGGGTCTTCTGTGACCAGACACGCATGATATACCAGGCTGGAACATGTGGAAGGGCCGAGATCACAGAACTGTAAGTAAAGCCCCCAAATGGCATGGTAGGCTATATTAGAGACATTTCCCTGTGGGGGAAAAAAGCATCCTCGACTAGAAACAAGGGAAGATAGCTCAACCAACCTCCAACTGCAGTTTAATTAACAAATTTGGATTACTGAAATCAAGCTCCAAGGAAACATAAACCCAGAGAAAGCAGGAAAGGAAACCTGAGGTCTCTCTTGGCATAGAAGAGTCAGGGCTAAGGACTTTGGAGTTGGCTGAGCTCAGAACACTGGAAAAGGGCTGTGCCCCAAGAAAAGGGCACATAGAGCCAGGTACCAACTCTGGCCTCTTGACTGGCAAAATTTGGGAGCTGGGAACTGATTCTATAAAGAAATTTCTTATCTGTTTTTACCCTTGTTTTTTTTTTATAACTGTTCTAAGTAGCTCATATGAGAAATTCTCAGCCATGTTCAATTGACCCAGGCAAGGACAAAGTTAAGATATGTTTGAGAGACAATGTAATGAGTCAAGTGAAGGAGATAATTCCCTAAAGGCCATATCTTCCCCACCAAAAGGGGTTGTGGGGCCCAACTCAATTGGTGGCTCTCATTCAAACTCCAAGGGTGGAAGAGTATAAACAGCTTAGGCCTTCCTTCTACCTCAGCCTCTTTCTCTAACACACCCCTGGCAAGGACATGGTCTTCTGAGAATTAAAGTCACCATACCATTTTATGTCAGACAGGAGCTACAGGCTCACAAGTACCACCTGCTGGGCAGGATAAGAAAGGCACAGAGTCAAGAGGCTCCACAGGAAAATCTGACAACATGCTGAGTCTCATCCTCAGGGAAACTTGATTCCGATTACACCCTCCTCCTTAGAACTGGCCCTGTCTGGTCAGGGAAAATATGATAGGAGTCAATGATATATCTGGAGAGTCCCTCCTCAAAAAAAAAAGGTCCCATGTAGACAGGGAAAGAGCCAGAAAAACAAGAGCTGAAATTCTGATCAGTTAAACAGAAGCTATGCTAGAGGTCTACAATAAGTTGAACTTGTGGATACACTGTTCTCCCTGACACAGAAAAAGGGCCTCTCCATCCCAATGCATCTAGAATAACTAGAGTTCTACAACCTGTCTGGCAGGAACTACAATCCCAAAACAGCAGGAAGAAGCTACAAAAGGTATACACCTCTCGACTACCTCTTAAGAATAAAGGTGCAAACTCTCTTGGGAGGGAGTTGACACAGGTTAGACATAGGAAAAACATCTTGCAGGCCCTGAAGTGCATTCAGACCCTGTGCAGGGAGAGGGCTTCTGGTGGGAAAAGTCAAGTTCTTGAAACCTAAGCAGTTGAGCAAAATAAGATACATTGTTCAGCCATAGGGCATGGACCAATCACAATTACCTGTTTACAATCCTTACTTTGAATACTTATCCAGCCTATCACAACAGCTTACTTGTAACCCTCAATTTGAATGCTTCCTAACCATTTTTAATGTACCAACATCTCAAAGCCACCGCCCTCTGTTTGATCTGATAAGAACCCAGGTGCCAAACAATGTGCACATTGTTTCTCCCTTGAGCACACTAATTTGAGAGTGTACTTTCTTTTTCTTCCATAAACTTTTCTCACTTGCTTATACCTGCTTGCCTCATCCTTGAATTCCTTCTCACAATGAGACTTTGAGCCTGGATCAGGGCTCCAGTGACGAAGGCATTCTCAGCAACACTGGTGTTTAGAAGTTACACAACTCATTCTAGGGAAATGGCTCAGTAATATTCTTACCACTGTTTTTTACAGACAGCACAGAAGGCTGAGATTTATCTAATGTGATCAATTTCAAATTATAATTTCTGTAAGAGTACACATAGCTGCCTTTCAGTTACTCACTCTAATGAAGATCAGAGTCATGGCTAATCCAAAACTGGATCAAAAGTCAATTCTATGTGGTATAGAATTGCAGCACTTTTACCTTTTGGATTATTTTCTGCTTTGGTTAATAGTAAAATGAATTTGTATTCGCTTAGCACACCATCTGACAGCAATTGAAAGTGGCACATGAGTATTCTTGGAGAAAGTAGAAAGCTAAGATTTGTAACAGTGAAGAGAGAATTTATTTCATTGGTTCTCAAAGTTTATGTCATTGGTTCTCAAAGTTTAGAAGAGATAATTATGTGGGGAACTTATTAGAAATACAGAGTCATGAACCCAACCCTTGAAATTCTGACAGTAACTCTGGGGTGAGGCATCCAGCTCTACTCCAGAATAGACTTGAGCTTTGCTTTATACGCACTTTTGTTGTATATGCTTTGGACCTGTTAAGGGATGAGGGGTGAGGTTCTAATTAACTGGCCTTTCCACTAAAGGGTCATTGTGTTTTCTCAGACTGGAAGGCTTGTCATATTCCATTCACCACTAGATGGCCCATCATCCCAACTTTTTTCCTTCCATTCAAAAGAGGTTTATTGAAAAAGGTTTCCATAATCTTTTTTGAAAACATATTCTTTTAATATTTTTCTTTAAAGGAGTTTATATTTTAACTTAATATGCTTATTTTGGAATTAAACTGGAAGATGAGGGAGAAAAAGAGAGAGATATATATAGATGGAAAAAACAATGGTCTCAGAGAGTAAGAGTTGCACCAAGAGTTAAAGAATGGGGATAACCTGGAGCAGGTGATGCAGGACTCAAGGAACCAAGATCAACAGATGGCAGAAAGATGGAGAAGGAAAGTCAGAGAGAAAGGATCGCAAACCTAAGAGAGCCAGAGATAAAGAGAGGAAGGCATGGAACCAAGGGTATGGAAAAGGGGCCCTGAGACAAACACAAGAATGTCAGCATAAAAAAGTTGTGTGTAAGATGAGGCTGCAATTGGTTTGGGGGCCAGGAGCTGAAAGAAAGTTGCTAGGGTAGGGGCCAAGGCAATGAGGAGAATAAAGAAATATGCCAGACACTTTTGGTTGCCTACCAAGTTTCTATGCCCTCTCCTTTTCTTCCTTTTTTTTGGAAAACTTTGGGAAACATTGTTCAGTAATCAAGCCCCAAACTGTGGCCCAAGTAGACCACCTTAAAAGGTCTACAAACTTTGTTACCACGTGTTTTGGAATACAACATTGTTTTGATTTAGAAAAGGTAATACATGCATATACCAGATGTCAGGTAACATACCCAGTATGGTCTAAAGCAACACCCTGTAACCAAACATATTAATATTTCTGCAGGGCAACATATGATTTTTCATACTGAGTAGAATAAATGAAGACTATGAACCCGTTTTAGATCAATTCAGGTCAGGTTTTGCCTCCAAAAGAATTTTGATACCAAACTTTAAAAAGAAAAAAAGAATAACCCCTTTGGTTTTCAGAGCCTTTTGAACTGCATGTGTTCCGTACATCTTATTATTGAAGCCGAGTCATGGGTACATGAGTATTTGCCATATTACCATTTATCTTTTTGTATGTTTGAAATATTACTTTGATAAATCTTTGAATCACGTAGGAATGTATCTATTGTAAGAGGACACATGACATAGTACTGGGTTCACAGTAGGTTAATAAATACTTGCTGAATTTTATCAGCTTGATGTAGCCCTCCCACACTTGTTTGTTTTTCTCTCTGCCTTAGAAGAAGCAACAGATTCTGTGCTGGTTAAAGAGATTAGTCTGGTTCTGAGTATAAATAAGGTGTGAGCTGGAACAAGGTGGCTTTAAGCAAAATTAATTCATTCCCTTGTTTATTAATTCAACAAATATTCACTGAGGACTACTGTGAATCTAGTACCATGCAAGAAGCTGAGAAGCCGTGGGAGGGACCACATAAATAAAATTCCATCTATGACATTAAGAAATTCAAAGTCTGATGGAGAAGATGAGTTGCACATACCTTCCTGTGGTTTTATGGGCCGTGTGCCACAGGAGAGACACCAAGTGCAATGAGAGTTCCAAGTAGATGTGCTCTCTGCCCAGCATATGGACACCTGTTCATGCCTGGAGATCTTAATAGAGAAACTGGGATTTCTATAGTCTCCACAGTACTACCATCTAAAATGGCAATCTTCTCTCACCGCTGTCTAATGTATGAGGGCTTGGGTCTTCAGGAAATTAGATTTCTGGAGTACCTACAGCTTCCTTTGTACCCAAGAAGGAGAGTAGTGAATATTGGTTAACCACTTTCCGGTGTTTAAGGAGTATCATCTTGGATGGTCCCTGGAGCAAAGAGTCATGGTCTCCTGGGTGATATTCTAAAACACTCTGACCTGACAGCCCCTGCTCCAGATAATCCTACCCCAACTACCCACCTACTTAAATACAAGAGGCTTTTCCTGGAGCCCAGAAGCAGTTGAAGCTTTCTAGTGGTTGAGGAGCTTGGGTTACCTCTTCCTTGACCCCGGCCTCTCAACACAGCTCAGATTTATACCATGATTTGGGCCACTAGACTCTTCATCTGTAAAATGAAGATAATCAATTAGTTGATGTGCATAAAGTACTTAAAACAGTACTTGGAACATAGTAAGTGCTATAACAATCTACCCCCCTTACAGGATTGTTATAAGGATTAAGTCAGATTATCCTATAAAGGGCTTAACCCTCAGTAAATTTTAACAGCCATTATTTATTATTATTATCATGGTCAAGGAGCACGCCAGTTCCAGTTAATTCCACGCCTGAATCTACAGCTCTAAGAGGCTGAGCCTAATGGGTATCAACAATTCTATTTGGGAAGGGAGCTGGTACTTAACACTAAGGTCTATACGTATACTCATTGTGTGCTGGTTTGAAGCAGTTATGTATCCCAGAAAAGCCATGTTCTTTTAATCCAATCTTGTGGGGACAGACCGATTGTTGGGTGAGACCTCTTGATTAGGTTGTTTCCATGAAGATGTGACCCTGCCCATTCAAGGTGGGTCTTAATTCTTTCCTGGAGGCTTTTATGAGAGAGAACTGAGAGCCAACACAGAGGGTAGAGAGATGAAACCAGGAGACATAGACATTTGGAGATACAGAAGGAGGGTGCCCGTGGTGATGCCAGAAGCTGAGAGAGCCATTTGAAACCAGAAGCCAAGAGGGAAGACCAGCAGACATCGCCATGTGACTTCCCATGTGAGAAAGCCAGAGGAAAGCAAGC
The DNA here is from genome assembly GCF_023851605.1 of Tamandua tetradactyla. Classification (NCBI taxonomy): domain Eukaryota; kingdom Metazoa; phylum Chordata; class Mammalia; order Pilosa; family Myrmecophagidae; genus Tamandua; species Tamandua tetradactyla. Next base: position 61,042,089 of record NC_135353.1, on the reverse strand, counting down.
TGCTTTTCCTCCAAGGAACTTAATTTGTAAATAAATAAATCCCCTTTATAAAAGCCAGTACATTTCTGGTGTATTACATTTCATCAGCTTTAATAAACTAAAAAAGATATTTACTAGCACTTCAAATTCAACATGTTTCTAATTAAACTTACCATCCCTGTCCCAGCTGTACAAACATAAGACCTTGTTACTCTTCCTATATTCCCTATCTCTCTCTCCCTCATTACTTACATCTAATTGATGCACAAATAGTTCTACTTCTAGAACATACTCTGCGTGCATGCACTTCTTTCTATTTCCGTTGTTACAACCCTAATCCAGGCTACCACCATCTCTCCTGTAATAGCTTTCTAATAGGTTTCCTTCCCTCCTGTTTTACTCCGTTCCAATCTGCTCCCCATACTAAACCTGGAGGGAGCTACTTATAACAGCAAAGATGATTATGTCATTCCTCTTAAAATCTTTTGACAGCTCTTCACAGTATACACACACACATTTATCACAAAATCTTCTTAAGTATTATTATCATCATTTTATGGATGAGAAAATAGAAGTTAATGACCTGCTCAAGGTCACACAGCTAGTAAGTGGCAGAGCTAATATTTGAAACCAGGCTGTCTGGCTCAAGTCTCTGCTCTTTACAACATCCACCCAACAAGAGGGCCCCCAATAATTCCCACATCCTGGTATTCAGGCTTTTATGAAGTCCACTCCAACATTGTATTAGAGATGGTCTGTGGTACCAATAGCATACAGTAGAGGTAATAGCATGTCAGTTTTGAGATTAGGTTGTAAAAGGCTGTGGCATCTGTCCTGGGCTCTGACTTGCCCTCTCTTTCCCCTCACTTGCTCTAGAGGAAGCAAGCTGCCATGTCATGACCAGCTCTGTGGAGAGGCCTATGTGGTGTGCCACTGAATTATGTATTTGGCCACAACCAGTGAGAAACTGAAGCTTGCCAACAACTCTGTGAGTGAGCTTGGAACTGGATTATCAAGTCCAGCTGAGTCTTGAGTTGATGGCCTCAGCCTATAGTTTAATTGCAACCTGGGCCAAAACTACCCAGCTAAGCCACTTCCGGAATCCTGACCCTTAGAAATTGTGTGAGATAATAAGTGTTTGCTGTTTTTAGCTGCCAATTTGTACATATAGTAATATGTTATTTGTTATACAGTATATAATATATCCTATATATATATTACTTTAGATAGTATATGATATATAATTTGTTATATAATAATAGATAACTAATCTACCACTTTAGTATATTACCTCAAACTTAATTAATGTTTTTCTTCACTCATGCATTCAACCAACCAATAACTAATATGTGCCTTGCACTGTAATTGCTGTAAACTACTTTTTCTCTGTCCACTCCTCCTTAACTTTGTCTCTCCCTACAACAACGATAAGGAACCCTCTCTCAGTTACCAAAGGTGACATGAGTTTTCATATTTTTGTGCTTTCGTGCTTGCTGTGGTACCCTTTGCTTCCTTCTTAGCCTGGCTGCCTCCTACTCTTCTTCAAAATTGGGTTCCTGTATCACCTCCAGTCTGAGTTACATACCCCCTCCTTGTGTTCCATTAGCACTTTGTGCAACACTGCTCTCATAGCATTTACTTCACCATATTATAACAGACAATTTATTTGCCCAAGCTAAACTTCTTGAAAGAGGAAATAAGTCTTACATATCTACACATCTCCAGTGCCTACTTGTAATGAATGAATCAATGGACCAAAGAATCCCACGGAGGGCAGAGATCTTTAACTTCTTTGTTCCCCAATGCATACCAAATGAATAACACTATTTCTGATACTTTATAGCTGCTCAATAAATATCTGCCAAGTGATATAAGAGGTTGAATGAAGAAACAAACAAATGAATACAAAGCAAGTTATGTAATGCTATCCTCAACATACCTCCCCCAAACCTTTCTCTATTTAGGCAGTGTCCAATGTTCTAGCACTATTCATCCCATCATCCTTCCCTTTTAAAAATGTTGTTCTTTACCAACAAAGACCAGCAAAGGACTGATCTTCTTAATCTATAAAAAGCTTCTAGAAATCAAAAAAGGAAATACCAATACCACAATGGAAAAATGGGCAAATGACATGAACAGAGTATTCTGAGAAAATTAAATTAAGACAGACCTTAAATATATGAAAAGATACTCAGTCACACTCAAAATAAATGTAGATTAAAATTAAAATTACATATTATTTCCCATTTATTCAATTTTTAGAAATCTGAAAGTTTGAGAATACTCTGCCATAAAGCAGTAGAGAAATGAGCACTTTCATGCATTGCTGTTGGGGGGGGGGTGAAAATGGTATGATCACATGGAGAGGGCAATTAGGCAATATCTATCAATAGTTTAAATGTTTTTATCTTTCTGGGTATATATCTTATAGAGACATCTTATACTTTTGAAACAACTTCTGTACAGGGCTATTCACTACAGTATTGTTTAAAATATTGAAAAGCTGGAAACAATCCAAGTGTTCATCTATAGACAGCTGGATAAATAAACTATGACACATTTGTACAATGTAGTATTGTGTGGTTGTTAATGCACAATGATTGAGGAAGTCATCTCTGTACTGACAGTCAAATATTTCCATGATACATACTACAGTGAAAAGAGCAAAGTAAAGTAAAAAGTATATAGACTGTTATCTTTATGGAAGAAAGGTGAAAATATAAAACACACACAAATCTTTGCACAAATGATAAAAGATAATGCAGGAAGCCAATAAAAGTGGTTACCTATAGGAGGCAAAGGGAGAGGCCAAAGAATGGAGTAAATGAGGAACAGGTGAGAAAATTTCTTAATACATGCTTTTAAAATAGTTTTAATTTTTGAATCATGTTAATGTATTACCTATTTGAAAACATTAGGCTAAAATAAAAACACCCCTGTGCTTAGCTAGATATACATTTGAAAAGACAAACTCATTCCCTGAAATAGTAATGCAATTCTTCCAAGGACATTTGCATTCAAGCAGGGAATGAAAACTTAAGACAAAGAGATCCAAAATGAATGGTGCAATTTCAGGCAGCAGCACATAGTACAATGAAGAAAAAGAAAGGGAGCTTCCTCAGTCAACTGCACTTATATCCCCTATTGTATCTTTACCTAGACCTTGCACTTCCTAAGCATAGTCTCTTCTCTGGTCCCCTGTTAGCTACCTTGCCCACATATTCAGCAAACAGAGCAGAAAACATAGACACCTACACCCCGGGCTAATACTGGGCCCCCAGTTGCCCCCGTATCTGCAAACACTAGGTCTGGGTAGTATAAATGAATTCCTTTAGCTAATAAAGAATCAAGGCCTTTTGAATAAATGTATGTGGAATAGAGATCCAGAAAGGTGTCTTGGTCTTCTTGAAACAGAAAAATGAAAAAAAAAAATAGAAAAAGATAAAGCTATAGCCATTGACACCAAAGCCTGAGCAGTTTACTTGGTACAAATCCCATGATCATGAATGTCTCAAAGCTGTAACTCTGTTTGATTGCCCTATTTTGTCAGGAAGGTGGAAAAATCTTGGTGATTAATGTTCTGTATGGCAACAAGGTGGCAAGCCTGCAACTCTGAGATTACCTTCCATGAATCAGAAGCTGCAAGAGACAATGACATTTTATAATGATTTAGAGTGTGTGTAATTCTGTTAAGCCCAGATTCATTAGCTTTTGCCACTGTTGGCTTTTTTTGGTAGCCAGTTCAAATCTACCTGTACCAGTTCAAATCTACCTGTACACAGCCGCTCCTTTCCCAGTTTGTGTGGCATCAGGGTATCTGGGGCAGGTGGTATGTATATGTTAGGGGCAGGACTGATAGATAGGGGAGAAGGGTGATTTGAATATGAGCTCTAGTTTCTAACCTTCTGTTAAGCTGCAGTTCCCTCAGGAGCTGCCATAATATTGTTTCAATGGGAAACCAACTTGCCTTTGGATAGTTGCATGTAATTCTTTCACAGGATACACTAGGAAGGGTGGCCCATTTAAAACCACAAGAACTACTGTTCAGTTGACCTAAAACATTTAAGCTATTCACAGCTAGAATTTACATCCAGGTTTTATAAATCTACCTGTTTAAATAGTAGTACTATCCAAAATTTGAATGTAAAGCTACATTATGTATAAAATCTGTGACTCTGGGAATGTTACTTGACCTCTCTGAGACCCAACTAATCTATAAGAGAGGGAAAACATTTATCTAACATGTAAGGATGAAATCAGATAAAGTTATACACAGTAACGGTCTGACAGTCGTTAAACAGCCATCATTACTGCAGATGCCCTGGGTTCAGAAATTAATTCCACCACTCACTAACCATGTGACCTTGGGTAAGTTACCTACCCTCTCTAAACTTCACTTTTCACACATATAAAAGGGAGATAATAAACTTCACAACCTATGAAGTAGGTACGATTAATCACTGGTTAAGAGCTTAGAACATAAACCAACAGAGTAAGCTTTCAAGAAGTGAGAATTAGTAGAGGCCCACAACCCAGTCAGTCTGCCTCTGCAGGCTCTGCTTGGAACCACTCTCTTGCCCAGCTCATTTTCCCCAATGCATAACATAATTTCTTATTTCTTTATTCCACTGCACACATTGCCTGGAAGGTCCTTTCTTCTCAGTCCACCTGGTATACTCTAAGTGTCACCATCTTTTATAATTAATCCAATTTTTATACTTTATTCTTAAAAGTATTTGAGATAGCTTTTAAAAATTCATAAAATTAAATGAAGCATTAGATGATAAAAGCATGGTCAAAAAAGTTAGAGTAAGGAAAAGAAACAGCAATGCAAGGAAGTAAGAGGTATGATTTCCCTAGAAAAATACCTTCCGAAAGCTCTCTGCCATTGCCAAGAGATGAAATGCAAATTTATTTCTAAGTTTGCTGGAAACCAAACAAGGATAGAAACCTAAATTAGCCATAAGATTCACAGTGCACATATGTTTAAACACACACACACACACACACACACACACACACTCATTTTTAAGAGAATCTGAGTTTTTGTCTAGGATTTGAGGCAAATTTCTTCTTAGGGTTCTCAAAAAAGAGATTACGATAGACTTTCAGGAAGATGGCAGAGTGGGGCGGATTGAGTTAACCCCTGCTCTGTGGGACAAGATAGGGGTAGGGAGAGAATGACTAGGACTACAGCCCTGGGGAGGGGGTTAGTGATCATGGGTGGTCTTTGATGATTCTGGGGGAGGAGAGGGGTAGGGGGACCATGGTGGGGAGAGCAGGGTGGGTCAGATCAACAGTGATCCCTGCTGGGAACTAACGGCAGTGCATGGGGAGGTGCAAATCTTAAGGAACTTAACTCCCTCCGTTCCAGCCGGCCCAAGCTGCTGACTGGGGAAAACTCCCCAAGTGGCCTCGAGGCCAACAGCACCCATGCAGAGCCCAGAGGAGGGCCTAACCATCCACTGTGAAGAGCTGGGCTTCTGGGCAATGGTAGCAGATGCCCAAGCAGGTGCCATGAATAGTCAGTGCATAAGGTGCAGTGTGTAGTGGATTCACCAGGTGCTGTGGGTCAGCTACTCCCCCAGGGTACTGCTGTCCACCCCCCCATCCCATGCCAGGATGCCAGGATCAGCCCTCCTGCAGCCACAGGCCTGGACCAGCCCCCTCATCGTGCGTGCTGGCTTCCCAGCCGGCTAGCCACTGCAGTCAAGGAGGAGTAGGCCTGAAGGGAGGAGGTGCCTCGGAACACCATCTACTGCTGAGAAGTGGTAAGCACAGGCTGGCAAACACCCTATCTGCCTAGGTTTTTTTTCCTTTCTCCTATATTTTTTCTTTTTCTGCTTTTTGAAACATATTTTCTCTCTATATTTTTTATTAGTGGTATTATTGCCAATGTTGTTTTTAATTTTTATTTATATATTTTATATATTTATATCTTATTGATTTCTTATTTTTTCAATTTTATGTTATTATTATTTTTTAAATTATTTTCTCTCCCTTCTGTGGACACCAGTCTGAGTTCATTTCCAAGATATCTTGGAGTGTCTCCTTCTGACTTTGGGACCTACTACTGTTGAGGTGCATTTTTTTCTTTCATATTTTAATTTTATTATTATTATTATTTTATTTTACTTTATTATTTTGAGGGGGTGATGGGCTAAGAATCAAGCCTGGGTCTTCCACATGGCAGGCAGTCATTCTGCCACTGAAACACCAGTGCACCCCTGTCTAGCCTTTAATAGACCCTCAGTAGAACTGTATCCCCACTACGAGATCTGGACCTTGCATTGGTGGAGAATTACTGACAAACCAAGTGCAAAAGGAAACCTTCAATGCAAAACCAAGTAAATAAGAAACCTTAGAAGAATTAAATAATATTACTTGCAAAATAATATTACTAAGATAATCAAATGCCCCAAATACAACAAAAATCACAAAGCACATGAAGATCCAAACACAAATGGTGCAGCCAAATGATCAAATCAAGACTACAGAAGGGACATAGAATATAGAACAACTATTCAAGAATATTTATATAGAAATAAGAGATATCAGGAAGACACTAGAAGAGCATAAAGAGGAATTTGAAAGATTAAACAGAAAGATGGCAGATCCCACAGAGATGAAAGATTCAGTAGACCAAATTAGCAACGTAATAGAGACACATAATAACAAATTCGAAGAAGCAAAATGAAGAATAAGTGAGCTAGAAGACAAAACAATTGAACTAAAGCACACCAAAAAGCAAACGGCAAGAAAGATGGAAAAAATGGAAATGGATCTTAGGGAAATAATGGACAAAAAGAGGCACACTAATATAAGAACCGTTGGTATCCAGAAGAAGAGAAGAATAAAGGACTGGGAAAGGCATAAATACACAAGTCAAAAATGCCCAACAAACTCCAAAATAGAATAACTCCAAAGGGGCCTAATCCAAGACACATACTAATCAATTGTCAAATGTTGAAGAGAAACTGAAAGTTCTGAAAGCAGCAAGAGAAAAGTGACTTACCATATATAGGGAAAACACATAGGAATGAGCTTGGACTACTCAACAGGCACCATGGAAGCAAGAAGAAAGTGGTATGATATATTTAAGATCCTGAACAAGAAAAGCTTCCAGCCAACAATTATTTATCCAGCCAAATTGTCCTTCAAAATTGATGGAGAGATTAAAATCTTCAAAGACAAAGATTGAGGGAATTAGTCAACAAGAGATCTGCCCTACAAGAAATACTAAAAGTAGTCCTCTCAGCTAAAAAAAAAAGACAGGAGAGGGAGGTCTGGAAAAGGGCACAGAATTGAAGAATACCAGTAACAGTAATTTAAAGGACAAAAGAGAGAGAGGGAAAAGAATAGAATATATAGACTTGACAAATAAAAACTAAAGGATAAGATGCCAGATTCGAGACTGCTTTTCAAATAAAAACTTTGAACATTAACAAACTGAATTCACTAATTAAAAGATGCAGATTGGCAGAATGGATTAAAATTATAATCCATCTATATGCTGTTTACAAAAGAAGCATCTTAGACCCAAGGATACAAATAGATTGAAAGTAAAAGGTTATAAAAAGATGTACTGTGCAAGCTGTAACCAAAAGAAAGCAGAAGTAGCTATTCTAATATCAGATTAAATAGAATTTAAATGTAAAGACATCATAAGAGACAAAGAAGGATTCTATATATAATAAAAGGGACAATGCACCAAGAAGAAATAACAATCATAAATGTTTATGCTCCCAGTCAAGGAGCTCCAAAGCACATGAGGCAAACATTGGCAAAACTGAAGGAAATTATAGATGTTTCAGCAACAATAGTAGGAGACTTTAATACACCACTCTCCACTATGCATGGAAAAATCAGACAGAGGATCAACAAGGAAATAGAGAACCTAGACAATGCAATAAACAAGTTAGATCCAATAGACTTATATAGATCATTACATGCCAAAACACCAAGATAAACATTCTTCTCTAGTGCTCGTGAAGGATAGATCATATGCTAGGGCACACAGTTAGTCTTTATAAATTTAATAAGATTGAAATTATTCAAAGCACTTTCTCTAACCACAACGGATTGAAGCTGTAAATTAATAATCACCAAAGAAACAGAGCTTGCAAAAATATATGGAGATTTAACAACACACTTTAAAATAACTAGTGGGTCAAAGAAGAAATTGCTAGAGAAATCAGTAAGTATCGGGACACGAATGATAGTGAAAATACAACATAACAGAACTTATGGGATGTTACAAAGTGCTGAGGAGAATTTATTGCCCTAAATGTCTATATATTAAAAAACAAGAATGAGCAATAACTGAGGACTTAGTTGCTCACCTAGAGAGTTTAGGGACAGAATAGCAAACTAACCCCAAAGCAAATTATATAAAAGAAATAACAAAGATTAAACAGAAATAAACAAGCAGAACACAATAAAAGAATAGAAAGAATCAACAAAACAAAAAGTTGAAACTTTGAGAAAATCAATAAAATTAATGGACCCCTAGCTAGACTAAGAAAGAAAAATAGAGAGAGAAGACCCAAACAAACAAAATCAGAAATGAGAGGGGTGTCCTTACAATGGATCTTGAAGAAATTTTTATCAATTAATTACATCCTCCTATTCTTTAGTGCCAACACTCTTTCTCAATATGAAGTATTCAGAATGATCATTGTCTAAAGATCACTATAGATTGGGAGAGGGATCAGAGGGGAAGGAGGAGGTATAACAGAGAAAATAGGATTTAACAAATGAGTATGACAGCTGAATCACTATATTAATATTCCTTCTAGCCACCAGTGTTTTGGAGGAACTAGAAGGAAAAATCTGAGCTGACAGAATGGTAGCACATGACAAACTCTTGGATCTGTTCTGTAATCATTTGTTGAAGTATGCTTTGAAAATTATTGTTTTTTTCTTTGCTTTGTATGTATGTTATATTTTACAATAAAAATGTTTAAAAAGAGATTACTGTAAAATACAGTGGATGGCACCCTCCACAACAGTCCTACAGTGAAAGTGATTGGAAACTGCATTTTTTTTATATCCCTCATTGCAAGACACTGGCTTCCATGGGGAAATCTTTTCTGGCTACTACCATCAACCACTCAGACTGGAATAAGGACCTATTATGTCTTATAGCACCTTGTCCTTCTCTCTTTCAGGTTGCATTATAATTTTCTATATATCTATATTCCTAACCAGATTGAGAGGTTTTTTTTTCCTTTTCTTTTTTTTTTAAGGAAATTTGGAACGCTTCACGAATTTGCATGTCATCCTTGCATAGGGGCCATGCTAATCTTCTCTGTATTGTTCCAAATTTAGTATACATGCTGCCAAAGTGAGCATGAGAGGTTTTTTAAATGTAATTTTTTATTAGAGAATTTGTTGTTGACAGAAAAATAATTTAATAATATTGAGTCCCCATGTACCTCCTTATTATTAACATCTTGCATTAGTGTGGTGTTTTTGTTACAATTGATGAAACAATATTATTCTAATAGTACTATTAATTATAGTATATAGTTCACAAAGTAAGAAAGAAGTAAAACTTTCCCTATTGGAAGATGACATGATCCTATGTACAGGAAATCCTGTTCTCCATCTGTCATTGATCTATAGATTCATTCTGTTGTGGCCAGAGAAGATACATTGTATGGTTCCAATATTTTTGAATTTATGTAGACTTGTTCTGTGTCTTATGTTCTATCCTGGACAATGATCCCTGTACACTAGAGAAAACTGTATTATGCTGCTTGTTGGGTGAAATGTTCTATGTATGTCCATTAGGTCTAATTGGTTTACGTATTGTTCAAGCCCTCTATTTCCTTATTAACCTTCTTTCTAGCTATTCTATCCATTACTGAAAATGTTGTATTGAAGTCTCCTACTATTAATGTATAATCACGTATTTCTCCCTTCAAATTTGTCAATATTACACATATTTGGGGGTCTGTACAATTAGGTGCATGTTTATAATTTTTATGTCTTCTTGTTGGATTGACTCCTTTATTAGCATATAGCGATCTTTTTGTCCCTCATGATGGATTTTGACTTTAAGTCTATTTTACCTAATATTAGTATAGATACCCCAGTTCCCTTTTTGTTATTTGCATTGTATTTCTTTTTTTCCATCTTTTCACTTTAACCTACTTGTGTCTTTGAATAAAGGAGAGTCTTTTGTAAACTGTATGCAGTTGTGTTATGCTTTTTTAATTCCAATTTTATTGTGATATCTTCATATACCCTATAATAATCTGAAATGTACACTCAGTGGTTCAGAGTATCATCATATCATTGTGCATTCATCACCACAATCACTTTTTTACCACTTTTATTACTCAAAAAAATACATATAAGAATAAAAATAAAAATAAAAATGAAAAAAAAATAACCAAAACATCCCATTCCCCTTAACACCCCCTATTATTAATTTTTGTATATAATTTTTTAATTAGATAATTTGTAGGCTTACAGAAAAATCATGCATAAAATATAGGATTCCTATACCCCACCCTACCACCAACACCTTGCATTGGTGTGGAACATTTGTTAGAATTGATGATAGCACTTTTTTGTAATTGTATTATTTATTTTAACAGTAGTTACCTCTGATACAATTGATGAAAGATTATTAAGATGGTAGTATTCACTGTCCACCAGGACATTTACGTTAGCTGTATTTTTTCCCATATACCACCTTATTATTAACACTTTGTATTACTGTCTTATATTTGTTATAATTCATGAAAGAATATTCCTAGACTTGTACTATTAACAATAGTCTGTCACCTATAATAAAGTTATATAATCTGTTTACTGTTTAATTTTTATTCTGAAAACATATACTACCCAAAGTTTCCCACTTTAACCACATTAAACCATATAATTCAGTGCTATTAATTACATTCACAATAATGTGCTATCATCACCATCATACATTTCCAATCCTTTGCAATCAACCTAAATTGAAACTCTGTAAAAATTAGCCATTAGCTACCCAGACTCTTACCCCAATCTATCCACTGTTAACCTACATTCTAGATCCTAATTCTATGAATTTTCTTTTTCTAATTAATTTGTATCAGTGAGATCATACAATATTTGTCTTTTTCAGTCTGGCTTATTTCACTCACATAATGTCTTCAAGGCTCATTCATGTCGTCACAATCATCAGGACTTCGTTCCTTTTTATGGCTGAATAGTATTCCAAAATGCACTTCATATTCATTATCAGGAAATATGCTTTTCTCTTGTTCAATTGTATTCTGACTCATAGGAATTAAAGAATAGAGTTGTATATTGAGGATACAGTACTATTGAGTTTTGCATTTGAACTTTTAGTTGCCCGTACTGATAATCTTCATTGCTTCACACTACTCCAAGTCACTCTTTCCTGTATGCTCCTTTCAACATACAGAACTTGCTTTAGCAATTCTTGTAGGACAAGTCTATTATCTTTGAGCTGTTTATCTCAGTTTCTGTTATCTGTGAATATTTTAAACTCACCCTCATTTCTATAAGACAGTTTTACTTCACAAAGAATTTTTGGCTGGCAGTTTTCATCTCTCAGTAACTTAAGTATATCGTACCACTGCCTTCTTGCCTGCATGGTTTCAGATGAGAATCAGAACTTAGTCTTATTGAGGATCGCTTGAATGTGACAAATTGCTTTTCTCTTGCTGCTTTCAGAATTCTCTTTACCTTTGGCATTTGGCATTCTGATTAGTATGTGTCAGAGTAGGTCTATTAGAATTTATTGGAGTACATGCTGCTTTTTAGACATGTATAATTATCTTTCATAAGATTTGGGAAATCTTCAGCCATTATTTCTTCAAATACTCTTTATGCCCCTTTCTTTCTCTTCTCCTGGGGCACCCATGACACATATGTTTCTGAGATTTGTGCTGTTATTCTAATCCCTGAGACACTGCTCATTTTTCCTGTTCTTTTCTCTCTGTTCTTCTGACTATATGATTTCAATTGTCCCATCTTCTAATTTGCTGTTTCTTTCATCTCCTGCTCAATTCTGATTATAATTATAATATTAATTTTATCTTTAATCTCTTCTATTGTGCCTTTCATTCCATGAGTTCTGTTGTGTTTCTGTTTATACTTTCAAGATATTCTGTATGCTCACACTGTGTTTTTTTTAATGTTTTGTTGTTTTAAATATTTTCATTGACAAATCTTCACACACATATAGTCCCTACATGGTGTACCATCAAAGGTGAACAATATCATCACATAGTTCATCACCATGATCATTTTTAAGAACATTTGCATCACTCCAGAGAAAGAAATGAAAGAAGACAGAAAAAAAAACTCATAGATCCCAAAACCCTGACCCCTCCCTCTCACTGACCACCAGTATTTCCACCTACCCAATATATTTTACCTCTTAAGCCCACTATTATTTATTTATTTTTATCCATATTTTTTACTTATCTATTGATGCCCTGGGTAGAAGAAGCATCAGACACAAGATTTTCACAATCACACAGTCACATCGTGAAAGTTGTATCTTTATAAAATCATTTTTAAGAATCAAGGCTGAAGGAGAAGCCAAAGTGGTGGCTTAGTGAGGTGTGGGATTTAGTTCGTCCTCCAGAGCAGCTAGTAAATAGCTAGAAACAGTACAGAACAACTGTTGGGGCCATGTCAGTCAACTGGACACACAGCGTACCCCAGTCTCGACCGGGTGGACCAGCTGCGAGCCCCCCAGAACCATGAGTTCCCCAAGCCACAGTGGCCAGTGCCCCTCCCCCACAGGCTGCTTTCCAGAGGGGGAAGGAAAGAGACTTTACCAGCAGCAGGGGCTGAGCGCACCAAACACCAATTGTGGAATTAATTAACAAATTCTGACAACTAAAAATAGGCCCCTAGCTCAGGTGAACCTTGAGTAAAGGTGGAGGTCACTGGTTTTTGCCCCAGCACAGAGGGGTCAAGGTTGACAGAAAAAGAAAAAAGAAAAAAAAACATATTTTTTTGGATCTGAAAAAGTCTGGGCCCTGCAGGAAAGGAGGGGGCATACAGGACCTGGAGATACACAGAGCAATGTACCAACTTAAGCTCCTAATTGGCAAACCTGCGGAATGGGTTTGTGCTTTGAAAAGAATTTTTCTTTTACTCTTTTGTGGTTATGTTTCTATGTACTGTATACTCTTTAGATACAGCTGCAAGGCTTCTTGGGCTCCACTGCCCCAGGCATAGGCAGAAACAGGCTTGTTTGAGAACTTGTCTGGAGCCTGTGACATCCCCAGGAGAAGGGTGGGGCCCAGCTCAGGTGGAATCCCTCCCTCAAGGAATTCAGACCCAGGGTCTGGAAAAGGGAAGCTATTAAAGCCAGCCTGCAAACTCTCCTCTGTCTTCACCATGCACCCAGAAGGGAGGGTCTGCTGAAGTTAAAGGTACCACATCACCTGATGCTGGGGGGACCTTGCAGGCAGAAAAGCGCCACATGCTGGGCAGGGTAGGAAAAACACAGAGTCCTGAGACTACATAGGAAAACATTTTAATCTGCTGGGGCTCACCCTCAGGGAAAACTGATGCAGGTGATGTTCCTCCTGAAAGGAGACCAGTTTGGTCTGGGAAAACTTGACCGTGGTCTATGAAACCTAAATAGACCCTCCTAAGGGGTGGGGGAAAGGCACCATTCAGGCTGGGCAAGAAACAAAAAAACAAGAACTGAAAAATTCTGATCTATTAAGTGAAATCTAAGCTAGAGGACTAGAATAAGCAGAACTGAATGTCAAAGAACAGATAGTCAACAAAGTCATCCAGCAAGAAAATCCTAGGGGAAAAAAAAGGGAAAACAATCTCCAGAATGAACTAATTAAGGTAATTAAATGCCTAGATGCCAGCAAACAAATAATGAATAACATCAGGAAAATTGAAAAAATGGCCCAGTCAAAGGAACAACATCAACAATTCAAATAAGATACAAGAGTTGAAACAATTAATTCAGAATGTTCAGACATGGAAAACCTCCTCAAAAATCAAATCAATGAATTGAGGGAGGATATAAAGAAGGCAAGGAATGAACAAAAAGAAGAAATCAAAAGTCTGAAAAAACAAATTCCAGAACTTATGGGAATGAAAGGCACAGTAGAAGAGATGAAGAAAACAATGGAAACCTACAATATCAGATTTCAAGTGGCAGAAGATAAGATTAGTGAACTGGAGGATGGAACGTCTGAAATCCGACAAGAAAAAAAACTATAGGGAAAAAAATGGAAAAATATGAGCAGGGACTCAAGGAATTGAAGGACAATATGAAGCACACAAATATACGTGTTGTGGGTGTCCCAGAAGGCGAAGAGAAGGGAAAAGGAGGAGAAAAACTAATGGAGGAAATTATCACTGAAAATTTCCCAACTCTTATGAAAAACTTAAAATTACAGATACAAGAAGTGCAGCATACCCCAAAGAGAATAAATCCAAATAGAAGTACTCCAAGACATTTACTAATCAGAATGTTGGAGGTCAAAGAGAAAGAGAGAATTTTGAAAGCAGCAAGAGAAAAGCAATCCATCACATACAAGGGAAGCCCAATAAGACTATGCATAGACTTCTCAGCAGAAACCATGGAGGCAAGAAGACAGTGCAATGATAGAGTTAAATTATTAAAAGAGAAAAACTGCCAACAAAGAATTCTATATCTAGCAAAATTGTCCTTCAAAAATGAGGGAGAAGTTAAAAAATTTTCAGACAAAAAATCACTGAGAGAATTTGTGACCAAGAGACCAGTTCTTCAAGAAATACTAAAGGGAGCACTAGAGACAGACATGAAGACAGAAGAGAGAGGTGTGGAGAAGAGTGTAGAAAAGAAGACTATGAGTAAAGATAAAAAGAAGGAAAATTAGATGTGACATATGAAATCCAAAAGGCAAAATCATAGAAGGAAGTACTGCCCATACAGTAATAACACTAAATGTTGGTGGATTCAACTCCCCAATCAAAAGATATAGACTGGAAGAATGGATTACAAAATAGGCCCCATCTATATGCTGTCTACAGGAAAGCATCTTAGACACAAGGGTAAACATAGGTTAAAAGTGAAAGGTGGGAAAAGATATTCCATGCAAATAACAATCAGAAAAGAGCAGGAGTAGCTATACTAATATCCAACAAATTAGACTTCAAATGTAAAACAGCTAAAAGAGACAAAGAAGGACACTATGTATTAATAAAAGGAACAATTCAACAAGAAGACATAACAACCATAAATATTTATGCACCAAGCCAGAATGCTCCAAAATACATGAGGCAAACACCAAAAACATTGAAAAGAGAAATAGACACATCTGCCATAATAGTTGGAGACTTCAATTCACCACTCTCATCAATGGACAGTACATCTAGACAGAGGATCAATAAAGAAACAGAGAATTTGAATAATACAATAAATGAGCAAGACTTAACAGACATTGCACCCCACAACAGCAGAGTACACCTTTTTCTCAAGTGCTCATGGATCATTCTCAAGGATAGACCATATGCTGGGTCACAAAGCAAGTCTCAATAAATATTAAAAGATAGAAATCATATGAAACACTTTCTCAGATCATAAAAGAATGAAGCTGGAAATCAATAATAGGCAGATGGCCAGAAAATTCACAAAGATATGGACCTTCAACAGCACACCTTTAAACAGCCAGTGGATCAAGGACGAAATTACTGGAGAAATCAGTAAATATCACCAGGCAAATGAAAATGAAAACACAACATATCAAAATTTATGGGATGCAGCAAAGGCGGTGCTAAAAGGGAAATTTATTGCCCCATAAAGCCTATATCAAAAAAGAAGAAGGAGCAAAAATTGAGGAATTAACTGTCCACTTGGAAGAACTGGAGAAAGAACAGCAAACTAACCCCAAAGCAAGCAAAAGGAAAGAAATAATGAAGATTAAAGGAAAAATAAATGAAACTGAGAACATGAAAGCAATCAAGAAAATCAACAAAACCAGAAGTTGTTTCTATGAGAAAATCAATAAGATTTATGGACCCTTACCAAGGTTGACAAAAAGAATGAGAGAGAGGATGCAAATAAATAAAATCAGAAATGGAAGAGGAGATATAACCACTGACCCACAGAAAGAAGGGAAGTAAAGAGGATACTATGAACAACTTTATGCTAATAAACTCGACAATGTAGATGAAATGGACAACTTCTTAGAAAGGCATGAACAACCAACTTAACTCGAGAACAAATAGATGACCTCAACAAACCAATCACAAGAAATGAAATTGAATCAGTCATTAAGAAGCTCCCCCAAAAGAAAAGTCCAGAATCAGATGGCTTCACATGTGAATTCTACCTAACATTCCAGAAAGAATTAGTACCAATCTTACTTAAACACTTCAAAAAAATTGAAAAGGAGAAAAGCTACCTAACTCATTCTACATAGCCAACATCACCCTCATACCAAAGCCAGACAAAGATATTACAAGAAAAGAAAACTACAAGTCAATCTATCTAATGAATATAGATGCAAAAAATCCGCAACAAAATTCTTGCAAATTGATTCCAAAAGCAGATTTAAAAAATTATACACCATGATCAAGTAGGATTCATCCCAGGTATGCAAGGATGGTTCAACATAAGAAAATCAATTAATGTAATACACCATATGAACAAGTTAAAGCAGAAAAACCACATGATCATATCGATTGATGCAGAAAAAGCATATGACAAAATTCAACATCGTTTCTTGCTGTAAACACTTCAAAGGATAGGAATAAGTGGGAACTTCCTCAACATAATAAAGGGAATATATGAAAAGCCCACAGCCAACATCATCCTCAATGGGGAAAAACTGAAAACTTTCCCCCTAAGATCAGGACCAAGACAAGGATGTCCACTATCACCATTGTTATTCAACATTGTGTTGGAAGTTCTAGTCAGAGCAATTAGACAAGAAAAAGAAATACAAGGCATCAAAATTGGAAAGGAAGAAGTAAAACTATCACTGTTTGCAGACGACATGATACTATACGTCGAAAACCCTAAAAATTCCACAGCAAAGCTACTAGAGCTAATAAATGAGTACAGCTAAGTGGCAGGTTACAAGATCAACACTGAAAAATCTGTAGTGTTTCTATACACAAATAATGAAAAATCTGAGGGGGAATCAAGAAGAGAATTCCATTTACAATTGCAACCAAAAGAATTAAATATTTAGGAATAAATTTAACTAAAGATATGAAAGACCTATACAAAGAAAACTACTAGAAACTGTCAAAAGAAATCACAGAAAACCTAAATAAACAGAAGGGCATACTGTGATCATGGATTGGAAGACTAAATATAATTAAGATGTCAGTTCTACCTAAATTGATTTACAGATTCAATGCAATACCAATTCAAATCCCAAAAACTTACTTTTCAGAAATAGAAAAACCAATAACCAAATTTACCTGGAAGGGCAGGGTGCCCCGAATAACTAAAAATATCCTGAGAAAGAAAAATGAAGTTGGAGGTCTCATGCTATCTGACTTTAAGGTATATTATGAAGTTACAGTGGTCAAAACAGCATGGTACTGGCATAAAGATAGATATACTGACCAATGGAATCAAATAGAGTGCTCAGATATAGATCCTGTCATCTGAACAATTGATCTTTGATAAGGCAGTCAAGCCAACTCACCTGGGACAGAACAGTCTCTTCAATAAATGGTGCCTAGAGAACTGGATATCCATATGCAAAAGAATGAAAGAGGATCCATATCTCACACCCTATACAAAAATTAACTCAAAATGGATCAAAGACCTAAACATTAGATCTAAGACCATAAAACTTTTAGAAGAAAATGTAGGGAGATATCTTATAAATCTTGTAATAAGAGGTGGTTTCCTAGACCTTACACCCAAAGCACGAGCACTGAAGAAAGAAATGAATAAATGGGAACTCCTCAAAATTAAACACTTTTGTGCATCAAAGAGCTTCATCAAGAAAGTAAAAAGACAGCCTACACAATGAGAGACAATATTTGGAAATAGTATATCAGATAAAGCTCTAGTATCCAGAATATATAAAGAGATCGTTCAACTCAACAACAAAAAAGACAGTCAACCCAATTGCAAAATGGGCAAAAGACTTGAACAGACACTTCTCAGAAGAGGAAGCACAAATGGCCAAAAGGCACATGAAAAGATGCCCAACTTCCTTGGCATCTCACACCCACCAGAATGGCCATTATTAATAAAACAGAAAATGACAAGTGCTGGAGAGGATGGGGAGAAAGAGGCACACTTATCCACTGTTGGTGGGAATGTCAAACTGCTGTGGAAGGCAGTTTTGCAGTTCCTCAGGAAGCTAAATATAGAATTTCCATATGACCCATCAATACCATTGTTGGGTATCTGCTTGGAGGACATGAGGGGAAGGACACAAGTGAACATTGGCACACCAGTGGTTATAGCAGCATTATTTACCATTGCCAGAGGTGGAAATATCTGTCCATCAGAAAATGTCCATCAACAGAATAGTGGCTAAAAAACTGTGGTATATACATACAGTGGAATACTATGCAGCCACAAGACAGAATAAAGTTATGACGTATGTAACAACATGGATGGACCTTAAGGACATTATGCTGAGTGAGATTAGCCAGAAACAAAAGGCCAAATACTGTATGGTCTCACTGATATGAACTGACATTAGTGAATAAACTTGGAGAATTTCACTGGTAACAGAGACCATCAGGAGATAGAAATAGGTTAAGATATTGAGTAACCGGAGCTGAAGGGATGCAAATTGTGCAACAGGACTGATTGTGAAAGCTCAGAAATGGATAGCTTTTGTAATACAATTATGTTAAAATACTGAATGAAGCTGAATGTGAGAATGATAAAGGAAGGAGGGCTGGGGGCAAAAATGAAATCAGAAACAAAGATAGACAATAAAGATTGAGATGGTATAATCTAGGAATGCCTAGAGTGTATAACAATAGTGACTAAATGTACAAATTTTAAAAATTGTTTTTGCATGAGGAAGAACATAAGAATGTCATTACTGCAGGGTGTTGAAAATTGATATGTGTGAGACTAAAGCAAAAAATGTTTATTTGGTACAAAATTTATATTTTGACTAGTGCATCTCCTAATATAACTTATGTAGACAGCTTCATTGAACAGCATAAGTACATGGAACCTTGAGTAGAGTGTGAGATTTTGTTGGTTTGTCCAGAGTGATGCCCCAGTAAATCCCAGAGTGATTTGGACAGTGAATAAAAAAGTATTTGCAAAGTCTCTTTCAGGGAATGGTGAGAAAGGGGGAAAATTCAACTTTCCCAAGTTAAATTTTTTATATTCTCGCAAGCAGTGCAGACAACCAAAGCTATAGGCTGAGCCCCCAATCTTTGTGTTTGTTCATATGTAACTTAACCCCACAAAGAATAGGTCAAGCCTACTTAAAATTAGGCCTAAGAGTCACCCTCAAGAGAACCTCTTTTGTTGCTCAGATGTGGCCTCTCTGTCCAGACAAAACAAGAAAACTCACTGCCCTCCTCTTGTCTATGTGGGACATGACTCCCAGGGGTGTGGACCTTCCTGGAAATGTGGGACAGAAATTCTAGAATGAGCTAAGACTCAACTTCAAGGGATTGAGAAAACCTCAACCAAAAAGGGGAAGAGCAAAATGAGAGGAAAAAAATGTCAATGGCTGACAGATTCCAAACAGAGTTGAGAGGTTATCCTGGAGGTTATTCTCATGCATTAAGTGGATATAACCTTCATAGTCAAGATGTAATGGAGAGGCTGGAGGGAATTCACTGAAAATGTAGAGCTGTGTTCCAGTAGCCATGTTTCTTGAAGATGATTGTATGTTGATATAGCTTTAACAATGTGACTGTGTGATTGTGAAAACCTTGTGTCTGATGTTCCTTTTATCTACCTTCTCAACAGATGAGTAAAACATATGGAATAAAAATAAATAACAGGGGGAACAAATTTTAAAATAAACTTAGATTGAAATACCATACATCTATGGTATGTATGAATTTTTTTCTGTTGTCTTTTTATTTTTTTTCTGAAGTGATGCAAATGTTCTAAGAAATGATCATAATGGTGAATATGCAACTATGTGATGATGTTGTGAATTACTGATTATATATGTAGAATGGAATGATCGTATGTTATGGATGTTTGTGTTTTTTCTTGTCATAGTTAAAAAATTTAATTAATAAAAAATTTTAAAAAATAATCAAGGTTACTAGAAAATATAGATTGAATGCAGTACCAATTAAAATGTAAACAACTTACTTTGAGGACATGGAAAAGCCAGTTACCAAATTCACCTGTAAAGGAAAGAGACCTCAAATAGCTAAAAGCATCCTAGAAAAGAAGAATGACATTGGAGAATTAACACTTACTGATTTAAAAACGTATTATAAAGCCATAGTGGTCAAAACAGCATGGCACTGGCAGAAAGACAGAAATATTAATCAATAGAATCAAATTAAGAGTGCAGAAATAAACAACCAAATCTATGGTCAACTGATCTTTGACAAGCCCTGCAAATCCACTGAACTGGGACAAAACACTCTTTTCAATAAAGACATGGGAGAACTGAATATCCATAGCCAAAAGAATGAGAGAGGACCCTTACCTTACACCCTATACAAAAATTAATTCAAAGTGAATCCAACACCTAAACATAAGAACCAGTACCATAAAGCTCCTAGAAGAAAATGTAGGGAAATAGCTTCAAGACCTAATCATAGGAAGTAGCTTCCTAAACTTTATACCCAAAGCACAACCAACAAAAGAAAAAATAGATAAATGGGAATTCCTCAAAGTCTTTGTCAAAAAGGTGAAGAGGCAGCCAACTCAATGGGTGAAAATATTTGGAAATCACATATTGATAAAAGTTTGACATCCTGTATTCATAAAAAAGTCATACAACTCAACAACAAAAGAACAAACAACCCAATTATAAAATGGGCAAAAGTTATGAATCGGCATTTTTCTGAAGAGCAAATACAAATGGCTCAAAAGCACATGAAGAGATCCTCATTTTCATTAGCTATAAGGGAAATGCAGATCAAGACTGCAACGAGATACCATCTCACACCTGTAAGAATGGCTCTATTAAACACAAGAAACTACAAATGTTGGAGAGGATGTGGAGAAGTTGGGACACTATGCTCTGCTTGTGGGAATGTATAATGGCACAGCGACCATGGAAGATGGTTTGGCGGTTCCTCAAAAAACAAAATATCGAGATGCACTATGACCTGGCAATAACACTGCTTGTTATATACCCAGAAGAGCTGAAAGCAGTGACACAAACAGACATTTACACACCAACAGTCATGGCAGCATTATTCACAATCACCAAAAGATGGACACAATCCAAGTGCCCATCAACAGATAAGTGGATTTACAAAATGTGGTATATACCGACAATGGAATATTATGCAGCAGTAAGATGAAATGATGTCCTGAAGCACATGACAAGATGGATGAAATTTGAGGAATTAATCCTGAGTGAAATAAGACAGACACAAAAAGATAGGTACTATATGATTCCACTTTTATGACCACAGTAAAGGTTCTGAGGGAAGGCACATTCCACATAGAAGAGGCTGCCTGACATCACTTCAGCTATGTGTGGGTGAGTCATTCATGAAAGGTTTGGTTCCCTTTGGATCTTCATTTTAGTGTGTCACACATTCATAAGGCACTTTTCTAAGAATATTCTTTTAAAAGCCAAAACGTTATGTCAGTATTTTTTCTGGAAAGTGAAAAATAAAACTGCTTTAATAAAAGTAAAATTTAGTCTGTGAAGAAAGAAAAAAAGAATCAAGGCTACTGGGACACAGATCAGCAGTTTTAGATTCTACCCTCCAGCCCCTCCAATACAATATAAACAAATAGGGGATTGCTATATAATATGCAAGAATAACCTCTTTTCTTTCTCTTTTTATGCTTTAAGTTACCCTTGCTGGTACTCTTCAATTCTGTGCCTTCCTCCAGACCTCCCTCTCCTGTCTTTTTTTTTTTTTTTAACTAACAGAACTCCCTTTAGTATTTCTTGTAGGACCAGTATTTTGTTGACAAATTCTTTCAAGATTCGTTTGCCTGCGAAAATTTTAATCTCTCCCTCAGTTTTTTATCTCCTCAGTTTTAAAAAAATATTTCTATTATAAACAATGAGTAATATACCAACATTCTTGACATACAATCGTTCTTGACATACAAACATTCTTGACTTGGTTACAATCCATGGCTCACAATATCATCACATAGTTGTGTATTCATTATCATGATCATTTTTTTGAACATTTGCGTTTCTCCAGAAAAAAAAAGAAATCCCTCAGTTTTGAAGGACAACTTGGCTGGAAGTCTTTCTTTTTCAAGATCTTAAATATATCATACCACTGCCTTCTTGTCTCCATAGTGCCAGTTGAGTAGTCTGAACTCAATCTTATATGGTTTCCCTTGTATGTAGTAGGTTGTTTTTCTCTTCCCACTTTCAGGATTTTCTGCTTCTCTTCAACATTCAACAGAATGATTAGTATGTGACTTGGGGAAGGCCTATTTGGATTTATTCTACTTGGAGTTCAGTAAGTGCTTTGATTTGCATATTTATGTCATTTATAGGGGTTGGGAAGTTTCTCCCCACTATATCCTTAACTAATATTACTAGCCCTTTACTGTTCTCTTCTCCTTTTGGGACACCAATGATTCTTATATTTGTGCACTTTGTTTTGCACATCATCTCCCTGAGAGTCAATTCAAATTTTTCCACTTTTTTGCCATTTCCCATTTTGAGTGTTCAAAATCAGTTGCCCTGTCCTTTAGTTCACTTATTCTTTCTTCTACATCTTCAAATCTGCTGTTGTGTGTCTCAAGTATATTTTTTATTTGGTCTGCAGCATCTTTAATCTCTGTAATATCTGCCATTTTTCTATTTATTCTTTCAAATTCCTCTTTATGCTCTTCTAGTGTCTTCTTGATCTTCTTAATGTCATTAACCATCCCATCTATTTTATTTAGTAGAGTTATATGAATATCTTTGATTACTTGTTCCAAAGTCTGTGTCTCCTGTGATATTTCAATTTGGTCATTAGGTTAGGCTATATCTATCTGAATCATGATATTCTTAGTGATCTTCTGTTGTCTTTGAGGCATGTAAATGTCTTGATATGTTTACTTTGGAGGTTATTTCCTTCTGTTGTCTTTGAAGCATGTAAATGTCTTGATATGTTAACTTTGAAGATTATTTCCTTCAGTAGTCTAAAGTTTTGTATTTGTAGGATGAATGTGGAGCAGAGTGCAGGACACAGAGTGGGGCACAACAGTGGGATGATGCATTGCAGTCCAGATATAGGCACAAGTTGGGGGTGCTATGCATGGAGTGCAGGTCACAGAGTTGTGGAGGTGCAGTGTGGGAGCCGAGAGTATGGGATGCAGCTCAGGCAGAACTTGGAATGCAGGAGCAGGGTGTGGCATGGGGAACAGAGGTAGAGCATGGTGAGAGGCAGATGGGGAGGCTGAGTGGATGTGTGGGGGCTGGTATGCAGGTAAGATGTGGCACATGGATGTGGGCATCGTGGTAGGGTGTAGGGTAAGTGGGACAGAGGTCAGGACACAGTGGGGGGCAGGATGTGGGTATGTTCCCGTGTAGGAAGATGGGTCCAGAGGGCCCTGGATGCAAATGTGGGAGTGTGTAGGGGTGGATACAGGTCACTGGGGTTGCAGGATGTGGGTCGGGGGAATGGTGCTGGGTGGGTGTTCTCTGGCACAAGTGTAGAAAGGGTTGGAGCAGGTTTGCATGCATGTGAGGGCAGTGGCTATGTGACACAGATTCGCCCATGAGCACCTGCCAGGTGTGGTAACAGGGCACTTGTTTTGGGGGTGGGGCAAGTGTGCACGTTTTTGGATGGGAGAATGTGACTGTGCAGGTTCACAAGTCTAGGGGGCAGGGCCCTGCTGTGTGCAGTTCTAGGGGACGGGGCCCTCATTGCTCATGTACAGAGCTCAGGGGCAGTGGGAGGGCTTGTGCCTCCATCTGCTGAGGGCAGATGTGGCCCAGCTGTGGAGGTCAGTTCTTGCCCAGAGCTGGAGGGCGTGACTGGGGGCCATGTGTGTGTGCAGATCTGGTATGGCCGTAAACTGATGTACACATGAGCAAAGCTGGGGTGGTGGAGCGGGGACGGTGTGTGTGTGCGACTTTGTAGGCTGAGGGTGGGTGTAGCCTGGATATGAAAGTAAACGCCCACAGCCTTTATGTGCTGGTGACTGCCTGCAGGGGGCAGGGAGAGGGGTAGGCTCAGGAGGGGCGGGGTGAGAGTGCAGTTGTGCAGGAGAGATTCATTAGGCTGGGGCAGACATGTGTGAGCTTGGGATGGGGGTGTGGGGCGGGTACATGCAGGGAGGAGGGGCTGGTGATGGGGTTCAGGTGCTTGGTGTGTGGGGTGAGTTGGGGGTCGCGGGGCTGCACTGATGAAGGCAGCGCATTCAAGGAATGCAGCTTGACTTACTTCCTAGTCCCCAACTCCCTGTCTTGCACTCCTGAGGGTTCCTGGCTTCCATTTGGAAAGTGACATGTTAGGCTGTTTGCACCAGCCAGGATGGTCTCCAGTTCTCTATTTCTCAGTTCTTCAGCTTTTGCAATCAGGGCCTCCCTAAGTGGTGTAGAAGACCCTCACAGGTCACTTACACCCTGTAATCACCATCTCAGTCAACTTCCCATCCCTTCTCTAGCTGTTCCTTGGAGCAGGGGTGAACTTGACCTACCCTACTCCACCATCCTCCCAGAACGCTGTTAGATGGGGCCAGTGTTTTAATCGATTCTTCCAGTCTTTGTTTTTGATTAAGGAGTTTAAGCCATAAATATTCTTTTAAATATTTTTACTGTAAACAACAAACAAACATACAAACATTCTTTTTTTTTTTTTGAAAGGAAGGAAAGACAGAGAAGGAAGGAAGGATGGAAGGAAGGAAGGGAGGAAGAAAGGGAAACATTTTTAAACATTTTCTTGTTTTATTATATTTTGTTTGTTTGTTTGGTTTTTACATGGGCTGGGGCCGGGAATCGAACCGGGGTCCTCCGGCACGGCAGGCAAGCACTTTGCCCGCTGAGCCACCGCGGCCCGCCCCATACAAACATTCTTGACATGGTTACAATCAATGGCTCACAATATCATCACATAGTTGTGTGTTCATCATCACGATCACTTTTTTTGAACATTTGCATCTCTCCAGTGAAAGAAAGAAAAACAGAAAAAGTCATACATGGCATATCACTTACCTCTCCCTCTCATTGACCACTAGTATTTCAATCTACTCAACTTATTTTATCCTTTGCTCCCCCTATTATTTGTTTATTTCTTATCCATATTTTTTACTCATCTGTCCAGATTCTGCTTGTGAAAATATAAGGAATTCTCCAAATGGGGAAGTTGAATTCCCCTCCCTTCTCCCCAATTCCCCAAAAACTTCTTTATTCACTGTTCAAATAACTCTGGGGGATTTATTGGTGCATCAGGTAGTATTGTGCTATACATTTCTGAATTTTTACAATCAGTCCTGTTGCACAATCTGTATCCCTTCAGCTCCAATTACCCAATCTCTACCCTATTTTTATCTCCTGACAACCTGTGTTCTTAACTGAAATTCTCCCAGTTCACTCATTAATATTAGTTCAGTGAGACCGTACAATATTTGTCCTTTTGTTTCTGGCTAATCTCACTCAGCATAATTTCCTCAAGGTCCACCCATGTTGTTACATGCTTCATGACTTTATTCTGTCTTATAGCTGTGTAATATTCCATTCTATGTATATACCACAGCTTATTTAGCCACTCATCTTTTGATGGACATTTGGGCTGTTTCCATCTCTTGGTAATTGTAAATAATGCTGCTATATACACGGGTGTGCAAATGTCTGTTTGTGTCCTTGCCCTCATATCCTCTGAATAGATCCCTAGCAATGGTGCTAATGGATCATATTAAGCCATAATTTTTTTTCTTTTTTTATAATTTATTTTGGGGGGGTGGAAACATTTAATGCTATTACTGTAAAGTTAGTACTTTCTTCTACCATTGTCTTTTGGCTTTTATATATTATATCTAATTTTTTTCTTTTGTTACATTTGCTAATAGTCTTCATTTCTGCACACTACTCCAGACCACTCTCTTTCATCTTTTCCTATCTGCCTGTAACATTCCCTTTAGTATTTCTTGTAGAGTCAGTCTCTTAGTCACAAATTCTCTCAGTGATTGTTTTTCTCCAAATATTTTAACTTCCCCCTCATTTATTTTAATTCAACCTCTACTTTAATTATTTATTTTACTTTTTAAAATATTTTATTGAAAAATATCCACACACAGTCCAACCATTTTACAGAATCAATAGCTCACAATATCATCACACTGTTGTGTATTCATCACCCTGGTCATTTTTAGAACATTTGCATCACTCCAAAAAAGAAATAAAGAGAGAAAATAACTCTTACATCCCATACCATTTACCCATCCCTCTCATTCACCCACAGAATTTCAATCTACCCAATTTTTTACCCTTTATCTCCCTCTATTAGTAATTTATTTTTATCATTTTTTCAACTCATCTGTCCATACTCTGGATAAAAGGAACACCAGACACAAAGTTTTCACAATCACACAGTCACATTGTAAAAGCTATATAGTAAAACAGTTCTGTAAGAATCAAGGCTACTCGAGCCCTCAATTTTGGGGTTTGTTCATATGAAACTTATTCCCACAAAGGTTAGGCTAAGACTACCTAAAATTAGGCCTAAGAGTCACCCCCAGAGAACCTCTTTGGTTGCTCAGGTGTGGCCTCTCTCTGCTGATATCGCAAGCAAAGTCACGGCTCTCCCCCACTTTATGTAGGACATGACTCCCAGGGTTGTAAACCTCCCTGGCAACATGGGACAGAAGTCTTAGAATGAGCTGGGACTCAACATCAAGGGATTGAGAAAACCTTCTCGACCAAGAGGGGACATAGGAAAATGAGATAACATAAGGTGTCAGTGGCTGAGAGATTTCAATCAGAGTCAAGACGTTATCCTGGAGATTATTCTTATGCATTATATAGATATCCCCTTTGTAATTTAAAGTGTATTGGAGGGGCTAGACGGAAGTGCCTGAAACTGTAGAGCTGTGTTCCAGTAGCCATGTTTCTTGAAGATGATTGTATAATGATATAGCTTTCACAATGTGACTGTGTGATTGTGAAAACCTTGTGTCTGATGCTCCTTTTATCTATGGTATGGACAGATGAGTAAAAAAATATGGATTAAAAATAAATAAATAATAGGGGGAACAAATGTTAAAATAAATTGAGTAGATTGAAATACTAGTGATCAATGAAAGGGAGTGGTAAGGGGTATAGAAATAAAATAGGTGGAACAAAGGTTAAAATGTAGTGGGTAGATGGAAATACTAGTGGTCAGTGAGAAGGAGAGGTAAGTGGTATTGCATGTATGAGTTTTTTCTTTTTGTTTCTTTTCCTGGAGTGATGTAAGTGCTCTGAGAAATCATCATGGCAATGAATATAAAACTATGTGATGGTATTGTGAGCCATTGATTGTACACCAAATATGAATGTTCATATGTTAAGAATGTTCATGTTAGTATGTTTTGTTTTGTCAATAAAAATATAAAAAAAGAATATCAAATAAAAAGTAAAAAAGAAAACACAACTCAATGGTTTTATGTACTTTCCTCTAGCCACTCCAATACATCATAAACTAAAATGGGATATCTATATAATGCACAATAATAACTTCCAGGATAACTTCTCAATTCAGTTTGAAGTCTCTCAGCCACTGAGACTTTTCTTTGCTTCATTTCAATCTTCCCCCATTTGGTCAGGAAGACTTTCTCATTCCAATGATGTTGAGTTCTGACTCATCCCCAGGAGTTAGGCCCCACATTGCTAGGGAGAGTTACAGCCCTGGGAGTCATATCCCATAGAAGGGAGGGCAGTGACTTCACCTGCCAAGTTGGCTTAGAGATATATGATACATAAGAGCAAAAAAAGAGGCTTCTTGGGGGTTACTCTTAGGCATAGTTATCAGTAGGCTTAGCCTGTTCTTTGTAGGAGTAAGCTTAATAGGGGCAAGACCCAAGATTGAGGGCTTGTCTTACTGAATTGGCTGTCCCCACTGCTTGTGAGAATATCAGGAATCTCCCAGATGGAGAAATTTAATATTTCCTCCTTTCTCCCAGTCCCAAAAGGGTCTTTGCAAGTACTGTTCTATTATTTGCCCAAATTACTCTGGGATATATCATAGCATCACACTAATTATGTAATTTTGGTGTTTGAATAAACTGACCATACAAGTTAAATTAGATAATGTGCTAACCAAAATATAAATTTTGTACCAAATTAACATCTCTTCCTTTGGTCTCATGCAGAGGTTGAAGTTTGAAACTATAAGTCATATAATCCTTTGCCAGTATTCTGATTTACCTTAGTCCTATCCCAGATCAGCTTCATTCATATTTCTCGATGAAGTCAGATCACTTTTTCAGCTTTTTAAGCAATTGCTGAATGGGGTAATGCTGACTTTCATACCTCAGTGCTCCAGCACTGAGTCTCAGGTTTCACATAAATGCCCAAAGTTTTAGGGAATGACCAGGTTATATGCAAATAACTCAGTATCTCAGATTCTAGAAATATCAGTTACAACTCGTAAATATATGTGACTGCTATAAGAGCTTACAATCCAAGAACCTTTACAATAGGCTCCAACCTGAAATGAATGCTCTCAATGTCAATTCTCTGAGTTTGTATATTTTAGTAAGTCCATATGAGTGAGGCATGATAATATTTGTCTTTTTATTTCTGGCATTTTATTCAACATGCTGTCCTTAAAGTTCATTCACCTGGTTGCATGCTTCACAACTTCATTCCTTCTTGCAGACACTCAGTAGTCCATTGTATGTAAATACCCACAGTTCAACTTTCCATTCCTCAGTTGATGTGCTCTTGGTACACCTCCATCCATTGTAAATCTCAAACACTGCTGCCATAAACACCAATGTGCAAATGTCCATTCCTGTCCCCTATTCTCTTTTCCTTCAGATATATACCTAGCAATGGGGTTTCAGGATCATATGTAAACCCCACCCCTAGCCTCCTGTGGAACCATCGCACTGCCCTCCAAGGGGCTGGACCTCAGTTTCCCTACTGATCATGAATAGGTACATCTCATCCTCCACATCTTCTCTAGTACTTGTTTCTTTCTGCTCATCCATTTTCAAACCCTTGAAGTGTTGACATTTATTTTTTCTCCTTCATACAAAAGCGTTTTTATATTTCTACATTTAACCACTATGATTGTCTACTCTAGGAATTCTTAACTTATACCATCTCACTCTTTAGTCTCTATCTTTCCCTCTGGTTTCATATGTGCCCCAGCCCTTCTCCCTCAACCACACTCATATTCAGCTTCTTTCATTGCACTAATATTATTGTGCTACCATCAGGTAGTCTTCTGCCACCCATTTCTAGATTTTTACAATAGATATTTTGCACAGTCTGTATTCCTTCAGCATCAAATGTCCAATCTGACCCTCGTTCTTTCTCCTGATAACCTATGTTCTTATCTTCAATTCTCAAAGTTCAACCATTAACATTAATTCATATTACTGAGACCATAAAATATTTGTCCTTTTGTTTCTCGTAAATTTCACTCAGCATATGGTTCTCAAGGTTCATCCCCATTATTACATGTTTCTTGACTTTATTCTGTCTTACAGATGTGTAGTATTCCATTGTAGGTAAAAACCACAGCTTGTGTAGCCACTTATCTGTTGATGGATATTTGAGATGTTTCCATCTCTTGGCAATCATAAACAGTGATCTATAAACATTGGTGTGCAAATGTTCATTTGTGTCCTTGCATTCAGTTCCTCAGAATATATAGCCCATATATATAAATAGTATATATAGTAATATATATATATATATATATATAGCCACTATATATAGTAATGGGATTGCTGTATCATATGGCAATTCTATACTTAGCTTGCTGAGGAACTTCCAAATTGCCCACCAGAGTGAAGTAGGGAAAACTTTGAACACCACACAAGAAAGCACAGGGGCTTCTGAGAAGTGAACAAGCATTTTATTGCCATGGCAGACTCAGAGGACTTCTGTGCAAAGTCTGAGCCCCAAATATCCTTTGTCTCCAGATTATATAGGAAAGCAAGCAGGGCAGGGGTTACCATGGAAAATGGACATGGGTGGTGCTATAAGCTCTGGCTTGTAGCTGATTTCTTTTTTCTGGAATGCAGGCAGACCTGGGCATGCCTGGTAGACACAGCAGATGTTTTGTTTCACTACCTCTTTCAGAAAGCATGTTTTCACACATCCTTGAGAGTGCACAAATTCATAAAGCCATTTTAGTAAGGAAATACAGCAATAATACTGGGGCCACTCTTATGAACTACCTCATTCTCCCCTTTTGATGATATTGTTCATCACATTTTATTCTGTAGATGTAGCACCATTTTTGCTTGTGGGGACTAATTCATATTTATGATAGCTTGGGGGGTGCAGGCCTCTGAGATGAAATAGGTGGGAGGCAATTTTTCTATCTACTAAGGTTTCTATATTTTGACTTACACTTTTCAGTAAGCAAGGGAGGAGGCAGGGGATGATAAGGCATATAATGAGCAGCATTAAAACACTTCTGATCAGAGTTTTGGACCTTCCAAAGGTTGAGAACCACCTCCCAAACAGGTTCTTGGGGTCCCAACCATTCCAGGTCTGAACTGGGACATGGGCTTGGGTTCTCATGTGATTGGTAATTTCCTCTATTACCTTTCCTTGGTCATCTAACTGCAGGCAACAGTTGGAAAGGTTGAATTTTCCACATACTCCTCCTTCCTTTGTTAATAGGTAGTCAAGAGCCAATTGGTTTTGATAGATGGCTGTTCTAAATTTGGTTTGTTGCTGTGCCAACAGATTTAAAGCACGGGCAATTTCATTTGTGATTAGTTCTATCACTGTCTGGAGCTGAATAATGTGGTTTAACATGTAAATTTGGATGTGATATCACCATGACCCATCTTCTGCCAATGTTGCCGGACCATAATACTGAATGATACACTCAAGGGGCCATTCTTTGTCTTTCCAGTTCCCTATTTGTATGCCTCTTTTTTGGATCTGGTTATTTTCTAATTCATAGACTGGGTATCCTAGTAGTTCCCCTTGCTTTAGGGGGACCAGGAAGAAGGAAAGGCAGATAGTCCCTAACACACAGACTATCGCCTAACACACAGGTTCTTGCCCACCATGCAGGTAATTCAGAATAGGCTGTCCTGCCACAGATTCAGTACAACCCTTCAGGGGCCTTCCAAACACCTGGAGTTGAAATATCTCTCCAAAAACCTTTTAGGGAGTAGAAAGAGGCTAATGGTAATGGGTAAGGAGCTGTGTGATTTTCATCTGATCCTCATCATGAGGTGGCATTTTTACTCTGATTATAATACTGTTACCCCAGACAGATGAGGTTCCCAACTGGGACCGGGAAGTTGCTTCCCCATCTATGCAGTTTTTTCCAATTATGGAAGTTGTCAGGTCCCATCTCTGGGTCTGGGCCAAGAGACAGTTACATTTACTTTTTCTGTTGGCATTTGTTCTCTTGCTTCCCATGGCCATTCGTCCCCCATATTTGTTCCTCCACAGACATAGCAGAAGGAAACACGTAGGGAGGAGGCTACCTGTTCTGCTAGTTGAAAAAACAGATTTTGAGTGCTTACAGGAATGACTGAGGGTTGTTCTTGTACTTCCTTGTAGAAAGAATAGAATACCTGGAATTTTTCTTGATTGTAAAAATTCATGGTTCTTTTTAGACAAAGGGTAGAGCCAATGATGGCTTTAGGGGATCACTTTACTCCTAAGAATGCCCGGGCTTCTTTTCCCCACTGGGTATTATGAATATTTAAAATGGTAAGATTAGTGAGGTTGCAATGCCCTGTCCTGAAACTGGGGATACTTGGTGTTCCTTGTAGGAGAGTATCTTGGGGTTTTTTATTTGATATAGCACATAACAACTGGTGGTACTTAGTCCTTTTTGTAAGAGAGTACCTCAGAGACCTCCTATTCATTGTAACATACAGTGTGTAGCCAGACCGATGGCAGGACAAGCAATAGAAATGTTAGAGTAGAGACACTGCTTGTTGGCTCTTTGGAGCAGTGGCTCTGCTTACTATTACTTCTTTCCCCCCTTCCTGGAATTTTAGTTCTACCACAGTTTCATGCTCAGATTTGTTAGGGTCGTGGCAGATATAGTGATGGTGTTCCCCAGGGTCACAGATTGAGTATGTGGTCTTATTGTAGGTACAGAAGCCCTTGGGGATACCTTGGAAAAGTGTAATGGGTGTGAAATACCAGGATGACAGTGACTGTGCCACTGATCCAGGGAGCATGGATGCACTCATGGCAGGAGTCTGGGGTGATGATTCTGAAGGGACAAAAGGATAGGGCAAAAAAGATTAGGGACAAAAACAGCATTTTGCAACTTATATAGGAAAGGAGGAGTTACCTGGATATGGATGGTGCCACCAAATTAAAGTAAAATTCATTTCTGGAAAGAGCTGTAGGTGGCTTACTTCTAGGAGAGCTAATGCAGCCAAATGAAAAACAGAGATTGGGATAAGGAAAATTAGGCCACAGATACAGCAGGCCAGGGTGCCCATGCAGCAATTCCTCAATCTTTGGCTGTTTGTGTATCAGTCAGCCCTGGAGTGACTGAAACAAGGCTCAGAGTTAGAAGATTTCCTTAGGCTTTGGCCGTGTGTAGACCAGCCAGCTTCAGAGTGGCTGGGGCAGGGCAGGTGGGTTCTTTATGCAAGGTCTGATGCAGCAGGTTTTCTGGGTTAGTCTGGCACTTCCAAAATGGGGTTGAGCCATTTCCAAGTTTTAACCAGGAGTGGTGGATCCAGGGGGTGATCTTGGCAACCTTGATAGCTGTAAGGGTAGAAACGAGGACCATATAGGGCCCTAATCAGGTGGGTGTTAATGCCCAATTTTCCCAATCTTTTATCCAGACTAATGATCCTGGGGTAAAGGGGTGCACAGGGAGTGTTAATTGTGTGGAAATCTTTCATTTACGCAGGTGTGCAGCTGAGACAGAGTGGATCTTAGGCCCTGGAGTTGCTTTCCTAAGGTCAATTCTCCAAATTGTGTAATATTTCCTTGGAGATCTTTTATCAGCGGTGGAGGTCATCCAAACAAAGTTTCAAAAGGGGGAAATTAGATTTGTTTTGTGGGACTGCACCCTACTCTTAACAAGGCTATAAGGAGAACATCAGTACATTTTAGATTTGTTTCCTGACAGAGTTTCTTCAGATGTGATTTCAGGGTGCAGTTCATTTGCTCCACTTTTCCTGAACTCTGTGGCCTGTATGCTGTGTGGAGATTCCACTTTATGCAGAGAGTGTTGCTGAGATTTTGCATAATTTGGGCCACAAATGCCGGTTCATTGTCAGAGCCCAAGGAACTTGGCAGGCCATACCGCGGAATGATTTCTTTGCACAAGAACAAAACTACTTTCTGGGCTTTTTCTGAGCAAGTCAGAATGGCTTCTACCCATCTTGAGAAGGTACAGACTCCTACTAGTAAGTAGTGGTATCCTCTTGTCTGGGAAAGCTCTGTGAAGTCTACCTGGATGCTGTCGAATGGCATATGTCCATGACTTGAGTTCCTGGGATGGGGGGATTCAGCCCTTGTTGGAGTTTTTTTCAAGCACAAGTTACACATTTAGTACAAACTGCTCAGTCAAGTTGATGCGGCTGAGGAATATAATAGTACTGTTGAAGAAACTGCTCCAGGCTGTTTTTTTTTTTATTAAAAAAAAGAAATTACAAGAAACACAAACATTCCCAACACATACACTCAGCAATTCACAATATCATCACATAGTTGCATATTCATCATCATGATCATTTCCCAGAACAATAGCATCAATTCAGAAAAAGAAATAAAAAGAAAACAGAAAAATAAAACAAACAGAAAAAAACAATTTTACATACCATACCCCTTACCCCTCCCCTTCACCGATCACTAGCATTTCAAACTAAATTTATTTTAACCTTTGTTCCCCCATTATTTATTTTTATTCCATACGTTCTACTCATCTGTTGACAAGGTAAATAAAAGGAACATTAGACACAAGGTTTAAACATTGGTGTGTAAATGTCCATTTGTGTCCTTGCCCTCATGTCCTTTGAGTAGATACAGCATATAGATGAGTCCTATTTTTTAATCCATTCTGCCAGACTATGTCTTTTGATTGGAGAGTTTAATCCATTAACATTCAGTGTTATTACTGCATGGGTAGTACTTTCTTCTACTATTTTGCCTTCTGGATTTTATATGTCATATCTAATTTTCCTTCTTTTTACCTTTACTCATAGTCTTCCTTTCTACACTCTTCTCCACACCTCTCTCTTCTGTCTTCATATCTGTCTCTAGTGTTCCCTTTAGTATTTCTTGCAGAGCTGGTCTCTTGGTCACAAATTCTCTCAGTGATTTTTTGTCTGAAAATGTTTTAATTTCTCCCTTATTTTGAAGGTCAATTTTGCTGGATATAGAATTCTTGGCTGGCAGTTTTTCTCTTTTAATAATTTAAATCTATCATCTCACTGTCTTCTCACCTCCATGGTTTCCTGCTGAGAGATCTGCACATAGTCTTATTGGGCTTCCTTTGTATGTGATGGATTGTTTTTCTCTTGCTGCTTTCAAGATTCTCTCTTTCTCTTTGACCTCTGACATTCTGATTAGTAAATGTCTTGGAGTATGTCTATTTGGATCTATTCTCTTTGGGGTACACTGCACTTCTTGGATCTGTAATTTTAAGTCTTTCATAAGAGTTGGGAAATTTTCAGTGATAATTTCCTCCATTAGTTTTTCTCCTCCCTTTCCCTTCTCTTCTCCTTCTGAGACACCCACAACACATATATTCATGTGCTTCATATTGTATTTCAATTTCCTGAGTCCCTGCTCATATTTTTCCATTTTTTCCCTATATTTTCTTTTTCTTGCTGGATTTCAGATGTTCCATCCTCCAGTTCATTAATCCTATGTTCTGTCTCTCAAAATCTACCATTGTAGGTTTCTGTGTTAGTTAGATTCAGTTGTCAACTTGGCCAGGTGAACATACCTAGTTTTGTTGCTGCAGACATAACCCAATGGTACGTGAACTTCATCTGTTGTTAATTACATCTGCAGTCAGCTAGGAGGTGTGTCTGCTACAATGAGTGACGTTTGACTTAATTGGCTGGTGCTTAAATGAGAGAACGCAATGTAGCACAGCCTAAGAAGCTTAGCATTCCTCATCTCAGCACAAGCAGCTCAGCCCAGGCCTTTGGAGATGCAGAAAGAAGTCACCCTGGGGAAAGTTGTTGGAACCCAGGGGCCTGGAGAGAAGACCAGCAGAGACCATCTTATGCCTTCCACGTAAGAAAGAACCTCAGTGGAAAGTTAGCTGCCTTTCCTCTGAAGAATCAACAAAATAAATCCCCTTTTATTAAAAGCCAATCCATCTCTGGTGTGTTGCATTCTGGCAGCTAGCAAACTAGAACAGTTTCCATTGTTTTTTTTCATCTCTTCTACCTTGTCTTTCATTCCCATAAGTTCTGTGATTTGTTTTTTCAGACTTTCAATTTCTTCTTTTTGTTCATTCCTTGCCTTCTTTATATCCTCCCTCAATTCATTGATTTGGTTGTTGATGAGGTTTTCCATGTCTGTTCATATATTCTGAATTATTTGTTTCAGCTCCTGTATGTCATTTGAATTGTTGGTTTGTTCCTTTTACTGGGCCATATCTTCAATATTCCTAGTGTGATTTGTTATTTTTTGCTGGCATCTAGGCATTTGATTAGTTTATTCTGGAGATTGCTTTCACTTCTTTTGCCTAGGGTTTTCTTGCTGGATGAATTTGTTGTCTCTCTGTTCTTTGACATTCAGTTCAGCTTTATCTGGACCTCTAGCTTAAGTTTTGTTTAACAGAGGAGAACTTTTCAGTTCTTGTTTTCTTGTTTCTTGCCCTGCTTGTGTGGTGCATCTTGCCCCCCACACTCACGTGGGTCTACTTAGATATTATAGACCCCAGCCAGATTTTCCAAGACCAAACTGTCCTCCTATCAGGAGGAAAGAGTCACCTGCATTGGTTTTCCCTGAGGGTGAGACCCAGTAGGTTGAAAAACTTTCCTGTGAAGTCTCTGGGCTCTGTTTTTCTTATCCTGCCCAGTATATGGTGCTTGTCTGCCTGCAGGTCCCACCAGCATAAGATGATGTGGTACCTTTAACTTTGGCGGACTCTCCCTGCTGGGGACGTGGTGGAGACAGATGAGAGGTTGTAGGCTGGTTTTAATGGCTTCAAATTGCCAAGCCCTGGTGTCTGAATCCCTTGAGGGAGGGATTCCACCTGAGTTGGGCTTCACCCCTCCCTTGGGGGAAGGCACAAGCTCCAGACAAGTCCCTAGTAGAGCTCATTTCTGCCTATGCCTGGGGCAGTTGCAGCCTGAGAAGTTGTCCTGCCGCTATATCCAAAGGCAGTCAAGCCTTTGTAGAAACACAGCCACAAACCTTTGTTTCCTTCTTTTTCCCCCCCTTTTTCTGTCAGCCCTGACCCCTTGGCACTGGGGCAAAAATGAGCAAACTAACGCTTTGACCAGGTTCACCTAAGCTGGGGGCCTATTTTTAGTTGTCAGAATTTGTTAATTAATTCCACAATTGGCATTTGATTGTGCTCAGTCTCTGCTTCTGGTAAAGTCCTTTCCTTTCCCCTCTGGGAAGCTACCTGTGGGGAAGGGTGCCAGCTGCCGCAGCTTTGGGAACTCACAGTTCTGGGGGGGGGGGGGGGCTTGCAGCCAGTCCAGCTGGTCCAGAGTTGGGTATGCTGTGTGTCTGGTCACTGATGTGGCCCCAGGAGCTGAGGCTGTTTTACCATAGTGACTATTTTCATGAACTTGCAAAACCACTGCTAGGCCGAGTTCTTCTGGGATTGCTAATCAATCATCCTTGAATTTCTACCATCCATTCGGTAGGAGGGCACAGTCTTCCTGGCTCAGTCAAGTACATTCAGCCTTGGAATATTTTGGCTGTAAGCCACTTATAGCTTCTGATAAAAGTGCTGCTGTTAAGGGGGAATGGGTTCCCCTTAAGGCTGCTGCCTTGGCTTCTTTATTGGCCAGACGGTTCCCTTGGGCTACTGTTGTTTTTTCCTGACTGATGCCTGGAACGGAGGATGATAACGACCTTCACAGGGGCCCATACTGCTTCCAGGAATTCTGGGCTGTGGTTTATTTCCTTCCACCCAGCATTGATCAGTCCTCTTTATTTGTATAGGATGGCATGCACCTCAGCATGTTGAAAGCATGCCTTGAGTCAGTGTAGATGTTGATGATGGAATTTGATCCTAAAAGCAGGGCTCTGGTGACTGCTATGAGTTCCACTTTATGAGCTGAAGTGCCTACCAGGAGGGGCCCAGAGTCAATGATTGAGTCCAGGGTTACTAATGCATACTTCGCTTTCTGCATTCCATTGTGGACAATACTGCTGCTATCTGTGTAGTACTCTATATCAGGGCAGGAGAATGACTAGTCCTTTAGATCTGGTCTTCTGGAGAACACTGCTTCCAAGGTTTCTATACATTCATGCTTGGGCAGGACTCCTTCTGTCGGTAGGAGGGTATCCAGGTTTAGGCTGCATATGGCCTCCGCTTGAATGTCCTAGTTGCCACATAAGAAAGCCTGATATTTCAGCAGCTGGGAAGTGGAGAGCCAATGATGTCCTTTTTGCAGGAGAACTGCCTTGATTTGGCAAGATGGATTGGCTGACCAGTGCCAGATGAAGGCAGAAGAAAGCATCTTTCAGGTGAAGGCATGAGAAAAATGATTCAGTTGCAGGAATTAAGCTCAAGAGGGTATATGGGTTTGGCACTATGGGATGTGGGGTAACAGTAACATTGTGAATGGCCCACAAATCTTGAACGGGGTGGTAGTCATTGGTGCTAGGTTTTCATACTGGTAGCAGAAGGATGTTCCATGGGGACTGACATTCCCATAATATATCAAGAACAGGTAAGCAGTTGATGTGTGCCTGAATTCCCACCTGGGCTACTGAAGGGGACTGGATATTGTTTAAGATGCACTGGGGCAACTCCCAGGTGGAGTTCCATGAGGACTGGAGGGGCGTTCATTGCTAGCCCCAGTGGAGCATTTTCTACCCAAACAGAAGGATCAACTCCTGGCACCTGTGGAGGGTTGGGCCAGTTTTGGCCTTCATTGGCAAGAAAGAGGCACCACTCTTCCATCTGGGGGACTTTCAGGTTCACCATGATCTTTTTTTCTGGGTCCTTTAGTGTCAGAAGACATTCCCCTTATGTATTGAAGCTTATTTGGGCCTGGAGCTTTGTCAGGAGATCTCAGCCCAGTGAGGGTACTGGGTAGTCAGGAATAGAAAGAAATTGATGAGAAACTTCATGGGATCCTAGCAGACACTTACAGGCTGTTAAGAATAGATGTTGAGCTGAGACACCAGTGGCTCCAATAATGGTGGTTTGCCTTTTAGTTTTTGGCCCAATTTGTTGTGTGACAACAGAATGCTCTGTGCCTGTGTCTACCTTTTGGGACCCCTACTGTCATTGTGACCATAGGTGCCCCAGGGCCGAGTGTGAAGGGGTCTGGTCTGTCTCAGTCTGAGTTGTCTTCAAGGGCTGCTAGACCTATGAAATCAGCAACTCTGGGTTCTCTGCAGCTTGAGAGGTCTTTGTCATTTTTCTCCCATCGTTTGTTGGAGCATTATTCTTTCCAGTGTCCCTCTTCCTTATAGTAAACACACTGTTTTTTTCCCAGTGGAGCTGCTCTCCTACATTCTTCAGATGGCCCCCAATAAGTGGGTGTTTTATCTCCTGACCCAGGTCGCTTGAAGGTTATGGGTATTGAGAATGGGGGTTTCCTGGTACCCTGAGTGAGCACCATGGCAAGCAGGTCTGCTTTTTTCTTTAATCAGCAGTCTGATTCTCTGTGCCTCCTGGTCTTGGTTCATGTAGACTTTGGTAGCTACCTCAAGGAGCTGGGATATATTCATTCCAGAAAACCCTTCTAATCTTTTCAACTTTCTCCAGATATTGGGTTGCACTTGCCCAACAAATGCAGAGTTAACAAGTCTTTGGTTTTCTGGTGCTTCAAGGTCAAAAGGAGTACAGTCTAAAGGCTTCACAGAGACACATACAGAACGGGCTAGGGGCTTCATCTGACTTTTGCAGAACTTCAGCAGTTTTTGACGTATTAATTGTTTTTCTGGCCCCCTTTTTCATGCCTTGAGTGAGCACATCTTGGTTGAAATTTAAACTGTTTCTGTCAGCTTTGGTGTTCAGGTCCCACCATGGGCCAGGTCGGCATCTGGGAAGGAATTTTGAGCATCTCGGGATGTGTTCATCAGCCCTGCAGGAGCATTTTTTTCTAACCACTTCAGGGTGGCTTGTGAGATCCATCTCCACTCTTCTTTGTTGATGAGGGTGATGCAGTGTTGATGGCAATCTTGCCACATTGACTGATGGGTTTGTATAATTGACTGGAGTAAGTCGATCATAGCCTGGGGCTTCTCAGTAAAGGAAGGAGTATGGTTTTTCAAGTTTATGAGGTCAGAGGTTGAAAAAGACTGGTAGACAACATTGGTTGGCCTCCCTGCTACTGGCCTTCTGGATCATAGTAAAATAGGGCCTGTGGTTTCTCACAGGTGTGGTTGCAGAGTTCCTGAGGTACTGCAGGTTTTTCCAGTTTGGGGTTGGAGGTTCCAGGCTTACAGGATTTCTGGTGGGGGTTCAAATGGACTGGGACCAGGAGAGATGGGAAGGGATGGTGAAGAGCTGGTTGGAGTTCCTGATGAGGTGGAGTTTCCAGTAGAAGGCATCGGGGAAGCTGATGGCACTTCTAGAACCACAGCCGGTGTTTGAGGTGAGGGTCGGGAAACCAGAGCCCAGTAAAAGTAAGGCAGGGGTGATAGGTCTTGGTTAGCAGTGAGGAGGAATGCAGGTTTTCTAGAGTCAAGAATTTAGGAAGGCGGGAGTAAAGAGTCTGTTAGCAGCGGGGAGGGCGAACCCTCTGTCCCTTTATTTTGGTGGCCCGAGGGTGGGAAGAGATTTATCTTTGTCAACTGCGGGGAGTTCTCCAGGGTCAGAGGTTTTCCTGTGTCAGCAGTAAGGAGTTCTCTGGGGTTGGAAGTTTAGTGGTGGCTCTGGCTAATTGCTTTGCAGCAACTCTTCCTGGGAGTGGAATGCCCAGGTTAGCATGGGCTGCCAGGACTTTTGCATGGCTATCAATGCAAGCTTTCAGCCATTGTGGTGAATTCTGAACAAGTTGGAGCCAGGAATGTACAGAAACTGGTCAGTGGGGCCAGGCTATCCCATGACAACTGGCCAGATGGCTCAGATCAGTTGGAGGTTGAATGACCCCTCAGATGGCCATCCAACTCCAAAAGTCAGCCAGTCCAGTTGGCAAAATTTACACAACTCTTGCACTTAAGCTTCACTCCATAGTCTCCAGTAAATCTTTTTTTGAAATTCTTAAGGAGGCAGGCTAAGGGGGTTTTGCTTTCAGTACCACCCATAGTGATCCTCCTAGGGCAACAGACAACAAAAGAATAGAATAAACAAAAGACAATTGCTTTGTCCATCTCTGACCACTTCCCTCATAGGAATTTAAGGTCCTCTTGGCAAAAACAAAAAACAAAAACCCAACCAGACTCTTTCTTTCAATTGAAAGGGCTGTCTGATAAGCCATATGAGGACCCACGGAACTGCAGATCAGGACACTCAATTTGCTTCATGGGTGACACAGTGCTGAAGCCTCAGTACAAATCCATGTCGCATTCACACACTTTCACACATCAGGCACTCACCAACACTATAAGTTATGCTGCCTTCCGAAACCAGAGTGTATCTAACTACTGGGGGTTTCTCCTTTGGTTTCTTCTCTGTCCAGTGGGTATTTGGCCTGGTTTAGGGGTTGATCAGTCTCCTCTTCTGCCTGAAAGGCAGGCCCTGTCAGTCCTTAAACGTGATCAAATGGCTGTTCTTACCACTCCAATGGGCAGGGATCTGGCCCAGCTCTCAGGGCCGCTGAGGTCTCTCCCATGTCTGGGGAAGCAGTGTCCTATTCCAACTAGATGACCCTGAGCCAAAGGAAGAGGTTCCAGAGCATGCCAGGGGATGATCAAGATTGGTCTGTGGCTTGGGTCTTCCCAGAGATGGGGAGGGGACACAAGGCTGTCTCTCTCTTGGGGTGCAGAGTTTCCTGGCCAATGCACCAGAAATGAAGTAGGGAAAATTCTGAACGATCATACAAGAAAGCACTGGGGCCTCTGAGAAGCGAACAAGCTTTTTATTGCCATGGCAGACTCAGAGGACTTCTGTCCAAAGTCTGAGCCCCAAATATCCTTTGTCTCCAGATTATATGGGAAAGCAAGCAAGGCAGGAGTTACTATGGGAATGGACAAGGATGGTGCTATAAGCTCTGGCTTGTATCTGATTTGTTTTGTCTGGAATGCATGTGGGCCTGGGCATACCTGGCAGATGCAGCAGATGTTTTGTTTCACTATCTTTTTCAGAAAGCATGTTTTTACACATTCTTGAGAGTGCAGAAATTCATAAAGCCATTTTTGTGTGTGTGTTGTATGGGAGGATCACATTTCATTCTTTTTCCAGGTGAGTATCTCATTATTGCAACACCATTTGATGAAGTTTTGTTTGTTTGTTTCTTTTGCTTGTTTGTTTCTTTGTTGGGGAAGTGCATGAACATAAAGCCATTTTAGTAAGGAAATACAACAGTAATACTGGGGCCAATCTTATGAACTACCTCAAGAGCAGTCACATCATTTTGCATTCCCACCAGCAGTGGATAAAGGCACCTCTTTCTCCACATTGTCTCAGGACTAGTCATTTTCTGTTTCTTTGATAATAGCCATTCTACTGGGTGTGAGATGACATCTCATTGGTTTTTTGTTTGCATTTCCCTAATAGCCTGTGAAGTTGGGGATCTTTTCCTGTGCCTTTTAGCCATTTGTATTAGCTCTTTTGTAAAGTGTCTCTTCGTGTCTTTGTTTGTTTATCTGTTTTTTAAAATATTTTTATTGATAAAACATAACAGACAAACATTCTTAATATACAAACATTCCATATATGGTATACAATCAATGGCTCACAATATCAAAACATAATTATGTATTCATCATCATTATCATTTTTTTTAACATTTGCATCTCCAGAAAAAAAAAAAAAGTAAAAAAGCAAAAACTCATACAAGGGTGCATGGGTAGTTCAGTAGTTAGAATGCGCACTTTCATGTGGGAGATCCAGGTTCAATTCCCAGACCATGCACCCAAAAAAGAAAAACAAAAACAAAATGAAACTCATACACACTATACTCCTTACCCCCCCATTGACCATTAACATTTCCATCTACCCAATGTATTTTAACCTTTGTAACCCCCATTTATTTGTTAATTTTTTATCTGTATTTTTCACTCATCTGTCCATACCCTAAATAAAAGGAGCATCAGACACAAGGTTTACACAGTCACATAATCCCATTGTAAAAGCTGTATCATTATGCAGTCATCTTAAAGAAAGAAAGCTACTGTAACACAGCTCTACAGTTTCAAGTACTTCCCTCTAGCCACTCCAATACACCATAAACTAAAAAGGGGGTATGTATATAATGCATAAGAATAACTTCCAGGATAACCTCTTGACTCATTTTGAAATCTCTCAGCCACTGACACTTAATTTTTTCTCATTTTTCCCTTCTCCCTTTTGGTCAAGAAAGTTTACTCAATTCCTTGATGCCAGGTTCCAGCTCATCCTGGGATTTCTGTCCCACATTGCCAGAGAGATTTACACCCTTTGGAGTCATGTCCCATTTAGTGGGGGAGGGCAGTGGGTTCACTTGCTGTGGTGGCTTAGAGAGAAAGAGGCCACACCTAAGCCACAAAAGTGGTTCTCTGGGGGTGATTCTTAGGCCTAATTTTAAGTTGGCTTAACCTATCCTTTGCAGGAATAAGTTTCATAGGGGCAAATCCCAAGACTGAGCATTTGGCTGAATGTTTTGGTTATCCCCACTGCTTGCAAGAATATCAGAAATTCTCCAAATGGTGAAGTTGACTATTTAAGCCTTTCTCCCCATTCCCCCAAGAACTTCGCAAACATATCCTTATTCACTGTCCAAATCTCTCTGGTATTTATCGGGGCTTCACACTAACCAGGACAAACCAAAACAATCTCATGCCTTATTCAAGAGTCCATGTACTTATGGTGTTCAACTAAACTGACCATACAAATTAAATTAGGAAATGCACTACCCAAAATATAAATTTTACACCAAATAAAGACCTCTCCTTTAGTCTCACACAGAAGTTGAAGTTTGAAAATATGGATGATATCATTCTTTACCCAGCCTTCTGATATACCTTAGTCCTCTCCAGATCAGCTTCATTCATATCTCTGCTCGATGTCTGATCACTTTTTCAACTTTTCAAACAGTTCCTTTATGGGGTACAGCTGACTTTTATAGCTTCAGAACTCTGACTCTGAGTCTCATGTGTCACATAAATACCCAAAGTTTTGGGGAAAAACATGTTATATACAAACAGCTCAGTATCCCAGAGTTTAGAATTAACAGTTACACCTCCTGAATTTATGTGGCTGCTGTAAGAGCTTACAATCTAGTACCTTTTACAATAAGCCCCATGCTTTCGACTTTAGTTCACCAAATTTTTATATTATAGTTAGTCTGTATGATTGAGGCATGATAATATTTATCTTTCTGTTCCTGACATTCCCTTCAACATACGGCTCTTCAAGTTCATTCATCTATTTGCATGCCTCAACTTAATTCCTTCTTGTGACTGCTCAGTTATCCATTGTGTGTATACACCATGGCCCCCCTTCCGTAACTCAATTCTTGTACCCTTAGGCCACCTCCATTCATTATGGATCATGACCACTGCCTCCATAAAAACCAATGTGCAAGTGTGCATTTGTGTCCTCACACTTAGTTCCTTCAGGTTTATACTGAGCAACTGGGTTTCAAGATCATATGGCAAACCCTCCCCTAGCCTCCTGTGGAACCACCACACTGCCCTCCAAGGGGTTGCACCTCTTATTTCCCTGCTGACAGTGAATAGGTACATCTCTTTCTCCACAGTTTCTCTAGCATTTGTTTCTCTCTGTTTATTTTTAAATAGTTTTATTCACACAACATATAATCCAGCCTAAATACATAGACTGCCGTTGCAACTATATTCTATTTGAAGACATTTGTTTTTCTTTTACAAAGAATCCATACCCCCTTCCCAGTCCCAGCACCTGTTGACATTTAGTTTTGGCATCATGCTTTGTTTCATTCAGTGCAAGCATATTACAATGTTACTGTAGACTATAGACCCCAGTTTACATTTATTGTACTTT
Organism: Tamandua tetradactyla; assembly: GCF_023851605.1. Lineage (NCBI taxonomy): Eukaryota > Metazoa > Chordata > Mammalia > Pilosa > Myrmecophagidae > Tamandua > Tamandua tetradactyla. The sequence continues at coordinate 60,997,641 of NC_135353.1, read as the reverse complement.
TCCCCATATACCAACAATTTTAACACCCTCCAATACTGACATTCCTTTGTTTTTCCTCTTGCAAAAACGCTTTTTAAATTGTACATTTAAACACCATCATTGTACCCTCTAGGCATTTGTGAATTACACCATCTCAGTCCTTATCTTCTATCTTTCCTTATGGTTTCTTACATGCCCCCAGCCCTTCTCCCTCTATCATACTTACATTCAGCTTCATTCAGTGTACTTTTATTATTGTGCTACAGCCAGGTAGTATTGTGTTATCCATCTCTGAATTTTTACACCCAGTCCTGTTGCAAGATCTGTATTCTTTCATCACCAATTAGCCAATCTCTACCCTATTTCTTTTTTTAATATCCACAATATATAAAGAACTTTATTTACTGAAGATTGAAAGACTATCAAATCAATTTAAAATGTGTGAAGCATTCAGATATTTCTCCAAATAAATATAAACAGTCAATAAATAACTGAAATGATGTTCAATATCAATAGTTTTTCTTTTTTTAAATTTTTTAATCATACAGTATAACATGTATACAAAGCAAAGAAATAAAAAAGCAATAGCTTTCAAAGCATTTTTCAATAAGTAGTTACAGGACAGAACCCAGAGTTTGTCATGGGCTACCGTATGACCCTCTCAAATTTTTCCTTCTAGTTGCTCCAGAATATAGGAAGCTAGAAGTTAAATATTTTTTTTATCACCACAATCAGCTTTTCTCTCTTTTTGTGAAAAATAACATATATGCAAAAAAGCAATAAATTTCACACCACAACACCACAATTGGTTGTAGAACATATTCCAGAGTTTGACATGGGTTACAATTCCACAATTTTAGGTTTTTACTTCTAGCTGCTCTAAGATACTGAAGTCTAAAAGAGATATCAATTTAATGATTCAGCAATCATATTCATTTGTTAAATCCTATCCTCTCTGTATAATTCCACCAACACCTTTGATCTTTCTATCCCTCTATTTATGGTCATTTTAACTTTTTCATATTGGAAGGATCTGTCACTAATATGCGGTAGGGAGATGGAATTATCTGATGTTCTGGAGAGGCTGGGCCCTCTAGGTTTCAAGAATTATCTGGTCCAGGGACCCATCTGGAGGTTGCAGGTTTCTGGAAAGTTACACTAGTCCATGGAACACTTGTGGAATCTTATATATGGCCCTATGTGTTCTTTAGGATTGACTGCAATGGTCCTGGTTGGGGGTTGGCAGGTTATGATAGGTAGCAATGTGTAACTGAACCTTGCATAAAAGCAACCTCCAGAGTAACCTCTTGACTCTATTTGAACTCTCTCTGCCACTGATACCTTATTAGTTACACATCTTTTCACTCTTTCATTCAGGATGGAATCGTTGATCCCAAGGTGCCAGGGCTGAATTCATCCCTGAGAGTTATCTCCCACATCACCAGGGAGATTTTCACCCCTGGATGTCATGTCCCATGTAGCGGGGGAAGGCAATTATTTCACTTACAGAATTGGGTTCAGAGAGAGTGAGGCCACATCTGAGCAACAAAAGACGTCCCCCAGAAGTAACTCCTAGACATGCCTATAGGTGGTCTAAGCTTCTCCACTATCTACATAAGTTTCACAAGAGCAAGCTTCAAGATAAAGGGCATGGCCTATTGATTTGGGTGTCCCTATAGTTTGACACAGTATCAGGGGATATCCTGATGAGTCTCTACCCTATTTCTATATCCTGATAATGTATGTTCTTAACTTAAATTCTCCCAGTTCGCTCATTAATGTTAGTTCAGATCAGTGAGATCATACAGTATTTGTCCTTTTGTTTCTGGCTAATTTCATTCAGCAAAATGTCCTCAAGATCCATCCACATCGTTACATGCTTCATTACTTTATTCTGTCTTACAGTTGCATAATATTCCATTCTATGTATATACCACAGCTTGTTTAGCCACTTATCTGTTGATATTTAGGCTGTTTTCATCTCTTGGCAAATGTAAATAATGCTGCTATAAACATTAGTGTGCAAATGTATGTTTGTGTCCTTGCCCTCATGTCCTCTGAATAGATACCTAGCAATGGTATTGCTGGATCATATGTCAATTCTATACTTAGCTTCCTGAGGAGCCACCAAACTGCCTTCCACAGCAGTTGTACTATTTTACATTCCCACCAACAGTGGATAAGTGTGCCTTTTTCTCCACATCCTCTGTAGCACCTGTCATTTTCTGTTTTTGTTTTTGCTTTTTATAGTGGCCATTCTAGTGGGTATGAGATATCTCATTGTGGTTGTGGTAGTTAGATTCAGTTGTCAACTTGGCCAGGTGAAGGTGCCTAGATCTATTGCTGTGGACATGAGCCAATGGTGTGTGAATCTCATCTGTTGCTGATTACATCTGCAGTCAGTAGGAGGCATGCCTGCTGCAACGAATGATGTTTGATTTAATTGGCTGGTGCTTAAATGAGAGAGCTTAATGTAGCACAGTCCAAGCAGCTCAGCATACCTCATCTCAGCACTCGCAGCTCAGCCCAAGTCTTTGGAGATGAAGAAAGGAATCACCCTGGGGAAAGTTGTTGGAACCCAGAGGTCTGGACAGAAGGCCAGTAGAGATCACCCTGTGCATTCCTGCAAAAGAAAGAACCTCAGTTGAAAGTTAGCTGCCTTTCCTCTGAAGAACTAACAAAATAAATCCCCTTTTATTAAAAGCCAATCCATCTCTGGTGTGTTGCATTCCAGCAGCTAGCAAACTAGAACAGTGGTTTTGATTTGCATTTCTCTAATAGCCAGTGAAGTTCAGCATCTTTTCATGTGCCTTTTAGCCATTTGTATGTCCTTTTCTGAGAAGTATCTGTTCACGTCTTTTGCCCATTTTTAAATTTGGTTGTCTTTTTATTGTTGAGTTGAAGAATCTCTATATATTATGAATACTAAGCCTTTATCTTATGTGTGGTTTCCAAATACTGTCTCCCACTGTTTAGGCTGTCTTTTTACTTTTCTAACAAAGTTCTTTGATGCACAAAAGTGTTTAATTTTAAGGAGATCCATCTATCTGTTTCTTTTTCAATGTTCATGCTTTGGGTGTAAGGTCTAGGAAACCACCTCCTATTACAAGATTTGTATGATGTTTCTCTACATTTACTTCTAAGAGTTTTATGGTCTTAACTTTAGTGTTTAGACCTTTGATCTATTTTGAGTTAAATTTTGTAAAAGGTGTGAGATATGGATCCTCTTTCATTCTTTTGTATATGGATATCCAATTCTTCAAACACCATTTATTAAAGAGGCTGCTCTGTCCCAGGTGCATTGGCTTGACTACTTTATTAAAGACCAAGTGCACATAGATGTGAGGGTCTATTTCTAAACACTCAAATTTCATTGGTTAGTATATCTATCTTTATGCAAGTCCCATGGTGTTTTGACCACTGTAGCTTCATAATATGATTTAAAGTCAAGTAGTGACTTCATTTTTCTTTCTCAAGATATTTTTAGCTTTTCAGGGCACCCTGCCCTTCGAAATAGATTTGGTTATTGGTTCTTCTATTTCTGCCAAATAAGTTTTGGGGATTTTAATAGGTATTGCATTGAATCTATAAATCAACTTGGGTAGAGTTGATATCTTAACTATATTTGGGCTTCCAATCCGTGAACACAGTATGCCCTTCGATTTATTTAGGTCTTCCATGATTTCATTTAGCAACTTCTTGTACTTTTCTGTGAATAGGCCTTTTGTATCCTTATTTAAATTTATTTCTAAATATTTGATTCTTTTGGTTGGTATTGTAAACGGATTTTTTTTTCTTTATTTGCTTCTCAGATTGTTCATTACTACTGTATACAAACACGACTGATTTTGGGGTATTGATCTTGTACCCTGTCACTTTGCTATACTCCTTTATTAGCTCTAGTAGCTTTGCTATAGATTTTTGGGATTTTCTATATATAATATCATGTCATCTGCCACTAGTGAGAGCTTTTCTTCTTCCTTTCCAATTGGGATGCCTTTTTGTTCTTTTTTTTTTTTTTTTTTTTTTTTTTTTTTTTTTGTCTAATTGCTCTGGTTAGAACTTCCAGCACAATGTTGAATAACAATGGTGGCTATGGGCATCCTTGTCTTGTTCCTGACCTTAGACTAAAAGCTTTAAATCTTTCACATTGAGAATGATGTTAGCTGAGGGGTTTTCATATATTCCCTTTATCATGTTGAGGAGATTCCCTTCTATTCTTATCTTTGAAGTGTTTTCATCAAGAAAGTACTTTGAATTTGGTCAAGTGACTTTTCTGCATTATTCAAGATGATTCTGTGGTTTTTCAATTTGACATATTTATTTGGTGTATTACATTAATTGATTTTCTTGTGTTGAACTAACCTTGCATACGTGGAATAAATCCCACTTGGTCAGGGTGCATAATTATTTTAATGTGCTACTGGATTTGATTTGTAAGTATATTATGGGGATTTTTTTCATCTATATTCATTAAGGAGATTAGTCTGTAATTTTCTTTTCTCTTAGTATCTTTGCCTGGCTTTGATATTAGGGTGATGCTAGTTGAATAGAATGAGTTAGGTAGCTTTCCCACTTCTTCAATTTTTTTGAGGAGTTTGAGTATGTTAGGAACTAATTCTTTCTGTCTTTATTATATCCTCCCTCAACTCATAGATTTTTAGATTAAATTTAGATTGCACATGTCTGCTTAAACATGCTGAATTATTTCAACTCTTTCATCTCAACTGAAGTGTTTGTTTTTTCCTTTGGGCCATATCTTCGTATTCCTAGTATGACTGGTTATTTTTTTCTGATGTCTAGTCATGTGATTCTCTTAATTATTTTACTCTGGAAGTTTTTTTTCACTCTTTTACCTAGGGTTTTTGTTCTGGATGGCTTTGTTCTCTATCTGTTCTCTGATGCTCCATTCAACTTATTCTAGACATATAGAATAGGTTCTGTTTAACTGATCAGAATTTTTCAACTCTTGCTTATCTGTTTCTCACCCTGACTATATGGAGATTTTTTTCTTTATGAGGAGTGTGCCCTCAGATACTATTGACCCCAGTCAGATTATACCAGATCAGACAGGCCAACATCTCAGGAAGAAAGAGTAACCAGCATCAGTATTCCCTGAGGATGGGACCCAGTAGGTTGTCAGACTTTTCTATGAATACTCAAGACTCTGTACTTTTCCTATACTGCCCAGCTAGGGGCGCTTGTCTTCCCACAGCTTCCTGCCAGCTTTAAAATGTTGCCATTCCTTTAATTTCAAAAGATTCTCCCTGTCAGATGCTTGGTTGAGACAGAGGTGATGCAGTAGACAGGCTTTGATTGCTGCTACTTTCCAACCCTGGGACCTGAATTCCTTGAAGGAGAGATTTCACTTGAGCTGGCCCTGCCCCAGTTTTCTTAGGGAAGACACACCCTTCAGGGAATTAACACCTTTCACCTGGCTGGTTTCTTTATCTCTCAGATATACCTTAGTTCCATGCTTGCTGGGGGCAGTCCTCAAGCCTGAGTGCTTGCAATTCTATCCAATGAGTTCTTTAAGAAGTAAGAAAAAGCAAAAAATAAAAAAGCCTTTTCAGACCTGACATCCCCTCCTTAGGCTCGTCAATCAAGAACTTGAGTTGGTACTTAGCTGTATGTATCTCCAGGCTCTATGTGCCCCCTTTTCTTGGAGTTCAGCCCTTTTCCAGTATTTTGTGCTGTCTAACTCAAAAAGCCTCTGGGATTTGTTTTGTTTTCCATCAGCCTTGCCCTGTTTTCACCAGGGTATAAATTCCAAGTTCCTTTCATGCTTATTCTAGGTTTATCTGTGCTGGGGGCCTGTTTTCAGTAGGCAGAATTTGTTAATTAATTCCAAAATTGTAGTTTGGTCGAGCTAAGTCCTTGCTACTAATAAAGTCTGTTTCCTTTCTCATCAGGGAAACAGTCTGCCATGCCATAAGAGAAGTGCACTGGCCTCCATGGCTTGGGGGACTTAAAATTCTGTGTGGGATCTCAGCCATTACGCCTGGTCCATACTGGTGTATGCTGTGTGTCCAGTCACTGATTGTTCTAGTTTGCTAGCTGCCAGAATGCAATATACAAGAAAGAGAATGGCTTTTAAAAAGGGGAATTTAATAAGTTGCTAGTTTACAGTTCTAAGGCTGAGAAAATGTCCCAGTTAAAACAAGTCTATAGAAATGTCTAATCAAAGGCATCCAGGGAAAGATACCTTGTTTCAAGAAGGCCAATGAAGTTCAGGGTTTCTCTTTCAAGTGGAAGGGTATATGGTGAACACAGTCAGAGTTTCTCTCTCATTTGGAAGGGCACGTGGCAAACACGGTATCATCTGTTAGCTTCTCCTGTCTTCCTGTGTCATGAGCTCCCTGGGAGGCGTTTTCCTTCTTCCTCTCCAAAGGTCGCTGGCTGGTAGACTCTGCTTCTTGTGGCTATGTCATTCTGCTCTGCTCTCTCTGAATTGCTTTTTCTCCAAAATGTTCCTTCTTTTATAGGATTTCAGAAACTAATCAAGGCCTTTCCAAATGGGTGGAGACACATTTCTCTAACCCAGTTTAACACATCTTGATTAAATGTGATCTTGATTAAATCAAATCTCCAGGGAGATGATCTGATTACAGTTTCAAACATACAGTATTGAATAGGGTTCATTCTGCCTTTATGAAATGGGATTTTGATTAAAGCATGGCTTTCCAAGGGTACATACATCCTTTCAAACCAGCACACTGATGTTCCCCAAGCAGTTGTTCTGTACTGTTCCTGGCTATTTACTAGCTGGTCTGGGGGATAAACTAAGTTCCACACCTCATTATGCCACCGTCTTGCCCTATCTTCCCCCTTTTATGTGTCTATTATACGATTTTTTTACTGTTTTAATTGTGAAATATAACATATATACAAAAAAGCAATAAATTTCCAAGTAGATTTAACAAGTAGTTATAGAACAGATTTTAAAGTTGAATATGGGTTACAGTTCCACAATATTCATTTTTTCTTCTAGATACTCCAAGATGCTGGAGACCAAAAGAAATATCAGTATACTTATTCAGCAGTCATACTCATTTGTTAAATCGTATTTTCTCTATTATGCTCCTTCTCATTTTTTTGTGTGTGATAGCATATATACAAAAAGCAATAAATTTCAAAATACACCACAACAATTAATTGTAGAACAGATTTCAGAGTTTGGTATAGGTTACAATTCCACAATTTTAGATTTTTACATCTAGCTGCTCTAAGATGCCAGAGACTAAAAGAAATATCAATATGATGATTCAGCAAACATACTTGTTTGTTAAACCCTAACTTCTCTGTATAACTCCACCAGCAACTTTGATCTTTCTCCCATTCTTTAGGGGTATTTGGTCTACGCACATCTAACACTTTTATGTTGGAAGTGGCTACCTATAATGTGGTATAGGGGGATGGAACTAGTTGATGTTCTGGAGAGTCTGGCCCCTCTGCATTTCAGGATTTATCTGCTCCAGGGACCAATCTGGAGGTGGTAGGTTTCTGAAACGTTACTTGAGCATATGGAATCTTTGTAGAATCTCATATAATGTCCTAGGTATTCTTTTGGATTGGCAGGAATGATTTTGGTTCAGGTTTGGCAAGTTATGATAGGTAGCAATGTCTAACTGAAGCTTGTGTAAGAGTGAACTCCAGAGTAGCTTCTTGATACAATTTAACTCTCTCAGCCACAAATATTTTCTTAGTTCCATTTCTTTTCCCCCTTTTGGTCAAGATAGCATTGTTGATCCTATGGTACCAGGGCCAGGCTCATTTCTGCTTCCTCCTCATTTAGGAAGGACAGTTTTGCTGGGACTAGAATTCTTGGTTAGCACTTTTTCTCTTCCAGAATCTTAAATTTATCATACCACTGGCTTATCCTCTCCAGTGGATAGAATTTTTGGCTGAGAAATCCACACTTAGTCATAAAGAGCTCCCTTGTATGTGATGGACTGCTTTTCTCTTGCTGCCTTCAAAATTCTTTGTTTTTGACATTTGACAATATGATTAGTAAATGTCTTGGGGTAGATCTATTTGGATATAGTTTGTTTGAGGTACACTACACTTCTTGGATCTGTAATTTTATGTCTTTCATAAGGGATGAAAAATTTTCAATGATTATTTCCTCCATTACTTTTTCTGCTCCTTTTCCCTTCTCTTCTCCTTCTGGAATACCCATAACACATATATCATGAGAGTCATGTTGTCATTCAAGTCTATGAGATCCTCCTGCATATTTTCACATTCTTTTCACTATATTTTCTTTTGTGTGTTTAATTTCAGATGTATGATCCTCTAGTTCTCTAATCCTTTCTTCTGTCTCTTCAAATCTATTGTTATATATCTCCATTGTTTCTTTTATCTCTTATTGTGGGACTTTCATTCCCATAAGTTCTGAAATTTTTTTTTAACTTTCAAAAGTCTTCTTTATATTCACACAATGTCTTCTTTATGTCCTCCCTCAACTCGTTTATTTGATTTTTATGAGATTTTGCATGTCCATCCAATAATCCAGAATTAGTTGTAATTCATTTGAAGTAGTTTGTTCCTTTGAATGGGCCATATCTTTGATTTTCTTGGTATTACTTGTTATTTTTTGTTGGCATCTAGGCATTTGATTTCCTTAATTATTTTATTCTGGAGGTTGTTTTCATTCTTTTCCCTAGAGTTTTTTCTCTAGGCTTTATTTTCTATCTGTTCTTTGGCACTCAGTTCAACTTATTCTAGATCTCTAGCATAGCTTCTGCTTAACTGATCAGAATGTTTCAACTCTGGTTTCTCTGTTTCTTGCCCTGTTTATATGGAGCCATTTTTTTGAAGACAGCCCCAGTCAGATTTTCCCAGACCAGACAAGCCCACATACAAGGAGGTTAGAGTAGCCAGTACCAAGTTTCCCTGAGGGTGAAACCCACCAAATTTTCAGACTTTCCTATGAAGCCTCTAAACTTTGTGCTTTCTCTATCCTGCCCAACATGTGATGCTTGTTGTGCTCCACTCTGGCACAAAGTAATGTGATGCCTTTAATTTCAGTGGCCTCTCCCTGCCAGTGGTGTTGTTGAGATAAATGGTGAGGTAGTAGGTGGGCTTCAATTGTTTCTATTTTTCAACCCATGGGCCTGAGTTCACTGAAGGTGAAACTCCACTTGAATTGGACCCTGCTCCCCTTTTCTTGGAGAAGATGAGCCCTTTAGGGTGTTAACTTCTTTCACCTCACTCGTAACTTTGTCTCTCAGACATGCCTTAATTCTTCCTTTGCCTGGGGAAGTTCTGGGGCCTGAGAGTTCTTGCAGTTCTATCTAATAAGCTGGTAAAAAGTAAAAAGAAAAGAAAAGGAGGCTTTTCAGAGCCTGACCCCCACTCCCAAAGTTTGACAATCAAGAGCTGGATTTGTTACATGGCTCTGTTTCCCCAGGTTCTATGCACCATCTTTTTTTGAGGTTAATCCCATTTCCATTATTTTGTACATTAAACTAAAAAAGCCTCTGGTTTTTTTTATTTTCATCAACCCCACCCCTCTCTGCTGGAGCAAAACTCCTGGCTCTTTTAAGAGCTTACTCCAAGTTTATCTGTCCTCAGGGCCTGTTTTCTGTAGTCAGAATTTGTTAATTAATTTGACAATTGGAGTTTGGTTGAGGTAAGTCCTTGCTACTAGTAAAGTCTGTTTCCTTTCCCCTCAGGGAACCAGTCTGCCATGCCCTTGAATGAAGGGCACTGGCCTTCATGCCTTGGGAGACTTACAGCTCTGTGTGGGATCTGAGCTATTCCACCCATTCCAGGCTGGTGTATGCTCTGTGTTTGATCACTGAAATCTCCCCCAACAGTTGTTCTGTACAGGTCCTAGCAATTTACCAGCTGCTCTGAAGGACAAACTAAATTGCACACCTCACTATTCTGCAATCTTGCTCCACCTCTCTCCCAGTATCTTCTTTATATCCTTCATCTGTTCTGCCATACCTTCCCTCAAAACATTGTTTTGATTTTATTAGTTTTAGCTTGTCCATCTAAACATCCTTAATTAATTGTTTCAACTCCTGCATCTCATTTGTAATGCTAATTTGTGCCTTTGACTGAACTATATCTTCATTTTCTTTCTCTGCCAGTTTGAAAATATCATGAACCACAGAAAAGCCATGTTCTTTAATCCTGATCCAATAGTGCTGGGTTGGATATTTTTTAAATTTATATTTTATTTTATTTGAAGATAAGGGAAAGAGCCTGTGAGATCAAAGGAATTGCCGACTATGATAAATGTTTCTGTGCACATAATCAATCAGTCCACAAAAGACTCCTGGAAATTAACAGAAATATGGAAAACTTGAAGCAGTTAGGTTTCTGTTTTTATAAAGTCCATGTATCAAGTTTAAATATTACATTTTAACTCCTTGTTTTTTAAAACATTTTTCATTTTAATTATAACATAGATACACAGAAATGAAAGACAAAGCAATGATTTTCAAATTACACTTCAACAAGTAGTTACAAAGCAGATTTCAGAGTTTATTATGGGTTACCATTCCACTTTTTCAAATTTTCCCTTCTATCTGCTTCAAAACACTGGAGGCTAGAATAAATTTTTAAATTCTTTTTTTGTGAACAATAACATATATACAAAAGTAACAAATTTCAAAGCATATAAAAACAGTAATTGCACAAAAGATTTCAGAATTTGGTATAGGTTACAACTACACAATTTTAGGTTTTATGTCTAGCTGCTCTAAGATACTGGAGACTAAAAATATATAAATATAGTGATTCAGCAATCATACTTGTTTGTTAAACCCTACCTTCTCTGTATAACTCCACCATTAACGTTGATCTTTCTCCCACTCCTTAGGGATATTTGAGTTATGCTCATTCTAACTTTTTCATGCTGGAAGGGGCTGCCAGTAATATGGAATAGGGATATGGAACTGGTTGATGTTCTGGAGAGGCTGGCATCTCTGCATTTCAGGACTAATCTGGTCCATGGACCCCATAGAGGTTTTAGGTTTCTGGAAAGTTACCCTTGTGCATGAAACTTTTGTAAAACATTATATAACATTAAGGCTATATAAGATGTTCTTTAGGATTGGCAAGAATGGTTTTGGTTTAGGTTTCGCAAGTCATGGTAGGTATCAATGTCTAGCTGAAGCTTGCATAAGAGTGACCTCTATGCAGCCCCTTGGAGAGCAGTGTAGTGGTTCCACAGGAGGCTAGGGGTGGGTTTGCCATATGATCCTGAAACCCCATGGGTCAGTATATACCTAAAGGAGCTGGGTTTAGGGACACTAATGGATACTTGCACATTGGTGTTTCTGGCGGCAGTGATCGTGATCCACAATGAATGGAGGTTGCCTAAGGGTACAATGACTGAGGAATGGAAGGGGGAACTATGATGTATATTAACAATGGACTACTGAGCAACCACAAGAAGGAATTAAGTTGAGGCATGCAAATAGATTAATGAACCTTAAGAACTGCATGTTGAATGAAATGTCAGCAACAAAAAGATAAATATTATCATAACTCAATTATGTGGACTAACTAAAATATAAAACTAAAGCTGAGAGCATGGGTTATCAGATTGAGGCTTATTGTAAATGGTCATAGATTGTAAGCTTCTACAGCAGTCACATATATTCAGGAGATGTAATTGTTAATTCTAAATTCTGAGATATTGAGCTGTTTGTATATAACATGGTCTTTCCCAGAAACCTTGGGTATTTATGTGATACCTGAGACTTAGAGTAAGAGTTCTGAAGCTAGGAAATGAGCAGTACTCCATAGAGGAACTTTCTAAAGCATTGAAAAACTGATCAGACATCTAATATAGATACAAATGAAGCTGATCTGATAGAACAGAGGTATATCATAAGACTGGGTAAAGGATGATATCATCCATATTTTAAAACTTCAACTTCGTGTGGGACTAAATAGAAAGATGTTTATTTGGTGCAAAACTTATATTTTGGGTGGTGCATTTCCTAATTTAACTTGTGTGATCAGTTTAATTGAACACCATAAGTACAGGAAATTTGGAATAGGACATGAGATTTAGTTGGTTTGTCGAGGATAGTGTGATGCCCTGATAAATCCCAGAGTGATTTGGACAGTGAATAAAGAAGTATTTGCAGGGTCCCCTTAGGGGAATGGGGAGAAATGGGGAAAGATTCCACTCCCCATTTGGAGGATTTCTAATACTCTCGCAAGCAGTGGGGACAACCAATGAAACTTATTCCTGCAAAAATAGGCTAAGCCTACTTAAAATTTGGCCTGAGTAACCCCCAGACAACCTCTTTTGTTGCTCACATGTGGCATCTCTCTCTAAGCCAACATGGCAAGGGAGCCGGCTGCCCTCCCCTCCACATGGGACGTGACCCCCAGGGGTATGAATCTCCCTGGCAATGTGGACAGAAATCCCAGGATGAGCTGGGACCGGCTATCAAGGGATTGAGAAAGACTTCTCGACCAAAAGGAGGAAGAGAAAAGTGAGAAAAAATTGTCAGTGGCTAAGAGATTTCAAACAGAGTCAAGAGGTTATCCTGGAGGTTATTCATATGCATTATATAGATATCCCATTTCAGTTTATGGTGTATTCGAGTGGCTAAAGGATAGTGCTTGAAACTGTAGAGCTGTGCTCCAGTAGCCTTGTTTCTTTAAGATGATTGTATGATGATATAATGTTTATGATGTGACTGTGTGATTGTGAAAACCCTGTGTCTGATATTCCCTTTATATAGGGTATGGACAGATGAGTAAAAACTATGGATCAAAAGCAAATAATAAGGGAAACAAGGGTTAAAATATATTGGGTAGATGGAAATTCTAATTGTCAATTAGAGGGAGGGGTAAGGGGTATGGTATGTATGAGGTTTTTCTTTTTTCTTTCTTCTTCTGGAGTGACGCAAATGTTCTAAAAAATGATCATGGTGATGAATATACAATCATGTGATGATATTATGAGTCATTGATTGTACACCATGCATGAAATGTTTACATGTTAAGAATGTTTGTGTTTCTTTGTTGTTTTGTCAATAAAAATACTTTTTAAGAAAAGAGTGACCTCTAGAGTAGCCTCTTGTCTCTATTTGAACTCTTCTGGCCACTTTCATCCCTGGGAGTCCTCTCCTATGTCTCCAGAGAGAATTTCACCCCTGGATATCATGCCTCATGTAGCGGGGAGGGCAATGATTTCACTTGCAGAGTTGGGCCTAGAGAGAGAGAGACCATATCTGAGCAACAAAAGAGGTTCTCCAGAAGTAACCCTTAGGCATAACTACAGGTAGACTAAGTTTCTCCAATACATGCATAAGTTTCACAAAAGTAAACCTCAAGAACTAGGGCTTGGCCTATTGATTTGGGCATCCCTTTAGTTTGGCACAGTATCAGGGTTTTCCCCAGTGGTAAATTTAATAGTTCCGTATTGTTTTCTCAGGTTGGACCGTTTTGATTTTTCCCATGGAGATGTGACCCACCCAATTGTGGATGTTAACTTTTGATTACTTAGTTTCCATGGACATGTGTCTCCATCCATTCAAGGTGGGATTGCTTACTGGAGTCCTTTAAGAGACAACTATTTTGGAGGAAGCTTCACAGCCCACATAGCCAGAGACCTTTGGAGACAGAGAAAACATTCCCAGAGAAGACATTGAAGGAGCAAGAAGTGAAAGCTAGCAGATGTCACCATGTGTCTTCCCAGCTGACAGAGGTGTCCAGAAGCCAGTGAAACCAGCAGACACCAGACACTTGCCTTCCTAACTGATAGAGGGGTTCTGAATGGCATCAGCCTTTCTTCAGTGAAGGTAAACTCCTTTTGGTGCCTTAATTTGGACATTTTCATGGCCATAGAATTGTAACTTTGCAACTTAATAAATGCCCTTTTTAAAAGCCATTCCATTTCTGGTATATTGCATTCTGTCAGCTTTAAAAAACTAAAACAGATTTTAGTACCAAGAGTAGTGTGCTGCTGCGGTTTGCAAATACCAAACATGTTGGAACACCTTTTTAAATAGATAAGAGGAAGGTCCTGGAAGAATTTCCTAAAATGCTTTGAAGAGACTGTGGTAGAAATGTGGGCTCTAAAAATACTTCTAATGAGGCCTTAGACAAAATGATGAATGTGTTATTGCAAACTGGAAGGAAGGCAATCCTTGTTTTAAAGTGGCAAAGAATATGGCAAAATTGACTACCAGTTTTGGATGGAAGGCAGATTTCTAAAGGCATGAACTTGGATATTTTGCAGAATGGATTTCTAAATTAAATATGGAAAGTTCAGCCTGGTTCCTCCTTGCAGCTTATAGTGAAATACAACAGGAAAGATATAAGATGAGAACTGAAGTCTGGGTACAAAGAAGCCAGACATTGATGGTCTACAAAATTCTGAGCTTCCAGAAAGGAAGAACCCCAGAGAATAGTGCCCCACCTGAATATTTAACCAAATATGGAACCATAGCATTTCAGGAAAAGTCAGGATTAGAGATGGAGCTATACAGGAAGGATTTGTGGAAAGTCCTGTTGTCTGATGGTTATGATTTCTGGACAATCTTATTGTCTGATGGTTATGATCCCTGCATACTACATAGAAAATCAACAAGAGTGTTGTGGAATCTGTATAAATGTAATTATTGCCAGTCTGGATTAAAGGGACAGAAAAGGGACAAATTAAAAAAAAATAACTTCAGCTTAACCATGGACTCTAAGGTCTGAAGCAAGAAAACTTAGGCCAGGAGAGCAGACTCACTCAAGCCCTTGGAGAGGATGAGTTTGCCCTAAAGGCAGAGGGTGGACATTCCACCTCCAGGTTCTGAAACAGTTGTCCCACCTCAGACCTTGGAGAGGGTGGAGCACATTCCTTGGGGATTGGGGAGAGCCTTGCTGCCACCACATTGTTCTGAGGGTTTTGAGTATGTGCCTGAGATAGCAGAAAGCCTAGGTGCTGCCCTGATGCTTGGAGAGGGTGGAACTCAGAAAAAAGGGTCCTCCCCAATGTCTCCCAAGGTTGCATTTGGAGAGAACAGGGTTGCTCATACACCCTTGGAAAGGGTGGGACTGCCACTTTCTAAAGCCCTGAGGATAAATGACTCTCAGACTTTGAAATCTAATAGAGTTTGCCCTGCAAGTTTTAAGATTTGTTTGGGTCCAGTGACCCTGGGTTCCTTCCAATTTATCCCTATGGAAACATGAAATATTTATCTGATAACTGTCTCTCCTTTGTATGCTGCAACAGATAACTTGTTCAGAGTTTTACAGATCCACAGCCAGAGGAGAATTTTGCCTTAGGACAGATCATGCCTGTAGCTGACTGATGAGATTTTGTACTGTTTCTGATGTTGTATTGTATTTGTATTGTTATTGAAATGGTTTAAGGATTTCTGATATTGTTATGGAATTAATATATTTTGCATATGGGAAGAACATGTCTTTTGGGGGTCCAGAGGGTGGAATGTGCCAGTTTGAAACTGTTGTGTATCCCATAAAAGCTATGTTATTTAATCCTCACTCAATATTTTTGTGTGAGATATTTCTTTATTTTTTCATGTAGAGTTGACCCACCCAATTTTGGGTGGTAGCTTTTGATTACACAGTTTCCATGGAGATGTGTCTTCACCCATTCAAGGTGGGGTTGCTTATAGGAGCCCTTTAAGAGGGAGACATTTTGGAAAAACTTTACAGCCCACACAGCAAGAGGCATTTAGAGATTAAAGAAAATGCACCTAGAAACCAGGAGAGAAAGTAAGCAGACATAAGCATGTGGCTTCCCAGCTGACAGAGGTGTCCAGAAGTCAGAGAAATCAGCAGACACAAGCCACTTGCCTTCCCAGCCGGCAGAGATGTTCTGGATGGCATCAGCCTTTCTTGAGTGAAGGTAATCCACTTTTTGGTACCTTAATTTGGACATTTCCATGGCCTTGGAACTGTAACCCTGCAATTTATCTGAATATGTTTTAATTTCTCCCTCAGTTTTGAAGAACAATTTTGCTGGATATAGAATTCTTGGTTGGCAATTTTTCTCTTTTAGAAATTTAAGTATATCATCCCACTGTCTTCTCACTTCCATGGTTTCTGCTGAGAAATCTATGCATAGTCTTATTGAGCTTCCCTTGTATGTGATGTATTGCTTTTCTCTTGCTGCTTTCAAAATTCATTCTTTCTCTTTGATATCTGATATTCTGATTAGTAAGTGTCTTGGAGTATATCTATTTGTATCTGTTTTGTTTGGGGTACACTGCACTCCTTGGATCTGTAATTTTAAGTCTTTCATAAGAGTTGGGAAATTTTCAGTGATAATTTCCTCCATTCGTTTTTCTCCTCCTTTTCCCATCTCTTCTCCTTCTGGGACACTCACAACATGTGTATTCATGCACTTCATGTTGTCATTTAATTTCCTGAGTCCCTGCTCATATTTTTCCATTCTTTTCCCTATATTTTCTTTTCTTGTTGGATCTCAGATGTCCCGTGCTCCAGTTCACTATCCTTTCTTCTGCTTCTTGAAATCTGACATTGTAAGTTTCCATCGTTTTTTTAATGTCTCCTACTGTGCCTTTCATTCCCATTAGTTCTGTGGTTTGTTTATTCAGACTTTTGATTTCTTGTTTTTGTTCATTCCTTGCCTTCTTTATATCCTCCCTCAATTCACTGATTTGATTTTTGATGAGGTTTTCCATGTCTGTTCGAGCATTCTGAATTAATTGTTTCAACTCCTGTATCTCATATGAATTGTTGGTTTGTTTCTTTGACTGGGCCATATCTTCAATTTTCCTAGTATGATTCTTTATTTTTTGCTGGAGTCTAGGCATTTAATTACCTTAATTAGTTTATTCTGGAGATTGTTTTCACTTTTTCTACCTAGGATTTTCTTGCTGAATGACTTTGTTGTCTATCTGTCCTTTGACATTCAGTTCAGCTTGTTCTGGATCTCTAGCTTAGGTTTTGTTTAACAGATCAAAAATTTTCAGTTCTTGTTTTCTTGTTTCTTGCCTTGCCTCCCCTCCCCCACCTTAGGAGGGTCTACTTAGGTGTTATAGACCCCAGCCAGATTTTCCCAGACCAAACTGGCCTCCTGTCAGGAGGGAAGAGTCACCTGCATCAGTTTTCCCTGCAGATGAGATCCAGCAGGTTGAAAGACTTTTCTGTGAAGCCTCTGGATGCTGTTTTTCCTATCCTGCCCAGTATGTGGTGATTTTATGTCTGTAGGTTCCCCACCAGCATAAGGTGATGCAGTACATTTAACTTTGACAGACTCTCCCTGCTGGGGGTATGGTTGAGACAGAGGAGAGTTTGTAGGTTAGCTTTAATCACTTCACTTTTTCAGGCCCTGGGATCTGACTTCCTTGAGGGAGGGATTCCACCTGAGCTGGGTCTCACACCTCCCCTGGGGAAGGCACAGACTCCAGGCAAACACTCAAACAAGCTCAATTCTGCCTATGCCTGGGGCAGTTGGAACCTGAGAAGGCTTGCAGCTGTATCCAAAGAGCAGTCAAGCCATAGAAACACAGCCACAAAAAAGAAAGAGAAAAATCCTTTTCAGAGTAGGACCACCATTCCTCAGGTTTGCCAATCAAGAGCTTAAGTTGGTATGCTGCTTTGTGTACCTTCAGGTCTTATGTGCCCCCTCCTTTCCTTCAGGGCCCAGACCCTTTCAAGTATTATGTGCTATCCAATCCAAAAAAACTCTCTGTTACTTTTCTTCTTTTTTCTTTTTCCATCAGCCCTGCCCCCTCTGCACAGGAACAAAAAAGAGCAACCTCCACTTTTACTTGAGGTGCAGCTGCGCTGGGAGCCTACTTTTAGCATATGAATTTGTGAATTAATTCCACAATTGGAGCTTGGTTGTGCTCAGCCCCTGCTGCTGGTAAAGTCCCTTTCCTTTCCCCTCTGGGAAGCAGCCTGTGGGGGAGAGGCACTGGCCACTGTGGCTTGGGGAACTCATGGTTCTGGGTGGGTTTCCAGCCGGTCCAGCTGGCCCAGACTGGTGTACGCTGTGTGTCCAGTCACTGACATAGCTCTAGCAGTTGTTCTGTACTGTTCCTAACTATTTATTAGCTGCTCTGGAGGATGAACTAAATCCCACACCTCACTAAGCTGCCATCTTGTCCCCTCTCCCAACCCTGCAATTTAATAAATTCCTTTTTAAAAAGCCATTTCATTTTTGCTATATTGCATTCCAGCAGCTTAAACAAACTAAACACTTAATATGACTCATCATTTATTGCTGATATCTAGGCATTTGATTTCATTGATTAGTTTATTCCAGAGGTAATTTTCACTCTTTTACATTGAATTTTCTTGTTGGCTGGCCTTTGTTCTCTATCCGTTCTTTGGAATTCTGTTCAACTTATTGTAGACCTCTAGTATTGCATCCATTTAACTGATCAGAAATTTTCAGCTCTTGCTTTACTCATTCTTACCCTGTCTATCTGGAATCATTTTTGAGAAAAGTCTCCCCAGGTATCATCAACCCCAATCATATTTTCCCCAACCAGACAGGCCCACATCTCAGGAGGCATGTGCAATCAGTATCAAGTTTCTCTGAAGGTGAGATCCAGCAGGTTGTCAGATTTTCCTATGAAGCCTTGTTACTCTGTGCTTTTCCTATCCTGCCCAGCAGGTGATACTTGTCAGCCTACAGCTCCCCACTTGTGTAAAGTGATGCAATTGCCTTTAATTCTCAGCAGCCCCTGTCTGCCAGGGGCATGGTTGAGACCAAGGCTAAAATAAAAAGGCGTGCTAAGGTTGTTTCTGTTTTCCAGCCCCTAGAGCCTGGATTCCTTGAGGCAGGACCACCAACTCAGATGGAACCCACCCCCCTTTTCTCGAGGAAAACACACCCTTTAGAGAATTATCTCCCCCACTTGACTCATTACTTTGTCTCTCAGAACTATCTTAACTCAGCCCTTGCCTGGATCCCACTGACAGTTGAAAATGCCCAAGCCTTTCTCTAATGAGCTACCTAGAATAGCTCTTTTTTTTAAAAAAGAAAAGTAATCCCTTTTCTGAGTAGTCCCCAGCCCTCAAGGTCAACCAGTCAAAAGCTGGAGCTGGTACCCAGTTCTATGTACCCCCCTTTCCAGTACTCTGAACTCAGCCAACTCCAAAATCCTCCATCTTTATTCTTTTTTATTTATTTCATTTTATTTTTGTCTATCAGCTCTGCCTCCCCTCTGCCTGGATTATAACCATACTTGGAGCTTGGCTGAGCTACCTTCCTTGCTCCCCATAGAGGCTACTTAAATATATGCCCTTTAGGGAATTATCTCCTTTACCTGACCAGTTATTTTGTCTCTCAGACATATGTTGATTCTGCCCTTGCCTGGGCAATGCTGAAGCCTGAAGATGCCCACAGTTCTATCTAATGAGCTGGTGGGAAGTTTAGGAAAAAAAGAGAGAGAAAATCCTTTTCAGAGCCAGCACCCAGCCCCCTATGTTTGCCAATCAGTAGCAGGATTAGTACTTGGCTCTCAGTATTTTGAGCTAGTCCAACTCAAAAGCCTCTTTTTTCCCATCAGCACCACCCCTCCTCTGCCAGTGTGAAACCTCTGGGTTCCTTTCATGATTGCTCCAGATTTATCTGTGCTTGGAGATTGTATTCAGCAGTCCAAATTTGTTAATTAATTCCACAGTTGGAGCTTGGTTGAGCTATCTTCCTTGCTCCTAGTAGAGAGGGCTTCAACTCCAATGTAGCCCGCTTTGCCAGTGGAGAGCTGCCACCCTCCACAGCTTGAGAAATTTACAGTTCTGTGAGGTATTTCAGCTGCTCCACTTATTCCAGACTGGGGTATGATGTGTGTACAGTCACTGAAGTCCTGCAAACAGTTGTTCCAGACAGTTCTTGGCTATTTACTAACTGCCCTGGAGAACTAACTCAATTCTACACCTCATTAAGCTTCCATCTTGCACCCTGTAACCTCTTCCTCCCTTTCTTATCCGTTCTATCAATCTTATGCTTTTTTATCCATTCTATCACTCTCTGCTTTTTTAACTGGAGAGTTTAATCTATTTGTATTTAATGCAAATACGGATAATGCAGTACTTTCTTCTTTCATTTTTCTATCTGGTCTTTGTAATTCTTACATGCTCTTTGTTCCTCAAAAGTTTTTGGATCGGATAGCACCTTTCTTTCTGTTAGCACCTACTTTCATATTTATTTGATATTTTTGTATTGTACCATTTTGACTCCCTTTTCACTTCTTTCTGTATATATTTTTCTTATATTTTCTTGGTCGTTATTTTGGGGCTTGAGTTTAGCACTCTAAATCTATAACAATCATGTTTGATTTAATATCAACATAACCTTACTAGCATACAGTTACACTGTTTTTCTGCCCCTCCATCTGTTCCATTTATACATTGTATGTCCAAAACCATAGCATTATCATTATGTTTTATGAATTTGCATTTCAGCACCTGTAAAAGTAAGAAGTGAAATACATAAAAATACAGTATAATAGTACTGAAATTTGTAAAAATTCTTTAATTCTTTATATTGTTTTAATCCACTGTCTTGTGTTCTTTCTTTACAGTTTGTAGAACTTCCTTAAGCGTTGCTTGTACAGCTTGTCTAGTGGTGACAAACTCCCTCAGCTTTTTGTTTATTGGTAATGTTGTAATCTCTCCCTAATTTTTGAAATACAGTCTCACTGAATACAAAATTCTTGGTTGGCAATTATTTTCTTTCAGCACTTTAAGTGTTTCATCCCACTGCCTTCTTGCCTCCATGGTTTCTGATGAGAAATCAGTTGCTGATCCTATTGAGATCCCTTGTACATAAATTGTTTTACTCTTACAGCTTTCAGAATTCTCTCCTTATCCTTGACATTTGTCAATTTGATTACTGGTTAGTTCGTTTAAGTTTATACTGTTTCAGGTTCATTGGGCTTCTTGAGTGTGTATATTCATGTCTTTCTTTTAATTTGGGAAGTTTTCTACCATTATTTCTTTGAATATTTCTTTTGCACCTTTCCCTCTTTTTAACCCTTCTGGGACTGCCACAAGTATCTATATTAGTATATTTGATGGTGTCCCACAGTATACTTAGGTTCATTCACATATTTTTTTTTTCTTTTTCTTTCTGCTTCTCAGACTGAATTATTTCAATTGGCTTATCTTTGAGTTCACTGATTCTTTCTTCTGCCATCTCCAATCTGCTGCTGAAATTCTGTAGGGTGTCTTTCATTTCAGTTTTTGTGGTAATCAACTCCAGTATTGCCTGTTTGGGTTCCTTTAAAATTTTCTATCTCTTTATTGAGATTCTCATTTTGTTCTTTCATTGTTTTCCTGATATCCTTTAGTTCCTTCTCCATGTTTTCTTTATCTCCTTGAGCATTTTGAAGTTCATTGTTTTTTAAAAGTTTTTTCCCAGTATGTCTGAACTCTGGTCCCTTTCACTTATGGTTTCTTCATTATTATCTTGTTCCTTTGGATAGGCCCTCATTTCTTCATTCTCTTTTTTTGTCATAATATTTTGGTGCACACTGTACATTTTAATAGTTTAAAGTTCTAACTCTGGGATTTAGTTTCTGAGCTTCCTGTCCCTTAAGTTCCATTAAGATAGTGATATGACAGAAATTTACTTGAGTGCCAGAAGCTAAGAAAAAGAAACATATGCAAAAAACACATTTCACTTTCTTTGCAAATTGGCTTTGCTTTTTCTGGTGATGCCCTTCAGAGTTTAGCTTTCCTATCAAGAGGGTTAGCCTGAGTCAAATGTGAAGTGCAAGGTATTTTTCATCTTATTTGAGCCAACACTGAACCTGCTTTTTATCATGGGTTTGATTTTGCTCCATGGCTTTAGGAATTTCCCATTTACAGGAATTTAAATGCTCCCTCTAATCCTTATGAAATATATATTCACCCCTGGGGGAGGGACCCTTTTGGGGCTCTATTGCATGACTTATGCAGGTAATACTTTGCCACAGGAGCTTTGACTTAATTGTTTCTTACACTGCTTTAGCTCTCTGCAAGCTGCTCCTGCCTGCAGGACAAATTATTATGGAACACTAATTGAAGCAAGTTTCTTCTTTCAGTCTTTCAGGCTTCTGCCTGATAGATTGGCACTGACATACATGCACCCTACTATGTCCATAGGGGTTACTCTGATCCCTGTGAAGCAGGGCTAGGGACCCAAAATGGGAGCACAAGCTAGTACAACAGTGCACCAGAGAGGGATTGAGAAGGGGCTAGCAATGTCACCATGAGCTTTGTGTACCATTTTCCAAGCTGGGATTTTTAAATTTGGCACTTACCCAATTTCTGCAATCCTTTAGTTATCCAGAGAGTTTAGGAAGATGGCTGTGCTGGCTTGAAAGGATTAATGTACCCTAGAAAAGCCATGTTTTAGTCCTAATAAATCTTTTGAGAGCAAAGGTCTCTTCTAATCCCTATTCAGTATTACACGTTGAAAACTTGATTAGGTTATCTCCATGGAGATGAGACTCAATCAATTGTGGGTATTAAACTTGATTAGTTGGAAATGTGTCTCCACCCATTCTATGAGGGTCTTGATTAGTTTACTGCAATCCTATAAAAGAGGAGACATTTTGGAGAGAATCTCTTTTTTGAGAACAAAGAGAGAGCCACAAAGTAATGAGAGAACCACAAAGTCCACCAGCCAGTGACCTTTGAAGATAAAGAAGGAGAATTCCCCTGGGGGAGCTTCATGAAACAAGAAACCAGGATAGAAAGCTAGCAGACTGTTGCCATGTTTGCCATGTGCTTTCCCAGTTGACAGAAAAACGCTGAATATCATTGGCCTTTTGGAACCAAGGTACCATTCTCTGGATGCCTTAGCTTGGACATTTTTATAGACTTGCTTTAACTGGGACATTTTCTCAACCTTATAACTGTAAGCTAGCAACTTTTAAAAAGCCATTCTGTTTCTGATATATTCCATTCTGACAGCTAGCAAACTAGAGCAGATTTTGGTATCAGAGGAGTGGGGTGCTGCTGTGGTTTGTAAATACCGAACACGTTGGAATGTTTTTTTTAAATAAATAAGGGGAAGATTCTGGAGGAGTTGTGAGGAGCTTGATAGAGAAGGCCTAGAATGTCTTGAAGAGACTGTCGGTAGAAATGTGGACTCTAAAGACACTTCTGATAAATCCTTAGACAGAAATGAGGCATGTGTTATTACAGACTGGAAGGAAGGTGAGCCTTGTTTTAAAATGGTAGATAACCTGGCAAAATTTACTAGTGGCTTTGGCTGTAAGGCAGATTTTAAAGGAGAAGAGATCTCCAAATTAAATGTGTAAAGTGCAGCCTGGTTTCTCCTCCCAGCTTATAGAGAAATGCAACAGGAAAGAGATAAGCTGAGAACCGAACTCTTGTGCATACACACACACACACACACACACAAAAAAAAAAAAAAAAACAGAAAATGATGTTCTGGAAAATTCTGGGCTTCCAGGAAAGGAGACCTCAGAAAATGGTGCCCATGTAAGGATTTAGCCAAATGTAGAACTAGTCAGCCATTTCAGAGAAAGCCAGGATTGGACATGGAGTTATCCAGGAAAGATTTATGGAAACTCCTTATATCCAATGGGCATGATCCAAAGCTACTGCACAAAAAGCCAATGAGACTGTTGTGGGATCTGTATAAAGAGAACCACTCCCAGTTGGGACTGAGAGGGACAGAGAAGGAGCACATAGGAGAAAAAATAACTTCAGTGGCAGCACCATGGATACTGAGGTCTGAAGTCAAGCAGACTCTGGCCAGGAGAGCAAACCCACCCAAGCATGTGGAGAGGGCAAGCTTGACCTGAAGGCAAAAGATGGGCCATACACCTCCTTGCAGTGGAAGAGTTGTGCCACCTCAAGTCTTGGAGAGGGTGGAGCACATTCCTTGGAGTTTGGGGAGAGCCTGGCTGCCACCACATGGTGGGGTTGAGCATGTCCCCCAGAGATGGCAGAGAGCCCGGGTGCATCCCCGATGCTTGGAGAAGGTGGAGCCAAAACAAAAATGGTCTCTCTAATGTCCCCTAAGGTTGCATTCAGAGAGAGGTAGACCTCTGTGTAGGCCCTTGGAAAGGGTGGGACTGCCGCTTTCTAAAGCCCTGAAGAGAAATGATTCTCAGGCTTTGAAATCCAATGGACTTTGCCATGCAGGTTTTCAAAACTGCTTGGATCCAGTGGCCCTTGTTCCTTCCAATTCCTCCCTATGGAAATGGGAGTATGTATGCTATGACTGTTCCTCCTTTGTATGTTGGCAGCAAATAACTTTGTCTGAGGTCCAGAGGCAGAGGAGAATTTTTCCTTAGGACAGACCACTGACTTTGTACTGGTTTTAACCTTGTATTGTATTTGTAATGCTACTGGAATGGTTTGAGGTTCTCTGCTCTTGTTATGGAATGAATGTATTTTGTATATAGAAAAAATATATCTTTTTTAGGGTACTGAGGGTGGAACGTGCTGGTTTGAAAAGATTTATTTACCCTAGAAAATCCATGTTTTAATCCTAATCAATCTTGTGAGAGCAATGGTATCTTCTAACCCCTGTTTAGTACTACAGGGTGGATTGCATGTTACCCTGTACTTGCATGATTTTCAGAATGATTCTCCTTAAAATTTGCAGCTTAGGCCCCTTGTTTGCCTTACCATAGTCCCAGCCCTGAAGCAGGAGATATACCAAATTGTATTAGTCAGGGTTCTCTAGAGAAACAGAACCAACAAGAGATACCTGTAAATATGAGATGTATAAAGGTTTCTCATGCAACTATGGGAATGGAAGA
Organism: Tamandua tetradactyla; assembly: GCF_023851605.1. Lineage (NCBI taxonomy): Eukaryota > Metazoa > Chordata > Mammalia > Pilosa > Myrmecophagidae > Tamandua > Tamandua tetradactyla. The sequence continues at coordinate 60,972,961 of NC_135353.1, read as the reverse complement.
GTCCAAAATCTGTAGGGCAGGTTGTGAAGCTTGCAGTTCTGATGAAGGGTCTGGATGAACTACACAGGAGAGGCTTACTGGCTGAAGAAGCAGCAAAAGAGTTTCTCTTCTTCCTTAGACATCCTCACCTGATTAAAATATCTCATTGTGGAAGACATGCCTTGGTTGCAGATGTAATCAGCCAGAGATGCAACCAATTGACTGACAATTTCATAGACTGTCCTTCTGGTTTATCAACCAGCCACAAAATATTCTTGCAGCAATGCTGAAGCCAGTGCTTGTCTGACCAGACAGACGGGCAACCAAGTTGACACCAGAACCTAACCACCACACAGATGATTAGTCAGATTCCATCTAGTCCTAGGCAGTGATATACTGGCAAATGTTTATCAATCAACTGTTTGTGGGGATAGGATATAAGCCCTTCCAATTCCCCTGTTATAAATATTCTCACCATGGCCAAATTCAAGCTATCCACATGATGTCTCTTATCACAAAGTTGGGAAGAGATACTCCTATTCTGCTTTTGGGCACTGGTACAAGTTGTCTCCAACACACCACTGGCCAGGATTCTTGGACCTTTACTAAATTAAAACAGTGCCAGTATAAAGAAGTGCAAAAAAGAATTAAGAACAATGAGTGGATCAGCATTACTCATCTCCACTACTAAAAAAAAAAAAAAAAGCCCTGAATGGAGGGCAAGCAACATCAATTTTCAGATATAAGTGATGAAAGGAGGGAATTTACTATTTTCTGAGTATGACCTGTCCCTCTGCTAAGCCCACAATCCTTTAAAAAAAGCTGTACTATTATTCCCTTTTTACTTATGAGCAAAATGAAGCATAAAGATGGTTGTCCAAGGTCACACATGCAGTGAGTGGCAGAGCCAGGATTCATGCTGAAGCTTATTCTATTCCAAAGGCCATGTGATTTCTGTCACATAACATAATGCTATGATATGGTCTTAGAATATGGCAAGATTTCCACAGGTATATATTGATAAGCTTCTATCAACCCAGGCATATGTCACATGTTGTGTTCCAGTGAATTCCCTTCTCCAGATCTGGACTAGCTATCACTAGATTGTCAGCTCCAGAGGATGGGGTTGCAGCTGTCTTTTTCACTCCTTTACGCTTAATGACTAGTACAGTGGCTGGTGCATAGTAGACATTCAACAAATAATTGTTTGGAGACCAAAGGAATAAAAAGAAGAAAGGAAGGAAAAAGTAAAAGTGAATTGTTTTAGTTTGCTAAATGCTGCCAGAGTGAAATATGCCAGAGATGGAACAGCTTTTAAAAAGGGAATTTATTAAGTTACAAGGTTACAGTTCTAAGGACATAAAAATGTACAAATCAATGCATCCAGAGAAAGATACCTTGACTCAAGAAAGGCCAATATCTGTCACATTTGAAGGCACATGGTTGGGATCTGCTGTCTTTGTTGCTATTTCCATTGCTTCCAGATTCTGATGTTTCCTCTCTAAGTGTCTTTAAGCCTTCACTTAGCTCTTCCAGGACACACCTCTAAGTTCTGACTTGCTTAGCATCTTATGGAGGGCACATGGTGACACCTGTTGAGTTCTGCATCTCCAAACATTCATATCTAGGTGTCTGCTCTCTATGTCAGCACTCTAAGCATCTCCAAATGTCTGCATCTCGGTCAGTTCTCAAGAAACTGTTCTCCAAATGTCTGAGCTTTCTCCAAAATATTTCTTCTTTTAAAGGATTCAAGTAGCCTAATCAAGACCCACCTTGAATGGGTGGTGTCACATCTCTATCTAATCAAAAGGTCACACCCACATTGGGTGTGTCACATCTTCATGGAAGTAATCTGATCAAAAATAGTATGCCCACAATTGCATGGATCAATTTCCATGGCAAGAACCTAATCAAAGGTTCACCCTACAATATTGAATCAGGATAATGGAATATGGTTACCAGCACAAGATTGGATCAGGATGGCAAACATGGCTTTTCTGGGACACATAAAAATTTTAAACCAGCACCAAAATGAATTTTTGTCCCAAGAATACTGTTGGTGTTTTTGCAAAAGAAATTTACATAAATACCCTTTCCAACTTCCCTCTTTCCAACTTTAAAATGTCTAATAATTAGGTGGAGTTAAAGCCAGCAGTGGATCCTCCCTTGTGCATTCTATCAGAGATTCACAAAAGCACAGAATTTGGGGATGGATTCTAGGAATATCTTTACTGCAGATTTACCTTCCTAACTGTTATGAGCTTTGGCTGTAAGTCCTGTTGGATGGTGCTCTCTGTGCCCACTCCATTGTAAATGAATGTCAGGCTGCATTCAAGGGTGTCATAGGAAACAGACTTTGGCTTCAAAATCACAAAGGCTAATCCCTAGAGCAGACAACCCCTCTGTGGACAATTGAATAGTGACTGAATTTAGGAACTGGCTAAATTTCAGGGTTCTTCCACTCCAGAGCCTTACCCAAACATCCTTCTCAACATTTGTTTTTAAGTACAGAAACTGACTCCAGGTTGAGGGTTGCACTTTCACTCTTTCTTGCTCTCTCCCTCTCCCTCTCCCCTTCCCCCCCACTCACAATCAGCACGAGGCAAAGTGTTGCCTAACCTTAAACATTTGGGGCTAATGCAATGCCTGTAGTTGTATATTTTAATTCTGATAATCTCCAGCAGAGGTGGCAGATGGTGGCCCACATGTTGAATGCATTCCAAACATATTTTGTTTGGCATGCTCAATATTTGAAAATTATTTTTCATTAATTGACAATATTAAAAACAAGGAGATTTTACATTAACAACATCAGGTCTTTTGTTTTGTTCTTGAAATTTGAAAGACCTGCCAACTCTAAGCATGCAATCTGACATGCAGCAATATCTGTCTGGAGCTGAGCAGTGGTGGCCCCATTTGAATAGGGCCTATACTCTCTAGTTCATCTCTCTCCTGCCACTTACTCTTATCTGTCTAGTTGTGAGGCAGGGTATCAGTTGCAGTTTCTTATCTTCCTTTGCACTGCAATTTTATAATTTGGATGGGCATGTGCTCTTCAGTTCACTCCAGGGCCCAGCCCACCACACACACCATATTATTTTAGTTGCCTACCCAACTCCTGAAGGTACTTGGTCTGTGCTTGAGTCTCTGACCCCTACTCTAATGACAAAATATGGTCTTAAACATAGGCAGGGTTTGTACCTGTCGGCACAGCTTGGTGCGATAAGTTGTCAACAGAAAGCCCCCTGTGCCTCAAAAATAGCTGTTTTCCAGTAGCCATGTTTCTTGAAGATGATTGTATAATGATATAGCTTTTGCATTGTGACTATGTGATTGTGAAAGCTTTTGAAAGATTCTCTTTTTATCTATGGTATGGACAGACGAGTAAAACATATGGATTAAAAATAAATAAATAATAGAGGGAACAAATGTTAAAATAAATATATTGGGTAGACGGAAATACTAGTGATCAATGAGAGGGAGGGATAAGGGGTATGGTATGTATGAGTTTTTTCTTTTTATTTCTTTTTCTGGGGTGATGTAAATATTCTAAAACATGATCATGGTGATGAATATACAACTATGTGATGATATTGTGAGCCATTGATTGTATGCCATGCATGGAATGTTTGTATGTTAAAAATGTATGTGCTTGTACATTGCTTTTTTTTTTAAATTTTTTTATTAATCAAAAAAAAGAAAAGAAATTAACATAACATTTAGAAATCATTCCATTCTACACATGCACTCAGTAATTCTTAGTATCATCACATAGATGTATGATCATCATTTCTTAGTACATTTGCATCGATTTAGGAAAAGAACTAGGAAAACAGCAGGAAAAGATATAGAATGTTAATACAGAGAAGAGAATTAAAATAATAATACTAATAAAAAATATATATATAAAAAGGAAAAAGAAAAAAATAAAAACAAAAGATACAAACACACAAACAAACAGAAAACCATATTTCAGGTGCAGTTTCATTCAGTGTTCCAACATAGTTACATTACACTTAGGTATTATTGTGCTGTCCATTTTTGAGTTTTTGTATCTAGTCCTGTTGCACAGTCTGTATCCCTTCAGCTCCAATTACCCATTATCTTACCCTGTTTCTAACTCCTGCTGGTCTCTGTTACCAATGATATATTCCAAGCTGATTCTCGAATGTCGGTTCACATCAGTGGGACCATATAGTATTTGTCCTTTAGTTTTGGGCTAGACTCACTCAGCATAATGTTCTCTAGGTCCATCCATGTTGTTACATGCTTCATAAGTTTAGTCTGTCTTAAAGCTGCATAATATTCCATCGTAGGTATATGCCACAGTTTGTTTAGCCACTCATCTGTTGATGGACATTTTGGCTGTTTCCATCTCTTTGCAATTGTAGATAATGCTGCTATAAACACTGGTGTGCAAATGTCCGTCTGTGTCTTTGCCCTTAAGTCCTTTGAGTAGATACCTAGCAGTGGTATTGCTGGGTCGTAATCCATTCTGCCATTCTATGTCTTTTGATTGGGAAATTCAGTCCATTAACTTTTAGTGTTATTACTGTTAGGATAATATTTTCCTCTACCATTTTGGCTTTTGTATTATATATATCATATCTGATTTTCCTTCTTTCTACACTTTACTCCATACCTCTCTCTTCTGTCTTTTCGTATCTGACTCTAGTGCTCCCTTTAGTATTTCTTGCAGAGCTGGTCTCTTGGTCACAAATTCTCTCAGTGACTTTTTGTCTATAAATGTTTTAATTTCTCCTTCATTTTTGAAGGACAATTTTGCTGGATATAGGAGTCTTGGTTGGCAGTTTTTCTCTTTTAGTAATTTAAATATATCATCCCACTGTCTTCTAGCTTCCATGGTTTCTGCTGAGAAATCTACACATAGTCTTATTGGGTTTCCCTTGTATGTGACAGATTGTTTTTCTCTTGCTGCTTTCAAGATCCTCTCTTTCTCTTTGACCTCTGACATTCTAACTAGTAAATGTCTTGGAGAACGCCTATTTGGGTCTATTCTCTTTGGGGTGCGCTGCACTTCTTGGATCTGTAATTTTAGGTCTTTCATAAGAGTTGGGAAATTTTCAGTGATAATTTCTTCCATTAGTTTTTCTCCTCCTTTTCCCTTCTCTTCTCCTTCTGGGACACCCACAACACGTATATTTGTGCGCTTCATATTGTCATTCAGTTCCCTGATTCCCTGCTCAAGTTTTTCCATTCTTTTCCCTATAGTTTCTGTTTCTTTTTGGAATTCAGATGTTCCATCCTCCAGTTCACTAATTGTAGCTTCTGTCTCTTTAGATCTACCATTGTAGGTATCCATTGTTTTTTCCATTTTTTCTTCTTTGTCCTTCACTCCCATAAGTTCTGTGATTTGTTTTTTCAGACTTTCTATTTCTTCTTTTTGTTCAGCCCATGTCTTCTTCATGTCCTCCCTCAATTTATTGATTTGGTTTTTGAAGAGTTTTTCCATTTCTGTTCGTATATTCAGCATTAGTTGTCTCAGCTCCTGTATCTCATTTGAACTATTGGTTTGTTCCTTTGACTGGGCCATATCTTCAATTTTCCGAGCATCATCCATTATTTTCTGCTGGTGTCTGGGCATTTGATCAGATTTCCCTGGGTGTGGGACCCAGCTGGTTGAAAGATTTTTCTGTGAAATCTCTGGGCTCTGTTTTTCTTTTCCTGCCCAGTAGGTGGCGCTCGTGGCGGTCGTCTGTCTGCGGGGCAGTTGGCCCGGGAAACCGCGCGTGGAGGCGGGGATCGCTGGCCGCCGCGGCTTGGGGAAGTGCCGGTCCAAATTGCCCAGCTGGCCTGAGATGCCAAGCGTGACGGGAGGGCCCCGCTATCCAACGTTCCCAGTCAGACCGGGGAGCCACGTGCGTGGAGGGGACCCCAGTCGCCAGCTGCCCCGGCCAGGAAAACATGCGCCCTCGGGTATCTCACCGCAGTGGATTCTCCCTGCCGTTCAGCTGTTCCAGAATGGGGTACGCTGTCTTTTTGGTCTCTGTCGTGACTCCGGGAGCTGTTTCGTATTGTTTCTCTTTCTTTAGTTGCTTTTCTGGAGGAGGAACTAAGACCTGCGTGTCTTACTAAGCCGCCATCTTCTCCGGAAGTCCGGGAATTCGTACATTGCTTTTTTAATAAATTTTTTTTTTAAAAATAGCTCCCTGGTGGCTTGTTTGTATGAAATTCACAATACTAGTCATTCATTTGGTTAAAGGATGCAGTATCACTTTCAAAATGAAAACATGTTACCTGGGAGAAAAGAGGGCAACCCATTAGCCTATTCTACTTCCCAAGAACCTGGAGAGGAGAGGGTTTACTAACACTGTCCCAGGTTACTTAGCTAATCTCTAGTAAAAAAGAGAGAAAGAATGGGACACCAAACAAGTAAGTTTTGCTGAGGGGAGGGGATGGAAAAGTACTCATATGCCCAAGAAGAGCAAGCACTGATAGATAGCAGGAAAGTCCCATGGGTATGGGGAGGGATAGAAAGCATTGCTCCAAAGGAAGAGTTAGTAGTGCAGAAAACCATCAGCCTTCTATGGGCAGTGGGTCCTTCAGAGAAAGAACTAATTAGTTCTTTAGAAAAGATTACTTGGTTAGTTGTAACTCACAAGTGGTGTAAAGGCCAGAGCTCTATATACAGATCCTCTTGCAGTTACCACAGGCTATTTTTGCTTCTTGCAACATCATGTGCAGGGCAGACAGTGCTCCAGTTGGAATGCACAGAGGGCCAAGAGATACAGCAATTCTCTAGCTCCCTACAGAAAAGTTTTTGTTTTCATTTCTTCCATTTACAGCACACTCTACATTGCCTCTTCACCATTCCCACCTGGCAAGCAAGGCATTTATTAGGTAAAATCCTTCCCTAGCACCCAGGTGCTAAATGTTCTGTGTAAATCTGGGTAGGTAAAGCTCCCTAGCAGCCAGACAGTGCCCCAAACTAGGCTGTCCACCAGTCACTGCTCTGCTTCTCCTGATACCAACTGAATTCCAGAACTTTCCCAGTTCCTTTACCTCCCACTTCTCACAGGACTCACTAAAGGCAGCTCATTCTTGCTTCTTCCACCTGGGATTGTTTGGGGACTTCAATTAGTTGATGAGCTCGATTCTCTGAGGAAATGGTAGTTTTGAATACATAGGGGAAGGGGACAGCTGAAGGAGGTTTTTAATTTGGTGTTTGGGGAGCATGGCCCAGAGAAGATTAATGCAGTCAATGTAGGGGTGGATAGGGAGACACTACATGGCAAGTAGGGGCAGCAGAGAAAATAAGGAGAGTGGATACAGGTGTTAGGAAGAGACAACAATGGCAGAGGAAGGATTTTGCCCACCTTAAAATTTCTCTCTGACTCTTCACCACTTACTTACTTCAAGTGTAGGCCATGTCCTCTGTGCCCCTCTAAGCTGCCAAACATTCACTTACACCATCTTTCAGGGGCTGAGATCTTTCCTCCAAAGTTGCCTCCTACTACCTGGTCACAGACTGCATCATGCTAATTTACAGATTAGTCAGAGGAACAATTGACACCCACTTCTCCTCAGCCTTGGCTGCTTGCATTTCCATAAGAGTGACAAGAAGGGTGGAAATATTCATTATTTGCTTTATTCTACATTGAAAGCAATCTTCCCAGGGCCTACATTCTTCTCTCCCAGCAGTGGTAGGTATTTGGAGAGACCCCATGGACTTTTTACACCATTGGGAGTGTCGGAAAGTGGTAATTTACTTGATTTCCTCCCATGAATCATCCACTTTCTGGATTATTTGTGGGTAATTCCTTTCTCTATACTAGCCTCCCTGGCATCCCAGCAGATTTTTTTTTTTAATTTATTAGTGAAATTGTAGGTTTACAGAAAAATCATGCATAAATGCAGAGTTCCTATATACAACCTTATTAACAACCTTACATTAGTGTAGTACCTATGTTACTATTTCATGAAGAAACTTTTTAATTATTCTACTATTAACTATAGTCCATTATTTTCAGTAAGTTTCACTGTGTTGTTCAGTCTTATGCAGTTTTTAATATTTATTCTAGCGACATACACAACCTAAAATTTCCCCCTTTTACCCACATTCAAATAAATAATTCAGTGCTATTAATTATGTTCACAATGTTGTTCTACCATTCCTACCAACCATCATGAAAATATTTACATCAACTGTTACATATATATGACATTTTGTCTATCCACTCATCAGTTGATGTACACTTGGGTTGCTTCCATCTTTCTGCAGTTCTGAATAATATACTATGAACATTGGTATACAAATGTCTGTTAGAGTCCCTGCTTTCACTTCTTTGGGGTATAAAAAAACTAGTAATGGTATTGCCAGGTCATATGGTAGTCCTGTTTTGAGCTTTCTGAGGAACTGTCAAACTGTCTTCCACAGTGGCTGCACCATTTTACATTCCCACCAACAATGAATGAGTGTTCTTATTTCACCACATCTTCTCCAGTACTTACAATTTTCTTTGTTTAAAATAGTAGCCATTCTACTGGGTATGAAATGGTATCGTGTGTTGTTTTTATGTGTTTTTTGTTTTGTTTTGTTTTTCTGGGGTGCATGGTCCAGGAAGGTATAAACAATTTTTTAAATTAGAGAAGTTGTAAGTTTACAGAAAAAATATGGAGAAATACAACAGTCCATATGGTACCCCCTCATTATAAACACTATGCATTGTTATAATTGAGAAAAAATATAATTGCACTGTGATGGTTGGGTTCAGGTGTCAATTTGGCCAGGTGATGGTGCCCAGTTGTCTGATCAGGTAAGCACTGGCCTAACCATTACTGCAAGGCTATTTCATGACTGGTTGATAAACAAGAAGACAAGTTTATTAGATCATCAGTCAGTTGATTGCATCTTTGATTGATTACATCTATGATCAACTAAGATGTTTCTTCCACAAATGAGAGAATCCAATTTGTTGGATTTGATACCATTAGTTGAAGACTCTCAAGGGAGAAGAGAGAATTTTCATGGCTTCTTCAGCCAGCAAGCCTATTCTGTGGAGTTTGTCTAAACCCTTCATCAGAGTTGCCAGCCTCACAGTCTGCCCTTTAGATTTTGGACTATTGCATCCCCAATGGTTGCATGAGATACTTTTATAAATCTCATATTTACAGATATCTCCTATTGATTCTATTTCTCTAAAGAACTCTGACTAATATATGTACTATTAACTGTAGTCTATAGTTACACCAGGGTTTATTTTTTCCCCCATTATACCAGCTTTATTAGTCAGTGTTCTCTAGGGAAGCAGAACCAACAAAAGATATCTGCAAATATGAGATGTTATAAAAGTGTTTCATTCAACTGTGGGGATGAATGACTCTAAATTCCATAGGGCAGATCATGGGCTGGCAACAGTGATGGTTTTCAATGAATTCCACAAGAGAGGCTGGCTGGCTGAAGTAAAGGTGAAAGTTTTCTGTTCTGACTGCTGAAATCATCACCTCTCCCATAAGAGTCTTCAGCCAATTGGATTAAATCCATTTGAATGGATTCTCTCATTGCAGCAGCCAATACCCTTAGTTGATCATATATATAATCAGCCATAGATGTAATCAACTGATGATTTAATAAACAAGACTTCTGGTTTATTAACCAGCTATGAAATATGCTTGCAATAACAGTTAGGCCAGTGCTTGCTTGTCCAGACAATTGGGTACCATCATTTGGCCAAGTTAACACATGAACCTAACCACCACAGCTCACTCCTTGTCAACTTGGCAGCTATATACTTCACCTTAAACCATTCACAATCACTAACTAGAACACAATAACAGACATATGCTTCACCTAACAGTACTCAACTGTCCTGCATACAAGCAGAAATGCACTAAATCTCTCCAGAATTGAATGCAAGTCTTTGGGTAAAATCCATTCCTTTTTTTATTTTTATTTTTAAACTTTTTTATTGTGAAATATAACATATATACAAAAAAGCAATAAATTTTCAAGTATACTTTAACAAGTAGTTGTAGAATAGATTTTAAAGTTTGGTATGGGTTAAGTTTCATGATTTTTCATTTTTTCTTCTAGTTGCTCCAAGACCCTGGAGACCAACAGAAATATCAATAAAATGATTCAGCAGTCATACTCATTTGTTAAATCCTATCTTCTATGTTATACTCCTTCTTTTTTTTTTCTTTTTTGTGAAAAATATCATAACATGGGCGGGCCACGGTGGCTCATCAGGCAGAGTTCTTGCCTGGCATGCTGGAGACCCAGGTTCGATTCCCAGTGCCTGACCATGCAAAAAAATAAAATAAAGGAAAATAGCATAACATATATACAAAAAACATTCTTAAACTTGATATTCCATAACTTAAATTGCTGTGACATTAGCAGTGCAACTTATATCATAATAAGGTATGCTGGTTTGAAGCTGTTATGTACCCCAGAAAAGCCACGCTACTTTAATCTAATCTTGTGGGGGAAGACCTATCGTTCGCTGGGACCACTTGATTAGGTTGTTTCCATGGAAATGTGACCCACACAACTGTGTGGGGGACCTTTTGATTAGGTTGCTCCTTGGAGATGTGACATCGCCCATTAAAGGTGGGTCTTCATCCTTTCCTGGAGGCCTTTACGACAGAGAACTGAGACCTGACACAGAGAGCAAAAAGATAGAATCAGGACACAGATAAGTAGAAATGCGGAAAGAACTGAGAGAGCCATTTGAACTAAGAAGCTAGGAGAGAAAGATAACAGACAATGCCATGTGACTTCCCATGTATATTAGTTAGTTAAAGGTGCTGGAATGCCATATGCCAGAAATAGAACAGCTTTTAAAAGGAGAATTTTAAATTGCAAGTTTAAAGTTCTAAGGCCATGAATATGTCCAAATTAAGGCACCAACAAGAGGTTACCTTTATATAAGAAAGGCTGATGCTGTCCAGAATACCTCTGTTAGCTGGGAAGGCATATGGCTGGCATCTGCTGAGGTCTTTGGTTTCTGGATACCTTTGTCAGCTGGCAAGGTATATGGTGACATCATCTAACTTTTTTCCTGGCTTCTCATTTCATAAAGATTCCCCAGGGGATGTTTTCCATTTACATCTCCAAAGTTCTCTGGCTATGTGGGCTCTGTCAGCACTGAAGCTTTATCCAAAACGGTTCCCTCTTAAAGGACTGTAGTAAGCAACCCCAACTTAAATGGATGAAGACACATCTCCATGTAAATTACCTAATCAAAAATTACCAACCGAAATTGGGTGGGTCACATATCCATGGAAACAATAAAAAAAAGATCCAACCAGCAATATTGAATGAGGGTTAAAGAACTTGGCTTTTCTTGGGTACATGACAGTTTCAAACTGGCACACTCCACCCTTTGGATCCCAAAAAGACATGTTCTTTCCAAATGCAAAGTTCATTCATCCCATAACAATATCACAGAGCCTTAAACCATTTCAGTAACAATATAAATACAATACAAAGACATAAGCAGTATCAAATCTCATCAAAGTCAGTTACAGGAGTGGTCAATCCTAAGGCAAAATTTTCCTCTGGCTCTTGACCTGTAAAAATCGAAACAAGTTTCCCCATGTGGAGAATTCCTAATATTCTCACAAGCAGTGGGGAAAACCAAAGCAATAGGCTGAGCCCCCAATCTTGGGGTTTGAAAATTATCCCTACAAAGAATAGGCTAAGCCTACTTAAAATTATCCCAAGAGTCACCCCCAGAGAACCTCTTTTGTTGCTCAGACATGGCCTCTCTCTCTCAGCCAACACAGCAAGCAAACTCACGCCCTCCCCCTCTCCACATGGGACATGACTCCCAGGGGTGTAAACCTCCCTGGAAATGTGGGACAGAAATCCTACAATGAGCGGAGACTCAGCATCAAGTGATTGAGAAAATCTTCTAGACCAAAAGGGGGAACAGAGAAATGAGACAAAATGAAGTGTCAATGGCTAAGAAATTTCAAATGGAGTCCAGAGGTTATCCTGGAGGTTATTCTTACACATAATATAGATATCACCTTTTTAGTTAAGGTATATTGGAGAGACTGGAGGGAAGTGCCTGAAAATGTAAAGCTGTGTTCCAGTAGCTATGTTTCTTGAAGATGATTGTATAATGATACAGTTTTCACAGTGTGACAGTGTGATTGTGAAAACCTTGTGTCTGATGCGCCATTTATCTATGGTATGAACAGATGAGTAAAACATATGGATTCAAAATAAATGAATAATAGGGGGAATGAATGTTAAAATAAATTTAGTAGACGAAATGCTAGTGATCAATGAAAGGGAGTGGTAAGGGGTAGAGAAAAATAGGGGAAACAAAGGCTAAAATATATTGGGTAGATGGAAATACTAGCAGTCAATGAGAGGGAGGAGTAAGGGGCATGATATGTAGGAGTTTTTTTTCCTTTTTTCTTTTTATTTCTTTTTCTGAATTGATGAAAATGTTCTAAGAAATGATCACAGTGATGATATTGTGAGTTATTGATTATATACCAAGAATGGAATGATCGCACGGTAAGAATGTTCGTGTTTATATGTTGTTATGTTTTAAAAAATAAATATTTTTTTAAAAATCAAAACAAGTTATCTCATGCAAAAATACAAAGAAGAGAAAGTAATGAGATAAATGTTTCCATTTCCATAGGGAGAAATTGGAAGTAACACAGGGGTCAATGATCTCAAACAGTTCTGAAAACCTACATGGCAAACTCCACTAGATTTCAAAGTCTGAGAGTCATTTATCCTCTGGGCTTTAGAAAGTGGCAGTCCCACCCTTCCAAAGGCTGTATTCAGCAGCCTTGTTCCCTCCAAATGCAATCTTGGAGGACATTGGGGAGACCACCTTTTTCTTGACTCCACCCTCTCCAAGCATTGGAGCAGCACCCGGGTTCTCTGCCATCTCCAAGGCTTACACTTACCCCTCCAGAGCAATGGGGTGGCATCCAGGCTCTCCCCAACCTGCAAAGAATGTGTGCCACCTCTCCAAGGCCTGAGGTGGTACAACTTTTTCTGAGCATTGAGGTGGAAGTCTCGCCCTTTGCCTTCAGGGCAAACTCACCCTCTCCATGTATATGGACAGGTCCAATTTCCTGTCCCAGGGTTTCTTGGCCTCAGACCTTAGCTTCCATGATTAGACCTCTGAAGTTATTTTTCTTTCAGTTTGTACCTTTTCTGTCCCTTTTAGTCCAGACTGGCAGTGGTTCCATTTATACACATCCCACAGTACTCTTGTTAGTTTTCTATGTAGTATGAAGGGATCATAAACATCAGACAGAAGGACTTTTCACAAATCCTTCCTGGATAACTCCATATTCAGTCCTAGCTTGTCCTGTAATTGCTGACTGGTTGCAGGTTTGTTTAATTCCTCACCTTGGGCAGTCTTCATTAGGGTCTCCCTTTCTGGAAGCCCACAAGTTTTCTGACCATCAATTTCTGGTTTCTTCATACCCAGAGTTCAGTTGTCAACTTATATCTTTTCTGTTGCATTTCACTATAAGCTTCAAGGAGATTTCAGGCTTCACTTTCCACATTTAATTTAGAAATATCTTCAGCTAAGTATCATAGCTCATGGCTTTTAAAACCTGCCTTCTGTTCAAAAACAGTAGTCAATTTTGCCAGATTCTTTGCCACTTTAAAACAAGGAACACCATCCTTCCAGTTCGCAATGATATGTGCATCATTTCTGTCTAAGGCCTTGTCAGAGTTATCTTTAGAGTACACATTTCTACCAACAGTCTCTTCAAAGCATTCTAGGCCTGCTGTATCAAGATCCTCACAATGCTTCCAGAATCTTCCCCTTATCTGTTTAAAAAGCCATTCCAATATATTTGGTATTTGCAAACTGCAGCAGAACACCACTTCTGATACCAAAATCTGTATTACTTTGCTAAAGCTACTGGAATGCAATATATCAGAAACATAACAGCTTTAAAAAAGGGAATTCATTAAGCTGCAAGTTTACAATTCTAAGGTGATGAAAATGTCCAATTTAATGCACCAAGAGTAGGCTACCTTCACTCGAGAAGGGCTTATGCCCTCTGGAAAACCTCTGTCATCTGGGAAGGCAACATGGCAACATCTGCTAGCTTTCTCTCCTGGTTTCTCATTTCATGACAATTCCCCAGGAGGTGTTTTCCTTCTGCATCCCCAAAGGTCTCTGGTTGTGTGGGCTCTGTTGGCACTGAAGCTTTTTCTAAAGTGGTTCCCTCTTAAAAGACTCCAGTAAGCAAACCCACCTTGAAGAGATGGAGACAAATCTTTATGGAAACCACCTAATCAAAAGTTACCACACACAATTGGAGATCCCACCCAGCAATATTAAATGAGGGTTAAAGAGCATGGGTTTTCTGGGGTACACAACAGTTTCAAACCAGCACATGTGACAGAGAAACCCTGGACATGATCAGTCTTTCTTGAGAGAAAGCATCCTCTTATTGATGACTTAATTTTGACATTTTCATGGTCTTAGAATTGTAATTTGCAATCTAATAAATCCCCTTTATAAAAGCCACTCAATTTCTGAAGTATTATATTCCAGCAGTGTTAGCAAACTGAAATATAAGGGGATAAGACAGAGAAGAAAACAAAAATATTTGCTTCATATACAAACGCAAACATACTCATAACAAAGAAAAGAAGAAATATTCATACCATCACAGTCCTCATTTCTGTAACTGATTACATGGTCATAGTTTACATTTATCACCACCTCCTTCCACTACTCATTCCCTATTCCCTTTACCCCCAGCAAGCACCTCACCTGGCCGTGGTTCTTTGCCTCATGGAGTGACTCAAACCTTCATTCTTGAAGTTTCTGAACCATATTTAGTTCTCCCGGGATTTGGTTGTTGCAGTTCTCCATTTACTTTAATCACAGGGCATTGTAGTACTAAGAGACATCCTCAGGGATCTCCTGTATTCCAGGAAAACTTTTCTTTACCTCCATGGTGTAGTTGAGGTCCTATTTGCCCTTAATAGTCAAGCTCAATCACCCCAGTCACTGTAGTAATCCCCTTCTTTGTCGATTTATTCGGAGGCATGAGAATCCCTAAGTGGCCAGGTGGAAGCCTTAACTTTTGAGTTCAATGCAATCACTGTTGTGTCTTCTGGTAGAAACACTCCTCCTTTTGGAACTAAGACCTGTAGACCAGCAGAATATAAGGTTTCATGGACAGGAGGAAAAACTTTTCTAATGAATCACTAGAGTTAATAGCTAGTGGTTCCATTCCCGTTACCATCCTTCGATTCCTGGACCTGTGAATCCTGGTCCTGGGATAAACAGCACCATAGAGTGGATGATTCAGAGCATACACAGCCTCCTGGAGTACATTGCCCCAGGTCTGCAAGATATTTCCATCTAGTTGGCAAAAGGCCATTCCACTATTCTACCAACCCAGCTGTATTTTGATGATGGGGAACATGGTAAGACCAGAGACTTCCATAAGCATGTGCCGGTTACAGAAATTCATTTGCTGTGAAGTGGGTTCCTTGTTCAGAAGAAATACTGTGTGGAATACCACGATGGTGGGTAAGGAATTGTGAAAGTCCATGCATGGTAGATTTGGCAGAAGTATCATGTACAGGAAAGGCAAAACCATATCTTGAGTATTTGTCTATTCCAGTTAGAACAAATCACTGTCCCTTCCATGATGGAAGTGGTTCAATGTAATCAACTGACCACCAAGTAGCAGGCCAGTCACCTCAGATAATGATGTCATATCAGGGGCTGCATGTGTGTTTCTGCTGCTGGCAGACTGGACACTCAGCATTGGCCCTAACTAGGTCAGGCTTGGTTAGTGGAAGCTCATGTTGCTGAGCCCATGCATAACCTCCATCCCTACCCCTATGCCCATTTTGTTCATGGGCCCACTGGGCAATGACAGGAATGGCTTCAGAAAAAGGATGACTGGTGTCTACAGAATGGGTCATCTTACCCACTTGATTATTAAAACCTTCCTCTGATGAAGTCACCCTCTGGTGAGAATTCTTATGGGACACAAATATCTTCATATTTCTTGCCCACCCAGAAAGGTCTATTCACATACCTCTACCCCAGACCACTTTGTCACCAATTTTCCCATCATACTCCTTCTAATTCTCTGACAACCCAGCCAAACCATTAGCAATGGCCCATGAGTCATATACCAATGCATCTCTGGCCAGTTCTCCTTCCAAGCAAAATTAACAACCAGATGCACCACTTGAAGTTCTATCCACTGGGAGGATTTTTCCTCAACATTGTCCTTCAAGGACATTGCAGAAAGGAGCTGCAGTACTGCAGCTGTCCACTTTCAGGTGGGACCTGCATATCATGCAGAAATATTTGTAAACCAGGCCTGCATTTTCTCTTCCTAATTTAACTGATTGTAAGGAACTCCCCCAAGAAGCCATAGTTCTGAGCTGGGAAAGAGAAGGTATCGTGGCAGGGATGGGGGCCATGGATAGCTGAGCCACTTATTCATGTAACTTACTTGTGCCTTCAGAACAAGCTCGAGCTCTATCTTGTATATACCTGTCATGGTCAGGTTCATGTGTCAACTTGGCCAATTTGTGGTACCTGTTTTTCTGGTTGGGCAAGTGCTGGCCTGTCTGTTGCAATGATGACATTTCATAGAATTAGATCATGATCACGTTGGCTGCATCTACAGCTGATTCCATTTGTAATCAACCAAAGGGGAGTGTCTTCTGCAATGAGTGATGCTTAATCTAATCACAGGAAGCCTTTTAAGGAAGATTCAGAAGAGACAGGCACTATTCCTGCTTTGGCTGGCGAGCCTCTACTGCGGAGTTTGTCCAGACCCTCCACTGGATTCTTCGACTTCACAGCCTGCCCTGCGGATTTTGGATCTGCATTCCCATGGTCACATGAGACACTTTAATAAATTTTATATCTGCGAGTGTTCCCTGTTGATTCTGTTTCTCCAGAGAACCCTAACTAATACATCTTGGTACCAGGAATGGTTCTTAAGAAAAAGAATCTTAAAAATGGGTTTTTATGAATGGTTTTCTACTCTGACTGGACTCAAAGACACTAAGAACTCTTATTCCCATAATCAGAATGACACTCACAATCCATGGAGTGAGTTGGCAGAAGAGATAGTCAAAATATCACCATTCGATTCTCCTAATGCTTCACTTGTACGAAGCCAGGCTCTGGGGGATAATGTTTTTGACACCTTTACAGAGTTTTGTAGAAATAAGAGGTATAGAGATGTTGGTTGGTTGTTGTTAGATACACTGGCTACATTAAGGAGTGAAAGGGATGGGCTTAAGGCTTCAAATGAGAAGCTTAAGTGCCGTCTGACAGATGTAGACATTTCTATGAGTATCCTGAAGGAAAATCTTATTTCCTGTAGCCATAGACTTGAGATCTCTGAAAATCAGACTCAGAATCTTATTGTTAGAGTAGAAACTTTACAACATATACTGAAATCTCAATCTTGCATGGTGTCTGCCGTTAAAGTGAGGGCATTGATTGAAAAGGAGTGGGACCGTGAAAAATGGGATGGTGACATATGGATTGATAATGACGTCGGGGGTGAGCTTGAAACCCTAAATCATGCTGAGTGTTCTCTAGATAACCCTGTAATAGTTTTCCCTGAGAACGTAACCACCCCACCTCCCATCTGCCTTGTGGAGTTGGCCACCCAACCTCCTCATGAAAGGATTAGCCCTAGAGTGATTAATCCTGTTTCAGCAGATGAAACTGCAAATGAAAGCCCTGAAGCAAATGGCTTGGAAGATATTTCTAATTCTCTTTGTGACCCACCCTTACCATCCCTCATTTCTTGCGGACCTATAACTAGACTAAAGTTCCAAGTGGCCCTTAAAGGTGAGGTACAAAGTATCACACATGAGGAGGTACTTATACTCCAAAAGAACTGTGTGAGTTTTCCAATTTATATACACAGAAATGAGGGGAATATGTGTGGCAATGGATTTTAAGGGTGTGAGATAATGGTGGGAGGAATATAAGGCTAGATCAGGCTGAATTTATTGATAGGGGCCCACTAAGCAGAGATTCTGCATTCAATGTTATAGCTCGAGGGGTTAGAGAAGGTATTAACAGTTTGTTTGGATGGTTGGTTGAAATATGGATCAAAAGGTGTCCAACATTACCTGAGGTTGATATGCCAGAACTGCCCTGGTATAATGTAGGTGAGGGGATCCAGAAGCTTAGAGAGATTGGAATGTTAGAGTGGATTTATCATGGAAAGCCTGCTCTTACACCCCAGGAATGTCCGGAGGATGCACCTTTTACCAGAACAGTGAGAAATAAATTTGTGAGACTAGCACCATCATCCCTAAAGAGCTCTGTGGTTGCACTTCTCTGTAGGTCAGATATTACTGTAGGAACCGCTGTCACTGAGCCGGAATCCTTAAACACAATGGGCATGATGAGATCCTGAGTTGGCAGAATCTAGGTGGCAGCACCTAATCAGCAAAGACAGGGTACACATGGCTATTATAATAGATAGCAAACTCAAAGAAGGCGTCAAAATTATATGACATGCAGAGATTTGTGGCATTGGCTAGTAAATCATGGGGTACCTAGAAATACAATAGAAGGGCAGTCTACTAAATTCTTGTTTGAGCTGTATAAACAAAAGAGTTCTAGGTTAAGTGAACAGAGGTCTAACCTGAATTACAAAAACACAGAGTCACGGCCCCTTAATCAATTTCCAGACTTGAAACAGTTTACAGACCCAGAGCCCCTTGAATGATGGGAGGCCAGGTCCCTTTGGGGGAGAACCCTGTTACACTGCCACAAATTTATACTGTTAATCTTCCTCCAAGCCTTCCCCAAGGAGACTGACAGCCTTTTACCAGGGTAACTGTGCATTGGAGAAAAGGAAGTGATCAGATATTTCGGGGATTATTAGACACTGGTTCAGATGTGACATTAATTCCAGGGGACCCAAAACATCACTCTGGTCCACCAGTCAGAGTGGGGGCTTATGGAGGCCAGGTGATCAATTGAGTTTTAGCTCAGATCCGTCTCACAGTGGGTCCAGTGGGCCCCCAGACCCATCCTGTAGTTATTTCCCCAATTCCAGAATGTATAATTGGTATAAACATACTGAGCAACTGGCAGAATCCCCACATTGGCTCTCTAACTCGTGCAGTGAGGGCTAGTATGGTGGGAAAGGCCAAGTGGAAGCCACTAGAACTGCCCCTACCAAGCAAAATAGTAAATTAGAAGCAATACCGGATTCCTGAAGGGATTGCAGAGGTTACTGCCACTCTTAAGGACTTGAAGGATGCAGGGGTGCTGATTCCTACCACATCCCCATTCAACTCTCCTATTTGGTCTGTGCAGAAAACAGATGGGGCTTGGAGGATGACAGTGGATTATCATAAACTCAACCAGGTGGTAACTCCAATTGCAGCTGCTGTTCCAGATGTGGTATCATTGCTTGAGCAAATCAATACATCCTCTGGAGCCTGGTATGCAGTTATTGATCTGGCAAATGCTTTTTTCTCAAAAGCTATTAGTAAGGACCACAAGAAACAGTTTGCTTTCAGCTGGCAAGGTCGGCAATATACTTTCACTGTCTTACCTCAGGGATATATCAACTCTCCAGCCCTATGTCATAATCTTGTCTGCAGAGACCTTGATCATTTCTCCCTCCCACAAGACATCACACTGATCCATTATATTGATGATATCATGTTGATTGGACCTAGTGAGCAAGAAGTAGCAACTACTCTAGATTTACTGGTAAGGCATTTGCATGTCAGAGGATGGGAGATAAATCCAACAAAAATACAGGGCCTTCCACCTCTGAAATTTCTAGGTGTCTAGTGGTGCAGGGCATGTCGAGATATCCCTTCTAAGGTGAAGGATAAGTTGCTGCATCTGGCCCTGCCTACAACCAAAAAAGAGGCACAATGCCTAGTTGGTCTTTTTGGATTTCAGCAACAACATATTCCTCATTTGGGTGTGCTACTCTGGCCCATTTATCGTTTTGAGTGGGGACCTGAACAAGACTGTGAAGAAGTGGCCCAAATGCCCATGGTCCCCACTCCTGCCACATTACCTTCTCTTTCCCAGATCAGAGATATGGCCTCTTGGGGAGTTCCTTACAGTGAATTGACTGAGGAAGAGAAAACTCGGACCTGGTTTACAGATGATTCAGCATGATATGCAGGTACCACCCAAAAGTGGACAGCTGCAGCATTACAACCTCTTTCTGGGTTGTCCTTGAAGGACAGTGGTGAGGAGAAATCCTCCCAGTGGACAGAACTTCGAGCAGTGCATCTGGTTGTTCATTTTATTTGAAAGGAAAACTGGCCAGAGGTGCATTTGTATACTGACTCATGGGCTGTTGCTATTGGTTTGGCTGGATGGTCAGGGACTTGGAAAGAACATAATTGGAAAATTGATGACAAAGAGGTCTGGGGAAGAAGTATGTGGATTGACCTTTCTGAGTGGGCTAAAAACATGAACATATTTGTGTCCCATTTGAATGCCCACCAGAGGGTGACTTCAGCAGAGGAAGGTTTTAATAATCTAGTGGATAAGATGACCTATTCTGTGGATACCAGTCAGCTTCTTTCCCCAGCAACTCCTCTTATTGCCCAATGGGCTCATGAAGAAAGTGGTCATGGGGGTAGGGATGAAGGTTATGCATGGGCTCAGAAACATGGACTTCCACCCACCAAGGCTGACTTGGCTACAGCCACTGCTGAGTACCCAATCTGCCAGCAGCAGAGACCCACACTCAGCCCCTGATATGGCACCATTCCCCAAGGTGACCATCCAGCTACATGGTAGCAAGTTGATTACATTGGGCCACTTCCTTCATGGAAGGGGCAGTGATTTGTTCTAACTGGAATAGACATGTACTCTGGATATGGGTTTACTTTCTCTGCATGCAATGCTTCTGCCAAAACTACCATCCACGGACTTACAGAATACCTTATCCATCATCATGGTATTCCACATAGCATTGCTTCTGATCAAGGAACACACTTCACAGCAAATGAAGTGCGGGGATGGGCACATGCTCATGGAATCCTCTGGTCTTACCATGTTCCCCATCATCCAGAAGCAGCTGGATTGATATAAGGGTGGAATGGCCTTTTGAAAACTCAATTATGGTGCCAACTAGGTGGCAATACCTTGAAAGGCTGGGGTAATGTTCTCCAGGAAGCTGTATATGCTCTGAATCAGCATCCGCTGTATGGTGCTGTTTCTTCCATAACCAGGATCCATGGGTCCAAGAACCAGGGGGTGGAAATGGGAGTGGGACCACACACTATTACCCCTAGTGATCCACTAGGAAAATTTTTGCTTCCTGTCCCTGCAACCCTGAGCTCTACTGGTCTACAAGTTTTAGTTGCAAAATGGGGAGTGCTTCCTCCAGGAGAAGCAACAATGATTCCGCTGAACTGGAAGTTAAGACTGCCACCTGGTCACTTTGGCCTACTTATGCCACTTGATCAACAAGCCAAGAAGGGGATTACATTATTGCCTGGGGCAATTGACCTTGACTATCAGGAAGAAGTAGGACTGCAACTACATAATGGAGGTAAAGAAGAATTTTCTTGGAATATAGGAGATCCCCTAGGGCGTCTTTTAATACTACCATGCCCTGTGATTAAAATCAATGGAAAACTGCAGCAACCCAATCCAGCAGGACTACCAATGAGTCTGAAACTTCAGGAAAGAAGGTTTGAGTCACCCCACCAGGCAAAGAACCATGGCCAGCTGAAGTACTTCCTGAGGATAAAGGGAACATGGAATGGATAGTGGAAGAAGGTAGTGATAAATACGAACTTCAACCACGTGATCAGTTACAGAAATGAGGACTGTAATGCAGTTTTGTTCATGTTATACCATTTAAGTTGTAAGATATCAAGTTTAGGAATGAATGTTGCCCAAGGATTTGCACCCTATTCTGGAGAGATTTAATGTGTTTCTAGTTATATGCAGGACAATTGAGTATTGTTAGGTAAAAGAAAAAATGCATGTTTTATTGTTTTTATTTGGAAATTGGGTATGTTTAGGGGTATATATATAGCTGCCAAGTTGACAAGGGATGGACTGTCATGGTCAGGTTCATGTGTCAACTTGGCCAACTTGTGGTACCTGTTTGTCTGGTTGGGCAAGTGCTGGCCTTTCTGTTGCAATGATGACATTTCATAGAATTAGATCATGATCACGTTGGCTGCATCCACAGCTGATTCCATTTGTAATCAACCAAAGGGGAGTGTCTTCTGCAATGAGTGATGCTTTATCTAATCACAGGAAGCTTTTTAAGGAAGATTCAGAAGAGACAGGCTCTATTCCTGCTTTGGCTGGTGAGCCTCTCCTGTGGAGTTTGTCCAGACCCTCCATCAGATTCGTCACTTCACAGCCTGCCCTGCAGATTCTGGATCTGCATTCCCGCAGTCACGTGAGACACCTTTATAAATTTTATATTTGTGAGTGTTCCCTGTTGATTCTGCTTCTCCAGAGAACTAACTAATACAATATCATTTCCATTTTATGATGGAGTGCTGCTGTGCTTGCATAACTTTATGGCTTGGTGGGTCAGACAACCCCCAGCTCATGATAAGCAACTCAGGTTTCATGGTAACTTGATGGCCCATGGTTACACATTCCATCTCTACTAAGGCTCAGTAGCAGGCCGAAAGCTTTTTCTCAAAAGGAAAGTATCTATAGTGATGTTAACACTGTAAGTTAAAGTTAAAGCTTTAAAGCTTTACTCCAAAATCCTAAGGTCCTGCTTTGTGATTCTCCTATACAAGCCTGCCAAAGAGTCTATTTGCCACTGACACTTCCAGCACTATTGAATCTATTGGATCATATAGCCCAAGTGGCAGAGCAGCTTGCACACAGTCTGTACCTGTCACAGAGCCTCTTGTTCTGGTCTCTACTCAAAACTAGCAGCTCTTCCTGTCACTCCATAAATGGGATGGAGTAGTACACCCAAATAAAGAATATGTTGTCTTCAAAATCCAAAGAGGACAACTAGTCATTGTGTCTCTTTTTTGATTGTAGGAGGGTCCAGATGCAACAGCTTATCCTTCACCTTACAAGTGATATCTTGACATGCCCTACACCACTGGATACTTAAATTTTGACTGAGATGGAAGAGGTCTGTATTTTTGTGGATTTGTCTCCCATCCTCTGACACACAAATGCCTTACCAATAAGCCTAGAGTAGCTGCTATTTCTTGCTCTTTAGGTCCAATCAACATGATATCATCAATAGAATGGACCAGTGTGATGTCTTGTGGGAGGGAGAAATGATCAAGTTCCCTACAGACAAGATTATAATATAGGACTCGGGATTTTATATACACCTAAGGTAGGACAGTGAAGGTACACTGCCAGCCTTGCCAGCTAAAAGCAAACTGTTTCTGGTCGTCCTTACTGATAGTTATTGTTGAAAAAGCATTTGCCAGATCAATAGCTGCACACCAAGTACCAGGGGATGTGTTCATTTATTCCAGCAATGATACCACATCTGGAACAGCAACTGCAATTGGAGTCACCACCTGATTAAGTTTATGATAATCCACTATCATCCTCAAAACCTATGTGTGTTCTGAACAGGCAAACTAGGGGAGTTGAATGGGGATATGGTGGGAATCACCACCACAGTATCCTTCAATCCTTAAGAGTGCCACTAATCTCTGCAACCCCTCCAGGAATCTGACATTGCTTCTGATTTACTATTTTGCTAGGTAGGAACAGTTCTAGTCGCTTCCATTTGGCCTTTCCTACCATAGTCAAGGAACCATTGTGGGGATTCTTCCAGTTTCTGAGTATGCTAATTCAAATTATGCATTCTGTAACTTGGGAAATAACCGCAGAATGAGTCCAAGAGCTCACTGGATCCACTCTGAGTGGATCAGCTAAAACTCCATCACTTGCT
The DNA here is from genome assembly GCF_023851605.1 of Tamandua tetradactyla. Classification (NCBI taxonomy): domain Eukaryota; kingdom Metazoa; phylum Chordata; class Mammalia; order Pilosa; family Myrmecophagidae; genus Tamandua; species Tamandua tetradactyla. The sequence goes on along the minus strand of NC_135353.1, from coordinate 60,949,111 downwards.
TGACCCCCAAAAGCCCCTGCTCTGACTGGTGGACCAGAGTGAAGCTTTGAGTCTCCAGAAATTGATGTCACTTCTGAGACACTATCTAGTAATCTCCAAAATATCTGATCATTTCCTTTTCCCCTTAGATGGTTACCCTGGTAAAGGGTCATAGATCTCCTTGCATAAGGGTGGGAGGAAGATTAACCATATAAATTCTTGGCAGAGTAACAGGGTCCTTTCTCATGGGTACCTGGTCTTCCCCTCATTCAAGGGGCTCCAGGTCTGTAAATTGTCTCAAGTCTGGGAATTGATTAAGGGGCCATGAGTCTCTGTTTTTGTAATTCACGTAAGACTTTTGTTCACTTGACCTAAAACTCTTCTGCTTATACAATTCAAACAAGAATTTAATGGATTTCCTATCTGTTTTACTCCTAGGTACCCCATGATTTACTAGTCAACACCACAAGTCTCTGCAAGTCAGATTATTTTGACTGGTACTTTTAGTCTGTGGTTCATTATGGTAGTTATGCCTGCTTTGTCTGTGGTGATTAACTGTTGCCATGTGCGTTCTGCCAACTGGGGGTCCAATCACCCTCACTGTGTTTAAGGATTCCAGCTCATTGAGAGCAGTTCCTACAGTAATGTCTGACTACAAAGAAGAGTGACTACAGAGATCTTCAGGGATGATGGAGGTAGTATCACAAATTTATTCCTCAATGTCCTGGTAAAAGGTGTGTCCTCTAGACTTTCCTGGGACATGTGTGCAGGTCTTCCATAATAAATCCACTCTTACATTCCAATGTCTGTAAACCTTTGGATTTCCTAATCTACATTATACCAGGGAAGTTCTGGTGTTTTGACCTCAAGTAATGTTGACCACCTTTTGATCCATACTTAAGCCCAATCACCCAAACAAACTGTTAAAATCCTTTCTAACCCCTTGAGTTACAACACTGAATGCAGAATCTCTGTTTAGTGGGCCCATATCAGTAAATTCAGCCTTATCCAACTTTATATTCCTTTCACCATTATCTCACACCCTTAATGTCCATTCCCCACATTCCCCTGATTTCCGTCCATATAGATTGGGAAATTCATGCAGTTCTTTTGGAGTATAGCATATCTCCTCATGGGTCACACTTTGTACCTCACCCTTCAGGGTCTTTTGGGACCTTAGTCTAGTTACAGTTCTTGAATAAAAGAGGGGTGGTGAGGGTGGGTCATGAAAAGAATTAGAAGTGTCTCTCAAGCCAATTAACTCAGGGCATTCTTTTCCATTTCATCTGGTGAAATAGGATTACTCTCTCCAGAAAAGGAGTCAGGGTTATTTCCCCAGGGGAGGTGGTTACAGGTTCAGCAGGTGCTGAAGAGTTCATCTCTTTAGGTTGAGGTTGGATGGCTGACTTCTCTGGGGAGACTGGAGGCCAGGAAGCTGTTTTCTCAAAGCAGGCTGGAGGTGGGGTGGCTGTTTGTTCATGGCAGACCATTAAAGTTTTATCTAGCAAAGGTTCAGCAGAATCCAGGACTTCAATGTCTCCACCACCATCATTATCAACCCATATGTTACCATCTCAAATTTCGGGATTCCATTCTTTTCCAGTCAAAGTCCTTACTTTAACAGCAGACAGCCTTCAAGTTTGAGAACTTAGTTTATGTTGTTAATATGCTACTTGCACAATGAGATTCTGGGTCTGGTTTTCAGAAATCACAAGTCTTCTATGACAAGAAATAAGATTTTCTTTCAGGGCATGCATAGAAACATTTACACCACTCATTTGACATTTATGTTGCAGATTTGAAGCCTTCAGCTCATCCCTTTACTGATTTTATTGAATTTTTCAAAGAACCAACTTTTGGTTTTGCTAATTCTTTCTATTGTTCTTTTCATCTCTATTTCATTCATCTCTGATCTAATCATTGTTATTCCCTTACTTCTGCTTCCTTTGGGTGTAGTTTTTCTTCTTTTTCTAGATCTTCCAGAATTGAAATTAGGGTTCTGGATTGAATTTTTTCTTCTTTTTAGATGTAAGGATTTAGAGCTACAAATTTCTCTTTCAGAACTGCCATTGCTGAATCCCATATATTCTGAAAAGTTGTGTTTTCATTGTCATTCACCTCAAGATATTTCCTAATTTCCCTTGTGTCTTTTTTTTTGACACATTGGTTGTTTAATAGTATGTTGTTTAATTTTCACATATTTATGAATTTTACAGTTCTCTGTCTGTTACTGTTTTCTAGCTTTATTCCATTGTGGTCAGAGAAAATGCATTGAATGATTTCAATACTTTTGATTTTATTGAGATTTCTTTTGTGACCTAACAGTTGGTTTACCCTGGAGAATAATACATGTGCACTAGAGAAAGATGAGTATTCTGCTGCTGTTGGATAAAGTGTTCTATATAGTTCTGTTAGGTGTAGCTGGTTTAGAGTATCCTTCAAGTCTTCTATTTCCTTATTGATCTTATGTTTAGATGTTCTATCCATTATTAAAAGTGGTGTATTAAATTGTCCCATTATTAATGTAAAATCATCTATTTCCCCCTTCAAATTTGTAAGCATTTGCTTTATATATTTTTGGGCTCTGCTGCTAGGTGCATATATTTATAATTTTTAGGGTTCTTGTGGTGTTAACCCCTTTATCAGTATATAATAACCTTCTTTGCCCTTTTAAACATTTTTTAATTCAAAGTCTATTTTATCTCATATGAGTATGGCTACCCAAGCTGTTTTGGTTACTTCTTGCATAGCATGTTTTCCATCCTTTCACTTTCCTCCTACTTATTTATATGAATTTAAGGTGAGTTTTTTGTAAACAGCATATAGGTGTTTGTCATGCTTTTTTTAAAATCCATTCTGCCTATTCTCTGCTTTTTGATTGGAGAGTACAATCCATTTACACTTAAAATAGCAGTACTTCTTTCTGCTATTTTAGTATGCTGTCATTGTATGTCTTATACCTTTTTTGATCCTCAATTCTTCCATTAAAGCTTACTTCCATATTTTTTTTGAATTGTAACATTTTGATCTCCTTCTCATTTCTTTCTGAGTATTTTTTTTCATGCATTTTCTTTTTGGTTACCATGGGGTTAAAATTTTAAATCCTGACTGTATAACATTCATAAATTATTTGATAAATAACTTATCTTCAATAGCATATGTAGACACTGTTCCTCTATGCCTCCATCCTTCCATTTTTTTAATACTTATTATAGATTATTTTTATACATTATATGAAAACCATCAATTTATCATTGCTTCTTATGCTTTCACATTTTAGCACCTGTAAAAGGCAAGAAATGGAGTTACACAAGAAAATAATATACAGTTCAATAGTATTTGCATATAATTGCACATATGGCTAGCTTTATCAGAGGTCTTTTATTCTTTATGCTGTTTTAATCCACTGTCTAGTGTACTTTCCTTACAGTTTGAAGAACTCCCTTTAGCATTGTTTGTCATGCAGGTCTAATGGTGACCAAATCCTTCATTTTTTATTTTTAACTGGGGATGTCTTAATCTCTCCCTCATTTTTGAAAGACAGTCTCACCAGAAAAAAAATGTTTGGTTTGGCAATTGTTTTCATTCAGTACTTTAAGTATTTCTTCCCACTGCTTACTTGCCTCTATGGTTTCTGATGAGATATCAGCACTTAATCTTATTGGGATTCATTTGTACATAAAATGTTGTTTGCCTCCTGTAGCTTTCAGAACTCTCTCCTTGTCTTTAGCATTGGTCAGATTGATTACTATGTGATAGGGTGTAATTTTCTGAGTTTAAGCTGTTTCAGGTTCTTTGGCCTTCTTGAGTGTGCATATTCATGTCTTTCATTAAATTTGGGATGTTTTTGTTCTAAAATTTTTATTTATTTTTAAATGCAATTTTATTGAGATATATTATATAATCACATACCACATAATCATCCAAATTGTACAATCAGAGGTCCACAGTTTCATCATGTAGCTGTGCACTCATCATCATCATTGATTTTTGAACATTTTCATTACTCCAAAAAAATGAAAATAAGAATACACACAAAAATAAAAGTGTAGAAGAACACACAGACCATCCCATACCCTCCATACCCACCTATTATTTATTTGTATATTGTCTATTCTTTTCTTACTCATCTGTTCATACATTGGATAAAGTGAATGTCAGTCACAAGGTTTTCACAATCATAACGTCACACCTTAAAATCGTCTTTAAGAATTAAGGATATTTGATCACAGTTCAACAGTTTCAGGTTTTTTCCTGTAGCTACTCCAATACACCAACAACAGAAAGGGGATATTTATATATTGCATAGGAATAACCTCCAGAATGACCTCTTGACAATTTGAAATCTCTCAGTCACTGAAACTTTATTTTGTTTCATTTCTCTTCCCCCTTTTAGTCAAGAAGTCTCCCACAGTGCCAGGGCCAGACTCATTCCCTGGAGTCATGTCCCACATTGACAGGGAAATTTACTCCCTTGGGAGTCATGTCACTTGTAAGGGGAAGGGTAGTGAGTTCACCTGCAGTTGTCTTAGAGAGGCCACATCTGACCAACAAAAGAGGTTCTCTGGGGATGACTCTTAGTCATAATCATAGGTGGACTTAACTTCTCCCTTGAAGGAGTATGTTTCATATAGGCTAGCCCCAAGATCAAGGGCCTGGCCCTCAAATTATCAGTTTCTAATGATTGCAAGAATATCAGGCCTTCTCCAGGTGGAGAAGTTTAATATTTCCACCTTTTTCCCCAGTTCCTCAAGGGAACTTTACAAATACCTTTTAAATTTCCTCCCAGATTATTTTGGAATATATCAGGGCATCCCAGCAACCTGTACAAACCAACAAGATCTCACTCCCTATTCAAGGTTCCATGTTATTTTGATGTTCAAATAATCTGACCATACATGTTAGATTAGATAGTGTGCTATCAAAATTATAAATTATGCAAACTTTGGGTAGCTTTCTGCCACTATTTATTTAAATATTCCTTCTTCACTTTTTGTGCTGGTTTGAAAGGATTTATGTGCCCTAGAGAAGCCATGTTTTAATCCTAATCCAATTTTATAGGATTAGAGGGAGATGTGACTCCACCCATTCAAGGTGGGGTCTTGATTAATTTACTAGAATCCTTTAAAAGAAGAAGCATTCCGGAAAAGGCTTGAGATTCTGAGAACTATCAGAGCACATGCAGCCAAAGACTTTTGGAAATGAAGTAGGAAACACCCCTGGGGAGCTTCATGAATGAAGAAGCCTGGAGAGAAAGCTAGCAAATGTCACCATGTTCACCATTTGCCTTTCCAGTTGATAGAGAAACCCTGAACTCCACTGGCCTTTCTTGAGTGAAGGGAGCCTCTTGTTGGTGCCTTAATTTGGACACTTTTGTAGATGTGCTTTAATTAAGACATTTTCATGGCCACAGAACTGTAAACTAGTAACTTATTAAATTCTCCTTTTTAAAAAGCCATTCCATTTTTGGTATATTGCATTCTGGCAGCTAGCAAACTAGAACACTTTCTTTCCTCTTCAGGGCCTCCCATATTGTGTATATTGGTAAGGCTGATGGTGTCCCACAGGTCTTTTAGGTTCTGTTTGTTGTTGTAGTTTTGCTGATACTCTACTTGAAGTTTCTTGAAACTTCCAGAGGATTTTTCCTTTCAATTATTGAGTTCTTCAACTCCAATATTTCTCTGAAGAGATTCTCTTACTATTCATTCATTGTTTAACTCATATCCTTTCATTCTTTTTCCTTGTTTTCCTTTATCCTCTTGAGCACTCTAGAAATCACACTTCTAAACTATTGTCCAGTAATTCCAATGTCTGGTCCTCTTCACCGATGGTTTCAGGATTTTTATTTTTTTCCTTTGGATGTGCCATCCTTCCTCCTTCTTTATTTGCCTTGCAGTGTTTATTTTATTTTATTTTTATTATTATTATTTTTGCATTAGCAGGCTCCAGGAATCAGACCCAGGTCTCTGACATGGCAGTCAAGAATTCTGCCACTGAGCCACCATTGCACCATTCTGCACACTGTACATTTTAATATTTTAAAGTGTTAACTCTGGGATTTTGTCCCTGAGCTGTCTGTTCCTTAAGTTTGTGTACAGCTAGTGATATGACAGAACGTTTTTTAAACACCAGGAGCTAATCAAAACAAAGCAAGGCTAGGGTTGTGCAAGTGTAGTTCAGTGGTAGAATTCTCACCTGCCATGTGGGAGATCCAGGTTTGATTCCTGGACCATGCACTTCCCCCCACTAAAAAAAACTCCTTTAAAAGGTGGTGCAAGAGTAGCTCAAAGGTAAAATTCTCACTTGCCATGCAGGAGACCCGGTTCAATTCCCGGTCCATGAAGCTCCCCCCACTCCTAAAAGATAAGTAGTCTCCCTTGACAAAAAAAGAGTAAAAACAAGAACAAGAAGAAAAAAGCAATGCTAAATCACAATTCACTTCTTTTGAAAATTGGTTCTCCTTTCCATTTGGCTATTGGTCTCCTTCAGAGCTTAGCCTGAAGGATATCAGCTGAAATTGATGCTGAAAGAATACAAATTGCACAACAGGACTGATTACAAAAATCCGGAGATGTATAGTAAAATGTTACCTGTTGCAGCACAATAATATAAGTACACTGATTGAAACTGAATGTGAGTATGATTGTGGAAGAAGGGCTTCAGGCGCATATCAAACCAAAAGGAAAGATAGAGGATAAAGACTGAGACAGTATAATTTAGGAATGCCTAGAGTGGACAATGATGGTGACTAAATGTACAAATAAAAAGATATTTTTTTTCAAGACAGAGGGAAGACATGAATGTAAACATTGCAGGGTGCTGAAAATAGATGGTATATGGGAAAATGCACAATCATTGCCAGCTAGAGTGTATAGCCAACAGTAACTGTAATATGGTTCCTCTGAGTGTAACAAAGACATGATGCCAAAACTAAATGTCAACAGGCATGGGAGAGGGCATGGGTGAGGGGTATGGATTCTTTGTGGAAGAAAAGGAAATGTCTTCATACAGATTATGATGGTGAAGGTATGTTATATACTTAGGTTGGATTGTATGATGTGTGAATAAAACTGTTAAAAAATGAACAGAGAGAAACAAGTGCTAGTGATAATGTGGAGAAAGAGATGTACCTATTCACTGTTGGTAGGGAAATAAGAGGTACAGCCCCATGGAGGGCAGTGTGGTGGCTCCACAGGAGGCTAAGGGTGGAAACCCCACTGCTCAGTATGTACCTGGAGGAACTGAGATTGGGGACTTGAATGGACACTTGCACATTGGTGTTTCTGGAGGCAGTGTTTGGATTCCACAATGGATGGAGCTGGCCTAAGGGTACAATGACTGAGAAATGGAAAAGGGAACTATGGTATATACATATAATGGACTACTGAGTGGCCTCAAGAAGGAATGAAGTTGTGAAGCATGCAACTAGGTATATGTGTCTTAAGGACTGCATGTTGAATGAAATCTCAGGAACAAAAAGACAAATATTATGCCTCAATCATATGGACTAACTATAATATAAAAACTTGGTGAGAGAGAGGTGCCAAGATGGTGGCTTAGCAAGGTGCATGATTTAGTTCATCCTCCAAAACACCTACTACATAATGAGTAACAGTACAGAAAAGCTTCTGGGGCCACGCCAGTGATCAGAAATACAGCATACCCCAGTCTGGACCAGCTGGATGGGCTGCAAACCCCCACAGAACCGTGAGTTCCCCAAGCCATGGTGGCCGGTGCCCCTCCCCCACAGGCTGCTTCCCAAAGGGGAAAGAAAAGGGACTTTACCAGCAGCAGGGGCTGAGCACAACCAAACGCCAATTGTGGAATCAAGTAACAAATTCTGACAACTAAAAATAGGCCCCCCACTCAGCTAAACCAGTTCAAAGTGGAGGTTGCTCATTTTTGCCCCAGCACCAAGGGGGCAGGGCTGATGGAAAAAGAAAAAAAAAGAAGCAGAGATTTTTCTGGCTATGTTTCTACAGAAGATTGACTGCCTCTACATACTCCAGCAAGACTTCTCAGGCTGCAACTGCCCCAGGCATAGGCAGAAACCAGCCTGTTTGAGGGCTTTGTCAGGAACCTGTGCCTTCCCCAGGGGAGGGGTGAAGCCCAACTCAGGTGGAATCCCTCCCTTTACGAATGCAGACACAGGGGCTTGGCAATTTGAAGCCATTAAAACCAGCCTACAACCTCTCCTCTGTCTCCACCACATCCCCAGCAGGGAGAGTCCGCCAAAGTTAAAAGTACCAATCATCTTATGCTGGTGGGATCTGCAGGTAGACAAGCGCCACATACTGGGCAGGATAAGAAAAACAGAGTCCAGAGATTTCACAGGAAAGTCTTTCAACCTGCTGGGTCTCACCCTCAGGGAAAACTGATGCAGGTGACCCTTCCCTCCTGACAGGAGGGCAGTTTGGTCTGGGAAAATCCAGCTGGGATCTATAATACCTAAGTAGAACCTCCTAAGGGTGGGGAGAGAGGCACCATGCAGGCAGGGCAAGAAACAAGAAAACAAAAACTGAAAAATTCTCCTCTGTTAAACAAAATTTAAGCTAGTAGTCCAGAAAAAGCTGAACTGAATGTCAAAGAACAGACAGACAACAAATTCATCCAGCAAGAAAACCCTAGGTAAAAAAAGTGAAAATGATATCCAGAATAAACTAATTAAGGTAATTAAATGCCTAGACGCCAGTAAAAAATAAAGAATCATGCTAGGAAAATTGAAGATATGGCCCAGTCAAAGAAACAAACCAACAATTCAAATGAGATACAGGAGTTGAAACAATTAACTCAGAATGTACAAACAGACATGGAAAACCTCCTCAAAAATCAAATCAATGAATTTAGGGAGGATATAAAGAAAGCAAGGAATGAACAAAAAGAAGAAATGGAAAGTCTGAATAAACAAACCACAGAACTTATGGAAATGAAAGGCACAGTAGAAGAGACGAAAAAAATGGAAACTTACAATGTCAGATTTCAAGAGGCAGAAGAAAGGATTAGTGAGCTGGAGGAGAGGACATCTGAAATCCAACAACAAAAGAAAATATAGGGAAAAGAATGGAAAAATATGAGCAGGGAGTCAGGGAATTGAATGACAATATGAAGAGCACGAATATACATGTTGTGGGTATTCCAGAAGGAGAAGAGAAAGGAAAAGGAAGAGAAAAATGAATGGAGGAAATTATCACTGAAAATTTCCCAACTCTTATGAAAGACTTAAAATTAGAGATCCAAGAAGTGCAGCGTACCACAAACAGAATAGATCCAAATAGACATACTCTAAGACACTTACTAATCAGAATGTCAGAGGTCAAAGAGAAAGAGAGAATCTTGAAAGCAGCAAGAGAAAAGCAATCCATCACATACAAGGGAAACCCAATAAGGGTATGCATAGATTTCTCAGCAGAAACCATGGAAGTGAGAAGACACTGGGATGATATATTTAAATTACTAAAAGAGAAAAACTGCCAACCAAGAATTCTATATCCAGCAAAATTGTCCTTCAAAAATGAGGGAGAAATTAAAACATTTTCAGACAAAAAATCACTGAGAGAATCTGTGACTAAGAGATGAGCTCTGCAAGAAATACTGAAGGGAGCACTAGAGACAGATATGAAAAGACAGAAGAGAGAGGTGCGGAGAAGAGTGTAGAAAGGAAGACTATCAGCAAATGTAAAAAGAAAGAAAATTAGATATGACATATAAAATCCAAAAGGCAAAATGGTAGAAGAAAGTACTACCCGTAAAGTAATAACACAAAATGTTAATGGATTAAACTCCCCAATCAAAAGACATAGACTGGCAGAATGGATTAAAACACAGGTCCCATCTATATGCTACTGTCAAAGAAACAAACCAACAGGAAACACATCTTAGACCCAAGGATAAACATAGGTTGAAAGTGAAAGGTCAGAAAAAGATATTTCATGCAAATAACTATCAGAAAAGAGCAGGAGGAGCTATATTAACATCCAACAAATTAGACTTCAAATGTAAAACAGTTAAAAGAAGGGCACTATGTATTAATAAAAGGAACAATTCAACAAGAAGACATAACAATCATAAATATTTATGCAATGAGCCAGAATGCTCCAAAACACATGAGGCAAACACCAAAAACACTGAAAATAGAAGTAGACACATCTACCATTATAGTTGGAGACTTCAATTCCACACTCTCATCAATGGACAGGACATCTAGACAGCAGATCAATAAGGAAACAGAGAATTTGAATCATACAATAAATGAACTAGACTTAACAGACATGTACAGAATATTACACCCCACCACAGCAGGGCACACCTTTTTCTCAAGTGCTCATGGATCATTCTCAAGGATAGACCATATGCTGGGTCACAAAGCAAGTCTCAATAAATTTGAAAAGATTGAAATCATACAAAACACTTTCTCAGACTATAAGGGAATGAAGTTGGAAATCAATAATAGGCAGAGTGCTAGAAAATTCACAAATATGTGGAGGCTCAACACCATATTCTTAAACAACCAGTGGGTCAATGAAGAAATTATAAGAGAAATCAGTAAATATCTCAAGGCATATGAAAATGAAAACACAACATATCAAAATTTGTGGGATGCAGCAAAGGCAGTGCTGAGAGGGAAATTTATTGCCCTAAATGCCTATATCAAAAAAGAAGAAAGGGCAAAAATCAAGGAATTAACTGTCCACTTGGAAGAAGTAGAGAAAGAACAGCAAACTAACCCCAAAGCAAGCAAAAGGAAAGAAACAATAAAGATTAGAGCAGAATTAAATGAAATTGGGAATATGAAAACAATTGAGAAAATCAACAAAACCAGCAGCTGGTTCTATGAGAAAATCAATAAGGTTGATGGACTCTTAGCTAGGTTGACAAAAAGGAGAAGAGAGAGGTTGCAAATAAATAAGATCAGAAACATAACCACTGACCCCACAGAAATAAAGGAAGTAGTGACAGGATACTATGAACAACTTTATGCTAATAAACATGACGATGTAGATGAAATGGAAAACTTTCTAGTAAGGCATGAACAACGAACGTGGACTCAAGAAGAAATAGACGACCTCAAAAAACAATCACAATTAAAGAAATTGAATCAGTCATTAAGAAGCTCCCCAAAAAGAAAAGCCCAGGACCAGATGGCTTTACAGGTGAATTTTACCAAACATTCCAGAAAGAATTAGTACCAATCCTGCTCAAATGCTTCAAAAAAAATTGAAGTAGAGGGAAAGCTATATAACTCATTCTATGAAGCCAACATCACCCTCATACCAAAGTCAGACAAAGATATTACAAAAAAAGAAAACTATGGACCAAACCCTTTAATGAATATAGATGCAAAAATCCTCAATAAAATTCTAGCAAATCGAATCCAACAACACATTAAAGCAATTATACATCATGACCAAGTAGGATTCATCCCAGGTATGCAAGAATGGTTCAACACAAGAAAATCAATTAATGTAATACATCATATCAACAAATCAAAGCAGAAAATCCACATGATCATCTCGATTGATGCAGAAAAGGCATTTGACAGAATTCAACACCCTTTCCTGTTAAAAACACTTCAAAGGATAGGAATAGAAGGGAAATTCCTCAAAATGATAAAGGGAATATATGAAAAACCCACAGCTAACATCATCCTCAATGGGGAAGAACTGAAAACTTTCCCCCTAAGATCAGGAACAAGACAAGGATGTCCACTATCACCACTATTATTCAATATTGTGTTGGAAATTCTAGCCAGAGCAATTAGACAAGAAAAAGAAATACAAGGCATCAAAATTGGAAAGAAAGAAGTAAAATTCTCACTGTTTGCTGATGATATGATACTATATGTCGAAAACCCTAAAAAATCCACAGCAAAGCTACTAGAGTTAATAAATGAGTACGGCAAAGTGGCAGGTTACAAGATCAACACTCAAAAATCTCTAGTGTTTCTATACACTAGTAATGAACAATCTGAGGGGGAAATCAAGAAAAGAATCCCATTTACAATTGCAACCAAAAGAATAAAATATTTGGGAATAAATTTAACTAAAGAGACAAAAGACCTATGCAAAGAAAACTACAAGAAATTGTTAAAAGAAATCACAGAAGACCTAAATAGATGGAAGGGCATACCGTGTTCATGAATTGGAAGACTAAATATAGTTAAGATGTCAATTCTACCTAAATTGATTTACAAATTCCATGCAATGCCAATTAAAATGCCAAAAACTTACCTTTCAGAAATAGAAAAATCAATAACCAAATTTATCTGGAAGGGCAGGGTGCCCCGAACAGCTAAAAGTATCCTGAGGAAAAAAAAAAATGAAGTCGGAGGTCTCACGCTACCTGACTTTAAGGTGTATTATGAAGCTACCGTGGTCAAATTTGGTTATCAGGAGGAAAGAGTCACCTGTGCCAGTTTTCCCTGAGAATGAGACCCAGCAGGTTGAAAGACTTTCCTGTAAAGTCTCTGGGTCTGTTTTTCTCATCCTGCCCAGTATGTGGTGCTTGTCTCTCTGCAGGTCCCACCAGCATAAGATGATGTGATATCTTTAACTTTTGCAGACTCTCCCTGCTGGGGGCATGGTGGAGATAGAGGAGAGGTTGTAGGCTGGTTTTAATGGCTTCACATTACCAAGCCCTTGTGTCTGAATTCCTTGAGGGAGGTATTCTACCTGAGTTGGACCTCACCCCTCCCCTGCGGAAGGCACTGGCTCCAGATAAGCTCACAAAGAAGCTTGTTTCTTTCTATGCCTGGGGCAGTTGCATCCTGAGAAGCCCTTTCACTGTATCCAAAGGCAGCCAAGCCTCCATAGAAACACAGCCACAAAAACCTCTGTTTCTTTTTTTTTTTTCTTTGTCTGTCAGCCCTGTCCCCTTAGCACCCAGGCAAAAATCAGCGACCTCCGCTTTGACCAGGTTCGCTTGAGCTGGGGACCTATTTTTAGTAGTCAGAATTTGTGAGTTAATTCCACTCTTGAAGCTTAGTTGTGCTCAGCCCCTGCTGGTAAAGTCCCTTTCCTTTCCACTCTGGGAAGCAGCCTGTGGGGGAGGGGTGCTGGCTGCCATGGCTTGGGTAACTCACAGTTCTGGGGGGATTGCAGCTGGTCCACCTGGTCCAGACCGGGGTATGCTGTGTGTCCAGTCACTGATGTGGCCCCAGGAGCTGTTTGGTACTGTTCCTGGTTATTTAGTAGCTGTTCTGGAGGACGCATTAAATCCCACACCTTGCTAAGCCTCCATCTTGGCTCCCAACTCAGTACATGGGATCTTGAATAGGGTGTGAAATCTCATTGGCTTGTCCAGGTTAGTGTGATGCCCCAATATATCCCAGAATAATTTGGGCAGTGAATAAGGAAGTATTTGCAAAGTCCCCTTGGGGGACTGGGGAGAAAGGAGGAAATATTCAACTTCCCCATTTGGAGAATTTCTGATATTCTCGCAAGCAGTGGGGACAACCAAATCAATAAGCCAAGTCCTCAATCTTGGGGTTTGACCCAATGAAACTTATTCCTGCAAAGGATAGGCTAAGCATAATTAAAATTAGGCTTCAGAGTCACCCCTAGACAGCCTCTTTTGTTGCTTAGATGTGGTCTTGCTCTCTCTAAGCCAACTTGGCAGGTGAACTCACTACTTGGGACATCACTCCCAGGGGTGTAAATCTCCCTAGCAACATGGGACAGAATTCCTGGGATAAGCTGTGACCCAGCATCATGGGATTAAGAAAGCCTTGACCAAAATTTGAAAGAGAGAAATGAGACAAAATAAAGTTTCAGTGACTGAGAAATTTCAAACAGAGTTGAGAGGTTATCCTGGAGGTTATTCTTAAGCATTATATAGATATCCCTTTTTAGTTTATGGTGTATTAGCGTGACTGGAGGGAAGTACCTGAAACTGTTGATCTGTATTACAGTAGCCTTGTTTCTTGAAGATGATTGTATAAAAATGTAATTTTCACAATGTGACTGTAGAATTGTGAAAACCTTGTGTCTGTTGTTTCTTCTATCCAGGGTATGGACAGATGAGTAAGAGAATATATAAATAATATGGAATACATAGGGTAAAATAAATTGGGTATATTGAAATACAAGTGGTCAATGAGAGGGAGGGGTAAGGGGTATGGTATGATGAAGGGTTTTTTCCTTTTTATTTATTTTTCTGATCTAAAAAATTATCTACAAAATGATCATGGTGATGAACACACAATTATGTGATAATATTGTGAGCCATTGATTGTAACCATATATGAAATGTGTGTGTGTGAAGATTTATCAATAAAAATTTAAAAATAAAAGAATATCAGCTCAAGACAAATGCAGGGTCCTCTTTGTCTTATCTGAGACTGTGTGGACTGGGGGCTGTGAATCTGCTTCTTCTCCTTGGTCTGTGCTCTCTAGAAGCCTATGAATTCCCTTTTTACAGTTTACAGGAGTTCTAGAGAATGCCTCCTCTACTTTTTAAATAGACCTCCTTCCCCTCCTGGGTGCTTTCTTGAGTAAATAAGTGCAGGTAGTCCTTTGCCCCAGGTGGCTTCATATTAATTATTTCTCACATTTTCCTAGGTCTCTGCAAGTTGCTTCTCTGCTCTCAGGACAAACTCTGGGAGGGTGAGAGACAGATTTCCAAGCCCAGTCTCTCAGACTTCAACTTGATAGACTGACACAGACATACATGCACCCCAGTATGCACACAGGAACCACTCTGCTCCTTTTAGAACAGGGTGAAGGACCTACAAGGAGAGCACAAAATGACTCCATCCCATGTTGTTTAGGGAGGGGGAAGGGGCAAGCAAGGGTTCCAAGAGCTTCTTTTATTGTTTTTGAATGTGCATTGTCTTGATTCAATAGTTGTCAGGTGTGGTAATTAGATTCAGGAGTCAACTTCCCTAGATGAAGGTGCCTAGTTCTATTGATGTGGACATGAGCTAATGGCATGTGAACCACATCTGTTGTTGATTACATCTGCAGTCGGCTAGGAGCCATGCCTGCTGCAATGAATGATGTTTGATTTAATTGGCTGATGCTTAAATGAGAGAGCTCAACATAGCACAGCCAAAGCAGCTCAGCATACCTCATCTTAGCACTCGCAGCTCAGCACCAGCCTTTGGAGATGCAGAAAGAAATCATCCTGGGGAAAGTTGTTGGAACCCAGAGGCCTGGAGAGAAGGCCAGCAGAGATCACCATCTGCCTTCCCATGTAAGAAAGAACTCAGTTGAAAGTTAGCTGCCTTTCCACTGAAGAACTAATGAAATAAATTCCCTTTTATTAAAAGCCAATCTGTCTCTGGTGTGTTGCATTCTGGCAGCTAGCAAACTAGAACAGATTTGGTACTGGAGAGTGGGGTGCTGCTGCAGTTTGCAAATACCAGATATTTTGGAATGGTTTTTTTGATGGCTAAGGGGAAGATTTTAGAGGAACTGTGAAGAGAATGATGGAGAAGTCCTGA
This sequence comes from Tamandua tetradactyla, assembly GCF_023851605.1. Lineage (NCBI taxonomy): Eukaryota > Metazoa > Chordata > Mammalia > Pilosa > Myrmecophagidae > Tamandua > Tamandua tetradactyla. The sequence goes on along the minus strand of NC_135353.1, from coordinate 60,933,693 downwards.
AGTGCTTGAAGAGACTGTTGGTGTAAATGGAACCACTGCCAATCTGAACAAATGGGGACACAAAAGTGAAATATTAGAGTTTGCAGAGTGAGAACCATGGAAGCTTAGATCTGAAGCCAAGAAATCTCATCCAGGAGAATGGACCCACCATATACATGGAGGGGTGAGTTTACCCTGAAGGATTAGGATGAGTCTCCCACCTCATTGCGGTGGAAGAGTCATGCAGTCTCAGGCCTTGGAGAAGGTACAGCATGCTCCTTGGGGAACTGGGGAGAGCCTGGCTGCTATCACATGGAGGGGTTGAGCATGTGCCCCAGAAATGGCAGAGAGCCTAGGTATGGCCCTGATGCTTGGGGAAGGTGGAGCTGAGAAAAAGGTGGTCTCCTCAATGACCCCCAAGGTTGATTTGAAAAGAGGCAGGCCACTGCATAGGCCCTTGGAAAGGATGGGGCTGCCACTTTCTAGAGTTGAAGGATAAATGACTTTCAGACTTTGAACTGCAATGGCATTTGCCCTGCAGGTTTTACATCTGTGTTCCTTCCAATTTCTCCCTATGGAAATGAAAACCTGTATCCTGTGAATATCCTTTGCACATTGGCACCAGATAACTTGTTTTGAGATTCATAAGTCCACAGCCAGAAGAGAATTTTTTGCACCTTAATATTGTTTAGGGTGATGCGTGTAGGTGCCAAGTTGACAAGGGGTGGACATGTGGTAGTTAGATTAAGGTATCAATTTGGTTAGGTGAAGGTGCCTAGTTCTATTGCTGTGGATGTGAGCCAATGGCATGTGAACATCATCTGTTGTTGATTACATCTGCAGTCGGCTAGGGGGCATCCTGCTGCAATGAATGATGTTTGATTTAATTGGCTGGTGTTTAAGTAAGAGAGCTCAATGTAGCACTGCCCAAGCAGCTCAGCATACCTCATCTCAGCCCTTGTAGCTCAGCCCAGGCCTTTGGAGATGCAGTTAAGAAATCACCCTAGGGAAAGTTGTTGGAACCCAGAGGCCTGGAGAGAAGGCCAGCAGAGGCCACCCTGTGCCTTCCCACATAAGAAAGAACCTCAGTTGAAAGTTAGCTGCCTTTCCTCTGAAGAACTAATGAAATACATTCCCTTTTATTAAAAGCCAATCTGTCTCTGGTGTATTGCATTCCAGCAGCTAGAAAACTAGAACACCAGGTTAATACCACCCTTTAATTATTTCCAGTAGTTTTGAGGAATGCTACTGTCTGTAAGATTCCTCTGCCACCTTTGCCTGAAGGGTTGGAATAATGGCTGACCTCAGAGTCAGCCCCCAGTGATCTGAAGTAGCTGATGAAAGGTAGAAATCTGTGATCAAGACACAATCCCCTGGAGTCTGGAGAATTAGGTCTCTTTATGTCCCAGCCTGGCACCACCAAGCTGCCCCCTGAGCCCAAGCTATAGTAACCCCTGCTGTCTGCCATGAGGTTGGGGGAAGAGAGGTGGTAGCTCCTGCTAGGGGGGCAAAACTCACTGGTATGTATTGCAGTTTACCAGGCTTTTCCTCACACTCTTCTCTGGATGCTACACAGTGTTCTATTAGACTCTGGAGTTTCAAAGAAGTGACTTCAGACAGTTCCTGCCAGTTCAATAGTTGTTTTGGTGGAGGAACTGATTCTTGGGGTTTCCTACTTGACCATCTTCCTCCAAGCAGATTTTTGAGCTGTCATTTTCCTCTACCACCATAATAGCCTGTGAATGTGTTCTTAAGGAATATAAACTTTAACATTTGGTTACACAAAAAGAAAGTACAAAGGAAGTGGGTGGGGGGTGACCTAGTTCTTTTTTTAATCACCCTAAAATTAATTGGGGCCCTCAGTTAAGTCCAAAAATTCTGAGTACATACTATGTGCAAAGCCCTTTGCTGGTAGCTTGAGAGGCAGCTTTTTAATTTTTCCTATATGGTTCTATGGTTCCTTTTTGCTCCCCAGGAGCCCCGGGAATAGAATAGAGCAAATATGGAAGAAATAGAGTGACCCATAATGCAAACTATGTATTATCATCACCACAGTAAGGGTTAACAATTACATAGCACTTATTATGTGCCAAGCACAGTTCAAGGGGCTTTACATACCTGAAGTCATTTAATCATCACAATTCCAATTTGAGATATTATTAAACCTGATTTTCAGAAGCAGGGAAACAGAAGCACAGAGAGAAATGCTGATTCACCTAAGGCTGAACAACTGGTTTCCAGGCAGCATTTATCAAGGATTTACTTGCCTGATACTACATTAAATTGCCTCTCATTACACTCATTCTGTGGTTTCAGTTTTCCACTGTTACAGAACTACTCTCACAAATGTAATGGCTTAAAATTACTTAAAACAGTCATTTAACTTACTCATATTTTGGTCAGGAGTCAAAACATGACACAGCATAATGGCTTGTCTCCATGATTTCTGGATCCTCAGCTGGGATTGCTCAAACAGCTGGAGGCTAATCCGGATGGCTTTACTGGGGTCCAAAATCTGAGGCCTCAAATTCTCACTGTTCACTGGGTTCCAGGGTTCTCCTCTACGTGGCATTTGTTTATGGATAGCCTAGACTTCCTCAACAAGGTGGTCTTAGAGTAATCAGACCTCTCACATGGTAGCTGACTGCCCTTGGGAGAGTGCAGAAGCTCCCAGGCCTCTTAAAAGCTAGGCCCATGACTGGGCACAGCTTTAATTCCATTACATTCTATTAGTCAAATTAATTCATGAGATTTCACCAAATTGCAGAGGAGAAGAAATAAATTCCACTTCCTAATGAATGGAGTGGCAGGTATGTACACTGAAAGAAGAAATTGATGGTGGCCATCTTTGGAGACCACTATACTATTTACATATAGAACATACATATCATTTATGTCATACTATGTATATCTATTAATATATTGCCCTATATATTTGTACACACACACGCATAATTTGATGAAAAAAGCACCCAAAATCCCAGCCTATTTTGACCAATATTCTACAACCATTGACCCCTTTGAAGACGTTCAGTGAGTGTTAAACTCTATTCCCAAACATAAATCCTGCTAAGTGTTTTAGTGTACCCTCAAGTATCTCAGCCAGCTCTCCCAGACCCCAATAACTTAGAGATCCATGATTCTAGGGCTGACCCTGGGCCCCACCTTCATAGAATTGCTTCTTTCTTCTGAAACAGGAAGCAAGGAGTGTCCTTAAACAGGATTCTATCCCAGGGCAGTAACCCCCTAGGGTCCACATAGGGAAAACCAGCCAGTCTGGCAGACCCCACTGCTTCTACTGAACTATCAGTCTTGATTAATGCAGCTGTAGCATGCCAAAGGAAAATTGTGGATAAATAGAACTCAGAAAACCTGAACCATAGCCCTGATTCTGATTCTCTGTGAGTGAGGGGTAGTCAGGAAGAAAGTAGGGTTGTTCCCTATCCATTTGTGTAAGGGTATGGCTAGCATTTGATTCTGAGTTATCATGTCACCCAACTGCCTATAGACACCAAATGGCCATGAATAAAGAGATGTTTTATCTCCCCTCCCCCAGAACACTATTTCCCATTTTCCTTTCCCCTCCTCTTGATGGCAGGGTCTTTGATGCAAAATGCCATACTCCACTACCATGCCCAATGATTCCCACCTCAACCTAGACAGATTCCTGTTCCTGCCACCGATAGCTCATTACTTAACTCATTTGAGGACCACTATGTACCAGGCACTGTTCTAGGCTCTCAGCATACAGAATCAGGCCAAAACACCTGCCATCAGGGAACTTATATTCTACTGAAAAAGACAATAAACTATTTATTTTATTTTACCTATACAATACACAATATGTTAGAAGATGACATGGAATCTTGAATAGGGCATGTTAGGGTGATGCTGTGATATATCCCAGAGTAATTTGGGAAGAGAATAAAAAAGTATTTGCAAAGTCCCCTTGGAGGACTGGGGAGAAAAGAGGGAGTATTCAAACTTCTTCATTTGAGGAATTCTTGATATTCTCATAAGGAGTGGGAAAAACCAATTCAACAAGCTGAGCCTTCAATCCTGGGGCTCACCCCTATGAAGCTTATTCCTGCAAAGGAGAAGTTAAGCCTACTGATAATTATGCCTAAGTGTTCTAGTTTGCTAGCTGCCAGAATGCAACACACCAGAGACAGATCAGCTTTCAATAAAAGGGGATTTATTTAGTTAACGTATAGTTCTTCAGAGGAAAGGCAGCTAACTTTCAACTGAGGTTCTTTCTTACATGGGAAGGCACATGGTGATCTCTGATGGCCTTCTCTCTAGGTCCCTGGGTTCCAGCAACTTTCCCCAGGGTGATTTCTTTCTGCATCTCCAAAGGCCTGACTGAGCTGTGAGATCTGAGATGAGGTATGCTGAGCTGCTTTGGCTGTGGTACGTTGAGCTCTCTCATTTAAGCACCAGCCAATCAAATCAAATATCATTCATTACAGCAGGCATGCCTCCTAGCCAACTGCAGATGTAATCAGCAACAGATGAAGTTCACATACCATTAGCTCATGTGCACAGCAATAGAACTAGGCACCTTCACCTAGCCAAGTTGACACCTGAATCTAACTACCACACTAAGCATCACTCCCAGAGAACCTCTTTTGTTGCTCAGATGTGGCCTCTCTCTTTAAGCCAATTCAGCAGGTGAACTCCCTACCTTCCCCCCTACTTGGGATGTGACTCCCAGGGGTGTAAATCTCCCTGGCAATGTGGGACCTTACTCCCAGTGATGAGCTTGGGCCCAGCATCATGGGAATGAGAAAGCCTTCTTGACCAAAAGGGGGAAGCTAGAAATGAGACAAAATAAAGTCTCAGTGGCTGAGAGATTTCAGAGTGAAGAGGTTATCCTGTAGGTTATTCTTATGTATTATATAGATATTCCTTTTTACTTTATGGTATAGAGGAGTGGCTACAAGGAAGTACCTGAAACTGTTGACCTGTACTCCAGTAACCTGTTTTTAAAGACAACTATATAACTATATAGCTTTCATAATGTGATTGCATGATTGTGAAAACCTTGTGTCTGATGCTCCTTTTAACTAGAGTATGTACAGATTAGTTAAAAAAAAAGATAAAAAATAAATACTAGGGGGAAATAAAGGGTATAAATTGGGTAGATATAAATACTGTGGATCAATGAGAAGGAGGGGTAAGTGGTATGGGATGTATGAGTTCTTTTATCTTCTTTTTATTTATTTTATTGGGGTGATGAAAACGTTCTAAAAATTACCATGGTGAAGAGTACACAACTATGTGATGATATTGTGAGTCATCGATTGTATAATATGGTTGGACAGTATGTGTGTGGATATTTCTCAATAAAAATATTTGAGAAAAGATGGTAAGTGCCATGGAGAATAATAAAAAAGGGAAGAGGGATAGAGATGCAGGGATGATGACAGGGTTACAATTTTAATACTGTGTATAGGGAAGGCCCCTCTGAGAAAGTGACATCTGAGCAAAGATCTGAAAGAGGTGAGGGGAGGGGAGGTATGTCAAGAATCAACTCTAGAAAGAAAAAGATAGAAGCAAGGAAAACAGTTAGAGGACATGTTAGAGTAGATTATTTTTCCTAATTTTTCCCTTCCTTCCTGTTATAGAATTTTACATGCATGCTGTTTATCATGCGAGTTTGCAGTAGTCCTTCTAGACCACACTGATGCTGACCATGGTCATGTAACTTGCTCTGTCCAATGGAATGTCAGTGGACATGATGTGAGTAGAGATTTTAAGTTGCTTATGTGGTTTAGCTTGACCTTTTATGCACCTGCAATCTGCTGTGAGAAGAGCATACCCTAGGTGGCTGTTGGTTCCAGAATGAAGAGACACATGAAGAAAACATGAGCCTGACCCTCAGCCTGAAGCAGAGCCTACAGATCCATGAACAAGCAAAATAAATGACTGTCATTAGCGATTGAGATTTGGAGGTTGTTTGGTAATACTATCCTGGCAATAGCTGACAGATAGAGGAAGTCATATAATAATCCAGTCAAGAGGTGATAATGTCTTAGACCAAGGTGATAGCAGTGGAGATGATAAAAAATGATCAGATTTTTATTGTACTTTGAAGGCAGAGATAACAGGATTTGATGATGGATTGGAGATGGGGTATGGGGGAAAGAGAGAGAGAGAAATAGAATGAGAGAGAGAACATTCAAGGGCAACACTAAAACTTTTTGGCCTGAGCAACTGGGAGAAGAGAGTTGTCATTTAATGAAATAGAAAAAGTTGAAGGCAGAGCTTGTTTTAGAGGGGCATAACAGAAGCTCAGCTTTCATCACGATGAGTTTGGGGTGCCTTATAGTTCAGTGTCTCTTACCTAGACTTTACTGGATTCTAGACATTGAAAGAGTAACAATATCTTCACCTTCCTGAATTTACTGGAAAAGCCCCATCCCAACTTGATCCAGTTCTCCATTTCCCTAACTAGTGGTGGCTTTGAAATTTCTATATTGAAGGGGCTTAAAAAATAACTAATGTCTTAGAAGGGACTAAGGGATATTTCTTGAGGCTGCTTTTGCATAAAAAACCTGTGATTTTCATTTGGATTATGTGTTGAAAAAGCAATAAGAAAGCATTTTTTTCTAAAGATGTTTTTGTCAATACAATATGTAAAATTGAGAAAATATCAATTTTCCACCCAACTAATATGAACCAAGAAGAAGCTCTTGTGACCAATATAATAACACATGCTAGGACAAAGTGTCAGAACAGCCAAGGGCCACAGAGCACCATAGATAGGGTTATATACTTGTTTCAGGAGCTGTTCTAGTGGCTGAGAATACTGTGGTATAGCAGATTGTATCACTGTTCAAAGTTTTCATCACCCATTTCTTGGAATGTACTATAAATCTCCATTCTTTTAAACTCAGAAATAGTATGAAACTTGCTTTGTTCAATGAAATGTGGGTTGCAGTGACTATTCCACTTCCAAGCAGATGCTTTAAGAGCCATATGGTAATAGGACTGTGGTCAGTCTTTTCTCTGCCATTGGAACACCAATATTCTAGAAATGGGCTACTGTGTGGATTAGGTTCCAGAATGAAGAAACAATGGAAGAGAGCCATCAGTATCTGCAGCCAAATTATAGCAGTTGCAAAGTAGACAAATGTGATCATTGCCTTAATGAAACTAATAATTCAAAAGAGGAGGCAGTAAGGGTGCATGGGTAGTTCAGTGGTTAGAATGCCCACCTTCCATGAGGAAGACCCAGGTTCTTTCCTGGACCATGCACCCCCCCTCCCCAGAAAAAATAAAAGAGGAGGCAGTAAATAAGTAAAGAAAATAAGAGAGAGGGAGAGAGACAGAATTATTACAAGAAAATATTGTGTTATGATTGAGACAATATTGAGACAACTTGATTGAGACAATATTGAGACAACTGTGTGTGTGTATACCTACTTTAAATAGGTGGTCAGGTAAGTTAGGTTACTGGCTTTTGACCCAAGTCAAACATTATCTCTTTCTCTCTTTCCATTCTCTGTCTTTTCCTCTTCTCTTATTTCCTCATTTATTTCAGGTCTCCCTAGTCACCTTTTTCTGCATGACTCTTTCTCCCAATTTCAGCCTTCTTTTATTCCTGCTCTCTACATTTGTGTCCATACATATTTGTGGACATATGTGTACATTCATCCACTTGTGTACATGTGCACACACATGCACAGGCACATGCATGTGCCTCAGAGGTTTCTGAGATTGTAGTTGATAATCATAACCCTAGGAACCCCACTTATCCTACCAGAATTGCCATGCTGCTTTAATTATAGCCATTAATCACAATATCTCACACATTTTCTGTCTTATTCACAGTATTGGGGAACCAGAAGCTGATTCCTTACTTTCACATTGATTGCTACTGTTTTGCCTTGCAAAAGAATATTAAATATCATAGTTAAACACAATTCTTCAACAAGACCATTTCTGCTCCCAGCCGTTCAAATACCACCTCTCTCACTCAGCTAAAATCTCCAGTGCAATTTCAGATTGGCTCCTCTGCTGGAATATTCCAAAACTACGGCCTTTGATATTATTCCAGCCCTCCTCCAAATCTCCTGGTTTCTTTGCTAGCGCTGCTAATGCCTTCCTTGCCTCTTTCTTTTGGCCCATCTGCAGACTACTTACCTCTCCAAGACCAACTCTCTGTGACTTTATTCATTAAATCCATGTGATTTTAAAGGGCTGGGGGAAACCTCTGCCCTCCACTCTATGTCATTGTTCCTGAAAGACACAATTAGAAGTACATTCCAGCGGTGGCAGTGCCAAGATGGTGGCTTAGCGAGGTGTGGGATTTAATTTGTCCTCCAGAACAGCTACTAAATAACCAGGAACAGTACAGAACAACTGCTGGGGCCATGTCAGTGACCAGACACACAGCATACCCCAGTTTGGACCAGCTGGACTGGCTTCGAGCCCACCCAGAACTGTGAGTGCCCCAAGCTGCGGTGCCCAGTGCCCCTCCCCCACAGGCTGCTTTCCAAAGGGGAAAGGAAAGAGAGTTTACCAGCAGCAGGGGCTGAGCACAACTAAGTTTCAATTGTGGAATTAATTCACAAATTCTGACAACTAAAAATAGTCCCCCAGCTCAGGTGAATCTGGTCAAAGGGGAGGTTGCTGAATTTTGCCCTGGTGCTGAGGGGGCAGGGCTGACAGAAAAAGGAAAAAAAAAGAAAATGAAGTTATTTGGATCAGATATCACATAATACTTGAAAGGGTCTGGGTCCTGAATGAAAGGAGGGGGCACATAGGATCTTATGGTACACAAAGCAACATACCAGCTTATGCTCTTGATTGGCAAAACTAAGGAACAGGGGTCCTGCTCTGAGAAGGATTTTTCTCTTTCTTTTATTGTATCTGTGTTTCTAAAAAGCCTGGACTGCCTTTGGATACAGTGGCAGGGTTTCTCAGGCTGCAATTGCCCCAGGCATAGGCAGAAACAAGCTTGTTGGAAAGTTTATATGGAGCCTGTGTCTTCCCCAGGGGAGGGGTGAAGCCCAACTCAGGTGCAATCCTTCCCTCAAGGAATTCAGACCCCAGGACTTGGAAATTTGAAGCCATTAAAGCCAGCCTACAACCTCTCCTCTGTATCGACCATACCTCCAGCAGGGAGAGCCTGCCAAGGTTAAAGGTACTGCATCATCTTATGCTGGTGGAACCAACAGGCAGACAAGTGCCACATACTGGGCAGGATAAGAAAATCACAGAGCCAAGAGACTTCACAGGAAAGTCTTTCAACCTGCTGGGTCTCACCCTCAGGGAAAACTGATGCAGGTGAATCTTTCCTCCAGACAGGAGGCCAGTTTGGTTTGGGAAAATCTGTCTTGGGTCTATAATACCTAAGTAGGCCCTACTAAGGGTCGGGGGGGGGGGGGAAGGCACCATACAGACAGGGCAATAAACAAGAAAACAGGAGCTGAAAAACTCTACTCTGTTATACAAAACCTAATCTGGTGGTCCAGAATAAGCTTAATTGAATGTCAAAGAACAGATAGACAACAGAGTCATCCAGTAAGAAAATCATAGGTAAAAGAAGTGAAAATAATCTCCAGAATAAACTAATTAAGGTAATTAAATGCCTAGACACAAGCAAAAAATAACAAATCACACTAGGAAAATTGAAGCTATGGCCCAGACAAAGAAACAAACCAACAATTCATATGAGATACAGAAGTTTAAATAATTCAGAATAAAGGAAAAGACCTGGAAAACCTCCTAAAAAATCAAATCAATGAATTGAGGGAGAATATAAAGAAGGCAAGGAATGAACAACAATAAAAAAGATATCAAAAGTCTGAAAAAACAAATCACAGAGCTTATGGGAATGAAAGGTACCCACAGAAGAGATGAAAAAAAAAAACACTGGAAACCTACAATGTTACATTTCAAGAGGCAAAAGGTAGGATTAGTGAACTGGAGGTCGGAACATCTGAAATCTGACAAGCAAAAGAAAATATAGGGAAAAGAATGGAAAAATATGAGCAGGGACTCAGGGAATTGAATGACAATATGAAGCACACGAATATATGTGTTGTGGGTGTCCCAGAAGGAGAAGAGAAAGGAAAGGGGGGAGAAAAACTAATGGAGGAAATTATCACTGAAAATTTCCCAACTCTCATGAAAGACTTAAAATTAGAGATCCAAGAAGTGCAGCATACCACAAAATAGATTCAAATAGACATACTCTAAGACACTTACTAATCAGAATGTCAGAGGTCAAAGAGAAAGAGAGAATCTTGAAAGCAGCAAGAGAAAAGCAATCCATCACATACAAGGGAATCCCAATAAGATTATGCATAGATTTCTCAGCAGAAACCACAGAAGTGAGAAGACACTGGGGTGATATATTTAAATTACTAAAAGAGAAAAACTGCCAACCAAGAATTCTATATCCAGCAAAATTGTCCTTCAAAAATGAGGGAGAAATTAAAACATTTTCCAACAAAAAATCACTGAGAGAATTTGAGAACAAGAGACCAGCTCTGCAAGAAATACTAAAGGGAGCACTAGAGGCAGATACGAAAAGACAGGAGAGAGAAGTGTGGAGAAGAGTGCAGAAATGAAGACTATCAGTAAGGGTAAAAAGAAGGAAAATTAGATGTGACATATAAAATCCAAAAGGCAAAATGGTAGAAGAAAGTACTACCCATACACTAATATCACAAAATGTTAATGGATTAAACTCCCCAATCAAAGACATAGACTGGCAGGATGGATTAAAAAACAGGACCCAACTATATGCTGTCTACAGGAAACACATCTTAGACCCAAGGATAAACAGGTTGAAAGTGAAAGGTTGGGAAAAGATATTTCATGCAAATAACTATCAGAAAAGAGCAGGAGTAGCTATACTGATATCCAACAAATTAGACCTCAAATGTAAAACAGTTAAAAGAGACAAAGAAGGGCACTATATATTAATAAAAGGAACAATTCAACAAGAAGACATAACATTCATAATTATTTATGCACTGAGACAGAATGCTCCAAAATACATGAGGCAAACACTGAAAAGAGAAATAGACACATCTACCATAATAGTTGGAGACTTCAGTTCACCACGCTCATTAATGAACAGAACATCTAGACAGAGGATCAGTAAAGAAATGGAGAATTTGAATAATACCATAAATGAGCTAGACTTAACAGACATATACGGAACATTACACCCCACAACGGCAGGGTACACCTTTTTCGCAAGTGTTCATGGATCATACTCAAGGATAGACCATATGCTGGGTCACAAAGCAAGTCTCAATAAATCTAAAAAGATTTAAATCATACAAAACACTTTCTCGGATAATAAAGGAATGAAGCTGGAAATCAATAATAGGCAGAGGGCCAGAAAATTCACAAATACATGGATGTTCAACAAAACACCTTTAAACAGCCAGTGGGTCAATGAAGAAATTACAAGAGAAATCAGTAAATATCTCGAGGCATATGAAAATGAAAACACAACATATCAAAACTTATGGGATGCAGCAAAGGCAGTGCTAAGAAGGAAATTTATTGCCCTAAATGCCCATATCAAAAAAGAAGAAAGGGTAAAAATGGAGGAATTAACTGCCCACTTGGAAGAAGTAGAGAAAGAACAACAAACTAACCCCAAAGCAAGAAAAGGGAAAGAAATAATGAAGATTAGAGCAGGAATAAATGAAATTGAGAACATGAAAACAATTGAGAAAATCAGCAAAACCAGAAGTTGGTTCTATGAGAAAATCAACAAGATTGATGGACCCTTAGCAAGACTGACAAAGGAAGAAGAGAGAAGATGCAAATAAACAAGATCAGAAATGGAAGAGGAGACATAATCTCTGACCCCACAAAAATAAAGGAAGTAATGACAGGATACTATGTAAAACTTTATGCTAACAAACACGACCATGTAGGTGAAATGGACAACTTTCCAGAAAGGCATGAACAACCAACATTGACTTGAGAACAAATAGATGACCTCAACACAAGCCAATCACAAGTAAAGAAATTGAATCAGTCATTAAGAAACTCCCTGAAAAGAAAAGTCCAGGACCAGATTGCTCCACATGTAAGTTCTACCAAACATTCCAGAAGGAACTAGTACCAATGCTGTTCAAAGTCTTCAAAGAATTTGAAGAGGAGGGAAAGCTACCTAAGTCATTCTACGAAGCCAACATCATCCTGTACCAAAACGAGGCAAAGATATTACAAAAAAAGAAAACTACAGACCAATCTATCTAATGAATATTGATGCAAAAATCCTCAACGAAATTCCAGCAAATCGAATCCAGCAGCACATTAAAAGAATTATACATCATGACCAAGTAGGATTCACCTCAGGTATGCAAGAATGGTTCAACGCAAGAAAATCAATTAATGTAATACACCATATCAACAAATCAAAGCAGAAAAACCACATGATCATCTCAATTGATGCAGAAAGGGCATTTGACAAAATTCAACAAACTTTCCTGTTGAAAACACTTCAAAGGATAGGAATAGAAGGGAATTTCCTCAAAATGATAAAGGGAATATATGAAAACCCCCCAGATAATATAATCCTCAATGAGGAAAAACTGAAAACTTTCCCCCTAAGATCAGGAACAAGACAAGGATGTCCACTATCACCACTGTTATTCAACATTGTGTTGGAAGTTCTAACCAGAGCAATTAGACAAATAAAAGAAATACAAGGCATCAAAATTGGAAAGGAAGAAGTAAAACTATCATTGTTTTCAGATGATATGATACTGTATGATGAAAACCCTGAAAAATCCACAGTAAAACTACTAGAGCTAATAAATGAGTAGAGCAAAGTGGCAGGTTACAAGATCAACATTCAAAAGTCTGTAGTGTTTCTATACACCAGTAATGAACAGTCTCAGGGGGTAATCAAGAAAGAAATTCCATTTACAATTGCAACCAAAAGAATAAAATACTTATGAATAAATTTAACTAAAGAGAGAAAAGACCTATACAAATAAAACTACAAGAAATTGTCAAAAGAAATCACAGAAAACCTAAATAGATGGAAGGGGATACAGTGTTCATGAATTAGAAGACTAAATATAGTTACGATGTCAATTCTACCTAAATTGATTTGTAGATTCGATGCAATACCAATTAAAGTCCCAAAAACTTACTTTTCAGAAATAGAAAAACCAATAACCAGATTTATCTGGAAGGGCAGGGCGCCCTGAATACCTAAAAGTATCCTGAGGAAAAGAAATGAAGTTGGAGGTCTCACACTATCTGACTTTAAGGCGTATTATGAAGCTACAGTGGTCAAAACAGCATGGTACTGGCATAAATATAGATATACTAACCAATGGAATCGAATACAGTGTTCATATATAGACCCTCTCATCTATGGACAATTGATCTTTGATAAGGCAGTCAAGCCAACTCACCTGAGACAGAACAGTCTCTTCAATAAATGGTACTTAGAGAACTGGATATCCATATGCAAAAGAATGAAAGAGGACCCGTATCTCACACCCTATACAAAAGTTAACTCAAAATGGATCAAAGATCTAAACATTAGGTCTAAGACCATAAAAGAGTTAGAGGAAAATGTAGGGAAATATCTTATAAATCTTATCATTGGAGGTGGCTTTATAGACCTTACACCCAAAGCAAGAGCACTGAAGAAAGAAAGAAAGAAATGGGAACTCCCCAAAATTAAACACTTTAGTGCATCAAAGAACTTCGTCAAGAAAGTAAAAAGGCAGCCTACAGAATTGGAGACAATATTTGGAAATGAGATATCAGATAAAGGTCTAGTATCCAGAATATATAAAAAGATTGCTCAACTCAACAACAAAAAGACAGCCAACCCAATTATGAAATGGGCAAAAGACTTGAACAGACACTTCTCAGAAGAGGAAATACAAATGGCCAAAAGACACATGAAAAGATGCTCAACTTCCCTGGCTATTAGAGAAATGCAAATCAAAACCAGAATGAGATATCACATCACACCCACCAGAATGGCCATTATCAATAAAACAGAAAGCAACAAGTGCTGGAGAGAATGTGGAGAAAGAGGTACACTTATTCACTGTTGGTGGAAATGTCAAATGGTACAACCGCTGTGGAAGGCAGTTTGGCAGTTCCTCAGGAAGCTAAATATAGAATTGCCATATGACCCAGCAATACCATTGTTAGGTATCTATTCAGAGGACATGAGGGCAAGGACACAAACAGACATTTGCACACCAATATTTGTAACAGCATTATTTATAAATGCAAAGAGATGGTAACAGCCAAAATGTCCATCAACAGATGAGTGGCTAAACAAGCTGTGGTATATACATACAATGGAATACTATGCAGCTGCAAGACAGAATAATGTTATAAGTATGTAACCACATGGATGGACCTTAAGGACATTATGCTGATTGAGATTAGCCAGAATCAAAAGGACAAATACTGTATGGTCTCACTGATGTGAACTGACATTACTGAATAAACTTGGAGAATTTCGTTGGTAACAGAGACCATCAGGAAATAGAAATAGGACAAGGTATTGGGTAATTGGAGCTGAAGGAATACAGATTGTCCAACAGGACTGATTGTAAAAGCTCAGAAATGGATAGCACAATACTACTAACTGCAATACAATGATGTTAAAACACCGGATGAAGCTGAATGTGAGAATGATAGAGGGAGGGGGGCTGGGGGCACAAATGAAATCAGAAAGAAAGATAAATGATAAGGACTGAGATGGTAGACTCTAGGAATGCCTAGAGTATATAATGATAGTGACTAAATGCACAAAATTTAAAAATGTTTTTACATGAGGAAGAACAAGGAATGTCATTACTGTAGGGTGCTGAAAATAGATGGTAATTAATATTTTAAAATTTTAACTTCTGTGTAAGACAATAGCATAAAATGTTTATTTAGTACAGGATTTATATTTTGTCTAGTGCATTTCCTAACATAACTTATGTGAACAGTTTAGTTGAACACCATAAGTACATGGAACCTTGAATAGGGCCTGAGATTTTGTTTGTTTGTCCAGAGTGATGCCCTGATAAATCCCAGAATGGTTTGAACAGTGAATAAAATAGTATTTCCAAAGTCCCCTTTGGGGAATGGGGAGAAAGGGGGAAAATTCAACTTCCCCAATTTAAGTTCTTGATATTCTCACGTGCAGTGAAGACAACCAAAGCTATAGGCTGAGGCCCCAGTCTTGGGGTTTATTCATATGAAATTTAACCCCACAAAGGCTAGGTCAAGCCTACTTAAAATTAGACCTAAGAGTCACCCCCAAGAGAACCTCTTTTGTTGCGCAGATGTGGCCTCTCTCTCCAGCCAACACAACAGGCAAACTCACTGCCCTCCCCCTCTCTACATGGGACATGACTCCCATGGGTGTGGACCTTCCTGGCAATGTGGGACAGAAATCCTAGAATGAGCTGAGAGTCAGCATCAAGATATTAAGAAAACCTGTAGAATGAGCTGAGACTCAGCATCAAGGAATTGAGAAAACCTTCTTGACCAAAAGGGGGAAGAGTGAAATGAGACAAACGAAAGTGTCAACGGCTGAGAGATTCCAAACAGTCAAGAGGTTATCCTGGAGGTTATTCCTTCTCATTAAATATATATTACTTTGTTAGTCAAGATGTAATGGAGAGGCTGGAGGGAACTACCTGAAAATGTAGAGCTGTGTTCCAGTAGCCATGTTTCTTGAAGATGATTGTATAATGATATAGCTTTCACAATGTGACTGTGTGATTGTGAAAACTTGTGTCTGATGCTCCTTTTATCTACCTTATCAACAGATGAGTAAAACATATGGAATGAAAATAGATAATAAATGAAATTCACAAGTTTTAAAATAAATCTAGATTGAAATGCTAGTGATCAATGAAAGGGAGGGGTAAGGGGTATGGTATGTATGAACTTTTTTCTGTTGTCTTTTTATTTCTTTTTCTGAATTGATGCAAATGTTCTAAGAAATGATCATGATGAATATGCAACTATGTGATTACATTGTGAATTACTGATAATATCTGTAGAACAGAATGATCATAAGTTAAGAATGTTTGCATTTATTTGTTGTTATATATTTTTTTAATTCAAAAAATTAATTTAAAAAGTACATTACATCACCTTAAAGCTTCTAGGCCAGTAGTTTTCTTTCTTTAAGATCATGGATACATTAATGATATGATCAGAACTCTAAATCTATCTCCCTCGAAAAATACCCACAACATTTCACATACAATTTCATAGGATACTTTAAGGGTACAAGAGTCTTAGGTTAGGTTGACTGATGAGAATACCGAACTCCATGGTAAGAATCAGTATGCATCAGTGAGAATGAATATAATAGTTTCAGTCCAGAGATTTTAACAAAGAAGGTAATGCAAGGCTGCAGACAAACTTAGGTGACTTAAAGTTTTACCTAACTCCATATTATGGGTTGAATGTGTCTCCCAAAAAGATATGTTGAAGTCCTAATCCCTGGTACCTGTGAATGTGACCTTATTTGAAAATAAGGTTAAATGCAGATGGAATTAGTCAAATAAAAATGAGGTCTTACCAAAGTAAAGTAGGCCTTATTCAAATATGACTGGTGTCTTTAGAAGAAGAGGAGAAAAAACACAAACCGACATAGAAGGGACTGAAGTGTTGAAGCTGTAAGCCAAGGAACACAAAGATTGCCAACAAACACCAGAAGCTGGAAGAGGCAAGAAAAGATTCTACCCCACAGGTTTCAGAGGGAACATGGCCCTGCCCACACCTTGATTTTGGACTTCTAACCTCTAGGACTGTGAGAAAAAAAGTTTCTGTTCTTTTAAGCCACAAAGTTTGGTACTTTGTGGGACTTTGGTACTTTATAGGACTTTGTTACAGCAGCCCTAGGAAACTAAGACACTCCAATTCTGCCTTTCCCCTGCTCTGCCTTCTACATTTCAATGCATTCTCAGCTCTTTCTTCTTTTTTTATTATGAAAGTTGTAGATTTACAGAAAAATCATGTATAAAATACAGGATTTCCATATACCACCCCATTATTAACACCTCATTTTTGCTGTGGTATTTTTGTTACAATTGATGAAAGCACATTTTTACATTTGTACTATTAACTATAGAACATGGTTTAATTGAGCATTCACTGTTTGTGTAATGTAGTTCCACAGATTTTCTTAAACATTTTAATTCTTTTATCACGTACACAATCTAACATTTCCCCCTTTTAATCACATTCAGATATATATATTTCAGTGCTTTTAATTGCGTTCACAATGTTGTGCTACCATCACCACCATCCATTACCAAAACACTTCCATCATTGCAAATAGGAACCCTGTACATTTTAAGCCTTAACTCCACATTCACTATCCCCACCCTGTCCCCTGGTAATCAATATTCTAGTTTCTGACTCTATGATTTTGTTTATGCTAAATATTTCAAATCACTGAGATCATACAATGTTTGCCCTTTTGTGCCTGGTTTATTTTACTTAATAAGATATCTTCAAAGTTCATCCACATTGTCACATGTTTCAAGACTACATTCATTTTTTACAGTTGAATAATATTTCATTGTATATGTATACATTTTATTAATCCATTCATCAGTTGATTGGTGCTTAGGTTGCTTCCATCTTTCAGCAATTTTGAATAATGTCACTATGAACACTGGTGTGCAAATGTCTGAGTTTCTGCTTTCAATTATTTGGGGTATACACCTAGTAGCAGGATTGCCAGATCATATGGTAGTTCTATACTTAGCTTTCTGAGGAACTGCAAAACTGTCTCTCACAGCAGCTGCACCTTTTTACATTTCCACGAGTGTGAATGAGGTTTCCTATTTCTCCACATCCTCTTCAACACTTGGCATTTTCCGTTTTTTAATAGCAGCCATTCAAATGGGTAGGAAATGTTATCTCATTGTGGTTGTGATTTGCGTTTCTCTGATGGCTAATGATGTTAAGCATCTTGTCATGTGCTTTCTGGTCATTCATATATCTTCTTTAGAAAGGTGTCTATTCAAGTCTTTTGCCCAGTTTTAATTTTTTTTATCTTTTTGTGTTGTTAAAGGATGTCTTTAAATATTCTTGATATTAATCCTTTATTCCATATGTGGTTCCCAAATAATTTTCCCATTTTGCAGGTTGTCATTTTACTTTGATGATAAAGTCCTTTGAGGCATAAAAGGTTTAATTTTGATGAGATTCCACTTATCTTTTTTTTTTTTTTGGTTGTGCTTTTGATGTAAAGCCTTAAGAAATCATTGCCTAATACAAGGACGTGAAGATGCTTCCTTACATTTTCTTCTAGGAGTTTGATAGTTCTGGCCCTTGTATTTAGGTTTTTAATCCATTTAGAATTGATTTTTGCATATGGTGTGAGGAAGGGGGCCCTCCTTTTTTCCTTGCAAATGGAGATCCAGTTTTTCCCAGCATCACTCGTTGAAGAGATTATTCTTTCCCAACTGAGTGGTCCCCCACCTTGCTAAACTCCCTTGACTGTAAATGTGAGGGTTGATTTATGAGCTCTCAATTCAATTCCATTGGTCTCTATATATCTGTTCTTGTGCTCATACTATGCTGTTTTGATTAATAAGTATTAAGATCAGGAATTGTGAATTCTTCAACTTCATTCTTCTTTTTCAGATGGCTTTAGCTATTCAAGGTCCCTAACCCTTCCATATAAATTTGATAATCGGCTTTTCCATTTCTGTAAAGAATGTTGGATTTTTTATTGGGATTGTATTGAAAGAAAGACAAATTTATTATGTCATAGTTTCTGTAGGTCAGGAATCTGAGTATGGCTTAGCTGAGTTCTCTGATTTATGTCTTTCACAAGGCTGCAATCAAGGTGTCAGCCCAGACTGGGATGTCATCAGAGGCTTGACTGGGGAAGGGTGCACTTCCAAGCTCATGTGGTTGTGGTGGGAATCAGTTCCTCAGAGGCTGTCAGACTGAGAGCCTCAGTCCCCTCCTGGCTGTTGGCTGGTGACCTTCTTCAGTACTTACCATGTGAGTCTGTCCAATAAGGCTGCTTACTTCTTTAAAGCATGCAAGCTCTGAAGGCAATGGACAGAACTGACTAGCAAAATGGAAGTTAAAGTCTTCTGTAATGGACATAAATATACAAGTCAAAGAAACCCAAAGAACTCCAAACAGAATAAATCTAAATACATCTTCCCAATGATGCATACTAATCAGTCTATCAAATGTTGAAAAGAAGCAAAAAATCCTGAAAGTGGCAAGAGAAAAACAATCTACTACATACAAGGGAAACCAAATAAGACTGAGTTCAGACTACTCAACTAGCACACTGGAGGCAAGAAGGCAATGGTATGATATATTCAAGATCCTAAAAGAGAAAGACTTCCAGCCAAGAATTCTGTACCCAGCCAAATTGTCCTTCAAAACTGAGGGGGAGATTCAAGATTTCACAAACAAAGAAGTCCTGAAAGAATTTGTCAACAACAGACTGGCCTTACAAGAAATACTAAAAGGAGTAGTGCCAACTGAAAAAAAAAGACAGGAGAGGGAGGCCTGGAGGACCTCCAGAGTACCACTAAGGGTAATTTAAAGAATACAAAAAGAAAGAGGGAAAAGAATATATAGATCTAACAAATAAAATTAAAAAGATAAGATGGTGGATTCAAGAAACACCTTTTCAGTAATAACTTTGAATGTTAATGGACTAAATTTACCAGTTAAAAGATAAAGATTGGCATAATGGATTAAGAAACAAAGTCCAACTATATGCTGCTGACAAGAGACTCATCTTAGACACAAGGATACAAAGAGATTGAAAGTGAAAGGATGGGAAAAGATTTTCCATGCAAGTTATAACCAAAAGGAAGCAGGAGTAGCTATAATAATATCGAACAAAATAGACTTTAAATGTAAAGACATCATAAGAGGCAAATAAGGATGCTATATATTACTAAAAGAGATCATTAGCCAAGAAGAAATAACAACCACAAATGTCTATGCTCCCAATCAAGGAGCTCCAAAGCACATGAGACAGATATTGGCAAAACTGAAAGGAGTGATACATGTTTTAACAATAATAGCAGGAGACTTCAATACATCACTCTCCTCTATAGACAGAACAACTAGACAAAAGATCAACAGGGAAATAGAGAATTTAAATAACTTGATAAATGATTTAGATCTAACAAACATATCCCACCCCAAAGCACAAGGATATACATTCCTCTGTAGTGCTCATGTAACATTCTCGAGAATAGATCATATGCTACGGCACAAAACAAGTCTTTATAAATTTAAAAACATTGAAATTATTCAAAGAACTTTCTCTAATCACAATGGGATGAAGCTTGATCCAAATAACCACCAAAGAACAAGAACATTCACAAATATATGGAGATTAAATAACACACTCTTAAACAACCCAATGCATCAAAGAAGAAATTGCTAGAGAGATCAGTAGCTATCTGGAGATGAATGAATATTAGAATAAACCTTATCAAAGAACTTATGGGATGTGACAAAGGCTGTGCTGAGAGGGAAATTTATTGCCCTAAATGCCTATATTATAAAACAAGAAAGAGGAAAAATCAAGGACTTAACATCAAACCTGGAGGAACTTGAGAAAGAACAGCAAACTAACACCAAAGCAAATAGAAGAGAAATAACAGAGATTAAGGCAGAGATAAATGAATGGGGGGAACAAAAGAGCAATAGAAAGAATCAATAAAATCAAAAGTTGATTCTTTCAGAAAATCAATAAAATTGATGGGTGACTAGCAAGACTGAAAAAAAAGAGAGAGAATTCAAATAAACAAAACCAGAAATAAGAAGAGGTGCATTACCACAGACCCTGAAGAAATAAATCATTAGAGGATACTGTAAACAGCTATATGCCAACAAACTATACAATTTTAGATGAAATGGACAAATTCCTGGAGACAAACAAATGAGCTACACTGACTCAGGAAGAAATAGAAGATCTCAACAGACCAATCACGAGTAAAGAGATTTAATCAGTCATCAAAAATCTTCCTACAAAGAAAAGCCCAGGGCCAGATGATTTCCCAGGGGAATTTTGTCAAACGTTCTAAAAAGAACTAACACCAATCCTGCCCAAATTTTCCCAAAAATTGAGGAAAAAGAAACTCTATCTAACTCATCTTATGAAGCTAATATCATTTTAATACCAAAACTAGGTAAAGATGCCTTAAGAAAGGAAAACTACAGGCCAATTGCCCTAATGAGCATAGATGCAAAAATTCTCAATAAAATATAGGCAAATTAAATTCAACAATGCATCAAAAGAATTATACACCATGACTAAGTGGGGTTTATACCAGGAATGCAAGGGTGGTTCAACAAAAAAATCAATTAATGTAATACAGCACATTAACAAATCAACAGGGAAAAAATCACATGATCATCTTGATTGATGCTGAAAAAACATTTGGCAAAATTCAGCATTCTTTTCTGATAAAAACACTCCGAAACATAGTACTCAAAGGTAATTATCTCAATATGATAAAGGGAATATATGAAAAACCAATACCCAGCATTGTACTCAATGGAGAGAGACTGAAAGCTTCTGCCTAAGATCGGGAACTAAGACAAGGATGCCCACTGTCACCACTATTATTCACCATTGTGCTAGAAGTTCTAGCTAGAGCAATCAGGCAAGACAAAGAAATAAAATGCATCCAAATTGGAAAGGAAGAAGTAAAACTCATTATTTGCAGATGTTTTGATACTATACTTGGAAGATCCTGAGAAATCTACAGCAAAGTTACTTGATCTAATAAGCAAATTTAGCAACGTGGCAGGATATAAAATTAATGTGCAAAAATCAGGAACATTTCTATACACAAGCAATGACCTAGCTGAGGAGTCAGTTAAGGAAAAAATTCCATTCGAAATAGCATCTAAAAGCATCAAGTACTTAGGAATGAACTTAACTAGGGACATAAAGGACTTGTACACAGAAAACTACATAATATTCCTAAAAGAAATCAAAGCAGATCTAAATAGGTGGGAAGACATTCCCTGCTCACGGATAGGAAGAATAAATATAGTTAAGACGCCAATTCTCTCCAAATTGATCTACAGATTCAACACAGTACCAATAAAACAGTACCAATAACAATTCCAACAACCTACTTTAAAGATTTGGAAAAGCTAATTGCCAAATTCATCTGGAAGGGAAAGAGATCCCCATATAGCTAAAAGCATACTCAAAAAGTAGACGAAGTGGGAGGATTAACACTCCCTGACTTTGAAACCTATTATAAAGCCACAGTGGTCAAAACAGCATGGCACTGGCACAAAGATAGAAGCATTGACCAATGTAATCAAATCGAGAGTGCAGAAATAGATCAACAAATCTATGGTCAACTGATTTTTGACAAGGGCCCCAAATCCTCTGAACTGGGACAAAATAGTCTTTTCAATAATTGTGCATTAAAGAACTGGCTATCAATAGCCAAGAGAATGAACGAGGACCCCCATCTTACACCCTACACAAAAATTAACTCAAAGTGGATCAGACACCTAAACATAAGAACTAGTACCATAAAGCTTCTAGAAGAAAATGTAGGGAAACATCTTCAAGACCTAGTAATAGGAAGTAGTTTTCTAAACTTTACACCACAAGCACAAGCAACAAAAGAAAAAATAGATAAATGGGAACTCCTCAAAATCAAATGCTTCTGGATGCATGGGTAGTTCAGTGGTTTGAATGCCCGCCTTCCATGCAGGAGACCTGGGTTTGATTCCCGGACAATTCACCCAAATAAAGAATAATCAAATGCGTCTGCACCTCAAAAGACTTTGTCAAAAAGGTGAAGAGGCAGCCAACTCAATGGGAGAAAACATTTGGAAATCACATATCGGACAAAGGTTAAATTTCCTGTATATCCAGAGAAATCATACAACTCAACAACAAAAGAACAAAAAATCCAATTATAAAATGGGCTAAAGATATGAATACGTATTTTTCTGAAGAGCAAATACAGTTGGCTCAAAAGCACATGAAGAGATGCTCAATTTCATTGGCTATAAGGGAAATGCAGATCAAGACTACACTGAGATACCATCTCACACCTATAAGAATGACTGCTATTAAACAAACAGGAAACTATAAATGTTGGAGAGGTTGTTGAGAAACTTGGACAGTTAGGCACTGCTTGGGAATGTATAATGGTGCGGCCACTATGGAAGACTGTTTAGCGGTTCCTGAGGAAACTAAATATTGACTTGCCTTATGACCCAGCAATAGCACTGCTTGTTATATACCCAGAAGAACTGAAAGCAACAACACAAACAGACATTCGCACACCGATGTTCATAGCAGCATATTCACAATTGCCAAAAGATGAAAACAAAGCAAATGCCCATAAACAGATGCGTGGATCAACAAAATATGGTATGTACATATGATGGAAAATTATACAGCACTAAGACAAAATCACGTCCTGAAGCACATGACAAATGGATTATCCTTGAGGACATAATGCTGAGTGAAATTAACCAGACACGAAAAGATAAATACTCTATGATTCTAGTATTATGACCAGCAAAATGGTAGAATCAGAGGCTTATAATACAGAATATAGGGGACTTAGAGATACACAGAAGCTAGAGATGGTTTAACCATTAGCTAATGATGTTGAACTCCAATGAAAAGGAATAGATAGGAGCGATGGTGGTTCTCTAGTGGGTCTATAAGTGACATTACCATATTGAAGATGATCAAGATTGAAAGTGGTTGTATAGACCCACGTGTCCCACTGATTAACACTATAAATATGAATTAGTTCTTACAAGAATTACTTCAAAGATATGATTCTTGTACAAAGAGGGCTTAAAGGGGGGAAACCTGTGATTGCCTGCTGTAAGCTATGTTCAAAAGAAAACCATCAGTACTACCACAGCAACAGCATAGGTAAATAATGGGGCGAGGGTCAAGAATTAAGAGGAGGTTTAGATTTTCTATTTGGTGAGGGTGTGTTTATTGGTTTTCTTTCTCTTGGAAACAATAAAATTATCTAAAATTGAGAATGTTGATGGTCTGTGGGCTTTGGGCCCTATACATGATATCTGATGAATGCAGGTGGCTGAAGGATGCACTGATGGAAAGTAGATTGGCAAACAATGGTATATACTCATGACAAAGGTTGTGCTGCTGCAAAAAGGAACAAAGTCATGAGGTATGCAATGACGTGAATGGACATGTGGAACACTTGGTGAGACAAAATAAGCCAGAAACAAAAGAACAACAATGGTGTGGTCACCTTTTGAAAATGCTTATAAGAAAACAGGGGCCTAGGTTGTAAGCTTTTAGAGAAGACACATTACATCTGGAGTGGTGATTATTATTTCTGGATTTTGAGAGGCCGTGTTTTATATATAACCTGATATTTAGAGATAAGAACAAAGCTAGACAGGTTGGGGTTAAAGTAATTCAGAACATAGGGGTAAGGAAAACAGTGTCTATATTTTAGAATCATGCATACTCTTTGAGACCAATGGAAGAAAAGTTTATTTGGCGTGGTACTGAAATTTTCTGTAGTGCATAATCTAATTCACTTATCTGTACAGCTATCTCATTTGAACAATTGAAATACAGGGAGCACAGAATTAGGAAGAGATCCTTTAATCCTGTATAGATTATTGTACTGCCTCAATACATCCTAGAGTATATTAAGTAGATAATTAAAAAATACTGGCAAAGTCCCCTGAGGGATGGGAGAAAGAAAATGGAATTAATAAACCTTATCATCAGGGATTTCCTGATACTGTGCTAAACTTTAAGTACACCTAAATCAATAGGCCATGCCCTCAGTCATGAGGCTTACTCTTGTGAAGCTTACATAGGTAACAGAGAAGCTTAGACTACCTATAGGCATGCCTAAGCGTTACTTCTGGAGGACCTCTTTTGTTGCTCACATGTGGCCTCAGTCTCTCTAAGCCTAACTCTGCAAGTGAAATCATTGCCCTCTCCCCTATGTGGGACATGACATCCAGGGATGAAAGTCACCCTAGTGACATGGGAGATGACTTTCAGGGATGAATCCTAATACCTGGCACCATGGGATCAACAATTCCATCCTGAAAGAAAGAGGGGAAAGAAGTGTAACTAAAAAAGTATCAGTGACAGAGAGAGTTCAAATATAGTCGAGAGGCTACTCAGGAGGTTGCTGTTATTATGTAAGCTTCAGGTACACCTTGCTACCTATCACAACCTGCCAACCCCCAACCAAGACCATTCCACTCAATCCTAAAGAACACCTAGGGCAATATATAAGATTCCACAAGGGTTCCAGGCACTAGAGTAACTTTCCAGAAACCTACAACCTCCAGATGGGTCCCTGGTCCAGATAAGTCGTGAAACCTAACCCAGCCTCTGCAGAACATCAGATAGTTCCATCCCCTTACTCCATATTAGCGACAGACCCTTCCAATATGAACAATTTAGAATTGCTTTAGCCCAAACACCCCTAAAGAGGGGAATGGAAAGATCAAAGGTAATGGTGGAGTTATACAGAGAAGAAAGGATTTAACAAACAAATATGAATGCTAAATTATTAAATTGATATCTCTTTTAGTCTCTAGTATTTTAGAGCAGCTAGAAGTAAAAACCTAAAATTATGGAATTGTAACCCATGTCAAACTCTGAAATATGTTCTACAACTAATTGTGGTGCTATGCTTTGAAATTTATAGCTTTTCTGTATATATGTTATTTTTCACAAAAAAAGAAGGAAAAAAATTCTATTGTGATGATAAAAAAATATTTAAACCCTCTAGCCTCCTATATTCTGGAGCAGCTAGAAGGAAAAACATGGGAGGATCGTATCATAGACCATGACAAACTCTGGGATCTGTCCTGAAAAACACTTCTTGAAGAGTGCTTTGAAAACGATTGCTTTTTTATTTCTTTACTTTGAATTTATGTTATGCTATACAATAAAAAAAGTTAAAAATAAAAAAGTACGATGCTTCTAAAACACTGTTAACTTGTACTAGAAGCCATTTCTCTTATTCTTTAATCATAGAATAATATAAAAACTATGTGTGGGGCGGGCCACGGTGGCTCAGCAGGCAGAGTTCTCGCCTGCCATGCTGGAGACCCGGATTCATTTCCCAATGCCTGCCTATGCAAAAAAATAAAAAACATGTGTGTAGTCATACGCCCTTCAAAGTCAGTTGAAGTTCAAGCAGGAGTTTTGCTTTCATCGTCCTTGGAAGTAAATTGTGTTGTCAACAAGCTTACATATGTGCAGTATATCACTGTATTCAGTATGACTTAATGTTGTTATTTGAAAGTATTTATGATTCACAGGTAATGGAAAAAATAAAGGAAAAATAATGTAATAAAAAAATCTTCTGTAAAACTAGAATGAAAATTAGAAGATAAAACATGAGACTATAGCACAGTGAAACCTGTGCAAATGTAAGTATGTTCTTTCATGAATTATAATAAATTTATGACATTAATAGAAGGTATTACTAATAGGGTGATATATGGGAAAATACACCCAATGTAAACTATGCACTGTAGTTAATAGTAATATTTTAAGATTCTTCTATCAATTGTAAAAAAGGTACCACACTAATACAAAGTGTTAACAATAGGGGGTATATGGAATGCTGTAGTTTTTACATGATTTTTATAAATCTTTAACTTCTCTAATTAAAAATGATAATATTTTTTTAAAATATGCTAAGTGAAATAAACCAGATGCAAAGCACTACATATTGTATGATTCCATTTATATAAAATATAAATAAATCTATAGAGACAGAAATAGATTAGTAGGTATGTAGGACTGGAAAAGGATAGAGGATTGAGAGATGACTGCTAAGAGGTATGGGGCTTCTCTTTTTGGAGTAATGAAAATGTTTTAAAATTGACTGTGGTGATGAATGCACAATTATGTGAATATACTAAAAGCCATTGATTGCATACTTTGGCTGGATTGTATGGTATATAAATATATCTCAATAAAACTTTTAAAAATTAAAAAAAATCATATATAACAATTACAGAAGTAACTTCCCATCACCTTTGTCATGTTCTATTGGTTAGAAGCAAGTTGCTAATCCAACCTACACCGGAGGGGATCTCACATGGATGTAAATATTAGGAGGTAGGAATAATTAAGGGTCATTGTTTGAGTCTGTCCACTACAATTATGGTTCTGTGCTATAGCTCTTCTGGAGAAATCGGTTTTCAGTCCAGTTAGAACAAGATGCTGGAAAAGCTGTTTACTTTGAGTGACTCTGGGCATAAAGTGTGCTGCTTCATAGCTCAGATGACA
The DNA here is from genome assembly GCF_023851605.1 of Tamandua tetradactyla. Taxonomy (NCBI): domain Eukaryota; kingdom Metazoa; phylum Chordata; class Mammalia; order Pilosa; family Myrmecophagidae; genus Tamandua; species Tamandua tetradactyla. The sequence goes on along the minus strand of NC_135353.1, from coordinate 60,906,431 downwards.
TTGTCACAAAGTTGGGGAAAGACCAGCCCTCCCCCTGCTTACCAGTCTGCCACAGACAACAGGATGGCTACCAGGAGAAGACAACAGTGCATGACCCAGAGTGTTCTCATGGGGAACAGAAGCAATGACAAGAGTTCTTAATGAAGAAGCTAGAGTAAAGGAACATGCACAGATTCATTTATGAGTAAAAGGTGAGATGCCCACGGAGACTCACAAAAGTACCCAGCAAGTCTTTAAAGAAAGGTTGAGTTACTGACGATGCAGGTGGCTCTAAAGCCATTGTCATCTGGGCATTAAATGCTCATATGATCTTTTGATAAGTCCTCCAGTTATATCTAAAACCAGATTCATTATCTTTGTTCTCAAATAAGCTCTTCCTCCAACTTCCCTATTTCTGATAGAGGTTGTTCAGGCTCACAACCTAAGAATCATCTTCAATTCACTTGTGTTTTCCTATAGTCACTGCTATCAACTTATTGATATTTCAGGTTCTCAATTCCATCTGGTACATCAGTTATCTCCTGTATCAATTAGAATATAGGTTCAGCTGCAAGTGACAGAACACCCAAAATAAGAGTGGCTTAAGCAAGGTGGAAATTTATTTTTCACTAATGTGAACATAAGCAGTCTGGGACTGATGTGATAGCTCCAAAATCATTGGACTCCAGAGTTTTCAGTCCTTTTGTTCTGTACTTCTCAACACAGAGTCCACCCCATGGACCAATGTCACATCATGATTCAAGATGGTTGCACCAGCTCCAGCCATCACGTCTGCATTCCTGCAAGCAGGAAGAAAGAACAGACAAGAAAAAAGCATGTCCCTTCCTTAAAGAATACTTCTTAAAAGATTTATCCCCCACCAAAACATAGCTTATAACCAATCGGTCAGAACCTAACCACATAGCCATATAGAACAACTTCAATGGAAGCTGGATATATAAAGTTTATTCTGCAATTCATGTTCCCAGCTAAAAATTGTGGGCTCTGTATTTAGAAAGAAGGCAAACTGGCATTGGTGAAAAACTACCAGACTCTGTATTAGATTATCAAACGGCACTGGTTGCAACCTTTCTCAACTTTGATTTAACTCTAATTTTAGAACTAGAAGAGAGCCTTTAGAGATCACACCACTTAACCTTCATTTTACAGAAGAGACACTATGGTCTAAAATCCAAGTAGCCTGCCCATAGTAAAATAATGGCAAGGTTGAGACTAGCACCTGACAAATTCATCTTCCTAAAGTCTCTCACAGTTGCTAAGATGAGCAAGCTATGGTTTAAAAAGCAGAGGCCAGATTGTTAAGAAGGCAAGTTGTGTCACCTTGGGCAAGTCACCTAATCTTTTATTCGTCTGATTCACATTCTCTGCAAAATGAGTGGTTGGACTATATGTTACTGAGTAGGTCTTTGAGCATTAAAATTCTATATGATTCTATGATTTTATTGTTATCCCTCCAACCCAAAATTCTCAGTGGTGGTCCATTGCCTTCTGAATTTAGATATTCAAAGCCCTTCATGATCAATCCCTAAGCTACCCTGCCAGATATGGTCCCCATATCTCTCTGTACAGCACAGACTCATTATCATGTGAACAGATCCCACACTTCCCTTTTACCTCTTTTCTCATACTACCCCCTCTGTTTGTAAAATAAGCTGTTTTACCAACCCTTTTCTTTGGCTGTAAATTCTCCCCATGTGCCAAGGCCCATTTTGAAACAAACAGACAGACAAATAAATGAATAGCATTTATTAAAGCACCTCCTGTGTGTTAGGCCCTATTTTGAGAGCTCTACATGTATTAACTCATTAAATATTTCAAATAAGCCTACAAGATGCATGTTATTCTTATCATCTCCATCCTACAGAGGAGAGACTGAAGCACAGGAAGGTTAAGCAACTTGCTGTGGCATAGAACATGCTATATGCTCATCAAATCTGTTTCAATTTTCTCTTCCTGGGCACACATTTCTTATTCTCCCTTGTAATTATGTTAAGATCATGTGGCTGACTTCTGGCCAACAGAATATGGACAGAAGTGATATAGGCCATTCTCAGGCTCCACTTTTAAAAGCATCTTGCCATCTCTCCTATCTTCTCTTCTCCTCCTGCAGCATCTTCAGAGACCATGCACTTATATTGTAACATCACAAGATGGTGCAGCCTATGTCAGCCTGGTTCCCTCTATTCTGACTACTCACTTGCCTAAATGCACAAAGCTCTTAATGGCAGAGAATATGAATATGAAGCCAGGCCATCTGGCTCTAGAGCCCACATTCTGAACATCTAGGCTATATAATGCCTTTCTAATAATACCTCCTCCTTCTTCTTGTGCAACTTTTTCTATGGAGCATTTCAAACATTTAAGAAGTTGAGAGAAGAGTATAATGAACCTCCTTAAAACATCAACTCAATGCCAACTTTGTTGGCTCCTTTGTCCCACTCAATCCCTCCTCCATTAGTATTTTGAAGCAAATCCTAATCATTATGTCATTTCATCTATAACTATTTCACTACACATAGCTATAAGATAAGAGCTTGTTCTTAAAAAATAACTGTACCACTATCTCGCTAAAATTATAAAACAAATATTCCTTCATACCATTAAGCATCCAGTGTACAAATTTCCAGTTGCCCCTTAAATATTATTACTGTTTTTTACATTTTGTTTAAATCAGGAAAAATAAGATCCACCCTTTGCAACTGGTTGATAAGTATCTTAAATATTTAAAAATTTCTCAATTCTAAGTTCCCCCTCTTTCTGTTTTATTCTTTGCAATTTATTTTTGAAGAAAATAAGTAGCTTGTCCAATAGAGTTTCCCATAGTCTGGATTAATGCCATTTTCTTGTGCTTTTCCTGGTTTTTCCAGCTGGTTGCGAGCTCTTCTTCTGGGAATTCTCCCCAGAGTAATTTCTAGCATTCTAATGGCACTTATAGTATCCTGTTTTAAAATTATGAATGTGTACTTACTTGTCTTGCTCTCCTGCAAGGCGGTATAACACTCTTTCATTTCTGTATGTCTTTCTACTCTGACCCCAAGGACCTAGACTTAATTTTGCAGAAAAAGAATTCCATACTTTTTGTTGAATTGTTGGATTAAATCCAGGATCTGCTGATGCCAGGGAGGCAGTTGGGACTACATGCTTGCCTAACAGATCTGGGAGCCTTGCTAGTTGGCAAGAAAGCTTTGCCCAGGAATTAAGGCATGGGTAGGAGTCTAGGCCCTGTAATCAGAGATATTTGAGTTTGAGGCAAAAATTCATCATTTGTTGGCTTGGCATCTTTTGGGCATCCTTCAACTTCTCCATATTAGTCAAGATTCTTTTAGTTGTAAACAACAAAAACTGATCTTAAGCATCCCTCCCAGTTATTCTGCAAGCTTAAATCATCTAACATCAGAGAGGAGTTGGAGAACAAGGCTTGAGGCAAAGAAGCCAAGAACAATGTCCAAAACTGTACCACTGAACTGGTCTGGTGAAGAATCAGTGTTACCACTATCAACAATTCCAAGCAATAAGTGCTACAGTTTGCATTGTTGGAACTCATAACTCTCATTTTCAGGCAGAAGGGTCAAAGTAGTGCTGGTAATATCTGGATATTGTTCAGACACTGCATTTGCTATGGAATAGGAGACATGTAAAATCCTGTGACTATTATCTGTCTCTTGGGTCCTGACAGTTCCATCTCATTGTGATTAAATGAATCAAAATGTATGCTCAATTCCAGAAAGGGAAATTTGGCAAGTTCTAGAATGATAGTCTAATTCTTAGTTCTAACATTTATCTCCATACCAGAAGGAAGGCAAAAGAGAACAGTGACTTCCCTCTGTGGCTTTTCAGGAACTAGCTCCAGGTTCAGGATCCTCACAGAAAATGTTCTTGACAGTGGATGGAGAGCTTGCAATACCTCCTGACAGAGCTTTCATTATCTGTCACATAATCCTTCCCCACTTGGACCTTGTTCTCTCCAAAACTCCTGTTTTGTTTTTTTTGTTTTTTAGCTTTTACTACATTATAATATACAGACAGAAAAGTACACGTACTATAAATGCACAGCTCAGTGATTTTTCATGAACTAACACACTCATGCAACCAGCACTGAGATCCATAAACAGGTCCATTACCATACCTCAGGAGCCTGGAAGGTCCTTTGTTCTTGGAAAAGCCTTACAGGAATTATTTCATACATTCATCTGCCTTTAGGTAGACCCATGCATGCCTAACTTAGAATATCACAAATTTGGGCCACAATAAATTAATCCTATCCCATCTTAACCCTTCCTTTTCCTTAAAGTAACCACTCTCCTGTTTTTATAGTGGTCACTTCCTTACATTTTTAAAATAACTTTATCAGCTAAATAGCATCCTTGGACATTATATTTATCAACATTGTTCTTAATTCTTTTGAGCATATAACTAGAAGTGAAATTACTGGGTCGCATGGTAATTCTCTGTTTAACTTACTGAGGGATGGCCAAACTATTTTCTACAGAAGCTGCACCAGTTTACATTCCCACCAGCAATGTATGAAGAATCCTATTTCTCTACATCCTTACCAACACTTGTAATTTTCCATTTTTAAATTATGAGCTCCCCAGTGGGTATGAAGGAGTAGCCACTGAGTTTGAGGGTGATTTGTTACACAGCAGTAAATAACTAATACAAAATGTTTAAGTACTGTGAAAGAGGAAGTACAAGATAAAATGAAGATATATTGCAGAGCATTTTAATCTAGTTTGGGAAGACAAATAAGCCCTCATTGAGGGATCAGTTAAGCTGAGACCTGAACAGAAAGGAGGAGAAAACCAGGATGTTGGGGGGTTGACAGAGAATGAAAAGTATTCTGGGTATTATGTGTGAAGTCATAGAGGAGAAAGTTAAATATGGTGCATCACTCCAATGGAAGTGAAGAAAACTCTAGAGACAAAGAGATAAGTTAGAAGTCAGCTGCAGTCATGCAATTTTTGGGGGGAGGGTGCATGATCCAGGAATCAAACCCGGGTCTCCCGCATGAAAGGCGAGCATTCTACTGAACCACCCATGCACCCAATACTTTTTTTTTTGGCATGGGCAGGCACCGGGAATCGAACCCAGGTCTCTGGGATGGCAGATGCGAACTCTACTTGTTGAACCACTGTGACCCGCTCTGCCATGCAATTTTAAGAGGGAAGTGGCTGCATATATGGTAAGAAGTGAATGAATTTGAGAGTTATCTAGGAGGTAGAATCAATAGATCTTGCCTCCCTGAATATTTGTTGGCAAGAACTAATAGAAATTATCTTGCAATAATGATTTTCTCTTTGCAGAGAAGGTAAGGTCATTTGTTGAGATGGGATAGGAGAGGTAGGGAACTCAGTGCTTTGAAGAAAACGGAGAAGATTTGAAATAGCTGGAGTTATGAGTGGGAGCACACTGACAAGGGAAACATAGTATGATTGATACACAGTATTGAGGGCCCAGTTATGTAGAGATGAGACATTTAAGGAAACAGCAATGTGCGCAGTTATTTGATTTTCTCTATCTATGTTCGGCAGTCCAGGTACAGGATTACAGAGAAAGGTTACTTGAATTTACTCAAGGTTCGGGTATTTGCCTGGGCAGGTAACATAAAATGACAATGCAAAAAGTATTTGAGGGAACTTGGGTATAGTTGAAGTGATTAGCAACCAACCTGTGATTAACAACCAACCTGTGACATGGCCTCTAGTGGACTAGAAGTCCCAGTGAGGTTGAAGGACTAGTGCACCGGAAGTAACTGAATGAGTTAGAAGGACAGAAGGGCGTAGTCACAGAGTGGTATACTTTTATGATTTTAGAGGCATAACAATTCTGGATGATGGCAAGGACCAAGGTATGGCCAAGAGAGTGTGCGGCTGAAGTGGCATGAAAGGCAAGATCACTGAAGATGAGGTGGTCACATGGATGTTGAAGTCAACAAGAATTTACTCATTCATCAGATATTTATTCAGGACGTACTATATTAGTTACCTATTTCTTTATAGCAAATATAGAGGTTTAAAACACCACACATTTATTATCTCACAGTGTCTGTGGGTTAGGAATCTGAACATGGCTTACTTGGGTGCCTCTGGCACCAGGGTGGCAATCAAGGTGTTGACCAGGGCTGCATTTAGAGGCTTGATTTGGGAAGGATCCACTTCACTTGCAATCTACTTCCAACCTCAGTCACATGGCTGCTAACAGGGCTCAAGGCCTATCTGGCTATTAGCCAGAGATATCAGTTCCACTTGCCACTTGGGCTTTTCCATGGGACAACTCACAGCATGGCAGCTGGCTTCCTTCAAAATGAGCAAATATGGTTGGTATAATCTTTTTTGTTCTTTTCTGTGTTCGTTTTATTTCTTTTTCTATTGTCTTTTTATTTCTTTTTCTGAATTAATGCAAATGTTCTAAGAAATGATGAATATGCAACTAAGTGATGATATTGTGAATTACTGATTATATATGTTGATGTTTTATTTGGTTTGTTAATTTTTAAATTAATAAATAATTTTTTTTAAATGAGCTATACAGATCGGTTGATTTAGTATATGTACTACAGAAAATTTCAGTTCCAGATCAAATAAAACTTCCTTCCATTGGTTAAAAAAAATGAGCAAATATAAGAGAGTAAGAGAGGCTTGAAGTGACATCCCAGTTCCTCTGCTGTATTCTAATTATTTAGAAGCGAGTCAAAAAGTCCAGCTCACATTCAAGAAGAGGGGATTACGTAAGGGTGTGAATACCAGAAGGGGGATTATTGAGTGCCATCTTAAAGACTGTCTTCTATAGCTACTATGTGCTGGGGACTATTCTAGATGCTAAAGATGTGGCAGTGAACAAGACAAACAAAAGCCTTCTTTTGTAGCACATTTAAGTTGGGGGAAAGAGATTATAAACAGGAAAATAGGCAAGATCATTGAGAACATATGTGCTATAAAAATAATGAGATAGGATAGTGTGATAAAAGTGACTGGGCAGGGTAGAGAAGGGGGTTATTTTATATAGAGTGGCCAAGAAATGTCTTTCTGAAGTGGCATTTAATCTGTGAACTGGAAGTATGAGAAGTAGCTAATCATGCAAAAATTTGGGAAGAAAAACTTTCCCGATGAGGACTTTAGAGAATGAGTTTGGTGGCTTCAGGTAATCACAGGCAGTCCAAGGTGCTTAAGGCAGAGTGAGAAAACCCTAGAAGAGGGGCCAGAGATAGAAGGGAGCCAGATAATGCAGGGCCTTATAACCCATGTGTGGTGAGGAATTTGGACTTTATTTTAAAATAAATGTTTCCTGAGGGAAATCCTTGGAAGGTTTTAAGCAGATAGGTGATGTAATCCAATTTAAGTTTTAAAAATGTCATTTGACCTTGCAAACATTATGCTAAGTAAAATTAGCAAAGAATAAAAGGAAAAGTATTGTATGTTTCCACTTAAATGCAGTATCTGGAATAAGTAAATTGTTAGAGACAGAAGAGCTCAGAGATTACAAGGGGCTGAGGGGAGAGGAGGGATAGGTAATTATTGCTTAATAGGTACAGAGTTTCAGTTTGAAGTGATAAAAAGGTTTTGGTAATGTATGGTAGTGATGGTAGCACTTCACTGTGAATATAATTAATGCCACTAAATTGTAAACATAAAATGGTTAGAATGGAAAATTTTATGTTAAACAGATGTTGTCACAATTTTAAAAAATCACTTTGCCTGTTGTAGAGAGAAATGTAGACTGAATTTGTGAAGTGCTGGAGTGGAGATCTAGAAAAATGCAGGACTTGGGATGGAGAAGAAGGCCGAGAGGCAGGTTCTACATGTTCACTGAATGATGGGGAGTTTAGTATGTAACCATAATGCAAAAAGGTAAAATGGTGGTAATTTTGGTTGGAAGGAGCTTCAAAGGAATAGAGGTTTTGACATAAAGGTGGAGGAGTAATGGTCTGGAAGCAGTGCTGGGGAGCAAGAAGGACACACCTATCTCCTGACTTGGAATCTGTTAGGTAGTGAGGGAATGAGCAGCCTCCACTAAAGAAGATGTTCAGGAAGCCAGGTTTCAGTTAATGCATCAGAAGAAAAGAGCATTTGGTGAGGCGATTAATGGTGGGCAGCCCTTTTGTCATCTGGCATCCCTGACCTATAACAAATATCATTCAGGGCCTTCTCCAATTCAGAGTACCCTCATCTAACTTGAGGCAGAAAGAAAGAGACACAATAAACTTTGAGAATTCTGAGATGAGTTTTAGCAAGATAACTTTTTTTCTAAATTAATTTAGGCTCTAGGCTTTAGCTTTCAGCCTTTGAAATTTTTATCATGTTATTAACCAGCCACCCTTCACAAATCTCCAACTGCTCTTCATCCTTCAACCTACCCTTTCCTTCTAAATAACTCAGAAATTGCAGTCTGCCTAAGAAAAGGTTATTTTCTGACTTACTACAGCAATGACCAGAGGAAAAGCATATCAAGAGCTAGAAATAAACATGCCAAGGACCAGATTTGGCCCTAGAGTTGGAACCTCCTTCCACTTCCCCTAATCCAGTGTTTCTCAAAATTTTATCCATTTTTTCGCTCAACTTAGAAGCCATTTTAGACTTTTCCCCCCTAATCTGTAAATCAGAGTTCTTCAGAGAAACAGAACCAATAGGATATATATAATATATATAAAATATATTATATATATGTTAATTCAAATATTTATTTCAAGGAATTAATCATGTGATTGTGGAGGCAAGCTGGAAACTCAGCAAGGAGTTGATGCTGCAGTGTTGAAGCAGTTTCCTCTCCTGGAAACCTCAGTTTTTACTCTTAAGGCCTTTCAACTGACTGATGAAAGGTCCACCCACATTACTGAGGGCAATCAATCTCCTTTACTTAAAGTCAACTGACTGTGGTTGTTAACCACATCTACAAAGTATCTTACCACAGTACCTAGATTAGTGTTTGATTAAATAACTAGGTACTATAATATAGCCAAGTTGACAACTATGAATAACCATCACACTGCCACACCATCACCACTCCCATGAAATTTTACCACCACAGAAACATTGCATATCTCTTTATGTACTATTGCCGTTTGGAAGGCCCCACACCACTGTCATGACAATATGACCCTCCACCCCCAAGAACAAATTTCACCCCCTTAGGGGTGATATCACTCCTATTGAGAATGCATGTCCTAAAGCAAAGAAGCACTTCTAATGATGAACATTTTAGACACAAGAGCAGAACCCATTGTGGAGACATTTTAAAACCACAGCATAAGTTTATGTATGTAGTAGAAAAGCTTAACCCACCTATAAGTATGCCTAAGAGTTACTTCCAGAGAACCTCTTTTGTTGCTCAGCTGTGGCCTCATTCTCTCTAAGCCTGACTCTATAAGTGAAATCATTGCCCTCCCCCCTACATGGGACATGACATCCAGAGGTGAAAGTCTCCCTGGTTACATGGGAAATGACTCCTAGAGATGAGTCCGGCCCTGGTACCATGGGATCAACAATGCCATCCTAATCAAAAGGGGGAAAAGAAGTGTAACAAATAAGGTATCGGTGACTGAGAGAGTTAAAATAGAGTCGAGAGACTACTCTGGAGGTTGCTCTTACACAAACTTCAGTTAGACATTGCTACCTATCATAACTTGCCAAACCCCAACCAAAATCATTCCTGCCAATCCTAAAGAACACCTCGGGTGTTGTTTAAGATTCTACAAACATTTCATGCACTAGACTAACTTTCCAGAAACCTACAACCTCCAGATGGTTCCCTGGACCAGATAAATCCTGAAATGCAGAGGGGTCAGCCTCTCCAAAACATCAACAAGTTCCATCCCCTTATCCCATATTATCGACAGCTCCTTCCAACATGAAGAAGTTAGAATAAGCATAGCCCAAATAATCCCAAAGAGTGGAAAAAAGATCAAAGGTGATGGGGGAGTGACACAGAGAAGAAATATAAGAAATGAGTATGGGTGCTGAATCATTATACTGATATTTCTTTTAGCTTTCCAAACCTTAAAGAGTCTAGAAGTAAAAACCTAAAATTGTGGAATTGTAACCCATACCAAACTCTGAAATCTGTTCTACAACTAATTGTTGCAATGTACTTTGAAATTTATTGCTTTACGTATATATGTTATTTAAACAGGAGGAGTATAACAGAGAAGATAGGATTTAACAAATGAGCATGACTGCTGAATCATTATATTGATATTTCTGTTGGTCTCCAGTATCATGGAACAGATAGAAGAAAAAACAAAAAGTCGTGGGACTGTAATCTAAACCAAGCATTAAAATCTATTCTACAGCTGCTTGTTAAAATGTACTTGGAAATTTATTGCTTTTTTGTATATATGTTATATTTCACAATAAAAAAAGTTAAAAACACATCATATAAAAGGTAAAAATTGTGTAGATTGAAATATTGTGGGTCAATGAGAGGGAGAGGTAAGGGATATGGGATGTTTGAATTTATTTTTTTTTCTTTTTATTTCTTTATCTGGAGTGATACGAAGGTTCTAAAAATGATCACATTACACAACTATGTAATGATATTGTGAGCCATTGATTGCATAATCTGGTTGGACTGTATGTGTGTGTGGCTAGTTCTCAATAAAAATATTTTTAAAGAAACACATTATATGGGGAACATATTGATGCTGCATAAAGGTAGAACTGTTGATGATATTTAATGAATTGGAAATCTGGTTTGAAACTCAGTCTTCTGGGGCTTGTTTTTTACCTTGGTTGGTTTCTTTGGGTCTTGCTGGTTCCTCTTGGGACTGACCACCAAGTTGAGTTTCAAGGCTAGTAGAATAGTCCCTGCACCAAAGGTGACCTCTTTGAACTACAGGGTTGCTCCATGACACAAACCATCACACGCAACTTTTGCCACAAAGACTCAGAAATGGCTGTTGAGAGGGAATATTCTGTCTTCTTTCTTCACACTGAGCTGCCTGCTAATCCCTGCTCTGTTTCTCATGCTGTGACTCCTCCAACAATCTGACAGGAGAAGCACATGCAGCAGTCTGGAGCAATGCCCTTCCCAGCTCCTCAAAGATTGCTTATTAGCTTAAAGATAGTAGGTAGGGAGGTGTCTGCACCAGAGAGCCAGACAGCTCTCAAGATAGCAGCCTCTGCCTGAATGGTATAGAGGGAGCTCAGCGGCTGGACGGGGGTGGTGAGGTGGGAGTCAGGCCAAGGGAATGCCTCTGGAAATGGATGCCTTTATCCTAAACACTCTGCAGTTGCCAGAAGCTAAGTAGGCTGCCATAGCCAGAGCTCTACCAACGAAACTTTGATTTTACCAGAAACTCCCCCATCCTCTGTGCGGCAGCAGGCTGTCCATCATCAATTTTCAAGCCAATGTTTACAGTACAAAAGCCTCAGATGCACAATATCTATAATGACGAAATCCTATTTTCTCATCTCCCAGGTCGACCCAGCCTCCAAGCTTACTCCCTCAATAGAGTCTGATTTGGTAATAAAACAAAATCAGGGTAGGCCACGGTGACTCAGCAGGCAGCATTCTCGCCAGGACCAGGGTTCAATTCCTGGTGCCTGCCCATGCAAAAAAAAAAATCAGTGTCTTTGCCTCCTTTCTTAGAAACTCACATATTAGGCCCACATGATAGATCCCAGCGTTTTGCACTTCTTGGAACTCGCTGATTCCTTTTGGAGAAGACTGTCATGAGAACTGTATTAATTTCCTATAGCTATCCTAACAAATTACCACAAAATGGATGGCTTAAAACAACAGACATTTATTCTCTCATAGTTCTAGAGACCAAAAGTCTGAAATCAAGGTGTTGGGTATAATCATGCTTACTTTTAAGGCTGTAGGGAGGAATCCTTCTTAGCTTCTGGGGGTCACTGGCAATCCTTGACATTCCTTGGCTTGCAGCTGTATCACTCCAATTTTTGCCTCCATCTTCATATAGTTGTCCCCACTGTGTATATGTCTATATCCAAATTTCTCTTTTTTATGGGAGCACCAACCATTAGACTAGTGTCCGCCCTAATCCAGTATCATCTTAACGTCATTACATCTGCAAAGACCTTACTTCCAAATAAGTTCACACTCACAGGTTCTGGGTGGATATGAATTTTGGAGGGACACTATTCAACCCAATACAGGACTTGAAGGATACCAACAGTTAACACAGGAAGGAAACTTCTAGCAGTGTTCTGAACTCAGAACCCTGGCCCAGAGGGTCTCAAACTTCAGTGTGTATCAGAATCACTTGGGGACTTTTCCAAAAAGGACCTCACAGATTCTGCTTCAGTAGGTGGGGAGTGAAACTTTGACACTGGGATTTCTGACAACTTCACATTTGAGTGACTGAAATGCTCAGCAGTCCAGGACTATTATTTGGGAAACAGTACCCTAGGGAGTTCATGGATGGGCTTCTAGAAGTTCACGGATCCCCAGAAGCCTCTATACAAATTGTCTGTATGGTGCTTTTATCCAGGTAGAGGTTCACACAATTAAGAGACACTGCTATAGGAGGGAAGCCAGGTTTTACTAGTGAATTTCATAGGAAGAATCAGCAGATATTGATCAATGATGCATAAGAAAGGAGTCCGATGGGCCCCCTGGCCCATTGCTTCTTATAGGAGTAAAAAGTGTCATCAACACAAAAGAATGCCCCTGTAGCTCCCAGAGATCAAGAGCAGAAGTCTTGACAACAAAATGACTGTTTCCCCTTAGCAGACTCTTCTATGAAAATATTTAAATACTAATGAAATTGCCCTTATCCGCTGCCCACTCCAGTGGACATTGGGCCTCTACTAAAGTGATTCATGAACCATTTTACCCTTCAACAACACTTTGCTTTTGTACTTTAATGAAAGAAAAAGAGGGAGTGGGGAGAGAGAGAGAGACAGAAATGGCCATTTTTGATCTACATATCAAAAAAAGATAAATATAGCTACAAGTGTGATTCTCCCTCTCTTTCACACATATGCACACACAGTAGAATGGTGCTATAATTGACCACATGGTATAATTTGAGAGACCTCTGTTCAAAAATGTTATTTTTCACCTCAGTCATTTCATCTTTACAATTTCCTGTGAGTCTGGAGAGTCTTGAGTCATAGAAGGTTTTGCCTTTTTGGAATTTTCCTATTAGAATTCAAATCTTCTAGTTGGGGGTTGAGACTTAAACCAGGAGTTTTTAATCTGGATCCATGGATGCCCCTAGGTTTTGGCATGCTTTAGTATGTATCACAATTACCTGAAAACACATTTAAATATAGATTCCAGGGCCCTATTCATGTGCAAAGAGTCTGATTCTTTCACTCAAAGGAGGGACTCAGGAATCTGCATTTTTAACAAGATTCCTAAGAAATTTTTACAGATTTTCCTTACGCCACACTTCAAAAAACATTACTCTTCGGAAGTAGTAAATGCAAACTTTTAAGTGTTATATGCATGGATTTTTCTGAGCAGTGAATCTACAGCTTTAATCAGATTCTGAAAGACTTCTTGACTTGAAAAAGCTAACATTTTAGCAAGGAATACCAAAAATGGGATCCAAAAGATAAGGGAGGGACAAAATGAAGGAAACTTTCCCAGATTGTACAAACGGACAGGAAAGAATTCTTACTAAATCACTTCACTATTGCTCTGACTGAAAAATGGGAGAAGTTATTACAAGCATCATGACTAAAGTGAAGGATTTTTAACATGGAAAAAATTTTGCTACTTACATCACAAATGGCTAATTTCCTTACTGTATAAAGAGTTACTACATATTAAGAAAAATACCACTGAGTCAATGGCAATGGACATGAACAGTTCACAGAAAAGGAAAAACAAATGGCTTTTAAATGTAATGATGCTTAATGTCATTCATAATAAGAAAAATCTCATTTAATAACACAAGGAGATCTCATTTTTCATCTTTTAAATTGAGGTATATGAAAAAGTTGGATAACACACTGCGCATGTGGGTGTGTAAATTGGAGGACAATTAGGCAATATGTATAAAAATTCAAATGCCCACACTATTTAATGCAGCTATTCTATTTTTAGAAATTTATTATACAAAAATACTCCCACGTACATAGAGCTTATTCATTACAACAATGTTTGTATTAGTAAAAGATTGTGGAAGACCTAATTATCAGTCAATAGAAGACGAGTCAATAGTATGGAGCTATAAAATGGTTAGTCTCTTTATGCACTCATGGAAAGCATCCCCAAGACTTGTGTCTGCTCATAAAAAGCAAGATTCTGAACAATACGTGTGGTATGCAACCACTTGTGATAAGATGTGTACTTGCTTGTGTTTGTATGGATTATCTCCCACAAAATTCACACGCACACACACAAAAAACCTTGTTAATAGTGGCTAGATAAGACAGTTTGGGAGTAAAATGTACTTTTCATTAATATTCTTTCTTAATTTCTGTGTTATTTGCATGTATTTCCTACTAAAAATAAAGTGCTAAAAATGGAAACTAAATCAAGTAAGCAAGCAAGAAGGCTCTGGTTGCAGTATGAAGGGTGGATAGGCAGAATGTGAGTGAAGAGTGGAGATTCTCATCTGAGAAGCATGGTCCCCTAGCGACAGGTGGGCCACACCACTGCTACTTAGACTGGGGTTCACAACCAGTCACACTGCAGGTGTCAAAAAATTTGACATATGAATGGAGGAGATATACGATATTTCTCAGGTATGTGGGGTTGTAAATAAGATTGACAATCACTGGGCCTTTAAAGAAATTCCTCAAAGTCCTCTCTGCACCTTAAAACCCACTTCATCCTCCAAGGCCTGGTTCATATGCATACTCCTCCATGGAATTTCACTGATCTCCCTTTCCAGTGCCCCAAACGCTTCTCCCATGGGATAAAATTCCTTTCTTTCCTCTGGGCTCCCACAGTGTCACCAAGATTCATTTCTGCTTTAAAATTTAGACATGAATTTGCATATCGTCTCTTCCACTAGATTGAAAAAAGTTAGAGCAAAGACCCATTCTTTTTTTTTTTAAATATTTTTATTGTAAAAACTTAGCATACAAACATATATCCTTGACATAAAAACATTCCATATATAGTGTACAATCAATGGCTCACAATATCATCACATAGTTGTACATTCATCACCATGATCATTTTTTGAACATTTACATCATAAGGACCCACTCTTAATTGCCCCTCTCTGCCCCCCAACACCACCCCCAGTGCCAGTGCAATAACTGACATACAGGCAGTGGCCAGAGAATGTAGATGATTCACAGAAGAGGCAACAGCCTTCCTATACTTAAATGAGCCTTATCCTGGGCACGAATATACTCTAGATTGTACCACGGTTAACATTGGCCCTACAGGTAATAATAGCCACAAAATAATAGGCTTTAACTGGGCCACACTCCCAATGAATCACTTGATTCACTTAGATACTTGAAAGAATGCCTTTCACCAACCAGTTGCTAGTACAGAGACCTCAACAGACAGTCTGCATTTCTTAATACCTTTCCAATTCCCAGGAGCAGGGCTGGTTCTCTCATTCTTCCTTTCCTTTCTCCCATGCCTATAGCAGGCCTCATTAATCACACAGAATTTCTTTCCCATTGGACACAAATTGACCCTCAAAATCACTCTCAAAAAGTCAGCAGCTATTAATCACATAGGATTGGCATACAAAATGAAACTTATTTGCCATCCCAGGCTTAAAGAGAATTCATATACCTTGGGGCAGAGCACCTTTCCAGAACATTTTAGAAAGCTAACCAGAAGTTTTCAGATTCAGGCGTACTCTAGGCCTGCAAGAGTTATGTTCTAGTCATTTGGGAACCTTGGGCATGGATGGGCAAGTCTGGCCCTGCTCCCATGGAGGCAGACGAACTCAGCTAGCTAGAATCTTACTCATCAGAAATCTCAAGTCACTATAACTCTCCCTTATCTTCTTCCTTTCTCCTTGTCCCCCCACCCCACCAAAAAAAGATTATACTTTTATGAACTAGAAGGAAAAAGATATGGAAACAAGTTCCTATCAGGATTTCTGTTTTGACAATACTACCAGGGAATGTCTTGAAGTGAGGCCTCACTGAGCCTAATTCCCTGCCTCTTTCTCTAGTGTGACTTGGACTGCATCTCTAGATAATAATCAGTGGTGGTCACAATTATGACCTATGAACCTGCAGGACCCTCACTCAGTTGAGGCTCAAACAATGGTCACACATGGCCCATTCATGATCTCTAACCTTCCTATCAGGGTCGGCAAATGACAGTCCTTAGACCAAATCCAGCTCATCACCTATTTTTGTTTGTGTGCTTGCTTTTGGCTTAATCAACAGGAATTTTTTGGCTCACAATTTTGAGGCTAGGAGAAATCCAAAATCAAGGTGTCATCAAGATGATGCTGTCTCTTCTGGTAATTATGTGACACCTGAGACTCAGAATTAGAGCTCTGGAGCCATGAAAGTCAGTAGTACCCCTACAGAAACTTCAAAAAGCTGAAAAAGTGATCAGACTTCATCTAAAGATACAAATGAAGCTGATCTGAACAGGATTTAGGCAAATCAGAATATAGGGTAAGGATGATATGGTCCATATTTTAAAACTTCAACTTCTGCCTGAGACCAAAGGGAGAGATGTTTATTTGGTACAAAATTTATATTTTGGTAGCACGTTATCCAATTTAACTGGTATGGTCAGTTTACTTGAACACTGTAAGTACATGGAAACTTGACTAGGGTGAGAGATATTGTTGGTTTGTAGAGTTAGTGTGATATCTCCATATATCCTAGAGTAATTTGGGTAGAATAAAGAAGTATTTGCAAATTCCCCTTGGGAGACTAAGGAGAAAGGGGAAAGCGTTCAACTTCAACATTTGGGGAATTTATTTTAGCAAGCAATGGAGACAACCAAATCAATAGGCTGAGCCCTGATCTTAGAGTTTGCCCTTACAAAACTTATTCCTACAAAGGAGAAGCTAAGCCTACTTAAAATTATGCCTAAGAGTCACCCCCAGAGAACCTCTTTTGTTGCTCAGATGTGTCCTCTCTCTCTAAGCCAACTCAGCAGGTGAACTCACTGCCCTCCTCCCTACGTGGGACATGACTCCCTGAGGTGTAAATCTCCCTGGTAACTTGGGACTTGACTCCTGGTGATGAGCTGGGACCTGGCATCATGGAAATGAGAAAGACTTCTTGACCAAAAGGGGGAAGAAAGAAATGAGACAAAGTTTCAGTGGCTTAGAGATTTCAAACATAGTCAAGAGGTTATTCTGGAGGTTATTCCTATGCATTATATATGTCCCTTTTTAGTTTATAGTGTTTTGGAGTGGCTAGAGGGAAGTACCTGAAACTGTTGAGCTGTTTTCCAGTAGCTTTGTTTCTTGAAGATGACTGTATAACTGTATCATTTTTACAATGTGACTATGTGACTGTGAAAACCTTGTGTCTGATGCTCCTCTTATTCAGGCTATGGACAGATGAGTAAACAAATATGGATAAAAAATAAATAAGTAATAGGGGGGATAAGGGGTAAAATAAATTGGGTGGATGAATTTTTTTTCTTTTCATTTCTTTTCCTAGAGCGACTTAAGTCTTCTAAAAATGATCATGGTGATGAATACACAAATATGTGATGATATTGTGAGCCATTGATTGTACACCACGTGTTCTAGTTTGTAAGCTGTTGGAATGTGATATACCAGAAATGAAGAAGCTTTCAAAAAGGGAATTTTATTAAGTTGCAAGTTTATAGTTCTAAGACTGTGAAAATGTCCCAATTAAAAACAAGTCTATTTTATATTTTTATACATAAAAATGTATAAATTAAGGCACCAACAAGAGGTTACCTTCACTCAAGAAAAGCTGATAAAATTCAGGGTTTCTCTCTCAGTTGGAAGGGCACATAGTGATGTCTGCTAGCTTTCTCTCCTGGTTTCTTGTTTCATGAAGCTCCCCCAGGGGAGTTTTCCTTCTTCATTTCCAAAGGTCTGTGGCTGCATGGGCTCTAAAGCTTTTTCCAAAATGGTTCCCTCATAAAGGGCTCCAGTGAGCAACCCCACCTTGAATGAGTGGAGATGCATCACCACCCACATTTGGGTGGGTCACATATCCATGGAAATAATAAAAAAGATCCCACCCAGCAATATTGAATAAGGATTAAAGAACTTAGCTTTTCTAGGGTACACAACAGATTCAAACCAGTACACCATGTATGGACTGCATGTGTATAAAGATTGGTTAATAAAAATTAAAAAAAAAATAGATGATGCTTTCTCCCGGAAGACTGTGGTGTCCTGGGGCTGCCTACCAGTAATCAGTGGTCCTTGGGCTTTCTGTAACGTGGCAATGCACATGGTGGTTTCACCAAGCTTCTCCTTTCTCTTCCAGGTTTTCTTGACTTCTAACTTCTTACTGCTACCTGTGTCTGCCCCTTCTGAGGCCTCCACTGTAAATCTTCTAGTAGTAGACTTAAGACCTATCCTGATTCAGTTGGGCCACAACCTAACTGAAGTACCCTTATCAAAAGGTCCTATATGCAAAGGTTCACAGTCCCAGGAATTCACCATGGTTTTTTGTTTGTTTGTTTGTTTTGTTTTGGCATGGGCAGGCTGTAGGAATCAAACCCGGATCTCCGGCATGGCAGGCAAGAATTCTGCCACTGAGCCACTGTTGCATTGCCCAAATTCATCATATATTTTTAAAGGTAAAGTTTTTGGGGAAAATATCCGTGATCATTTATTTAGCCATTGTCTTTGCCTGCTTTCACACTACAATGATAGATTGAACAGTTGCAATAGAGGCCATGTACCCAGAAAATCGAAAAATATTTACTATCTGGCCCTTTACAGAAAATTTGTTGACCCTTGTTTTAGACCACTCTTGGAATTGGTCACAAATCAGTAATTGTCATCTCCTTCCCCCTCCTCTTCCTTCTCTTACTTTCCCTCCACCCACCTACAGGCACACTCACACACACTTGCACTTGCACAGACAGTGCTGAAGGGGAGCCAAAAATACCGGCTAGGTACAGGAGCTGGAAGCAAACGGGAAAGTAGACTTAAAGACTTAAATAATCCTCATAGGCCTAGCCACCCTTATATGGAACCCAGAGCCAGAGCATTGTGTACTTCTGGGTATATATTTATGGGAGTGGAAGTTGAAGCCGATGTGAGAAAGGATGTGTTTAAAATGGTGTTTTTATGCACATGGAACAGATACAAGAGTATCACTAAATATCAGGCTGATTTGGGAGAGCCAACTGCTTCCTTCCAACCCAGAGCCACCTTTGATTCTCTAGTTCTGTTTTCAGCTGCATTGGGGGTGGGGATAGGGACATATGGGATGGGACTTTTATGGAGAATTTCTTTAGACACCCCTTCTGTTCTCTCTCCTCTTTCTCTCTCTGGCCTCCTCTTTCTCTTGCCTCAGATAGTTTAGACAGAAACAGGGAAGCCAAGTATCATGAAAACACCACTTCGGGGGTTATTCTTGGACTATAGATGATTGGAAACTTAGCTAGTAGTAGACAGAATTATTTTTTAATATGTTTTTTGTCAGTTTTATTCAGGCCTAGGTAAGTAATTCTTATTCTAATTAACTTATTTAGCCCTCTCCTTTCACTAAGTTATCTGCTTCTGGATTGAAGAGTTCTGGGAAACCTTTTTCCTTCCCACACATTCTGTCAACTGTCAGTGTCTCATTGAGGAGCTATCATCATCTTCTATAGATCTAAGACCCAGGAATCTCTTCAGTCTAGTATCAATAGTGAAGAGTACTTGTAGCAGATCTTGAAAGAGTTTTGTTTTGATGTATCTTCTACAAGTTTCTGTTGTTGATCTAAAGTTTATAGCAGGGGACTTTAGACAAGTGAGGGAAAAGAAGAAATCTCTTATTGGACAATAAAGCTAAATGACTCTGGTTAATTTATTATAAGTAATAATACTAGAATGGAGTGGAGTCTTCTATTTAGTTATATACGTAAACATTTCATAAGGATTTAATTAGTGATTACCCTGAGAGTAAAACATTATAAGCAGCGAGGACATTGTCAAATTTCCAGAGCCTTTTAATTAATCCCATAAAATGTTAGTTATGATCGTTGCCAAATGAAAAAAAATACTTCAAACCTAAAAACAAACTAATTATGAAAATCAGTTTGTGACACTTATTATGCCAATCTTTGCAAATAAACATGAGTACCCTTTTATCCATACGGAAAGATACAGAGCTGTTGAAAAAAAATCATATTGAAAACCTTGTACTTGTATACAGTTAACCTAGGGAAGTTGAAACTTCCTTTATGATTTCTCAATACTTCTCATATTAGGATTTAATAAATATAAGAACTCGCCCAATAATGTTGAGCTAATTAAAGGTATGGAGAGTACCAAACATTCCCAATTATTTCTAGCATCCATCCTTCTATAAAGTGAGGGAACAAATTTTTAGTGCTGCCCATGGCCATCTGGAAAAGGCCAAGGATAGTTAAAATGTAAAAGACACTTTGAGAGCTTTATTATTCTGAATTTGGGGCCTGAAATTAGGAAAAGACGGTTCAAAAAGAGTTGCTAGAGGCAATTACATATAAGCATAAATCATAAGCACATAAAGACAAGAAATAATTATAGACTGGGTTCAGAATGACAATATTTAAAATAAATCCAGCAGCAAATAATAATTATTGTGATATCTAGACTTTTCAGAAGTAGGCTTTTGTGTAACAAAATTCAAGTATGACCAAATAGAACCAATTTTTTTTTATTTTTATTGATATATATTATATATTCACATACATTGTAATCATCCAAAGTATACAATCAATAGTTCACATATCATCATATAGCTGTGCATTTATCATCACAATTGACTTTTTTTTATTTTTTTGTGAAAAATAACACATAAAAAAGCAATAAATTTCAAAGCACATTGCAATAATCAGTTGTAGAAGAAATTTCAGAGTTTGGTATGGGTAATAATACCACAATTTTAGGTTCTTTCTTCTAGCTGTTCTAAGATACTGGAGACTAAAAGAAATATCAATATAATGATCCAGCAATCATACTCATTTGTAAAACCCTGCCTTCTCTGTATAACTCCACCATCAACTTTGATCTTTCTCCCACTCTTTAGGGTTATTTGGGCTATGCCCATTCTAACTTTTTCATGTTGAAAGGGGCCGTCAATAATATGGGAGAGGGGGATGGAACTAGTTGATGTTCTGGAGAGGCTGATCCCTCTAGATTTCAGGACTTATCTGCTCCAGGGAACCATCTGGAGGTTGTAGGTTTCTGGAAAGTTGCCCTAGTACATAAAACCTTTCTAGAATCTTATATATTGCCCCAGGTATTCTTTAGGATTGGTTGGAATGGTTTTGGTTGGGGTTTGGCAAGTTATTACAGGTAGCAATGTCTAACTGAAGCATGCATAAGAGTGACCTCCAGAGTAGCCTCTTGACTCTATTTGAACTCTCTCAGCCACTGATAGTTTATTAGTTACACTTCTTTTCCACCTTTTGGACAGGACGGAATTGTTGATCCCACAGTGCCAGGTCTGAATTCATCCTTGGGAGTCATCTGCCACACCACCAGGGAGACTTTCACCCCTGGATGTTATGTTCCATGTAGGGGGGAGGGCAATGATTTTTCTTGCAGAGTTGGGCTTAGAGAGAGAGAGGCCACATCTGAGCAACAAAAGAGATCCTCTGGAAGAACTCTTAGGCATACCTATAGGTAGACTAAGCTTCTCTGCTGCATACATAAATTTCACAAGAGCAAGCCTCAAGACCAAGGGCTTCCTAATGTTTCTTAATGAAGGGTCTTGGGTACCCCCAGAACTAACTCACTCCAAGTCCCAAATTATCTTGATGACTGAGCCCAGATTTAACCTAAGTGAGCCCACCTGACATGTGCAGTAGCCTGGCCTTTAACCTACAAGTCACCTGTACCTTATTTTGCCATTTTCTTTCATGCATTCTGTGACTACACATGTAATCAGTCTGAGCATTCTCAATAATCAGAACACCTCTACTTACATCATCTGGAGCCACAGTGCTCATTATCCTAAACCTCGTCCACCTTTTCTCTAATAGAACTACCCAAATTACTGTATTTCAGGGAGACAGATTTTGGACTGCTAGGCACCTAGTAATAAGCTCTGTCTTTGAAAAAAAAAAAATCAAGGACTTGCAAACCTAGAGACAGCCAAGAGAAGCCAAGAGATGAAAGCCAATCCCAGGAAAGCAAAGCGAGGAACCTGCACAGGGACAGAGGCTGAGAGCAATGGAGCCCAGGAGCAAGGGGCCAGGTTCTAGCCACATGACTTGCCAGCTGACAAAGGTGTTGCAGACCCATCGACCTTCCTTGAATTAAGATGTCCTTCCCTGGCTGCCTTAGTTGGGACATTTTTATGGGCTTAGAACTGTAAACTTGTAACCTTATTAAATTCCCCCTTTTTAAAAAAGAATTTTAAAGATCAAGGGCTTGGCCTATTGATTTTGGTGGCCCTAATGTTTGACACAGTATCCAGGGTTTCCTCAGTGGTAAAGTTTAATAGTTCCATATTTTTTCTCCCATCCCTCAAGGGACTTTGCCAATGCTTTTTCATTATCTGGTTAATGTACTCTGGGATGTATCTGGGCATTATATTAAGCTATGCAGTATTAAAGACCCTCATTCTCATTCTGGGCTACCTGTGTTTGGATTATTTAAATAATCTACCCATACAAGTTGAGTTAGATTCTGTACTACAGAAAATTGAGGTTCTGGACAGACTAAACCTTTCTTCCTTTGATTTCAAAGAGTAGATGAGATTCTAAAGTACAGACAATGTCTTCCTTACCCTAGACACATAATATTGGCTTGCAGTTTTTTCTCTCTCTCTCTCTCTCTTTTTTTTTTTGAATGCTCTGAGTGGGTAGCTGATTCCACCAAATAACCTTTTTGTAAACTTCCTAAAAAAGAATGGAGATGGAATGGACTGAGGGCTGAAGACAAGGTGGTAGTTCACATTTTTATTAATGAGATTAACAGATGATTTTAAAATCAGTTCCATCCAGTCAGCTTGTGGGCTTTTATGAAGATCCATTAATACATAGATTGGAACGTACAATGCCCCTCAGATGAGAAGACGGAATGGTCAGTGTAAATTAGAAGCTTTGGCGATGGTTTTCTCCAGTTGTTCAGGAAGACAATTTAAGAAGGATACTTGGAGGAAATGATAATAGGGAGAACCCAAGTGAAAAGTTTGGCAACCTGATTTCCAGGAAGCAGTAAAAGATACCGGGGAAGAAATCTCCTGGCCCAGAGCATAAAGGGAAAATTTGGAGATAGAAATGGCAAGGCCACAGACACTGTTCTTAATCAGAAAGAATATTTGAAATGAAACTGAATGGAGGGCCAACACTCTGGCTCATATACATATTCCATAAGTCAGTAAATATCCCAAGTTCTGTTCCTTCACAGAGTACATCTTTGCTCCCTTCACTTTTCTTGCTGTCCAAACCAGCCCTCAGAATTGAACTAAGGTATGCTAATTTCAACTGAGTCAAAGATTGGGAAGGCTGAATGTATTACCTCTTTCAAGAGGATTTGCATTTTGATAAAACCAGTGTTTCTTTAATCATGGGAATTCAGGCACAAAGTAGGCTACCCCAAATTGTTCTGGGGAGCAAATAGTTTTCTTCATCCACCAAAGTCATGCCAATGGTGCCTGTACCAGTTTGAAAAAATTATGTATCTAGGAAAGCCGTGTTCATCCTAATCCATCTTGTAGAAGCAACTGTTTCTTTTAATTCCTATTCAGCACTGTAGGATGGAAACTTGATTAGATTATCTCCACAGAGATGTGATGCACCCAATTGTGGGTATTAACTTTTGATGAGAGAGATGTGACGCCACCCATTCCAGGTGGGTCTTGATTAATTTACTAGAATCCTTTAAAAGAGGAAGCATTTTGGAGAAAGCTTCAGAGCCTTGAGAAAGCCACAAGAGAGCTATGAGAGAGCCATGTGAAAGTCATGAGAGAGCCACAAGAACCACAACAGCTCACACTTTCAGAGACCTTTGGAGATGAAGAAAGAATACACTGCCTGGGGAGTTTCATGAAACAAGAAACCTGGAGATGAAGCTAGCAGATGTTGCCATGTTTGCCATGTAACTTTCCAGTTGAGAGAGAAAACCTGAATGTCATTGGCCTTTCTTGAGTGAAGGTAGCCTCTTGTCAGTGCCTTAATTTGGACATTTTTATAGCTTTGCCTTAAGTGGGACATTTTCATGGCCTTAGAACTGTAACCTTCAACTTGATAAATTCCCCCTTTTAAAGGCCCTTCTGTTTCTGGTATATCACATTTTGGCAGCTAGCAAACTAGAACAGTGCCATAGTTCTCTGTGCTTGTGATTCATCATCTGTACCATTGGAAAAATGCACCATTTGCTTCTTAATATTGTTCTGAGATTAAATAAGATAATTAGCACACATAAAATATTTAGCATAGTGCTCGGCACATAAGGACTCAACAAATGTTAGATCTTTATCCTGTTTTGCTGCCTATTCATAGTGCCAGCCCTGACAAACATGTTTTCTTACCCT
Source organism: Tamandua tetradactyla (assembly GCF_023851605.1). Lineage (NCBI taxonomy): Eukaryota > Metazoa > Chordata > Mammalia > Pilosa > Myrmecophagidae > Tamandua > Tamandua tetradactyla. The sequence goes on along the minus strand of NC_135353.1, from coordinate 60,881,904 downwards.
GAGAGCTACCAACCCTGGAATACTGTATGCAGGTTACACCTCCAGAATTATGTAATAAGCTAGAAAAGGTGCAGAGATGTATAAATTATTTTGAAGACAGGAGCTGCTACAAAAGAAAACTCTAAACATACTGCCTCTTTTAGGTGGGAAAAGGTGAGGAGGATGCCATCAGAGTTTAATTCAAGAACATCCTGAATGTGTGTCTGGCAAGACAGTATATTTACTGTTAAGGACTTGAGATCCTGGAGTCTGATAAACCAAGGTTTGAAACCTGGCTCTGCCACTTACAAGCTTTGTGGCCCTGGCAATGCAACTTAACCTCTCTAATCCTTCGTTTCCTCAATTTAAATGGGAAGCACTATCATTCTCATACAGATTATACATGCTGACATTAAGAATAGTCTCAGAAAGGAATTGGATAGAAATCTGAATTATTGCTCCTTTGACTAAATGAAGGGCAAACTGGGGAAACTTAGGACATCCCCAGTCTCTGAGCGTGATAACAGTGCAGGCAATCACTGGGCACCTGACAAGTGCCCCCCACCCCCACCCCAAGTCTATGTGGATGATGTCACTGGGCATCTCACAAATGTTACTGTCCCCCAGTCTGTGTGGGTGGCATTAGTACATCTGACATGTGCCATCTCTTCCACACACCCATTCACCTGTTAATTGCAATTTTGACCTTATCTTAAAGCTGCATACTTCTAGAAGCCTTTGCTGATTCTCCAGATTAGGTTACACCTATCCCTCCCAATTCCTCCCCCTCCCCCATTTCTCACTATTGATAAGGTATTAATTATTTGTTTAATATTTTTTTCAACACTAAGCAGAAATATTTAGAGGGTCTATTTTGCATGCTACTTTATTCTCATTTGCTAGCCCAAGGAATGGCAACCAATGACCTGCTGGTCAAATCCACCGCACAGCCTGTTTTATAAATAAACTTTTAATGGCACACAGCCACACCAATTCATCTTCATATCATCTATGACTGCTCCTGCACTGCAAAAGCAGAGTTGAATGGCTACAACAGAGACCATGTGCCCTGAAAAGCCTCAAATGTTTACTACATGGCCCTCTGCAGATAAAGTTTGCTCACCTCTGGATAGCTCATGGATACTCAAGAGATATTTGTTGAATGAATGAATACACTTACTTTTATTTATTCAAAAAACAATTATAGGGCAGTGTGATGGTGACTCAGTGGCAGAATTGTCACCTGCCATGCCGGAGACCAGGGTTCAATTCCCGGTGCCTGCCATGTAAAAAAAAAAAACAATTATATAGTACTTATTATGTATCAGGTACTGGTCCAAAAACTTTACAAATATTGACTCATTTAATCTTCATAACTCACAGAGATAATATTATTATTCTCATTTTACATATGAGGAAAATGGGAAACAGAGATGCTCAAAAAGTTACCTAAGGTTGTACAGGTAGTAAGTAGCAGAGGTAGGATTCAAAACCCAGGTCTCCTGAGCCCAGGATCGATGCTGGTAATCACTATCTACACCTGTAAACCTATCATGTGTCTTAGCTAGTATTTCTGGTGTTTCTGATGTTCTGTTGAGAGCACTGCTGAGTGGTTTTATTTTTTGTTTTTTTTTTTTTAACATTTTTTATTGAGATATCCTCACATACCATACAGTGCATTCAAGGTATACAGTCAGTGGCTCACAATATCATCACATAGCTGTGTATACCTCACCACGATCATTTTTAGAACATTTGTATCACTCCAGAAAAAGAAATAAAAAGAAAAAAATGCATCCCATACACCTTACCCTTCCTTCTCATTGACCATTAGTATTGCAATTTACCCAATTATTCATCCCTTATCTCTCCACATTATTTATTTATTTATTTGTCCTTATTTTTTTTACTCATGTATCCATAGCCTGAATAAAAGGAATGTGCAGTGTGGTTTTGAGAAAGGGTAGGGTTGCTTTGTGGTCAAAGCAACAAAAGGAGGTAAATGGCCCAATGCCACATAGGCCTTAGGATTTTGTGGATATGGAAGAGAAAAAAAAACAAATTAGCAAAGCATCATTATGTTTTCACCATAGCTTATGGAACCAGCAAGATTTCTTCACAAATAAGCTAATAGTGTTATTGTTTCTCTACCTAGGACTGGTTAGTCCCATTGATTAAAGCTTCCAGTTCAATGCAAATTTGTTTTGCTGTCTTATGTGGACAGACATCCCACCTCTCTCCAACCCTAGCCAACTATCTTCAAAAGCATCCCCCAATGGAACAGGGTAATAACATGCAATTGACTTTGGTGCCAATTAGTCCTGACACCTGAGGGAAAAAAGAACTCCCATGGCCTATGGTTGTTGTATTAGACACTTCCTCTTCTTGTCTCCACATTGCTTGGGTGGTATCCCAAATGCTAAGGGATGGTGGGGGCAAGACTGGAAGGGAAAAATGCCATTTAAAGCACTTATAGCCCTAGGTACTGGTCTAGTTTGCAAGTCACTAGAATGTGACATACCTTCAGACAAGAAAGGCCAATGAAGTTCACGGTTTCTTTCTCAGCTGGGAGGGCACATGGCAATGTCTGCTAGCTTTCTCTCCCAGTTTCTTTTTTGATGAAGCTTCCCCAAGAGTGTTTTCCTTCTTCACCTCCAAAGCTCTCTGGCTACATGGACTCTGTTGGTTCTGGTGGCTCTAACGGTTCCAAAATGGTTCCCTCTTAAAGGACTCCAGTAAGCAGCCCAACCTTGAATGGGTGGAGACACATCTCTGTGGAAACCATCTAATCAAAAGTCACCAGCCACAATTGGGAGGGTCACATCTCCATGGAAACAATAAAAAATATCCTACTCAGCAATACTGAATGAAGATTAAATAACTTGGCTTTTCTGGGGTACACAACAGATTCAAATTGGCATAGGTACAATCCAGGGCCACCAGTGGGTCTTTGTTGTTTTCTTGGATCCTTTGTGGCATGCTAAAGGTAGTCAACTTGCTGGCAAAGCCTGAGTAGCCTTGTTGCACCTGGCTGAGGTTGAGGGTTCAGTGAAAGCAGCCAGTTGAGAAAGAAAGGTCTGAGAGAAATTAAGGGTGTCTGTTTTTCCCTTCCTGGTAAGACAAGCAGGATCCCCAGATACTACATCCATAATGGGAGCTGCAGAATTTGAAGCCAGAAAAGGAGTCAGTAAGTAAGGGAGAAGCTGAAAATGAAATCCAGGCAGACAGTTTAATTAATGTACCAATCCCAATGGGCAGACAAAAGGGACAAAATCCAGACTCTGGAACTCTAATAAGTTAGCCAGGCACAAGGGTCCAAAGCTAGAGGTGGTAAGACAGTGATCAGAGGCAGAGCCTATGGAGATTTCCTGAGCTTTTGGGACAGAGTTGCAAAAGCTTTTTATTGGGTGACTAGGTCTTGGCCTTTAGTAGGGATGCCCCCACCAAAGGGAAGAAGTGTTGAAGAACACAGACTCTAGTAACAGACCACCAACATTTAAATCCCAACTCTGCCACTTATAAACTGCTTGACTGTGACTAGTCACTTAAGCTACTCAAGCTTCTGTTTCCATATCTGTGAAATGGAAATAATAACAGTGTGGTACTCATTCTTTTAGGATTGTAAGAATTAAGTGAGTGGAGGGTCCAGGATGGTGGCTTGTGAGGTATGGAATTTAGTTTATCCTCCAGAGCAGCCAGTAAATAGCCAGGAACAGTACAGAATGACTGCTGGGGCCACATCAGTGACCAGATACACAGCATACACCAGTCTGGACAAGTTGGACCAGCTGCAATCCCACCCAGAACTCTATGTCCCCCAAGCTGCAGAGCCAGTGCCCCTCCTCCACAGGCTGGGTCCCAGAGGGGAAAGGAAACAGACTTTAATAACAGCAAGGCTGAGCTCAACCAAGCTCCAATTGTGGAATTAATTAACAAATTCTGACTACTCAAAATAGACACCCCCAGCTCAGGTGAACCTCAAGTAAAAGCTGAGGATGCTGGGTTTTACCCCAGAACAGAGGGGGTAGGGCTGATGGAAAAATTTTTAAAAAGCAGAGGTTTTTTTTTTTGTATCAGACAGTACAAAATACTTGAGAGGGTCTGGGCCCTGAATGAAAGGATGAGACACATAGTACCTGGAGATACATAGAGCAACACACCAAGTTGAGCTCTTGACTAGCAAACCCAAAGAACAGGGTGGTCTTGTTCTGAAAAGGATTTCTTTTCTTTTCTTTTCTTTTCTTTTCTTTTCTTTTTTTGGCTGTGTTTCTATGGCTTGACTACTCTTTGGGTACAGCTGCAAGGTTTCTCAGGCTCCAACTACCCCAAGCAAAAGTGGAATTAAGTTTGTCCGAGAGGGCAAAGAGACTGGTCAGGTGAAAGGAAGTAATTCCTTGGAGGCTGTGGCTTCCCAAGGAGAGGGATGGGGTCCAGCTCAGGTGGAATCCCTCCCTCAAGGAATTCAGGCCCCAGGGACTGGAAAACCAGAGTGATTAAAGCCAGCATACAGCCTTTCCTCTGTCTCAACCTCACCTCCAGCAGGGACAGTCTGATGAAGTTAAAGGCACCACATCACTTTATGCTGGTGGGACCTTCAGGCAGACAAGTGCCACATACTGTGCAGGATAAGAAAAACACAGAATTTAGAGGCTTCATAGGAAACTCTTTCAACCTGCTGGGTTTAACCCTCAGGGAAAACTGATGCAGGTGACTCTTTCCTCCTAAGAGGAGGCCAGTCTGGGGTGAGAAAATCTGACTGGGGTCTATGATACCTAAGTAGACCCTCCTAAGGAAAAAAAAATGCACCATACAGGCAGGGCAAGAAACAACTGAAAAATTCTGATCCAGTCAACAAGACCTATGCTAAAGGTCTATAATAAGCTGAACTGAATGTCAAAGAACAGATAGACAACAAAGTCATCCAGCAAGGAAATCCTAGGTGAAAGTGAAAACAATCTCCAGAATAAACTAATTAAGGAAATTAAATGTCAAGATGCCAGCAAAAAATGATGAATCATACTAGGAAAATTGAAGGTATGGCCCAGGCAAAGGAACAAACAACCAATTCAAATGAGATACAGAAATTGAAACAATTCAGGATGTTTGAACAGAAATGGAAAATCTCACCAAAAATCAAATCAATAAATTAAGGGAGGATATAAAGAAAGCAAGGGACAAACAAAAAGAGGAAATCAGAAGTCTGAGAAAACAAATCACAAAACTTATGGGAATGAAAGGCACAGTAGAAGAGATGAAAAAATCAAATAAACAATGGAAACCTACAGTGTAGATTTCAAGAGGCAGAAGATAGTATTGGTGAAATGAAGGATGGAACATCTGAAATCCAACAAGCAAAAGAAAATATAAGGAAAAGAATGGAACAATATGAGCAGGGACTCAGGGAATTGAATGACAACATGAACCACATGAATATACATGTTGTGGGTGTCCCAGAAGGAGAAGAGAAGGGAAAAGGAAGAGAAAAACTAATGAAGGAAATTATCACTGAAAATTTCCCAAGTCTTATGAAAGACTTAAAATTACAGATCCAAGAAGTGCAGCATACCCCAAACAGAATAGATTCAAATATACACACTCCAAGACAATTACTAATCAGAATGTCAAATGTCAAAGAGAAAGAAAGAGAATTTTGAGAACAGCAAGACAAAAGCAATCAATCACATACAAGGGAAGCCCAATAAGACTATGCATAGATTTCTAAGCAGAAACCATGATGATGAGAAGACCATGGTATGATATATTTAAGATTCTAAAAGAGAAAAACTGCCAGCCAAAAGAATTCTATATCCAGCAAAATTGTCCTTCAAAAATGAGGGGGAAATTTAAAAATTTTCAGCCAAAAAATCACTGAGAGAAGAGACCGGCTCTGCAAGAAATACTAAAGGGAACACTAGAGACAGATAGGAAAAGACAGGAGAGAGAGGTGTGGTGAAGAGTGTAGAAATGAAGATTATCACTAAAGGTAAAAAGAAGAAAAATAGATATGACCTATAAAATCCAAAAGACAAAATGGTAGAATAAAGTACTATCCTTACAGTAATAACACTAAATGTTAATGGATTAAACTCCCCAATCAAAATATATAGGCTGGCAGAATGGATTAAAAACAGGACCCATCTATATACTGTCTTTGGGAGGTGCATCTTACTCCCAAGGAAAAACATAGGTTGAAAGTGAAAGGTTAGGAACAGATATTTCATGCAAACAGCAATCAGAAAAGACCTGGAGTAGCTATAATAATATCCAACAAATTAGACTTCAAATGTAAAAGAATTAAAAGAGACAAAGAAGGACACTATGTATTAATAAAATGAACAATTCAATAAGAACACGTAGCAATAATAAATCACCAACCAGAATGCCCCAAAATACATGAGGCAAACACTGAAAACACTGAAAAGAGAAATAGACATATGTACCATAATAGTTGGAGACTTCAATTCCCCGCTCTCATCAATGGACAGAGGATCAATCAAGAAACTGAGAATTTGAATAATACAATAAATGAGTTAGACTAAACAGACATTTATAAAACATTATACCCCACAACAGCAGGATGCACCTTTTTCTCAAGTGCTCATGGTTCATTCTTAAGGAGAGACCCTATGCTGTTTCACAAAACAAGTCTTAATAAATTTAAAAAGATTGAACTCACACAAAACACTTTCTCAGATCATAAAGAAATGAAGTTGGAAATCAAAATTAGGCAGAGGTCAAAACAACATGGTACTGGAACAAAGATAGAAGTATTGAAGAATGGAATCGAATTGAGAGTACAGAAACAGACCACCAAATCTATGGTCAATTGATTTCTGTAAAGGCCCCCAAATCCTCTGAACTGGGGCAAAACAGTCTTTTCTATAATTAGGCATGGAAGAACTGAATATCAATAGCCAAAATAATGAAAGATGACCCTTATCTTACATGCTACACAAAAATTAACTCAAAGTGGATCAAATACCTAAATATAAGAACTAGTACCATAAAGCTTCTAGAAGAAAATATAGGAAAATATTTTAAAGACCTAGTAATAGGAGGTAGCTTCCTAATCTTTGCACCCAAAGCACAAGGAACAAAAGAAAAAATAGATAAATGGGAACTCCTCGAAAGCAGATGATTCTGCACAAGAGACTTTGTCAAAAAGGTGAAGAGGCAGCCAACTCAATGGGAGAAAATATTTGGAAATCACATATTGGACAAAGGTTAAATTTCCTGTATATGCAAAGAAATCACACAACTCAACAACAAAAGAACAAACAACCCAATTATAAAATGGGCTAAAGATATGAATAAGCATTTTTCAGAAGAGCAAATACAGATGTCTCAAGAGCACATGAACAGATACTCATTTTCATTGGCTATAAGGGAAGTACAGATAAAGACTACAATGAGATACCACCTCACACCTATAACAATGGCTGCTATTAAAGAAACAGGAAACCATAAATGTTGGAGAGGATGTAGAGAAAGTGGGACACTTATGCACTGCTGGTGGGAATGTATAATGGTGCAGCCACTATGGAAGACTGTTTGGCGGTTCCTTAGGAAACTAAATATCAACTTGCCCTATGACCTAGCAATAGCACTTCTTGGTATATACCCAGAAGAGCTGAAAGCAACAACACAAACAGACATTTGCACACCACTGTTCATAGCGGCATTATTCACAATCGCCAAAAGATGGAAACAAGCCAAATGCCTATCAAGAGACACGTGGATCAACAAAATGTATTATATACATACGATGAAATGTTATGCAGCAGTAAGACAAAATGACATACTGAAGCACATGACAACATGGATAAGCCTTGAGGACATAATGCTGAGTGAAATTAGCCCGACACGAAGGGATAGATACTGTATGAGTCCACGTTTATGACCAGCATAAAGGTGTAATCAGAAGCTTATAATACAGAAGATAGGGGACTTAAAAATACATAGAAACTAGAGATGGGTGAACCATTAGCTGATGAGGTTGAACTCCAATGTAAGGGAATAGATAGGAGTGAAGGTGGTTCTCTAATGGGTCTATAAGTAAAATTACTATATTGAAGATGAACAAGATTGAAATGGGTTGTGTAGACCTATGTGACCCACTGATTAACACCAGAAATATGAATTAGTTCTTGCAAGAATTACTTCAAAGAAATGATTCTTGTACAAAGATGGTTTAAATGCAGGGTACAGGGGGGAAACTGCTATTGCATGCTATGAGCTATGTTCAAAAGGAAACCATCAGCACTAACATAGCAACAGCAGAGGTAAATAACGGGGTGAGGCACAGGACTTAAGAGGAGGTTTAAATTTCCTATTTGGTGAGGGTGTGTTTATTGGTTTTCTTTCCCTGAGGAACAATGAAATTATCTAAAATTGAGAATCTTGATGGTGTGTGGATTTTGGGCCCTATACATGATGTCCAATGAATGCAGGTGACTGAAGAATGCACTGACAGAGAAGTAGATTGGCAAACGATGGTGTATACTCATGAATGACGGTTATGCTGCTACAAAAAGGAACAGAATTGTGAGGCATGCAGCCTCACAATGTGAATGAACATGTGGTAACCTGGTAAGACAAAACATGCCAGAAACAAAAGAACAAGAATGGTATGGTCACCTTTAGAAAATACTTATAAGAAAATGGGGGCCTAGGTCGTAAGCTTTTAGAGAAGACACATTAAGTCCGCAGTGGTGACTATTATTTGTGGATTTTGAGAGACTGTTTTATATATATAACCTGACATTTAGAGATAAGAATGAAACTGAACAGGTTGGGGTTAAAGTAATTCAGAACATAGGTGTAAGGAAAACAGTGTCTATATTTTAGAACCACAGATATTCTTTGAGAACAATGGAAGAAAGGTTTATTTGGTCTGAAACTGAAATTTTCTGTAGTGCATAATCTAATTCACACTATCTGTATAGCTCCTTTGAACAACTGAAGCACAGGAAGCACAGAATAAGAAATAGATCCTTTAATCCTGTATAGATTGTTGTAATGCCTGGATACATCCTATAGTATATTAAGCAGATAATAAAAAAGTATTGGAAAAGTCCCCCAAGGGACAGAAGGAAGAATATGGAACTATTAAAACTTACCATCAGGGAATCCTCTGATATTCTGTCTAACTCTAGAGATACCCAATCAATCATGAGGCTTACTCTTGTGAAGCTTATGTAGGTAGCGGAGCTTAGACTACCTATAGACATGCCTAAGAGTCACTTTTGGAGGACCTCTGCTGTTGCTCAGATGTGGCCTCAGTCTCTCTTAGCCCAACTCTGCAAGTGAAATCATTGCCCTCCCCCCTATGTGGGACATGGCATCAAAGGGTGAAAGTCTCCCTGGCAACATGGGAGATGACTCTCAGGAATGAATACAGACCTGGTGCCATGGGATCAACAATCCCATCCTGACTAAAAGGGGGAAAATAAGTATAATTAATAAAGTATCAGTGGCAGAGAGAGTTCAAATAGAGTCGAGAGGCTACTCTGGAGGTTATTCTTATACAAGCCTCAGGTAGACCTTACTATCTATTATAACCTGCAAACCCCAACTAGGACCCTTCCAGCCAATCCTAAAGAAGACCCAGTGTTCTATATAAGATTCCACAATGATTACAGGGACTAGAGCAACTTTCCAGAAACCTACAACCTCCAGATGAGTCCCTGGTCCAGATAAATCCTGAAACCTAGCCCAGCCTCTCCAGAATATCAGATAGTTCCATCTCCCTACCCCATATTAGTGACAGACCCTTCCAATATTAAAAATTTAGAACTGCCATAGCCCAAACAACCCAAAAGAGAGGTATGGAAAGATCAAAGGTGATGGTGGAATTATACATAGAAGATAGGACTTAACAAATGAATATGAATTCTGAACCATTAAATTGATATCTCTTTTAGCTTCCAATATTTTATAGCAGCTAGAAGTAAAAATCTAAAATTGTGAAATCATAACCCATGTCAAAGTCTGAAATGTATTCTACAACTAATTGTGGTGCTGTGCTTTGAAATTTATAGCTTTTTTGTATATATGTTATTGTTCACAAAAAAAAAGAAGGAAAAAAAAGTCGACTGTGATGATAAAAAAGTATTTAAGCCCCCTAGTCTCCTGTATTCTGGAGCAGCTGGAAAGAAAAATGTGAGAGGATCATATGGAACCCCATGACAAACTTGTCTTGTAACCACTTGTTGAAGAGTGCTTTGAAGACTATTGCTTTTTTATTTCTTCAGTTTGTATATATGTTATACTATACCATTAAAAAGTTAAAAAAAAGAAAAGAAAAGAAAAGAAAAAGTATTGGCAAAGTCCCTTGAAGGATGGGAGAAAGAATATGGAACTATTAAACCTTACCATCAGGGAAACCCCTGATACTCTGTCAAACTTTAGGAACACCCAAATCAATAAGCCACGCCCTCAATCATGAGGCTTACTCTTGTGAAGCTTATCTAGGTAGCAGAGAAGCTTAGACTACCTATAGGCATGTCTAAGAGTTATTTCTGGAGGATCTCTTTTGTTTCTCAGATGTGACCTCAGTCTCTCTAAGCCCAATTCTGTAAGCGAAATCATTGCCCTCCCCCCTACGTGGGACATGACATCCAGGGGTGTGAACCTTTCTGGCCACATGGGACAGAAATCCTAGAATGAGCTGGGACTCAGCATCAAGGAATCAAGAAAACCTTCTCGACCAAAAGAGGGAAGAGAGAAATGAGACAAAATAAAGTGTCATTGGCTGAGAGATTTCAAATAGAGTTGAGAAGTTATCCTGGAGGCTATTCTTTCGCATTATCTAGATATCACCTTTTTAGTTAAGGTATATTGGAGAGGCTGGAGAGAAGTGCCTGAAAATGTAGACCTGTGTTCCAGTAGCCATTTTTCTTGAAGATGATTGTATAATGATATAGCTTTTGCAATGTTATAGTGTGATTGTGAAAACCTTGTGTCTGATGCTCCTTTTATCTACAGTTTGGACAGATGAGTGAAAATATGGATTGAAAATAAATAAATAATAAGGGGAACAAGTGTTAAAATAAATTGGGTGAGGGAAATACCGGTGGTCAATGAGAGTGAGGAGTAAGAGGTATAGTATTTATGAGTTTCTTCTTTTTGCTTTTTATTTCTTTTTCTGGAGTGATGCAAATATTCAAATAAATGTTCATCATGATAAATATACAACTATGTGATATGTTTATTGAGCCATTGATTGCACACCAATTATGGAATGTTCATATGTTAAGAATGCTCATGTTTGTATGTTGTTTGGTTTTATCAATAAAAAATTTTAAAAAGAATTAAATGAGATAATGCATGTTAACCACTTAGCATACATAAGCAATAAATGCTGTCTAATGTTATTTTTTAAAGGGCATCAAATTGGCAACACAAAATAAGACAAACTTGCTCAGATGAAGAGAACTATAAGCCAGTTCCAGGCAAAACTTGTATGCTGTCCATACCCTGATTTGAAATACACAAGCAAATCTTCTAAGTCCGAGACAGAAGTGGTACTACAGCTGCTGCTTCTATGGCTGGCTCTGTAAAGGCCACCACAACAGGTCAGCTGGCTGCAGAAATGCAAAGAAAATTAAATCACTCATTGTGCTCCTCTTTCAAGGCAGGGTTTCCTCTTTCCCAACAACATTTATTTCTGTAGATGAGCAGGTTCTACTAGCCTGATCCTGTGCATGAGAAAAGCCTCTGACACAGTCATACAAACGTAGGTGCTGGTGACATAATGTTTTTCACCACCAAGAATATATCAGGGTGTTCCAAACAAGTCTTGATCACAATACCTCTAGAAGGAAGATGTAGGAAGTTAGAAATGTAAAGTATGGATTTGGAAGTCTTAGAAATTTCAGAGTGATGTGGGGCTTCTTTATGGAGATTGCCAAAGAGAAGGCCCCACCTTACCCTGCAAGCATCTTTGCCATCCTTCCTGGTTTGCAAAGTGTTTTGGCTAGTGTTTTTCAGAGTATATTTCACAATCACTTGTATCATAATCTCCTAGGGAGCTAGCTTAAAATGCAGATTCTGAACCTCTGTGCTCTAATTCATTAAGCTCAGGCAGCTGCATTTTTAATTAATTCCCAAATGGAGTAGGTTATTCTATTTTTATTATTTATTTTTTAACATACACTATATTCACAATGGCACAAAGTATAAAAATGTATAGTGAAAAAGTTGCTCTCCCATCCTTATCCCCCAATCCCAGTTTCCATCTTATCCCTAGGTAATGTTATTACCTAGGTAATAACTATTGTTCATTTCTTCTGTACCCTTTCAGAGTTTCTTTATCAGATATGAGAAAGTACAAATATATATTTTCATTTCACCCCCATAAAAATTAGCATTCTTTACATGCTGTTTTGTACCCTTAAAAAAATTAATAATATGGCTTAAAGATTTTTACATATTTGTCATAGAGAGTACCCTTACTGTTTTTATAGCTGTATTATCATCCATTGTATGAATGTAGAGATCTTAATTATCCAGCCATTTATTGGACACATGGGTTGTTTCCAATCTTTTGCTAACATAATTAATTGATGTAATGAATTACTTTGTATGCACATCATTTTGCAGTGGTGGAATAAATTTCCAAGAATGGAATTGCTCCGTTAGCTGATTTCGGTGCACACTGGAGTTTAAGAATCACTGGCTTAGGGTTTACTGACATGAAAAGGCTAATTGACATTTGATTAAGCCCTAAATTAAGACTCATAAAATGGCAGCACTAAAGGGGCTGTTACTTTAAAAGAATATTTTTATTGACAAATCTTCACACACATGCATTCCATACACGGTATGCAATCAGTGGCTCACAATATCATCACATACTTGTGTATTCATCACCGTGATCATTTTTTGGAACATTTGCATCACTCCAGAAAAAAAAAGAGAAAGAAAAAAGAAAGAAACTCATACATCCCTTACCCCTCCCTCTCATTGACCACTAGTATTTCCATCTACCCAATTTGTCTTACCCCTTATCGCCCCCTATTATTTATTTATTCTTCATCCATATTTTTTACTCATCTGTTCATACCCTGGATATAAGGAGCATCAAATGCAAGTTTCTCACAATCACACAGTCACACTTGTAAAAGTTGTATCTTAATACAATCATTTTCAATAATCAAGGCTATTGGAACACAGCTCTACAGTTTCAGGCACTTCTCTCCAGCCACTTCAATACACCATAAACTAAAAAGGGATATCTATATAATGCATAAGAATTGCTCCAGGATAACCTCTCCACTCTGTTTAAAACCTCTTAGCCACTGACACTTTATTTTGTCTCATTTCTCTCTTCCCCTTTTGGTCAAGAAGGCTTTCTCAATCCATTGCTACTAGGTCCTGGCTCACCCCGGAAGTTCTGATCCACGCTGCTAAGGAGATTTACACCCCTGGGAGTCATGTCCCATGTAGGGAATAGGGCAGTGAATTCACCTGGCGAGTTGGCTTAGAGAGAGAGGCCACATCTGAGCAACAAAAAGAGGTTCTCTGGAGGTGATTCTTAGGCCTAAATTTAAGTAGGCTTAGCCTATTCTTTGCGGGAATAAGTTTCACAGGGGCAAACTCGAAGATCGAGGGCTTAGCCTATTGACTTGGTTGTCCCCACTACCTGCAAGAATATTAAAATTTCTCCCAAGGCGGAGGTTGAATATTTCCTCCTTTCTCCCTAGTCCCCCAAGGGGACCTTGCAAATACTTTATTCACTGCCCAGGAGGCTGTTACTTTATAGATCAGGAAACCAAATTTCAGACAAGGGAAGGGGCTTGTTCAAAGTTACACAGCGCAGTGGTAGAAGAGTTGAGACTGGAACCCAGGTTTCCTCATTCTTCACTTCTTCTGCCTTTGATTACCATCAACAAACATAAGGGTAGAGCCCTTTGCAGGGCATCATGGTCTTTAGCTGAGGCAAACAGAGCATGCATTGGAAAGATAAGTAGCAATCCAACGCAGCATGTGCTAAATGTCTGATCTCTGCAGTCATAGAATGCTAGACTTCATAAGATCATAAGATATCAGAAGCAAATGGTCAATTTTAAAACTTCAATTTCTGTGTAAGATCAAAGGAAGAGAAATTTATTTGATGCAAAATTTATACCTTTGGGGCGGGCCACGGTGGCTCAGCAGGCAAGAATGCTTGTCTGCCATGCCAGAGGACCCGGGTTCAATTCCCGGTACCTGCCCATGTAAAAAAAAATTATACCTTTGGTAGCATATTACCTAATTTAACTTGCATAGTCAGTTTAGTTGAACACCATGTGTACAGGTAATCTTGAATGGGGTGTGAGATTTTGTTGGTTGTAAATGTTTGTGTTTTAATTCAGATATATCCTGCCCAAATTGCCCAATATTATTCTGGGCAATGAATAAAGAAGTATTTACAAAGTCCCTGTAGGGGACTGGGGAGAAAGGAGGAAATATTCAATTTCCCCATTTGGGGAATTCCTGATAGTCTCACAAGCAGTGGAGAAAACCAAATCAATAGACTGAGCCCTTGTTCTTGGGGTTCACCCCTATGAAATTTATTCTTGCAAAGGATAAGTGAAGCCTGCTTTAATTAAAATTAGGCCTCAGAGTCACCCATAGAGAACCTCTTTGTTGCTCAGATGTGGCCTCTCTCTCTCTAAGCCAACTTGGCAGGTGAACTCACTGCACTCTTCCCTATGTGTGACATGACTCCCAGGGGTGTAAATCTCCCTGGAAACATGGGACAGAACTCCTGGGATGAGCTGGGACCCAGCATCAAGGAATTGAGAAAGCCTTCTTGACCAAAAGGAGGAAGAGAGAAATGAGACAAAATAAAGTTTCAGTGGCTGAGAGACTTCAAACTGAGTCAAGATGTTATCCTGGAGGTTATTCTTATGCATTACATAGATATCCCTTTTTAGTTTATGGTGTATTACAGTGGCTTGAGGGGAGTTCCTGAAACTGTTGACGTGTGTTCCAGTAGCCTTGATTCTTGAACATGATTGTATAAAGATACAGCTTTTACAATGTGGCTGTGTGATTGTGAAAACCTCGTGTCTGACGCTCTTTTTATCCAGGATATGGACAAATGAGTTAAAAAATATGTATAATAAACAAATAAATAGGGGGATAACGGGTAAAATAAATTGGGTAGATTGAAATACCAGTGGTCAATGGGGGGGTAAGGGGTATGAAATGTATGAGTTTTTTCTTTTTTTCTTTTTATTTCTTTTTCTGGAGTGATGCAAATGTTCTAAAAATTTTCATGGTGATGAATACACAATTATATGATGATATTGTGAGCCATTGATTGTACTTCATGTATGGACTGTATGTGTGTGAAGATTTGTCAATAAAAATATTTTTGTTCTAAATGTATTAGTTTAAGAATTCTGGATAGTCATCAAATGAACCTGGGAGTTTTCACTGTAGGGACTTTGTGAGCCACCTAGAGGAAATGAATTCTTTATCCTATTAGCAGTCACATTGCAGTTCTCATTTTGAGGAAAATAAGGCACTTGTTAAGTAGATTGTACCTCACTTAACAGCTTAATCAACCATAGCTGTAACAGCCTCCCCCTTTGTCTGGTTAGCAATCACTTGGGTTTCTTGAAAGTGGGAAGTGCAAGAGAGACCCTTCAGAAAGGAGCAAGTAAAAGCAGCTGAAGGGAATTAAATTATGAGGGTCATTTTAACTCTGAAATAAGTATGGCCTAATGGAAACAAGAGAGCATTTCACTCTCCATTTCCAAGCAACAGGAAGAACAAGTACATTGTCAGCTCTCACAGTGTTTAGCCAATAAGTGCTGGATAGTTAAAATCATTTAGCAGCCTTTCCTAGAATTATATATACATTATAGGATTCTAGGCCACTCTTTCTCAATGTACAGTCCTTGGAACACATATACCAGGATCATCTGTAATGCTTGTGGGAAAATGCTTTACTACAGACTAATGAATCAACATCTCAGGCAGTGAGACTTTGTATCTCGTTTTCCTCAAGTTTACTGGGTGGATCTATTATAGCTCTGTTATAGTTTACTAGCTGCCAGAATGCAATATACCAGAAACAGAATGGCTTTTAAAAGGGGAATTTAATAAGTTGCTAGTTTACAGTTCTAAGGCTGAGAAAATGTCCCAATTAAACAAGTCTATAGAAATGTCCAATCTAAGGCATCCGGGGAAAGATTCTTTGGTTCAAGAAGGCTGATGAAGTTCAGGATTTCTCTCTCAAGTGGAAGGGTACATGGTGAACACATTCACAGTTTCTCTCATCTGGAAAGGCACATGATGAACATGGTCAGGGTTCCTCTCTCATCTGGAAGGGCACATGGCAAGCATGGCATCATCTGCTAGCTTCTTCTCCTGGCTTCCTGTTTCATGAAGCACCCTTGGGGGCATTTTTCTTCTTCATCTCCAAATGTCACTGGCTGGTGGACTCTGCTTCTTGTGGCTATGCCATTCTGTTCTGCTCTTTCTGAATTGCTTATTCTCCAAAATGTTTCCTGTTTTATAGGACTTCAGAAACTAATCAAGACCCACCCAAATGGGTGGAGACATGTCGTCACACAATCCAGTTTAACAACCACTCTTGTCTAGATCACATCTCCAGGGAGATGATCTGATTACAGTTTCAAACACACAATATTGAATAGGGATTATTCTGCCATTATGAAAAGGGATTTTGATTAAAGAATGGCTTTTCAAGGGGACATACATCCTTTCAAACCAGCACAAGCCCAACAGACAAGAACTGTTGCCTTAACTAGGAGGTACCTTTGTCTGGTGATTCCTGCTCATTCTGCTTAAATAGTTTCCAGTGTTGTAGACACATATAAATACCATGATAATGGCAAAGCATATATAATACTATATGCTCAGCACTGTGTTTAGTGTATTCAATATTATTATTTCATATTTAATGCTTGTAATTACCAAGTGAGGTAGAGGATATTTCCTGTGTCTTACAGATAAGGAAACTTGAGGTTTGGAGAAATGAAAAAAAAAAAACAGCTGGTCAGTAGCAGAACTGGGATTTGAATGAGGTTTATTCATCTCCTAAGACCATGATCTGAACCATTACCATATACTGCCTCTGACAATTATTCTATAAGCTATTTCTAATAGTACTTTATAGTTCTTAAGAGTCACCAAAAAACAAATATAAGATGAGGAATTGATTTGTCACTCTTGTAGAATAATGCAGCATATCTATAACATTGTTTTTTGACCAGATCTTTTTTTCAAATCCTCTTTCTCTGTCCTCTTCCTTAATTCCATCTTCAGAACTTACCCTTGCTTGCTCAAGTTACTGCTGCCTTCTCTGCTTTCCTGTGTTTTCAGCATTCTGGGTGGTGATGTTTGTTTGGGGTGATGTATAAAATATGAGTTAATTTGGGGCATAGTTTCCATATAATAAATGTTCAATGTAAATTCTGGATGCTTGTCATATTATTGCTAACCTTGCCAACTCAATGTCTCCTTCAGCAAAATTCTAGGCACACTAGATATTTGGCTGTATAACTATGCTAATTCCCAGAAAAATTAACAATAAAAACACTTATCATTAAACAGGTTAGATGTGAATCTTTTACTATCACTTCATAATATGGTGGTCTTTTAAAAACATCAACCACAATAGTTGACCTGTATGCTGTCCTTCAAGCATACTTTTAGAAACAGAGGAACAGGCCTATCTGGAAACAAGGTCATGTTGAAACCAATATTTTTTAAAATAGATTTATATTGGCCTCTAGAAATACTAAATACACAATAGAGTTGAATATCTTTCCTTGGCAACAGAGTGGGAATCCAGAGCCCCAATTAAATGACTAATCTCAGGCAATTCTTTTCATCCTCTCTGGGTCTCATCTGAAGTAGGAAGACATTGGATTAGATGACTTTCAACTAGATAAAAGCCCTTCTAACTCTATGACCTTATGAATTCTTCACCATAAAGATTTAGAGCAAAAATCCCAAAGTAGCCAATGTTCCAGAGCAATATTCCCATTAGTCCTTTTATTAGTTAGTTACATGCTCAACTACTTAAGAAAAGTTCAATGGCTTGAATGAAATTGAAGCTTATTTCTCTCTGAATATTCAAGGTAGGTGGTCCAGGGTTGGTATGGAGCCTTTTGTTTGTTTGTTTTATTGTGAAAAATAACATATATACCAAAAAAAGCAATAAATTTCAAAGCAGACCACAATGGTATGGAGTTTTGAACATGTTAAGGAAATGGAAAAAGTAAAAAAACATGCAAAACAAATGGGTAATATGAGCAGTGAGATTGAAATTCTGAAAGAATCAAAAGGAAATGCTAGAAATAAAAAACACTAACAAAAATGAAGAATGCTTTTGATGGGTTGAGAAGAGGATGAATAAGCTTGATTATGGCAATTGAAACTTCCAAAAACTGAAATACAAAGGGAAAAAAATGGAAAAGATGAGACCGAATAGCTAAGAACCGTGCCACAATTACTAAAGTTATGACATTCGAGTAACAGAATACTGGAAGGAGAAGAGAGAAAGGAACATAAGAAATATTTGAATATTGGCTGAGCATTTTTCAAAATTAATAACACACCAAACCACAGATCCAGAAATTTCAGAGAACTCCAAATAGCATAAATACTAAAACTTCCACACAGAGGCATATCATATTCAAACACAGAAAGCCAAAAAAAAAAAAAGGGAAAACCTTAAAACAAGCCAAAGAAAAAAGCATCAAACCTGTAGAGAAACAAGAATATAAGAATTACATCAAACTTCCATTCACAAAACATGTAACAAAGAAGACATTGGAGTAAAATATTTGAAATGTGAAAGAAAAAAAATCCCACAAGCTTAGAATTCTGTTTCCAGTGAAATTATCCTCAAAAAGATTTCTTGGGCAAAAAAAAATTTTGAGGGAATTTATCACCAGTAGACCTGCATTGCAAGAAATGGTTAAAAAAAAAATAAAAGTTCTTCAGAGAAAAGGAAAATGATATAGGTCAGAAATTTGGATGTATATAACAGAAAAGGAAGAGTGTTAGAGAAGGAATAAGTAAAAGTAAAATAAAACTTTTTATTTTTATTCTTAATTGATAATAGATAACCACTTTTTCAAAAATAATAACTGCAATAATGCACTGGGAAATTATAAGTGAAATAATGACAGTAATGTTAAAAGAGAAGGGAAAGAGGAATTAGGAATACTCTGTTTTAAGTTACCTGCACTGCCCATGAAGCAGTTATGTTATTTGAAAGTGAACTGAGATTAGTATAAATATATATGACAAAACCTAGGGCAACCACTAAAAAAAAACAAAAATTAAATGTAACTGATATGTTGAGAGGATAGAAAATACCCAAATAAAGCAAGAAAAAGTAGAAAAAGAGGGGAAATGAAAAAGAGAAAAATGAGTAAGTGCAATGAATAGAAAAATTACAAATATGGTAGATAGTAAGCCAACTTTATGAATAACCACTTTAAATGTGAATGGTGTAAATACACCAATTAAAATATAAAGACTGCCAGAATGGATTAAAAAAAAGGATCAACTATATGCTGTCTATATGAAACTCATTTAAAATATAAAGACATGGAAAGGTTAAATGTAAAAGTATGAAGAAAGGTATACTATGCTAACACAAATCCAAAGAAAGCTAGAGTATCCATACTAGTTTTAGACAAAATGGACTGCAGAACAAGGAAAATCATCTGGGATAAAGAGGGGAATTAAATAATGATAAAGAGGGTCAATTATCCAAGAAGAAATAACAATCTTTAATGTGTGTGTGTCTAACCCAAAGCATAAAAATGTATAGGCAAAATCTGATAGAAGAGCAAGAAGTATAGACACAACCACTATCACAGTTGGAGATTTCAGCACCCCTCTGTCAGTAATTGACAGTAATACATTTTCAACAGGTAGAAAGTCAGTAAGAATAGAGTTGATTTGAACATCAGCATTCATCAACTGGAGCTAATTTACTCTTACAGAATACTTCATCCAATAACAGCAGAATGCATGTTCTCCTCAAGCTCACATGGAACATTCACGAAGACAGACTGCATTCTGGGCCACAAAACACACCTCAACAAATTCAAAGATTAGAAAACGCACAAAGTATGCTCTCTGATCACAATAGAATTACACTAGAAACCATTAACAGAAAGATAGCTGGGAAATCCCAAAGTATTTGGAGATTACACAGCATACTTCTAAATAATACATAGTCAAAGAAGAAGCCTCAGAAGAAATTTTTAAATATTTTGAACTAAATTAAAGTGAAAATGCAATTTATTAAAATTTGGGAGATGCAGCAGAAGCAGTACTAAAAGGGAAATCTATAGCATTGACTGCATACATTAGAAAAAGAAATATCTAAAATCAGTGTTCCAAGTTTCCACCTTAAGAAATAGAGAGAGAAGAGGGTGCACAGGTGGTTCAGCGGTAGAATGCTCACTTTTCATGCAGGAGACCCGGGTTCGATTCATGTACCATGCACCCAATAACAAACAAACAACAACAAAAAAGAAATAAAGAAGAGCAATATAAATGTAAAGTAAGCAAAAGAAAAGAAATCATAAAAATCAGATCAGAAATCAATGAAATCGAGACCAGGAGAGTAATAGGAAAAATAAATGAAGCCAAAAGCTGGTTGTTTGAAAATATCAATAAACTTGATAAATCTCTAGCCAGGCTGCCAAGAAAAAAAAAAGTGATGATACAAATTACAGAAATGAAAGAAGAGCCATCAGAACTGATCCTGTGGATATTAAAGGAATAATAAAGGAACATTATGAATAACACTATGCTCCCAAATTTTGTAACTTAAATGAAATGCACCAATTCCTTGAAGGACACAATCTACTGTAACTCACATAAGTAGAAAACCTGAAAAGGCTCATATCTACTAAAGAAACTTATAAACTTCCAAAACAAAGCATCAGGCCCAGATGATTTCACTGGTGAATTCTGCCAAGCATTTAAGGAAGAAATGATGCTAATTCTACAATTTCTTCCAGAAAATGGAAGCAGAGGGAGTACTTCTTAACTCATTCTATGCAACCAACATTATCCTAATACCAAAATGAGAAAAAGACATTGTAAGAAAGGAGAACTACAGATCAATATCTCTCATAAACAGAGATGGAAAACTCTCAACAAAATTTTAGCAAATAGAATCCACAATGTAAAAATGATTTATACACCAAGTTGGATTTACCTCATTTATGCAAGGCTGGCTAAGCCTTTGAAAATCAATTAATGTAATCCATCACATCAACATGTGATTTATAGACCTAAATGTAAAATGCAAAACTAAAAAACTTCTAAAGGAAACATATAAGAAAATCTCAATGATCTTGGGTTTGGCAATGAGTTTTTAAATAGAACACCAAAAACATGATGCATGAAGGAAAAAATTGGTAAGTTGAACTTCATTAAAATTAAAAACTTCTCACAAAAAAGAACACTTAAGAGAATGAGAAGCCACAAACTGGGAGAAAATATTTGCAAAATATACATCCCCTGTTTATGGACTTCTATCCAAAATATACAAAGAATTTGTATAACTTAATAAGTGAAAAATCCAATTAGGAAGTGGGCAAAAGCCTCCAGAACATCAATTAGTTCCATCTACCTATCCCATATTATTGACAGCCCCTTCCAATGTGAAAAAGTTAGAATGGGCTGACCCAAATACCCCTAAAGAGCGGAAGAAAGATCAAAGGTGATGGTGAAGTTAAACAGAAAAAGTAGGGTTTAACAAACGAGTGTGATTGCTAAATCACTATATTGATATTTCCTTTAGTCTCCAGTATCTTAGAGCAGCTAAAAGTAAAGACCTAATATTGCGGAATTGTAACCCATGCCAAACTCTGAAATCTATCCTACAACTAATTGTTGTTCTGTGCTTTGAAATTTATTGCCTTTTTGTACATATGCTATTTCCCACAAAAAAAGAAAAAATATATTTCTTCTAGCCTCCAGTGTTTTGGAGCAGCTAGAAGGAAAAATCTGAAATATTGTAATGGTAACCCATAACAACTCTGAAATCTGTTGAAATGTACTCTGAAAATCATTGCTTTTTCTTTCTTTTCTTTGTATATATGTTATATTAAAAAATTAAAAATGCTTAAAAAAAAGAAATGGGCACAAGATCTGAAAAAAATACCTTACCAAAGAAGATATACAGATGACAAATTAGCATATTAAAAGATGCTCAATATCATATGTTATTAAGGAATTGTGAATTAAAGCAAAAATGAAATTCCACCACACACCTATCAGAATGGCTGCAATTTAAAACACTGAAATGCTCTCAAGGACATGAAGGAACAAGAGCTCTCACTTATTGCTGGTGGGAATGCAAAATGGTATTGTCATTTTGGAAGACAGTCTGACAGTTTCATAGAAAATTAAAAATAGTATTGCCATACCAATCCAGCAATTACACTCCAGGGTATTTAATCAAATGAGTTGAAAGTTCACTTCCACATAAAAACCTGCACTTGAATGTTTAGAGCAGCTTTATTCATAATTGCCAAACCTAGAAGCAGCCAAGATGTCCTTCAAATGGTGAATGGGGAAAAAAAAGGTGAATGGATAAACAAATTGTGATGCATTCATACCATGGAATATTTGTTCAGTGATAAAAAGAAATGAGCAAAAGAAAGAAAGGAAAAGAAATGAGCTAGCAAGCCACAGAAAGACATGGAGGAAATTTAAATGCATGTTGCTCAGTGAAAGAAGCCAGTCTGAAAAGACTACATACTGTATGATTTCAACTACATGTCATTTTTTTAAAAGGCAGAATTAGAGAAACAGTAAAAAGATAAGTAGTCACTTGGTGTTTTGGGGGGAGGGGATGAGTGATGAATAGGTGGAGCACAGGAATTTTTAGGGCAATGAAGCTATTCATTGTATAATACTGTAATAGTGGATACTTGACACTGTGGATTTGTCAAAACTAATAGAACTGTACAACATAAAGAGTAAACCCTGATGCAAACTATGGACATTAATAATTTTGTGTCAATATTGGTTCATCAAGTATAACAATTGTACCACAGTACTGCAAAATGTTAATAAAAGGGGAATGTGTGAGTGGTAGAAAGAGGAGGTATATGGAAATCTCTGTACTATCTGCTCAATTTTCTGTAAACTTAAAACTTCTCTAAATAAAGTATTTTAATTTGAAAAAATGGGAAGATCTCAGGCTTTTTCTATCTTGTGCTTATCATCCTCTCAATATTCCAATCTGTAGGAAGGGAAGTATGAATAGTGAAAGGCACACTTCTTTATCTTAAAGGCACAACTCAGAAATTGTACATATCACCTCCATTTACATCCTATTGGCTGAAACTTAGTCATATGGTCATATCAGTGCATTGTTTTTATGGTATTGCTAAGTAATGGTAGTCATTTTCCTTTTTTCATCATTTTTTTGGTATCAACATATATGTTATTTATTGGCATTGGATTGTGTTTTGGTTTGCTAAAGATGCCGGAATGCAGTATACCAGAAATGGGTTGGCTTTTTCAAAGAGGATTTATTAGATCACAAACTTACAGATCTAAGGCCATGAAAATGTCCAAACTAAGGCATAACAAGAAGATACCTCCACCGAAGAAAAGTTGATGGTGTCTGGAGTTCCTGTGTCACATAGGAAAGCACATGGCCCTTCTCTCCTGGGTTGGTTTCAAAATAGCTCTCTTAGCTCTTGTGGGTCCTTCTGGCTTCTCTTGGGCCATTTTCTTTCTGAGATTTGTCCATAAGCTCTCTTAAAGGACTCCAGTAAAGGATTAAGACCCATCTTGAGTTTCCTGGGCTTCATAAATATGAAAGCAGATATATGCATACTTACATGAATAAATGCCTAATCCTTTATTTTTTTCTTACTGAAAAAGTTATACTATGTACTAAAAATTCAAATATTAAAAAATTTTAAAAGACCAACCTTGAATTGGGTGAGTGACATATCCATGGAAACAAACTAATAAAAAATCCCACCCAACAATAGGTCTGCCCCCATAAGATTGGATTGAAAGAACATGGCTTTTCTGGGGTACATAACAGTTTCAAACCAGCACATTCTACCCTCTGGGCCCCAAAAAGGTATATTCTTTTAATATTCAAAATACATTCATTCCATCACAATATCACAAAAGCCTTAAACCATTTCAGTACCAATACAAGTAAAATACTAAGTCAAAAACTGTACAAAGTCTCATCAAAATCAACTACAGGCATGGTCTGTCCTAAGGCAAAATTCACCTCTTGCTGTGGACTATAAAACTCAGAACAAATTGTCTGCTTCCAATATATAAAGGGGGACAGTCATAGAATAAATGTTGTCATTGCCGTAGGGAGAAATTGAAAGGAAAACGGGAGTCACAGGACCCAAACAATTCTCAAAACTTGCAGGGCAAACCCCATTATTTCAAAGTCTGAGAATCGTTTATAGAATGACATTTTATCCTCAGAGCTTGAGAGAGTGGCAGTTCCATCCTCTTCAAGAGCTTACACTGTAGCTCTGCTCTCTCCAAACACTAGTGTGAGGATTTTAACATATCTGAGCATTGGGGAGACAATCTTGTCCTTGGCTCCACCCTCTCCAAGTATCTAGGTAGCACCTGGACTCTCTGCCATCTCTGGGGCACACGTTCAACTCCTCCAGAACAGTGGGGTGGTGGCCAGGCTCATACCAATCCCTGGGGAATTTGCTCCACCCTCTCTGAGGCCTGAGGCTGTAGTATTCTTCTTGAAAAATGAGGTGGCCAAGCTCCCCTCAATTTCCCAGGCATCTGAGACCCCTGGAGTGGTAACTCTCTTCCTGAACAATGAGGTGGAAGGCCCACCCTCTGTAAACTCTGGAACAAATTTACCCATTCCACGTGCATGGGTAAGTCCACTCTCCTGGTGCAAGGTGTCTTAGCTACAGACCTTGGCTTCCATAGTTCTGTCTCTGAAGTACCTTTTCCTTCAATCTGTCCCTTTTAGTCCAAATTAGTAGTGGTTCCATTTATACAAATCCTGAAACAAACTTGCTGATTTACCCTGCAGCATACAGGGGTCACAACCAACAGACAAAAGGACTTTCCATAAATCCTTTCTGGATAACTCCATTTCCAATCCTGACTTGTCCTGAAATGGTTGACTTGTTCATGTTCAGGTATATCCTCACATGGGGCACTATTCTCTGGGGATTCATTTTCCAAAAGCTCAGAATCTTCCAGTTTCTAGGTTTCTGTACACAAGAATTCTGTTCTGTTTATCCCTTTCCTCTTCTATTTTACTATAGGCTTCAAGGAGAAGCCAGGTTTCATTTTCCATATATAGTTTGGAAAGTTCCTCAGCTAGATATTCCAGCTCATCACTTTCAAATTCTCCCTTCCATCCAGTGCCAGCATTCAACTTTGCCAAATTTTCTGTCACTTTAAAATAAGATCACCTCCTTTCCAGTTTACAATGACACATTCATCATTTCTGTCTAAGGCCTCTTGGAAGGTATCTTTAGGGTCCAGATATCTACCAACAGTCTGGTCAAAGCAATTCAAGTCTTTTCTATGAAGTATATCACAATTCTTCCAGAGAATTCCTCTTGTCCATTTATAAAGCTCTTCCAGAATTTTTGGTATTTGCAAATCAACAGCACCCTACTTCTCTGGTACCAAAACCTGTTTCAGCTTTCTAAAGCTGCTGGAATGCAATATACCAGAATTGGGTTGGCTTTTACAAAAGGGATTTATTAGGTTACAAATTTACAGTTCTAAAGCTGTGGAAATGTCCAAACTAAGGCATCAACAAGAGAATACTTCACTGAAGAAAGGTTAGTGGTGTCTAAGTGCTCTCTGTAACATGGTGTACCAATTTGAGTCTGTTATGTGCCCCAGAAAAGCTGTGTCCTTTTTTTTTTTTTTATCTAATCTTGTGAGGGCAGTCAAGTTTCTTTTAATCCTCATTCAATATTGTGGGGTGGAAACTTTGATTGGATTGTTTGGACCTTTTGATTAGATGGAGATATGATTCTGCCCATTCAAGTTGGATCTTGACTAGCTTACTGGAGTTCTTGAAAAGAGGAAATATTTTGGAGAAACCTCAGAGCTGACAGCTTGAGAGCTGACAGAGATGCAGACATATTGAGATGCTTGGAGTTCCAACAGAGAAAGAGGAGACCTAGACATGGAAGTTTGGAGATGCAAAGCCCAGCAGACATTGCCATGTGCCTTCCCATGAGATGTTAAGCAAGCCAGGATGCAGAGTTGTGTCCTAGAGGAACTAAGTGAAGGTCCACAGATGCTTAGAAAGAAAACCACTGGCATCAGGTGCTGGAAGCAACAGAATTGGAAACAAGGATCAGCAGATGCCAGCCATGTGCCTTCCTATATGACAGACATCAGCCTTTCTTGAGTCAAGGGTTTTTTCTCTGGATTCCTTAGTTTGGTAATTTTTATGGCCTTAGAACTGTAAACTTGTAACTTAATAGATTCCCTTTTGAAATGCTGTTCTACTTCTGGTATATTGCATTCCAACAGCTTTAACAAACTAAAATACATGGAAAAGCACATAGTAATGTCCATTGGCCTGTCTCTCCTGGGCTTGGTTTCAAAATGGCTCTCTTAGCTCCTATGGGTACTTCTGGCTTCTCCTGGGGCATTTTTATTCTAAGCTCTCTCTCCACAAACTCTCTTAAAAAAACTCCAGTAAAGTATTAAGACCCACTTTTAATGGACAGGGTCACATCTCCATGGAATCAACCAAATCAAAATTCCCACCAAATAATAGGTCTGCCCCCACAAGATTGGATTAAAAGGCCATGATTTTTCTGGGGATTTCAAACCAGCATGGGCTTTATAAAGAGCATGGGCTTTAGAATCAAATCAGTGTGACTTTGAGCAGAAATTAACAAAGATTGTGAGAGCCAAGGTCTTTGGAAGCACCCAGGCTACTGTGCATATTAGGCACTCAATAAATATTCTTTTTATTAACACCAACAATAACATGAACAATTCATTTGTTAGACAACCATTTATTAAGTGTCTGTTATGTATGTGCCAGAAGCTTCTATATAAATAGCAGCTTCTATATAAATAGCAGATATATGTGTACATTTTTTAATATATGGAAGTCATGGAAAACTGCTTTACAAATAGCTGCCTAATTTGGGCATTGTTAATGAACATAAATTACTGCTCTCACAATAGAAATTAGAAACTTACTGCATGTCTTGGGAAAGAGGTTAGATGGAGGAACGCAATGGGAGAGAGTGAACCAGTAGCCTTAATTTAGTGATAGTTTCTATTTCTCTCTTTCCTCAGTAATATTCAGTTTACTGGGGGTGTGAGGGAAGTTCAGTGGTAGAATTTTTGCCTGCCATGCAGGAGACCCAGGCTCAATTTCCAGTTCATGCACTCCCCCCCAAAAAAACAAAACAATAAAAATTTAATGGTGCAGCAATAACGGGATACTCAAATGGAAAAATAATGAAATGTGACCTCACCAAACAGCATACAAAAAAAAAATTCAGTTTACTGAGTTTTCCCTACTTTTTTGATACTTCGCTGATCAATTCTATCAGAGAAAATCTTGTTTCTCAGAAATGTAAGTCTTAAAAGTCCTTAGCATTCTGCCTCTTTCTAAGTCATGCTACTTTGAGACTGTAGTAGTTTAAAAGCCAACCAGCATTTAGTAATCAATGAAGGGGAGTGGTAAGGGGTATAAAAAAAGATAGGGGAAGCAAAAGCTAAAATATATTGGGTAGCTGAAATACTAGTAGTCAATGAGAGGGAGGGGTAAGGGGTATGGTATGTATGAGTTTTTTTCTTTTTTCTTTTTATTTCTTTTTCTGAATTGATGCAAATGCTCTAAGAAATGATCATGGTGATGATATTGCATGTTTTTTATTATATACCAAGAATGGAATGATCATATGGTAAGAATGTTTGTATGTTGTTATGTTGTAAAAAAATTAAAAAAAAAAATAAGCCAACCAGCATTTACTAGCTGTGTGACATTGGGTAAGTTACTTCCATCTTCTAAGTCTCCGTTTCTTCATTTATGAAGTTACTATATTAACTATACCCACTTCATAGTTTTGTTGTGAGGACTGAATGAGACCACACATGCAGATTGCCTACTAAGGTGTCTGGTACATTATAATCAATAAAAATAAGCTAGTTTCATTCATTCATTTCATTTCATTCACTCAATGAGTGTTTATTAAGTGAAAGGAATGAGCTAGGTGCCATAACCTCCAAAACCTTACAATCTTACTGGGAAGCTAAGACAAGAGATAACTTATGAAATGTTAAATATAAAGCAGAATGTGATCCATGATGTACAAAACAAGCAAGGTTGGGAAGAAAGAGATCTTTATGACCCAGAGTGGTGTTTTTTCAAGTGCCAGTCTCACTCTCTCCAAACCCTAGAGCTTATTCCAGATCACAATTTGAAAAGCAGTGGTTTAGAGTGAGTAAGGCTTGGTTAGATTAAAGGGTTGAGGCTGCAATATATGTAAGGCAGTCATGGAAAAGCAATAGGCTATGATAGGCTGTGGAGAGCTTGAGAGGGTCAGACAGAGAATTTGACCTTGATTACTTTAGCTCAGCACTTCCTAATTAGTGTACTAAGATTACAGATATTTGGGACTCTTCATCTTCTCAGGCCTTTAGGGGCTGAAGCCCATCCCCCCTACTCCCCCACCCCCAGTCAACCACAAGCAATCTGTTTGTTTATTACAGTTGGCTATGCATATGTCACCATTTTCTAGGCCTGCCATTTCTGCAAAGGGGAAGTACTGCTTTAGACTTCCCAGAAGCCAAATTCTTGGGTAGGAATTTTGAAGTATGCTCCACAGTCAGAAGGAATGATAAAGAAACCTGTACTAGGACACGGAAATTTGCTTGATCCTTGAATCACACGGGGGGATGTCCAAATCCAGAGTCCCTTTGTCTTCTTTCCCACTATCCGATTATGGCAAACAGCTGCCACCATTCTCTCCACACTATAAATCCAATCTCATCTTTATTGACAAGAGAAAGTAAAAAACAAAATTCTATGCCCACCCAATTGAGTCAGCCCTGTGGGAAAAGTCTTTGATGATGAGATCACAGTCCGTGCATCTGGAGTAGACTAACAAGCTCTATTTACTGTATAAAATTTGCTGAGCACACTTTCTTTTTCCTGGACCTTAAGTAAAGGTATCTCAGCATTTCATATCAGTGGTTTTGTGTTTTATTAAACAAAACAGGTATTTGGTTCCAATCTGATTGAGGTTGGATGGGGTTTCCAGGATTTTCTCTCTATAACTCCCCTGTCTTCTCTGTATCATCAGGGTTCTTGAGTGTAAGCAACAGAAACCAACTATGGCTAATCTAATCAAACAATACAAACTAAAAAAAGAAATTTATTGAAAAGATGCCAGAGCATGGGAGGGTGGGCTCTTGGAATCAAGGGGAGGTTGGAGGGGGCCAGGCTTGGAAGATGACATGATTCAAAGGGGTTCCAGGGCATTGTCAACACTAGAGGGACTAAATACTAATCACCCCATTGTTTTTCCATCAATTGCTCCAGGTTCAGCACTCCTGGAGAGGGGGAAGAAGTTCTCTATACTTCAACCCCTGTAGTTGAAGTAGTAGGGTAGTGTGTCTCACCAATATCTCACATCTTGAGAAATTCCCCCTCAAATAGGAAGGGGGTTGGATGATAGACAGCAAACATGTAAACAAACAAGCAAAGTGATGTTCTTTACAGCCTCTCACCCAGTGTTTTTCAAACTGTAGGTGATGATGCATTATTGAGTTGTGAGATTAATTTTGTGGGTGTCCAATTAGCTTTTTAAAAAATACTTTTTAATAGCTTTTTTTAAAGAAAATTGGCCTAATCACACATATTTAAAGTATACAGTTTGATAAGCTTTGACATGTATATATACCTCAGGAAACATCAACACTACGAAAAAAATGAATGTATCCATCACCCCTAAAAGTTTCCTCGAGCCTCTTGGTAATATCTTGCTCCTGCCTCACTCCATCCCCTACCCTGCCCTTGTTCCCCAACAACCACTGATATGTTTTCTGTCACTATAGGTTAGTTTCCATGTGGTAGAATTTCATATAAATGGAATCATATGGTATATTCTCTTTTGTGTATCCATGCTTTCACTCAGCATAATTAATTTGTGATTCATCTAGGCTGTCACATGTATCAATGGCTCAGCACTTTTTGTTGATGAGTTGCATTCCATTGAATGAATATGTCACAATTTCTTTATCCATTCCCTGCTGATGGACATTTGGGTTGTATGGTGGTCAGTTTTATGTGTCAACTTGGTTAAGCTATAGTCCCCAATTAGTCAAACACACATCTCGGTATTTTGTGGGGGTGATTGAATTTTACAATCAGTTGATTTTAGGTGAAGGTCTTTAGGTGAAACTTTTGGGTGGGCCTGATTCAATCAGTTGAATGGTCTTAAAAGCAGGACTAAGGTTTCCCTGAGGAAGAAGAAATTTCACCTCTGATCTGCAGCTTCAGTTCACACTGGAGAGCTCCAGCCTGCCCTTCCTGAAGACCTACCCTACAGATTTCAGACTTCCCTAGCCAGCCCTCATAATCGTGTAAGTCAACTACATGCAATAAATCTGTTAATATACATTGCCTACTAGTTCTGTTTCTCTTACTGAATCCTGACTGATAAGGTTATTCCTGGTTTTCAACTATTACAAAGGATTCCCTTACATACATTTGCATACAAGTCTTTGCATAGATATATGCTTTCTTTTCTTGTGGGTAAATACTTGGGAGGTAAATGGCTGAATCATATGGTAAGCATATGTGTTTGCCCTTTAAAGAAACTACCAAACTGTTTTCTAAATTGGTTTACCATCTTACATTACCACCAGCAGTGTATGAGATTGCCAGTGTCTCCATATGGTAGGTTGAATTATGTACCCCAGTTTAGAAATGTTCTTAATCCACATCTCTGTGGCTGTGAACCCATTATAAATAGGACCTTTTGAAGGTGATATTTTTAGTAAAAGCATGGCCTAAGAGAATGGGAATGGGCCTTAATTGAATTCCTGGAAGCTTTATAAAGAGAAGAAACTGGAAGCCAGGGTCAGAGAAGATCACTAGGAGAAGTAGGAAGTCAACAGGAACCCAGAATAGAAAAGCAAGGACATCACCATGGGACAGGAAAGCCAAAAAGCTCCAAAGATTACCAGCAAGCCAACACTATAATGCCATAGTATTGGGGAGAGAGCATGGCCTCACTGATGCCATGATTTTAGACTTCTAGCTTTTGGTCCCGGAAGCCAATAAATTCCATTTGCTTAAGCATCCCATGTAAAACATTCCACATCCCCACCAACATTTGGTATGGAAAGTCTTCTTAATTTTAGACATTTTAATATATGAGGAGTGTTATTTCAGTGTGGTTTTAATGAATGATGATATTGAGCATCTTTTCATGCACTTACATGCTAAATGTTTTTCTTCTTTGGTGATGTATCGACTTAAATCTTTTGCCCATTTTAATTGGATAGCTCATTTCCTGTTATTGAGTATGAGAGTTCTTTATATGTTTCAAACACAAGTACTCTGTCAGATATGTGATTTGTAAATATTTTCTTCCCCAGTCTGTGGCTGGTTTTTAAAATTCTTTGAGCAATGATTTGAAAAGAGCAGAGGTTTTTAATTTTGGTGAAGTCAAATTTATCAATATTTTCACTTACAGATTATGCTTTTGGTGTCATAGCCAAGAAATTGTTGCCTAACACAAGGTCACAAGGGTTTTCTTCTAGAAGTTTTACAGTTTTAAGTTTTACATTTAGGTCTATGATCCATTTTGAGTTTTTTTAATATACTGTGTGAAATATGGACCAAAGTTCATTTTTTGTGCATATGGATATCCAATTGCTTCAGCATCATTTGTTGAAAAGACTCTCCTTTCTTCACTGAATTGTCTTTCCACCTTTGCTAAATATCAGAAGTCAATATATTCATGAGTCTCTTTCTGGACTCTAAGCTGTTCCATTGATTTATTTGTCTATCTTTATGCCAGTGTCACACTATCTTAATACTGTATCTTTTAATAATTTTGGAATCATGTAGTGTTGGGACTTTACCTTCGTTCTTTCTCAAAATTCTTTTGGCTATTCTAGGTCCTTTGCCTTTCCATATGAATTTTAGAATCATCTTGTCAAATTCCACACACAAAAAGACATTTGGATTTTGATTGGAATTGTGTTGAATTAGTAGATAAATTTGAAGACAGCTAACCTCTTAACACATATTGAGTTTTCCAACCCATAAACACAGTATAATGATACATTTATTTAGATCTCTTTAAATTCTTTCACCAATGTTTTGCAGTTTTCAGCTATACATCTTCTGTCAGATTTATTGAAAAGAACTTCATATTTTTCGTGTGTGCTGGTTTGAAAGGATGTATGGACCCTAGAAAAGCCATGTTTTAATCAAAATCCCATTTTGTAAAGGCAGAATAATCCTTATTCAATACTGTATGTTTGAAATTGTAATCAGATCATCTCTCTGGAGATGTGATTTAATCAAGAGTGGTTGTTAAACTGGATTAGGTGACGACATGTCTCCACCCATTTGGGTGGGTCTTGATAAGTTTCTGGAGTCCTATAAAACAGGAAACATTTTGGAGAATGAAGAAGATTCAGAGAGAGCAGAGCAGAGTGGCATAGCCACAAGGAGCAGAGTCCACCAGCCAGCGACCTTTGGAGGTAAAGAAGGAAAATGCCTCCCAGGGTGCTTCATGAAACGGGAAGCCAGGAGAAGCTAGCAGATGTTGCCATGCTCACCATGTGCCTTTCCAGATGAGAGAGGAACCCTGACCATGTTCATCATGTGCCTTTCCAGCTGAAAGAGAAATTGTTCCTGTGTTGACCATGTGCCCTAGCACTTGAGAGAAAAATCCTCAACTTTTTGAACCAAGGTATCTTTCCCTGGATGCCTTAGATTGGACATTTCTATAGACTTGTTTAATTGGAACATTTTCTCGGCCTCAGAACTGTAAACTAGCAACTTATTAAATTCCCCTTTTTAAAAGCCATTCTGTTTCTGGTATATTGCATTCCAGCAGCTAGCAAACTAAAACATCATGTTACTATGAATGATATTATTTTTAATTTAAATTTCTAATTCTTAATTGCTATTATATAGAAACACAGTAGATTTTTCTATATAG
The DNA here is from genome assembly GCF_023851605.1 of Tamandua tetradactyla. NCBI lineage: Eukaryota > Metazoa > Chordata > Mammalia > Pilosa > Myrmecophagidae > Tamandua > Tamandua tetradactyla. The sequence goes on along the minus strand of NC_135353.1, from coordinate 60,848,716 downwards.
ATCATATATCCTGAAATTTTGCTAAACTCATTTATTCATTCTAATAGTAATTTTGTAGAGTCCATCAGATTTTCTATATAGACCTTCATGTCATCTATGAATAAAGACTGTTTTATCTTTCATTTCCAGTACGAATGGTTTTATTTCCTTTTCTTGAGTAATTGCATTGTCTAGACCTCTAGTAAAATATTGAATAGAAGTGGTGAAAAAGGACATCTTTGTCTTGTTCCTGACCTTAGAGGGAAAGCATTTAGTCTTTCACCATTAAGTGTGATGTCAGCTGTAAGTTTTTCATAGAACTTCTTTATCAAGTTAAAGAAATTCCATTCTATTGCTTTGAATTCTTTATCAGAAATTGATGCTGTATTTTGTCAGATTTTTTTTCTGCATCTATTGTTATATCATACAGTTTTTCATTCTTTTGTTAATGTTAATTAACTTAATTGATTTTTAATATTAAACAAACTTTACATGAGATAAAGAATACTTGGTTATGATGTATTATCTTTTCTTCATATTACAGGGTTCAATTTACTAAAATGTTTTTTAGAAACTTTGCCTCTGTGTTCATGAGGGATATTGGTCTGTAGCTTTCCTTTCTAATGTCAATTTTGTCTGGTTTTGGTATGAAAATATCATGATTTTGGGGAAGGATTCTCACCTCTTCAATTTTCTTGAAGAGTTTGGGTAGGAATGGCCTTATTTCTTCCTTAAATACTTGGCAGAATCCACCAGCAAAGAAATGTGGGCCTGGAGATTCCCTTGTGTGCAGGTATTTTAAACCACAAATTCAATTTATTTAATAGATATAGGACTATTCAGGTTATCTATTTCTTCCTAAATGATCTTTCATAGATTGTGTCTCTAAAGGGATATGTTCATTTCATCTAAGACCATTGACTTTTTAGGCATAAGGTTGTTCATAATATTCCTTTATTTTCCTCTAATGCACGCAGAATCTGTAATGATGTCACCCCTCTCAATAAATGGGCAATTTGTCTTCTCTCTTTTGTCCCTGGCCAGTCTGTTTTTTTGTTTTCATTAATTTTCTGCATTTTATTCTTTTTTTTAGTTTCTTAAGGAGGAAGCACTGATTTGATACTTTTCTTCTTTTCAATATAGGTGTTTGGTGCTATCAATTTCTCACTCTGAGCTGTTTTAGTAGCATCCCACAAATTTTAATGTATTGTGCTTTAATTTTCATTCAGTTCAAAATATTTTCTAATTTTCCTTTGATTTCTTCTTTGACCAATTGTTTACCTGGAAGTGTGTCATATTATTTTCAGTTATGTGGCAATTTTTCTAGAAATCATTGCTATTGATTTCTAATATCATTTCACTTGTCTCAGAGAAAATACCTTGTTTGACTTGAATATTTTAAAATTTATTGAGACTTGTCTTATGACCCAGAATATGGCTTATCTTGGTAAACATTCCATGTGCATTTAAAAATGTTGTTGGAGGGGAGCTCTATAAATTTTAATGAGGTCAAGTTTTGTTGATTGTGTTCATCACATCTTCTCTATCTTACTGATTTTCTGCCCACTTGCTTATGAATTACTGAGAGATGGCTGTTAGAGAATTATGTATTTCTCCTTGAAGTTTCATCCATTTTTTGCTTCATGCATTTTGAAGTTCTGCTACTGGGTGCTCTGAGGCTCTGTTCATTTTTTTCTACTTTCTCTCTGTTTTTCAGATTGGGTCATTTCTATTGTTCTATCTTGCAGTTTACTGATTCTTTCCCCTGTCCACTCCATTCTGCTGTAAAGCCAACCCATTGAAAGTTACTGTATTTTTTAGTTCTAAAATTCCATTTGGTTTTTCTTTATACTTTCTCTTTTTATTATTATTAAAGAAGTTGTGGATTTATGGAAAAAAGCATGCATAAAATTAAGCATTCCCATATACTACGTTATTATTAACATTTTGCATTGAGGCATTGATGTGGTACATTTGTTACAATTGATGAAAATACATTTTTATAATTGTACTATTAACTACAGCTCATGGTTTAACTTACAGTTCACTCTTTTATTGTGCAGTCCCATGAATTTTTTTAAAATTATTCTAGTACTATATATACAACCTGGCATTTTCCCTTTTAACCACATTCAGATATATTTTGGTGGTATTAATTACATCACCACCATCCATTACCAAAACATTTTTCTTCCTTATATCTTCTATTCTTTTTCTGAGGCTTTCTACTTTTTCATAAATTTCAATCATATTCTAATTTCTCACTGAAGCATTTTTTTTTTTTTTTTTTAAAGGAAAGACAGAGAGAAGGAAGGAAGGATAGAAGGAAGGAAGGAAGGAAGAAAGGGAAACATTTTTAAACATTTTCTTGTTTTATTGTATTCTGTTTCTCCGTTTTTGTTACATGGGCTGGGGCCGGGAATCGAACCGAGGTCCTCCGGCATAGCAGGCAAGCACTTTGCCCGCTGAGCCACCGCGGCCCGCCTCACTGAAGCATTTTTATTATGACTGTTCCAAACTCTTTGTCAGACAATTCTGACATAGCTTTCATCTCAGTGTTGGCATGTACTAATTGTCTTTTTAAAATTCAATTTGAGGGTACATGGGTAGTTCAGTGGTAGAGTGGTCACCTTCCATACGGGAGACCTGGATTCGATTCCCAGACCATGGACCTAAAAAAAAAAATTCAATTTGAGATTTTCCTAGTCTTGGTATGATGAGTGATTTTTGTTTGAAACTTGGCATTTTTAATATTATGTTATGGGACTGGATATTACTTAAACTTTCTGTTTTAGCTGGCTTTCTGTCATCACTCCAACAGACAAAGGGAAAATGGGATTCTTCCTTGTTACTGCCACATTGGGGTAGTAGTCCAAGTTCCCTGCTTGACCTCTGTTGACACCCAAAAGTAGGGGCTACTCATTACTGATGGGCAGAAATGGGAGTTCTGGTTTCCCACTAGGTCTCCACTGATACCTCTCTAGCTGGGAGAAGTTATTAGAGTGCCTTGTTACTGCTTTCCATGTGGTCTCCATGGATGCTATGTGAGGGTGAGCTCATTACTGCTTGCTACAATCCTAGCTCTCCAATAAGCCTGCTCTGATATATCCCAGAGGGGAAGGAAGGGAGCACCTTGTTACTGATTGATGGGGGTGGAAGTACAGGCTATCCACATTGTCTCCACTAATACCATGGAGTAGTACAGTGGGCTTATTACCACAACACGGGAGTGAAAGTCCCAGGTAGTTACTTGACCTTTTCTGACATATCCCCCGTGGGAGGCTTGGGGAACCTCATTATGGTCTGGTGAGAATAGAAGTCTGAGTTTCTCATGCAGCCTTTGCTGACACAGATAGAAATGGTGCCACACATTTTCAGTAGTATTTGGATGGAGTATAGTGGTTATTATCTAAAAGTTTTCTGACGTACTAGGCTGACCCATTCCCTGTCCTGTGGCTAGAGGGAGTATGCTTTTATGTGTTTTTTTTTTCTTGGGAAGAGAAGTGGTTTGCACCTGTTTGAATTTCTGGGTGGCTGGCTTCTTCAGCTCCAAGTCTGGGATATATGAGGCAAAAGCAAGAACAAAAACATAATAAAACAGAATTCACCACAACATCATTCCTTGGGTTTTGAGGTTCCCTAGGTAGTCTGCCTCCTTCTCTTCACCTTTGAGTCTTCTTATATTTGCTTTACTTGTAATTTCCAGGGATTTTAGTTGTACTTAGCAGGAGGAATAGGAAAAGTACCTCTACTACATCTTCCCAAAAGTGGAATTCTCACTATTCTCTGTTTTCATTTTTCTTGTTCTATTTTTATTTATTATTTATTATTATTATTATTATTTGGTATGCTAAGAGACTCAAATATTGGAATTATCTAACAAGGATTTTAAAGCAGCAATCATAAAAACGTACCTACTGTGGGGTGCAAAGATTCTTGCCTACCATGTGGGAGACCCGGGTTCGATTCCCAGTCCATGTACTTCCCCCAAAACAAAACAAACAAACAAAAAATTCAACAAATGGTGCTGCAATAACGGGATACTAACATGGAAAAATAATGAAATGTGATCCCACTATACATCATACCAAAAAATATATACCTGCTATTTTTCAGGCACTGGTTTGACACCATGATAATACAGCAATAACAAAGTTTCTGCCCTCATGGAGCTTATATTCTAGTGCACATGGATTTTGTCATGTCCATCATTATACTTTTGCTTAAGTCTTGAACTTACTCATCATTTTTAAGTTCTCTTTCCTTTGTAAACTCTGTTGAATATGAAACTGTTATTATAAGGTTTCTCTGCTGTATGTTCACCTGAAAACTGTGACAATTAGAGCTCTGCTTGAAATACTGGCCATATTAATACAACAATAGGTTTTCTTAAATAGAACTCATGACTGAAAAACTCAGCTCATTCTTGATTTCTTGAAACACTACATTTCAAAAATATTCTCTGCTGTCTGAATTTTCTGATAAAAATGAGAACTCTAATACTCTAAGAAATGCCTTAGAGTAATAACATTGAATGTTAACAAACCAAATTTAGCAATTAAAAGATACAGATTAGCAGAATGGGTTATGATGTATATTCCTGTTGTATGCTTCTTATAAAAGGCTCATCTTAGACACAAGGATACAAATATATTGAAAGTGTAAGGATGGAAAAACATGTTCTACACAAGCTGAAACCACAAGAAAGCAGGAGTAGCTATAATAATATCAGACAAAAAAAAACTATAGCTCAGATGCAGCTTCATTCAGTGTTTTAACATAATTACATTACAATTAGGTAGTATTGTGCTGTCCATTTTTTTTCTTATATATTTTTGTATTTTTTATTTTTATTTTTATCTTTTCTCTATATTATCATTTTATTTCTTTTTCTGTTGTCTTGCTATTTCTTTTTCTAAATCGATGCATATGTACTAAGAAATGATGATCATACATCTATGTGATGATATTAAGAATAACTGATTGCATATGTAGAATGGAATGATTTCTAAATGTTGTGTTAGTTAATTTTTTAATTAATAAAAAAAGTAAAAAAAAATAATATCAGACAAAATAAACTAAATGTAAAGACATCATAAGAGACCAAGAAGGACACTATATATTAATAAAAGGGACAATTCACCAAAAGAAATAACAATCATAAATGTTTATAATCCCAATCAAGGAGTTCCAAAGTACATGAGACACACATTGGCAAAACTGAAGGGAGTTATAGGTGTTTCAACAATAATAGGAGAAGACTTCAATAGCCAACTCCCCTCTATAGATAGAACAACTAGGCAAAGGATCAGCAAGGAAATAGAGAACTTACACAATTTGATAAATGAATTAGACCTAACAGACATATATAAGTTGTTACACTCAAAACACAAGGATAATACATTCTTCTTTAGTACTCATGGAACATTCTACAGGCTAGATCATATGCTGGGGCACAAAACTGGTTTTTATATATTTAAAAACATTGAAATTATTCTCTGATCACCTTGGAATGAAGCTGTAAATCAATAACCACAAAAAATGAGAGCATTCACAAATATATGGAGATTAAATAACACACTCTTAAACAACCACTGGGCCAAAGAAATTCCTAGAGAAATTGGTAGCTATCTGGAGACTAATGAGAATGAGAATACAACATATCAGAACTTATGTTATGCAGCAAAGGCTGTGCTGAGAGGGAAATTTATTGCCTTAAATGCCTATATTAAAAAATAAGAAAGAGTAAAACTCGAGGATTTAACTGCTCACCTGGAGGAACTAGAGAAAGAACAGCAAACTAACCACAAAGCAAATAGAAGAAAAGAAACAACAACTATTAAAGCAGAGAGAATGGGAGAACAAAAGAATAAGGGAAAGAATCAATAAAACCAAAAGTTGGTTCTTTGAGAAAATCAACACGATTGATGGACCAATAGCAAGGTTGACAAAGAAAAGAAAGAGGATGAAAATTTTAAAAATCTGAAATGAGAAGGGTGCCATTACCACAGACCCTGAAGAAATTTTAAAAAATCATAAGTGGATACTATGAACACCATATGCCAAAAGCTAGACAACTTAATGAAATGGACAAATTTCTGGAAATACATGAACAAGATAAACTGACTCAAGAAGAAATAGAATATCTCAATAACCCAATCACAATTAAAGAGATTCAGTCATCAAAAACCTTCTTACAAAGAAAAGCTCAGAGCCAGATGGCTTTATAGGGGAATTTTATCAAACATTCCAAAAAGAACTAACACCAGCCCTGCTCAAACTTTTCCAAAAATTGAGGAAAGTGGAACACTAACTCATTTTATGAAGCTAACATCACTTTAATACCAAAGCCGGGTAAAGATGCTACAAGAAAGGAAAACAACAGATCAATTTCCCTAATGAACATAGACACAAAAATTCTCAACAAAATACTACCAAATTGAATCCAACAACACATTAAAAGAATTATATGCCATGACCAAGTGGGGTTTATACCAGGAATGCAAGGGTGGTTCAACACAAGAAAATCAATTAATGTAATATAGCACATTAACAGGTCAAAAGGGAAAAATCACATGATCATCTCGACTGATGCTGAAAAAACCTTCAACAAAATTCAACATCCTTTTTTGATAAAAACACTTTAAAAGGTAGGAACCAAAGGTAACTTCCTCAATATGATACAGGGTATATGTGGAAAACTGATAGCCAGCATCAGACTCAATAGTGAGGGACTGAGAGATTTTCTCCAAAGATTCAGAAACAAGACAAGGATGCCCTCTGTCACCACTGTTGTTCAACATTGTATTAGATGTTCTAGTGAGAGCAATCAGGCAGGAAAAAGAAATAAAAGGCATACAAATTGGAAAGGAAGAAGTAAATTTTTCATTATTTGCAGATGACATGATACTAGGAAAATCCTGAGAACTCTACAACAAAGGTACTTGAGCTAATAAATTCAGCAATGTGAGGGGATATAAAATTAATGTGCATAAATCAGTAATGTTTCTATACACAAGCAATGACCTAACTGAGGAGTCAATTAAGGAAAAGTATCCATTCAAAATAGAAAGTAAATGAATCAAGTATCTAGGAATGAACTTAATTAGGGTTGTAAAGGACTTGTAAACAGAAAATTACATAACATTGATAAAAGAAATCAAAGAAGATCTAAATAGGTGGAAAGACAATCCCTGCTCATGGGTATGAAGGATAAATGTATTTAAGATGTCAATTCTGCCCCCATTGGTCTACAGATTCAATGCAGTACCAATCAAAATTCCAACAACTTACTTTGATGACTTGGCAAAGATAGTTACAAAAGTTCATCTGAAAGGGAAAAAGACCCTGAGTAGCTAAAACCATCCTAAAAAAAGAAGAATGAAAGGACAGGATTAACACATCCTGGTTTAAAAACTTATTATAAAGCCACAGTGGTCAAAACAGCATGGCATTGGCACAAATATACAAGTATTGACCAATGGAATTGAAGCATGAGTGCAGAAATAGATCACCAAATCTGTGTCAACTGATCCTTGACAAGGTCCCCAAATCCACCGAACTGGGACAAAATATTCTTTTCAATGGAAGAGCTGGATATCAATAGCCAAAAGAATTAAAGAGGATCCTTACCTCAAAATTAAATCAAATTGTATCAGGCACCTAAATATAAAAACCATAACCATAAAGCCCCTAGAAAAAATGTAGGGAAACATCTTCAAGACTGAGTCATAGGAGGTAGCTTCCTAAACTTTACAACCAAAGAACAAGGAACAAAGAAAAAATAGATAAATGGGAACTCCTCAAAATCAAATGCTTTCGTGCCTCAAAAGTCTTTGTCATAAAGATGAAGAGGCAGCCAACTCGATGGAAGAAAATATTTGGAAATCACACAATGGATAAAGGTTTGATATCCTCTATACATAAAGAAATCAAACACTCAACAACAAAAAAACAAGCAACCCAATTATAAAATGGGCTAAAGATATGAATAAGCACTTTTCTGAAGAGCAACTACAGATGGCTAAAAAGCACATGAAGAGATGCTCATTTTCATTACCTATAAGGGAAATGCAGAACAAGACTGCAATGAGATACCACCTCACACCTATAAGAATAGCTATTATAAAACAAGAAACTACAAATGTTGGAGAGCATGTGGAAAAATTGAGACACTTATGCCCTGCTGGTGGGAATGTATAATGGTACAGCCACTATGGAAGACAGTCCTGAGGAACTTTAGGTTCCTCAGGAAACTAAGTATAGAATTTCCCTATGAACTGGCAATACCACTACTCAGTATATACCCAGAAGAGCTGAAAGCAGTGACACACAGATATTTGCACACCAATGTTCATAACAGCATTATTCACAATCTCCAAAAGATGGAAACAATCCAAGTGTCCATCAACAAATAAGTGGATTAACTAAATGTGGTATATACATACAATGGGACATTATGAAACAGTAAGATGAAATGACGTCCTGAAATACATGGCAAGATGGGTGAATCTTGAGGATATAATGCTGTGTGAAATAAGTCAGACACAAAAGGATAGATACTTTATAATTCCATTTTTATGACCATAGTAAAGGTAAAATCAGAGGCTTATAATACAGAATATAGGAGATCTAGAGATATACTAAAGCTAGAAGTGGGTGAACTGTTAGCTAATGAGTTTGAATTTAAATGTAAGGGAATAGATATAAGTGAAGGTGGTTCATTAGTGGGTCTTAAGTAATATTACCATATTGAAGGTGAATATGATTGAAAGGGATTTATAGACCCATGCGTCTCATTGATTAACACTACAAATATAAATAAGTTCTTGCATGAACTATTGCAAAGGTATGAATCTTGTACAAAGAGTGCTTAATTTCAGTGTATAGGGGGCAAAATACTATCGCATGCTATGTGCTATGTGTAATAGGAAAACATCAACAGCACTGCAGCGATACCAAGGCACATAGTGGGGGGCAGGGACAAGAGTTAGGAGAATGTTTGGATTTTCTATTCAGTGAAAGTGTGTTCATTGGTTATCTTTCTCTTAGGAACAATGAAATTGCCTAAAATTGAGAGTGTTGATGTACTGTTGACTTTGGGCATTATACATGATGCCCAATGAAGAGAGGTGGCTGAAGGATGCACTGACTGAGAATTTAATTGGCGAACAGTGGTGTATACGTCTGATCAAATAATGCGCTGCTGCAAAAAGGAACAAAATTGTGAGGCATGCAACATTGTGAATGAACCTGTGAGATATTTAGTGAGGCAAAATAACCCGGAAACAAAAGAGCAAATATTGTATGGTCTCATTTAGAAAATACTTATAAGAAAATGGGGGCCTAGATTTTAAGTGCTTATTGTAGTCACATTTAGTCCAGAGTGGTAATTGTTGTTTCTGGATTTTGAGAGTGTGCCAGTTTGAATCTGTGGTATACCCCACAAAAGCCATGTCCTTTAATCCTCATTCAATATTGCTGGGTGGGAACTTTTTTGATTATCCATGGAGATGTGACCCACTCCATTGGAGGTAGTAACTTTTGATTAGATGGTTTCCATGGACATGAGTCTCCACCCATTCAAGATGGAGTTGCTTACTGGTGCGCTTTAAGAGGGAACCATTTTGGAAAAAGCTGTAGAGCCACAGAGACCATGAAGCCAGAGACCTTTGGAGATGAAGAAGGAAAATGCTCTGGGGGAACCTCATGAAACAAGAAGCCTAGAGAGAAAGCTAGCAGACATCGTCATGTTTGTCATGCACCTTTCCAGTTGAGAGACAAACCCTGAACATCCTCAGCCTTCTTGGACCAAGGTATCTTTCACTGGATGCCTTAAATTGGATATTTCTACAGCTTTGCTTTAATTTGAGCATTTTCAGAGCCTTAGAACTGTAAGTTTGCAACTTATTAAATTCTTCTTTCTAAAAGCCACCCCATTTCTGGTATACCACATTCTGGCAGTTCGCAAACTAGAACAGAGAGGCTCTTTGATATATGTATAATCTTGTATTTAGAGATAAGAACAAAGCCAATCTAGGTCAGAATTAAGGTAATTCAGAATACAGGGGAGGGGAAGACATTGTCTGTATTTTAGGACCTCATCTACTCCTTGAAACCAAAGAAAGAAAGGCTTTTTTGTCCAGAAACTAATGTAATGCCTGGATACATCCCAGAGTATATTAAGTAGATAATCAAAAAGTACTGGCAAGGTCCCTTTGAGGGCTGGGAGAAAAAATATAGAACTATTAAGCTTTACTACTGGGGAAACCCTTGATACTATGTCAAACATTAGGGACACCCAAATCAATAGGCCAAGCCCTTGATCTTGAGGCTTGCTCTTGTGAAGTTATATATGCAGCAAAGAAGCTTAGGCTACCTATAGGTATGCCTAAGAGTTACTTCTGGAGGACCCCTTCTGTTGCTCAGATATGGTCTCTCTCTCTCTAAACCCAATTCTATAAGTGGAATCATTGCCATCCCCCCTATATGGGATATGACATCCAGGGGAATAAGTCTCCTTGGGTATGTATGTATGTATGTATGTATGTATGTATGTATGTATGTATGTCTGGCCCTGACACTATGGGATAAACAATGCCATCCTGACCAAAAAAGAGGAAAGAAGCAGAGCAAATAAAGTATCAGTGGCTGAGAGAGTTCAAATAGAGTTGAGAGGCTACTCTGAAAGTCACTTTTATGCAAGCTTCAGTTATACATTGCTACCTATCATAGCTCACAAAACTCCAACCAGAACCATTCCTACCAATTCTAAAGAATGCCTATGCCATTATATAAGATTCTACAAAAGTTCTATGCAGTAGGGTAACTTTCCAGAAATCTACAACCTATGGGTTGGTCCCTGGACCAGATAAATCCTGAAATGCAGAGGGGCAAGCCTCTCCAGAATATCAACCAATTCCATCTCCCAATCCCATATGTCACGGTCAGGTTCATGTGTCAACTTGGCCAAGTGGTGGTACCTGTTTGTCTGGTTGGGCAAGTGCTGGCTTGTCTGTTGCAATGAGGACATTTCATAGAATTAAATCATGATCATGTCAGCTGCATCCATAGCTGATTTTATTTGTGGTCAGCCAAAGAGGAGTGTCTTCTGCAATGAGTGGTGCTTAATCTAATCACTGGAAGCCTTTTAAGGAGGATTCAGAAGAGACAGGCTCTCTTCCTGCTTCGGCTGGCAAGCCTCTCCTGTGGAGTTTGTCCAGTCCTTCCATCAGAATCGTCTGCTTCACAGCCTGCCCTGTGGATTTTGGACTCTGCATTCCCGCGGTCACATGAGACACTTTTATAAATTTTATATTTGCAAGTGTTCCCTGTTGATTCTGTTTCTCTAGAGAACCTTAACTAATACACCATATTACCCTTCCAACATGAAAAAGTTAGAATGAGGCTCTACTCCTAAAGAGTGGGAGAAAGATCAAAGGTGATGGTGGAGTTATACAGAGAAGGTAGGATTTGACAAATGAGTTTGATTGCTGAATCATTATACTGATATTTCTTTTAGTGTCCAGTATCTTAGAGTAGCTAGAAGTAACCTAAAATTGTGTAATTGTAATCCATACCAGACTCTGAAATCCATTCTACAACTAATTATTGTGATGTGCTTTGAAATTTATTGCCTTTTGGTATATATGTTATTTTTCACAAAAAAGAAAAAAAGTTGATTGTGATGACAAACACACAGCTATATGATATTGTGAACCATTGATTGTACAATTTGGATGATTACATGGTATGTGAATATACAATATATATCAATAAAAATGATCTGACCTATGACTGAAGACCTTCCCACACCTGTCATGCTTATGCAGCTACTCTCCTGTGTACATGCTTTCATACAATGGAAAACAGGAGTTCTGATTGAAACTCTTAACATATATTGACATTTGAAGGGCTTCTCTCTTGTGTTGACTTTCAGACTAGTTTGCAGATGTGAACTCTGATGAGGCCCTCACCACACCTTTTATTCCTATAGCTTTTCTATTCTGTATATACACCCTTATGAATGGAAAACAGTGAGCTATAATTGATGCCCTTTCCACAGTTGATACATATGTGAGGTTTCTCCCCTAAGTGCAATTAATTGTTAATGAAGTTCAAGACTAGAGCCAATGCTGATGCCTTTTCCATTCTCATCAGAGGTTTCCTGAGTGGATTACACTATCCTGGGATGATTTTGAGTCTTTTCCACAATCATTATGGCTAAATGCTTCCTCTCTTCTGCACACTCTGTGTCCATCATGGTGATGAGAGACCCTTCTCATAACATACTTATCCCATTTAACCAGTTTATTTCTTACATCCATTTGACAATTCTGTGACTCTCTCAGATAAATTTTCCTCCCCAAATCTCAGATGTTCCTATTTGGAAACTCTTTTGATTCCTACTGCAACTCTCCCCTTGAAGCTTCATTACATAGTTCTTATATTTAGAAGCTTAAATAGATCCCCCTGCTCATATCTAAGAGGGGGAATCACCTTGTTTTAGAAACTCAAACTTCTTGCCCTGAGGATTTATTGTCACACTGTGATTTCTGGTTAATTTTCTTGCAAATTGTTTCCATATCTGCCAGCATGTAAATAAAATCTTCATTAAAAGGTATGTTAATGCTCTTTCTTGAAGAGACTCTATCTCATTTTGAGTCCTGTGTCCTAAACGCTCATCTTGAATTTCTGACTCCATCATCAAAAGTTTCTCTTATCTCCCCAAATGTAGTATTATATCTGGTTGGAAGGGCTGATATCAGAGAGCAGGCTTCTGAAGTTCTCCACCATCACATCGTGGTACAGTCTCCTCTGCAAAGCATCCAGCAGCAGCCCCAGTTCTTCCTTGGTGAAGACCACAGTTACATCCTTGAATGTCACTGCCTCCTGAAACCTGATCATCTTCTTTCGCTCCTCTGGAGGAGGTAAGATAAGTGAGCAGGCAGAGCCATTAAGCAGTTCCTCCTAATTGGAAGAAGGAAAGCATGAATTTTACCTTTCAATTTCTTCCTTTGAGTCTCTTATTTGCTTTGCTTGAGCAACCTCAAAGTCATACTCCTGGAGGGGATTGATAGCGGTGGGCTTGCTCTCCAGCAGCGGAAGTATGTTTCCATTTTTTGTTTAATGACATTTTCTCTTGCTGTAGAATTCTAAGTTGACATTTTTTCCCAACACTTTAAAGATATTGTTCTACTGTTCTCTCTTGCACTGTTTTTCATGAGGAGCTGTTGTCATCCCTATCTTTGCTTTTCTGTATGGAGCATGTCATTTTTCTCTGGCTGCTTTAAAGGTTTTCTTTTTATCACTGGTTTTGAGAAATTTTGTCATGATGTGCCTTAGCATAGTTTTCTTTATATTTCTTGTGCTTGAGGTTAGTTGAGCTTTTTAGATCTGTAGGTTTACAGTTGATATCAAATTTGGAGAAATTGAGGCCATTATTTCTTTGGATAGTTTTAATCTTTTCCCACCTCTTCTTTCTTTTAGGTACAAAATTATACCTATATTAGGACAATAAAGTTGTTCCACAGCTCACTGATACTCTGTTCTTTTTTTAAATTTCTTCTCTTCTCTTTGTGTTTCATTTTGAACAGTTTCTATTGCTGTGGTTGACTACTTCTAAAATTACTCCCAATGATCCCATCTCCTGTTCTGACATTCTTGTGTAACCATCTTCCCTTAAGTGTGGAATGGATCTGGTGACTTGTTACTAATGAATAGAAAAAGGCAAAAATGATGAAGTATTTTTTCTGAGATTAGGTTATAAAGTTCTGTGACTTTTATTTTGCTTGCATTCTCTTTTTCTGGCTTTTCTTGTTTGGTTCCTCTAATGAAGCAAGTTGTCATGTTGTGAGTTTAACTTTATGGAAAGGTCCATATGGCAAGGAAGTAAGGGTGGTTCCTGACCAACAGCCATCAATGAACTGAGGCCACAAGTATAATAGCATATAAGGAACTGTATCTTGTTAACAACTACATGAGTATGCTTGGAAGTAGATACTTCTCCAGTCAAGCCTGAGGTGAATGCATCCTTTGAGAGATCTTGAAGCAGAAGACCCAACTAAGCTGCATCTGGATTCCCAATATACAGAAATCATAATAAACCTTGTAGTTTCAAGTCTTTAAATTTTGAGTTAATTTGTTATGCAGCAATAGATAACCAAAAACAGATTTAGATACTGAGGAGTGGGGCACTGCTCACGAGAAAATATATCAAAAGTGGGAGTGGCTTTGGAACCCAGCAGTGAGTGGAGGTTGAAAGAATTTTGAAGAGCCTGTTAAAGATCACCTCAACTGCTTTGAACAGACCAGCAAAGAGCATCACTGGAAACTGTAGGAAGGGGAATCCTTGTTATGTAGTGGTAGAAAGTTTAGCGACATTGTCATTTGTGGTTATGTAGAAAGCGGAATATATGCTTAATGAACTTGATCATCTAAGGGGATTTCCAAGCAAAGTGTTGTAGGTACCACTTGGTTTCTTCTTGCTGCTTAACGTAAAATGTGAGAGGAAAGAGATAAATTGAGAGAACTATTAAACAAAAAGGAACCAAGACTTTATGGTTTTGAAAATTCTCAACTTCTCTGGAGAGCAAAAGATGCCAAAAGTTAAGAAATGGCTTCCCAGCACTAAGAGCGGAAATGCTCTATAGATAAACCTGAGTGTGTGACTATATAGCCTTTTGTTAAGCCTTCAGAATGACTAAAAAATTCAGGATATTATTCCATAACACGAAGGATCCACTACAGAAATGAAGATGTTCTTCACAAATCCTCTAATTGAGCAATAGGGCTTCTAGGAAGCTTAAAGGCATTATCCCTCACCAGGCTCAGTAAGGGCCTAAGGTGTAGAGAGATTATTTCAAAGAGATTTATAAGTATGGTTTTTGTCTAATGCAGTGAACCCTGATGAGATCACAGAAATTCCACAAAGTCTTTGAGAACACTATATCAGCAGAAACCTTGCTGCCTTTGATGGAATGGGACAGAGATAGTAAAAAGTGAAGAGGCTAGTAGGGCCCCAAAATTCTACTGGCAGCTAGCAGGCTGACAAAACTACTCATCGGCAAGCACATGTTATCTTTCATGAGAAAGGAAGGAAGACTCAAAGAGTTGAAGCAAGAGCTCAAAGAATTGAGCTAAGCTTGTGGAGTAGTATCCCCAGGCCTGCAGCTTCTGATACAGCTTCCAATGATCCCCACTTCCTGGCACTCACACCCTTGTGCAATCCACTTCTCTTGAGTGTGGGCTGCACCTAGTGACTTGTCTCCAACAAATAGAAAATGGAAAAAGTGAGGGGAAGACACTTCTAATATTTATAATAGTAGATTATAAAAGATTGTAACTACCATCTTGTTTGTACTCTTTCTGGTTGTCTTGCTTGCTTATATTGATGAAGCCAGGCATGTTGTGAGCCTTCAAATGAAGAGCTTTGTTTGCAGGAAGAAACTGAGGGTCGCCTCAGTCCAACAGCCAGTGAGGGACTGAATTATGCAAACAGATATTATGAGTGGATCCTGCCCCGGTTGAACTTGGGATGACCAAGTTCCCAGCCAACAACTTGTTTGTTGCCTTGTGAGAGACTCAGAGCTGGATGGCCTAGCTAAATCGCATTTGGATTTCTGATCTATAGAAACTGAGATAATAAATATGTAGGGTTTCAAGCAATTAAGTTTTAGAATAATTCATTATGCAGCCATCAGTAACTAATACAATTGCTTTATCTTAAAATTCACTAATTTTTTTGCAATGTCTAATCTGACATTAATCGCATTCAGTCTATTTTTCCAGTCCCTTACTTGTTTATGTCAGTCAGAACAGACTTATAGTTTCCTATTTTATTCAATATGCTACAATCAGTTATTTTCATTATTTATTGTAATGTTTAAATGTCTCAGGGCACATGGACCCCCTTCAAACTCATTTGCATGAGTCCCCATCACTTTTGAGTACTTTCTTGCTTTCTAGCACAGTACACTGTTCGAGGTTCATCTTGTACTTTTCCTGCCACAGCTTGAAGAAGCTCTGATTTTTGTTTTTACTGGAGAATGATAATTAGAAGCCGAGATGTGTATATATATATATATATATATATATATATATATATATATATATGTACATCCACATGCACACACCAAACACACACACACACACACACACACACACACACACACTTACCTCTATATTCTACATCTAGCCATGTCTATATTGACACCATGTGATGTAGGCTGAATAATGGCCTCCTCAAAGATATCTACATCCTAATCTCTGGAACTTGTGAATATGTTCTCTTAAATGGTCAAAGGAACTTTGTAGATATGATTAAATTAAGGCTCTTGTAATAGGGAGATTATCTTTGATTATCTGGGTGCACCTGGTATAATTCCAAGTGTCCTTATGAAAGTGAGATAGAGGAAAAGTTCACTGCAGAAAAAGGAGATGTGACAACAGATTCAGAGTGATGCAATTTGAAAATGGAAAAATGGATTTTGAGACAAAGAATGTGGGAAGGCTTTAAAAGCTAAAAAAGGCAAAGAAATGGATTCTCCTCTAAAGCATCCAGAGAGAACACAGCCCCACCAATGTCTTGATTTTAGACGTCTGACCTCAAGAACCAAAAGACAAATGTGCAGGGGGAGATGTGCCAAGATGGGTGGGATTTAGTTCATCTTACAGAGCAACTAATAAATAGCCAGGAACACTACAGAACAACTACTGGGGCCATGTCAGTGACTGGACACACAGCGTACACCAGTCTGGACCAGATGAACCGGCTGTGAGCCCACCCAGAACCATAAGTTCCCAAAGCCGCGGCAGCCAGTGTCCCTCCCCCACAGGCTGCTTCCCAGAGGGGAAAGGAAAGAGAGTTTTCCAGCAGCAGGGGCTGAGTGCAACCAAGCTCCAATTGTGGAATTAATTAACAAATTCTGACTACTAAAAATAGGCCCCCAGCTCAGCTGAACCTTCAGTAAAAGCAGAGGCCGCTGGTTTTTGCCGCAGCACAGAGGGGGTAGGGCTGATGGAAAAAAAAAACAGAGGTGTTTTGTTTTGGATCAGAAAAGGTCTTGGCTCTGAAGGGAAGAAGGTGGCACATAGGACCTGGAGATACACAAAGCAACATACCAACTTAAGCTCTTGATTAGCAAACCCAAACAACAGGGGTCCTGCTCTGAAAAGGATTTTTCTCTTTCATTTGGTGGCTATGTTTATACAGCTTGACTGCTCTTTGGATACAGCTGCCAGGCTTTTCAGGCACCATTGCCCCAGGCATAGGCAGAATTAAGCTTATTTGAGTGTTTGTCTGGACACTGTGCCTTCCCCAGGAGAGGGGTAGAGCCCAGCTCAGGTGGAATCCCTCCCTCGAGGAGTTCAGACCCCAGGGTCTGGAAAAGTGGAGCAATTAAAACCAGACTACAACCTCTCCTCTGTGTCTACCATGCCCCCAGCAGAGAGAGTTCACTGAAGTTAAAGGTACCCCATTACCTTATGCTGGTGGAACCCACAGGCAGAAATGTGCCACATGCTGGGCAGGATAGGAAAATTGGAGAGCCCAGAGGCTGCATAGGAAAGCATTTCAATCTGCTGGGTCTCACCCTCAGTGAAAACTGAGGCAGGTGAGTCTTTCCTCCTGAGTGGAGGCCAGTTTCGTCTGGGAAAACGTGGCCAGGGTCTATAATACCTAAGTAGACCTTCCTAAGGGGGATAAAAAGGCACCATACAGGCAGGGCAAGAAACAAGAAAATAGGAACTGCAAAATTCTGATCTGTTAACCAAGACCTAAGCTACAGGGCCAGAAAAAGCTGAATTGAATGTCAAAGAACAGATAGACACCAAAGTCACCCAGCAAGAAAATCCTAGGTAAAAAGTGAAAGTGATCTCCAGAATAAACTAATTAAGGTAATTAAATGCCAAGACACCAGTAAAAAATAACTGATCATACTAGGAAAATTGAAGATATGGCCCAGTCAAAGGAACAAACCAACAATTCAAATGACATACACGAGCTGAAACAATTAATTCAGAATGTACGAACAGACATGGAAAACCTCATCAAAACCAAATCAGTGAATTGAGGGAGGATATAAAGAAGGCAAGTAATGCACAAAAAGAAGAAATTGAAAGTCTGAAAAAACAAATCACAGAACTTATGGGAATGAAAGGCACAGTAGAAGAGATGAAAAACAATGGAAACTTACAATATCAGATTTGAAGAGGCAGAAGATAGGATTAGTGAACTGGAATATGGGACTTCTGAAATCCAATAAGCAAAAGATAATATAGGGAAAAGAATGGAAAAATTTGAGCAGGGACTCAGGGTATTGAATGACAACATGAAGCACATGAATATACATGTCGTGGGTGTCCCAGAAGGAGAAGAGAAGGGAAAAGGATGAGAAAAACTAATGGAGGAAATTATCACTGAAAATTTCCCAACTCTTATGAAAGATTTAAAATTATAGATCCAAAAAGTGCAGCATACCCCAAAGAGAATAGATCCAAATTGACATACTCCAAGACACTTACTAATCAGAATGTCAGATGTCAAAGAGAAAGAGAGAGTCTTGAAAGCAGCAAGACAAAAAGCAATCCATCACATACAAGGGAAGCCCAATAAGGCTATGTGTAGATTTCTCAGCAGAAACCATGGAAGTGAGAAGACAGTGGGGTATCATATTTAAATTACTAAAAGAGAAAAACATCAATCAATTCTGTATCCAGTAAAATTGTCCTTCAAAAATGAGGGAGGAATTAAAACATTTTCAGACAAAAAATCACTGAGAAAATTTGTGACCAAGAGACCAGCTCTGCAAGAAATACTAAAGGGAACACTAGAGACAGATACAAAAAGACAGGAGACAGAGGCACAGAGAAGAATGTAGAAATGACAACTATTAGTAAAAGTAAAAAGAAGGAAAATTAGATATGACATATAAAATCCTAAAGGCAAAATGGTAGAAGAAAGTATTGCCCATAAGGTAATAACATTAATGTTGATGGATTAAACTCCCCAATAAAAAAACAGACTGGCAGAATGGATTTAAAAACAGGACTCATCTATATGCTATCTACAGGAAATGCATCTTAGACCCAAGGATAAACATAGGTTGCAAGTGCAAGGTTCAGAAAAGATATTCTACACAAATAACTATCAGAAAAGAGCAGGAGGAGCTATACTAATAGCCAACAAATTATATTTCCAATGTAAAACAGTTAAAAGAGACAAAGAAGAACACTATGTATTAATAAACGGAATGATTCGACAAGAAGACATAACAATCATAAATATTTACACACCAAGCCAGAATGCTCCAAAATACATGAGGCAAACACTGAAAACACTGAAAAGAGAAAGAGACATATCTACCATAATAGTTGGAGACTTCAATTCCCCACTCTCATCAATGGACAGAACATCTAGACAGAGGATCAATAAAGAAACAGAGCATTTCAATAATACAATAAATGAAATAGACTCAACAGACATTTATAGAACATTACACCCCGCAACAGCAAGATATACCTTTTTCTGAAGTGCTCATGGATCATTCTCAATGATAGACCATATGCTGAGTCACAAACCAAGTCTCAATAAATTTACAAAGACTGAAATCATACGAAACACTTTCTCAGATCCTAAAGGAATGAAATTGGAAATCAATAATAGGCAGAGTGCCAGAAGATTCACAAATATATGGAGGCTCAACAACACACTCTTAAACAACCATTGAGTCAAGGAAGAAATTACGAGAGAAATCAGTAATATCTTGAAGCAAATGAAAATGAAAACACAACATATCAAAATTTATGGGATGCAGCAAAGGCAGGGCTAAGAGGGAAATTTATTGCCCTAAATGCCTATATCAAAAAAAAAAGAAAGAGTAAAAATCAAGGAATTAACTGTCCACTTGCAAGAACTAGAGAAAGAACAGAAAACTCACCCCAAAGCAAGCAAAAGAAAAGAAATAATGAAGATTAGAGCAGAAATAAATGAAACTGAGAACATGAAAACAATCAAGAAAATCAGCAAAACCAGAAGTTGGTTCTATGAGAAAATCAATAAGATTGATGAACCCTTAGCAAGGTTGACAAAAAGTAGAGAGAGGATGCCAATAAATAAAATCAGAAATGGAAGAGGAGACATAACCACTGACTGCACAGAAATAAAGGAAGTAATGAGAGGAGACTATGATCAACTTTATGCTAATAAACTCGACAATGTAGATGAAATAGACAACTTTCTAGAAAAGCATGAACAACCAACATTGAATCGAGAAGAAATATATGAGCTCAACAAAGCAATCACAAGTAAAGAAATTGAATCAGTCATTAAGAAGCTACACAAAAAGAAAATTCCAGGATCAGTGGACTTCACATGTGAATTCTACCAAACATTCCAGAAAGAATTAGTAGCTATCCTGCTCAAACTCTTCAAAAAAATTGAAGAGGCGGGAAAGCTACTTAACTCATTCTAAGAAGCCAACATCATCCTCATACCAAAGCCAGAGAAACATATTTTAAAAAAAGAAAACTACAGACCAATCTCTCTTATGTGAATATAGATGCAAAAAATCCTCAACCAAATTCTTGCAAATCGAATCCAGCAGCATATTAAAAAATATATACACCATGACCAAGTAGGATTCATCCCAGTGTATGCATGGATGGTTCAACATAAGAAAATCAATTAATGTAACACACCATATCAACAAATCAAAGCAGAAAAACCACATGATCATCTCGATTGATGCAGAAAAGTCATTTGACAAAATCCAACATCCTTTCCTGTTGAAAACACTTCAAAGGATAGGAATAAAAGGGAACTTCCTCAATATTATAAAGGGAATATATGAAAAACCCACAGCTAACATCACCCTCAATGGGGAAAAACTGAAAACTTTCCCCCTAAGATCAGGAAAAAGACAAGGATGTCCACTATCACCATTGTTATTCAGCATTGTGTTGGAAGTTCTAGCCAGAGCAATTAGACAAGAAAAAGAAATACAAGGCATCAAAATTGGAAAGGAAGAAGTAAAACTATCACTGTTTGCAGACGACATGATACTATATGTCGAAAACCTTGAAAAATCCACAGCAAAACTACTAGAGCTAATAAATGAGTACAGCAAAGTGGCAGGTTACAAGATCAACACTCAAAAATCTGTAGTGTTTCTATGCACTAGTAATGAACAATCTGAGGGGAAATTCAAGAAAAAAAATTCCATTTACAATTGCAACCAAAAGAATAAAGTATTTAGGAATAAATTTAACTAAAGAGACAAAAGACCTATATAAAGAAAACTACAAGAAATTGTTAAAAGAAATCACAGAAGACCTAAATAAATGGAAGGGCACACAATGTTCATGGATTGGAAGACTAAATATACTTAAGATGTCAATTCTATCTAAATTGATTTACAGATTCAATGCAATACCAGTTAAAATCCCAAAAACTTACTTTTCAGAAATAGAAAAATCAATAACCAAATTTATCTGGAAGGTCAGGGTGCCCCAAATAGCTAAAAGTATTCTGAGAAAGAAAAACGAAGTTGGAGGTCTCATGCTGCCTGACTTTAAGGAGTATTATGAAGCTACAGTGGTCAAAACAGCATGGTTCTGCCATAAAGATAGATATATTGACCAATGGAATCGAGTAGAGTGTTCAGATATAGACCCTCTCATCTATGGACAGTTAATCTTTGATAAGTCAAGCCAACTCACCTGGGACAGAACCATCTCTTCAATAAATGGTGCCTAGAGAACTGGATATCCACATGCAAAAGAATGTAAGAGGATCCATATCTCACACCCTATACAAAAATTTACTCAAAATGGATAAAAGACCTAAACATTAGATCTAAGACCATAAAGCTGTTGAAGAAAATGTAGGGAAATATCTTATAAATCTTATAGTAGGAGGCGGTTTCCTAGACCTTACACCCAAAACACAAGCACTGAAGAAATAAATAAATAAATGGGAACTCCTCAAAGTTAAACACTTTTGTGCATCAAAGAACTTCGTCAAGAAAGTAAAAAGGCAGCCTGCACAATGGAAGGCAATATTTGGAAATGAGATATCAGATAAAGGTCTAGTATCCAGAATATATAAAGAGATTGTTCAATCCCACAACAAAATGACTGACAACCCAATTACAAAATGGGCAAAAGACTTGAATGGACACTTCTCAGAAGAGGAAATGCAAATGGCCAAAAGGCACATGAAAAGATGCTCAACTTCCCTGGCTATTAGGGAAATGCAAATCAAAACCACAATGAGATATCATCTCACACCCACCAGAATGTCCATTATCAATAAAACAGAAAATGGCAAGTGCTGGAGAGGATGCAGAGAAAGAGGCACACTTATTCACTGTTGGTGGGAATGTCAAATGGTACAACCACTGTGGAAGGCAGTTTGGCGGGTCCTCAGGGAAGCTAAGTATAGAATTGCCATATGACCCGGCAAAACAATTGCTAGGTATATACTCAGAGGACATAAGGGCAAAGACACAAATAGGCATTTGCACACCAACGTTTATAGCAGCATTATTTACAATTGTCAAGAGGTGGAAACAGCCCAAGTATCCATCAACAGACAAGTGGTTAAACAAGCTGTGGTATATACATGCGATGGAATATTATGCAGCTGTAAGACAAAATAAAGTTATGAAGTATGTAACAACATGGATGGACATTAAGGACATTATACTGAGTAAAATTAGCTAGAAACAGAAGGACGAATACTGTATGGTCTCTCTGATATGAACTAACATTAATGAATGAACTTCGATAATTTCAGTTAAGAACAGAGATCATCAGGAGATAGAAATAGTGTTGATATTGGGTAATTGGAGCTGAAGGGATACAGATTGTGCAACGGGACTGATTGTAAACATTCAGAAATGGATAGCACAATACTACCTAACTGTAATACAATAATGTTAGAACACTGAATGAAGTTGAATGTGAGAATGATAGAGGGAGGAGGCCTGGAGGTACAAATGAAATCAGAAGGAAAGATATACGATAAAGACTGAGATGGTATAATCTAGGAATGCCTAGAGTGTATAATGATAGTGACTAAACGTACAAATTTAAAAATGATTTGCCTCAGGAAGAAAAAAAGGAATGTTTATAATGCAGGGTGTTGAAAATAGATGATAATTAATATTTTTAAACTTTAACTTACGTGTGAGACTAAAGCATAAAATGTTTATTTGCAGGCGGGCCACGGTGGCTCAGCAGGCAGAGTTCCCGCCTGTGCATGCTGGAGACCCAGGTTGGATTCCTGGTGCCTGCCCATGCAAGAAAAAAAAGAAAAGAAAAAAAATGTTTATTTGGTACAAAATTTATATTTTGACTAGTGCATTTCCTAATATAACTGTTCTAGTTTATTAGCTGCCAGAATGCAATATACCAGAAACAGAATGGCTTTTAAAAAGGGGAATTTAATAAGTTGCTAGTTTATAGTTATAAGACTGAGAAAAGGTCCCAATTAAAGCAAGTCTATAGAAATGCCCAATCTAAGGCATCCAGGGAAACATACCTTGGTTCAAGAAGGCCGATGAAGTTCAGGGTTTCTCTCTCAAGTGGGAAGGCAATTGGTGAACACAGTCAGGGTTCCTCTCTCATCTGGAAGGGCACATTGCGAGCACAGCATCATCTGCTAGCTTCTTCTTCTGGCTTCCTGTTTCATGAAGCTCACCAGGAGGCATTTTCCTTCTTCATCTCCAAAGGCCGCTGGCTGGTGAGCTCTGCTTCTCGTAGCTATGTCGTTCTGCTCTGCTCTCTCTGACTCTCTTTCTCCAAAATGTTTCCTCTTTTATAGGACTCCAATAAACCAATCAAGACCCACCCAAATGGGTGGAGACATGTCGTTACGTAATCCAGCTTAACAACCAATTAAAACATGACTTTTCTAGGGGGCATACTTCCTTTCAAACCAGTACAATAACTTATTGGACAACAAGTACATGGAACCTTGAGTAGGACATGAGATTTTGTAGGTTTGTCCAGAGTGGTGCCTTGATAAATCCCAGAAGGATTTGAACAGTGAAAAAAAAGTATTTGCAAAGTCCCCTTGGAGGAATGGTGAAAAAGGGGGGGAAATTCAACTTCCCCAAGTGGAGAATTCTCGATATTGTCACAAGCAGTGGGGACAAACAAAGCAATAGGCTGAGCTCCCAATCTTGGGGTTTGTTCATATGAAACGTAATCCCACAAAGGATAGGCTAACCTACTTAAAATTAGGCCTAAGAGTTACCCCCAAGAGAATGTCTTTTGTTGCTCAGATGTGGCCTCTCTCTCTCAGCCAACATGACAAGCAAACTCACTGCCCTTCCCCTCTCTACATAGGCCATTACTCCTAGGGGTGTGGACCTTCCTGGCAACGTGGGACAGAAATCCTAGAATGAGCTGGGACTCATCACCAAGGGATTGAGAAAATCTTCTCGACCGAAAAGGGGAAGAGAGAAATGAGACAAAATAAAATGTCAGTGGCTGAGAGATTCCAAACAGAGTTGAGAGGTTATGCAGGAGGTTATTCTTATGCATGAACTAGATATCACCTTTTTAGTTAAGGCATAACAGAGAGGCTGGAGGGAACTGCCTGAAAATGTAGAGCCATGTTCCAGTAGCCATGTTTCTTGAAGATGATTGTATAATAATATAGCTTTCACAATGTGACTGCGTGATTGTGAAAACTTTGTGTCTGATGCGTCTTTTATCTACCTTGTGGACAGATGTGTAAAACATATGGATTAAAAATAAATAAATAATAAGGGGAACAAATGTTAAAGTAAAATAAATAATAAAAAAAGAACTAAAAGACAGTAAGTCTGGATTGTTTTAAGCCACCAAGTTAGTGGTAATTTTTTACAGCAGCAACAGGAAACTTGCACACCATGAGTTCATATGAATACCTCCAATTCCAGTCCAATGTCACAAGGCTCATTCTAGTGTTTTCCTTTTCTTTATTTGCATTAGTTTATAAGCTGCTGGAATGCAATATACCAGAATGGAAAGGCTTTTATAAAGGAAATTTAATAAGTTGCCAGTTTACAGTTCCAAGCCTATAAAAATGTCCAAACTGAGGCATCTGAGCAAAGATACCTTTATTCAAGGAAGACCAATTGATCTGGAACACCTCTGTCAGCTGGGAAGTCACATGTCTGGCATCTCTGGTCCCTTGCTCCTGGGCTCTGTTGCTTTCAGCCTCTGTTCCTGTGGGGGTTCCTCACTTTCCTTCTCTGGGGTTGGGCTTCATTTCTTGGTTTCCCTTGGCTCTCTCCAGTTTCTGGCTTGCTTAACATCTCATGGCAATGTCTGTTGGGTTCCAGGCATCTCTGGACATACATGTCTGTGTTCTTCATGTGTCAGCATCTGTATCAACACTGCTGTGAAGTTTCTGCCAGCTCTCTCTCTCTCTGTCGGCTCTCTCTCGCTCAGGTCTGAGCTCTCTCCAAAATGTTTCCACTTTTAAAAGACTCCAGTAAACTAATCAACACCCACCCTGAATGGGTGGAGTCACACATACCCACAATCGGGGATACCACATCTCTGTGGAGATAATCTAATCAAACGTTTCTGCCCTACAATAATGAATTAGGATTAAAAGAAATGGCTGCGTCACAAGATTGGATCAGGATTAAAACGCGGCTTTTCTGGGGTACATAATGGATTCAAACGGGTACGTTTCTTCTCTGACAGTAAGCAATCTTTAAGTAATCTCCCTTTATGCCTGTATGTAGCCAAATTCCCATCTCTGTCATCACTGTCTCAGCTGCACAGATGACCTTCTCACGCCACATATAATAATGTGGATGAATCTCACAAACATTATGTTGAGCAAAAGAAGCCAGCTACAAAAGAATATAAGCTGTTTGATTCCTTTAAATGGAGGTCAAGGATAGGCAATAGTAATCAATGCTGATAGAAGACAAAATACTGTTACTTCTGAGGTGAAATGGGGAGGTGTAGACAAAAGGGGGATGAAGGATAATGGAAATGTTCCATATCTTAATCTTGGTCGTGGTTAAACGAGCATATATATACATAAGAATTCGTTGAACTCTTCACTTATGATCAGGATATTATATATATCAGATATTATAAAATAATTTTTAAAGGCAGCCACCGGGTACACGGGTGGGTCAGTGGTAGAATGCTCGCCTTCCATACGGGAGACCCGGGTTCAATTTCCCAACCATGCACCTAAAAAAAAAATTTAACAAAGCAACCACTATGTTGCCTTTTAAATGTTCAGACACATTTATTTTTAGAAGGTGGTGGAATTTTATACAAAAGAGTCTTCCTGAAAATTTTGCAACATTCAGAACTTCTATAATTCAAGAATAATTATGAGAAATTTTAGCAGAGATTTCTGTTTGCCAGTTAGAGTCACAATCATGTAACAATGGTTAAGTATGATTTAAAATTCCCTCTGCCTATAGTCTTAAAAACTGCGTCATCCTTGGCAATTTTTAAGATTTTGAGATTGCATTATATCAAATTTTGCCTGTGAGGTGAAGTTTTATTACTACTTTTACATTTCGCCATTTCACATTTCTATAATTCAGTTCTGAAAAGGTGCAAAGGATTAGAATAAACATTTCTCCAAATGACCAACGAGCACTTGAAAAGATGCTTAACCTCATTAGACATTAGGGAAATGTAAATCAAAATCACACCCGGGCAGTGCCATGGTGGTTCAGTGGCAGAATTCTCGCCTGCCATGCCAGAGACCCGGGTTTGATTCCCAGAGCCTGCCCATGCAAAAAAAAAAAAAAGAAAAGTAAAAACGTGGGCCACAGTGACTCAGTAGAGTTCTTGCCTGCTATGCCGGAGACCTGGGTTCAATTCCTGGTGCCTGCCATACAAAAAAAAAAAAAAAAGATCCCACCCACTAACATGACTATAATAAAAAAGATGGACAAAAAAAAGTGTTGATTAGGATATGAAGAAATTGGCACCCTAACTCATTGCTGGTGGAGATGTAAAATGCTGCAGCCTCTTTGGAAAGCAGTTTGGCAGTTCCTTAAAAAGTTAAAACATAGAGTTACTATATGACCCAAGAATTCTACTCTTAGATACATACCCAAGAGAGTTGAAAACACTTGGTACAAAAACTTGTACCAGTGTATTCATAGCAGCATTAGTCATGATAGTCCAGAACTTGAGACAACCCAAATATACATTAGTCGATGAATGAATAAGCAAATGTGGTATATCCATCCAATAGAATATTAATTCAGCCATAAAAAGGAACAAAGTACTCACACATGCTACAACATGGATGAACCTTGAAAACATTATGCTACATGAAATAAGCAAGACAAAAAGACCCCTCATTATATTACTCCATTCACATGAAATGTCTGGAATAGGCAAATCCATAGAGTCACTCCTCCATAATTTTCTAGTTTCAAGAAAATACGTTTGAGGTTTTTCCATCAGTAAATACAGATACATTTCTTACTTTTCAATAGTGACATGGCAATCATCATATGCTTCTATGGTAATTTCTATAATTAGTTTCCTATTAATGAAAACTTTAATCATTTCTCTTTGTGTGTGAGTGTATATATGTGTGTACTGCTGCAAATGTAAAGAGGTTATCGAGCAGTTTGAACACAGCAGAGACAAACATTAAATGTTTTCTTCTCCACTTAATGTTTTAAATTTCTCAGAAAAATCTCCTTCCCTTCCCTTAAATGATGTCATATGGGCAATGTCCTTGAGTTTCTAGCCACTTTCATGTCACCCTAAGTTCAATTCAGTTTTGTTTGACTCAAAATTTTCAATCTTATATGCAATTCAGGGTTTTTTCCATGGCCCTCAGGTCAGACCTCAGGTCTTCAGTCCTTCTTTCCAGCTCGCTCTAATGCTTCTGATTTCCCCTAAATTGGGGACAGTGTGGTATTGAAATTAGAGAAAAAGATAAGGTTATGTAATTTAGTAACCGGGGCAGATCTGGCCTCTTCTGCCTTCTGCGTGGTAGGTCTCCAAGGGTCTCTCATGGACTCTTATGTGTATCATTCCTCAGAGGTGTTAAATTCTCTGGCTGGCTTCTTTCAGTTCCTCCTCTTGGCTTCTGATGCTGATGTTTATGTTTTCCAATTAGCTTTTTTATTTTGCAGAATAATGTAGGGAATATTAGAGTGTATGTCAGGCATGGGGAGGTATTGTTTCAAGCAAACTTTTGTGAGTTATATACATACGTGTGTGTATGGGATCCAGTGCAAAATGTATTATTTCTGTGGGATGTGAGCAAAGAAGTTGGGAAGCCACTCCACTGAAAAATTCAAACTGTGTGGTGGGAAGAGCATAGGGCTCAGAAGACCTGGTTTCTCTTCTTAACTCTGCTATGAGCTCACTGGTAACCTGAAGCAACCCCCTACCTACTTCTCTGTGGATCCCAGACTGCTTTTCTATCAACTGAGGGGGTTGGACAGTCATGTCCCCTCCAGATCTTCTTTGTTGCAACAACAGCAACAACAATAGCACTGACCCCTAAGGAACACTCACAATGTGCCAGGCACTATTCTAAGCACTTCATGTGCACCGAGTAATTTAATTCTCACCACAGCTCTGTGATGCAGGTGATTTTATCATCCCTATGTACAGATGAGGAAACTGAAGTCCAGAGAAGTTAAGTGGCAGAGCTGGACTTTGGACCCATGCCTGCCTAGTTCTAGAAGCCAGGCTCTTAACCAGTCGTGCCCCCAGTGTGCATCTCTGAGTCAGTGGTGCCACACTGTTTTTCTGGTTCAGTCTGAAGAAGACATGGCAGGCTTTCTTGACCACTTTGCTCAGTGAGTTTCCAAGAACTTGGGATTTAGTTGCCCTTCTTTGTGATGTTCACTTGGTGTACATAGATAAGTTTGACATTCTGGAAACCAGAATGTTAAGGTTCTGGCTTCCTCAGGTTCCTTTCCCATTTCCCCTTATCTCATCAAGCACCTAGTTTTATAAACACCAGAATCCCTTTGTTCTCTTTTGTCAATCTCCCCTATCAGTCCACTCTCAACAGTTCTCTCTGCCATCTCTTCCTTCCCAATAGTAATGCTTTTTAGCCTGACAGGTAATAGAGAAATCAGTGTTTTTTCATTATCTCATGTTAAATTTCCCCTCTTGGAACCATGCCATTCAAAACTCAACACCCTTTTAGCCCCTTTGTGAATGCAAATAATTCCTGGCAGAGATAGTGTGGAATCTGCTTGGTTCTCTGGGTTGGGCTTAGGAGTCAAGGGGTGAATCCAAACAGCCATCTCCTAACATCTAAAATCTAAGGTTTTCTCCCCCACAGAGGGCCCTGGGGACATAAGGTATTTCTAGGGTACTATTCAGCTGGCTGACAAAACTTGACCCCAGTGAATGAACATCCCTCTATCCCTTTCAAAATAAGTGCATCCAGCACCGTGATTGATAGCTCCCTGGGCAACATCCTAGAAAAATTGGAGCAATCTGCCAAACACTGAACTGAAAAAGAAAACGTTTATTTCTTACTATAATGTTGGTTGGCCTCAACATAAATTGGAAGGTGGAAAAAAATGGACTGGAAATGGCACTCTTGGCTTCAATGTCATTCTCCAATTAGGTCTTTTTTGTAAAAGAGAAGGGAAATGGTCTGAAATTCCTTATGTCTAGCATTTTATGCCTCTAAACGGGGACAAAGCCATGAGAGGAGCTTGTAAAGGGTATTATCTAAAGGAGGAATTAAGAGATGAATCCTTTCTGCTTCAGGAAGAGAAGGAGGCAGATATATTAAATGACCTGCTGTTAACTAAACATCCAAAGTTTGAAACCTCAAAAAGACTCAGAAATGATTTTCCCCCAAACCCAGACCCTGAGCTCACCAGATCTGAGGTTTCCATAAGACCCTCCTCCTTTAAAGGAAGAGGCTTCCAAGCCTACTGCACACCCTTCTTATTCAATTCTTATTCAAGTCTTCCTTAGTCAAGTCCCTTACTACCCCTCAGAGAAGGAAAAAAGAAGCTTTAATGGAAATGGAATGTATCTTCTCTGGGAAGTAGCCAATGGGGATACGGGATCTATAAGGGTCCATGTTCCTTTTTCTATGACTAACTTAGCACAGTGTAAGAAGCAATTGGGAAAATTTTCTGAGGACCCCTCCAAGTTTCTGGAGGAATTTAAAAAGCTGATCCTCACCTATGAGTTCACCTGGGGAGACATCCATGTTATTCTCTACTACTGTTCCACTCCTGAGGAGAAATAAACTATTTGGGGAGAAGCCCAAAGGCAGCAAACAAGCTGCATGGAGAACAGCAGGGACCTTAGCTATCCTAAATGCAGACAAACTAGTGGACGCTATGAAAAAATATATACTAACGTAGATCTTGACTCTGAAGAAGGACAAAACATGCTGAAAACCTACTTTATAGGCCAGTCAGCTTCTGACATAAGGAGAAAACTGCAAATGATGTCCTCAGGACCACAACTGTCTGTGAATGGCATTATGAGTAACTGCCTTTTTTGTCTTTAATAACCAAAGAAGCAAGGTGAGACCAAAATAAGGCAAGGCTCATGGCTTTAGCCATGAACACTAACCAGCCACCTCAGGGCCACTTGGGGCAGAAGCTACTGAGAACCTATCATCAATGAGCACTGGAGGCAAAGATGGGGGAGTATCCAGGGCCCTGTCCAGGATGTGGGAAGGCAGGAGACTGGGCTCAAGAGAGAGTTGAGCCCCAGAGAGGGAGTGAAGCCTCTTCAAAAGGCCTGTTGGCCACCCTAGCCAGGACCAAAGTCACCTGGGGCCAATGGCTCCCTGGATCTCTCTGAAGAAAATCGAAATCGCAGAGCTGTCTCTATACATGCCTGGGAAGACCATTAATTTTTTAATTCATATGGGAGCCACATATTCCATCTTAATCTCTCATTCGGGGTCTCTCTCCTCTAAAACCCATCCCATAGTGGGAGTAGATGGGAAGTTGCAGGATCCAGCCTTTACCCCAACTTTCCCCTGACTCAGTATTCTGAGTCATCAGTTTTTAATAATACCAGAGTATCCCACCCCACTTCTGGGAAGGGATATATTGGAGGAATTAGGTGTTCAAATCCAAATAATAGGCTGTCTCCCAAAGCAGAAACCTGAAAGCTCCATTGAAAATATTATAGCATTTAACATGGCATTAACTGGGTCTGAAAGCATTCTAGAGTCCTTCCCCTCAGAATTAAAAAGTCAGGTGGATCTTAAAGTTTGGGAGACAAATTTGCCTGGGAAAGTGATTCATGTCCCTCCTATTGTAATTCAATAAAAAGGGACTTGCCTTTCCCCAGGGGGGAAAAAAACAGCATCCCCTGAAGCAGGAGGGCATCAAAGGTATTCAACCTCTCATCCAAAAATTCCTAAAAGCAGGACTTCTCATCCCCTGCAGGTCCTCCTGTAATGCTCC
Organism: Tamandua tetradactyla; assembly: GCF_023851605.1. Lineage (NCBI taxonomy): Eukaryota > Metazoa > Chordata > Mammalia > Pilosa > Myrmecophagidae > Tamandua > Tamandua tetradactyla. The sequence goes on along the minus strand of NC_135353.1, from coordinate 60,817,325 downwards.
CATTCTGCCCATTAAAAAGTCAAATGGGTCCTACAGTGAGTGCAAGATCTTAGAGCCATAAACAACTTGTCATTCCCCTTCACCCTGTTGTATCTCTTACACCTTGAAAAAAAAAATCCCAAACTCCACCCTGTGGTATTCAGTTCCTGATTTAAAAGATGCTTTTTTTCTGCATACCTTCATACCCACATTCTTCATTTTTATTTGCCTTTGAGAGTCAAGGATCCGGGGATGTAGTCCCAATCCAGCTCACCTTGGGACAGTCCTATCCCAAGTGTTCAGAGACAGTCCTTACTTTTTAAAGAATGTACTAGCACAGGACCTAGACCCCCTACCCTGCATTTGGAATCTAGGCCCTCTTCAATAGGTAGATGATTTATTACTATGCAGTCCTACAAGGGAAGTCTCCTTCCGGGACACCATTGCCAGCCTTAATTTCCTAGCCTAAGGAGGTTACCAAGTATCTCACTTAAAAAAAAACTTAGTATCAACAAAGTCCCCTGAGGGATGAGAGAGAGAATATGGGACTATTAAACCTTACCATCAGGGAATCCCCTGATACTGTGTCAAACTTTAGGGATACCCAAATCCCTAAAGAACTTAGACTACCTATTCACATACCTACGAGTTGCTTCTTGAAGACCTCTTTTGTCACTCAGATGTGGCCTCAGTCTCTCTAAACCCAAATCTGCAAGTGAAATCTTTACCCTCACCTTTACGTGGGACATGACATCCAGGGGTGAAAGTCTCCCTGGAGATGTGGGAGGTGACTTCCAGGGATGAATCCAGACCTGGCACTGTGAGGTCAACAATTCCATCCTGACTAAAAGGGGGGAAAGAAGTTTTCCCTGGGGGTTGCTCTTACACAAGCTTTAGTTAGACCTTACTACCTATCATTAACTGCCAACTCCCAACCAGGACCATTCCAGCCAATTCTAAAGAACGCCTAGGGCAATATATAACATTCCACAAGGGTTCCATGCACTGGAGTAACTTTCCAGAAATGTACAACCTCCAGATGGGTTCCTGGTCCAGATAAGTCCTGACACCTAGCCCAGCCTCTCCAGAACATCAGATAGTTCCATCTCCCTACCCCATATTAGTTACAGATCCTTCCAATATGAAAAATTTAGAATTGCAGTAGCCCAAACACCCCTAAAGAGAGGGATTGAAAGATCAAAGGTGATGGTGGAGTTACAAACAGAAGATAGGATTTAACAAATGAATATGAATGCTGAATCATTAAATTGATGTCTCCTTTAGTCTCCAGTATATTAGAGTGGCTAGAAGTAAAAACCTAAAATTGTGAAATTGTAACCCATGTCGAACTCTGAAATCTATTCTACAACTAATTATGGTGCTGTGCTTTGAAATTTGTAGCTTTTTTGTATCTATATTATTTTTCACAAAAAAGAAGGGAAAAAGGTCAATTGTGATGATAAAAAAAGATTTAAGCCCCCTAGCCTCCTGTATTCTGCAGCAGCTAGAAGGAAATACATGAGAGGATAGTATGGTAACCCATGACAAACTCTGGAATCTGTCCTGTAACTACTTGTTGAAGAATGCTTTGAAAACTTTTTTTTTATTTCTTTGCTTTGTATGTATGTTATACTGTGCAAAAAAAAAAAAGAAGAAGAAGAACAGAAAGAAAGAAGTGCTAGAGAAAATGCAGAGAAAGAGATGTACCTATTCACTATTGGAAGGGGAACTGAGAGGTGCAGCCTGCTGGAGGGCAGTGTGGTGGTTCCACAGGAGGCTAGGGGTGGGGTTGCCATACGATCCTGAAACCCCATTGCTCAGTATATACTTGGAGGAACTGAGTGTGGGGACTGGAACGGACATTTGCACACTGGTGTTTATTTTGGCACACAATGGATGGAGATAGCCTAAGGGTACAATGACTGAGGCATGAAGGGGGGAATTGTGGTGTATACATACAATGGACTACTGAGTGGCTGCAAGAAGAAATGAAGTTGTGAGGCATGCAATTGGGTGTATGAAACTTAAAGATGATGTTGAATAAAATGACAGGAACAAAAAGAAAAATATCATCATGGCTCAATCATATAGACTACCTATAATAATTTGGTGAACTGAAGTTGAGAGCATGCGTTATCAGATTGGGGCCTCTCATAAAGGGTCCTATATTGTAAGCTTTTACAGGAGTCACATATATTCAAGAGTTGTAACTGTTGTTTCTAAATTCTGACATACTGAGCTGTTTGTATATAACCTGAACATTCCCAGAAACTTCTGGTATTTATGTGACACTTAAGACTCAGAGTTAGAGCTCTGAAGCCATGCAAGTCAGTACTACTCCATATAGAAACTGTTTAAAAAGTTGAAAAAGTGATCAGACTTCAAGTAGAGATATGAATGAAGCTTATCTGGTAGGACTAAGGTAGAGCAGAGCACAAGGTAAAGGATGATACTGTCCACATTTTAAAACTTCAACTTTTGTGTGAGATCAAGGGGAGAGATGTTTATTTGGTGCAAAATTTATAATTTGGGTAGTGCATACCTAATTTAACTTGTTTGGTCAGTTTAGCTGAACAACATAAGTACATAAAATCTTGAATAGTACATGAGATTTTGATGTTTGTCCAGGTTAGTGTGATGCCCCGATCTATCCCAGAATAATTTGGAAAGTGAATAAAGAAGTATTTTTGCAAAGTCCTCTCAGGGGATTTGGAAGAAAGGAGGAAATATTCAACTTCCCCATTTGGAGAATTTCTGATATTCTTGCAAGCAGTGGGGACAACCAGATCAATAAGCTGAGCCTTTGACCTTGGGGTTCATCCCTGTGAAACTTATTCCTGCAAAGGACAGGCTAAGCTTATGTAAAATTAGGCCTAAGTGTCACCCCAAGCATCTTTTGTTGCTCAGATGCAGCCTCTCTCTCTAAGCCAACTCGATAGGTAAACACACTCCCCTTCCCACTACATGGGACATGGCTCCCACCATTGTAAATCTCCCTGGCAATGTGGAACAGAACTCCTGGGATGAGACAGGAACCAGTATCATGAGATTGAGAAAGCTTTCTTGACAAAAAGGGGAAAGAGAGAAATGAGACAAAATGAAATTTCAGTGTCTGAAAGATTTCAACCAGAGTCGAGAGGTCATCCTGGAGGTTCTTCTTATGTGTTATATAGATAACCCTTTTCAGATTATGCTGTATTGGAGTGACTGGAGGGAAGCACCTGAAACTGTTGTGCTGTGTTCCAGTAGCCATGTTTCTTGAAGATGATTGTATAATGATATAGCTTTCACAATGTGACTGTGTGATTGTGAAAACCTTGTGTCTCATGCTCCTTTTAGCTACCTTATCAACAGATGAGTAAAACATACAGAATAAAAATAAATAATAGGGTGAACAAATGTTAAAATAAATTTAATAGATTGAAACGCTAGTGATCTATGAAAGGAAGGGGTAAGGGGTATGGTATGTATAATTTTTTTTTCTGTTTTCGTTTTATTTTTCTGTCGTCCTTTTATTTATTTTTCTGAATTGATGCAAATGTTCTAAGAAATGATCGTGATGATGAATATGCAACTATGTGATGATATTGTGAGTTACTGATTATATATGTAGAACGGAATGATCATATGCTAAGAATGTTTGTTTTGTTTGTTGTAATATTTTTTTTTTAATTAATTTAAAAATTGGGAGAAAAAAAGAAAATCTTGTGTCTGATGCTCCTTTCATCCAAGGTATGGACAAATGAATGAGAAAATATGGATAAAAATAAATAAATAATAGGGGGATAAGGGGCAAAATAAATTGGGTAGGTGGAAATACTACTGGTCAATTAGATGGATGGGTAAAGGGTATGTATGAGATTTTCTCCTTTTATTTCTTTTTCTGGATTGACACAAATTTTCTTCAAAATAATCATGGTAATGAATCACAACTGTGATGACATTGTGAGCCATTGATTGTACACCATATATGGAATGTATGTGTATGAAGATTCGTCAATAAAAATATTAAGAAAAAAAAGTTAGGTCTTTTCCTCAACTTTAATTAAGTGAATAAACAAATATTTCAAGCCTAACTACCTTTAACATTTTGCTTTCTCAAGGTCAAACTCCAAAAGATATCTTTTTATTCCAAACAGTTGCAAAACATATATTCTTTTCACCTTATAAAGATTAAGTACTAAAAATAGCTAAATTCGATTTAATATATTATAAGTTGCATTTTCAAATATTCAGTGTTATAATCAAATTTCTGTCAGTTGGATTGTTGGACTCTAATGCTTCTCTAAAAGTGTTTGCAAAAAGTATAAATCAGAAATTCATCTTCAACAAAAATAGACTTTTAAAAGAAGGAAAGCAAGTATACAAGTCATGTTCTACCTGTTATATTTAAGGTTTAAGTATAACTTTAGTTAAATTTTTAAAAAAAAGAAAGTAAACCTCTGCTTTAACTAAAGTATTTTGCAGATATGTTCCAGCTTCAAGTAACTCTAGCCTTCCACAGAGAATTCTTTCACTGTCTTCACTTACTTCAGTTAACTAGAACCATTAACTATTAACTGTCAATCACCAATGTCCCCCAAAGTGGCAACTACCTAATTCTAATATGCTCTATAAATATTCCTTCTCTGTTTTGTATGTTATCTCTATTGTTGGAATACATCTAGCCAGACCTGTTCATTTGTGCATTTGTTAGTAATAGCTGAATCTGCATAATTACTAAAGGTGGCATCCAGGACACTAAACCTCCTGATTCAACTGCACACCAGCACATAGGATGGCTGTCCACATTCAAGTGGGACTGGAACATCATTAGTTGACAAAATAAATGAAAAGGGGCAAAGCCGCTCTAAGTGAGCTAGAGCACACTTGTCTTCCCCTAAATGTTACTGTATTCTCATTTCTCAACATTGCAAAGTGTAAACCTACATAACCTCCCATTCCCCTGCTCAGGGACTTATGCAGAAGAGGTGGCGTACATGCTGTGAGAGTGGTGGGATGAGGTGGATTATAACATAATAATGTTTTTGCATTTCCCAATATCCCCAACCCTACCGCTATTGTCAGCAATTATGCACATTCGTACATGTACACTCTCAATTCCATAAAATCATCAAAAATCATCCCTCTGCAAATGTTCTAATAAATGAGCATGATAATTAATATACAACTATGTGATGATACTGTGAGTTATTGATTATATAACAAGAATGGAATGATCATATGGTAAGAATGTTTGTGTTTATATGTGGATATGTTTCATGAAAAAAAACAGAAAAAATATGTATCCCTCAGCCTCCCTTTAGGATTAAAGGAATTTAACTCCTTCAGGGGAGAATTGAAGCAGGATAAAATAAATTCTAAGTCCCTGGTCTCCTGTTCAGCTGTGAGAGAGTTAACAAACAATTGCAAATCATCTAGCAATTAATAAATAATTCCTTATCTAGCTCCAAAGGAATTAATACAGAGCTGCAAACTTTCTGCGACAAAAATTTCCCTAAAGTCCCCAAACCGCCCCCAAAACCATTGAAATCTCCACAAACCATGAAAGCTTGTAAAATTCTGAGCCCAAAGCAAACTCAGTTAATGATAAGAAGCATAGGGTCATAAAGATTGTTAACCATTTGCCAAAAGACAAATTTTAGGTATGTGGACAACAAACCAGCTGTATCCTCCTAGAACAAAGAAGATATCTAGTATTCAAAGGTTGCTATGGAAACCTGCTGCCAACAAAATTTTCCTATAAAACAAGCTAGGGCACTCCACTCAGTGTGTGCTCCTCCCTTGGGTACCTCCACGTTAACCTCTTTAACATGTACTCTCTCTCCTTCTCTTAATAAACTTTATCACTTATTCCTACTGGCCGTCCTGTCTCCAAATTCTTTTAGTTTTAAGACTATTGAACCTGGGTTGAGGCTCAGTGGGCCCCAGTTGCAATGGGGAAGTTATATCTATGAACTATGACCCCAGCTCATCTTCTGATTCCCTAGAAACCTTCCTTTCCCCCTTCTACTCTCACTTGTCACTATAGGAAAAAAGGAACTCTCTGTAAGAAAGGCCAGTGACTGCTTGGTCTAATTTGTAATACCAGCCTAATAGGCGGAGAACACAATTTCTCTCCCTTCCATTTTCCTCTCCTATCCTCCACAGATCTCTAATGATGCTCTAGCTGTTGTTACAGCAATCCTAAAAGAAATAGGCAGTTTTGCAGGTATTTTTTTTTCACCTGCTGGGAGGAAAAGGTAAGAATCTTGGCAGATGGAATTGAGGAGGGTGGAAAGCTGGGAAATATCAGAGTCACCCTGTTTGCAATTGTGCTTCCTTGTAGGACTGGAGAACAGCCAAGGGAGTGTCTCCAGCACAGGTAAGTCATTTTCCCCACCCTCCTTCCCCTCGCCACAAGGCAGCCTGATTCAGGCATGTTACCCAGGGACACTTGGAGAAATGTGCAGGCCAAATTGGGGTGGCTGGAGGGGCCATTGATGAGAGAGATTGATGGAAACACTTGCCAAGTTTCCCAGTCAGGTGGCACTATCCAAACATTTTTAGGCTACGTCTGAAAGTAAATATGATTCTTAGGTAAGGGGAAAATAAAAAGTGGAGGGAGATAGGATGGGGAAGAGAAAGAAGATAAAAACAAGAAGGAAAGAGCTGCAAAAGATTTTTGGAGAGGTGTCAGAAGGAACAGGAAGTGAAAACCCAGGCTTGTCTTGCTTAATATTAGATATTTGGCCGCTTTATCCATGGGAGCTGGCTATCCAAACTAGAACTGCCCCACTCCCACTCAATTACTTGTACAAACACACACGACAATGAAACTTATTGCCTTGAATGCTTACAACACAGCAAGGAGAAAAACTAGAAATCATTTTTCTACTTTGTTTACTCATTCTATAAATCTGAGTTATTCCTGTTGTCCTCCTCCTAGATTTGCAGGGCCTCTGACCAATAATGTACTACTCGGCATCTGTTTCTGAGAACCACCTTGGCTGGGCTCCATTAAAAATGCCACATAGTAAGAGAGCTCGCATAATGCAGATGGAGCACTGTATCATGTTATTTATTTCTTAATCTAATCTGCTGCCTTTAGATGCTGGAAATGAGAGTTAGTTAGAGTCCAGTCTCTCCAGGGATGTTTTCTTTCCAGACAAGCCTGGTCTGTCCCCTATAGAAAATAGGATGAAATCCAATCTTTAGATGATATGAAAGGAAAAGAAAAGAGAGTCAGTCGGAGCTGGGAGGGGCCAAGAGGATGCAAATGGTCCAGAAAACTAAAAGACCCTTTTTCTAGAATCATCAATTTGAGGAGCTGCCTTCTGTTTATACATGACATGACCAATCCTAATCAGATAACGTAACTGGGTTAAAATAAGCTTCAGTGATGGCAGTAAAGCCAACTGAGGGGAAAAAATCAAGTTAAATACAACAAAGAGAATAAACACCATGAGAAATCTCATTATTCCCTCTGTATTTTTTGTTTTTCTTCTTTCCTTTTTATTGTAGTAGCATATACACAATTTATAGAGTCAGAGTTCTTTTGACCTTCAAGGGAAACAGAACTAGGGAAACAGAACTTCTTGGGCCCAATCAGCCATTGATCTCTTTTCAGACTAAATCTCATGAATAATGATCTTCTTCTATTTGCTTTTAAAAAAAACTAAACCCTTCATTTGGAGAAAATTGTAGATTCACATGCAGTTGAAAGAACTAATAAAGAGAGATCCCATGTACACTTTACCCAGTTACATTTTCTTTGATTATGATTGTACCTTTCTTTGCATATAGTTCTTGCAAACTGTTCTAAGGCAGAGCAAAGGAAATATGAAAGATGAAAAGGAATGGAATCTGTGTATGGGTCCCCTGCACACACACCATGTTGTGCTACCCTTACAGGAGGAAGGAGGGCATCTGAAGAAGAAATCCGAGGAAAGAACATATGGAGGGCTGATGAGAAGAGATGAAGGAAGGAAACAGGAAGTGGCCCTGAAGTTAAGCTGTGCTACAAAGAGTGGCGCAAAGAGGGGAGGACCTGGAAAGCAGCTGGGATGTGTGGAAACAAACTAAGAAGCTCAATATAAAGTGTCCATATTTGGTCTCCCCAGTGTATATATGTGAATAGCATCCTAGAGGCCAAGCCAGGGGAAAAATGGGGACTCCTGTCTCTTATTCCTCTGTTCTTTCCACTCTGTTTCCTTAGAAACAAATCCATCAATATCCAGAGAACCCTATCATAAAGGGAAATTCTCTGAAGATATTCAGTCCTCAAGAGTTTTGAAAGCAGATGCTAGCTATGCCAAATGAGCCTTCAAAGAACTAAATCACTTTCTGGGTTTGAAGCAGTAAGTAAAAAATCCAAACTGTCTTTGACGGTAGGAGGTATAACCAAGTGCTCAGATGATTTAAATATTGTGATAATGAGGTTGGGATCCTGGGCTCAAACCCAGGGTGGTCTATTCACTTCTCTGCTCCCCAGCACCAAACTGTAGAGACTGTGCTTCTGTTCCTATATTGGTCTTCCAGACTTGGTCAGTCTTCTTGAAAGAACAAGCCATAGGCCATATGAGACTCTGGGCGAGCGGAAGGGTCGTGTAGGGGGTAGCATTCAAAGTAGACTCTACTCGGACTTTTAAACGGGCTTGGAATCTTGCCCTTGTGCATATTAGCAGTTTGACTTTAAGGAAATGACTTACTGTGCCCCACCCCCACCCCCAACTCTAAGCCCCAGTTTCTCAGCAGAGTTGAGATAATATAGCAGTAAGTACTAGCTAAATGATGGCTGTCATTATTACTGCTAACAGTGTTGCTGTTCTTTTGTGTACATTGAGATCTTAAGTGCAAATTGGGGAGCCGGTTCCTACTGCCATGCCTCAAGTATCCTCAGAAGAGATACAAATCTCCCCTGACCCTAGGTACCCTTTAACCCCCCTCTAAGAGGGAATATTATTGTCAGTAGCATTCGTTATCTCAAGTCGAATTAAAACTATCATCTCCTTTCCCCATTCTGATACCGCAGCTGGAACAATGACTCAAAGCTCTTGCCCCACCCCCACCCCCCAGAGGCCTATAATATTATCTTCCTTTGTAACAGAGAGGAGATAGTGCCCTGCCTACTCATCTTACAGATAGCCGCCCAGGTTAGGGTAGGGGATTTGCCCACAGTTAGAATGGACATGGTCAACAGCTCTCAGAATTCTCCAGGGGTTCCCGAGCTAGCTTTCCAAAACTGCTTTCAGCATATCAATTTCTGACAGTGTTGCACTTCAGGAAAAGAGCAACTACAAACTGCCAGCTTGCCCACATCTCAAAATCAATCGCACACGTAACAGATGCTTGTTTTTCTTTCTTGCCTTTCTTCTCCCTCCCCTGCAGGAAAGTGTTTGGTTTCTAATAACACTCCTGCTATGTTGTGGCAGGACAGGATGTCCCACTTGACCAACTAGGGATAGATTTGATTTCTGCCTTAGGTTTAAAACGTGAACGTTTGGAATTGAAAAGGGAGAGCATCCCTAAAGCCAATAGATATTGAGTGGGTTACTTGCCAGACAGGGTGCTAGCTACTTTCCATATATATTACCTCATTGATCCTCACAATCGTTCTTCAGAGCGGATACTACTATTCTCATATGAGGGAATAGACTCAGAGAGGTTAAGTCACTTGCCTGGGGTTGCAAAAGCTCATCAATGCCCAGGATTTAAACCTGCTCTCTCTGATTTCAGGCCCAATTTCTTCTTTTGTATGTTATTCAAATATTGATTCATGAAATAAAGTCAATATTTACTTTTATATTAATTTCAGCATTAGGGACTTAAAATATTTCTTGCAATATTCAAACTTTTGTGAAAACAAGGGATGTGCATTTATGCATTCTAATGCTTGAAATATGTGTTTTCTGCAAAGTTTCAGCTATAAAATACCTATTTTGGGTGGATTACCTGAGACATAGAAGCATTAAATACATGTTTATTTAAAAAGGAGGAGGAGGAGGAGGGGAATGAGGGTGGGGGGAGGATGTGAGGAAATACAGTCAGTGGAAAGGAGCCTTCCTCAGGAACACACTGGGTCTCCCATCTTCATGTACATGTGGCTAGCTTAGCTGGAAATTAATTGGTTCTTGTCTGCATTCAATGGAGCAGTTCCTTTCTTACTCCATTGTGGTCTAGGGAGAAAAGAGAACAGTAGTCTAGAAATCCAGGATTCCAAACCGCAGCCAGAATGGGAAAGCCTGATTCATTCACACCAACATTCCCAAATTGTTTTCAAGGACTAGTAAAGCTAGACGAGAATTTACAGATGAGTTTCTGAAACCCTTTTGGATTCCAAAAGAGATAAATTGAGTCCTGAACAAAGAGAGTGACCTACTCAAACTAGTCAAATAAAACCCAGGTCTCCTGGCTGCCAGTCTCATATGCTTTCTGCTACAGGACTCTGCTGCTCAGCCGAGCTTTCCCCGGCTGTGTGAAGGGTGGGGTGAGTAGCCCAAGTCCTGAAGAGTTCCCTAGTTTGCCCAGTGTGCCACACCAAGTTTTTGGCTCTGCTTGAGTCCATGACATTTAACCACAGACCTTTCTTGGAACCCCTGGGAAGAAGACAACCACCTGACTGCTTCATGATTTAAATAGCTAAAGAATGCCAAATTGAATTTCTGATGGCAGAGTAAGTGGTAGCTTAGGACTTTATACCAAGAAAATACTTCTCCAGTGATAGTAGATTGATGGGATGAAGGGGAAGTTTAAATTTGGAAGCGTGAGGAGTAATTTGTTAGAATCTTAAACTCCTTCAACTTGAATTGGGCTTTCTGGATTACAAATAATGGTGTAATCATGTCAGCTTCTGCTCAAAGTTAGTTAACTCCAACCTGAAGACCTTTTTTTTTGTGCTGTCCTTGAAGTTTTTATTTCACTGCATATTTGATATATGCACTTTTATGGCTCCTCCTATGGAAGCATGGCTTCCTTATATTGTCTTAAGATTTAATAGTAACCATGTTTTGAATTTATACATGAGTAATATTACAAAGAGCCTTATGTGTATAATCTCATTTGTCCTGGGAATATTCTCGTGAAGTAGAGAGGGGCTAGAATTTATACCTTTTTGCCAAATACGAGAGAAGCAAATCAGGGAATAGGTTAGGCAGCAAGTCAAGGACAGAAAGCTAGAACTTGAATGGTTTCCATCTCTTAACTTACTTGTCTCAACTAGTGGGTCAAGTCTCTGATCAATTGATAGAGTGGGGAGTAGGTGAAAATTGCTGCTAGAGGGATTAAGTAGGTTATAGAAAAATTAGCTTGATGTCTGGAGACTTACAAATCAAGTTCAAAGGTCAAAAGTCAAGGATGAACTATTTAGAACATTTTTTTAAAAGTCAAGGATGCTAAAGGAAACACTTAAAATCAAGCTGGGAAGTAGAATACAAGGACTGTGCTTCTCTACACCTCACATCTCAGTTTATGAACTCTGCACATTGTGGGAGCTCAAGCTATTGCTGCCTCATTCTGGGGACTCTAAAAGGTGAGAAAGAGTGTCTACAGGACTACAACAATTAAAAATGGTCTTATGGTTTCGACTATGAAGAGAAGACCTAGCACCTAGCAATGGACATAGAAAATTTGCAAATTTGAAACTGCCTACAAAAATAAAGGAAGTGGGACATAATGCTGAGCAAAATTAACCAGGTGCAAAAGGACAGATACTGTATGATTCCACTTTTGTGACCAGCAAAACTGTATAATCAGAGACTTATAATACAGAATATAGGGGACTTAGAGATACATAGAAGCTAGAGGTGGGTAAAACGTTAGCTATGAGTTTGAGGTTGAACTTCAATGTGAGGGAACAGATAGGAGCGAAGGTGATACTTTAGTGGGTCTAGAAGTAATATTACCATATTGAAGATGAACAAGATTGAAAGGGGTTGTATAGACCTACGTGTCCCACTGACTCACACTAGAAATATTAATGAGTCCTTGTAAGAATTACTTCAAAGATATGATTCTTGTATAAATAGTGTTTAAGTCCAGGGTACAGGGGGAAAGCTACTATTGCATGCTATGAGCTATGTTCAAAAGGAAACCATCAGCACTACCACAGCAACAGCAGAGGTAAATAATGGGGTGAAGGACAGGAGTTAACAGGAAGCTTAGATCTCCTATTTGGTGAGGGTGTGTTTATTGGCTTTCTGTCTCTTGGGACCAATGAAATTATTAAAAATGGAGAATGTTGATGGACTGTGGACTTTGGGCCCTCTACACGATGCCCAATGAATACAAGTGACTGAAAGATGCACTGATGGAGAAGTAGATTGGTGAACGATGGTGCATGCTTATGAACGAAGGTTATGCTGCTACTAAAAGGAACAAAGTCATGAGGCACACAACGATGTGAATGAACATGTGCGACATTTGGTGAGACAAAATAAGCCAGGAACAAAAAAACAACAATGATATGGTCACCTTTAGAAAATGCTTACAAGAAAACAGGGGCATAGATTGTAAGCTTTTAGAGCAGACACATTTAGTCCGGAGTGGTGATTATTATTTCTGGATTTTGAGAGGCTGTTCATATATATATTACCTGATATTTAGAGATAAGAACAAAGCCGAACAGTTTGGGGTTCAAGTAACTCAGAACACAGGGGTAAGGAAGACAGTGTCTATATTTTAGAACTACACATACTCTTTGAGACCAGTGGAAGAAAGGTTTATTTGATCTGGAACTGAAATTTTCTGTAGTGCATAATCTAATTCACCTATCTGTATAGCTCAGTTGAACAACTGAAACACAGGAAGCACAAAATAAGAAAGGTCCTTTAATCTTGTATAGATTATTGTAATTCCTGGATACATCCTACAGTACATTAAACAGATAATAAAAAAGTATTGGAAAAGTCCTCTGAGGGACAGAAGGAAGAATATGGAACTATTAAAACTTACCATCAGGGAATCCCCTGATACTGTGTCAAATCTTAGGGATACCCAAATCAATAGGCCATGCCCTCAATCATGAGGCTTACTCTTGTGAAGCTTATGTAGGTAGCGGAGAAGCTTAGACTTATGGACATGCCTAAGAGTTACTTCTTGAGGACCTCTGTTGTTGCTCAGATGTGGCCTCAGTCTCTCTAAGCCCAACTCTGCAAATGAAATCATTGCCATCCCCCCTACGTGGGACATGACATCCAGAGGTGAAATCTCCCTGATCTCCCTGGTGATGTGGAAGAGGACTCCCAGGGATAAATCCAGACCTGGCACAGTGGGATCAACAATTCCATCCTGACCAAAAGGGGGAAAAGAAGTATAACTAATAAAGTATCAGTGGCAGAGAGAGTTCAAATAGAGTCAATTGGCTACTCTGGAAGTTACTCTTACACAAGCTTCAGTTAGACCTTGCTACCTATCATAACCTGCCAACCCTCAACCAGGACCATTTCAACCAATCCTATGGAACACCTAGGACAATATATAAGATTCCACAAGGGCTCCATACACTAGAGCAGCTTTCCAGAAACTTACAACCTCCAGATGGGTTCCTGGTTCAGCTAAGTCCTGAAACCTAGAGGCCATAGCCTCTTCAGAACATCAGATAGTTCCATTTCCCTACCCCATATTAGTGACAGACCCTTCCAATGTGAAAAATTTAGAATGGCCATAGCCCAAATACCTCTAAAGACAGGGATGGAAAGATCAAAGGTGATGGTGGAGTTGTACAGAGAAGATAGGATTTAACAAATGAATATGAATGCTGAATCATTAAATTGATATCTCTTTTAGTCTCCAGTATTTTAGAGCAGCTAGAAGTAAGAACCTAAAATTGTGAAAATGGAACCCATGTCAAAGTCTGAAATATGTTCTACCATTAATTGTGGTGCTGTGCTTTGAAATTTATAGCTTTTTTGTACACATGTTATTGTTCACAAGAAAAGAAGGGAAAAAAAGTCAATTGTGATGATAAAAAAGTATTTAAGCCCTATAGCTTTCTATATTCTGGAGCAGCTAGAAGGGAAAATATGAGGAGAATGTATGGTAGGCCATGACAAACTCTGGGATATATCCTGTAAACACTTTTTTTTTTTTTTTTTTTTAAGATAGAGGAAGGAAAGGAAGGAAAGAAAGACAGAGAAGGAAGGAAGGATGGAAGGAAGAAAGGGAAACATCTTTATTTTTGTTATATTTTGTTTATTTGCTTGTTTTTTACATGGGCTGGGGCCGGGAATCGAACCGGGGTCCTCCGGCATGGCAGGCAAGCACTCTTGCCCGCTGAGCCACCGCGGCCCGCCCCAATCCTGTAAACACTTTTTGAAAAGTGCTTTGAAAACTATTGCTTTTTATGTCTTTGCTTTGTATATATGTTATACTATACAATAAAAAAAAGTTTAAAAATAAATAAAGGAAATAGCTATAAACAAGAACCTAGGATTAGCTTGGGGTGGAAAGGTGAGGGAAGGAGAAGGAGAGTAGCTGTGTCCGTTTTGTGTTGTTTTGAGGTCTCCCATGGCACTCTGGGCTGAGCTCTGACTTGGGGAGGATGAGGACTTAATTGAGTTTTCCTAAAGTGGAATTGTACTAGGTATGCAATCAGAGGCACACACACACAGAAACACACACACGCACACAAATATTAATCGTGCTCTTTGGGACCTGTCTGAAACTGGGAGGACCAGAAGTCTTTTTGGACTCCTGGGATCCAGAGGCTGAGCTCATTGCAGCACACACCTTTCTCTTACTAGTGGAAACTGGATTCTGCTGCTTCCCGGATTGTATGAGGCCATTGTGTCCTTGAACAATCCTAAAGAAATATGACGTGGGGACCTCATTGTTAATACCAGCAGCGGGACTATCATTGGAACTATACTGATGGATTGAGAAGGGTGCCTCAGCAACCGTAATTCCCAGCTCTGTAATTAAGGACCTGAGCCCTTGTGGGCCTGAGTCTGACTGGTTTCTCATATCCTACACTCTTGCTATTCTTTTCCTGACATAGGAAGTGAGCTGATGTATCTCGCAGACGTAATGTAGAGCAAAATAATCCAGACAAAATAGGGTACATATTGCATGATAACACTTATACGGCATTCAGGAATAGGCAAAAACTAATCCATGGGGATAGAAATCAGAACAATGTTTGCCTCGGGGGGCGGGGATTGACTGAGGGGCGGACAGAAATAAATTTTCAAGGATGATGGAAATGTTTTATAGCTTGTCCTAGGTGGTGATTGCAGGGTGTACATATTTGTCAAAACTCATCAAGTTGTACACTTAAGAATAATGGATCATATTTTATCTTATTTTTTTAAATGTGAAATACTTTCAAATGTACAGGACAGTTGCAAAAATAATACAAAAACCCATACAGAGAACTAGAACACCCCCACCACCGAAATACCGTGATCCATCTATATTTAACATTTTACCACATTTGCTGTATCATTCTATCTTTATCTCTCTCAATCATCTATCTATCTATCTATCTATCATTTACCTACCTCTCAGTCTGTTCATCTATTCTATTTTCTAAACAATGGAGAGTAGGTTGTATACATCACGCTCTTTGAACACTTACTACTTCCAATATACATTTCCTAAGAACATAGATATTCACTTATGTAACCTCATTAAGTACTGTTATCAAGTTCAAGAAATTTAACATTGATATAAAACTTATAATCTATCTTCCAATTTTTTTCATATGTTCCAATAATTTCTTTTTGTGCATTTTCTCCTCTATCATTAGATCCAGTCCAGGATCACATATTGCATTTAATTATCATTGCCTCTTTGGTCTCTGTCCCCCTTTTTTTTTTTAGATTGTGGAAGCATGAAAAATATAAACTTTCCCATCTCAACCACTCCTAAGCATACAATTGAGTGGAATTAAATACACTCACAATGTTTGCTACCCTCACCACCATCCATTACCAGAACCTTTCCATTTCTGCAAATAGAAACCCTGCACACATTTTGCATCAACTCCATATACCCTTATCACATGCACTCTATTTTTTGTCTGTATGAATTTACATATTCTAGCTGTTTCATATACATGGAATCATACAATACCTGTACATTTGTGTCTGGCTCAGTTCATTCAACATGATGTCTTTAAGGTTCATCCATGTAGTAGCATGTATCAGAACTGCATTACTTTTCTTAAAACTTTTTTATTGTATATTATAACATATATACAAAGCAAAGAAAGAAAAAAGCAACAGTTTTCAAAGTACTCTTCAACAAGTAGTTACAGGACAGATCCCAGAGTTTGTCATGGGCTACCATACGATCCTCTCAGATTTTTCCTGCTAGCTGCTCCAGAATATAGGAGGTTAGAAGGAATAAATATTTTTTTAATCACAATTGACTTTTTTTTTCTTTTTTGTGAAAAATAGCATATATATAAAACAGCAATAAATTTCAAAGCACAGCACAACAATTAGTTGTAGAACAGATTTCAGAGTTTGGTATGGGTTACAATTTCACAAGTTTGTGTTTCTACTTCTAGCTGCTCTAAGATACTGGAGACTAAAAGAAACATCAATATAATGATTCAGCAATTATACTAATTTATTCTACCTTCTCTGTATAACTCCAATTCACTTTTGATCTTTCTCTCACTCTTTAAGGATATTTGGGCTATTCCCATTCTAACTTTTTCATGTTGGCAGGGGATGTCATTAATATAGGATAGGAAGAGTAACTAGTCGATATTCTGGAGAGGCTGGCCCCTCTACATTTCAGGATTTATCTGGTCCAGGGACCCATCTGGAGGTTGCAGGTTTCTGGAAAGTTACACTAGTACATGGAACCTTTGTAGAATCTTGTATATTGCCCTAGCTGTTCTTTAGAATTGGCTGGAATGGTTTTGGTTGGGGGTTGGTAAGTTATGAAAGGTAGCAATGTCTAACTGAAGCTTGCATAAGAGTAACCTCCAGAGTAGCCTCTCGACTCTATTTGAACTCTCTCACCACTCATACTTTATTAGTACACTTCTTTTCCCCCTTCTGGTCAGGATGGAATTATTGATCCCATGGTGCCAGGGCTGAACTCACCCCTGAGAGTCATCTCCCACACTGCCAGGGAAACTTTCACTCCTGGATGTCATGTCCCACGTAGAGGGGAGGGCGATGATTTCACTTACAGAATTGGGCTCAGAGAGAGTGAGACCACATCTGAGCAACAAAAGAGGTCCTCCAGATGTAACTCTAAGGCATCCCTATAGGTAGGCTAAGCTTCTCTGCTACCTACATAAGCTTCACAAGAGTAAGCCTCAAGAGCAAGGGCTTGGAGAACTGCATTATTTTTAAGGGTTGAATAATATTCCATTATCCATTAATTGATTGATCGACATCTGGGTTGCCGCCACCATTTGGCTTTTGTTAATAACGCTGCTATGAGCATTCGTGAATAGCTATTTGTCTGAGTTGCTGTTTTCAATTCTTTTTGGGACACACTAAAAAGTGGAATTGCCAGGTCCTACAGTAATTCTATATTTAACTTTTTGAGGAACTGCCAAACTGTTTTCCACAGTGGCTGTATCATTTTGCATTCAACCAACAATATACTAAGGTGCCTATTTCTCTGCATCCTCTTCAGCAATTACTATTTTCTTTCTTCTTTTTTTAAAAATAATAGCCATTCTTAGTGGGTTTGAAGTGAAATCTTGTGATGGTTAGGTTCTGGTGTCAGCTTGGTCAAGTGATGAGGCCCAGCACTGGCCTGACTGCTGCTACAAAGATATTTCATGGCTGTTTGATAAACTGGAAGGCTGGTGTATTAAATCATCAGTTGATTGCATCTGTGGCTGATTATATCTGTGATGAACTAAGGCGTGTCTCCAACCAACAAGATAATTCAATTCATTGAAGATTTTAAGGAAGAAGATAGAGTCTTTCACTGCTTTTTCAGCCAGCGAGCCTCTCCTGTGGAGTTCATTCAGGCCGTTCATCAGAGCTGCCAGCTTGAATGCCCTGCAGTTCTTGGACTCTTCCATTCCCACGATTGCATGAGACACCTTTATAAATCTCATATTTATAGATATCTCCTGTTGGCTCTGTTTCTCTAGAGAATCCTGACTAATACAAATCTCATTGTTGTTTTGATTTGCATTTCTCTGATGACCAATGATTTAGAGCATTCTTCTCATGTTTAATTGCCCTTTGAATATCTTCTTTGGAAAAATGTCTATTCAAGTCCTTTGCCCATTTTTTTCATTGGACTGTCTTTTTGTTGTTGAATTATGGGAGTTCTTTATATATTCTAGATATTAATCTCTTATCAGTATATGGTTTCCAGATATTTTCTTCCATCCTGTTGGTTGTCTTTCCACTTTCCTGACAATGTCTTGGGATGCACAAAAGTTATTAATGTTGAAGAAGTAAAATTTTGTCTATTTTTTCTTATGTTGCTTGTGCTTTGGGTGTTAGGCTACTGACTTTGAAACTAGTAGATCTGGGATGAAATTCCAGCGTTGCCATTTATAAGAGTGTGACTTGCCTCTATTTTCACATCTGTAAAATAGGGATCAGAAAAATCGTGCCTACCTCTCAAGGTTGTTTGTCATGAGGCTTAAATGAGATACTGTGTGCAAAGCACTGGGTCGCTTACACAGTGTCTGATTAGCCTTAATTTGGTTTCCATGCTTTACAGGACACTCCTAGCAATTCTCAAATGTGGCTCAAAAAACAAACAAATATACTAAGGCCCCACTTCCAGAGCTTCTGATTATATTGGCCTGGGATGGGGCACAAGAATGAGAATTTTTATAAAGCTGTCCAGATGATTCTAAAGCACAGCAGAGCTGACAACAACCGGGCTAGATTTATTCATACCCACAATCAAATGCCACCTCTTCCTCCATGAAGATGTTCCTTGCAATTCCAGCTTCTGGTGTTTTCTTTCTTCTCTGTACTTTATTGTTTTAAAACTGAGGTATAACTCACAAATAGCACAGTGCACAGATCTAAAGTGTACGTCTCTATCAATGCTTATATATGTATACGCCCATGTAACCATCATCAAGATCAAGTTATAGCGCAATGTGAGGGCCCCAGGGGGCTTCCTACTTTTCCCTCCCAAAGGTAACTGCTACGTTCACCTTTCTCACCATCGATTAGTTTTGCCTGGTTCTGAACGACCCCTGAATTCTTGCCCTCCTTTCCTGTGTGGCTCACCACCTGATATACATAAAATTTGCTCGTGCAGCAGCTCTTATCTGTTCAGCTGGTATTTATACCTCCCTCATGTATTATTATCTGACCTTCCTTGTTTGTGAGTCTTGCTTCCCTAGTTGGGGTTTAAGCTTCTTCAGAGCAGAGATAGCCTACATGTCTATTATATACCTATGCACATAACAGAGGTTCAGTAAATATTTGTGGAATGAATGTTTATGTTGAATGAATGAGGGGCAAAAAATAAAATAAAAGAAGCAGCAAGAATTCAGTTCAAGATAAAGGCTCCTGGGCAGGCCACAGTGGCTCAGCAGGCAGAGTTCTTGCCTGCCATGCCAGAGACCAGGGTTCGATTCCTGGTCCCTGCCAATGCAAAAAAAAAAAAAAAGGCTCTTCTCTTCATTTCTCCTTCACATACATGTGGTTTATTTTTACTAACACTTCATATAATATCAGAATTTTGCATTATTTTCTGCTTGTGGGCGATCATGCATATATTTAATTTTCAGGTTAGTTTGTGGGTGGAGGGACAGGAGTAGAATCAAAGAATAAAGTGCAGAAGGAGAAAAGATCAGATGGCCAAGTCAAAGAGAGAAGAGCTTGCTCTGGCCCATGCTGTTGAAAGAGCACTTGACGAGAACTTATAACCTCATGTTGTGGTTTTTCCTCTGCCACCAACTTGTGTGATCTTAGGCAAGTCTCTTCACTTTTCTGAGCCTCAGCTTCTTCTTGGTGCCACAGAGGTGATGGTTACTGACTCTTTGAGCTACACAAGATGGGGCTGACCTCATAGTTTGGAAGGCGCTTTGTGCGAAAGAATTTAGAGCATCATCTCAATAGACAGAGAGGCGGCTCCAATCACCAAGCCAGGTATTAGCTTTCTGCTTTAAGATTCAAACATGACTTGGATTTAAAGGCGGGAAGACTGAGTTAACAGAATCGTAGACTATTAGAGCTGGTAGGTATCTTAGAGACCATGCTAGTCCAGCCCCCTCATTTACCTCAGACTTACTCAAGCACAGAGAGATGATTTTCCGCAAGATCTCATTGAATTGAGCCTAGATTCCAGGTTTCCTTTTCACTGTGCATTGCAAGGCTCTACTTAAAAAGCAAAGTTCATTTGCCTTTGTTACTCCTAGGAGACAAGAAGGCTCTGGCCTGTGTCCCAGCAAGGAAATGATCAAGGCATTGATCTGAAGCTTTTTTTTTCCCCTAGATTTTGACACACCATTTCCTCTCTGTTGCTGCTTGCCTTTTACCTTTTGGGGACAACAATCTCCTGGTATTAATCCAGTACCTGTTTTTTGCCATTCTGCCAGGTGCTGTGGGAGATTTAGAAAAGATTAAGATACATCCCCTGCTCTCCTGGAGCTGGGTGTGGGAGAGAGGACTAACAATGAGAGAACAATGGAAGGCAGTATGTGATTAAGAATAAAATGAGTAGTGCAGGCAATAAATGCTGTAGAAGTTGCGAGGAAAGAGAGAGCTCTGGGAGCTGGAGGGGTAAGGAAAGTGGGACTTTACGTGGGCTTTGAAGGATGGGAGAATTGTTTATGCAGATGTGGGGGAGGGCACTGAATTCAAGTGTGTGTGTGTGTGTGTGTGTGTAAGGAGAGGTGCAGAGATGGGTAACAATAACCTAGCATTTATTGAGCACTTTCGATAATTCAACTCATTTAATCTGCATAATACCCCTATGAATTAGATAATAGTACCCTTCAATTTACAGATGAGGAAATTGAAGTACAGAGAGGTTAAGTAAATTGCATGAGGCCAAACAAATGACACAAATGAGATTAGAATCCAGATCCTAAACCCTCTGCTATTATTCCTAGGAATAAGAGGAAACTGGGTCTGGCTCTAGTTATTTAAAAACGCCATTTTGTTTTTGTGTAAACACAGGACGGCTAGGTCAAATTCCCAAATGAAAGTTCAGCATGGAAACTGGAGAGATTAATGAAGCCATTCATTGGGTGCTGCAATCTCATTCTTACTTTCTTAAAGGTAGGAACGTGAGGTCTCCAGGTGCTACACGCCATTGCCAGGAGTTCCATAGCTTTGCTGTTATTGTTCCTTGGTTATGTTGCTGAGGATTTCACAAACACCTAAGGAGAAGGAAGGACTGAGCCTCTGAATCAATTCTTGTTTGTTGTTCTTCATCAGTTAGCATTTGAAGAGCTGAGGCCCAGGTATACACTGTACAAAACCTGGAATTAGACAAGGCTACCCGGCTCAGAGGCTATATTTTTCAGGAAAACCAGACTTGGAAAGGATGAGAGGACAATGGCTTGCTAATACAGTAGATTGCATTCTATGTTTTGAGCCTGGCTTGCAGCCAAGAGCGGAAAGTATTTTCTAGGCAAGGTGCTTAACTGTGTTTTTATGGATAACCTCCTAACTCATTGTTGAGTCTTCCATAAAAAATCTGCAAGAGGAAGATTCTGAGAAGGTCCTTTTCCTGTTTTCTTGTCCCAAGAAAAGCACAGTTTAAGAGTAGAACCCAGCAGGGTAGAGGGGACGCTGCTTCAATCAACGCCCTTGTCCAATTCTTAGGCTCTGACAGGCCCCTCTGCACCCTGGCTGGCCTTTCAGTGTCCTTGGCCAAAAGCAGGTTGGGAAGCAGCTGCTCCCTTGCAGTGAGGGAGGAGGGAAAGAGGTCAGGGGAAGCTTCCTTTCCTTCTGCTAGTCTCTGACTGAAGGCGTGGCTGGAGAAAGGAGAGAGGGAGAAGACGGAGAGGAAGTGGTCCGGGTAGGCAGTGTGGGCTGAGGTGAAGGCAGAAGAATGACGGTCTAGAGCAGGAGGAGAGAGAAAAAGAAGGGCAGTCAGTTCCAGTAACTAGGCACTGAATTGGGCTATGGGCTACAAAAGCGAGAAAATACGCCCATCTGTCCTGCACGAATCTATTTTTTAATGGCAGAAAGGAGGAAACGCGAACAGAAAGCCACACCCAGTAAACACCCCAAAGCCCAGCTTGCCCAGCTGCTTATCCCTAGACAGGTTTATTCATTCCACAAGAACTTTAGTGAGGGCCGGCTAAGTGCCTACTATATGCCCACTTTACAAAGAAGTGCCCTCGAGAATCGGGTCATGGGAGGCGGAATCAATCATAAAGTCTTCACTGAGGAGGCGAATTCTGTACACGATTGGGAAGGAGGGAGACAGTGCACGCGTGCAGGCTCAAGGAGTTCAGAATACGAGACAGGCCGGGGAGGAGGAGGAAGGAGGCGGGGATTGAGCACCGAAGAGGGTGGGAGGTGGGGGAGAGCTGAAGCTAGGGTGGGAGGTGTGAATGGTGGAAGCGATGGGGGGAATGAGAGAGGCCAAAAAGGGAAGGCGGCTAGGCGGGGCAGTTGTTGCCAGGGGGCGGGGGAGAGGGCGAGAGGCCAAACCATGCTAGAGAGGCGGGAGGCGGCGGCGGCGGCAGCGGCGGCGACGAAGGGGAGGAGAGAGGGAGGGAAGAAGGAGGAAGCAAGCGCTGCTGCTGCAGGGGGAGGAAGACCGGGAGGAGGAGCCGCGCGCCGCGACGCGGCTGCTGCAACCGCCCGGGAAGCCGGGCGCCGAAGAGCTGAGAGCGCGGGGAGCCCAGGAGCGGACCGGTCGCCCGAGCCGGGGCCGCGGGCCGAGCTGCCGGTGAGTGGAGCCCCGAGGGGCGCGGCGACCTGTCTCCGGGACCCGGCGGGAGGCATCGGGAACACGCGGCGCCGGGGCGGAGGGAGGGTGCCGGCTGTAGCCCAGCCCCTGGCAGGCCCGGCCTCCCTCCCTCCTGTTTCCTCCCGCCACTGCTTGCGCGAGGGGGGCAGGTCCCAGGCGGGCCGCGGGCTGGGGGTGGTGCTGCCTGGGAGGGCGGGCGTCTGGGGCGGGAGGGTGGAGCTGGGAGGTGTACCCGGAGGCGGGAGGCTGGGTCCTGGACTGCTCTAAATTGGCTGGAGGGGCCCGGCGGCGGCGAAGTTGCTAGCTGGGGGCAGAGACGGCCACGAGGTTGCAGGAGTAAGAGATCCCCCTGTGGCGAGTGCGTGAGAAGAGGAGCCCGGCGTCCCTGCCATCCCCGTCGCCCTCCCCGCCTGACGGCCCCACTAGTTCCTCTCCTGGCCTCCGCGCGGCCCCTTCGTTCTCACCCCTCAATCCAGTTGCTCGCCCGCTCCCCCTTCCCCCAGCCCCCCCCCCCCCCCCGTTCGCTCCCGCAGCACTGCTGGGTCCCTTCGGCCCCCTCCCTGACCCTCCCAGCTTCCTATTTCCCCTTACCCCTGCTTGCTTAGCTGTGCCCCTTATTCCCCTTTTCTTCCCTCTCTAGTTACCCCTCCCCGCTTCATAATTCCCGATGCAATTGCCTCTTTGAGACCTTTTTTTTTTTCTCCTCTCCTTTTAGATTGGCCAACGGCTCCTTTCAACCCTGCCTCGTTGGTGGCCACTGGAGAAGCGCGGGGGTTCCCCAGACAGCCGTGGGGACAAGTTAGAGCCGGCACTTTACCGCGGGCCTCGCGTGTAGCTTCCCCTCCCCTGCTCTAGGTGCCCCCGTGTCTGGAGGGGCCGGGTGCGGGAGTGTGCCCTCCTTACATGTCCCTCCACCCGGGCAACCCTCTGGGCTCGTGTTCCATCGTTTTCTTGCTTCCTTCACGGTGGCTGAGGGGAGCCACTTTGCATCATGTCCCGGTATAGCTACCAAAGTCTCCTGGACTGGCTCTATGGGGGTGTGGACCCCAGCTTTGCAGGCAATGGGGGCCCCGACTGTGCAGCCTTCCTCTCTTGGCAGCAGCGGCTGCTGGAAAGTATGGTGGTCCTGACCCTGGCCCTGTTGGAGATCCTGGTGGCCCTGCGGCACATCCTGAGACAGACGAAGGAGGACGGTAGGGGTGGCCATGGCAGCCAGCCAGAGCAGGTGACCCAGCCGCCGGAGGAAGGCAAGGAGAGCCTGAGCAAGAATCTGCTCTTAGTAGCCCTTTGCCTGACCTTCGGGGTGGAGGTGGGCTTTAAGTTCGCCACCAAGACCGTCATCTACCTGCTCAACCCCTGTCACCTGGTCACCATGATGCATGTGAGTCTGTTGACTTTTTCCTGGGCAGCCTAAGTGATAGTCATTTTTGTGTGCTTGGGACTCTCAGCAGTGCAGAGCACCTCATCACTGTGGGAAGTGGGACCCTTAAAAATGGTTTTCCGATGAATGGCTGCCTTTGTGCCAGTCTCAGATTTGGCTTTCTTTCCCCTTTGCACAATGCATGAGTCCCACAGTGGAGGTGAGAAACATTGTACCCCAGTCCTAGGAAGGACTGTCACTCAGACCAGCTGCTTCTCCCCTCCCAGTCCTGCCTAGGTGGCCTCTCAGAAGCAGGAATTCCAGTCCCAGCCAGGTGCCCTTTCGGAATCAACAATGCCTGTGGATCGTGGCCCAGTTTCCTTGCCCTCTGTCTGTTCCTGGAGGTGGGCCCATGGGCTTCCTTGACTCCCTGTGATACTTTGGGGAAATACTTTTACAGGCTTCTCTTAATGACTCTTTTCGTTTGGGAGTTTATGCTCTTAGGGTGAGGTCTGTCCTTGAATTCGAAGGCATCAGAGCTGTACAACCTCCTACTAAATGTACTCGGAAACAAGCCCCAGGTTGACTCAAACTTTGGGCTGGTGATCTCTATCTATGGTGAGGGGCTGTTTACTTTTTGCGTACATCTCCATCTTATCACTGTCATTTTTTGTCCTGTGGTCATGGTCCAGGGGTGGTCAGAGAGCTGATGTCTCTATCTCTCCAACTTCCACCCATTAGCTGTGCTAAGAACAACAAATGGGACTGAAAGGAAAAGTTGCCAGATACATAAAAATAATCTGGGTGAGGACCAAGAGTGAGACTGTCTTTCTGTACTCAGCCTGTGAGAAGAGATGTTCTAAAGCTATAAAATCATGGAGGAGGAGGAAGAAGAGAAGGGAAAAAACATCAGTCTTTTTTAGATTTCCGGCTGTGGAAAACCTGCTGTGTTTTATTCAGGGGCAGTTTTGAAACCTGTCATTGGCATCTTTACTGCTTTTATATTTGTGGAAAGTTATTCTTGGGAGACTTGTGACAGCCCTATGTGGAGCAGAGGGTGAGATTATTATCCCCATTTTGCAGGCCTGGCGGGCCCAGGGACAGAAGGTCACTAGCTGCAACCAAAAGATGAACTAGTAACTGAGTTGGAAAGCAAACCTACCCTTTTTGGGGTTTCAGGCTGTCAGTGTAGGGCAGTCTCATGGGGAGACCAAGGCTGATGAGCTTGGTGCTTTCTGCTTGTGGCTTGGATACTTGCTAGCTCTGTGTTCCTAGGAACTCCTTTGATTACAGTTTCCTGGCCTCAGGTTTCCCAATCTGTAAAATGGAGTGCATGGCCTCAGGCCCCTTCCCATCCTGCAGCTGTAGCAAGGAGGTGTGGATAACTGGAACGCAGAGGCTGTTATTAATTGCGTGGGTGAAAATGTTGAGCAGGGATGGAGTGGGCGGTGGTGATTTTTAAGGGAACGCTTATTGGGAAGTGATGCGATTCACAGGAAGCCCAGGACTCTCCTGGCTAGACCTTCTGTGTAAATTTTAGCCTGTACTCTTTCTTTCTTTTTCATGAATGAGGTTTTTGTTAATGAGAGGAAACAACCCATCTCAGCCACTGCTGTGTGAGACTCTAGGGACAGGAGTGCTTTTTGTTTGTTTGATGGCAGGTGGTAAGGGTCAGAGGGTACCTCCTTGACAAAGAGGTCTTCAGGCCTCTGGCAACCCATATCTAGAAGGTCAATAAAGGATTAAGTTCAGTCTGCCTGGGGCTGCTGCTGCTATGATGACTTCAAATCCCATAGCACCATGGTTTTTAGAGGAAAGATTTGTAGAGGTTTTTAGAGGACCCAGGAGACCTAGTAGCTGTGTGACTTAAGGGCTTCAGTTTGCCCATCTATAAAATGAGGCAGAGTTGTATTCCTAGCTCTTGATGGTTGATGTGCTATGATTTCTTTTCTCTGTAAGTAGCAGACAGGGCTATAACAAAGAGCTCTTCTGAAATGCCTTTGGCCTTCTTGCGTGGAAAAAGGAAGCTGGTTTCTTCTCTGCTGAGTTCAGATGGCCAACCCCTGTTCATCTTTTGCTCCATGTGCTTCCCAGTAAAGCCGACTGGACCACGCTATCCTTGGGGACACATGCTGATGATAATGACATTTGGGGCTGGCAGAGAGATGGTTGTTTGGGGACCATAAACTGTTCCCTATCATCTGTGCTTTTTCTACTGTCTTGTGCTTATTAGCTTAAACTCTGAAGGAATAAGGTGGGAACAGAGAAGGGTTATGTTGAAGAATTCTTCAGTCCGACTAGGATTATACTCCTTTACATATACCCAAATCACTGCTTTGTATCATTTAAATAGTAACCTCTGGCCTATTGGGGACCTAGCCTTTGATGGATGTAACTTTCCATACCCTCCTAATGGCTCTTCCTGGGAAAGAGGCATGAGTGAATTGTTAAAAGTTCGTATGAGTTTTTAAAGAAATTTAACAGCAGAAGTTTGAAAAGAATTTTCTGACCTGGTTGCAGCAATAACTCATGATGGTATGTATGATAAATAACACCTTACATTTATTAAGCACTTCATGGTTTATAAGGCACTTTCACATGCACTGCCTTATTTAGCGTTATGGTAGATTACCTGGAGTTTGGCTGCAGAAAGAGGTGTTTAAATGTTTCCTGTGACTGTGTTTATTCCTAAGTACTAAGAAAGGCTTCGGCAAGTCAATTAGTTGGATTAGGCTATATTATGGTATAAATTCTGTGGAGTTCAAAGATTCTGGTAAGGGAAGGGAGACAGCTGAAATGAAAGTGATACCTTATCACGAACACTTCTGATGTGTGTCTCAACAGGACTACTTATAATTTTGGCTTCATAGAAAGGTTCTGTTCTCTGAGAGTCAGTGTAAGTTTGTCAGTAACAAAAATGGCATTGCTTTCAGCCAGGAAGTAGAGAAGCTGGAGGGAAATTGGTTGATCTCCTCACCTTCCATTTTTCAGTATGCAAAAATATTCCCAAGGCCTTGTTACACAGACCATTGGTCATGCTGCCTTTGAGTGACTGCCAGCTTCACAGGGAAAGGCAGAACCTGAGTCCAGATTCTATTCTTGATGAATATTTCCACTGGTGGGTTTCTTTTTGGTCTCCTCTGATTTCTCAAAGGTCCCGGAACTGAGATTGATAAAGACTTGCATGGATTGAAGCGGCACCATCTCACATCTGTGCCCAAGCTGGAGATATTTGAGGGTTCTCAAGATCAGCAAGCACCAAGATTAACACTCCATTGTTAAATCCCTTGCTAAATATCAGAGGTATTACCAAATATCACCCAGCAACTTGGTGGCAGTAGTTGCTACAGTGGTAATTGAAGCTTCCCCAGGGAGAGAGTCTCAGCTATGTAAGTCCTAAAAGTGAGAGTCTTCAGCAGAAGGATTATGAGTCCAGGCAGCTTGACTGAATGTATCTGTAAAGACTAGTGGTCTTAACTTAGTGCTCCTTTAGTTCCCTTGAGTCCTGTTATGTTGTCTTTGTCTTGGGAGCTTAACCAAAAGACCCTATTTTGGGTGTCCAATTCCTATTGGTTCTGTACGCATCTGTGTCATTGTCTCCTGATTAAACATTGAGCTTAGTGGGGCACAACAAATGCCATTTAACCCTCGATGTGTATAAGGCAGGCTGCATCCAAGGTGGACATTTGCCAAATAATAATTGATGCTGTTGATCCCTTAGCCCCAAGCTACTGTTGTTTAGGCAGTAATACTGAGCCCATCCTTTTTTAGAGTTTGCCATTGCTACTTGGTTTTCTTTCTGTAAAACATATTAGAAATCTGACTTCTACTAAATATGGTTTACCTGCTTTGGATTCACTGTTTGATTTTCTTACTTCCTGTTTGCCAAAGGTGTAAAATGGCACATGCTTAAAAAGTCTTGAGTATTTTGTGACATCTTTTGGAACTAATGGAATATCCACTTGTGTTTTTGAGTTGCTGTATGATAGATTTATTTTAGAGAAAACCTGATGGATTTGAGAACTAGGTTTTCTTTTTTCCCCCTTGACTTCAGATCAGACATACCTCCTCATTCCCCATCTGCTGTCTGAAGCACTGATTACTGTTCCTGCTTGGAATTGATGTTGGTGGGTAATGGGTACAATGAGGGATCCAGCCATCTGCTGACAGCTTATCAGATGGACTGTGTCCTCTGTCACTAGTCCAGAGGGACACAAGTGGGTGATGTTTATATGGGCCTTGGCAGTGAGGCATAGCATCCTTTTTTAGTTTGTTTTATTTTTTCCCCCTAGGAAATTTGCAGAGAATTTTTCCATCTTTCACTGTTAGGCTCTCTTGGGTCATCCATTATAAAGTGAGATGGTATAGATTGGTGAATTAAACAGCCCATAGAGAGTCCTGAGGTTTAAAGCTATGATAATAGTTTTGCTCATGGCTTACTACAGGAACCTGAACAAATTATTTAACTTTTTCCTTTCTCATTTTTCTCCATGAAACGGGCCATATGGAACCAAGCATTTGAATCCTCTGGATAACTTTGTCGTCACTTAAAAAGAGAAGCTAGGCAAAGCTGGTCAAAGCTGGCAGATGACCAATTTATTTTTACCTCAAGCTCAGAGAGTGACAAACCTCAACTTCTTTTAACCTTTCTGGACAGCTAAAGAATCCATTCCTCTAATCATTTCTGTTGCTTTTCTCTGGATCCTTGCTCACGTCTGCATATCCTTCTAATGTGCAGCATATAAAAGTGGACATTGTAACTCTTAACAGAAGTCCAACTCACACCAAGCAGAGAGGAAAGATTTACCTCCCAGCCTTTTCATGCCGTGCACCCAGTAGTACAACCCAGCATTGTGCTTGCTTTTAAATAAGAGTACATTGCTGGTTCCTTTTCAGTGGATCACCTGCAGGTTCCCTGGACTTTCCTCCCTTTGCCATTGGTGTGGCAGCTTCTTAGTCTGTGGGGCTTGTTTTGTATTCTTTCCCTCTGTAAATATGCTTCTGAAGATCCTCCACCTCTCTGAAATCTTTCCAGATGATCTTGACCCGACTCCAGTTATTCCAGTCATTCTAGTAACACCTTTTATCCTTTCCTAACCCTCTGAATACTCTGAATATTTGGTTCTTTAACATGTATTTTGGCATGCATGTAGATAGTCCTGTGTTGGGGCTGGGTTATTTGTTTTTGTGTGTTTGTTCAGTCTCCACTATTAGTGTGAGAAGTTTTATAGGTGTAAAAGAACCGTCTTTTTTTCTTTTTTTTTGTAACCCCTGCCAAACTTAATACAATACAGGTATGTGCACATTTATTGTTTAATATATGTCTGCATAATGTTGACTAACATTATGGAGCCGATTTTTGTCTTTCCCTTTTTCTTTCCCCCTGGTGGCCCTGTCTTTATACCCTTGAGTCTCATGAGCACTGTTCCTAAGGATCCTATGTATTAAGAGAAACTTAACTGTCTACTTTTTGAAATAGCCAGAAGAGAGAGGCAGTTTTACCTCTGACTTACACATCTTTTTGTTAAATTTCCAGCACAAAGAGCTGATTATGAGAATTATGGCTTGCTCTCTGCCCGAGATGTCTGCCCACTTTCATTCTGGTCAAGAAATTATGCTGTTGGAGCTTGGTCTTAATCCCTTGGTAGACATCTGGACAAGCCTATTTTCTCTTGCTTCTTTAATAGCATATAAATTTAAAAATGTTATTAGGCTAGTGACTCACTTTCCAACTCTCACTTTACTCCTGTATTTTTCAGTATCTTTTGTTAAATTGAGAGTGTTTTGTCTCAGGTGCTCTTCTCCTACCATGAAGAGACTTTTATGGCTCTGGAGAGAAATGATTCTCAAATTTGATTTGTGAAAGAATCTCTTTGTAAGCTTGATATAATGCAGATGCCTGGCCCTCTACACAAAGCTTCTGCGTAGTTCTAGGGTGATGGTAGACATCTGCATTTATAATAAGTTCCCAGATGATTCTGACACAGGCGAGCCTTGGACCCCACTTTGAGAGACATTATCTAGTGGCTAAAATATTAGGTGGGAAGTTGGTTCAAATGCTAATCCAGACTGGTATGAATCTTGGCCTGTGGGCAGGGAGATTTAGTCTCCTGGCATCACCCCAGTGTTTATGTAGGTCTTAAATTTTGTGGCTCAAATTAGAGGTTGAGAGCCCCCAAGTTATTGGGAGGTGAATCTTAAGGTAGCTATAGAGTTCTTATGGCTTGTTGGGAGTTATATCAATGGAATATTGCAGCCAGCCTCCTTTTGACCTTGTTCTCCTTCCACATTCCTTCCCTTCTCATCTCTAGGATCTGTGGGGACCAACAGGAGGAAATGGTGACATGTGGTTGTTGCATACTAATTCTCTGTTGGCAGGACTCATGCTAATTCTCTGTTGGCAGGTTGAAATGCTCATGAGAATGAATTTATTCTTGCATTCATTCAACAAACATTTATTGAATGCCTATTGGGTGTTAGACATTGTGCCAGGGCCTAGAGATTCAAAGATAAATAAGAAACAGTCCTTGTCCTCCCAGTTTAAAGGAAGAGACAAGAAAAAGATCAATTAAATTACAACATGACATATACAATATCAGATCTTCACAAAATCCTATGGAAGCATAGAGGACAGAGTGTCTTTTTTTCCTAGTGCAATTAAGGAAGACTTCCTAGCAGAGGTAACATTTGTACTTGCTTGTGAAGGAGGAATTATAGCTCCATGAGAGCAGGGTGTCTTGTTTGTCTTGTTCACTAGTGTATCCCCAATGCATAGATCAGGGCCTGGCTCATGATAGGTGCTCAATAAATGTGTGTGGATGAATGAAGAGGAATTTTGGGTGAAGGGAATTCTAGGCATAGGATACAATATGTGCAAAAACACAGAATTGCTTCCTTCTTCACAGGGAAGTGCCTCAACTGTAACCTAGAGACATTCTCTTATTTTTATCAGAGGCAGATTTCATCTTCTTTTCCCTTGGTAAACCAAAGAACGCTCTAGGAATGCTCTGTCACTTCTGACAGATTAGAGAACTGTAGATGCCCAAAAAACCAAGAAAGGGGGATTTGCAAGATAGAGTATTGTGTTCTCTGTGCTATCCCAAGCAGGGCCTACACTGTCAAAGACAGGTGCACAGAGCATTGAGGTGAGTGAATAGATGTTAAAGATAGGAAATGGGGAGATAACAGGCATTTCACCATTAGCCAGGAGATGATTTTTGGTGGCTCACGGGTTGGTTGTTATCTGCACTAAGGTCCACAGCAGAACT
The DNA here is from genome assembly GCF_023851605.1 of Tamandua tetradactyla. NCBI lineage: Eukaryota > Metazoa > Chordata > Mammalia > Pilosa > Myrmecophagidae > Tamandua > Tamandua tetradactyla. The sequence goes on along the minus strand of NC_135353.1, from coordinate 60,785,912 downwards.
GATGCAATTTGATGCTCTGCTTCTACCTTTCTTTTTCACATTCCTTCTTCCCTACTTCCAGGATCCTCTACGTGATTCACCCCATCCAAGCTTACCTCCTCTCAAGGGCATTCTAAGCTCCAAAGCAATCCTTTTTAGAATTCAAAATGCCCATTTCATCAGGGGAGGTGAAATCTACTATAGGGTTAAGAAGAAAGCGGTTCATTTAAGAGATTCATATGGAATTGTGACTGGCTCATAGATAGACTTAACTGGGTGTGGGGAAATAGAGAGTTTTTAAAAGGGCCTTGTTATCCCAGCTGTCTGTCTCAGATTGGTGGACTCTCTCCAGTGTTTTTGAGCAGGTGGCGTTTCCTGTGTACCTTGTTCAGTTTTTGGCCTCTTCCCCAAACCAGGATAACTGGGGTTCTAGTAGCTTTGCATATTAATGTGAATCCCCTTCTATTTTACTTTCCTGGCTTCTAAAAGAAATATCATATGATGGGTTGACTTAAACAACCGGAATTTATTGGTTCATGATGTGCTAGAAAAATTCCAAAATCTAGGTGACACCATAATAGTGCTTTCCCCCTGAAGACTGGTGTTCTGGGGCTGGCTACTGGCGATCCTTGGTCCTTGGCTTTTCTGTCTTGGGGCAATGTACCTGGCAATTTTCTTCTCCTTTCTCATTTGGGGTCGATTGACTCCCGGTTTCTTGGCCTCTCTTTGACTTTGCTTTCTGTGTCCAATCTCCTTTGCTCATGAGGACGTCAGCCACATTGGATTAAGGCCCACCCTCATTCAATTTGTGCACACCTTCACTAATAACATCTTCAGAGGTCCTATTTATAAATGGGTCCACACCCGCAGGACCAGGAATTGGAACCTGAATATACTTTTTGTGGGGGAAATGATTCAGTCCTCAACACCGTCCAAGGTGCTTGGTTGCAGTGGTTTATCTGAAAGCCTTGGGAATGCTCCTCCTCTTCTGGGCATCAGTCCTCTCTGTTTGCTCAGCTCTTTCCCGGGGAATGAGTTGCTAGCTAAGCAGGGTATGGCTTGCACCTCTGTTAGTACATGGTGTATGAAGGAACTTGGACTTGCTGCCAACCTGTTGGTCCTGAACAGGAGAGTTTGGAGGGGCTCTCAGTTGGCTTTGGTTCCTTTCCAGTAGCTGCCAGAGGAAATGCCAGAGGAAGGATAGCATAAGTCCTGTCCTGGGATGGTGGTTCTGAGGGAAGGGAATGGATGGCAGGAGTCAGGAAGTTAGAGAGAATTGATTTGTTTTGCAGAAACAGTCCAAGCTCTGCCCTCTGGACAAGTGTTTAGGTGGAAAGATGGAGGAGGGAGGAGGGAGAATTACCTGGAGGCAAAAACAAAAGGTTGCCCATTCTAATTCCATCCTGATATCTTCAGTCTCCCTATCGCCAACACACAGCTCCTGTGACATAACTTGGGGTGTATTTTGCCTGTGCCTTATATGGTCTTTGCCAATCGACCATCTGTGTTTGCAGAAAGACTCTGACTGACTGTGCTCTGGCTGTTGCTAGCAAAGAGACATTTCATTCAGGTGCTGATTAAATAAGGCACAGATCCAGATTGTACTTTAAGGCCCTTAACTATGGTTCAGGGAGCCCTGGGTAAATGCTAATTAGATGTTCTGGGCAGAGCATTAGCAGAGGCTGCTGGAGGTGAGGGGCTCTCTTCAGAAATAAGGTTGGGGGGAAGTAAGTGTGAGTAGAGACTTCTAGAAACTGTCTGGATCCTCTTTCAGTTAATCATATCCGAGTTGCTGGCCTGCACGTGGATAGTCTAGGCAGGCTTCCCTGTTGGCATTTACTTGCCAAATTCTGGCTGGAACTCAGTAAATTTTGGTTGGCACCGCAGGGATTTTGATTAAGTAGAACAGAAGATAGTAGAAATGCCTCCTTTTCCTAATCCAAGTCCCTCATAGAGGATAGAGCTTCTGGATCTTATTTCCTGGGTTTGTATTTGAGCTCTATCACCATGTGATGTTAGACATGTTACCTAACTGTTCTGGCCTCAGTTTTACTCATCTATAAAATGGGAATAATAGTATCTACCTAATAAGGTTGTTGTGAGGATTAAACGAAATAATTTAAAATAAGCATTTAGCAGAACATCTGGCTCATGTGTGCACTCAATAAATGTTAGTAGTTTCTAAACGGTCATAATATGACAGTCATAATATGACTGTTTATGTTTAATTATGTTTATAAAATTATGTTTACATAATTAAGAATACAGACTTTAGAGTGGTACAGGCATATATTTGAATCTTCCCACCAGCTGTGTAACTCTGGGCTAGTTACTTCACCTCTATGAGCCTAAGTTTCCACATTTGTAAAATGGAATAATAATCATACCTACCCTGCAAGGTTTACTTTGAAAATTAAATGAGAAAAATGAGAAAATACATAAAGTATTGAAGACAGTACCTGACACACAGTAAATTTTCAATAAATTTTAGTTGCTCTTATGACTGTCATAATTAATGTATGGCTACTGCTGCAAGTTTGGGTGCTTGATTTTGGGATAAGATTTGATACAGGAAGGCAGCTTTGAGAATGTCAACCAGACAAAAGCTCCGCTGGCATCTTCGGTTCATACAGTAGGCAAAAATAATTGGTTCCATAAAGTTAGCACCTGTGTAATAACCTCTAAGGGGCAGCGTTGCTTGACTGTTTTGGGCCTAATGACATTTTCTGTGGGTAATTTGAAGGTTACCTTAAATCACCTGGTCCTTTCTGAAGAATTTGGAGGATGGCTGTCGTTGATGGAAGTGTGGCTTTCCAGGGACCTATTAGCTCAATTATTGCTGTTGTTGATCAATGGACTGAATCCATGGTGCAAGCTATCTTGAGAATGGTAGCCTAGGAAACCAGTGAGTGCCTGACAGAAGTATGAAAGGTGTGGTTGGAGGTGGGGAGAGGGCAGAGGTAGGCAATTTGATTTAATTTTCACTAATTTCTTTTGATTGAGGAGTGTCTTTTTCCATGTGCTATCTAGTGGCAGGGTTGAGTTATTACTGGAGGAAAAAGGGCCAGTCCCAGAGCTCTAGGAGGAAAGCAGGTTGAAAGTGGACAAGTATGTTAGCTGAAGGAGTAGCAAGGTGTAAGTGGAAAATGTGCTGCTCTAGGGAGTAGACTTCATTATTTGTGCCTTGCCTTAAATATCAGTAAATGGACAGAAAAAAATAGGCACTTCTCCCTATATCTCTGGGATATGGTAAACTTCCTTTTCAAGACTAACTATTCTCTTTCTAAATATACTTTGCTCTGGGGCCTAGCAAAGTCACTAGAGGAAGGCACCCTTGAAGTGCAGTCTCCCAGGGTCTAGGCCTTGGTTATGTGACTTAACCTTGGGATGAAGGATGTTCTCACCCACAAGACCATTGGAAGGCATCTGGGCATATTTCCAAGCTTTACTGGTAAATAGACAAGCCTTGGAGTTGAGAGAATTGAGAAGGCTGAGGTCATGAACCTGGGAGGCATTAGCTTAAGGGTATTTCTAAAGCAGCAGCCCAACAAAATAGCAACCATTAGAAATTAGCTGTGTGAGTTCACTCCTTCCAAGACCTGGGGAAGATTTTAACAAAGCGTCCACTTCATATCAGCACTTGTTTGTTGTTTGTTTGCATTTGTTAAGTTTCCTTTGTAAAGTCCCAGACGCCTGAGTGTGTAAAACCTCAGATACTTTATTCTCTGCGCCTTGCATGAATGTTTCTCAGGGTCATCTGCACAAGTGCCTCATGATCTCAGTGCTTTCACACTTAGCCCCTTCAGCTGCTGATGCTGCTGCTTCACATAGGCGTTTCTTTTAGTTTGTAAAAGCTGCCAGAATGCAATATACCAGAGACAGAATGGCTTTTAAAAAAAGGAAATTTATTAAGTTGCAAGTTGCCAGTTCTAAGCCTGTGAAAATGTCCAAATTAAGGCAAGGCTATAAAAATGTCCAAACAGGCATCCAGGAACAGATCTTGGTTCAAGAAGGCCGTTGACATTTTGGGGTTTCTCTTTCAGCTGGAAAGGCACATGGCAATGTCTGCTAGCTTTCCAGGCTTCATCAGTGGCTTCCCTGGGGGCATTTTCTTTATGCATCTCTAAAGGTCTCTGGCTGTGTGGGCTGTCCTGGCTTTCATACTTTTTCCAAAAATGGTTCCCTCTTAAAGGGCTCTAGTAAGCAACCCCACCTTGAGTAGGTAGAGACACATTTCCTTGGAAACCGTCTCATCAAAAGGTACTACCTACAATTGGGCGGGTCACATTTCCATGGCAACAGTAAAAAAAGATCTCACTCAGCCATATTGAATTGAGGATTAAAGGACATGGCTTTTCTGGGGTACACGACAGTTTCACACTGGCACAGCATTTCTCCTTATTTTCTGGGCTCCTAGTCCCACGAGAAACATCAGGGCACCCCCAAGAAAAGGGACTGCTTTTAACTTTGGGTTTCTATTTTGCCTTGCTCTCTGTGCTTTCCAGTACAGCTCTCCTCAGAATAGCCCTGCAAGCTAGCACAAAGCCACGGTCATGTTTCCTTGTTGCTCCTAGGGTTTCTGGTCTGTGAATGAAGAAAACTGATTGGCCCCCATCCCTGTGTCTGTCTTCCTGTGGCAGGACTTTGGGGGGCTGGGTACTGTCTTGGGCATAGGAGGTCAAGGGTGACCTTTAGGCCAAGGCTGCATTCAATTTGTGGTAAGAATGTGAAACATGCTCTGTTAAAGGCGTCTCCTGACTGGTCAGATGATGTTTGGCCACACTTCACAGCTAGCGCTCTGTTTGCTCAGATGTACACATCTGGAAACCAGCCTAGGATCATCTTCCCAAATTTCTTACTCCCTGCTTTGGGTCTGTCCCGAAAAACAATTTGCCAAATACACTGTGGTCTGTACCTGTTCTTTTTTGATTCCCTTCTTCCCTGGTCAATTTGCAGTGAACTGAGAATTAATCCTGGCTTCTCCCTCTTACATTTCCTCTTTACGTTCTTCCCTTGGGGTTGGGTTGTCACATTCCAGGCATTGTTCATTGATATTAAGGACAGCTGGTGCTCTGCTCCTTTATGCCCCACCCCAACCTTTTTTTATTTTTTTTTATTAAACATACCAACATACAAACATAAACATACTTATCATATGATCATTCCATTCTACATATATAATCAGTAACTCACAATATCATCACATAGTTGTGTATTCATCATCATCATCATTTCTTAGAACATTTGCATCAATTCAGAAACAGAAATAAAAAGAAAACAGAAAAAAAATTCATGCATACCTTACCCCTTAACCCTCACCCCTATCGATCACCAGCATTTCAATCTACTAAATTTATTTTAACATTTGTTCCCCCTATTATTTATTTCTTTTTAATCCATGTTTTAGTCATCTGTCCATAAGGTAGATAAAAGAAGCATCAGACACAAGGTTTTCACAATCACACAGTCACATTGTAAAAGCTATATCATTATACAATCATCTTTAAGAGACATGGCTACTGGAACACAGCTCTACATTTTCAGGCAATTCCCTCCAGCCTCTCTGTTATGCCTTAACTAAAAAGGTGATATCTATATAATGCATAAGAATAACCTCCAGGATAACCTCACGACTCTGTTTGAAATCTTTCAGTCATTGACACTTTATTTTGTCTCATTTCACTCTTCTCCCATTTGGTCTAGAAGGTTTTCACATTTCCTTGATACTAAGTTCCAGCTCATTCTAGGATTTTTGTCCCACGTTGCCAGGAACGTTTACACCCTTGGAGTCATGTCCCACGTAGACCCAAATCTTTTTTTTTTGTATGCTGTATGGTGGGGGTCACATTTCATTCTTTTTTTACGTGAGTATCCCATTATTGCAGCACCATTTGTTGAATTTTTGTTTGTTTGTTTTTTGGGATGTGTGGGCTGGGAATGGAACTCATGTCTCCTGCAAGGTAGGCAAGAATTCTACCACTGAGCTACTCTTGCATCTGTGCTCCCCTCCACCCTTAAATCTTTTAAACACTGAAAACCTGGAATGGGTTCAGATGGGAGAAAAAGAGTTAAATTTAGGAGGAGGCACTCACTCTAATTTTTTATTATCTCTGCATACGTTCTTAAAAATTAGGAATAATAATAAGAACAATACTTGTAGCATTTGGGGGCACTTACTATGCATCAGTAAGTGCTAAGTGTAGCCTTCCACAAAGGTCATTTTTTTTTCATCTAATTCTTTCTCTGAATCTAGCTGATTTTCCTTTTGGTTCACTGTAGACATGGTATATTCTAGCAATACTTTCTCTGGTTATTGAAATGGCAGAGTGAGGCCAACTCAGAGCCTAAAGAAACCACGGAGATAATTTTGTTTGCCCCTCCCCCTCTCTAATTTTTCCAGATGAAGACCCTGAGGCCCAGAGAGGTGAAGTGACTTGCCCAAAGCCACACAGCTAAATAGAAGCAGAGATGGGTCTCCTGACTTCATGTTCAATGTGGCCTCCTTCTATCCCCAACCATTCCAGCATAGAAGAAGCTGGACCTTTGTTCTTGTTCACTATTAGAGAAACAGAAACCTTGTTTTTGTTGTCTGTTGTAGCTTGGTTGTCTGTTGTAGCCTTGAAAATGAGGATGCCACAGCTACGGTCCATCTCTTTACCCAACTGGTTTAGCAACAACTTTTTCAATTTGCTTTCTGTCTTTCCTTTCTCTTTCACAGAGGAACCTGGCCCCAGTGCCACCATTGCTTGCTGTTTGCCCTGGGCAGGTAGTCTACCAAGAAAAGAGTTCACAATGAGCCTGCATGTAGAGCTAGTGAGATCCACTTTGAGATAATGTTAGAAATGGAACCCATCCAGCTGTGGATATCACTAAGGTCATTGCTTCCTTCCTTCAAATAGAGGCCTGCTTGTGAACCCGGTGAATATGTGTGAGGCTCCAGAGCAAGGAACCAATATCAGGATCCAGAAGCTTTCTCTAGAGGAGATGACAAAGACGAAAGAGGAAAAAAGATCAGAATAATCTGCCAGCCCAGTAGAGGAGGTCAGTTCATCTTGAGAAATAGTACAGAGTAATAGAAAGAGCTCTGGATTGTTAGCCAGACATGGTTCCTGTTCATACATTTCATTGCAAAACAATAGTTTGGTCAGGTAGCCTTTCTACCTCAGTGTTCTTATATTTTGAGACATATAGTGTGATAGTTAAGAGTTGCAGGCTCTGGAGCCAAAATGCCCAGGCTCAGATCAATCCCAGCTCTTCTGCTTTCTAGCTGTGTGGTCTTGGGCAAGTTCATTAACATCTCGGGCCTCTTTCCTCATCTGTGCAACGGGGACACTGATAGTGGTGATATTATGAGAGTTAAATGCATCACTTCATGTAAAATGTTTAGAACAGTATCTGGTGCAGGGCAAGTGCCCAGTTAATATGAGTTATGGTATTTTTATTGTGTTTATAAGATGGGGATGATCTTTGCTTTTCCTGTCTCATGGTGGGGGAGCGTATGAGAATGAGGTAAATAGGTATGTGAATGGGCCTTGTAAACAAGAAAGCACCATCTAAATGGAAAGAAGCCTCATTTTCTGAGAACATCAAAATTCAAAGGCTTCTTTGCCCATTGTTTCTAGAATCAGATATTAATGAATCTCTCTCCGGCCATCTAGCAGATAAGAAGAATGGTAGGTTTAGATGTAAGGGGTTATATAAATGTGTGGGCCATCAGGCAATGCAGATCCTGCTTTTTCCCTGCCCATTGTACTCAAGTGAGCTTGAAAGCCTGAATCCTGTTAATGATATTAATCTATGTAGTGACACAGGTGAACATCCTTCAAACCTTGATACATTTCCATTCCCCCTCTTCCTCTCTTCCATCATCGCAGTCCTTGAGTCATTTTGATTTTGTCTTTTATCTCCTCTGTTTCTTCCTTCTCTGCCCTAGTTCATCTGGTTGTTTGTTATCATTATTGTTGTTGTTATCACTGGCTCTCATCTGGTTTATTACCGCAGCAGCCTCCTGACAGGTCTTCCCTCCTAGGTGTCTTCCTGCTTTGCCCATCCTTTACACTACTTCCAGAATTAAAGTAGAATACAGGTTGTGTCATGTCATTTCCTCCCTCAGAAACCTTCAATAGCTCCCCAGTGCCTTCAGCTGGGACGACAGACACCTGTATTTATACAGAAATATTTGTGTGTGAAGAGTTGTATACATTGATGTTTCTGGCATCTGTGTTGGTAAATAGAGAATACTGGGAAACAGCCCACCAGTAACAAGATAGTATATCTGGGCAATAGAATATTGTGCTGCTTTTAAAAGGAAGGAGGTTGATCTCTGTTTTGACTTTGAAAGATGTTCACGAATTATTGTTAAAATTAAAAAAGGGTACAGAACAATACATATGATAGAAGCCCATTTTCCTAAAAAAAAAAATAATTCAAACCAAACCCCGATATATGTGCATGTTTTTAAGCATGCTATAAAATCATAGAAGAATACATACCAAATAGTGCTTACTCCTGAGGGATCAGGGGAAGGAAAGTATTCTTTTTACTTAACACATTGCAGTGTTATTTGAATACAGTGCAAGTACGAGTTTCTTTAGTAATTAAAAAATAAGCTTGCTTTTTTTTTTTTTTTTTTTTTAAGAAATAAAAGGAGATGATTGGCAGCCTGGGAGAATAATTTAAATAGAGGGTATTCAGTGGAGGAAGGAAGCCAACTCACGAGAGAAGATTTGGCAACTGTGAAAACATCATGTGTTTGAGAGGTTGTGCCACAGAAGTGGTGGGGGTGAGGCAGGGGGCACAGAGAGATTACGCTGGAATGAGGCAGTTACCCCATTGCCAGGAGCTTCAACTGAGAGGGGGTGGGATAAGTAGGAGAGTAGTCAAGTGGCCAAGAAGCAGGCAGAGGCTGATTAGAAAGGAATTATAAAAGCAAACCAAAGTGTGTTTGTGCACGTGTGTCTGTGACTTGATGGTGCTGAGCTGCAGAAGGACTTGGGGAGAGCTCATAAACTGTGAGGAAACATCACTATGGGGCAGGGAGTAGGGCGGTTGAGGAGGGACAAATTTAATATTAATTTTAGGGGTAGGAAGCTACCCAAAAAAGGATGAGCTCTCAGGCCGGTTAAATCTCCATTGCATGGAATGGTTTAGGCATAGGCTGGACTAGATAATTGCCTTCTCTGACTTAAAAGTTACGAAAGACCCTTTTATGTTTAAGTTTTGGCTGTCAAAAATGTTGGGGCAGTCGTCGAGTTATCTTACTGGTTCATAAAATAGTCTGGTGAGTGACTGAAAGGGGAATATTTGTTGCTCTTGCAGCCTCCAAGGCATCTTTTTGACCTGTCACTCAATTTGGGAGTAGAGGAAATGGAGAAAGTAGAGGTCAGGAGTCCTTGGCCCTCGTTGCACCTTATGATGACTTTGGGAACTTTTCAACAATACCAATGCCTGTATTCCCTACCCCATTCTGTTGTAATAGAGTTAGGTTGGAGCCTGGCAGCATTTTGTAAAACTCTTCAACTGATTCTAATCCGCAGCCAGGGTAGGAATCACTAGTGTAAGAGATTGGATTACATGTGTTCTTAGCCTCAACAGTTCCTCAGAGGTGTGTATGTGTGCGTGTGTGTGTGTGTGTGTGTGTGTGTGTATTGAACCCCATCTCAATACTGATATTTCCTCCTTTGTATTTCCAAAGCCCTTGGGGTGCCTGCTCATCCCATTGTATGCTACTTAGTTGTTAGTCTGCTAGGTAACATCTGTAATCTAAGAGTCATGAGTTCTCCAATAACTGTAGGTGCCCTTATTGAACCTTGTACTAGGCTAGGTTAACTGATTTGTCTTGAATCACACAGCTTGGAAGGCAGGGTGTCACACTAGAGTACCTGACATCTAGGTGTTTAATCATTGCTGCCTGAAGAGAGACAAGGAGCTTTGCTTTCTTGGGTGGTACTTCTTTTTGTTTAAAGTCCAGGGGTGGTACGGTCTTATCTATCTGAAAAGTATGCTGGGAGAGTGAATTGAGGAAGATTGCTGGGCATGCCGAAAGCTCATGATATGCTAGGTACTGTATAGTGAATCTGAATCAGTGACATATATGAAGTATTTCTCTGGGTCTACAACCATACTAGGAACCTTCAGATACAAAAGAAATGCCAGATATGGTTTCCGCCCCCAGGGAGCTTGTTATCAAGGTTCATTTATACTCTAATTACTGCATTCTTAGTTTGGCAGATATTTGTAAAATTTGTAACCAGAAAATGCTAGAGGTCTGAGAGACTTTCTGGTTCCTGTAGTTCAAATCCTTCATTTTGTACCTAGGGAAATAAGCCCAGCCCCAGAAACTACTTGTACAAGAACACAACACTTGTGAGGGCTTGCATAGCAGGTTACATCCTGCTGAGGTCTGATTACATTCAGTTCTGTTGATCAGTTGAAGGACGAGTAACCCAGTGGCCCACGTTAAAACTTTAACAGGAATTCCATTTTGTGCTTTATGCTTCCGGCTTCCTGTGGTTGGGGGAAGGGGGGTTGAATTTTAGTCCTTCTTAAAACCCTTCCCTGGGAAGGCCAGTACTGGTTACCACTGGAATTATATAGCTCAGGCCTAAGAGACCTAAAGATGGTCCATGTTTTCTTTCTTGAAACAGCCTTTGACTCTAGCCTCTCCTGTATCTAATTATTATACTTTTCAGCTTCTAAAGAGGCTTTCCCAAGATTAGTGTGTTTATGGCTTTTTGTCTTAGTTGCTCTTTTTTTTCATTTTGTGAAACTTACCTTCGGGTGGGAGGTGCCTGATCTTATGTGTGAGCCTGAAAATTAGTGCAGTGGGGCAGGTTCTTAGAGGAGCTAGTGTCAGCTTGGTTCTTTTGGCCCTGTTCCCTGTCAGTTCCTAAGTCAGAAATTCAGTGTCAAGACTGGAGGTTTCCCTGAAGAGAAATCAGGTATAATTCAAAGTAGAGTTAGTAGGTTGCTCTTTCCAGAACCTACCCCTCTGACATCTCTGCCCTCTGGTATGTTAGGTTATGGCAATAGTCATAACTAATATTTATTGAACACTTAACCATGTGCCAGGCATGTGGTAGGATAGATAATGTTTCTGGCATTCCCATTTTACAGATGAGGAAAAACTAAGATTCCAAGAGGTTAAGTAGCATGCATAAAATATAGCTAGAAAATGGCCAGACTTGTCAGCAAATCTAGGTCTGGCTGACTCCAAAAACAGTATTGTTAACTATCAAGCTAAATACAGCCTATCATTTAAAGAAATCACCAATTACATTCTTGTATTGATGAAGAGTAGTTTGCCAATCTTATGGAAGGCAATTGACAGAACTAGAACTAGTCAAAAGAAAAGAGTCAGGAGCATACAATTTTGTTGTCCTGGAGGGTGTACTGTGTCAGGAAACCTGCCAGTCACCAGCATGCTTATTGTCAGATAAGTCACTTTCCTCCTCTGAGACTCAGTTTCTGCATCTGTAAATGAGAGAGCTGGATGAGGTGATATCTAAGATATTTCGAGCTCTGACATTTGGTGACACTGGTTTATTTTCCACCTCCTGTTGTGATGGAAAAACCAGAGAACTGGTTTAGGACAGGAGGCATCTGAAATGCAAGAGTGGGGAGAATTTAATAGTCCTCCCCGAGCATCCTGAATAAGTCAATTAGCATCAATTGGCTTTTATTATGCTTATCCAGTTACCCATTGGCTCTCTGTTTTCCCTTGGGAATTTATAAAGAAAGGGAGTTCCTTTTCAATTAGTCCCTTACCCACATCAGAGAGGAGTGCTATAGCTTCCTTCTTTTTTTTTTTTTAAGACTTTAAAAAACTATTTACTTCTAAATGTGGTAAAATATACATATCTTTAAAATTATTTTAACCAGTTTAAGTAGACAATTCTTTGACGCTAAGTACATTGACAGACCTGTGTAACTTTTACCACTCTCTGTTTCCTGACTATTTTCATCATCTCAAACCACAACTCATGCTGACTTAGCAATAACTACCCATTTCCCCCTTACCCCACCCCTGGTAGCTACTATTCTACTTTCTGTCTCCATGAAGCTGCTCATTCTAAGTATTTTATATAAGAGAAAGCATAATATATTTATCTTTTATCTATCTAGCTTATTTCACTCAGCATAATGTCTTTAAGTTATGTCTGTGCTGTAGCACGCACCAGCACTTTGCTTCTTTTTACTGCTGAATAATATTCTATTGTATGGATATACCATATTTTGTTTATCCATTCATCTGTTGATGGACACTTGGGTTGTTTCCACCTTTTGTTTATTATGAATAATGCTGCAGTGAGCATTGGTGTACAAATATCTGTTCGGGTCCCTACTTTCAGTTCTTTGGGGTATATACACTTAGGATTGGAATTGTGGTCATATGTTAATTCTGTGTTTCAAACTGATTTCCATAGTGGCTGCACCATTTTCCATTCCTACTAAGAATATATGAGGGTTCCTATTTCTCTACATCCTCTCCAACATTTTCTGTTCTTTCTTTCTCTTCTTTTCTTTTCTTTAAATATTTCTATTGACGAATCTTCACACACAAACAGTCCACACAGTGGACTCACAATATCATCACATTGTTACTGTATTCATCATTATGATCATTTTTAGAACATTTACTTCACTCCTGAAAAAGAAATAAAAAGAAAAAACTCATACATCCCATATCTCTTACCCCTCCTCTCATTAACAGTATTTCAAACCTTCCAGTTGTTACCCTTTATCTCCCCTATTATTTGTTTATTTTTTAATCCTTATTTTTTATTTTTTTTACTCATCTGTCCATACCCTGGATAAAAGGAGCATCAGACACAAGGTTTTCACAATCACGCCATCACATTGTAAAAGCTATATAGTTATACAGTCTTCTTCAAGAATCAAGGCGACTGGAACATAGTTCAGCATTTTCAGGAACTTCCCTCTAGCCACTCCAATACGCCATAAACTAAAAAAGGTTATCTATATAATGCATAAGAATAACTTCCAGGATAACCTCTTGAGTCTGAAATCTCTCAGCCACTGAAGCTTGATTTTGTCTCATTTCTCTCTTCTCCCTTTTGGTCAAGAAGGCTTTCTTAATCCTGTGATGCCGGGTCCTGCCTCATCCCAGGAGTCCTGTCCCATCTTCATTCCTTAATAATAGCTATCCTAGTGGGTGTGAAGTGGTATCTCCTTGTAGTTTTAATTTGCACTTCTATGATGGCTAATGTTATTGAGCATCATTATTGGCCATTTTAGTATCTTCTTTGGACAAATGTCTATTCAAATCCTTGGTCCTTTTTTTAATTGGGTTTGTCTTTTTGTTGGTGAGACAGCTAACTTTCTTAAAGTGGCTGTTATTTACTTTCAAGCCTTGTAGTCTCAAAATATTTCCAAAAGATCAAATAAAGGCTGAAAGGTAATAGAGCACTTAAATATGGGGTGCTTCTATTTTATTGCTATATGTTAGAATTGCTAGAATTTGTGTTCTATTTTGTTAGAGAGCTTTGAAAGATAGTAGTTTCTAGAAGCGAAGCAATCTAAACCGGAGGTTGTACTTGTAGCTTTTATGTCCCTGGAGAGTTTAAGAGCAGATGTACGCTTAAGGAGGTCTAGTGTAATTTGCCTTCCATTTATCTGTTCTATCATAAAAAACTTTCTGTTCTTAGGAATATTGAGGCTGATCTATAAATCCTATGTGATGCTGCAATTAGAATAGTGACATTGAGCTTAAATGTATTTTTATGTTGTGCTCTTGAACCCAGAGGCCCTTTGTTTGGATGGGAGGTATATGAGCTTGCATCAGGCCAAGCTCATATCTCTTCTGCCTACTCATGCATGTTTCTAGGCTCTTCTCTCTGTTAAGGCAGGGCAGATTGGGTACTGCCATTAGGGGAAAAAAATCATTTACCTGGGATCAGGATGGAGACACTTTACCAGGCTAACAGGTGGCTTTTGATGGTGGTGGTGCTTTGTGCATAGTTGGTGCTGCACAGAATAGCCTTCTTTCACTCACGTTTTGCTTGCAATTCCAGGTTGAAACCCTTGGAATATTTATTACTTGTGGACTCAGGTATTGGGGCAACCTAGTCATTAGTCCTGTGGCATTACCATATGGAATGAATTAACCAGGTGGCATCAAAAAAACTGGGCTGCAGCAACCAACCCTGTACCACAGGCTGATTTTACCTTATTCTTACCTTGGTCTGGGTAAGCTCACAGGAATGTATTTCCTGCTATGAATATCTTGGTTTTCTGAAAAGAGGAGATGAAATTAGGCCACACAGTGGCAGTATTTCTGTTTGTTTTTTATATATTTTTTTAATGTTGCTCAGTCATGCCTTGAAATGGCACCAGCATTTAATCTGGTATACAGCACTAACACTAACCTGGATGCCCTGATGCTCTGCTGGTTTTCAGTCTTCTATTTCTATAATTATTGTTTGAATAACCCCGGTCTCAGAAGGAAGGAGAATTGAAATCCAAAGTTTCACACACGTGATAACCTACTACCCACCTTCATTTCAGCAACATCCCTCTATTTACCTTCTACCTCCTTTGGCATAGGGCTTTGGAGTCAGATCTGGGCTTGAAGCTAATTTCTATCACTTAGGAGCTATGTGCCTTTAAGCAAGTCCCCTAAACACTGTCACTCTGTTTCTTCATTTGTAAAATGAAGCTAATCATTCCACAAACTTCATCAGGTTACTAAAAAAATTAGATGAGCTAGTATTTGTAAAGCCCTTAGAAAAGTGTGTGGTACATAGTAAGTGTTCAAAAAATATTACTGACTTCCTTCCCCCAAGAAATGGAGCTAATAAGAGCAGCTTTTTTGTAACATCTCACAAACCTCTTCTGCCATTAGTCTGTCTGAAGAGGCACGAGGCTTTCCTTTTCCTCTTGATGATGAAGAATAGTCATCAGGAACTCCGATTTCATCCTCATGGGAAGCTTGAAGTTGTTGACATTTGCTGCCAGCTGAAGAGTTGGTAAGATTGGGGTGGAAATCTCCAGAGAAAGGGTGTGTACTTCTGCTAATTGCCCTGTAGGCAGCAAGGTATGTAGGTAATGAGCTGTATGTTAGTTGTGGGAGTTCAGTGCTCAGCCTTCAAGAAAACATGGATGAGTTTCCTTGACTTCTGTGACAGGTGGCTCCCAGTCTCTTTACCCTTGAGATATATTAGAATCCAATAGTTAGAAGCTTGGAGCCCTGGGTGACAGGCCTATTAACTAGTTTTTCATAGTAATAATAACAGCTCACGTTTATTTAGCCCCCTTACTTTGTGTCAGGCACGGTTCTAAGTGCTTTATGTGTATTAACTCATTTAACCCTCACAAGAATTCCAAAAGGTAGGGCACAGAGCAACTGAATAGCTTGCCCAACATTACACAGCTAATACGTGATAGAACTGGAATTAGAAATGAGGCAGTCTGGCTCCAGAGCCCAGGGACTTAACAGACTATCCTGTACAGTCCTTGGTAAGCTTTTTTTCTTTTAGATATAGTCACATACAATCCATCCAAGGTATACAGTCAGTGGCTCATACTATCATTGCATAGATGTGCATTCATCACCATGATCAATTTTAGAACATTTTCAATGCTCTAGAAAAAGAAATAAAATAAAAAAAAAAAACAACCCAAACATACCATACCCTTTTCCCTTCCCATTATTGACCCCTAGTAATGGATGGTATGGTACATTTGTTACTGTTGATGAAAGAATATTAAGATATTACTGTTAACTATTGTCCATAGTCTTTTTCATTTTAATTATACTTTGTAATTGTTAGTTGCTGATATTTAGATGTGCAGCTGGTTTTTGTTCATTAATTTTTGAATTCAGCAACTTTGTCAAGTGCATTTAAATTGATTATAACTAGTTTATCTGGAGATTCTTTTGGATTCTCTGTGCTGGTAATCATAATCTGCAAAAATTGAGACCTTTGTCTCTCCCATTAGATCATTATTATTATTATTATTTTGCATAGTCAGGGTCTGGAATCAAACTTGGGTCTCTGGCATGGCAGGTGAGAATTCTTCCACTGAGCCACCGTTACACTGCCCGTGTTGAAATCATTATATTTTAAATTTATTTTTCTTGTCTTACTATTCCAATTAGGACCTCCAGTATACTGTTTAATAGAAGTGGTGATTGTGGGTACTCTTACCTTGTCCCTGTTTTAAAGTGCATGCTTTCAGTGTTGCACTATAAGTATGTTTGCTGTAGATTATTTTGGATTATAACCTTTAGTAGATTATATAAATTCTCATCTATCCTCTTTTGTTCCTAGTTCACTAAGAATTTCATTTTTTAAAATCATGAATTGTTATTAAATGTTATAAAGGATTTTTATTTTATTTTTTTAACTTTTGTTGTTGTTGTATATAACATATATGCAAAGAAAAGAAAGAAGAAGCAATGATTTTCAAAGTATTCCTCAACAAGTAGTTACAGAACAGATTTCAGAGTTTGTTATGAGTTACCATTCCACTATTTCAGATTTTTCCTTCTAGCTGCTCCGAAACACTGGAGGCTAGAATAAATATTTTTTCTTTTTTTTTTGTGAAAAATAACTTATATACAAAAAAGCAATAACTTTCAAAGCACATCATAACAATTAGTTGTAGAACAGATTTCAGAGTTTGATATAGGTTACCATTCCACAATTTTAGGCTTTTACTTACAGCTGCTCTAAGATATTGGAGACTAAAAGAAATATCGGTATAATGATTCAGCAGTCATACTCATTTGAGCTATGCCCATTCTTTTTCATTTTGGAAGGGGCTGTTGGGATAATATGGGATAGGGAGATAGAACTAGTTGGTGTTCTGGAGAGGCTGGCCCTTCTGCATTTCAGGACTTATCTGGTCCAGGGACCCATCTGGAGGTTGTAGGCTTCTGGAAAGTTACCCTAGTGCACAGAACCTTTGTAGAATCTTATATATTGCCATGGGTGTTCTTTAGGGTTGTCAGGAATGGTTTTGGTTGGGTTTGGCAAATTATGGTAGGTAGCCATGTCTAACTGAAGCTTGTGTAGGAGTGACCTCCCAGAGTAGCCTCTTAAGTCTATTTGAGCTCTCTCAGCCACTGATACCTTATTTGTTACACTTCTTTTCACCCTTTGGGTCAGGATGGCATTGTTGATCCCACTGTGCCTGGGCCAGACTCATCCCTGGGAGTCATCTCCCAGGCCACCAGGGAGACTTTCACCCCTGGATGTCACCCATGTAGGTCAATGATTTCACTTGTAGAGTTGGGCTTAGAGAGAGTGTGGCCACATCTGAGCAACAAAAGAAGTCCTTGGGAAGTAATTCTTAGGCATGCCCTAAGTAGGCATAGTATCTCTGCTACATACATAAGCTTCACAAGAACAGGCCTCAAGGTTAAAGGCTTGGCCTATTGATTTGACTGTCCCTAATTTTTGACACATTATCAGGGTTTTCCCTGGTGGTAAAGTTTAATAGTTTCATATTTTTCCTCCCATCTTTCCAGGGACTTTGCCAGTATTTTTTGATTGTCTGCTTAATATAGTCTAGGATGTATCTGGCTTTACATTAAGCTATGTAGGATTAAAGGCCCTCATTCTTATTCTGGACTCCCTGCGTTTGGATTGTTTAAATGATCTATCCAGACAGGTTGAGTTAGATTATGTGCTACTGAAAATTTAGATTCTGGACAACATAAACCTTTCTTATCAAAGGCTTTTTTTTTTCACATGAGTAGGCACCGGGAATTGAACCTGGGTCTCCAGCATGGCAGGCGAGAATTCTGCCTGCTAAGCCACCGTCACACCGCCCTCTTATCAAAGGCTTTTTAAAAATACATTTTTATTGAGATATCTTCACACACATACAGTCCATCCAAAGTATATAATCAGTGGCTCACAATATCATCACATAGTTATGTATTCATCACCATGATTATTTTTAGAACATCTGCATCACTCCAGGAAAAGAAATAAAAAGAAAAAATCTATATTCCATACTCCTTATCTCTCCCTCTCATTGACCACTAGTATTGCAATCTACCCAATTTTTTTTACCCCTTATCCACCCCCATTATTTATTTATTCTTTGCCCTTATTTTTTTTTCACTCATTTCTTCATACCTTGGATAAAGGGAGTGTCAGCCACAAGGTTTTCACAATCACACAGGTCACATCGTCAAAGGCTTTTTCTTCTTGTATGAGATGATCGTATTCCTTTTTTTTTTTAATCTTTCAGTGTGGCACATTACATTGATTGTTTTCTAATATTAAGCCAGTTTTGCAGTCTTAGGATCAAGTCACCTTGATCATGTTGTATTACATTTACTGTTCCTGGATATGACTTATTTAGTGTTTTTCCAACTATGTCTATGAGTGAATCTGGCCCTAGTTTTCCTTTTTCTATTGTCCAGTTTTGGTATTAAATTTATTCTTGCTTCATAAAATAAGTTGGCTAGTGCATCGTCTTTTCTAAACTCTGGAACAATTTATCTAAGATTGGAATGTTTTGTTTCTTGAACTTTTGTTAGAATTCACCTGTAAACTGTCTGGGGTTTGAAGTCTTTTTGTGGGAAGGTTTTGGACTACTGATACAATTTCTTTAATGGTTATAGGATTATTCAGGCATTCTATTTCTTCTTTAGTCAATGTTGGTAGGCTGTATTTCTCTAGGAATGTGGCCATTTTGTATAAATTTTAAAATTATTTGCTTAAAGCTATTAATGGAAGTATAAAAACTACAGATATTAAAAAAAGTTTTCCTTTTCATGCTTAAATATTACTTATTTTTAAAAATCAGTTGTACCAGAAGCTTGTAAGTTTTATTAATCTTTAATAAGAAATAATTTTAAGCTTTGTTGATTCTCTCCATAATATGTTTTCTGCTTTGTTACTGCTTCTGTTTTTATTTTATCCTTCTGGTTTTCTTTGGACTTAGATTCTTATTCTTTTTCTAACGTAACTTGAATACTTAGCTCATTTTTTTCAGACTTTATTATTTGACTGTAAACATTAAGGGTTAATAATTTCACACTAACTGCGTCCCATAAATTTTGATGTGTAGTGTTTTGTTGTGGTGGTTGTTCAGTTTCAAGTGGTTTACAATTTTCATTGTGATTGTGGGTTGTTTAGAAGGGTTTTAAACAATTTTTCAAAGCCATTTTTAGTTATCTTTTTGTCGTTGATGCCTAACTTAATTACATTGTGATCAGAGGATGTGGTTTGTGTGTCCTGTTTCTTTGAAAGTTGCTGAGACTTGTTTTATGGCTTGATATGAGGTTAATGTCCACTAGGTAAACCTCGTTAATTATGCTGTTTTTTTCCATACCATTTTACCAAATTTTTTGTCTGCTTGATTGATCAATTCCTGGGAGAGGTGTTAAAATTTACCACCATGAAAGTGGATTTATCTATTTCTCCCTGAAGTACTGTCAATCTTTGCTTTATATATTTTGAGGCTATATTATTAGGTGTAGTTTTTTTCATTTCTTTGTTATAGCCATTGATCAAATGTTCAATATAGGGGTCCCATTGCAACTCAACCTGTAAGTAGATCAATAAAGGTGACTTGGTGATGGCAAAAAGCATCCCACTAGTAAGGTTGGGTAAATTGAATTTTGAGCTCCAAGGAAGAAACACAATTAAAATCATTAAACCATTCAAATCAGAATTGCACAACCACTGTTATAGAATTAAATTCTTGAAGCAATTTGACTTTGCCAAACAAAATTAACACCCTTGTAACCTCAAGTGCCAGAGGCTTTTGTTATCATTAAAACAGTTTTAAAAGCTGTGTACCTGTTGGGTTGGGTGAGGGCCAGGAAAGTCGGCTTTATTTCTCTTGGAGCTTATAGGCATTACTGCTGGTCAATCAGACAGGTTTCAGACCGTTAGGCATTATTCCTAGTGCCTAGCATTTTGAGGGTGACCTGGCTGAAATCCTATTACTTCTTTGTTTTTTTTGGTTCCATGGCAGTAATTGTTTGGGTAATGCTCATTCCCCTTCCACTTGACAGGGACAGGGTATAGAGAAATTGAGATAATTGTTGCATGGTATTTCTAAATGATTTTTGAGCTTCTCAAAAATCACTCACTCTGCAGAAGCAAAATACAGTCTGTAGGAGACAAGTGGTCACAAGGACCAAGCGATAGAAATGATGGAAACTACTGCCTCTTTTATTAGATTTTTGAATGGAATCAGTCTGCATGATACTGTAAGTCATACTGAAAGACAGATTACATTTGGGTAGGAATGGGACTTTTCAGCTTCAGCTCCTAAGCCTACATGGCGGTGTGAAATCTTATTTTCAGGCTCTGTTAGGGCACCCCTGATTCTGATTTTTTTCATAAATAAGCACTCTGAGCTGACCCTCTTCACCAGCCTCTCCTTGCTTCCCAGAGAGTTTCAAAAGAAGGGGTAGCAGGTGAGTCAAAAGGGGCCCCTTGTTTCAGGCTGTCCTTTAAGTGCAACAAGACTCTTTATCTCTTCATTCTTTTAGGTAAACTTTTATTGTTTTGATTATAGAGGTCATATAAGATTATATATTTTTAAAATTAAAAATACAGAAACCTATAAAGGAAAAGTGAAAAGTTCCTGGTAATTCCTCTCCCCACCCCCCATTCTTTTCTTTTTAAAGACCTTGGGTAGTATCAAAGAACTTCTCCACCCCACTCTCTAATCTTTTCCTACAGAGTTTCTTTTCTCAAAAAAGCATAGTACAAAAAATAAATCCTGCTTAAGTGGGGGGAGAGGGGCTCTAGATTTTACAGAATATGGATGCATGAACTAAAGGTCAGGGTGGAAAGAACTGGAATTGGAAATGAAGTAACACTTCTTCCTTATTTAAAATTGGATAAACTATAAGGCAGGAATAAAATTTTAGATATGCACCCTGATCCAGCTGTGTTTATGTGTATTGTGGGGTGGGGTGGGGTGGACATGATGTACAATGCAAATTAGATAGTTTTTGTGAAACCACTCTGTAAACTGTGACATGCCCTACAAATATGAGATTTGCATTAATATTCATGCTAACTGACTCTGGGGGTGTGGTCTTGTGTGTTTGTCTAAACAGTTGGTTAATATCCATCAGTGGACCAATGCCCAAGGACCTGGCAAAATGGTATTTACCGTTCCCAAAGCTTATTTAATTACCCTCATTAGCTTAATGTATACCACATCAAAAGGGTATAGGAGCAGAACTCACCTTAGAGAAGAAAGAACAGAATGAGTGTGTTTGACCACGATGTACACAATTAAAGTAACAGACCTGATGTAGGGAATTGAAGACGCATGTAAGCATAAGTTCCTACTGTTTCAAATACAATAAAGTGGGTGACAGTACTCTATAAACTGTAAAGCTGGGTAATAATGCAAAGGATTGTTGTCATCATGACTTGTGAGGTTGACTGTCACCCAGGGACTTAGCTGTGATATGCTTCCAGGCAGTTGTAGAAGGTCCCTATGTCTTTCTGTTCTGGTGCTAGAAAGTGCCACAGAAGTACAATCTCCTGATGACTATAAAAGCCAGGAAACTAAATTTAATAATCCACTTGTCAAGAAGATGGAAATCAATGACCAGTTTTTGATAGACAGATAGTTGCCTGCTCAAACAGAGCCTGTATTGAGCTATTTTGGAGTGGGAAGAAGTATTGCTATGACAGCAAATTACTTATATTTGATTTAGAAGAAGGAGAACAGTGCAACTTAATGGTTCAGAAAGCTGGTGAGAACAATTGTTGGCACTGGGTATATGTTAAAATGTAAAATATTAGGTGTGAACTTAAATAATTGAGCGCCTCAGTGCATTCTGTAATCTCTCCCTTGAACCAACAAAACACAATGTAAATAAATGTACATAACAGCCAGCAGAGTTTCATGTGAATTGTTCCATCTGTATAAGGTGCCCCAAATGAAATTCATAGCCTCAATTGCTGAAATACAAAAAAAGTAGTGTATTTAAAAGGACAAAAAAACACCCATAGATCTATCCGATGTGTTTTTATACCATATGGACCTAAAATTACGGTT
Organism: Tamandua tetradactyla; assembly: GCF_023851605.1. NCBI lineage: Eukaryota > Metazoa > Chordata > Mammalia > Pilosa > Myrmecophagidae > Tamandua > Tamandua tetradactyla. The sequence continues at coordinate 60,763,916 of NC_135353.1, read as the reverse complement.
TTGGAAGTTTCTCATTCTGTAGATGATTAATCTTCTCAGTGATTGGTAGCGCGTTTATTTGAAAAGAAGCTACCCTAAAGACCATTTCCAACCTATCATGTGTTCATGCCTGAGAGAATGAGTAAACAATGGTTTGTATGAACTGGCTATTTTTGCAGCGCATCTGGGGAAGTAGGCCTGAAGCAGATGGTGAAAGCAGAGAGGATCTGGAGGAAACCTGTGAATATAGAGCCTTCCTCGTGGAGAGATAGTGCTTTCCTTTTTTTTTTTTTTTTTTTTTCTTTTTAAGATAAAAGCAGACAGACTGCCCATTTTCCCTGGAGATAAGTCTCAGTCTTCTTGTCCAGGTTCTGAGGGTGGGTGGATCTGGTAGCTCTTTGAGGGCTCTTGAGACAGAAGCTACAAATACTTTCTGTTCTCTCCTTTCCTGGTTTTGCCTGATGAACCTCCCCCCTTATCTGGCATCATCTCCTTGTTCTCCCTGTGTGATTCTAGAATAGGAAATCCGAAGTCAAAAAGAAAGTTTGGAAAGTGAAGCCCTGACTTCAATAAGACAGGAATAAGTACCCTTAACTTTCAAACTGCCTCTTCAAGGCAGTACTCACAAAGTTGCGTATGACTGTCTTTTCTTTGGAGGGAAAATTTTTTTTTTAGCATTTTTTATTATGAAATATAACGTATTCAGAAAAGTGATAAATTCTAAAGTACAGTTTAACAAGTAGTTATAGAGCAAATTTCAAAGTTTGGTATGAGTTACAGTTTCACAATTTCAGATATTCCCTTCTAGGTATTCTTAATACCCTAAAGATTAACAAGAACTATCAATATAGTGATTCAGTCGTCACAATCATTTGTTAAATCCTATCTTCTCTGTTAACAGCTCCTCCCTCTCATTTGATCCTTTTCCCAATCTTGACCATTCTGACTTCTTCATGAGAAGAGGTGTCGACACTGGAATAAAGGGATGCAACTAGTTTTGATACTCTTGGAGAGACTGGTAACTCTGGGTTTCAGGGCTTATCTGGCCTAGAAACAGTCTTGAGATTTTAGGTTTCTGAAAAATAAACTTAGTGAGTGAAACTTTTAGAGTCTCAGATAGAGCTCTGGGTTTAGAGGTTTCAGGAATACTGTTGGTTGGGGCTTGGCATACTGTGACAGTTAGCAAGATCTAACTGAAGCTTACATAAGAATAACCTCCAGAATAGCTTCTCAAACTCTCTTAGCGACTGATACCTTATTTTGTTACATTTCTTCCCCCCCTTTTGGTCAGGTAGACATTGTCGATCCCACAATGCCAGGGCCAGGCTCATTGGAGGGAAAATTTTGATTGGTTGTTGGAACAGAGAAGAAGCCATTTCGTAGTGTTTAATCAGAGGAAGAAGTTTGAAAACCATAACAAGCCATTATGGGCTCACCCATTAAATGAGAAGTGGCCCAGAATCACAGCTGTTGATGAATCACAGGTGTATAGTTTGAATTCCATCTTAAATGATCTGGTGTTCTGCAGTTTACTGGTTGGCATCATATCAGATCATGTGCCACCCTCCTCAGAAATTTCTAGTGCTCCTAATTACTTACACAATAAAATCTGAAATGGTTAGTCTGCCTCTTAAGGGCCTTTACAGTGGAAATATATCTTTTAGAGTAAGATTGCAAAAGTAGCATATACCCATTATAGAAAGTTTGGAAAATACAAAAAAATATAGAGCAAGGGTTGGCAAACGTTTTTTTAAAGGTCTAGATAGTAAATATTTTAGGCTTTACAGACCGTGGGGGTAGGGGTATTCTCTGTCACAACTATTAAACTCTGCCATTAGAGCAGAAAAGCAGTAGAGAAAGACAACATGTAAATGAATGGACATGGCTGTGTTCCACTAAAACTTTATTTTACAAAAACTGGCTGCTGGCCAGAATTGTCTTCAAAGCCATAGTTTGTTGTATAGAGTATAAAAGTCACCCATAATCTTGTCACAACAGTGTTTCCTCCTTCTATTCATATGTTCTACAAGTTTGTGACTATATTCTATATTGCTAAGTAGTACCTGGATTTTTTTTTTTCATTTAACATTGTCACAGACATTTTTCCATATCATTTAAAACTTGTCAGGTGCATAATTCATAAATAGATCATGATTGACTGAACCTTTTCATGTTGTTTTCTGCTGTTATAAATAACATTGCAAAATACTGCTTTGCATATAAATCTTTGTTTCTATAACAGATTATTTGGTTAAGTCATTTTCCTTGAACTGGAATTTTCAGGTCGAGTGTGAATGTTTTTTTCTCCTCTTTTTTCTTTGCATGGGCAGGCACCAGGAACCGAACCTGGGTCTTCAGCATGGCAGGCAATAAGGCTGCCTGCTGAGCCACAATGGCCCGCCCAGTATGAATGTTTTGAAGGAGTTTAATATGTAATGCCAAATTGTGTACCACAAAGATACCACCAATTTACACTTCCATCAGCAATGTAGGAGAGGACCTGTTCCTTGCTGGTATGAGAGAGTCTTATTAGAGCAAAATCTTTAAAAATATCTTCTAAGTTAATGTATAGTTCTTTGATTATTAGGGTGGTTGAAAATTTTTTTCAAATAATTGTTTTGTTAGTCATCATATTTCTTTGGTTCACTTTTAGTTAAATGCACCCTGGGCCCCAACTCACTTCCCCTTTTGCTCATGCAGTTTCCCCCTAGCTCCTCCTATTAGATATGATCACTCTGCCTTTTAATCTGCTGTAGCACTGTGTGCCTCTTTTGGTGTACTTATCTCCTTCTGCCAGGAGTTTTGTAGATCTCTGTGTTCTGGCTTTATCCTCCCAGCAGTTTTATCCCCTGGGTTGCATTATCTTTGTATTGACTCCCAGAGCCTAGCAGAGAGGTTAGTACACAGTGGACTGAGTAGTCTATTAGTGCTTTGTTGGGTTGAATGACTCTTGCAGAAAGGCTCCTGAGGTCTGCTGTGATGTGACCTTTTTTTCGATGTGATGTTGCAATTACTTGTGACATTTCCAGAAACGGTTGTGATCACTGATAAGGGATGCTTTCTGGTAATTTAATATGGGTTGTTCACTCCTTTTTATGAAATTTAGATCTTCCAAGTTTTCCAAGCGATGATAAAAAGTTATTTTAGGATATATTAGGTTACTTCTCTCTTGCATGTGCAGTAGAGTTCTCTACTGTCCAATAAAAGTTGCTGTAATGATGGATATGTCATATATCTGTACTGTCCAATGCCGTAGCCTCTAGCTACATGTGGCTATTGAACACTTCATCTGTAGTTACTACAATGAGAAAATGACTTTTTTAAATTAGAGAATTTATAAGATTACACGAAAAATCTTGCAAAAAATAGGGAGTTCCCATATGATCCCCCTCACCTGCACAGTTTTACCTGTTAACACTTTTCATTAGTGTGCTACCTTTGTTACAGTTGGGAGAATATCTTTATAGTTGCACTACTTACTATGGACCATAATTTATGTTAGGATTCACGTGCTGTATAGTCCTATTTTAAAATTTTATTCTCATAACATATACATAACCTAAAATTTTCCCTTTTAGCCGTATTCAAATATATAGTTCAGCAGTGTTAATTACATTACATTCTCAGTGTTTGCTACATCACCACCATCTATTACCAAAACTTTTCCATCATCCCAAACAAAACTCTGTACTATCTAAGCATTGATCCCCATTCCTTACCCTCACCCTGGCCCCTGATAACCTATATTCTAGTTTCTGATTCTGTGAATTTATATATTCTAATTATTTCGTATCAGTGAGATAATACAATAGTTGGGTTAATAATATTCTATTGTGTTTGTGTTTGTGTGCGTGTGTATATATATACTGCATTTTGTTTATCCATTCATCAGCTGATGGATACTTGGGTCGATTCCATCTTTTGGTGGCTGTGAATACTGCTGCCATGAACATTGATATGTAAGTTATCTGTTTGAGCCCCTGCTTTCAATTTTTTTGGGTATATATCTAGATGTGGGATTGCAGGGTCATATAGTAATTCTATACTTAACTTTCTGAGAAACCACTGAACTATCTTCCACCGCAACTGCACCACTTTACATTTTTACCAAAAATGAATGAGTGTTCTTATTTCTCCCATCCTCTCCAATGCTTATTTTTTGTTTGTTTGTTTAATAGTAGCTATTCTAGTAGGGGTAAAATGATATCTCATTGTGGTTTTTAGTTACATTTCCCTGATGGCTAATCATGTTGAGCATTTCTTCATGTGCTTTTTGGCCATTTGTATATCTTCTTTGGAGAAATGTCTATTCAAGTCTTTTGCCTGTTTTTAAATTGGGATGTTTGCCTTTGTGTTGTTGAGTTGTAGGAGTTCTTTATATATTTGGGATATTAAATCCTTATCAGATATATGGTTTCTAAATATATTTTCCCGTTGAGTAGGTTGACTTTTTACTTTCATGATGAAATCCTTTGATGCGTAAAAGTTTTTTATTTTAATGAGATCCCATTTATCTGTTTCTTCTTTGGCTAGCTTATGTGAATTTTGTATAGTCTAACACAAAGTCCTGAAGATGATTCCCTGTATTTTCTTCTAGGAAGTTTTATATTATTTTAATTTTTAATTTTTATTTTTTAGAGAAATTGTATATTTACAGAACAATCGTGCATAAAATACAGGATTCCCATATACCGTCCCATTGCCAATAGCTTGCATTGGTGTGGAGCACATTTTTATAATTATACTATTAATAAAGTTCATTTTTAAACTTAGGGTTCACTATTTGTATAGTGCATTAGTTTGCTAATGCCGCTGGAAAGCAGTATACCAGAAACAGAACAGCTTTTTGTTTTTGTAGTTTTTTTGGGGGGGTGCATGGGCTGAGAATTGAACTTGGGTCTCTCCTGCATGTCTGGTGAGCATTTCACCACCCATGCACCCTGGAATGGCTTTTAAAAAGGGAATTTAATAAATTGTAAGTTTACAGTTCTAAGGCTATGAGAATGGCCACCTTAAGGCACCAGCAAGAGGTTACCTTCACTCAGGAAAGGCTGATGCCTATGGAATGTTTGTATGTTAAGAATGTATGTGCTTGTATGTTGTTTTATCAATAAAAAATAAAAATAAAAATAATAACCAATTTGTAAAATAAAATAAGGAATAAAGACTAATGCTGTCCAGAACATATCTTTCTGCTAGGAAGGCACGTGGATGGCATCCGCTGGGGGCTTTGGCTTCTTGTTTCAAACAGCTTCCCCAGGGGCGTTTACTTTCTTCATCTCCAAAGCTGTGTAGGCTCTGTCACTTCTCCTCTCTAAGCATCTGCATCCGCCAAGGCTTATCTTCAAACTGTTTCCCCTTTAAAGACTCTGGTATGCTATTCAAACCCACCTTGAACGGATAGAGTCACATCTCCATCTAATTGAAAGGTCACACCCATAATTGGACGTGCCACATCTCTGTGGAGATAATCTAATGAAAAGTTTTTGCCCTGCGGTATTGAATCAGGATTAAAAGAAATGGCTGCTCCACAAGATTGGATCAGGATTAAAACGTGACTTTTCTGGGTTACATAATAGCTTCAAACTGGCACATGTAGTATAGTTACACGGAACTTTAAAAATTTTTTTATTCTGTTATTATATTTACAAGCTAACATTTCCCCATTTAATCACATTTAGACATGTATTTCAGTGCTGTTAATTGCATTCATAATGTTGTGCTGCCATCACTACCTTCCATTAATAAAACATTTTTATCATTCCAAAGAGGAACCATGTGCATTTTACACCTTCGCTACCTATTGCTTACACCCACCCCATCCTCTGGTAACCTATATTCTAGATTCCAACTCTATGGGCTTCCTTATTCTAATTTTTCAAATCAGTGAGATCATATAATATTTTCCCATTTAGTGTCTTTTATTTCACTGAACATGTGAAATATTTCACTGAACCCATATCTTCAGGGTTCATCCATGTTGTTGCATGTATCATTATTTCATTCCTTTTTACATCGGAATATTATTATATTGTGTGTGTATATGTACATATGTACATATGTATATATTACATTTTGTCTCTCCATTCATCGATCAATGGAAACTTGGTTTGCTTCTATCATTTGACAATTGTGAATAATGCCACTATGAACATTTGGCAAATATCTGTTTGAATCCCAGCTTTCAGTTTTTTTGGGTATGTACCTAGTAGTGGGATTGCTGAATCATATGGTAGTTCTATACTTAGCTTTCTGAGGAACCACCAGACTGTCTTCCGGGGCAGCTGCACCATTTTACATTGCCACTAGCAATGAATGAGGGTTCCTGTTTCTCCACATCTTCTCCAACACTTGTTCTTTTCTTTTCTTTTTTTTTTTTTTTAATAGCATCTATTCTCATGGGTGTAAAATTGTTTCTCATTGTGGTTTTGATTTGTATTTCTGCTATGGCTAATGATGTTGAGCATCTTTTCATGTACTTTCTGGCCATTTGTATATATTTTTTGGAAAGTAGACTACTCAAGTCTTTTGCTCATTTTAAAAATTGGGTTGTCTTTTTGATGTTAAATTGAAAGATTTCTTTATAAATTCTGGATATTAAACCTTTCTCAGATATGTGGTTTCCAATTATTTCTTCCCATTGTTTAGGTTGTCATTTTACTTTCATGGTACAGTCTTTTAAAATGCAAAAATTTTTAAGTTTTGATGAAGTCCCATTTATCTAGTTTTTTTTTTGTTGCTTGTGCTTTGGGTGTAAAGTCTAAGAAACCATAGCCTATCACCAGGTCCTGAAGATGCTTCCCTATGTTTTCTTCTAGGAGTTTGATAGTTCTAGCTCCTTTATTTAGGTCTTTGATACATTTTGAGTTAATTTTTGTATATGGTATAAGGTCCTCCTCTTCTTTCAGCAGTTTTATTGTTGTATTCATGTATCATACAATTCATCCAAAGTGTACAATCAGTAGTTCACAGTATTACCACATGGTTCTATGCTCCTCACCACACTCAATTTTAGAACATTTTCATTACTCAAAAAAAAAACCCCATCACATCCCATACCCCTTATCCCCCGTTATTATTGACCCTTAGCATTGCTGTGATACATTTTTACAGTTGATGAAAGAATATTAAAACATATTTTATCTATAGTCAATATTTTGCAGTAAGTACATTTTTTCGCATAGACACTATTATTAATTCCTTGTAATAGTGACATACATTTGTTTAGTTCATGAAAGAACATTTTTATATTTGTAATTATTTTAGTTTGCTAGCTGCCAGAATACAACACACCAGAGATGGATTGGATTTTAATAAAAGGGGATTTATTTCATTAGATCTTCAGAGGAAAGGCAGCTATCGACTGAAGTTCTTTCTTACGTGGGAAGGCACAGGGTGATCTATGCTGGCCTTCTCTCCAGGCCTCTAGGTTCCAACAGCTTTCCCCGGGGTTGATTTCTTCTGCATCTCCAGAGACCTGGGCTGAACTGCTAGTGCTGAGATGAGGTATGCTGAGCTGCTTGGGCTGTGCTACTTCGAGGTCTCTCATTTAAGCACCAGCCAATTAAATCAAACATCATTCACTGCAGCAGGCACGCCTCCTAGCCGATTGCAGATGTAATCAACAACAGATGAGGTTCGCATGCCATTGGCTCATGTCCATAGCAGTAGAGCTGGGCACCCTTGCTTAGCCAAGTTGACACCTGAATCTAAGTACTACAGTAGTATTAATCATGGTCATTGTACACCCTAGGATTCATTGTTATACAGCCCCCTGTTTTATCCTCTAGCTTTCCTTGTAATGACATACTCTACTCTAAACCTCCCCTTTCAACCATGATCATGCACAGCACTGTTAATTGCACTCACCCTATATGTTACCATAACCTGCATCCATTTCTTCACATTTAAATTCAACCTAGTTAAAAATTCTGCACACATTAAGTATATGCTCCTCATTCTCTACCCGCATTCTATTTCTAGTAACCTATATTTTAGATTTAGCTCTATGAGTTTACTTATTGTAGTTAGCTCATATTAGTGAGGTCATGCATATTTGTCCTTTTGCATCTGACTTATTTCACTCAACATAATATCCTCAAGGTTCATCTGTGTTGTCACATGCATCAGGATTCCATTCCTTCTTACTGCTGAGTGATAGTCCATAGTATGGATATACCATAGTTTCTTTATCCCTTGGTTAATAGACACATGGGTTGTTTTCATCTTTTGGTAATTGTGACTAGTGCTGCTGTGAACATTGGTGTGCAAATGTCTGTTAAAGTCCTTGCTTTCCATTCTTCTGAGTATATACCTAGTAATAGGATTGCCTGATCATATGGCAGTTCTATACCTAGCTTCCTCATGAGTCACCAAACTGCTTTCCAAAGTGGCCATACCATTCTACACTCCCACCAACAGTGAATAAGTATTCCTGTTTCTCCACACTTTGCCAAACACTTGTACTTTTCTGTTTTTTTATAGTGGCCGTTCTACTGGGTGTGAGAAGTCTAGAAACCACCTCCTACCATAAGATCTTGGTTAAGTTTATTCTTAGATATTTGATTCTTTTGGTTGCTATTGTAAATAAAATTTCTTTAAAAAAAATTTTTATTAAGAAATCTTCACACATCTACAGTCCATCCATAGTATACAATCAATGGTTCACAATATCATCACATAATTAGTGTTTTCATCACCATGATCAGAAATTCTCCAAATGGGAAAGTTGAATATTTCTTCCTTTCTTCCCAGTTCCCCAAGGAGACTTTGCAAGTACTTTTTTTCTGTTTTTTTTTTTTTTTTAGAATGAGCAGGCTCCCGGAATTGAACCCGGGTCTCTGGCACAAGTACTTTTTTTTTTTTTTTTTAAGTGAAATGGAATGATTTTAAATTAGTGATACTTAATATCCCAAACGTGATTATTTTATGAACGGTCATACATGATACTTTGAAATACCCCTAAATAAATAGACTAAAAAAAATCAACAAACATGCACTACCAACATGTGAATTACTCCTGATATCAATTTTCTCTATATTATTTCCCTATTTTTTAAAAAAATATTTTTATTGACAAATCTTCACACACATACAGTCCATACATGGTGTTCAATCAGTGGCTCACAATATCATCACATAGTTGTGTATTCATCATCATGACCATTTTAAGAACATCTGCATCACGCCAGTAAAAGAAAAAACTCATACATCCCATATCCCTTTCCCCTCCTTCTTATTGACTATAGTGTTTCAATCTACCCAATTTATTTTACCCCTAATCCCCCCATTAGTTATATATTTTTTATCTATATATTTTTTACTCATCTGTGCATACCCTGGATAAAAGGAGCATCAGACACAGGTTTTCACAATCACACGGTCACATTGTAAAAGCTCTATCATTATACAGTTGTCTTCAAGAAACATGGCAATTGGAACACAGATCTATAGTTTCAGCTACTTCCCTCCAGCCACTCTAATACACCATAAACTAAAAAGGATATCTGTATAATACATAAGAATAACTTGCAGGAAAACCTCTTGACTCTTTTTGAAATCTCTCAGCCACTGAAACTTTATTTTGTCTAATTTCTCTCTTGCCCTTTTTGGTCAAGAAGGCTTTCTCAATCCCATGATGCAGGGTCCCAGCTCATCCCAGGAGTTCTAACTTATGTTGCTAGGGAGATTTACACTCCTGGGAGTCATGTCCAACGTAGGGGGGAGGACAGTGAGTTCACCTGCTGAGCTAGCTTAGAAAGAGGCCACATTTGAATAATAAAAGGGGTTCTTTGGGGGTGACTGTTAGGCCTAATTTTAAGTAGGCTTAGCCTGTTCTTTGCAGGAGTAAGTTTCATAGAGGTGAACCCCAAGATTGAGAGCTCAGTCTATTGATTTGGTTCTCCCCATGGCTTGTGAGAATATCAGGAATTCTCCAAATAGGAAGTTGAATATTTGTTCCTTTTTCTCTAGTCCCCCAAGGGGACTTTGCAAATACTTATTTATTCACTGCCCGATTACTCTGGAATATATGGGGCCATCATATTAACCTGTACAAACAAGATCTCACACCCTACTCAAAATTCCTTGTGATTATGGGGTTTGAATACTCTGATCATATAAGTTAAATTTGATAGTGCATGTACTACTCAAAATATAAATTTTGCACTAAATAAATATCTCTCCCTTTGGTCTTACACAGAAGTTGGAGTTTTAAAATATGGACCATATCATCCTTACCCTGTATTCTCATTTACTTTAGTCCTATACAGATCAACTTCATTCATATCTCTAGTTGAAGTCTGATCACTTTTTCAACTTGTTTAACAGTTCCTGTATGGGATAATCCTGACTTTCATACCTTCAGAGCTCTAACTTTGAGTCTCAGGTGTCACATCAATACCCGAAATTCAGGGAACATCCAGGTTATATCCAAATAGCTCAGTATCTCAGAATTTAGAAATATCAGTTACAACCCTGAATATATGTGGCTCTTGTAAGAGCTTACAATCTAGGACCCTTTACGATAGCCCCCAACCTGATAACCCATGCTTTTGACTTCATTTCTCTGAGTTTGTGTATTATAGTTAATCCATATGAGTGAGGCATGATAATATTTGTCTTTTTGTTTCTGACATTTCGCTCAATGTACAGCTCTTAAGGTACATTCACCTAGTTGCCTGCCTCACATCATTCCTTGTGGCTGCTCAGTAGTCCATTATATGTATACACCACAGTTCCCCCTTCCATTCCTCAGTTGTTGTACCCTCAGGCTACCTCCATCCATTGTGAATCACTCTCAGTTTCTCTAGGTATATACTGTGCAATGGGGTTTCAGGATCATATGGCAACCCCACCCCTAGTTTCCCATGGAGCCACCACACTTGCTCTTCAAGGGGCTGCACCTCTCATTTCCTACGGACAATGAATAGGTGCAGCTCTTTCCCTACATTTTCTCTAGTACTTGCTTCTCGTTCATTTTTAAACATTTTATTCGCACGTCATACAATCCAACCTAAGTAAATAGCCATGCCTTCACTTTCATAGTCTATATGAATACATTTCCTTTTCTTCTGTGAAGAATCCATAGCCCTCCCCCTTATCCCCTGCTTGTTGACGTTTAGTTTTGGCATAATACCTTTGTTACATTCAGTGGAAGCATATTACTTTTATTTCTTCTTCAGTCTGTAGGTAGTTTGAGTGTTTCTAGAACTTGCCCATTTCATCTAGGTTATCTAATTTGTTGGTGTACTGTTGTTTTTAGTGTCCTCTTATAATCCTTTTTATTTCTTTGTGATTAGTTATAATGTCATTCCTTTCACTTATTATTCTAATTATTCATGTTGCCTCTTTTTTTCTTAGTCAGCCTAGCTAAAATTTTTGTTGATCTTTTCAAAGAACCAACTTTTGGTTTTGTTGATTCTCCATTTTTTTTTTTTTTCGGCATGGGCAGGCTCTGTGAACCGAATGAATCTAGGTCTCCGGCATGGCAGATGAGAATTCTGCCACTGAGCCACTGTTGGCCACCTCTCCATTGTTTTTTAACTCTCCATTTCAATTTTCCCTATTCAGATCTTTTTTTATCTCCTTTCTTATGCTCACTTTGGGTTTAGTGTTCTCTTCTTTTTCTAGATGTACTTCTTTTTCTAGATGTACCAGTTGTGGGGTTAGGTCTCTGATTGGTGATTTTTCTTCTTTTTTATTAGAAAATGATTTTTTCATTTAAAATTATTATTATTATTATTGCATGGACAGGTACTGGGAAGCGAATAAAAACTTTTTCAGTACTTCAGATTTAAATGCTACATAACATTGGTGGCTGTCATTATGAACAGTATAAAATTTTATAGAATATTTAAAGGCCCATTCCCATTTTTTATGGCAGAAAGGAGTCTAATATTTAGAGTAACTCATAGTAATATAGAAGTTGTGGCTGCCTGGAATTTTGGAGAGACAATCTGGATAAACCCTGGTAGAAATGTGGAGAGAGAGGAAGCTGTGAATTTACTCAAAATGGTAAGTGACTCCAGTGGCAGGTGTTTATTGGGAGGAGATGGCGATATTACCGGTTGGTAGGGTGGAGGCAGAGCACGAGGAGACATTTGGACTTGATATGGTTGGTAATATGGACGTATCAAAGATTTATGAGAAGTACAGTGACAGATGAGAGTAATGTTCTCAAGTTGTCTTGGCCAGGGAGTTGTTAACCTCTGGGAGAGGTTGTGAGTTAGTTATTGGTCCCTCCTTAATTGGATAAGGCTAGGCCATAATGATCTACAAAGTCTCTCAAAACACAGCCACATCAGAAAATACAAATGATTTATTTTTGCATTAGCTTCCAGTTGTGTGCCTTCCTGTGGCTCAGGTACCTGCCAGCATAGAGTGCTGACTGCTTGTGCTGGGAGGTGGGAGAGAATGTTTCCCCTTTGTGAGGGGAAACAGGCTGTTGCCTCTGCTTAGCCACAGGCAACCCAACCTCAGGGTAACTATGGGTTACTACAAATATTGATCTTTGCTGTGCTGTAAAAAAGGAGACTGTGCCTTTAAATAGTCTGTATGTCATCTGTCAGCCTAGTATTTTGCAAGGTGTGTCTAGAATGGTTCTCTCTCCCCTTTAGAAAGAATCTGGGCGCCTACTTGTTCTGTTTACTGTTGCCTGCTCCCTTTAAGGGCCAGTAGCAAATTTATAATTTTATTGTTGGGAGAATATTTTTAACCTCATTGCTTTTTTTTTTCAAGTTTCAGTTTAGTTGACATTTATGATTCTTCCCTCTATCTGTTCCTCACTGCCCCTGCCCTGACCCTTATTGCATTGCTTATATTTCCATAACTCTTGTTACTTTACCACATGGGCTTAATAGTTAACTATCATTATTCTAAAAATCTGCCTCTGGGCTCTTTTTTTTTTTTTCATCATTGACTGATTTTTTAAAAAATTGATATATGCTATATATTCACATACCACATAATCATCCAAAATGTACAGTCACTGGTTCACAATGTCATTATTTAGCTGTGCATTTATCATCACAATCGACTTTTTCTTTTTTGTGAAAAATAACATATATACAAAAAAGCAATATGAGCTCTTTTTTTAACTTTTTTATTGTATAGTATAACATATATATAAAGCAAAGAAATAAAAAAACAATAGTTATCACAGCAGTCTTCAACACTATGAACTCTTATTTCAACATTTTTTTTCTTGTGAAATATAACATATATACAAAAAAGCAATAAATTTCAAAGTACCTCGTAACAAGTAGTTATAGAACAAATTTCAGAGTTGGGTATGGGTTACAATTCCATAATTTTAGGTTTTTACTTCTAGCTGCTCTAAGGTCCTAGAGATTAAAAGAAATATCGGTATAATGATTCAGCAATCATAGTCATTTAAAAGTTAGGAAAGTTAGGAAAGAAGTCAATCCTAACTTCTCTGATATAACTTTTCCTACTCCTTTGATCTTTCTCCCAATCTTTAGTGGTATTTGGGTTATGCCCATTTTAACTTTGTTCCTGTTGGAAAGGGTTACTGGGCTTATTTTTAAGGAAAAGCAAAACACTAGCAGAGGGCTGTCCCTCTCCCTCACTCGCCTTAACATGACCAGGTAACCCAGCCACTCCTGTTCTCTACCTTCGCTGTTCTCCCAGCCTCCAGGCCCATCTTGGCTCAGGGGGCACAGGCTGGCTCAGGAGCCTCTTTTTTGGGAAAACATGTTATAGTTGAATAATACCTAGAAGTGTTCAGAACCACTGACCCCAGAAAGGTCTTGGGAGACAGCTGACAGTTAAGTCTCTGGGTGTCAGCCGGGCTTGCACTTGAGATCAGAGTACTCCTTGCACTTCCCTCACAATTGACAGGGGCCAGCTGCTGAAACAATAGAGGCCTTGTGTGAGCCCAACCTCACCTCCTGCTCTTGAGATTCAGCTGGAATGACTGAGTGGCACTTACTTTTCCCTCTTGGCATGAGTGAAGCAGCTTCTTCAGAGTCGCCCAATTAAAGGAAAGAGAAAAGTTCTTGCTTTGAGATGCCGCCTGGGGAAAGGGGTAAATTCAAAAAACAAACAAATACAAAAAGCTACCCTGGGCTACTCACTTAAGATTTTTGCAGAAAGCAACCATATTTTAATGGTTTCTATCCTGATCATGGAGGTGGTATGATTTAAGGGTTAAGGGCATGGACTCTTGGAACACATTTTTTGACCACCTACTTTCTTTTGCTGAAGATACATACCCTCTTAGCAAGAGAAATTGCGTGAGAGGGATTTAATAAGGAAGACTTTCTTGACAGAGGGAGGGGAGAGTGTTGCTAGTTGCAGCATGACTGAGGAAAGCTCTAGAACTGCCTTTGCTAAGGATATCTAAGGTAATTGCCATCTGTGTGAGAGGTTTCTGCCCTGTGTGAAGATAGGTCTAGTGATGACAGAGCCTCCTACTATCCTTTTCAAGGATAGATTCCCATGATTATGGCCTCTGCTTTCTGTAGTTGAATGTTTTCGGGGAGGTATATTGTTTTTGAGGCTGGGAAACCTTGTGTTCTAAACTTGGTGGTTATGGTCCCCCACCCTGGGATGCTTTGCTAGCCTGGACTTAAGGAGCCAGTAAAGGAAAACTTTCCAGTTAGTCTTTTAATGTTGAAATAACACAGGAAATCTATTATGCCATCACTTCCCCCAGAAAACTAGGCTTCGTTTAGCAGAGTTGTGTTACAGGAATTCGGTGGGTCTGGACTTTTATTTTCTTTACTACCAGGGCCAGAATTTCTGAGAGCGATATGTGTGGTGTGTGGATGGGGGGTTGTGGGTGGTTCAGGAGGTGGGGGTTGTGTCACACTAACATTGACATCCCTCAGCAAGGCTGAGGGGGTTGGAGGTTATCCATGTCTACTGCCTTAATGGAGATCCTAGCAAACGAGGTCAGGCATGGATCATTGCAACCAGCATATAGATATTTTCATAGATATCAAAACAAAATATTAAGGATAATTTCCTCTAAAAACTACTATTATCCCCTTTTCCAAATAATACTCATCTCTGTTGCCATCTCTTTTGTAAGAATGAGGAGCATACTGGTATACCTTTCTTAAGAAATAAACTCTTGAACAACTGCTTGTGATAAAAATCTTTATCTGTTAAATCCTACTTTAAAGTGCAGGAGAGCAGCTTGCAAATATAAGGACTCCCACAGAGATCCTCTTTGGAAAAAAAAATCCTTTGGTAATGTGAATTATAGCCTTTGAATTTCTTGGTTGTTAAATCTTGACTTTTATACATTTGGTTTGCTTCAAGCAATAGACTCATTTTGTAGGCTACCACCTCCTTTCAGTGGAATGACAGAGTATGTTCCTTTTATAAAATACTCAGGGAAATGGAACCAGTGTCATGATCTTACTTGTATCTAATTCCCAGAGACTAACCTCAGAGCTGTAGCAGTAGGGATCGTTCAGTTTGTATGCTAGCATTCCCAGCAGCTTTTTCCCTAGCTTTGTTTTGAGGAGTTGTGTACAGTCATTTTCATGACGACAGAATAAAGATAATATGATCAAAAAAGAGAAAAAGAACTGAATTGTTTCTCTTTACATGTTTCTTCTGCTGAATTTTCTTTCATCTTTTCCTTTCCTTTCATTCCCCTTTCCCTTTTCCTTTTCCCTTCTCTCTCCCCTGCCCCTCTCTTTTTAATTTTCTCTTATACCCCTTAGCTTTGCTTTCCCTGTCCTTATCCATCTTCTGCAGTTGCCAACTGCTTGAGCTCTGGTCCTAGCTGCAACTAGCCATGTAGCCTCTTGAGGCTAGAGGAAACACTTGCAAACTGATATATGAGCACTGATTTTCAGTTCAGTTTGAATAGATGTGAATAGATGCCCCTGCTAAATGTCATCTTTTTACCTGGATCCACATGGTAAAGTTCAACCCTGATCTTTTTTTTTATTAAATAAAAAAAAAATTACAAGAAGCACAAACATTCCCAACACATACAACTCAGCAATTCACAATATCATCACATAGTTGCATATTCATCATCATGATCATTTCCCACACATTTGCATCAATTCAGAAAAAGATCATAAAAAGACAACAGAAAAATAAAACATAAACAGAAAAAAAAATTTTACATATCATACCCCTTACCCCTCGCTTTCATTGATCACTAGCATCTCAAACTAAATTTATTTTAACATTTGTTCCCCCTATTTATTTTTATTCCATATATTCTACTCATCTGTTGACAAGGTAGATAAAAGGAGCATCAGACACAAGGTTTTCACAATCATGCAGTCACATTGTGAAAGCTATATCATTATACATTCATCTTCAAGAAACATGGCTACTGGAACACAGCTCTACATTTTCAGGCAGTTCCCTCCAGCCTCTCCATTACATCTTGAATAACAAGATGATATCTACTTGATGCGTAAGAATAACCTCCAGGATAACCTCTCCACTCTGTTTGAAATCTCTCAGCCATTGACACTTTGTCTCATTTCCCTCTTCCCCCTTTTGGTCGAGAAGGTTTTCTCAATCCCTTGATGCTAAGTCTCAGCTCATTCTAGGGTTTTTCTCAATCCCTTGATGCTGAGTCTCTGCCTATTCCAAGATCTCTGTCCCACATTGCCAGGAAGGTCCACACCCCTGGGAGTCATGTCCCATGTAGAGAGGGGAAGGGTGGTGAGACTGCTCGTTGTGTTGGCTGGAGAGAGGGGCCACATCTGAGCAACAAAAGAGGTTCTTTTGGGGGGGACTCTTAGGCCTAAATTTTAAGTAGACTTGACCTATCCTTTGCAGCAACCTTGATCTTTTGATAAAAGATTCGGACAAGCAACAGATTAGATGGGAAATATTTCTGTGAAACAAATCCATTTGATATGATTACCTCATAAATAAGTAACAAACATAAATAACTTCCCACACCCACTATCCCTTACAGCCAGAATTGGAAAGTAGATGATTTCCTTGTTCTTTCCTTTATGATTTTATTTGAAGTGAATTCTAAGATCAGACACACCCTGATTTGTACAGAAGTTAAGAAAATGTTTTTACAGGTTGACCTAAGCCAGTGTGATTGTCTACAGTTATTAGATTTTTTTTGGCGCATGGAGTTAATCTCTAGTAGTTTGAGGTAGGTGAGGGCTATAGGTTTACTCCCCCAAGTCAGTATATTACAGTGAAAACAATTCAGACCAAATACTGTCCCACAAATATTTATTAGTAATCAGGCACAAAACAATCATGAAGCCTGATCTGTACATCCAGAGATGTTCCAGCTCTTTTTCTTTCCAACCACCATCTTGTGTGAAAGGTTCACTGGGGGTGATGGGATAGTATTTCAGCAATAGGATTCAGTTTAGGCTTTAATTATAGGGGCATCTGAATCCTGCAGTAATTGCTGAATGTAAGATTACTTGGCACTTCTAAGCCTAAGGTGTAATTCCAAAGGGGTGAAAGACATTGGGCTAGCCAGACTTATATCCTAATCATATAAGGGGTGTGTGATTGAATAATAGTTCTAACTCATCTACCTGGCTTGAATACTAAACAGTTTCACCAGTGAAATGTCTTTCTAGTATCCATTGTTCTAATTCACAAACTATCTAAAGAATTTCATAGCTGAAGCATTTGAGCACGGACTCCCCACCCCCCATTAAAAAATTTAACCTAAAATTTCGATACAGTAAAATTCACCCGTTTTAGAGTATAGTACTGTGACTTTTGACAATTGCATACAGTTGTGTAACCACCACAATCAAGAGAGAGGATGGTTCCATCACCCCCCAGAAAATTCCCCTGTGACCTGAGTGTGGGATTTTTATTAGAAATTTTAGTTGCTAACTAAACACCTCTTAAATGTATATTCTCAATTATGGTTCTCAGATATTAATAGTGATGTGTTGGTAGATGTTTAAAGACTAGTGTGTATGTGTGTGAGTGTGTGGGGGGGTTATAAAGCCCTGGTTTATAGCATATACTAATTTCCATGGTATAAATATTCCCACTGTGCTTGGCTTCAAGTTACCAATCTGTCCTCACTACAGTGACGAAGGAGATGGGAAGAGTTGTGCCCAGTCAACTCTTGCTAGCCAGTGCAATGAAGGTCCCAGTGCACTAGTGGATGTGAGCTCACCACTCTAGGCTGTAGGATGAAACTAGTATACACATATATGTATCCCGTTGTCTATACTGAAAGTATTTCAAATTGTAGACCTTATAACTAAAACTGAAAATGAATTTCCATTACAACACTTTAGTTCCTCCGTTAAAAGTAAGAATTGCCACCATTTGTTGAGCACGTCATATGCTAGACATTTAATGATATTGTGTTTAATACGCATTATCGGTAAACAGAGGCAGAAACTTAAAACAACTTTGTAGTGAACTGGGACTTGAACCCAGATCTCTCAGACTCCAGAACTCATGTGTTTGACCTCTGTGCCATTCTGCTTTCTGTGCTGCTAGTGATATTTATAGACTGAGGGCCAACTACCAAAACTGAATGAACTACTATCTTCTAACCTCCAGTTTCTCTTAAACCTGTTCAGTTTGGAAGGAAAACTAAAGCTGTGGGGGTACCAATTGTTGGGTGAGCTGTAGAAGGTTAAAGATACCACTTTTCTGATTGCAAAAAATAACATATATTAAAAAAATATTTTTATTGATAAAACTTAACATACAAACATACACATATTCTTAACATACAAACATACAAATTGTACATGGTATACAATCAATGCCTCAAAAGACATATTTTTAAAAATATATATTTATTGAAAAGTATTCTCACACATATAGTCCAACCATATTATATAATCAGTAGCTTACAATATCATCACCTAGTTGTGTATTCTTTACCATGATCATTTTTAGAACATTTGCATCACTCCAGAAAAAGAAATAAAAAGAAAAAACTCATACATCCCATACCCTTGTCCCTCCCTCTCCTTGACCCCAGTATTTCAATCCTCCCCAATTTTACCCTTATTTATTTTTTTATCCTTATTTTATTTTATTTATATTTTTATACTTATCTGTCCATACCCTGGATAAAAGGAGCATTAGACATAAGGTTTTCACAATCACACAGTTACATTGCGAAAGCTATATTATTATACATTCATCTTCAACAAACATGGATACTGGAACATAGCTCTACAGGTTCATGTAGTTCCCTCGAGCCACTCTAATACACCATACAATAAAAAGGAATATCTCTATAATGTGTAAGAATACCCTCCAGGATAACTTCTTGACTCTGTTTGAAATTTCTCAGTTACTGAGACTTTATTTTGTATCATTTCTTTCTTCCCTCTTTTGGTCAAGAAGGCTTTCTCAATCCCATGATCTCGGGTCCAGGCGAATCCAGGAAGTTCTGTTCCACATTGCCAGGGAGGTTTATACCCCTGGGAGTCATGTCCCATGTTGGGGGGGGCAGTGATTTCACCCACTGAGTTGGCTTAGAGAGAGAGGCCACATCTGAGCAGCAAAGGAGGTTCTCTGGGGGTGATTCCTAGGTATAAATATCAGTAGGCTTAACTTCTCCTTTGCAGGAATAAGTTTCATGGGGGCGAACCCCAAGATTGAGGGCTCACCCTATTGATTTGGTTGTCCCCACTGCTTGCGACTACATCAAGAATTCCCCAGATGGGGAAGTTAAATATTTCCTCCTTTCTCCCCAGTCCCCCAAGGGGACTTTGCAAATACTTTTTTATTCTCTGCCCAAATTACCATGGGATATATCGGGCCATCACCCTAACCTGTGCACACCAAAATGATCTCATATCCTATTCAAGATCCATGTACTTATGGTGCTCAAGTAAACTGACCGTACAAGTTAAACTAGGTAATGTGCTACCCCAAATACAAATTTTGCACCAAATAAACATCTTTTCCTTTGGTTTCACACATAGGTTGAAGTTTGAAAATATGGGCCATATCATCATTTACCCAGTACTCTGATTTACCTTCGTCCTCTCTGGATCAGCTTCATTCATATCTCTGGATGAAGTCTGATCACTTTTTCACCCTTTTAACCAGTTGCTAAATGGGGTAATGCTGACTTTCATAGCTTCAGAGCTCTAACTCTGAATCTCAGATGTCACTTAAATACCCAAAGTTTCAGGGAACGACTGGGTTGTATGCAAATACCTCAGTATCTCTGAATCTAGAAATAAGAGTTACAACTCCTCAATTTATGTGACTGCTGTAAGAGTTTACAATCTAGGACCCTCTACAATAGGCCTCAGCCTGTTAACCCATGCTCTTGACTTCAGTTCTCTGAGTTTGTATATTATAGTTAGTCCATATGAGTGAGGCATGATAATGTCTTTTTGTTTCTGACATTTCATTCAACATACTGTCCTTAAGGTTCATTTACATAGTTGCATGCCTCACAACTTCATTCTTTCTTGTGGCTGCTCAGTAGTTCCTTGTACATAAACACCACAGTTCCCCTTCCATTTCTCAGTCATTGTACCCTTAGGCCACCTCCATCTATTGCTCATTGGGAACACTGTCTCAGGAATGCTGCGGATGAACACCAGTGTGCAAGTGTCCATTCGAGTCCTCACTCTCAGTTTCTTCCAGCTATATACTGAGCAATGGGGTTTCAAGATCTCATGGCAACCCCACCCCTAGCCTCCTGTGGAACCACCACACTGCCCTCCAAGGGGCTGCACCTCTCATTTCCCTACCGACAGTGAATAGGTATATCTCTTTCTCCATATTATCACTGGCACTTGTTTTTCTCTGTTAATTTTTTTTTTTACCATGTGCAGGGTCTGAGAATTGAACCTGGGTCTCTGGCATGACAGGCGGAGAATTCTAACACTGAGCTACCCTTGTACCGCCATCTCTCTGTTCGTTTTTTTTTTTTTTTTTTTAGCATGGACAGACTTCGGGAATTGAACCCGGGTCTCTGGCATGGCAGGCAAGAATTCTGCCACTGAGCCACCATCACATCACCCTCTCTGTTCATTTTTAAACAGTTTTATTCACACATCAATACAATTTAACCTAAGTAAATAGACATGCTTTGGCCACCATAATCAATATGGAAACATTACCTCATCCCCCGCTCTGCTTTTAGTTCACATTTAGTTTTGGAGTAAAGTCTTTGTTAGAGTCAGTGGAAGCATATTACAATATTACTGTTGACTGTAGACCCTAGCTTGCATTGATTGTACCTTTTCCTGTAGACCATCCATTTTCGGCCCCTTGTAATGTTGACATTCATTTGTTCTCCCTCATGCAAAAATGTTTTTTTTATTTATTTTCACATTTAATCACCATCATTAATTTTACCTTCATTAATTTTACCATGTAAAATGCCATGTTCACTCTAGGCATCCCTAAACTATACCATCTCAGTCTTATCCTCTGTCTTTCCTTCTGATTTCATATGTGCCCCCAGCCCTTCTCCCTCAATCACATTCACATTCAGTTTCATTCAGTGTACTTATATTATTGTGCTACAGTCAGGCAGTATTGTGCTATCCATTTCTGAATTTTTACAATCAGTCCTATTGTACAACCTGTATTGCTTCAGCACCAATTGCCCAATCTCTACCCTATTTCTATTTCCTGATAACCTGTATTCTTAACTGAAATTTTCAAAATTCACTCACTAATGTTAGTTGATATTAGTGAAACCATACAGTATTTGTACCTTTGTTTCTGCCTAATTTCATTCAGCATAATGTCCTCAAAGTTCATCTGTGTTGTTACATGCTTCATGACTTTATTCTGTCTTACAACTGTGTAATATTCCATTGCATGTGTATACCATAGCTTGTTTAGCCACTCATCCATTGATGGATATTTGGGCTTTTTCCATCTCTTGGCAATCATAAATAATGCTGCTATAAACATTGGTGTGCAAATGTTCATTCATGTCCTTGCCTTCAGTTCCTCTGAATATATACCTAGTAATGGGATTGCTGGATCATATGGTAGTTCTATACTCAGCTTCCTGAGGAACCTCCAAACTGCCTTCCAGAGCGGTCGCACTATTTTACATTCCCAGCAACACTGGGTAAGTGTGCCTCTTTCTCCACATCCTCTATAGCACTTATTGTTTTCTGGTTTTTTTTTTTTTTGATAATGGCCATTCTAGTAGGTGTCAGATGATATCATTGTGGTTTTGATTTGTATTTCCTTAATAGCCAGTGAAGTCCAACAGCTTTTCATGTGCCTTTTATCCATTTGCATTTCCTCTTCTGAGAAATGTGTGTTCATGTCTTTTGCCCATTTTTTAATTGAGTTCTTTGTCTTTTTGCTGTTGAATTGAAGAATCTCTTTATATATTCTGTATGCTAAACCCTTGTCTGATATATGGTTTCCAAAACCGTCTCCCATTGCATAGGCTGCCTTTTGACTTTCCTGATTAAAAAAATAATGTGTATTTTGAGAAAAATTTAAGGAAGTCCAAATGGCAAAAATAAAAAGTGGAAATCCCCTATAAACCCAAGTGATAATATAATCATTATTAACAGCTAGCATTTTTTCTTTCAACATATATAATTTTTTTTACAAAAATGGGATAATTATCATTTGAAACGTTTTTCACTTAATAATGTAATTGGAATATTTTCTCTGCCTGTGCATATAGCTCTACTTCACTCCTTTAATAGCTACATAATATTCCTATATGAAAGAACTGTATGGGATTTTGAAGGGCTGTTTTGAAGAAGGAGTAATAGGTGGTGCATGGGACAAAAAAGGTTGATAGACCTCTCTTGGGTAACAACAGAGGCACAATACTGCCCCCTCCTGCAGGCTACCATAACTTCCTGGAAAGATGAAAATAAATGCTGTTTACAGGGAAACTGAAACGCAGGAATAATTGAGAGATGAGAGTCTATATCAAATCCTTTCACATGTCTTTTGGGACTTTGTGCTCTGGTCCTTGAAACCTCATTTGGAATCTCTTTCTTCAGTTTCAGTAGGCCCTACTTGGAGTTTGAGAAGCATTGTTTTCAAGGCAGCCCAACCTTTTCATTTCTTTTCAGCTCTTATTCATTTTTTGAGATGACTGCCATTGGGTTTTCTTGTTGTTCTGACCTGTCAGTTTTCGGGGGATTCAGCATTTCTTTGTTTTCTCCTCTATCCCAGGTACTTGCCAGCAGCAAAGCTCCTATTGATGCTGTCAGATATGGCATTTATTATTGTTGCAACAGTGAATTGACAGGAGAAAAGCAGATTATCTTGGGGAAGGGTTAGCTAAGAAGTGGTAGAAATATCTAATAGCCATCATTAGATGGCTGAGAAAATAGAATATTTTACTGTCTAGCATGTATCACTCTGGAGAATGAAATAATCCAGGAATGTTAAGTTCTCAGTCACTCTGTTGGTTTGTGCTGCTGCTTGCCTTGTTCTAGTTAACACTGAGCACTGACCTCATGTGGCACGTGAAGAAACTTAGAAGATAAGATCATTCTAGGGTGTAAAGCAAACTGACTTAACACCTCCAGAGAGATGGGCTAAAGGCCAGTGGTACCAATTTATCAGAGTTTTTTTGTCTTGTACTTTCTTTTCCTTCCCTCTATGCCTCAGGACCTGGCAGCATGGTGTTTTTCCCGTTTAACACAACATATTTAGGTTCTTTGACTAGTTTAAAGAAGTTAGCTAAATAATTGGGGTCGAAGACTAAACTTTTAGGGCTGGGGGCAGGTGCAATTTTTTATCTTAATTAAGAAGGTAGGATTATGGATGTTTGAAGCTCATAAATTAACAGGTCATTATCTTTGCAGTTCCTTGCTAAGCATTGGGCCTATCCCGAATACATTTTACAGTACTTGCTGGCCCGTATCCCCTTTTAAGGCAAACTGCCCCAGCCAATCTGCCAGCCTTCAACTATGTCAGAGACTGTTCTTGGCTTGGGTTGATGGGCTTAGGATGGACCTCCTGTCACCAAAACAGTGTATCCATCACCTGGCTAGCAACATGGGCTTCACAGGATGAACTGGGCCCTATATATTCTTCTCCTGGGAATTAGAATTGGGAAGCTCAGAGACTATATAAGGCAGTTAGCAGCAGGGACAAGAAGATATGGGGAGGGGAGCATCATGATGGGTATTGTGTGAGCTAATTTTATGAGGGGACAGAAACCCTGAATAAACAGAGGAAGCTAATAAGAGAAGAATCAAGATGCCTTAAGAGATAGAAAAGCTGTTCCCCCACACTTACCTTGAAACCAGAACCACTTTCCAATTTTCTTGAGGCCCAGCTTATCATGCTCTGAAATTCTCATGAAATACGTGTATTCTTGCTATAAACCTCCCTTTTTTTGAGCCGGTTTGAGTAGGACTCTTATTTTCTTGTGATGCAAATTGTCAGAACAAATCTAGGCTCTTACCTTGACAATTGTAGACTTCTCAGTTCAGTCAGCAGTAGCTGGTTAGCATTTTAGGTCCTCTGTGAAGACTGTTAGGTATTTTGGGGAAAAGAGGAAAAAACAAAGATACCTGATTATGTTTCTCAAGCTCAGTGCTGACGTATTGGGCTTTAAATCTGTGTTCCTGGCAAACTGAGAATGAGAAGAGGCAGGAATCCTGACTGTTCATTTGTTACCTCACAGCTCTCATCCAGTAGGGGGCCTTCTTTATCCCATTTAACCTCTCAGTAGAGTCTTTGCCTTTCATTTATCCCTCTTTCCAGTAACCTCTTGATTATTTATGTAACAGAGGGAAGCATCAGTGTGAGTAATCGAACACTGTGTTAGCCTCTCTCTTCCCATTCTACAAGAGTATCAAGTCCCAGAAATGGAAACCACTAGCTGGAGAGGTAAGGAGACTAAAAGAAGTTGGGGTAGGACCAAGCAAGTTAAAATGGTTTCTTTACCCAGTTTTAGACCTTCCTTCTAAATGGTCCCTATTTAGTTTCTGGTGCGAGTAGGAAATTACTAGAAAGGCAATGCCATTTGCTTGATTAAAGTCAAAATACGGGATTCTTAAAAACTAAAATAGAATTGGGGGAGCAAGTTGACTAGGATGCTGATTTCCTCTCCTGTCTGTTTTACCGTCAATCTGTCTGTATCCCACTTCCGAGCCACCCAGCTTTCTCTCAGCAACCATTATTCTCAGTTCGGGATTTGGGACCCAGCCAGCTAACGTATCTATAACCTGTTTTCCTAACTATGGTTCTTGAGCCATTTGTATCAGTCACTTTGGGTGCTTATTAAAATGCTGATTCCTGGGCCTTATCCACGCCCTTTTGGGTCTGGATATTGGAGGGTTGGCTGGCGAATATGAATTTTAATACCCACCCCTCTCCAAGTGATATTTATGCAGTAAACTTTCAGAATAACGTGGGGGGTTGATTTGAAGTGTGGTTCTGGGAAATTAACAACACTTCCATTTCTCTTACTGTGAATAGACTGAATGAAAGTGGCACATTCTAGGTGTTAAAGGGTGTTTTTCTGAGTGCGAATAGAGAGAGACTCTGAATGATTTCTAAATGTTGTGTTAGTTAATTTTTTTTAATTAATAAAAAAAAATTAAAAGAAAAATGTAGAAGCTGCCCCAGAAAATTGGATGAAATGCTTGACACGTCACTGTCAAATATTTCTTGAGGGCAGGCCACGGTGGCTCAGCAGGCAGGAATGCTTGCCTGCTATGCCAGAGGACCCAGGTTCGATCCCTGGTGCCTGCCCAGGTTAAAAAAAAAAAAAAAGATTTCTTGAATTAATGACTGAATAATTGAGAATTGATTGGAAAGGGAAATAGGAATATTTTGTGTGTGTGCATGGGCTTGTATTTGTCTGTAAATTGCGGACCTGGTTTGCATCTGTGTTAACTTCTGAAGACACTACTCTCCACTCCATTTCTGTATGTTCTTTATTTACAGTGGAAATAGCAATTCATCCCCAACATAGTTGGAATTTTGTGGGAATTTGAAAATATAAATAGGTTCCACGTAACGCCATTCATTGGCTGTACCTAAATCTAACCCTACTAAATCAAAATGAGGATATTGCATATATTTTAAGAGAGTGGTTTAAGTATTCAGTCATTTTTCAAACACCGTCTCCATGGAATAAAGCAAGGTCCTGTGTTTTCATTGCTCTTCAGGTACACCCGCCCACTGCTGAGTGGGTTTTGTTCCAAAAGTTTCTTTGGAAGTCTATTTAGAATTCAGATTGCATTTTCCCATGGGAAATCTTCTT